>NC_060130.1:1428835-2857670 GCF_021461395.2 Schistocerca americana | reverse complement strand
CATTTTCGAATCCGACGCAAATCTCATAAATAATTGTAACGTTCAGGGCCTCCTAATGACGATGGAACACTCAAATTGCGTCGAGATTCAATACGTCGTCATTCAGCCGACTTCTCTCCATGTTGATATTACTGCCTCGGGCACCTTATGGTCGTTCTCCTGTGAGTCTAGATTTTGTACTCCGACGCGAAACTGATTGTTAATAGTAACGTTCAGGGCTTCCTAATGACGATGGAACACTGAAATTGCGTCGAGATTCAATACCTCGTCATTCAGCCGATTTGTCTCCAAGGGTCTATTGCTGCCTCGGGCACCTTATGATCGTTCCCCTGTGAGTCTAGATTTTCGAATCCGACGCGAAACTGATTGTTAATTGTAACGTTGAGGGCCTCTTAATGACGATGGAATACTCAAATTGCGTCGGGATTCAATACATCGGCCTCGAGCCGACTTGCCTCTTGTCTCCAAGAGTCAATTGCTGCCTCGGACACCTTATGGTCGTTCTCCTGTGAGTCTAGATTTTCGAATCCGAAGCAAAACTGATAGTTAATTGTAACGTTCAGGGCCTCCTAATGACGATGGAATACTCAAATTGCGTCGAGATTCAATACATCGGCCTCGAGCCGACCTGTCTCCAAGGGGACATCGCTGCCTCGGACACCATATGGTCCGTCTCCTGTGAGTCTAGATTTTCGATTCCGATGCGAAACTGATAGTTAATTGTAACGTTCAGGGCTTCCTAATGACGATGGAACACTGAAATTGCGTCGAGATTCAATACCTCGTCATTCAGCCGATTTGTTTCCAAGGGTCTATTGCTGCCTCGGGCACGTTATGGTCGTTCTCCTGTGAGTCTACATTTTCGAATCCGACGCATATCTGATAGTTTATTGCAAACTTCAGCGCCTCCTAATGACGATGGAGCACTCAAATTGCACCGAGATTCAATACATCGTCCTCCAGCCGACTTGTCCCCAAATGTCTATTGATACCTCGGGCACCTTGTTGTCGTTCTCCTGTGAGTCTAGATTTTCGAATCCGACGCATAACTGATAGTTAATTGTAAAGTTCAAGGCCTCCTAATGACGATGGAATACTCAAATTGCGTCGAGATTCAATACATCGGCCTCGAGCCGACTTGTCTCCAAGGGGACATTGCTGCCTCGGGCACCATATGGTCCGTCTCCTGAGAGTCTAGATTTTCGATTCCGATGCGAAACTGATAGTTAATGGTAACGTTCAGGGCCTCCTTATGACGATGGAACACTCAAATTGCGTCGACATTCAATACAGCGTTCTTCAGCAGACTTGATCCCAATAGTCTATTGCTGGCTCGGACACCTAATTGTCGTTCTCCTGTAAGTCTAGATTTTCGAATCCGACGCATAACAGATAGTTAATTGTAACGCTCAGGGCCTCCTAATGACGATGGAACACTCAAATTGCGTCGAGATTCAATACATCGTCCTCCAGCCGACATCTCTCCATGGGGATATTGCTGCCTCGGGCATCTTATGGTCGTTCTCCTGTGAGTCTAGATTTTCTAATCCGACGCGAAACTTATAGTTAATTGTAACGTTCAGGGCCTCCTAATGACGATGGGACACTCAAATTGCGACGAGATTCACTTCATCGGCCCACCAGCCGACTTGTCTCCAAGGGTCTATCGCTGTCTCGGGCACCTTATGATCGTTCTCCTGTGAGTCTAGATTTTCGAACCCGACGCATATCTGATAGTTAATTGTAACGTTCAGAGACTCCTAATGACGATGGAATACTCAAATTGCGTCGAGATTCAATTCATCGTCCTCCAGCCGACTGCTCTCCATGGGGATATTGTTGCCTCGGGCACCTTATGGTCGTTCTCTTGTGAGTCTAGATTTTCGAATCCGACGCGAAACTGATTGTTAATTGTAACGTTGAGGGCTTCCTAATGACGATGGAGCACTCAAATTGCGTCGAGATTCAATACCTCGTCATTCAGCCGATTTGTCTCCAAGGGTCTATTGCTGCCTCGGGCACCTTATGGTCGTTCCCCTGTGAGTCTAGATTTTCGAATCCGACGCATAACTGATAGTTAATTGTGACGTTCAGGGCCTCCTAATGACGATGGAACACTCAAATTGCGTAGAGATTCAATTCATCGGCCTCCAGCCGACTTGTCTCCAAATTTCTATTGCTGCCTCGGGCACCTTGTGGCCGTTCTCCTGTGAGTCTAGATTTTCGAACCCGACGCATAACTCATAGTTAATTGCAACGTTCAGCGCCTCCTAATGACGATGGAACACTCAAATCGCGTAGAGATTCAATTCATCGGCCTCCAGCCGACTTGTCTCCAAATTTCTATTGCTGCCTCGGGCACCTTGTGGTCGTTCTCCTGTGAGTCTAGATTTTCGAACCTGACGCAAAACTGATAGTTAATTGTAACGTTCAGGGCCTCCTAATGACGATGGAATACTCAAATTGCGTCGAGATTCAATACCTCGTCATTCAGCCGATTTGACTCCAAGGGTCTATTGCTGCCTCGGGCACCTTTTGGTCGTTCCCCTGTGAGTCAAGATTTTAGAATCCGACGAAAAACTGATAGTAAATTGAAATGTTCATCGCCTCCTGATAACGATGGAACACTCAAATTGCGTCGAGATTCAATACATCGGCCTCCAGCCGACATGTTTCCAAGGGAACATTGCTGCCTCGGACACCTTATAGTCGTTCTTCGGTGATTTTACATTTTCTAATCCGACGCAAAACTGATAGTTAATTGTAACGTTCAGGGCCTCCTAATGACGAAGGAACACTCAAATTGTGTCGAGATTCACTACATCGTCCTCCAGCCGACTTGTCTCCAAGGGGTACTGCTGCCCGGGCACCATATGGTCCGTCTCCTGTGAGACTAGATTTTCGAATTCGACGCAAAAATGATAGTTAATTGTCACGTTCAGCGCCTCCAAATGACGATGGAACACTCAAATTGCGTAGAGATTCAAATCATCGGCCTCCAGCCGACTTGTCTCCAAATTTCTATTGCTGCCTCGATCACCTTGTGGTCGTTCTCCTGTGAGTCTAGATTTTTCGAATCCGACGCATAACTAATAGTTAATTGTAAAGTTCAGGACCTCCTAATGTCGATGGAACACTCAAATTGCGTTGAGATTCAATTCATCGTCCTCCAGCCGACTTCTCTCCATGGGGATATTCATGCCTCGATCACCTTATGGACGATGGAACACTCAAATTGCGTCGAGATTCAATACCTCGTCATTCAGCCGATTTGTCTCCAAGGGTCTATTGCTGCCTGGGGCACCTTATGGTCGTTCCCCTGTGAGTCTAGATTGTCGAATCCGACGCGAAACTTATAGTTAATTGTAACGTTCAGGGCCTCCTAATGACGATAGAACACTCAAATTGCGTCGAGATTCAATTCATCGGCCACCAGCCGACTTGTCTCCAAGGGTCTATCGCTGCCTCGGGCACCTTATGATCGTTCTCCTGTGAGTCTAGATTTTCGAACCCGACGCAAAACTAACAGTTCTTTGTAACGTTCAGGGCCTCCTAATGACGAAGGAATACTCAAATTGCTTCGAGATTTAATTCATCGTCATCCAGCCGACTTCTCTCCATGGGGATTTTGCTGCCTCGGGCACCTTATGGTCGTTCTCTTGCGAGTATAGATTTTCGAATCCGACGCGAAACTGATTGTTAATTGTAACGTTCAGGGCTTCCTAATGACGATGGAACACAAAAATTGCGTCGATATTCAATTCCTCGTTCTTCAGCCGATTTGCCTCCAAGGGTCTATTTCTCCATCGGGCACCTTATGGTCGTTCCCCTGTGAGTCTAGATTTCAGAATCCGACGCAAAACTGATAGTTAATTGAAATGTTCAGGGCAACCTAATGACGATGGAACACTCAAATTGCGTAGAGATTCAATACATCGGCCTCCAGCCGACTTGTGTCCATGGGAACATTGCTGCCTCGGACACCTTATGGTCGTTCTCCGGTGATTTTACATTTTCTAATCCGACGCAAAACTGATAGTTAATTGCAACGATCAGGACCTCCTAATGACGATGGAACAATCAAATTGCGTCGAGATTCAATACCTCGTCATTCAGCCGATTTGTCTCCAAGGGTCTATTGCTGCCTTGGGCCATTTATGGTCGTTCCCCTGTGAGTCTAGATTTTAGAATTCAACGCAAAACTGATAGTTAATTGTAAAGTTCATTGCTCCCTAATGACGATGGAACACTCAAATTGCGTCGAGATTCAATACCTGGTCATTCAGCCGATTTGTCTCCAAGGGCCTATTGCTGCCTCGGGCGCCTTATGGTCGTTCCCCTGTGAGTCTAGATTTTAGAATCCAACGCAAAACTGATAGTTAATTGTAATGTTCAGGGCCTCCTAATGACGATGGAACACTAAAATTGCGTCGAGGTTCAATACATCGGCCTCCAGCCGACTTGTCTCCAAGGGGACATTGCTGCCTCGGGCACCATATGGTCCGTCTCCTGTGAGTCTAGATTTTCGTTTCCGACGCGAAACTGATAGTTAATTGTAACGTTCAGGGCCTCCTAATGACGATGGAACACTCAAATTACATCGAGGTTCAATACATCGTCCTCCAGACGACTTGTCTCCAAGGGGTATTACTGCCTCGGGCACCATATGGTCAATCTCATGTGAGTCTAGATTTTCGAATCCGACGCAAAAATGATAGTTAATTCTAACGTTCAGTTCCACCTAATGAAGCTGGAACACTCAAATTGCGTCGAGAGTCAATAATACATCCTCCTCCGCCGACTTGTCTACAAGCGGATATTGCTACCTCGGGCTCCATGTAGTCCGTTTCCTGTGAGTCTCGATTTTGGAATCCGACGCGAAAGTGATAGTTAATTGAAACGTTCTGGGCCTCCTAATGACGATGGAACACTCAAATTGCGTCGAGATTCAATACATCGGTCTGCAGCCGTCATGTCTCCAATTGTCTATTGCTGCCTCGGGCATCTTATGGTCGTTCTCCTGTGAGTCTAGATTTTCGAATCCGACGCATGAATGATAGTTAATTGTAACGTTCAGCGCCCCTTAATGACGATGGAACACTCAAATTGCGTCGAGATTCAATACGTCGGCCACCAGCCGACGTGTTTCCAAGGGTCTATTGCTGCCTCGGGCGCCTTATGATCGTTCTCCTGTGAGTCTAGATTTTCGAACCCGACGCAAAAATGAAAGTGAATTGTAACGTTCAGCGCCTCCTAATGGCGATAGAGCACTCAAAATGCGTCGAGATTCAATACATCGTTCTCCAGCCGACTTGTCTCCAAAGGTATATTCTCCCTCGGGAACCAAATGATCCTTCTCCTGTGAGTAGATTTTCGAATCCGACGCTAAAATGATAGTTAATTGTAACGGTCAGCGCCTCCTAATGACGGTGGAACACTGAAATTGCGTCGAGATTCAATACAGCGTCTTCAGCCGACTTGACTCCAAGAGTCTATTGCTGCCTGGGACACCTTATGGTCGTTCACCTGTGAGTCTAGATTTTCGAATCCGACGCATAACTGATAGTTAATTGTGACGTTCAGGGCCTCCTAATGACGATAGAACACTCAAATTGCGTCGAGATTCAATACGTCGGCCACCAGCCGACTTGTCTCCAAGGGTCTATTGCTGCCTCGGGCACCTTATGGGCGTTCTCTGGTGAGTCTAGATTTTCGAATCCAACGCATGACTGATAGTTAATTGCAACGTTCAGCGTCCTCTAATGACGATGGAACACTCAAATTGCGTCGAGATTCAATACATCGTCCTCCAGCCGACTTGTCTCCAAATATCTATCGCTGCCTCGGGCACCTTTTGTTCGTTCTCCAGTGAGTCTAGATTTTCGAATCCGACGCATAACTGATTGTTAATTGTAACGCTCAGCGCCTCCTAATGACGATGGAACACTCAAATTGCGTCGAGATTCAATACATCGTCCTCCAACCGACTTGTCTCCAAGGGGATATTGCTGCCCCGAGCACCATATTCTCCGTCTCCTGTGACTCTAGATTTTCGTATCCGACGCGAAACAGATAGTTAATTGTAACGTCCAGGGCCACCTAAAGACGATGGAACACTCAAATTGCGTCGAGATTCAATACGTCGGCCACCAGCCGACTTGTCTCCAAGGGTCTATTGCTGCCTGGGGCACCTTATGGGCGTTCTCCTGTGAGTCTAGATTATCGAATCCGACGCATAACTGATAGTTAATTGCAACGTTCCGCGCCTCCTAATGACGATGGAACACTCAAATTGCGTAGAGATTCAATACATCGGCCTCCAGAAGACTTGTCTCCAAATTTCTATTGCTGCCTCCAGCATCTTGTGGTCGTTCTCCTGTGAGTCTAGATTTTTCGAATCCGACGCATAACTAATAGTTAATTGTAAAGTTCAGGACCTTATAATGACGATGGAACACTCAAATTGCGTTGAGATTCAATACATCGTCCTCCAGCCGACTTCTCTCCATGGGGATATTCATGCCTCGGGCACCTTATGGTCGTTCTCTTGTGAGTCTAGATTTTCGAATCCAACGTGAAACTGATTGTTAATTGTAATGTTCAGGACTTCCTAATGACGATGGAACACTCAAATTGCGTCAGGGTTCATTACCTCGTCATTCAGCTGATTTGTCTCCAAGGGCCTATTGCTGCCTCGGGCACCTTATGGTCGTTCCCCAGTGAGTCTAGATTTTAGAATCCAACGCAAACCTGATAGTTAATTGTAATGTTCAGGGCCTCCTAATGACGATGGAACACTTAAATTGCGTCGAGATTCAATACATCGGCCTCCAGCCGACTTGTCTCCAAGGGGACATTGCTGCCTCGGGCACCATATGGTCCGTCACCTGTGAGTCTAGATTTTTGTTTCCGACGCGAAACTGATAGTTAATTGTAACGTTCAGGGCCTCCTAATGACGATGGAACACTCAAATTGCATCGAGGTTCAATACATCGTCCTCCAGCCGACTTGTCTCCAAGGGGTATTACTGCCTCGGGCACCATATGGTTAATCTCATGTGAGTCTAGATTTTCGAATCCGACGCATAACTGATAGTTAATTGTAACGCTCAGCGCCACCTAATGACGATGGAACACTCAAATTGCGTCGAGATTCAATACATCGTCCTCCAGCCGACTTGTCTCCAAGGGGATATTGCTGCCCCGGGCACCATATTCTTCGTCTCCTGTGACTCTAGATTTTCGAATCCGAAGCGAAACTGATACTTTAATTGTAGCGTTCAGGGCCTCCTAATGACGATAGAACACTCAAATTGCGTCGAGAGTCAATACATCGTCCTCCAGCCGACTTGTATCCAAGGGGATATTGTTGTCTCGGGCACCAAATGATCCTTCTCCTGTGAGTAGATTTTCGAATCCGACGCTAAAATGATAGTTAATTGTAACGTTCAGCGCCTCCTAATGACGATGGAACACTCAAATTGCGTCGAGATTCAATACAGTGTCTTCAGCCGACTTGACTCCAAGAGTCTATTGCTGCCTCGGACACCTTATGGTCGTTCACCTGTGAGTCTAGATTTTCGAATCCGACGCATAAGTGATAGTTACTTGCAACGTTCAGCGCCTCCTAATGACGATGGAATACTCAAATTGCGTAGAGATTCAATACGTCGGCCTCCAGAAGACTTGTCTCCAAATTTCTATTGCTCCCTCGGGCACCTTGCGGTCGTTCTCCTGTGAGTCTAGATTTTTCGAATCCGACGCATAACTAATAGTTAATTGTAAAGTTCAGGACCTCCTAATGACGATGGAACACTCAAATTGCGTTGAGATTCAATTCATCGGCCTCCTGCCGACTTGTCTCCAAGGGGACCTAGCTGCCTCGGGCACCGTATGGTCCGTCTCCTGTGAGTCTAGATTTTCTTTTCCGACGCGAAACTGATATTTAATTGTAGCGTTCAGGGCCTCCTAATGACGATAGAACACTCAAATTGCGTCGAGAGTCAATACATCGTCCTCCAGCCGACTTCTCTCCATGGGGATATTCCTCCCTCGGGCACCTTATGGTCGTTCTCCTGTGAGTATAGATTTTCGAATCCGACGCGAAACTGATTGTTAATTGTAAAGTTCAGGGCTTCCTAATGACGATGGAACACTCAAATTGCGTCGAGATTTAATACCTCGTCATTCAGCCGATTTGTCTCCAAGGGCCTATTGCTTTCTCGGGCACCTTATGGTCGTTCCCCTGTGAGGCTAGATTTTAGAATCCAACGCAAAACTGATAGTTAATTGTAATGTTCAAGGCCTCCTAATGACGATGGAACACTTAAATTGCGTCGAGATTCAATACATCGGCCTCCTGCCGACTTGTCTCCAAGGGGACCTATCTGCCTCGGGCACCATATGGTCCGTCTCCTGTGAGTCTAGATTTTCTTTTCCGACGCGAAACTGATATTTAATTGTAACGTTCAGGGCCTCCTAATGACGATGGAACACTCAAATTACATCGAGGATCAATACATCCTCCTCCAGCCGACTTGTCTCCAACGGGTATTACTGCCTCGGGCACCATATGGTCCATCTCATGTGAGGCTACATTTTCGAATCCGACGCAAAAATGATAGTTAATTGCAACGTACAGCGCCTCCTATTGACGATGGAACACTCCAATTGCGTCGAGATTCAATACATCGTCCTCCAGCCGACTTGTCTCCAAGCGGATATTGCTGCCCCGAGCACCATATTCTCCGTCTCCTGTGACTCTAGATTTTCGAATCCGACGCGAAACAGATAGTTAATTGTTACGTCCAGGGCCTCCTAATGACGATGGAACACTCAAATTGCGTCGAGATTCAATACATCGTCCTTCAGCCGACTTGTCTCCAAGAGTCTATTTTTGCCTCGGGCACCTTATGTTCGTTCTCCTGTGAGTCTATATTTTCGAATCCGACGCAAACCTTCTAGTTAATTGTAATGTTCAGGGCCTCCTAATGACGATGGAACACTCAAATTGCGTTGAGATACAATCCATCGGCCTCCAGCCGATATGTCTCCAAGGGGATATTGCTGCCTCGGGCACCATATGGTCCGTCTCCTGTGAGTCTAGATTTTCGAATCCGACGCGAAACTGATAGTTAATTGTAACGTTCAGGGCCTCCTAATGACGATGGATCACTCAAATTGCGTCGAGATTCAATATATCGTCCTTCAGCCGACTTGTCTCCAACAGTCCATTGCTGCCTCGGGCACCTTATGGTCGTTCTCCTGTGAGTCTAGTTTTTCGAATCCGACGCAAAACAGATAGTTAATTGTATCGTTCAGGACCTCCAAATGACGATGGAACACTCAAATTGCGTCGAGATTCAATACATCGGCCTCGAGCCGACTTGTCTCCTAGGTTCTATTGCTGCCTCGGGCACCTTATGATCGTTCTCCTGTGAGTCTAGATTTTCGAACCCGACGCAAAAATGATAGTGACTTGTAACGTTCAGCGCCTCCTAATGGCGGTAGAACACTCAAAATGCGTCGAGATTCAATACATCGTCCTCCAGGCGACTTGTCTCCAAAGGTACATTCTGCCTCGGGAACCAAATGGTCCGTCTCCTGTGAGTCTAGATTTTTGAATCCGACGCGAAACTGATAGTAAATTGTAGCGTTCAGGGCCTCCTAATGGCGATGGAACACTCAAATTGCGACGAGATTCAATACATCGTCTTTCAGCCGACTTGTCCCCAAGGGTCTATTGCTGCCTCGGGCAAATTATGGTCGTTCTCCTGTGAATCTAGATTTTCGAATCCGACGCAAAACTGATAGTTAATTGTAGCGTTCAGGGCCTCCTAATGACGATAGAACACTCAAATTGCGTCGAGATTCAATACATCGTCCTCCAGCCGACTTGTATCCAAGGGGATATTGTTGTCTCGGGCACCATACGATCCTTCTCCTGTGAGTAGATTTGTGAATCCGACCCTAAAATGATAGTTAATTGCAACGTACAGCGCCTCCTATTGACGATGGAACACTCAAATTGCGTCGAGATTCAATACAGTGTACTTCAGCCGACTTGACTCCTAGAGTCTATTGCTGCCTCGGACACCTTATGGTCGTTCTCCTGTGAGTCTAGATTTTCGAATCCGACGCATAACTGATAGTTAATTGTGACGTTCAGGGCCACGTAATGACGATGGAACACTCAAATTGCGTCGAGATTCAATACATCGACCACCAGCCGACTTGTCTCGAAGGGTCTATTGCTGCCTGGGGCACCTTATGGGCGTTCTCCTGTGAGTCTAGATTTTTCGAATCCGACGCATAACTAATAGTTAATTGTAAAGTTCAGGACCTCCTAATGACGATGGAACACTCAAATTGCGTTGAGATTCAATACATCGTCCTCCAGCCGACTTCTGTCCATGGGGATATTCATGCCTCGGGCACCTTATGGTCGTTCTCCTGTGAGTCTAGATTTTCGAATCCGACGCGAAACTGATTGTTAATTGTAAAGTTCAGGGCTTCCTAATGACGATGGAACACTCAAATTGCGTCGAGAATCAATACCTCGTCATTCAGCCGATTTGTCTCCAAGGGCCTATTGCTGCCTCGGGCACCTTATGGTCGTTCCCCTGTGAGTCTAGATTTTAGAATCCAACGCAAAACTGATAGTTAATTGTAACGTTCGGGGCCTCCTAATGACGATGGAACACTCAAATTACATCAAGGATCAATACATCGTCCTCCAGCCGACTTGTCTCCAAGGGGTATTACTGCCTCGGGCACCATATGGTCCATCTCATGTGAGGCTACATTTTCGAATCCGACGCAAAAATGATAGTTAATTCTAACGTTCAGTTCCTCCTAATGATGATGGAACACTCAAATTGCGTCGAGAGTCAATAAAACGTCCTCCTCCGCCAACTTGTCTACAAGCGGATATTGCTACCTCGGGCTCCATGTGGTCCGTTTCCTGTGAGTCTCGATTTTGGAATCCGACGCGAAACTGATAGTTAATTGTAACGTTCTGGGCCTCCTAATGACGATGGAACACTCAAATTGCGTCGAGATTCAATACATCGGCCACCAGCCGACTTGTCTCGAAGGGTCTATTGCTGCCTGGGGCACCTTATGGGCGTTCCCCTGTGAGACTAGATTATCGAATCCGACGCATAACTGATAGTTAATTGCAACGTTCAGCGCCTCCTAATGACGATGGAACACTCAAATTGCGTAGAGATTCAATACATCGGCCTCCAGAAAACTTGTCTCAAAATTTCTATTGCTGCCTCGGGCACCTTGTGGTCGTTCTCCTGTGAGTCTAGATTTTTCGAATCCGACGCATAACTAATAGTTAATTGTAAAGTTCAGGACCTCCTAACGACGATGGAACACTCAAATTGCGTTGAGATTCAATACATCGTCCTCCAGCCGACTTCTCTCCATGGGGATATTCATGCCTCGGGCACCTTATGGTCGTTCTCTTGTGAGTCTAGATTTTCGAATCCGACGTGAAACTGATAGTTAATTGTAGCGTTCAGGGCCTCCTAATGACGAAGGAATACTCAAATTCCGACGAGATTCAATACATCGTCTTTCAGCCGACTTGTCCCCAAGGGTCTATTGCTGCCTCGGGCACCTTATGGTCGTTCTCCTGTGAATCTAGATTTTCGAATCCGACGCAAAACTGATAGTTAATTGTAGCGTTCAGGGCCTCCTAATGACGATAGAACACTCAAAATGCGTCGAGATTCAAAACATCGTCCTCCAGCCGACTTGTATCCAAGGGGATATTGTTGTCTCGGGCACCAAATGATCCTACTCCTGTGAGTATATTTTCGAATCCGACGCTATAATGATAGTTAATTGTAACGTTCAGCGCCTCCTAATGACGATGGAACACTCAAATTGCGTCGAGATTCAATACAGTGTCTTCAGCCGACTTGACTCCATGAGTCTATTGCTGCCTCGGACACCTTATGGTCGTTCACCTGTGAGTCTAGATTTTCGAATCCGACGCATAACTGATAGTTAATTGTGACGTTCAGGGCCTCCTAATGACGATGGAACACTCAAACTGCGTCGAGATTCAATACGTCGGCCACCAGCCGACTTGTCTCCAAGGGTCTATTGCTGCCTCGGGCACCTTATGGGCGTTCTCCTGTGAGTCTAGATTTTCGAATCCGACGCATAAGTGATAGTTAATTGCAACGTTCAGCGCCTCCTAATGACGATGGAACACTCAAATTGCGTCGAGATTCAATACATCGGCCTCCTGCCGACTTGTCTCCAAGGGGACCTAGCTGCCTCGGGCACCATATGGTCCGTCTCCTGTGAGTCTAGATTTTCTTTTCCGACGCGAAACTGATATTTAATTGTAACGTTCAGGGAATCCTAATGACGATGGAACACTCAAATTACATCGAGGATCAATACATCGTCCTCCAGCCGACTTGTCTCCAAGGGGTATTACTGCCTCGGGCACCATACGGTCCATCTCATGTGAGGCTAGATTTTCGAATCCGACGCGAAACTGATAGCTAATTGTAACGTTCAGGGCCTCCTAATGACGATGGATCACTCAAATTGCGTCAAGATTCAATATATCGTCTTTCAGCCGGCTTGTCTCCAATAGTCCATTGCTGCCTCGGGCACCTTATAGTCGTTCTCCTGTGAGTCTAGATTTTCGAACCCGACGCAAAAATGATAGTGACTTGTAACGTTCAGCGCCTCCTAATGGCGGTAGAACACTCAAAATGCGTCGAGATTCAATACATCGTCTTCCAGCCGACTTGTCTCCAAAGGTATATTCTGCCTCGGGCACCAAATGGTTCGTCTCCTGTGAGTCTAGATTTTTGAATCCGACGCGAAACTGATAGTTTATTGTAGCGTTCAGGGCCTCCTAATGACGATAGAACACTCAAATTGCGTCGAGATTCAATACATCGTCCTCCAGCCGACTTGTATCCAAGGGGATATTGTTGTCTTGGGCACCATATGATCCTTCTCCTGTGAGTAGATTTTCGAATCCGACGCTAAAATGATAGTTAATTGTAACGTACAGCGCCTCCTAATGACGATGGAACACTCAAATTGAGTCGAGATTCAATACAGTGTACTTCAGCCGACTCGAATCCTAGAGTCTATTGCTGCCTCGGACGCCTTATGGTCGTTCTCCTGTGAGTCTAGATTTTCGAATCCGACGCATAACTGATAGTTAATTGTGACGTTCAGGGCCACCTAATAACGATGGAACACTCAAATTGCGTCGAGATTCAATACATCGGCCACCAGCCGACTTGTCTCGAAGGGTCTATTGCTGCCTGGGGCACCTTATGGGCGTTTTCCTGTTAGTCTAGATTTTCGAATCCGACGCATAACTGATAGTTAATTGCAACCTTCAGCGCCCCCTAATGACGATGGAACACTCAAATTGCGTAGAGATTCAATACATCGGCCTCCAGAAGACTTGTCTCCAAATTTCTATTGCTGCCTCGGGCACCTTGCGGTCGTTCTCCTGTGAGTCTAGATTTTTCGAATCCGACGCATAACTAATAGTTAATTGTAAAGTTCAGGACCTCCTAATGACGATGGAACACTCAAATTGCGTTGAGATTCAATATATCGTCCTCCAGCCGACTTCTCTCCATGGGGATATTCATGCCTCGGGCACCTTATGGTCGTTCTCCTGTGAGTCTAGATTTTCGAATCCGACGCGAAACTGATTGTTAATTGTAAAGTTCAGGGCTTCCTAATGACGATGGAACACTCAAATTGCGTCGAGATTCAATACCTCGTCATTCAGCCTATTTGTCTCCAAGGGCCTATTGCTGCCTCGGGCACCTTATGGTCGTTCCCCTGTGAGTCTAGATTTTAGAATCCAACGCAAAACTGATAGTTAATTGTAATGTTCAGGGCCTCCTAATGACGATGAGTCACTTAAATTGCGTCGAGATTCAATACATCGGCCTCCTGCCGACTTGTCTCCAAGGGGACCTAGCTGCCTCGGGCACCATATGGTCCGTCTCCTGTGAGTCTAGATTTTCGAACCCGACGCAAAAATGATAGTGAATTGTAACGTTCAGCGCCTCCTAATGGCGATAGAACACCCAAAATGCGTCGAGATTCAATACATCGTCCTCCAGCCGACTTGTCTCCAAAGGTATATTCTGCCTCGGGCACCAAATGGTCCGTCTCCTGTGAGTCTAGATTTTTGAGTCCGACGAGAAACTGATAGATAATTGTAGCGTTCAGGGCCTCCTAATGACGATGGAACACTCAAATTGCGACGAGATTCAATACATCGTCCTTCTGCCGACTTGTCCCCAAGGGTCTATTGCTGACTCGGGCAAATTATGGTCTTTCTCCTGTGAATCTAGATTTTCGAATCCGACGCAAAACTGATAGTTAATTGTAGCGTTCAGGGCCTCCTAATGACGATAGAACACTCAAATTGCGTCGAGATTCAATACATCGTCCTCCAGCCGACTTGTATCCAAGGGGATACTGTTGTCTCGGGCACCATATGATCCTTCTCCTGTGAGTTGATTTTCGTATCCGACGCTAAAATGATAGTTAATTGTAACGTTCAGCGCCTCCTAATGACGATGGAACACTTAAATTGCGTCGAGATTCAATACAGTGTACTTCAACCGACTTGACTCCTAGAGTCTATTGCTGCCTCGGACACCTTATGGTCGTTCTCCTGTGAGTCTAGATTTTCGAATCCGACGCATAACTGATAGTTAATTGTGACGTTCAGGGCCACCTAATGACGATGGAACACTCAAATTGCGTCGAGATTCAATACATCGGCCACCAGCCGACTTGTCTCGAAGGGTCTATTGCTGCCTGGGGCACCTTATGGGCGTTCTCCTGTGAGTCTAGATTTTCGAATCCGACGCATTACTGATAGTTAATTGCAACGTTCAGCGCCTCCTAATGACGATGGAACACTCAAATTGCGTAGAGATTCAATACATCGGCCTCCAGAAGATTTGTCTCCAAATTTCTATTGCTGCCTCGGGCACCTTGTGGTCGTTCTCCTGTGAGTCTAGATTTTTCGAATCCGACGCATAACTAAGAGTTAATTGTAAAGTTCAGGACCTCCTAATGACGATGGAACTCTCAAATTGCGTTGAGATTCAATACATCGTCCTCCAGCCGACTTTTTTCCATGGGGATATTCATGCCTCGGGCACCTTATGGTCGTTCTCCTGTGAGTCTAGATTTTCGAATCCGACGCGAAACTGATTGTTAATTCTAACGTTCAGTTCCTCCTAATGATGATGGAACACTCAAACTGCGTCGAGAGTCAATAATACATCCTCCTCCGCCGACTTGTCTACAAGCGGATATTGCAACCTCGGGCTCCATGTGGTCCGTTTCCTGTGAGTCTCGATTTTGGAATCCGACGCGAAACTGATAGTAAATTGTAACGTTCAGCGCCTCCTAAGACGATGGAACATTCAAATTGCGTCGAGATTAAATACATAGTACTCCAGGCGATTTGTCTCCATGGGGATATTGCTGACTCGGGCTCCTTATGGTCGCTCTCCTGTGAGTCTAGATTTTAGAATCCGACGCGAAACTGATTGTTAATTGTAACGTTCAGGGTTTCCTAATGACGATGGAACACTCAAATTGCGTCGAGAATCAATACATCGGCCTCCAGCCGACTTATCTCCAAGGGGATATTGCTGCCTCGGGCACCATATGGTCCGTCTCCTGTGATTCTAAATTTTCGAATCCGATGCAAAAATGATAGTTAATAGTAACGATCAGCGCCTCCTAATGACGATGGAACACTCAAATTGCGTCGAGAGTAGATACAACGACCTCCAGCCGACTTGTCAACAAGGGTCTATTGCTGCCTCGGGCACCTTATGGTCGTTCTCCTGTGAGACTAGATTTTCGAATCCGACGCAAAACAAATAGTTAATTGTAACAGTCAGGGCCTCCTAATGACGATGGAACACTCAAATTGCGTCGAGGGTCAATACATCTACCTCGAGCCGACTTCTCTGCAAGGCGATATTGCTGCCTCGGGCTCCATGTGGTCCGTCTACTGTGAGTCTAGATTTTCGAATCCGACGCGAAACTGATAGCTAATTGTAACGTTCAGGGCCTCCTAATGACGATGGATCACTCCAATTGCGTCGAGATTCAATACATCGTCCTTCAGGCGACTTGTCTCCAAGAGTCCATTGGTGCCTCGGGCACCTTATGGTTGTTCACCTGTGATTCTAGATTTTCGCATCCGACGCAAAACAGATAGTTACTTGTAACGTTCAGGACCTCCTAATGACGATGGAACACTCAAATTGCGTCGAGATTCAATACATCGGCCTGGAGCCGACTTGTCTCCTAGGGTCTATTGCTGCCTCGGGCACCTTATGGTCCGTCTCCAGTGAGTCTAGAATTTCGAATCCGACGCTAAACTGGTAGTTAATTGTAACATTCAGGGCCTCCTAATGAAGATGGAACACTCAAATTTTGTCGTGATTCAATATATCGTCCTCCAGCCGACTTGTCTCCAAGGGTCTATTGCTGCCTCGGGCACCTTATGATCGTTCTCCTGTGAGTCTAGATTTTCGGACCCGACGCAAAAATGATAGTGAATTGAAACTTTCAGCGCCTCCTAATGACGATAGAACACTCAAATTGCGTCGAGATTCAATACACCGACCTCCAGCCGACTTGTATCCAGGGGGATATTGATGTCTCGGGCACCATATGTACCTTCTCCTGTAAGTAGATTCTCGGATCCGACGTTAAAATGATAGTTAATTGTAACGTTCAGCGCCTCCTAATGACGATGGAACACTCAAATTGCGTCGAGATTCAATACATAGTAGTCCAGCCGATTTGTCTCAATGGGGATACTGCTGCCTCGAGCTCCTTATGGCCGCTCTCCTGTGAGTCTAGATTTTCGAATCCGACGCGAAACTGATTGTTAATTGTAACGCTCAGGGCTTCCTAATGACGATGGAACACTCAAATTGCGTCGAGATTCAATACATCATCCTCCAGCCGACTTGTATCCAAGGGTCTATTGCTGTATCGGGCACCAAATGATCCTTCTCCTGTGAGTAGATTTTCGAATCCGACGCTAAATTGATAATTAATTGTAACGTTCAGCGCCTCCTAATGACGATGGAGCACTCAAATTGCGTCGCGATTTAATACATCGTCCTCTAGCGGACTGGTCTCCAAGGGGATATTGCTGCTTCGGACACCTTATGTTTCGTCTCCAGTGAGTCTAGATTTTCGAATCCGACGAAAAACTGATAGTTAATTGTAACAATCAGGGCGTCCTAGTTAAGATGGAACACTCAGATTGTGTCGCGATCCAATACATCGTCCTCCAGCCGACTTGTCACCAAGGGTCTATGCTGCCTCGGGCACCTTATGGTTGTTGCCCTGTGAGTCTAGATTTTAGAATCCGACGCAAAACAGATAGTTAATGGCAACGTTCAGGGCCTCCTAATGACGAAGGAACACTCAAATTGCGTCGAGTTTCACTATATCGTCCTCCAGCCAACATGTCTCCAAGAGGATATCGCAGCATCGGGCACCACTTGGTCCGTCTCCGGTGATTCTACGTTTTCGAATCCGACGCAAAACAGAAAGTTAATTGTAACGTTCAGGGCCTCCTAATGACGATGGAGCACTCAAATTGCGTCGCGATTCAATACATCGTCCTCCAGCGGACTGGTCTCCAAGGGGATATAGCCTCGGGCACCTTATGGTCCGTCTCCAGTGAGTCTAGATTTTCGAATCCGACGAAAAACTGATAGTTAATTGTAACATTCAGAGCCTCCTAATGACGATGGAAAACTCAAATTGCGTCGCGATCCAATACCTAGTCCTCCAGCCAATTTGTCTCCAAGAGGATTTCGCAGGATCGGGCACCACTTGGTCCGTCTCCGGTGATTCTACGTTTTCGAATCCGACGCAAAACAGAAAGTTAATTGTAACGTTCAGGGCCTCCTAATGACGATGGAGCACTCAAATTGCGTCGCGATTCAATACATCGTCCTCCAGCGGACTATTCTCCAAGGGGATATAGCCTCGGGCACCTTATGGTCCGTCTCCAGTGAGTCTAGATTTTCGAATCCGATGAAAAACTGATAGTTAATTGTAACATTCAGGGCCTCCTAATGACGATGGAACACTCAAACTGCGTCGCGATCCAATACCTCGTCTTCCAGCCGATTTGTCTCCAAGGCTCTATTTCTGCCTCGGGCCCCTTATGGTCGTTTACCTGTGAGCCAAGATTTTCTAATCCGACGCAAAACTGATTGTTAATTGTAACGTTCAGGGCCTCCTAATGACGATGGAACACTCAAATTGCGTTAAGATTCAATACATCGTCCTCCAGCCGACTTGTATCCAGGGGGATATTTATGTCTCGGGCGCCATATGATCCTTCTCCTGTGAGTAGATTTTCGGATCCGACGCTAAAATGATAGTTAATTGTAACGTTCAGCGCCTCCAAATGACGCTGGAACACTCAAATTGCGTCGAGATTCAATACATAGTCCTCCAGCCGATTTGTCTCCATGGGGATATTGATGCCTCGGGCTCCTTATGGTCGCTCTCCTGAGAGTCTAGATTTTCGAATCCGACGCAATACAGATAGTTAATTGTAACGTTCAGGACCTCCTAATGACGATTAACACACTCAAATTGCGTCGAGATTCGATACATCGGCCTCGAGCCGACTTGTCTCCAAGAGTCCATTGCTGCCTCGGGCACCTTATGGTCGTTCTCTTGTGAGTCTAGATTTTCGAATCCGACGCAAAACAGATAGTTAATTGTAACGTTCAGCGCCTCGTAATGACGATGGAACACTCAAATTGCGTCGAGAGTCAATCCATCGACCTCCAGCCGACATGTCTACAAGGGGATATTGCTACCTCGGGCTCCATGTGGTCCGTCTCCTGTGAGTCTAGATTTTCGAATCCGATGCGAAACTAATAGTTAATTGTAACGTTCAGGGCCGCCTAATGACGATGGAACACTCAAATTGCGTCGAGATTATCTACAACGTGCACCAGCCGATTTGTCTCCAAAGGGATATCGTTGCCTCCGTCTCCGGTGATTCTACGTTTTCGAATCCGACGCAAAACTGAAAGTTAATTGTAACGTTCAGGGCCTAATAATGACGATGGAACACTGAAATAGCGTCGAGATTAACTACAACGTCCTCCAGCCGACTTGTCTCTAAGGGGATATCGCTGCCTCGGGCACCACATGGTCCGTCTCCGGTGATTCTACGTTTTCGTATCCGAGGCAAAACTGATAGCTAATTGTAACGTTCAGGGCCTCCTAATGACGATGGAACACTCAAATTGCGTCGCGATTCAATACATCGGCCTCGAGCCGACTTGTCTCCATGAGTCCATTGCTGCCTCGGGCACCTTATGGTCGTTCTCCTGTGAGTCGAGATTTTCGAATCCGACGCAAAACAGATAGTTAATTGTAACGTTCAGGACCTCCTAATGACGATGGAACACTCAAATTGCGTCGAGATTCAATACATCGGCCTCGAGCCGACTTGTCTCCATGAGTCCATAGCTGCCTCGGGCACCTTATGTTCGTTCTCCTGTGAGTCTAGATTTTCGAATCCGACGCAAATCAGATAGTCAGTTGTAACGTTCAGGGCCTCCTAATGACGAAGGAATACTCAAATTACGTCGAGATTCACTACAACGTCCTCCAGCCAACTTGCCTCGGGCCTCGGGCACCACATGGTCTGTCTCCGGTGATTCCACGTTTTCGAATCCGACGCAAAACTGATGGTTAATTGTAACGTTCAGGACCTCCTAATGACGATGGAACACTCAAATTGCGTCGGGAGACAACACATCGACCTCCAGCCGACTGGTCTCCAAGGGGATATTTCTGCCTCGGGCACCTTATGATCCGTCTCCAGTGGGTCGAGATTTTCGAATCCGACGAAAAACAGAGTAAATTGTAACATTCAGGGCCTCCAAATGACGATGGAACACTCAAATTGCGTCGCGATCCAATACATCGTCCTCCAGCCGACTTGTCTCCATGGGGATATTGCTGCCTCGGCCTCCTTATGGTCGTTCTCCTGTGGGACTAGATTTTCGAATCCGACGCGAATCTGATTGTTAATTGTAACGTCTAGGGCTTCCAAATGACGATGGAACACACAAATTGCGTCGAGATTCAATACATCGACCTCCAGCCGACTTGTCTACAAGGGGAAATTGCTGCCTCGGGCTCTATGTGGTCCGTCTCCTATGAGTCTAGATTTTCGAACCCGACGCAAAACTGATTTTTAATTGTAAAGTTCAGGTGCTCCTAATGACGATGGAACACTCAAATTGCGTGGAGATTCAATACTTCGTCCTCCAGCCGACTTGTCTCCAAGGGGATATCGCTGCCTCGGGCACCACATGGTCCGTCTCCGGTGATTCTACATTTTCGAATCCGACGCAAAGCTCATAGTTAATTGTAACGTTCAGGGCCTCCTAATGACGATGGAACACTCAAATTGCTTCGAGATTCAATACATCGTCCTCCAGCGGACTGGTCTCCAAGGGTCTATTGCTGCCTCGGGAACCTTATGGTCGTTATCCTGTGAGTCTAGATTTTCGAATCCGACGCGAAACTGATAGTTAATTGTAAAGTTCAGGACCTCCTACTGACGATGGGACACTCAAATTCCGTCGAGATTCATTACATTGTCCTCCAGCCGACTTGTCTCCAAGGGGATATCGCCACCTCGGGCACCACATGATCCGTCTCCGGTGATTCTACGTTTTCGAATCCGACGCAAAACTGAAAGTTAATTGTAACGTTTAGGGCCTCCTAAGACGATGGAACACTCAAATTGCGTCGAGATTCAATACATCGTCCTTCAGCCGACTTGTCTCCAAGGGGATATTGCTGCCTCGGGCACCTTATGGTCGGTCTGCAGTGAGTCTAGATTTTCGAATCCGACGAAAAACTGATAGTTAATTGTAACGTTCAGGGCCACCTAATGACGATGGAACACTCAAATTTCGTCGAGATTCAATACATCGGCCTCCAGCCGACTTGTCTCCAAGAGGATATTGCTGTCTCGGGCAACCATATGAACCTTCCCTGTGAGTCTAGATTTTCGAATCCGACGCGAAAGTGATAGTTAATTGTAACGTTCGGAGCCTCCTAATGACGATGGAACACTGAAATTGCGTCGAGATTCAATACATCGTCCTTCAGCCGACTTGTCTCAAGGTGTCTATTGCTGCCTCGGGCACCTTATGGTCGTTCTCCTGTGAGTCTAGATTTTCTAGTCCGACGCAAAACTGATTGTTAATTGTAACGTTCAGGGCCGCCTAGTGACGATGGAACAATCAAATTGCGTCGAGATTGAATACATTGTCCTGCAGCCGACTTGTTACCAAGGGGATATTGCTGTCTCGGGCACCATATGATCCCTCTCCTGTGACTAGATTTTCGAATCCGACGCTAAAATGATAGTTAATTGTAACGTTCAGCGCCTCCTAATGACGATGTGACACTGAAATTGCGTCGAGATTCAATACATCGGCCTCCAGCCGACATGTCTGTAAGGGTCTATTGCTGCGTCGGGCACCTTATGATCGTTCTCCAGTGAGTCTGGATTTTCGAACCCGACGCAAAACTGATAGTTAATTGTAACTTTCAGGGTCTCCTAATGTCGATGGAATACTCTAATTGCGTCGAGATTCAATACATCGGCCTCCAGCCGACATCTCTCCATGGGGATATTTCTGCCTCGGGCACCTTATGGTCGTTCACCTGTGAGTCTAGATTTTCGAATCCGACGCAAAACTGACAGTTATTTGTAACGTTCAGGGCCTCCTAATGACGATGGAACACTCAAATTGCGTCGAGATTCAATACATCGGCCTCCAGCCGACTTGTCTTCAAATGTCCATTGCTGCATCGGACACCTTGTGGTCGTTGTCCTGTGAGTCTAGATTTTGGAATCCGACGCTTTACTGATAGTTAATTGTAAAGTTCAGGTGCTCCTAATGACGATGGAACACTCAAATTGCGTGGAGATTCAATACTTCGTCCTCCAGCCGACTTGTCTCCAAGGGGATATCGCTGCCTCGGGCACCACATGGTCCGTCTGCGGTGATTCTACATTTTCGAATCTGACGCAAAACTCATAGTTAATTGTTACGTTCAGGGCCTCCTAATGACGATGGAACACTCAAATTGCGACGAGATTTAATACATCGGCCTCCAGCCGACTTGTCTTCAAAAGTCTATTGCTGGCCCGGGCACCTTGTGGTCATTCTCCTGTGAGTCTAGATTTTCGAATCCGACGCGAAACTGATAGTTAATTGTAACGTTCAGAGCCTCCTAATGACGATGGAACACTCAAATTGCGTCGAGATTCAATACATCGGCCTCCAGCCGACTTGTCTTCAAATGTCCATTGCTGCCTCGGGCTCCTTGAGGTCTTTCTCCTGTGAGTCTAGATTTTCGAATCCGACGCTTAACTGATTGTTAATTGTAAAGTTCAGGTGCTCCTAATGGCGATGGAACACTCAAATTGCGTGGAGATTCAATACCTCGTCCTCCAGCCGACTTGTCTCCAAGGGTCTATTGCTGCCTCGGGCACCTTGTGGTCGTTCTCCTGTGAGTCTAGATTTTCGAATCCGACGTGAAACTGATTGTTAATTGTAACGTTCAGGGCCACCTAATGACGATGGAACACTCAAATTCCGTCGAGATTGAATACATCGTCCTCCAGCCGACTTGTATCCAAGTAGATATTGCTGTCTCGGGCACCATATGATAATTCTCCTGTGACCAGATTTTCGAATCCGACGCTAAAATGATGGTTAATTGTAACGTTCAGCGCCTCCTAATGACGATGGAACACTCAAATTGCGTCGAGGGACAATACATCGACCTCCAGCCGACTTGTCTACAAGGGGATATTGCTGCCTCGGGCTAAATGTGGTCCGTCTCCTGTGAGTCTAGATTTTCGAATCCGACGCGAAACTGATAGTTAATTGTAACGTTCAGGGCCTCCTAATGGCGATGGAACACTCAAATTCCGTCGAGATTCAATACATCGGCCTCCAGCCGACTTGTCTCCAAGGGTCTATTGCTGCCTCGGGCACCTTGTGGTCGTTCTCCTGTGAGTCTAGATTTTCGAATCCGACGTGAAACTGATTGTTAATTGTAACGTTCAGGGCCACCTAATGACGATGGAACACTCAAATTGCGTCGAGATTGAATACATCGTCCTCCAGCCGACTTGTATCCAAGTAGATATTGCTGTCTCGGGCACCATATGATAATTCTCCTGTGACCAGATTTTCGAATCCGACGCTAAAATGATGGTTAATTGTAACGTTCAGCGCCTCCTAATGACGATGGAACACTCAAATTGCGTCGAGGGACAATACATCGACCTCCAGCCGACTTGTCTACAAGGGGATATTGCTGCCTCGGGCTAAATGTGGTCCGTCTCCTGTGAGTCTAGATTTTCGAATCCGACGCGAAACTGATAGTTAATTGTAACGTTCAGGGCCTCCTAATGGCGATGGATCACTCAAATTGCGACGAGATTCAATACATCGGCCTCCAGCGGACTGGTCTCCAAGGGTCTATTGCTCCCACGGGAACCTTATGGTCGTTCTCCTGTGAGTCTAGATTTTCGAATCCGACGCGAAACTGATAGTTAATTGTAAAGTTCAGGACATCCTACTGACGATGGGACACTCAAATTCCGTCGAGATTCATTACATTGTCCTCCAGCCGACTTGTCTCCAAGGGGATATCGCCACCTCGGGCACACATGGTCCGTCTCCTGTGATTCTACGTTTTCGAATCCGACGCAAAACTGAAAGTTAATTGTAACGTTTAGGGCCTCCTAATGACGATGGAACACTGAAATTGCGTCGAGATTCAATACATCGTCCTTCAGCCGACTTGTCTCAAGGTGTCTATTGCTGGCTCGGGCACCTTATGGTCGTTCTCCTGTGAGTCTAGATTTTCTAGTCCGACGCAAAACTGATTGTTAATTGTAACGTTCAGGGCCAATCAGTGACGATGGAACAATCAAATTGCGTCGAGATTGAATACATCGTCCTCCAGCCGACTTGTAACCAAGGGGATATTGCTGTCTCGGGCACCATATGATCCTTCTCCTGTGACTAGATTTTCGAATCCGACGCTAAAATGATAGTTAATTGTAACGTTCAGCGCCTCCTAATGACGATGTGACACTGAAATTGCGTCGAGATTCAATACATCGGCCTCCAGCCGACATGTCTCTAAGGGTCTATTGCTGCGTCGGGCACCTTATGATCGTTCTCCAGTGAGTCTGTATTTTCGAACCCGACGCAAAACTGATAGTTAATTGTAACTTTCAGGGTCTCCTAATGTCGATGGAATACTCTAATTGCGTCGAGATTCAATACATCGGCCTCCAGCCGACTTGTCTTCAAATGTCCATTGCTGCCTCGGACACCTTGTGGTCGTCATCCTGTGAGTCTAGATTTTGGAATCCGACGCTTAACTGATAGTTAATTTTAAAGTTCAGGTGCTCCTAATGACGATGGAACACTCAAATTGCGTGGAGATTCAATACTTCGTCCTCCAGCCGACTTGTCTCCAAGGGGATATCGCTGCCTCGGGCACCACATGGTCCGTCTGCGGTGATTCTACATTTTCGAATCCGACGCGAAACTGATAGTTAATTGTAACGTTCAGAGCCTCCTAATGACGATGGAACACTCAAATTGCGTCGAGATTCAATACATCGGCCTCCAGCCGACTTGTCTTCAAATGTCCATTGCTGCCTCGGGCACCATGTGGTCTTTCTCCTGTGAGTCTAGATTTTCGAATCCGACGCTTAACTGATAGTTAATTGTAAAGTTCAGGTGCTCCTAATGGCGATGGAACACTCAAATTGCGTGGAGATTCAATACCTCGTCCTCCAGCCGACTTGTCTCCAAGGGTCTATTGCTGCCTCGGGTTCTTTATGGTCGCTCTCCTGTGAGTCTAGATTTTCGAATCCGACGCGAAACTGATTGTTAATTGTTACGTTCAGAGCTTCCTAATGACGATGGATTACTCAAATTGCGTCGAGATTCAATACATCGTCCTTCAGCCGACTTGTCTCTAAGAGTCTATTGCTGCCTCGGGCACCTTATGGTCGTTCCCCTGGGAGTCTAGATTTTAGAATCCTACGAAAAACTGATAGTTAATTGTAATGTTCAGGGCCTCCTAATGACGATGGAACACTCAAATTCCGTCGAGATTCAATACATCGGCCTCCAGCCGACTTGTCTCCAAGGGTCTATTGCTGCCTCGGGCACCTTATGGTCGTTCTCCTGTGAGTCTAGATTTTCGAATCCGACGTGAAACTGATTGTTAATTGTAACGTTCAGGGCCACCTAATGACGATGGAACACTCAAATTGTGTCGAGATTGAATACATCGTCCTCCAGCCGACTTGTATCCAAGGGGATATTGCTGTCTCGGGCACCATATGATAATTCTCCTGTGACCAGATTTTCGAATCCGACGCTAAAATGATGGTTAATTGTAACGTTCAGCGCCTCCTAATGACGATGGAACACTCAAATTGCGTCGAGAGACAATACATCGACCTCCAGCCGACTTGTCTACAAGGGGATATTGCTGCCTCGGGCTAAATGTGGTCCGTCTCCTGTGAGTCTAGATTTTCGAATCCGACGCGAAACTGATAGTTAATTGTAATGTTCAGGGCCTCCTAATGGCGATGGATCACTCAAATTGCGACGAGATTCAATACATCGGCCTCCAGCCGACTTGTCTTCAAATGTCTATTGCTGCCTCGTTCACCTTGTGGTCGTTCTCCTGTGAGTCTAGATTTTCGAATCTGACGCGAAACTGATAGTTAATTGTAAAGTTCAGGACCTCCTAAAGACGATGGAACACTCAAATTGCGTCGACATCCAATACATCGTCCTCCAGCCGACTTGTCTCCAAGGGGATATTGCTGCCTCGGGCACCACATGGTCCATCTCTGGTGATTTTACATTTTCGAATCCGACGAAAAACTGAAGGGTTATTGTAACGTTCAACGCCTCCTAATGACGATGGAACACTCAAATTGCGTCGAGATTCAATACATTGTCCTTCAGCCGACTTGTCTCCAAGGGTCTATTGCTGCCTCGGGTTCTTTATGGTCGCTCTCCTGTGAGTCTAGATTTTCGAATCCGACGCGAAACTGATTGTTAATTGTCACTTTCAGGGCTTCCTAATGACGATGGAACACTCAAATTGCGTCGAGATTCAATACATCGTCCTTCAGCCGATTTGTCTGTAAGAGTCTATTGCTGCTTCGGGCACCTTATGGTCGTTCCCCTGTGAGTCTAGATTTTAGAATCCGCCGCAAAACTGAAAGTTAATTGTAACGTTCAGGGCCTCCTAATACGATAGAACACTCAAATTGCGTCGAGATTCAATACATTGTCCTCCAGCCGACTTGTCTCCAAGGGGATATTGCTGTCTCGATCACCATATGAACCTTCTCCTGTGAGTGTAGATTTTCGAATTCGACGCGTAACTGATAGTTAATTGTAACGTTCAGAGCCTCCTAATGACGATGGAACACTCAAATTGCGTCGAGATTCAATACATTGTCCTTCAGCCGACTTGTCTCCAAGGGTCTATTGCTGCCTCGGGTTCTTTATGGTCGCTCTCCTGTGAGTCTAGATTTTCGAATCCGACACGAAACTGATTGTTAATTGTTACGTTCAGGGCTTCCTAATGCCGATGGAACACTCAAATTGCGTCGAGATTCAATACATCGTCCTTCAGCCGATTTGTCTGTAAGAGTCTATTGCTGCCTCGGGCACCTTATGGTCGTTCCCCTGTGAGTCTAGATTTTAGAATCCGACGCAACCCTGAAAGTTAATTGTAACGTTCAGGGCCTCCTAATGACGATGGAACACTCAAATTGCGTCGAGATTCAATACATCGTCCTTCAGCCGACTTGTCTCCAAGGGGATATTGCCGCCTCGGGCACCTTATGGTCCGTCTCCTGTGAGTCTAGATTTTCGAATCCGACGCAAAAATGATAGTTAATTGTAACGTTCAGCGCCTCCTAATGACGATGGAACACTCAAATTGCGTCGAGAGACAATACATCGACCTCCAGCCGACTTGTCTACAAGGGGATATTGCTGCCTCGGGCTAAATGTGGTCCGTCTCCTGTGAGTCTAGATTTTCGAATCCGACGCGAAACTGATAGTTAATTGTAACGTTCAGGGCCTCCTAATGACGATGGAACACTCACATTTCGTCGAGATTCAATACATCGGCCTCCAGCCGACTTGTCTCCAAGAGGATATTGCTGTCTCGGGCACCATATGAACCTTCCCCTGTGAGTCTAGATTTTGGAATCCGACGCGAAAGTGATAGTTAATTGTAACGTTCGGAGCCTCCTAATGACGATGGAACACTCAAATTGCGTCGAGATTCAATACATCGTCCTTCAGCCGACTTGTCTCCAGGTGTCTATTGCTGCCTCGGGCAACTTATGGTCGTTCTATGTGAATCTAAATTTTCTAATCCGACGCAAAACTGATTGTTAATTGTAGCGTTCAGGGCCACCTAATGACGATGGAACACTCAAATTGCGTCGAGATTGAATACATCGTCCTCCAGCCGACTTGTAACCAAGGGGATATTGCTGTCTCGGGCACCATATGATCCTTCTCCTGTGACTAGATTTTTGAATCCGACGCTAAATTGATAGTTAATTGTAACGTTCAGCGCCTCCTAATGACGATGGAACACTCAAATTGCGTCGAGATTCAGTACATCGGCCTCCAGTCGACTTGTCTCCAAGGGTCTATTGCTGCGTCGGGCACCTTATGATCGTTCTCCTGAGGGTCTGGAATTTCGAACCCGACGCAAAACTTATAGTTAATTGTAACTTTCAGGGCCTCCTAATATCGATGGAATACTCAAATTGCGTCGAGATTCAATACATCGGCCTCCAGCCGACTAGGCTCCAAGGGGATATTGCTGTCTCGGGCACCATTTGAACCTTCTCCTGTGAGACTAGATTTTCGAATCCGACGCGAATCTGATGGTTAATTGTAACGTTCGGAGCCTCCTCATGACGATGGAACACTCAAATTGCGTCGAGATTCAATACATCGTCCTTCAGCCGACTTGTTTCCTGGGGTCTATTGCTGCCTCGGGCACCTTATGGTCGATCTCCTGTGAGTCTAGTTTTTCTAATCCGACGCAAAACTGATTGTTAATTGTAACGTTCAGTGCCTCCTAATGACGATGGAACACTCAAATTGCGTCGAGATTCAATACATCGGCCTCCAGCCGACATCTCTCCATGGGGATATAGCTGCCTCGTTCACCTTATGGTCGTTCTCCTGTGAGTCTAGGTTTTCGAATCCGACGCGAATCTGATAGTTAATTGTAACGTTCGGAGCCTCCTCATGACTATGGAACACTCAAATTGCGTCGAGATTCAATACTTCGTCCTACAGCCGACTTGCCTCCAAGGGGATATCGCTGCCTCGGGCACCACATGGTCCGTCTGCGGTGATTCTACATTTTCGAATCCGACGCCAAACTCATAGCTAATTGTAACGTTCAGGGCCTCCTAATGACGATGGAACACTCAAATTGCGACGAGATTCAATTCATCGGCTTCCAGCCGACTTGTCTTCAAATGTCTATTACTGCCTCGGACACCTTATGGGTGTTCTCCTGTGAGTCTAGATTTTCGAATCCGACGCGAAACTGATAGTTAATTATAACGTTCAGAGCCTCCTAATGACGATGGAACACTCAAATTACGTCGAGATTCAATACATCGGCCTCCAGCCGACTTGTCTTCAAATGTCCATTGCTGCCTCGGGCACCTCGTGGTCGTTCTCCTGTGAGTCTAGATTTTCGAATCCGACGCTTAACTGGTAGTTAATTGTAAAGTTCAGTTGCTCCTAATGACGATGGAACACTCAAATTGCGACGAGATTCAATACATCGGCCTCCAGCTGACTTGTCTTCAAAAGTCTATTGCTGCCTGGGGCACCTTGTGGTCGTTCTCCTGTGAGTCTAGATTTTCGAATCTGACGCGAAACTGATAGTTAATTGTAACGTTCAGAGCCTCCTAATGACGATGGAACACTCAAATTGCGTCGAGATTCAATACATTGTCCTTCAGCCGACTTGTCTCCAAGGGTGTATTGCTGCCTCGGGTTCTTTATGGTCGCTCTCCTGTGAGTCTAGATTTTCGAATCCGACGCGAAACTGATTGTTAATTGGTACGTTCAGGGCTTCCTAATGACGATGGAACACTCAAATAACGTCGAGATTCAATACTTCGTCCTTCAGCCGACTTGTCTCTAAGAGTCTATTGCTGCCTCGGGCACCTTATGGTCGTTCTCCTGTGAGTCTAGATTTTCGAATCCGACGTGAAACTGATTGTTAATTGTAACGTTCAGGGCCACCTAATGACGACGGAACACTCAAATCGCGTCGAGATCCAATACATCGTCCACCAGCCGACTTGTCTCCAAGGGGATATCGCTGCCTCGGGCACCACATGGTCCACCTCTGGTGATTCTACATTTTCGAATCCGACGAAAAACTGAAGGTTAATTGTAACGTTCAACGCCTCCTAATGACGATGGAACACTCAAATTGCGTCGAGATTCAATACATTGTCCTCCAGCCGACTTGTCTCCAAGGGGATATTGCTGTCCCGGGCAACATACGAACCTTTTCCTGTGAGTCTAGATTTTCGAATCCGACGCGAAACTGATAGTTAATTGTAACGTTCAGAGCCTCCTAATGACGATGGAACACTCAAATTGCGTCGAGATTCAATACATTGTCCTTCAGCCGACTTGTCTCCAAGGGTCTATTGCTGCCTCGGGTTCTTTATGGTCGCTCTCCTGTGAGTCTAGATTTTCGAATCCGACGCGAAACTGATTGTTAATTGTTACGTTCAGGGCTTCCTAATGACGATGGAACACTCAAATTGCGTCGAGATTCAATACATCGTCCTTCAGCCGATTTGTCTCTAAGAGTCTATTGCTGCCTCGGGCACCTTATGGTCGTTCCCCTGTGAGTCTAGATTTTAGAATCCGACGCAAAACTGATAGTTAATTGTAGTGTTCAGGGCCTCCTAATGACAATGGAACGCTCAAATTGCGTCAGGATTCAATACATCGGCCTCCAGCCGACTTCTCTCCAAGGGTCTATGGCTGCCTCGGGCACCTTATGGTCGTTCTCCTGTGAGTCTAGATTTTCGAATCCGACGGAAAACAGATAGTCAGTTGTAACGTTCAGGGCCTCCTAATGACGATGGAATACTCAAATTGCGTCCAGATTCAATACATCGGCCTCCAGCCGACTTGTCTCCAAATGTCTATTGCTGCCTCGGTCACCATGCGGTCCGTCTCCTGTGAGTCTAGATTTTCGATTCCGATGCGAAACTGATAGTTAATTGTAACGTTCGGGGACTCCTAATGACGATGGAACACTGAAATTGCGTCGAGATTCAATATATCGTCCCTCAGCCGACTTGACTCCAAGAGTCTATTGCTGCATCGGACACCTTATGGTCGTTCTTCTGTGAGTCTAGATTTTCGAATCCGACGCAAAACTAATAGTTAACTGTAACGCTCAGGGAGTCCTAATGACGATGGAACACCCATATTGCGTCGAGATTCAATACAGCGTCCTTCAGCCGACTTGCCTCCAAGGGATATTGCTGCCTCGGGCACCATATGGTCCGTCTCCTGTGAGTCTAGATTTTTGAATCCGCCGCAAAAATGATAGTTAATTGTAACGTTCAGCGCCTCCTAATGACGATGGAATACTCAAATTGCGTCGAGATTCAATACATCGGCGTCCAGCCGACTTGTCTTCAAATGTCTATTGCTGCCTAGGGCACCTTGTGGTCGTTCTCCTGTGAGTCTAGATTTTAGAATCCGACGCATAACTGATAGTTAATTGTAAAGTTCAGGGCCTCCTAATGACGATGGGGCACTCAAATTGCGTCGAGGTTCAATACATCGTCCTCCAGCCGACTTGTCTCCAAGGGGTATTGCTGCCTCGGGCACCATATGGTCCGTCTCCTGTGAGTCTAGATTTTTGAATCCGACGCAAAAATGATAGTTAATTGTAACGTTCAGCGCCTCCTAATGACGATGGAACACTCAAATTGCGTCGAGATTCAATACATCGGCCTCCAGTCGACTTGTCTCCAAGGGTCTATTGCTGCGTCGGGCACCTTATGATCGTTCTCCTGAGGGTCTGGAATTTCGAACCCGACGCAAAACTGATAGTTAATTGTAACTTTCAGGGCCTCCTAATATCGATGGAATACTCAAATTGCGTCGAGATTCAATACATCGGCCTCCAGCCGACTAGGCTCCAAGGGGATATTGCTGTCTCGGGCACCATTTGAACCTTCTCCTGTGAGACTAGATTTTCGAATCCGACGCGAATCTGATGGTCAATTGTAACGTTCGGAGCCTCCTCATGACGATGGAACACTCAAATTGCGTCGAGATTCAATACATCGTCCTTCAGCCGACTTGTTTCCTGGGGTCTATTGCTGCCTCGGGCACCTTATGGTCGATCTCCTGTGAGTCTAGTTTTTCTAATCCGACGCAAAACTGATTGTTAATTATAACGTTCAGTGCCTCCTAATGACGATGGAACACTCAAATTGCGTCGAGATTCAATACATCGGCCTCCAGCCGACATCTCTCCATGGGGATATTGCTGCCTCGTTCACCTTATGGTCGTTCTCCTGTGAGTCTAGGTTTTCGAATCCGACGCGAATCTGATAGTTAATTGTAACGTTCGGAGCCTCCTCATGACTATGGAACACTCAAATTACGTCGAGATTCAATACATCGGCCTCCAGCCGACTTGTCTTCAAATGTCCATTGCTGCCTCGGGCACCTCGTGGTCGTTCTCCTGTGAGTCTAGATTTTCGAATCCGACGCTTAACTGGTAGTTAATTGTAAAGTTCAGTTGCTCCTAATGACGATGGAACACTCAAATTGCGACGAGATTCAATACATCGGCCTCCAGCTGACTTGTCTTCAAAAGTCTATTGCTGCCTGGGGCACCTTGTGGTCGTTCTCCTGTGAGTCTAGATTTTCGAATCTGACGCGAAACTGATAGTTAATTGTAACGTTCAGAGCCTCCTAATGTCGATGGAACACACAAATTGCGTCGAGATTCAATACATCGTCCTTCAGCCGACTTGTCTCCAAGGGTGTATTGCTGCCTCGGGTTCTTTATGGTCGCTCTCCTGTGAGTCTAGATTTTCGAATCCGACGCGAAACTGATTGTTAATTGTTACGTTCAGGGCTTCCTAATGACGATGGAACACTCAAATAGCGTCGAGATTCAATACTTCGTCCTTCAGCCGACTTGTCTCTAAGAGTCTATTGCTGCCTCGTGCACCTTATGGTCGTTCTCCTGTGAGTCTAGATTTTCGAATCCGACGTGAAACTGATTGTTAATTGTAACGTTCAGGGCCACCTAATGACGATGGAACACTCAAATCGCGTCGAGATCCAATACATCGTCCACCAGCCGACTTGTCTCCAAGGGGATATCGCTGCCTCGGGCACCACATGGTCCACCTCTGGTGATTCTACATTTTCGAATCCGACGAAAAACTGAAGGTTAATTGTAACGTTCAACGCCTCCTAATGACGATGGAACACTCAAATTGCGTCGAGATTCAATACATTGTTCTCCAGCCGACTTGTCTCCAAGGGGATATTGCTGTCCCGGGCAACATATGAACCTTTTCCTGTGAGTCTAGATTTTCGTATCCGACGCGAAACTGATAGTTAATTGTAACGTTCAGAGCCTCCTAATGACGATGGAACACTCAATTTGCGTCGAGATTCAATACATTGTCCTTCAGCCGACTTGTCTCCAAGGGTCTATTGCTGCCTCGGGTTCTTTATGGTCGCTCTCCTGTGAGTCTAGATTTTCGAATCCGACGCGAAGCTGATTGTTAATTGTTACGTTCAGGGCTTCCTAACGACGATGGAACACTCAAATTGCGTCGAGATTCAATACATCGTCCTTCAGCCGATTTGTCTCTAAGAGTCTATTGCTGCCTCGGGCACCTTATGGTCGTTCCCCTGAGAGTCTAGATTTTAGAATCCGACGCAAAACTGATAGTTAATTGTAGTGTTCAGGGCCTCCTAATGACAATGGAACGCTCAAATTGCGTCAGGATTCAATACATCGGCCTCCAGCCGACTTGTCTCCAAGGGTCTATGGCTGCCTCGGGCACCTTATGGTCGTTCTCCTGTGAGTCTAGATTTTCGAATCCGACGGAAAACAGATAGTCAATTGTAACGTTCAGGGCCTCCTAATGACGATGGAATACTCAAATTGCGTCCAGATTCAATACATCGGCCTCCAGCCGACTTGTCTCCAAATGTCTATTGCTGCCTCGGTCACCATGCGGTCCGTCTCCTGTGAGTCTAGATTTTCGATTCCGATGCGAAACTGATAGTTAATTGTAACGTTCGGGGACTCCTAATGACGATGGAACACTGAAATTGCGTCGAGATTCAATATATCGTCCCTCAGCCGACTTGACTCCAAGAGTCTATTGCTGCATCGGACACCTTATGGTCGTTCTCCTGTGAGTCTAGATTTTCGAATCCGACGCAAAACTAATAGTTAACTGTAACGCTCAGGGAGTCCTAATGACGATGGAACACCCATATTGCGTCGAGATTCAATACAGCGTCCTTCAGCCGACTTGCCTCCAAGGGCTATTGCTGCCTCGGGCACCATATGGTCCGTCTCCTGTGAGTCTAGATTTTTGAATCCGACGCAAAAATGATAGTTAATTGTAACGTTCAGCGCCTCCCAATGACGATGGAATACTCAAATTGCGTCGAGATTCAATACATCGGCCTCCAGCCGACTTGTCTTCAAATGTCTATTGCTGCCTAGGGCACCTTGTGGTCGTTCTCCTGTGAGTCTAGATTTTAGAATCCGACGCATAACTGATAGTTAATTGTAAAGTTCAGGGCCTCCTAATGACGATGGGGCACTCAAATTGCGTCGAGGTTCTATACATCGTCCTCCAGCCGACTTGTCTCCAAGGGGTATTGCTGCCTCGGGCACCATATGGTCCGTCTCCTGTGAGTCTAGATTTTTGAATCCGACGCAAAAATGATAGTTAATTGTAACGTTCAGCGCCTCCTAATGACGATGGATCACTCAAATTGCATCGAGATTCAATACATCGGCCTCCAGGAGACTTGTCTTCAAATGTCTATTACTGCCTCGGTCACCTTATGGGCGTTCTCCTGTGAGTCTAGATTTTCGAATCCGACGCGAAACTGATAGTTAATTATAACGTTCAGAGCCTCCTAATGACGATGGAACACTCAAATTACGTCGAGATTCAATACATCGGCCTCCAGCCGACTTGTCTTCAAATGTCCATTGCTGCCTCGGGCACCTCGTGGTCGTTCTCCTGTGAGTCTAGATTTTCGAATCCGACGCTTAACTGGTAGTTAATTGTAAAGTTCAGTTGCTCCTAATGACGATGGAACACTCAAATTGCGACGAGATTCAATACATCGGCCTCCAGCTGACTTGTCTTCAAAAGTCTATTGCTGCCTGGGGCACCTTGTGGTCGTTCTCCTGTGAGTCTAGATTTTCGAATCTGACGCGAAACTGATAGTTAATTGTAACGTTCAGAGCCTCCTAATGACGATGGAACACTCAAATTGCGTCGAGATTCAATACATCGTCCTTCAGCCGACTTGTCTCCAAGGGTGTATTGCTGCCTCGGGTTCTTTATGGTCGCTCTCCTGTGAGTCTAGATTTTCGAATCCGACGCGAAACTGATTGTTAATTGTTACGTTCAGGGCTTCCTAATGACGATGGAACACTCAAATAGCGTCGAGATTCAATACTTCGTCCTTCAGCCGACTTGTCTCTAAGAGTCTATTGCTGCCTCGGGCACGTTATGGTCGTTCTCCTGTGAGTCTAGATTTTCGAATCCGACGTGAAACTGATTGTTAATTGTAACGTTCAGGGCCACCTAATGACGATGGAACACTCAAATCGCGTCGAGATCCAATACATCGTCCACCAGCCGACTTGTCTCCAAGGGGATATCGCTGCCTCGGGCACCACATGGTCCACCTCTGGTGATTCTACATTTTCGAATCCGACGAAAAACTGAAGGTTAATTGTAACGTTCAACGCCTCCTAATGACGATGGAACACTCAAATTGCGTCGAGATTCAATACATTGTCCTCCAGCCGACTTGTCTCCAAGGGGATATTGCTGTCCCGGGCAACATATGAACCTTTTCCTGTGAGTCTAGATTTTCGAATCCGACGCGAAACTGATAGTTAATTGTAACGTTCAGAGCCTCCTAATGACGATGGAACACTCAAATTGCGTCGAGATTCAATACATTGTCCTTCAGCCGACTTGTCTCCAAGGGTCTATTGCTGCCTCGGGTTCTTTATGGTCGCTCTCCTGTGAGTCTAGATTTTCGAATCCGACGCGAAGCTGATTGTTAATTGTTACGTTCAGGGCTTCCTAATGACGATGGAACACTCAAATTGCGTCGAGATTCAATACATCGTCCTTCAGCCGATTTGTCTCTAAGAGTCTATTGCTGCCTCGGGCACCTTATGGTCGTTCCCCTGAGAGTCTAGATTTTAGAATCCGACGCAAAACTGATAGTTAATTGTAGTGTTCAGGGCCTCCTAATGACAATGGAACGCTCAAATTGCGTCAGGATTCAATACATCGGCCTCCAGCCGACTTGTCTCCAAGGGTCTATGGCTGCCTCGGGCACCTTATGGTCGTTCTCCTGTGAGTCTAGATTTTCGAATCCGACGGAAAACAGATAGTCAATTGTAACGTTCAGGGACTCCTAATGACGATGGAATACTCAAATTGCGTCCAGATTCAATACATCGGCCTCCAGCCGACTTGTCTCCAAATGTCTATTGCTGCCTCGGTCACCATGCGGTCCGTCTCCTGTGAGTCTATATTTTCGATTCCGATGCGAAACTGATAGTTAATTGTAACGTTCGGGGACTCCTAATGACGATGGAACACTGAAATTGCGTCGAGATTCAATATATCGTCCCTCAGCCGACTTGACTCCAAGAGTCTATTGCTGCATCGGACACCTTATGGTCGTTCTCCTGTGAGTCTAGATTTTCGAATCCGACGCAAAACTAATAGTTAACTGTAACGCTCAGGGAGTCCTAATGACGATGGAACACCCATATTGCGTCGAGATTCAATACAGCGTCCTTCAGCCGACTTGCCTCCAAGGGCTATTGCTGCCTCGGGCACCATATGGTCCGTCTCCTGTGAGTCTAGATTTTTGAATCCGACGCAAAAATGATAGTTAATTGTAACGTTCAGCGCCTCCTAATGACGATGGAATACTCAAATTGCGTCGAGATTCAATACATCGGCCTCCAGCCGACTTGTCTTCAAATGTCTATTGCTGCCTAGGGCACCTTGTGGTCGTTCTCCTGTGAGTCTAGATTTTAGAATCCGACGCATAACTGATAGTTAATTGTAAAGTTCAGGGCCTCCTAATGACGATGGGGCACTCAAATTGCGTCGAGGTTCAATACATCGTCCTCCAGCCGACTTGTCTCCAAGGGGTATTGCTGCCTCGGGCACCATATGGTCCGTCTCCTGTGAGTCTAGATTTTTGAATCCAACGCAAAAATGATAGTTAATTGTAACGTTCAGCGCCTCCTAATGACGATGGAACTCTCAAATTGCGTCAAGATTCAATACATCGACCTCCAGCCGACTTGTCTACAAGGGGATATTGCTGCCTCGGGCTAAATGTGGTCCGTCACCTGTGGGTCTAGATTTTCGAATCCGACGCGAAACTGATAGTTAATTGTAACGTTCAGGGCCTCCTAATGACGATGGATCACTCAAATTGCATCGAGATTCAATACATCGGCATCCAGCCGACTTGTCTTCAAATGTCTATTGCTGCCTCGGGCACCTTGTGGTCGTTCTCCTGTGAGTCTAGATTTTCGAATCCGACGCATAACTGATAGTTAATTGTAAAGTTCAGGACCTCCTAAAGACGATGGAACACTCAAATTGCGTCGAGATCCAATACATCGTCCACCAGCCGACTTGTTTCCAAGGGGGTATCGCTGCCTCGGGCACCACATGGTCCACCTCTGGTGATTGTACATTTTCGAATCCGACGAAAAACTGAAGGTTAATTGTAACGATCAACGCCTCCTAATGACGATGGAACACTCAAATTGCGTCGAGAGTCAATACATCGTCCTCCAGCCGACTTGTCTACAAGGGGATATTGCTGCCTCGGGCTCCATGTGGTCCGTTTCCTGTGAGTCTAGATTTTGGAATCCGACGCGAAACTGATAGTTAATTTTAACGCTCATGGCCTCCTAATGACGATGGAACACTCAAATTGCGTCGAGATTCAATACATTGTCCTCCAGCCGACTTGTCTACAAGGGGATATTGCTGTCTCGTTCAACATATGAACCTTCTCCTGTGAGTCTAGATTTTCGAATCCGACGCGAAACTGATAGTTAATTGTAACGTTCAGAGCCTCCTACTGACGATGGAACACTCAAATTGCGTCGAGTTTCAATACATTGTCTTTCAGCCGATGTGTCTCCAAGGGTCTATTGCTAACTCGGGTTCTTTATGGTCGCTCTCCTGTGAGTCTACATTTTCGAATCCGACGCGAAACTGATTTTTAATTGTTACGTTCAGGGCTTCCTAATGACGATGGAACACTCAAATTGCGTCGAGATTCAATACATCGTCCTTCAGCCGATTTGTCTCAAAGAGTCTATTGCTGCCTCGGGCACCTTATGGTCGTTCCCCCGTGAGTCTAGATTTTAGAATCCGACGCAAAACTGATAGTTAATTGTAGTGTTCAGGGCCTCCTAATGACGATGGAACACTCAAATTGCGTCGAGATTCAATACACCGGCCTCCAGCCGACTTGTCTCAAAGGGTCTATGGCTGCCTCGGGCACCTTATGGTCGTTCTCCTGTGAGTCTAGATTCTCGAATCCGACAGAAAACAGACAGTTAATTGTAACGTTCAGGGCCTCCTAATGACGAAGGAACCCTCAAATTGCGTTGAGAGTCACTATTTCGTCCTCCAGCCGACTTGTCTCCAAGGGGATATCGCTGCCTCGGGCACCACATGGTCCGTCTCCGGTGATTGTTCGTTTTCGAATCCGACGCAAAACTCATAGTCAATTGTATCGTTCAGGGCCTCCTAATGACGATGGAATACTCAAATTGCGTCGAGATTCAATACATCGGCCTCGAGCCGACTTGTCTCCAAGGAAACATTGCTGCTTCGGTCACCATACGGTCCGTCTCCTGTGAGTCTAGATTTTCGATTCCGATGCGAAACTGATAGTTAATTGTAACGTTCGGGGACTCCTAATGACGATGGAACACTGAAATTGCGTCGAAGTTCAATACATCGTCCTCCAGCCGACTTGTCTCCAAGGGGTATTGCTGCCTCGGGCACCATATGATCCGTCTCCTGTGAGTCTAGATTTTCGAATCCGACGCCAAACTGATAGTTAATTGTAACGTTCAGGGCCTCCTAATGACGATGGAACACTCATATTGCGTCGAGATTCAATACAGCGTCCTTCAGCCGACTTGCCTCCAAGAGTCTATTGCTGCCTCCGACACCTTATGGTCGTTCTCCTGTGCGTCTAGATTTTCGCATCCGACGCAAAACTGATAGTTAATTGTAACGCTCAGGGCCTCCTAGTGACTATGGAACACTCAAATTGCGTCGAGATTCAATACGTCGGCCTCCAGCCGACTTGTCTCCAAATGTCTATTGCTGCCTCGGGCACCTTGTGGTCGCTCTCCTGTGAGTCTAGATTTTCGAATCCGACGCATAACTGATAGTTAATTGCAACGTTCAGGGCCTCCTAATAACGATGGAACACTCAAATTGCGTCGAGATTCAATACATCGTCCCTCAGCCGACTTGTCTCCAAGAGTCTATTCCTGCATCGGACACCTTATGGTCGTTCTCCTGTGAGTCTAGATTTTCGAATCCGACGCAAAAATGATAGTTAATTGGAACGTTTAAGGCCTCCTAATGACGATGGAACACTCAAATTGCGTCGACATTCAATACCTCATCATTCAGTCGATTTGTCTCCAAGGGTCTATTGCTGCGTCGGGCACCATATGGTCGTTCCCCTGTGAGTCTAGATTTTAGAATCCGACGCAAATCTGATAGTCAATTGTAATGTTCAGAGACTCCTAATGACGATGGAACGCTCAAATTGCGTCGAGATTCAATACATCGTCCTCCAGCCGACTTCTCTCCATGGGGATATTGCTGCCTCGGGCACCTTATGGTCAATCTCTTGTGAGTCTAAATTTTCGAATCCAACGCATAAGTGATATTCAATTGTAAAGTTGAGGGCCTCCTAATGACGATGGAACACTCAAATTGCGTCGAGATTCAATACTTCGTCCTCCAGCTGACTTGCCTCAAGGCTCTATTGCTGCCTCGGGCACCATATGGTCCGTCTCCTGTGAGTCTCGATTTTCGAATCCGACGCAAAACTGATAGTTAATTGCAACGTTCAGGGCCTCCTAATGACGATAGAACAATCAAATTGCGTCGAGGTTGAATACATCGGCCTCCAGCCGAGTTGTCTCCAAGGGGATATTCCTGCCTCGGGCTCTATGTGGTCCTTCTCCTGTGAGTCTAGATTTTCGAATCCGACGCGAAACTGATAGTTAATTGTAACGTTCAGGGCCTCCTAATGACGCTGCAACACTCAAATTGGGTCGAGATTCAATACATCGTCCTTCAGCCGACTTGTCTCCCAGGTTCTATTGCTGCCTCGGGTACCTTATGGTCGTTGTCCTGTGAGTCTCGATTTTCGAATCCGACGCAAAACTTATAGTTAATTGCAACTTTCAGAGCCTCCTAATGACGATGGAACACTCAAATTGCGTCGAGATTCAATACATCGTCCTTCAGCCGACTTGTCTCCAAGGTTCTATTGCTGCCTCGGGCACCTTATGGTCGTTCTCCTGTGAGTCTCGATTTTCGAATCCGACGCAAAACTGATAGTTAATTGCAACGTTCAGGGCCTCATAATGACGATGGAACACTCAAATTTCGTCGAGATTCAATACATCGTCCACCAGCCGACTTGTCTCCAAGGGAACATTGCTGCCTCGGACACCTTATGGTCGTTCTCCGGCGATTCTACATTTTCTAATCCGACGCGAAATTAGTAGTTATCTGTTACGTTCAGGACCTCCTAATGACGATGGAAAACTCAAATTGCGTCGAGATTCAATACATCAGCCTCGAGCCGTCTTGTCTCCAAGGGGACATTGCTGCCTCGGGCACCATACGGTCCGTCTCCTGTGAGTCTAGATTTTCAATTCCGATGCGAAACTGATAGTTAATTGTAACGTTCAGGGCCTCCTAATGACGATGGAACACTCAAATTGCGTCGAGGTTCAATACATCGTCCTCCAGCCGGCTTGTCTCCAAGGGGTATTGCTGCCTCGGTCACCATATGGTCCGTCTCCTGTGAGTCAACATTTTCGAATCCGACGCAAAAATGATAGTTATTTGTAACGTTCAGAGCCTCCTAATGATGATGGAACACACAAATTGCGTCGAGATTCAATACATCGTCCTCCAGCCGACTTGTCTCCAAGAGTCTATTGCTACCTCGGGCACCTTATGGTCGTTCTCCCGTGAGTCAACACTTTCGAATCCGACGCATAACTGATAGTTAATTCTAACGCTCAGCGCCTCCTAATGACTACGGAATACTCAAATTCCGTCGAGATTCAATTCATCGACCTACAGCCGACTTCTCTCCATGGGGATATTGCTGATTCGGGCACCTTATGGTCATTCTCTTGTGAGTCTAGACTTTCGAATCCGACGCGAAACTGATTGTTAATTGTAACGTTCAGGGCATCCTAATGACGATGGAACACACAAATTGCGTCGAAATTCAATACCTCGTCATTCAGCCGATTTGTCTCCAAGTTTCTATTGCTGCCTCGGGCACCTTATGGTCGTTCTCCGGTGATTCTACATTATCTAATCCGACGCAAAACTGATAGTTAATTGCAACGTTCAGCGCCCCCTAATGACGAAGGAACACTCAAATTGCGTCGAGATTCAATACATCGGCCTCCAGCCGACTTGTCTTCAAATGTCTATTGCTGCCTAGCGCATCTTGTTGTCGTTCTCCTGTGAGTCTAGATTTTCGAATCCGACGCAAAACTGATAGTTAACTGTAACGTTCAGGGAGTCCTAATGGCGATGGAACACTCAAATTGTATCGAGATTCAATACATCGGCCTCCAGCCGACTTGTCTTCAAATGTCTATTGCTGCCAAGGGCACCTTGTGGTCGTTCTCCTGTGAGTCTAGATTTTCGAATCCGACGCATAACTGATAGTTAATTGTAATGTTCAGGGCCTCCTAATGACGATGGGGCACTCAAATTGCGTCGAGGTTCAATACATCGTAATCCAGCCGACTTGTCTCCAAGGGGTATTGCTGCCTCGGGCACCATATGGTCCGTCTCCTGTGAGTCTAGATTTTTGAATCCGACGCAAAAATGAAAGTAATTGTAACTTTCAGACCCTCCTAATGACGATGGAACACTCAAATTGCGTGGAGATTCAATACATCGTCCTCCAACCGACTTGTCTCCAAGGGTCTATTGCCACCTCGGGCACCTTATGGTCGTTCTCCTGTGAATCTAGATTCTCGAATCCGACGCATTACTGATAGTTAATTGTAACGCTCAGCGCCTCCTAATGACTATGGAACACTCAAATTGCGTCGAGATTCAATTCATCGACCTCCAGCCGACTTCTGTCCATGGGGATTTTGCTGCCTCGGGCTCCTTACGGTCGTTCTCTTGTGAGTCTACATTTTCGAATCCGACTCGAATCTGATTGTTAATTGTAACGTTCAGGGCTTCCTAATGACGATGGAACACACACATTGCGTCGAGATTCAATACCTCGTCATTCAGCCGATTTGTCTCCAAGGGTCTATTGCTGCCTCGGGCACCTTATGGTCGTTCCCCTGTGAGTCTAGATTTTAGAATTCGACGCAAATCTGATAGTTAATTGTCATGTTCAGGGCCTCCTAATAACGATGGAACACTCAATTTGCGTCAGGATTCAATACATCGTCCTTCAGCCGACGTGTCTCCCAGGTTCTACTGCTGCCTCGGGTACCTTATGGTCGTTGTCCTGTGAGTCTCGATTTTCGAATCCGTCGCAAAACTGATAGTTAATTGCAACTTTCAGCGCCCCCTAATAACGATGGAACACTCAAATTGCGTCGAGATACAATACGTCGGCCTCCAGCCGACTTGTCTCTAAATGTCTATTGCTGCGTCGGGCACCTTGTGGTCGCTCTCCTCTGAATCTAGATTTTCGAATCCGACGCATAACTGATAGTTAATTGCAAGGTTCAGGTCCTCCTAATGACGATGGAACATTCATATTGCGTCGATGTTGAATACATCGTCCTCCAGCCGAATTGTCTCCAAGGGGTATTGCTGACTCGCGCACCATATGGTCCGTCTCCTGTGAGTCTAGATTTTCGAATCCGACGCAAAAATGATAGTTAATTGTATCGTTCAGGGCCTCCTAATGATGATGGAACACTCAAATTGCGTCGAGAGTCAATAATACATCGTCCTCCAGCCGACTTGCTACAAGGGGATATTGCTGCCTCGGGCTCCATGTGGTACGTTTCCTGTGAGTCTAGATTTTCGAATTCGTCGCGAAACTGATAGTTAATTGTAACGTTCAGGGTTCTAATGACGATGGAACACTCAAATTGCGTCGAGATTCAATACATCGGCCTCCAGCCGACTTGTCTCAGAGGGTGTATTGCTGCCTCGGGCACCTTATGGTCGTTCTCCTGTGAATCTAGATTTTCGAATCCGACCCATAACTGATAGTTAATTCCAACGTTCAGCGCCTCCTAATGACGTTGGAACATTCAGATTGCGTCGAGATTCAATACATCGGCCACCAGCCGACTTGTCTTCAAATGTCTATTGCTGCCTACGGCATCTTGTGGTTGTTCTCCTGTGAGTCTAGATTTTCTAATCCGACGCGTAAGTGATAGTTAATTGTAAAGTTCATGGCCTCCTAACGACGATGGAACCCTCAAATTGCGTCGAGATTCAATACGTCGTCCTTCAGCCGACTTGTCTCCCAGGTTCTATTGCTGCCTCGGGTACCTTATGGTCGTTGTCCTGTGAGTCTCGATTTTCGAATCCGACGCAAAACTGATAGATAATTGCAACTTTCAGAGCCTCCTAATGACGATGGAACACTCAAATTGCGTCGAGGTTCAATACATCGGCCTCCAGCCGACTTGTCTCCAATTGTCTATTGCTGCCTCGGGCACCTTATGGTCGTTCTCCTGTGAGTCTACATTTACGAATTCGACGCATAACTGATAGTTAATTGCAACGTTCAGAGCCCCCTAATGACGATGGAACACTCAAATTGCGTTGAGATTCAATACGTCGGCCTCCAGCCGACTTGTCACCAAATGTCTATTGCAGCCTCGGGCACCTTGTGGTCGCTCTCCTGTGAGACTGGATTTTCGAATCCGACGCATAACTGATAGTTAATTGCAACGTTCAGGCCCTGCTAATGACGATGGAACACTCAAATTGCATCGTGATTCAATACATCGTACTTCAGCCGACTTGTCTCCAAGGTTCTATTGCTGCCTCGGGCACCTTATGGTCGTTCTCCTGTGAGTCTAGATTTTCGAATCCGACGCAAAAACGATTGTTAATTGTAACGTTCAGCGCCTCCTAATTGCGATGGAACACTCAAATTGCGTCCTCCAGACGACTTGTCTACAAGGGGATATTGCTGCCTTGGGCTCCATGTGATCCTTCTCCTGTGAGTCTATATTTTCGAAACTGATAGTTAATTGCAACGTTCAGGGCCTTCTAATGACGATGGAACACACAAATTGCGTCCAGATTCAATACATCGGCCTCCAGCCGACTTGTCTCCAAATGTCTATTGCTGCCTCGGGCACCATGTGGTCGTTCTCCTGTGAGTCTAGATTTTCCAATCCGACGCATAACTGATAGTTAATTGCAACGTTCAGGGCCTCCTAATGACGATGGAACACTCAAATTGCGTAGAGGTTGAATACATCGTCCTCCAGCTGAATTGTCTTCAAGGGGTATTGCTGCCTCGGGCACCATATGGTCCGTCTCCTTTGAGTCTAGATTTTCGAATCCGACGCAAAAATGATAGTTAATTGTAACGTTCAGCGCCTCCTAATGACGATGGAACACTCAAAATTGCGTCGAGAGTCAATACATCGTCCTCCAGACGACTTGTCTACAAGGGGATATTCCTGCCTCGGGCACCATGTGGTCCTTCTCCTGTGAGTCTAGATTTTCGAATCCGACGCGAAACTGATAGTTAATTGTAACGTTCAGGGCCTCCTAATGACGATGGAAGACTCAAATTGCGTCGAGATTCAATACATCGGCCTCCAGCAGACTTGTCTCCAAGGGTCTATTGCTGCCTCGAGCACCTTATTGTCGTTCTCCTGTGAGTCCAGATGTTCGAAACCGACGCATAACTGATAGATAATTGCAACGGTCAGGGCCTCCTAATGACGATGGAACACTCAAACTGCGTCGAGGTTCAATACATCGTCCTCCAGCCGATTTGTCTCCAAGGAATATTGCTGCCTCGGGTACCATATGGTCGGTCTCCTGCGACTCTAGATTTTAGAATCCGACGCAAAAGTGATAGTTATTGGTAACGTTCAGCCCCTCCTAATGACGATGGAGCACTAAAATTGCGTCGAGAATCAATACATCGTCTTCCTGCCGACTGGTCTACAATGGGATATTGCTGCCTCGGGCTCCATGTGGTGCGTCTCCTGTGAGTCTAGATTTACGAATCCGACGCGAAACTGATAGTTAATTGTAACGTTCAGGGCCTCCGAATGACGATGGAACACTCAAATTGCGTTGAGATTCAATACATCGGCCTCCAGTCGACTTGTCTCCAAGGGTCTATTGCTGCCTCGGGCACCTTATGGTCTTTCTCCTGTGAGTCTAGGTTTTCGAATCCGACGCATAACTAATAGTTAATTGTAAAGTTCAGGGCATCCTAATGACGATGGAACACTCAAATTGCGTCAAGGTTGAATACATCGTCCTCCAGCCGAATTGTCTCAAAGGAGTATTGCTGCATCGGGCACCATATCGTCCGTCTCCTGTGATTCTAGATTTTCGAATCCGACACAAAAATGATAGTTAATTGTAACGTTCAGCACCTCCTAATGACGATGGAACACTCAAATTGAGTCGAGAGTCAATACATCGTCCTCCACACGACTTGTCTACAAGGGGATATTGCTGCCTCGGGCTCCATGTGGTCCTCCTCCGGTGATTCTACATTTTCGTATCCGACGAAAAACTGATAGTTAATTGTAACGTTCAGGGCCTCCTAATGACGATGGGGCACTCAAATTGCGTCGCGATACAATACATCGCCCTCCAGCGGACTGGTCTCCAAGGGGATATTGTTGCCTCGGACACCTTATGGGCAGTCTCCAGTGAGTCTAGATTTTCGAATCCGACGAAAACCTGATAGTTAATTGTAACATTCAGGGCCTCCTAGTGACGATGGAACACTCAAATTGCGTCGCGATCCAATACATCGTCCTCCAGCCGACTTCTCTCCATCGGGATAATGCTGCCTCGGGCACTTAATGGTCGTTCTCCTGTGAGTCTAGATATTCGAACCCGACGCGAAACTGATTGTTAATTGTAACGTTCAGGGCATCCTAACGACGATGGAACACTCAAATTGCGTCGAGATTCAATACATCGTCATTCAGCCGATTTGTCTCCAAAGGGTCTATTGCTGCCTCGGGCACCTTATGGTCGTTCCACTGTGAGTCTAGATTTTAGAATCAGAAGCAAAACTGATAGTTTATTGTAATGTTCAGGGCCTCCGAATGACGATGGAACACTCAAATTGCGTCGAGATACAATACATCGGCCTCCAGCCGACTTGTCTCCATGGGGTACTGCTGCCTCGGGCAATATATGGTCCGTCTCAAAAATGATAGTTATTTGCAACGTTCAGCGCCTCCTAATGACGATGGAACACTCAAATTGCGTCGAGAATCAATACATCGTACTCCAGCCGAATTGTCTACAAGGGATATTGCAGCCTCGGGCTCCATGTGGTCCGTCTCCTGTGAGTCTAGATTTTCGAATCCGACGCGAAACTGATAGCTAATTGTAACTTTCAGGGCCTCCTAATGACGATGGAACACTCAAATTGGGTCGAGATTCAATACATCATCCTTCAGCCGACTTGTCTCCAAGGTTCTATTGCCGTATAGGGCACCTTATGGTCGTTCTCTTGTGAGTCTGGATTTTCGAATCCGACGCAAAACTGGTAGTTAATTGTAACGTTCAAGGCCTCCTAATGACGATGGGGCACTCAAATTGCGTCGCGATTCAATACATCGTCCTCCAGCGGACTGGTCTCCAAGGGGATATTGTTGCCTCGGACACCTTATGGGCAGTCTCCAGTGAGTCTAGATTTTCGAATCCGACGAAAACCTGATAGTTAATTGTAACATTCAGGGCCTCCTAGTGACGATGGAACACTCAAATTGCGTCGCGATCCAATACATCGTCCTCCAGCCGACTTGTCTCCAAGGGTCTGTTGCTGCCTCGGGGACCTCATGATCGATCTCCAGTGAGTCTAGATTTTCGAACCCGACGCAAAACTGATAGTTAATTGTACCGTTCAGGGCCTCCTAATGACGATGGAATACTCAAATTGCGTCGAGATTCAATACATCGTCATACAGCCGACTTCTCTCCATCGGGATAATGCTGCCTCGGGCACTTTATGGTCGTTCTCCTGTGACTCTAGATATTCGGACCCGACGCGAAACTGATTCTTAATTGTAACGTTCAGGGCCTCCTAATGACGATGGAACACTCAAATTACGTCGAGATTCAATACATCGTCATTCAGCCGATTTGTCTCCAAGGGTCTATTGCTGCCTCGGGCACCTTATGGTCGTTAAACTGTGAGTCTAGATTTTAGAATCCGAAGCAAAACTGATAGGTAATTGTAATGTTCAGGGCATCCTAATGACGATGGAACTCTCAAATTGCGTCGAGATTCAACACATCGTCCTTCAGCCGACTTGTCTCCAAGGTTCTCTTGCTGCCTCGGGCACCTTATGGTCGTTCTCCTGTGAGTCTCGATTTTCGAATCCGACGCAAAACTGATAGTTAATTGCAACGTTCAGGGCCTCTTAATGACGATGGAACACTCAAAATGCGTCGAGGTTGTATACATCGTTTTCCAGCCGAATTGTCTCCGAGGGGTATTGCTGCCTCGGGCACCATATGGTCCGCCTCCTGTGAGTCTAGATTTTTGAATTCGACGCAAAAATGATAGTTAATTGTAAATTTCAGCGCCTCCTAATGACGATGGAACACTCAAATTGCGTCGAGATTCAATACATCGCCCTTCAGCCGACTTGTCTCCAAGGCTCTGTTGCTGCCTCGGGCACCTTATGGTCGTTCTTCTGTGAGTCTCGATTTTCGAATCCGACGCAAAACTGATAGTTAATTGCAACGTTCAGGGCCTCCTAACGACGATGGAAGACTCAAATAGCGTCGAGTATCAATACATCGTACTCCAGCCGAATTGTCTACAAGGGATATTGCAGCCTCGGGCTCAATGTGGTCCGTCTCCTGTGAGTCTAGATTTTCGAATCCGATGCGAAACTGATAGCTAATTGTAACTTTCAGGGCCCCCTAATGACGATGGAACACTCAAATTGCGTCGAGATTCAATACATCGTCCTTCAGCCGACTTGTCTCCAAGGTTCTATTGCCGTATCGGGCACCTTATGGTCGTTCTCTTGTGAGTCTGGATTTTCGAATCCGACGCATAACTGATAGTTAATTGTAACGTTCAGGGCCTCCTAATGACGATGGGGAACTCAAATTGCGTCGCGATTCAATACATCGTCCTCCAGCGGACTGGTCTCCAAGGGGATAGTGTTGCCTCGGACACCTTATGGGCAGTCTCCAGTGGGTCTAGATTTTCGAATCCGACGCAAAATTGATAGTTAATTGCAACGTTCAGGGCCTCCTAACGACGATGGAACACCCAAATAGCGTCGAGTATCAATACATCGTACTCCAGCCGAATTGTCTACAAGGGATATTGCAGCCTCGGGCTCCATGTGGTCCGTCTCCTGTGAGTCTAGATTTTCGAATCCGACGCGAAACTGATAGCTAATTGTAACTTTCAGGGCCTCCTAATGACGATGGGGCACTCAAATTACGTCGCGAATCAATACATCGTCCTCCAGTGGACTGGTCTCCAAGGGGATATTGTTGCCTCGGACACCTTATGGGCAGTCTCCAGTGAGTCTAGATTTTCGAATCCGACGAAAAACTGATAGTTAATTGTAACATTCAGGGCCTCCTAATGACGACAGAACACTCAAATTGCGTCGAGATTCAATACATTGTCATCCAGCCGACTTCTCTCCATGGGGATAATGCTGCCTCGGGCACTTTATGGTCGTTCTCCTGTGATTTTAGATATTCGAATCCGACGCGAAACTGATTGTTGATTGTAACGTTCAGGGCCTCCTAATGACGAAGGAACACTCAAATTGCGTCGAGATTCAATACATCGTCATTCAGCCGATTTGTCTCCAAGGGTCTATTGCTGCCTCGGGCACCTTATGGTCGTTCCCCTGTGAGTCTAGATTATAGTATCCGACGCAAAACTGATAGTTAATTGTAATGTTCAGGGCCTCCAAATGACGATGGAACACTCAAATTGCGTCGAGATTCAATACATCGGTCTCCAGCCGACTTGTCTCCAAGGGGTATTGCTGCCTCGGGCACCATATGGTCCGTCTCAAAAATGATAGTTATTTGCAACGTTCAGCGCCTCCTAATGACGATGGAACACTCAAATTGCGTCGATATTCAATACATCGGCCTCCAGCCGACTTGTCTCCAAGGGGATAATGCTGCCTCGGGCACTTTATCGTCGTTCTCCTTTGAGTCTAGATTTTCGAATCCGACGCATAACTGATAGTTAATTGCAACGTTAAGCGCCCGCTAATGACGATGGAACAATCAAATTGCGTCGAGATTCAATACATCGTCCTTCAGCCGACATGTCTCCATGGTTCGACTGCCGTATCGGGCACCTTGTAGTCGTTCTCTTGTGAGTCTGGATTTTCGAATCCGACGCAAAACTGATAGTTAATTGTATCGTTCAGGGCCTCCTAATGACGATGGGGCACTCAAATTGCGTCGCGATTCAATACATCGTCCTCCAGCGGACTGGTCTCCAAGGGGATATTGTGGCCTCGGACACCTTATGGGCAGTCTCCAGTGAGTCTAGATTTTTGAATCCGACGAAAAACTGATAGTTAATTGTAACATTCAGGGCCTCCTAATGACGATGGAACACTCAAATTGCGTCGCGATCCATTACATCGTCGTCCAGCCGACTTGTCTCCAAGGGTCTGTTGCTGCCTCGGGCACCTTATGATCTATCTCTAGTGAGTCTAGATTTTCGAACCCGACGCAAAACTGATAGTTAATTGTACCGTTCAGGGCCTCCTAATGACGATGGAATACTCAAATTGCGTCGAGACTCAATACATTGTCATCCAGCCGACTTCACTCCATGGGGATAATGCCGCCTCGGGCACTTAATGGTCGTTCTCCTGTGATTCTAGATATTCGAATCCGACGCGAAACTGATTGCCAATTGTAAAGTTCAGGGCATCCAAATGACGATGGAACACTCAAATTGCGTCGAGATTCAATGCATCGTCGTTTAGCCGGCTTGTCTCCAAGTGGATATCGCTGCCTCGTTCACAACATCGTCCGCCTCCGGTGATTCTACATTTTCGTATCCGACGCAAAACTTATAGTTAATTGTACCGTTCAGGGCCTCTTAATGACGATGGAATACTCAAATTGCGTCGAGATTCAATACATAGTCATCCAGCCGACTTCTCTCCATGGGCGTAATGCTGCCTCGGGCATTTTATCGTCGTTCTTCTGTAAGTCTAGATATTCGAATCCGACGCGAAACTGATTGTTAATTGTAACGTTCAGGGCTTCGTAATGACGATGGAACACTCAAATTGCGTCGAGATTCAATGCATCGTCCTTTAGCCGACTTGTCTCCAAGGGTCTAAGGCTGCCTCGGGCACCTTATGGTCGTTCCACTGTGAGTCTAGATTTTAGAATCCGACTCATAAGTCTTAGTTAATTGTAAAGTTCAGGGCATCCTAAGGACGATGGAACACTCAAATTTCATCGACATTCAATACATCGTCCTCCAGCCGTTATGTCTCCAAGGGGATATCGCTGTCTCGTTCACCACATGGTCCGTCTCCGGTGATTCTACATTTTCGTATCCGACGCAAAACTGATAGTTAATTGTAAAGTTCAGGTCCTCCTAATGACGATGGGGCACTCAAATTGTGTCGCGATTCAATACATCGTCCTCCAGCGGACAGGTCTCCAAGGGGATATTGCTGCCTCGGCACCTTATGTTCGTTCTCCTGTGAGTCTTGATTTTAGAATCCGACGCAAAACTGATAGTTATTTGCAACGTTCAGGGCCTCTTAATGACGGTTGGAACACTCAAATTGCGTCGAGGTTGAATATATCGTCCTCCAGCCGAATTGTCTCCGAAGGGTATTGCTGCCTCGGCCACCATATGGTCCGCCTCCTGTGAGTCTAGATTTTCGAATCCGACGCAAAAACGATAGTTAATTGTAACGTTCAGCGCCTCCTAATGACGATGGAACACTCAAATTGCGTCGAGAGTCAATACATCGTCCTCCAGACGACTTGTCTACGAGGGGATATTGCTGCCTCGGGCTCCATGTGGTCCTTCTCCTGTGAGTCTAGATTTGCGAATCCGGCGCGAAACTGATAGTTAATTGCAACGTTCAGGGCCTTCTAATGACGATGGAACACTCAAATTGCGTCGAGATTCAATACATCGGCCTCCAGCCGACTGGTCTCCAAATGTCTATTGCTGCCTCGGGCACCATGTGGTCGTTCTCCTGTGAGTCTAGATTTTCCAATCCGACGCATAACTGATAGTTACTTGCAACGTTCAGGGCCTCCTAATGACGATGGAACACTCAAATTGCATCGAGGTTGAATACATCGTCCTCCAGCCGAATTGTCTCAAGGGAGTATTGCTGCCTCGGGCACCATATGGTCCGTCTCCTGTGATTCTAGATTTTCGAATCCGACGCAAAAATGATAGTTAATTGTAACGTTTAGCGCCTCCTAATGACGATGGAACACTCAAATTGCGTCGAGAGTCAATACATCGTCCTCCAGACGACTTGTCTACAAGGGGATATTGCTGCCTCGGGCTCCATGTGGTCCTTCTCCAGTGAGTCTAGATTTTCGAATCCGACGAGAAACTGATAGTTTATTGTAACGTTCAGGGCCTCCTAATGACGATGGAACACTCAAATTGCTTCGAGATTCAATACATCGGCCTCCAGCAGACTTGTCTCCAAGGGTCTATTGCTGCCTCGGGCACCTTACGGTCGTTCTCCTGTGAGTCTAGATTTTCGAATCCGATGCATAACTGATTGTTAATTGCAACGGTCAGGGCCTCCTAATGACGATGGAACACTCAAATTGCGTCGAGGTTCAATACATTGTCCTCCAGCCAACTTGTCTCCATGCGGTATTGCTGCCTCGGGTTCCGTATGGTCGGTCTCCTGTGAGTCTAGATTTTAGAATCCGACGCAAAAATGATATTTAATTGTAACGTTCAGCTCCTCCTAATGTCGATGGAACATTAAAATTGCGTCGAGAGTCAATACATCGTCCTCCAGCCGACTTGTCTACAATGGGATATTGCTGCCTCGGGCTCCATGTGGTCCGTCTCCTGTGAGTCTAGATTTTCGAATCCGACGCGAAACTGATAGTTAATTGTATGGTTCATTGCCTCCTAATGACGATGGAACACTCAAATTGCTTCGAGATTCAATACATCGGCCTCCAGCCGACTGGTCTCCACGGGTCTATTGCTGCCTCGGGCACCTTATGGTCGTCCTCCTGTGACTCTATATTTTCGAATAAGACGCATAACTGATAGTTAATTGTAAAGTTCTGGGCTTCCTAATGACGATGGATCACTCAAATTGCGTCGAGATTCAATACATCGGCCTCCAGGGGACTTGTCTCCAAGGGTATATTGCTGCCTCGGGCACTTTATGGTCGTTCTCCTGTGAGTTTAGATTTTCGAATCTGACGCATAACTGATAGTTAATTGTAAAGTTCAAGGCTTCCTAACGACGATGGAACACTCAAATTGCGTCGAGATTCAATGCATCGTCATCCAGCCGTCTCTCTCCATGGGGATAATGCTGCCTCGGGCACTTTATGGTCGTTCTCCTGTGAGTCTAGATATTCGAATCCGACGGAAACTGATTGTTGATTGTAAAGTTCAGGGCTTCCTAATGACGATGGAACACTCAAATTGCGTCGAGATTCAATACATCGGCCTCCAGCCGATTTGTCTCCAAGGGTATATTGCTGCCTCGGGCACTTTATGGTCGTTCTCCTGTGAGTCTAGATTTTTCGAATCTGCCGCATAACTGATAGTTAATTGCAACGTTCAGCGCCTCCTAATGTCGATGGAACAATCATATTGGGTCGAGATTCAATACATCGTCCTTCAGCCGACTTGTCTCCAAGAGTCTATTGCTGCCTCGGACACCTTATGGTTCATATCCTGTGAGTCTAGATTTTCGAATCCGAAGCTAAACTGATAGTTAATTGTAACGTTCAGCCCCTCCTAATGCCGATGGAACACTAAAATTGCGTCGAGAGTCAATACATCGTCCTCAAGCCGACTTGTCTCCAAGGGTCTATTGCTGCCTCGGGCACCTTATGGTCGTTCTCCTGTGAGCCTAGATTTTCGATTCCGCGCATAACTGATAGTTAATTGTTAAGTTCAGGGGTTCCTAATGACGATGGAACACTCAAATTGCGTCGAGATTCAATACATCGTCCTCCAGCCGGCTTGTCTCCAAGGGGATATAGCTGCCTAGTTCACCACATGGTCCGTCTCCGGTGATTCTACATTTTCATATCCGACGCAAAACTGATAGTTAATTGTAACGTTCAGGGCCTCCTAATGACGATGGGGCACTCAAATTGCGTCGCGATTCAATACATCCTCCTCCAGCGGACTGGTCTCCAAGGGGATATTGTTGCCTCGGACACCTTATGGTCAGTCCCCAGTGAGTCTAGATCTTCGAATCCGACGAAAAATTGATAGTTAATTGTAACCTTCAGGGCCTCCTAATGACGATGGAATACTCAAATTGCGTTGAGATTCAATACATCGTCATCCAGCCGACTTCTCTCCATGGGGATAATGCTGCCTCGGGCACTTTATGGTCGTTCCACTGTGAGTGTATATTTTACAATCCGACGCAAAACAGATAGTTAATTGTAATGTTCAGGGCCTCCTAATGACGATGGAACACTCAAATTGCGTCGAGATTCAATACATCGGCCTCCTGCCGACTTGTCTCCAAGGGGTATTGCTTCCTCGGGCACCTTATGGTCGTTCTCCTGTGAGTCTCGATTTTCGAATCCGACGCAAAACTGATAGTTAATTGCAACGTTCAGGGCCTCTTAATGACGATGGAACACTCAAATTGCGTCGAGGTTGTTTACATCGTTCTCCAGCCGAATTGTCTCCGAGGGGTATTGCTGCCTCGGGCACCATATGGTCCGCCTCCTGTGAGTCTAGATTTTCGAATTCGACGCAAAAATGATAGTTAATTGTAAATTTCAGCGCCTCCTAATGACGATGGAACACTGATATTGCGTTGAGATTCAATACATCGTCCTTCAGCCGACTTGTCTCCAAGGTTCTATTGCCGTATCGGGCACCTTATGGTCGTTCTCATGTGAGTCTCGATTTTCGAATCCGACGCAAAACTGATAGTTAATTGTATCGTTCAGGGCCTCCTAATGACGATGGAACAATCAAATTGGGTCGAGTTTCAATACATCGTCCTTCAGCCGACTTGTCTCCAAGAGTCTATTGCTGCCTCGGACACCTTATGCTCGTTCTCTTGTGAGTCTAGATTTTCGAATCCGAAGCAAAACTGATAGCTAATTGTAACTTTCAGGGCCTCCTAATGGCGATGGAACACTCAAATTGCGTCGAGATGCAATACATCGTCCTTCAGCCGACATGTCTCCATGGTTCGACTGCCGTATCGGGCACCTTGTAGTCGTTCTCTTGTGAGTCTGGATTCTCGAATCCGACGCAAAACTGATAGTTAATTGTATCGTTCAGGGCCTCCTAATGACGATGGGGCACTCAAATTGCGTCGCGATTCAATACATCGTCCTCCAGCGGACTGGTCTCCAAGGGGATATTGTGGCCTCGGACACCTTATGGGCAGTCTCCAGTGAGTCTAGATTTTTGAATCCGACGAAAAACTGATAGTTAATTGTAACATTCAGGGCCTCCTAATGACGATGGAACACTCAAATTGCGTCGCGATCCATTACATCGTCGTCCAGCCGACTTGTCTCCAAGGGTCTGTTGCTGCCTCGGGCACCTTATGATCTATCTCTAGTGAGTCTAGATTTTCGAACCCGACGCAAAACTGATAGTTAATTGTACCGTTCAGGGCCTCCTAATGACGATGGAATACTCAAATTGCGTCGAGACTCAATACATTGTCATCCAGCCGACTTCACTCCATGGGGATAATGCCGCCTCGGGCACTTAATGGTCGTTCTCCTGTGATTCTAGATATTCGAATCCGACGCGAAACTGATTGCCAATTGTAAAGTTCAGGGCATCCAAATGACGATGGAACACTCAAATTGCGTCGAGATTCAATGCATCGTCCTTTAGCCGGCTTGTCTCCAAGTGGATATCGCTGCCTCGTTCACAACATCGTCCGCCTCCGGTGATTCTACATTTTCGTATCCGACGCAAAACTTATAGTTAATTGTACCGTTCAGGGCCTCTTAATGACGATGGAATACTCAAATTGCGTCGAGATTCAATACATAGTCATCCAGCCGACTTCTCTCCATGGGCGTAATGCTGCCTCGGGCATTTTATGGTCGTTCTTCTGTAAGTCTAGATATTCGAATCCGACGCGAAACTGATTGTTAATTGTAACGTTCAGGGCTTCGTAATGACGATGGAACACTCAAATTGCGTCGAGATTCAATGCATCGTCCTTTAGCCGACTTGTCTCCAAGGGTCTAAGGCTGCCTCGGGCACCTTATGGTCGTTCCACTGTGAGTCTAGATTTTAGAATCCGACGCATAAGTCTTAGTTAATTGTAAAGTTCAGGGCATCCTAAGGACGATGGAACACTCAAATTTCATCGACATTCAATACATCGTCCTCCAGCCGTTATGTCTCCAAGGGGATATCGCTGTCTCGTTCACCACATGGTCCGTCTCCGGTGATTCTACATTTTCGTATCCGACGCAAAACTGATAGTTAATTGTAAAGTTCAGGTCCTCCTAATGACGATGGGGCACTCAAATTGTGTCGCGATTCAATACATCGTCCTCCAGCGGACAGGTCTCCAAGGGGATATTGCTGCCTCGGCACCTTATGTTCGTTCTCCTGTGAGTCTTGATTTTAGAATCCGACGCAAAACTGATAGTTATTTGCAACGTTCAGGGCCTCTTAATGACGGTTGGAACACTCAAATTGCGTCGAGGTTGAATATATCGTCCTCCAGCCGAATTGTCTCCGAAGGGTATTGCTGCCTCGGCCACCATATGGTCCGCCTCCTGTGAGTCTAGATTTGCGAATCCGGCGCGAAACTGATAGTTAATTGCAACGTTCAGGGCCTTCTAATGACGATGGAACACTCAAATTGCGTCGAGATTCAATACATCGGCCTCCAGCCGACTGGTCTCCAAATGTCTATTGCTGCCTCGGGCACCATGTGGTCGTTCTCCTGTGAGTCTAGATTTTCCAATCCGACGCATAACTGATAGTTACTTGCAACGTTCAGGGCCTCCTAATGACGATGGAACACTCAAATTGCATCGAGGTTGAATACATCGTCCTCCAGCCGAATTGTCTCAAGGGAGTATTGCTGCCTCGGGCACCATATGGTCCGTCTCCTGTGATTCTAGATTTTCGAATCCGACGCAAAAATGTTAGTTAATTGTAACGTTTAGCGCCTCCTAATGACGATGGAACACTCAAATTGCGTCGAGAGTCAATACATCGTCCTCCAGACGACTTGTCTACAAGGGGATATTGCTGCCTCGGGCTCCATGTGGTCCTTCTCCAGTGAGTCTAGATTTTCGAATCCGACGAGAAACTGATAGTTTATTGTAACGTTCAGGGCCTCCTAATGACGATGGAACACTCAAATTGCTTCGAGATTCAATACATCGGCCTCCAGCAGACTTGTCTCCAAGGGTCTATTGCTGCCTCGGGCACCTTACGGTCGTTCTCCTGTGAGTCTAGATTTTCGAATCCGATGCATAACTGATTGTTAATTGCAACGGTCAGGGCCTCCTAATGACGATGGAACACTCAAATTGCGTCGAGGTTCAATACATTGTCCTCCAGCCAACTTGTCTCCATGCGGTATTGCTGCCTCGGGTTCCGTATGGTCGGTCTCCTGTGAGTCTAGATTTTAGAATCCGACGCAAAAATGATATTTAATTGTAACGTTCAGCTCCTCCTAATGTCGATGGAACATTAAAATTGCGTCGAGAGTCAATACATCGTCCTCCAGCCGACTTGTCTACAATGGGATATTGCTGCCTCGGGCTCCATGTGGTCCGTCTCCTGTGAGTCTAGATTTTCGAATCCGACGCGAAACTGATAGTTAATTGTATGGTTCATTGCCTCCTAATGACGATGGAACACTCAAATTGCTTCGAGATTCAATACATCGGCCTCCAGCCGACTGGTCTCCACGGGTCTATTGCTGCCTCGGGCACCTTATGGTCGTCCTCCTGTGACTCTATATTTTCGAATAAGACGCATAACTGATAGTTAATTGTAAAGTTCTGGGCTTCCTAATGACGATGGATCACTCAAATTGCGTCGAGATTCAATACATCGGCCTCCAGGGGACTTGTCTCCAAGGGTATATTGCTGCCTCGGGCACTTTATGGTCGTTCTCCTGTGAGTTTAGATTTTCGAATCTGACGCATAACTGATAGTTAATTGTAAAGTTCAAGGCTTCCTAACGACGATGGAACACTCAAATTGCGTCGAGATTCAATGCATCGTCATCCAGCCGTCTCTCTCCATGGGGATAATGCTGCCTCGGGCACTTTATGGTCGTTCTCCTGTGAGTCTAGATATTCGAATCCGACGGAAACTGATTGTTGATTGTAAAGTTCAGGGCTTCCTAATGACGATGGAACACTCAAATTGCGTCGAGATTCAATACATCGGCCTCCAGCCGATTTGTCTCCAAGGGTATATTGCTGCCTCGGGCACTTTATGGTCGTTCTCCTGTGAGTCTAGATTTTTCGAATCTGCCGCATAACTGATAGTTAATTGCAACGTTCAGCGCCTCCTAATGTCGATGGAACAATCATATTGGGTCGAGATTCAATACATCGTCCTTCAGCCGACTTGTCTCCAAGAGTCTATTGCTGCCTCGGACACCTTATGGTTCATATCCTGTGAGTCTAGATTTTCGAATCCGAAGCTAAACTGATAGTTAATTGTAACGTTCAGCCCCTCCTAATGCCGATGGAACACTAAAATTGCGTCGAGAGTCAATACATCGTCCTCAAGCCGACTTGTCTCCAAGGGTCTATTGCTGCCTCGGGCACCTTATGGTCGTTCTCCTGTGAGTCTAGATTTTCGATTCCGCGCATAACTGATAGTTAATTGTTAAGTTCAGGGGTTCCTAATGACGATGGAACACTCAAATTGCGTCGAGATTCAATACATCGTCCTCCAGCCGGCTTGTCTCCAAGGGGATATAGCTGCCTAGTTCACCACATGGTCCGTCTCCGGTGATTCTACATTTTCATATCCGACGCAAAACTGATAGTTAATTGTAACGTTCAGGGCCTCCTAATGACGATGGGGCACTCAAATTGCGTCGCGATTCAATACATCCTCCTCCAGCGGACTGGTCTCCAAGGGGATATTGTTGCCTCGGACACCTTATGGTCAGTCCCCAGTGAGTCTAGATCTCCGAATCCGACGAAAAATTGATAGTTAATTGTAACCTTCAGGGCCTCCTAATGACGATGGAATACTCAAATTGCGTTGAGATTCAATACATCGTCATCCAGCCGACTTCTCTCCATGGGGATAATGCTGCCTCGGGCACTTTATGGTCGTTCCACTGTGAGTCTATATTTTACAATCCGACGCAAAACAGATAGTTAATTGTAATGTTCAGGGCCTCCTAATGACGATGGAACACTCAAATTGCGTCGAGATTCAATACATCGGCCTCCTGCCGACTTGTCTCCAAGGGGTATTGCTTCCTCGGGCACCTTATGGTCGTTCTCCTGTGAGTCTCGATTTTCGAATCCGACGCAAAACTGATAGTTAATTGCAACGTTCAGGGCCTCTTAATGACGATGGAACACTCAAATTGCGTCGAGGTTGTTTACATCGTTCTCCAGCCGAATTGTCTCCGAGGGGTATTGCTGCCTCGGGCACCATATGGTCCGCCTCCTGTGAGTCTAGATTTTCGAATTCGACGCAAAAATGATAGTTAATTGTAAATTTCAGCGCCTCCTAATGACGATGGAACACTGATATTGCGTTGAGATTCAATACATCGTCCTTCAGCCGACTTGTCTCCAAGGTTCTATTGCCGTATCGGGCACCTTATGGTCGTTCTCATGTGAGTCTCGATTTTCGAATCCGACGCAAAACTGATAGTTAATTGTAACGTTCAGGGCCTCCTAATGGCGATGGGGCACTCAAATTGCGTCGCGATCCAATACATCGTCCTCCAGCGGACTGGTCTCCAAGGGGATTTTGTTGCCTCGGACACCTTATGGTCAGTCTCCAGTGAGTCTAGATTTTCGAATCCGACGAAAAACTGATAGTTAATTGTAACATTCAGGGCCTCCTAATGAGGATGGAACACTCAAATTGCGTCGCGATCCAATACATCGTCCTCCAGCCGACTTGTCTCCAAGGGTCTATTGCTGCCTCGGGCACCTTATGATCGATCTCCAGTGAGTCTAGATTTTCGAACCCGACGCAAAAATGACAGTTAATTGTACCGTTCAGGGCCTCCTAATGACGATGGAATACTCAAATTGCGTCGAGATTCAATACATCGTCATCCAGCCGACTTCTCTCCATGGCGATAATGCTGCCTCGGGCACTTTATGGTCGTTCTCCTGTGATTCTAGATATTCGAATCCGACGCGAAACTGTTTGTTAATTGGAAAGTTCACGGCTTCCTAATGACGATGGAACACTCAAATTGCGTCGAGATTGAATACATCGTCATTCAGCCGATTTGTCTCCAAGGGTCTATTGCTGCCTCGGGCACCTTATGGTCGTTCCACTGTGAGTCTAGATTTTCCAATCCGACGCAAAACTGATAGTTTATTGTAATGTTCAGGGCCTCCTAATGACGATGGAACACTCAAATTGCGTCGAGATTCAATACATCGGCCTCCAGCCGACTTGTCTCCAAGGGGTATTGCTGCCTCGGGCACCATATGGTCCGTCTCAAAAATGATAGTTATTTGCAACGTTCAGCGCTCCCTAATGACGATGGAACACTCAAATTGCGTCGAGATTCAATACATCGGCCTCCAGCCGACTTGTCTCCAAGGTTCTATTGCTGCCTCGGGCACCTTATGGTCGTTCTCCTGTGAGTTTCGATTTTCGAATCCGACGCAAAACTGATAGTTAATTGCAACGTTCAGGGCCTCACAATGACGATGGAACACTCAAATTGCGTCAAGGTTGTATACATCGTTCTCCAGCCGAATTGTCTCCGAGGGGTATTGCTGCCTCGGGCACCATATGGTCCGCATCCTGTGACTCTAGATTATCGAATTCGACGCAAAAATGATAGTTAATTGTAAATTTCAGCGCCTCCTAATGACGATGGAACACTGAAATTGCGTCGAGATTCAATACATCGTCCTTCAGCCGACTTGTCTCCAAGGTTCTATTGCGGCCTTGAACACCTTATGGTCGTTCTCCTGTGAGTCTCGATTTTCGAATCTGACGCAAAACTGATAGTTAATTGCAACGTTCAGGGCCTCCTAATGACGATGGAACACTCAAATTGCGTCGAGAATCAATACACCGTACTCCAGCCGAATTGTCTACAAGGGATATTGCTGCCTCGGGCTCCATGTGGTCCGTCTCCTGTGAGTCTAGATTTTCGAATCCGACGCGAAACTGATAGCTAATTGTAACTTTCAGGGCCTCCTAATGACGATGGAACACTCAAATTGCGTCGAAATTCAATACATCGTCCTTCAGCCGACTTGTCTCCAAGGTTCTATTGCCGTATCGGGCACCTTATGGTCGTTCTCATGTGAGTCTCGATTTTCGAATCCACCGCAAAGCTGATAGTTAATTGTAACGTTCAGGGCCTCCTAATGACGATGGGGCACTCAAATTGCGTCGCGATTCAATACATCGTCCTCCAGCGGACTGGTCTCCAAGGGGATAATGTTGCCTCGGACACCTTATGGGCAGTCTCCAATGAGTCTAGATTTTCGAATCCGACGAAAAACTGATAGTTAATTGTAACATTCAGGGCCTCCTAATGACGATGGAACAATCAAATTGCGTCGCGATCCAATACATCGTACTCCAGCCGACTTATGTCCAAGGGTCTGTTGCTGCCTCGGGCACCTGATGATAGATCTCCAGTGAGTCTAGATTTTCGAACCCGACGAAAAACTGATAGTAATTGTACCTTTCAGGGCCTCCTAAGGACGATGGAACACTCAAATTGCGTCGAGATTCAATACATCGGCCTCCAGCCGACTTGTCTCCGAGGGTATATTGCTGCCTCGTTCACTTTATGGTCGTTCTCCTGTGAGTGTAGATTTTCGAATCCGACGCATAACTGATAGTTAATTGCAACGTTCAGCGCCCCCTAATGACGATGGAACAATCAAATTGGGTCGAGATTCAATACATCGTCATTCAGCCGACTTGTCTCCAAGAGTCTATTGCTGCCTCGAACATCTTATGGTCGTTCTCCTGTGAGTCTAGATTTTCGAATCTGACGGATAACTGATAGTTAATTGCAACGTTCAGCGCCCCCTAATGACGATGGAGCAATCAAATTGCGTAGAGATTCAATTCATCGCCCCCCAGCCGGCTTGTCTCCAAGGGGATATCGCTGCCTCGTTCACCACATCGTCCGTCTCCGGTGATTCTACATTTTCGTATCCGACGCAAAACTTATGGTTAATTGTAACGTCAGGGCCTCCTAATGACGATGGAACACTCAAATTGCGTCGAGATTCAATAGATCGGCCTCCAGCCGTCTTGTCTCCAAGGGGTATTGCTGCCTCGGGCACCATATTGTCCGTCTCAAAAATGATAGTTATTTGCAACGTTCAGCGTCTCCTAATCACGATGGAACACTCAAATTGCGTTGAGATTCAATACATCGGCCTCCAGCCGACGTTTCTCCGAGGGTGTATTGCTGCCTCGTTCACTTTATGGTCGTTCTCCTGTGAGTGTAGATTTTCGAATCCGACGCATAACTGATAGTTAATAGCAACGTTCAGCGCCCCCTAATGACGATGGAACAATCAAATTGGGTCGAGATTCAATACATCGTCATTCAGCCGACTTGTCTCCAAGAGTCTATTGCTGCCTCGAACACCTTATGGTCGTTCTCCTGTGAGTCTAGATTTTCGAATCCGAAGCAAAACTGATAGTTAATTGTAACGTTCGGGGCCTCCTAATGGTGATGGAACACACAAATTGCGTCGAGATTCAATACATCGTCCTTCAGCCGACTTGTCTCCAAGGTTCTATTGCTGCCTCAAGCACCTTATTGTCGTTCTCCTGTGAGTCTCGATTTTCGAATCCGACGCAAAACTGATTGTTAATTGCGACGTTCAGGTCCTCTTAATGACGATGGAACACTCAAATTGCGTCGAGGTTGAATACATCCTTATCCAGCCGAATTGTCTCCGAGGGGTTTTGCTGCCACGGGCACCATATGGTCCGGTTCCTGTGAGTCTAGATTTTTTAATCCGACGCAATAATGACAGTTAATTATAAATTTCAGCGCCCCCTAACGACGACGGAACACTCAAATTGCGTCGAGATTCAATACATCGGCCTCCAGCCGACTTGTCTCCAGGGGTCTATTGCTGCCTCGGGCACCTTATGATCGATCTCCAGTAAGTCTAGATTTTCGACCCGACGAAAAACTGATAGTTAATTTTACCGTTCAGGGCCTCCTAATGACGATGGAATACTCAAATTGCGTCGAGATTCAATACATCGTCATCCAGCCGACTTCTCTGCATGGGGATAATGCTGCCTCGGGCACTTTATGGTCGGTCTTCTGTGAGTCTAGATATTCGAATCCGACGCGAAACTGATTGTTAATTGTAAAGTTCAGGGCTTCCTAATGACGATGGAACACTCAAATTGCGTCGAGATTCAATACATCGGCCTCCAGCCGACTTGTCTCCAAGGGTATATTGTTGCCTCGGGCACTTTATGGTCGTTCTCCTGTGAGTCTAGATTTTCGCATCCGAAGCAAAACTGAAGGTTAATTGTACCATTCAGGGCCTCCTAATGACGATGGAATACTCAAATTGCGTCGAGATTCAATACATCGTCATCCTGCCGACTTCTCTCCATGGGGGAAAATGCTGCCTCGGGCATTTTATGGTCGTTCTCCTGTGAGTCTAGATATTCGAATCCGACGCGAAACTGATTGTTAATTGTAACGTTCAGGGCTTCGTAATGTCGATGGAACACTCAAATTACGTCGAGATTCAATACATCGTCCTTCAGCCGACTTGTCTCCAAGGGTCTAATGCTGCCTCAGGCACCTTGTGGTCGTTCCACTGTGAGTCTAGATTTTAGAATCCGACGCAAAACTGATAGTTAATTGTAATGTTCAGGGCCTCCTAATGACGATGGAACACTCAAATTGCGTCGAGATTCAATACATTGTCATTCTGCCGACTTGTCTCCAAGAGTCTATTGCTGCCTCGAACTCCTTATGGTCGTTCTCTTGTGAGTCTAGATTTTCGAATCCGAAGCAAAACTGATAGTTAATTGTAACGTTCGGGGCCTCCTAATGACGATGGAACACACAAATTGCGTCGAGATTCAATGCATCGTCCTTCAGCCGACTTGTCTCCAAGGTTCTATTGCTGGCTCGGGCACCTTATTGTCGTTCTCCTGTGAGTCTCGATTTTCGAATCCGACGCAAAACTGATTGTTAATTGCGACGTTCAGGTCCTCTTAATGTCGATGGAACACTCAAATTGCGTCGAGGTTGAATACATCCTTCTCCAGCCGGCTTGTCTCCAAGGGGATATCGCTGCACGTTCACCACATGGTCCGTCTCCGGTGATTCTACATTTTCGTATCCGACGCAAAACTTATGGTTAATTGTAACGTTCAGGGCCTCCTAATGACGATGGGGCACTCAAATTGCGTCGCGATCCAATACATCGTCCTCCAGCGGACTGGTCTCCAAGGGGACATTGTTGACTCGGACGCCTTATGGTCAGTCCCCAGTGAGTCTCGATTTTCAAAGCCGACGAAAAACTCATAGTTAATTGTAACATTCAGCGCCCCCTAATGACGATGGAACAATCAAATTGGGTCGAGATTCAATTCATCGTCCTTCAGCCGACTTGTCTCCAAGAGTCTATTGCTGCCTCGAACACCTTATGGTCGATCTCCTGTGAGTCTAGATTTTCGAATCCGAAGCAAAACTGATAGTTAATTGTAACGTTCGGGGCCTCCTAATGACGATGGAACACACAAATTGCGTCGAGATTCAATACATCGTCCTTCAGCCGACTTGTCTCCAAGGTTCAATTGCTGCCTCGGGCACCTTATGGTCGTTCTCCTGTGAGTCTCGATTTTGAAATCCGACGCAAAACTGATTGTTAATTGCGACGTTCAGGTCCTCTTAATGACGATGGAACACTCAAATTGCGTCGAGGTTGAATACATCCTTCTCCAGCCGAATTGTCTCCGAGGGGTATTGCTGCCTCGGGCACCATATGGTCCGCCTCCTGTGAGTCTAGATTTTCGAATTCGATGCAAAAATGATAGTTAATTGTAAATTTCAGCGCCTCCTAATGACGATGGAACACTGAAATTGCGTCGAGATTCAATACATCGTCCTTCAGCCGACTTGTCTCCAAGGTTCTATTGCCGTATCGGGCACCTTATGGTCGTTCTCATGTGAGTCTCGATTTTCGAATCCGACGCAAAAGTGATAGTTAATTGTAACGTTCAGGGCCTCCTAATGACGATGGGGCACTCAAATTGCGTCGCGATTCAATACATCGTCCTCCAGCGGACTGGACTCCAAGGGGATATTGTTGCCGCGGACACCTTATGGGCAGTCTCCAGTGAGTCTAGATTTTCGAATCCGACGAAAAACTGATAGTTAATTGTAAAGTTCAGGGCCTCCTAATGACGATGGAATACTCAAATTGCGTCGAGATTCAATACTTTGTCATCCAGCCGACTTCTCTCCATGGGGATAATGTTGCCTCGGGCACTTTATGGTCGTTCTCCTGTGATTCTAGATATTCGAATCCGACGCGAAACTGATTGTTAATTGTAAAGTTCAGGGCTTCCTAATGACGATGGAACACTGAAATTGCGTCGAGATTCAATACATCGTCCTTCAGCCGACTTGTCTCCAAGGTTCTATTGCCGTATCGGGCATCTTATGGTCGTTCTCATGTGAGTCTCGATTTTCGAATCCGACGCAAAAGTGATAGTTAATTGTAACGTTCAGGGCCTCCTAATGACGATGGAACACTCAAATTGCGTCGAGATTGAATACATCCTTCTCCAGCCGAATTGTCTCCGAGGGGTATTGCTGCCTCGGGCACCATATGGTCCGCCTCCTGTGAGTCTAGTTTTTTTAATTCGACGCAATAATGACAGTTAATTGTAAATTTCAGCGCCTGCTAACGACGGCGGAACACTCAAATTGCGTCGAGATTCAATACATCGGCCTCCAGCCGACTTGTCTCCAAGGGGTATTGCTGCCTCGGGCACCATATGGTCCGTCTCAAAAATGATAGTTATTTGCAACGTTGAGCGTCTCCTAATGACGATGGAACACTCAAATTGCGTCGAGATTCAATACATCGTCCTAGAGGCGGCTTGCCTCCAAGGGTCTAATGCTGCCTCGGGCACCTTATGGTCGTTCCACTGTGAGTCTAGATTTTAGAATCCGACGCAAAACTGATAGATAATTGTAATGTTCAGGGCCTCCTAATGACGATGGAACACTCAAATTGCGTCGAGATTCAATATATCGGCCTCCAGCCGTCTTGTCTCCAAGGGGTATTGCTGCCTCGGGCACCATATGGTCCGTCTCAAAAATGATTGTTATTTGCAACGTTCAGCGTCTCCTAATGACGATGGAACACTCAAATTGCGTTGAGATTCAATACATCGGCCTCCAGCCGACTTGTCTCCAAGGGTATATTGCTGCCTCGTTCACTTTATGGTCGTTCTCCTGTGAGTGTAGATTTTCGAATCCGACGCATAACTGATAGTTATTTGCAACGTTCAGCGCCCCCTAATGACGATGGAACAATCAAATTGGGTCGAGATTCAATACATCGTCATTCAGCCGACTTGTCTCCAAGAGTCTATTGCTGCCTCGAACACCTTATGGTCGTTCTCCTGTGAGTCTAGATTTTCGAATCCGAAGCAAAACTGATAGTTAATTGTAACGTTCGATGCCTCCTAATGACGATGGAACACACAAATTGCGTCGAGATTCAATACATCGTCCTTCAGCCGACTTGTCTACAAGGTTCTATTGCCGCCTCGGGCACCTTATTGTCGTTCTCCTGTTAGTATCGATTTTCGAATCCGACGCAAAACTGATTGTTAATTGCGACGTTCAGGTCCTCTTAATGACGATGGAACACTCAAATTGCGTCGAGGTTGAATACATCCTTATCCAGCCGAATTGTCTCCGAGGGGTTTTGCTGCCACGGGCACCATATGGTCCGGTTCCTGTGAGTCTAGATTTTTTAATCCGACGCAATAATGACAGTTAATTATAAATTTCAGCGCCCCCTAACGACGACGGAACACTCAAATTGCGTCGAGATTCAATACATCGGCCTCCAGCCGACTTGTCTCCAGGGGTCTATTGCTGCCTCGGGCACCTTATGATCGATCTCCAGTAAGTCTAGATTTTCGACCCGACGAAAAACTGATAGTTAATTTTACCGTTCAGGGCCTCCTAATGACGATGGAATACTCAAATTGCGTCGAGATTCAATACATCGTCATCCAGCCGACTTCTCTGCATGGGGATAATGCTGCCTCGGGCACTTTATGGTCGGTCTTCTGTGAGTCTAGATATTCGAATCCGACGCGAAACTGATTGTTAATTGTAAAGTTCAGGGCTTCCTAATGACGATGGAACACTCAAATTGCGTCGAGATTCAATACATCGGCCTCCAGCCGACTTGTCTCCAAGGGTATATTGTTGCCTCGGGCACTTTATGGTCGTTCTCCTGTGAGTCTAGATTTTCGCATCCGAAGCAAAACTGAAGGTTAATTGTACCATTCAGGGCCTCCTAATGACGATGGAATACTCAAATTGCGTCGAGATTCAATACATCGTCATCCTGCCGACTTCTCTCCATGGGGGAAAATGCTGCCTCGGGCATTTTATGGTCGTTCTCCTGTGAGTCTAGATATTCGAATCCGACGCGAAACTGATTGTTAATTGTAACGTTCAGGGCTTCGTAATGTCGATGGAACACTCAAATTACGTCGAGATTCAATACATCGTCCTTCAGCCGACTTGTCTCCAAGGGTCTAATGCTGCCTCAGGCACCTTGTGGTCGTTCCACTGTGAGTCTAGATTTTAGAATCCGACGCAAAACTGATAGTTAATTGTAATGTTCAGGGCCTCCTAATGACGATGGAACACTCAAATTGCGTCGAGATTCAATACATTGTCATTCTGCCGACTTGTCTCCAAGAGTCTATTGCTGCCTCGAACTCCTTATGGTCGTTCTCTTGTGAGTCTAGATTTTCGAATCCGAAGCAAAACTGATAGTTAATTGTAACGTTCGGGGCCTCCTAATGACGATGGAACACACAAATTGCGTCGAGATTCAATGCATCGTCCTTCAGCCGACTTGTCTCCAAGGTTCTATTGCTGGCTCGGGCACCTTATTGTCGTTCTCCTGTGAGTCTCGATTTTCGAATCCGACGCAAAACTGATTGTTAATTGCGACGTTCAGGTCCTCTTAATGTCGATGGAACACTCAAATTGCGTCGAGGTTGAATACATCCTTCTCCAGCCGGCTTGTCTCCAAGGGGATATCGCTGCACGTTCACCACATGGTCCGTCTCCGGTGATTCTACATTTTCGTATCCGACGCAAAACTTATGGTTAATTGTAACGTTCAGGGCCTCCTAATGACGATGGGGCACTCAAATTGCGTCGCGATCCAATACATCGTCCTCCAGCGGACTGGTCTCCAAGGGGACATTGTTGACTCGGACGCCTTATGGTCAGTCCCCAGTGAGTCTCGATTTTCAAAGCCGACGAAAAACTCATAGTTAATTGTAACATTCAGCGCCCCCTAATGACGATGGAACAATCAAATTGGGTCGAGATTCAATTCATCGTCCTTCAGCCGACTTGTCTCCAAGAGTCTATTGCTGCCTCGAACACCTTATGGTCGATCTCCTGTGAGTCTAGATTTTCGAATCCGAAGCAAAACTGATAGTTAATTGTAACGTTCGGGGCCTCCTAATGACGATGGAACACACAAATTGCGTCGAGATTCAATACATCGTCCTTCAGCCGACTTGTCTCCAAGGTTCAATTGCTGCCTCGGGCACCTTATGGTCGTTCTCCTGTGAGTCTCGATTTTGAAATCCGACGCAAAACTGATTGTTAATTGCGACGTTCAGGTCCTCTTAATGACGATGGAACACTCAAATTGCGTCGAGGTTGAATACATCCTTCTCCAGCCGAATTGTCTCCGAGGGGTATTGCTGCCTCGGGCACCATATGGTCCGCCTCCTGTGAGTCTAGATTTTCGAATTCGATGCAAAAATGATAGTTAATTGTAAATTTCAGCGCCTCCTAATGACGATGGAACACTGAAATTGCGTCGAGATTCAATACATCGTCCTTCAGCCGACTTGTCTCCAAGGTTCTATTGCCGTATCGGGCACCTTATGGTCGTTCTCATGTGAGTCTCGATTTTCGAATCCGACGCAAAAGTGATAGTTAATTGTAACGTTCAGGGCCTCCTAATGACGATGGGGCACTCAAATTGCGTCGCGATTCAATACATCGTCCTCCAGCGGACTGGACTCCAAGGGGATATTGTTGCCGCGGACACCTTATGGGCAGTCTCCAGTGAGTCTAGATTTTCGAATCCGACGAAAAACTGATAGTTAATTGTAAAGTTCAGGGCCTCCTAATGACGATGGAATACTCAAATTGCGTCGAGATTCAATACTTTGTCATCCAGCCGACTTCTCTCCATGGGGATAATGTTGCCTCGGGCACTTTATGGTCGTTCTCCTGTGATTCTAGATATTCGAATCCGACGCGAAACTGATTGTTAATTGTAAAGTTCAGGGCTTCCTAATGACGATGGAACACTGAAATTGCGTCGAGATTCAATACATCGTCCTTCAGCCGACTTGTCTCCAAGGTTCTATTGCCGTATCGGGCATCTTATGGTCGTTCTCATGTGAGTCTCGATTTTCGAATCCGACGCAAAAGTGATAGTTAATTGTAACGTTCAGGGCCTCCTAATGACGATGGAACACTCAAATTGCGTCGAGATTGAATACATCCTTCTCCAGCCGAATTGTCTCCGAGGGGTATTGCTGCCTCGGGCACCATATGGTCCGCCTCCTGTGAGTCTAGTTTTTTTAATTCGACGCAATAATGACAGTTAATTGTAAATTTCAGCGCCTGCTAACGACGGCGGAACACTCAAATTGCGTCGAGATTCAATACATCGGCCTCCAGCCGACTTGTCTCCAAGGGGTATTGCTGCCTCGGGCACCATATGGTCCGTCTCAAAAATGATAGTTATTTGCAACGTTGAGCGTCTCCTAATGACGATGGAACACTCAAATTGCGTCGAGATTCAATACATCGTCCTAGAGGCGGCTTGCCTCCAAGGGTCTAATGCTGCCTCGGGCACCTTATGGTCGTTCCACTGTGAGTCTAGATTTTAGAATCCGACGCAAAACTGATAGATAATTGTAATGTTCAGGGCCTCCTAATGACGATGGAACACTCAAATTGCGTCGAGATTCAATATATCGGCCTCCAGCCGTCTTGTCTCCAAGGGGTATTGCTGCCTCGGGCACCATATGGTCCGTCTCAAAAATGATTGTTATTTGCAACGTTCAGCGTCTCCTAATGACGATGGAACACTCAAATTGCGTTGAGATTCAATACATCGGCCTCCAGCCGACTTGTCTCCAAGGGTATATTGCTGCCTCGTTCACTTTATGGTCGTTCTCCTGTGAGTGTAGATTTTCGAATCCGACGCATAACTGATAGTTATTTGCAACGTTCAGCGCCCCCTAATGACGATGGAACAATCAAATTGGGTCGAGATTCAATACATCGTCATTCAGCCGACTTGTCTCCAAGAGTCTATTGCTGCCTCGAACACCTTATGGTCGTTCTCCTGTGAGTCTAGATTTTCGAATCCGAAGCAAAACTGATAGTTAATTGTAACGTTCGATGCCTCCTAATGACGATGGAACACACAAATTGCGTCGAGATTCAATACATCGTCCTTCAGCCGACTTGTCTACAAGGTTCTATTGCCGCCTCGGGCACCTTATTGTCGTTCTCCTGTTAGTATCGATTTTCGAATCCGACGCAAAACTGATTGTTAATTGCGACGTTCAGGTCCTCTTAATGACGATGGAACACCCAAATTGCGTCGAGGTTGAATACATCCTTCTCCAGCCGATTTGTCTCCGAGGGGTATTGCTGCCTCGGGCACCATATGGTCCGCCTCCTGTGAGTCTAGATTTTTTAACTCGACGCAATAATGACAGTTAATTGTAAATTTCAGCGCCTCCTAACGACGGCGGAACACTCAAATTGCGTCGAGATTCAATACATCGGCCTCCAGCCGACTTGTCTCCAAGGGGTATTGCTGCCTCGGGCACCATATGGTCCGTCTCAAAAATGATAGTTATTTGCAACGTTCAGCGTCTCCTAATGACGATGGAACACTCAAATTGCGTCGAGATTCAATACATCGTCCTCCAGCCGGCTTGTCTCCAAGGGGAAATCGCTGCCTCGCTCACCACATAGTCCGCCTCAGGTGATTCTACATTTTCGTATCCGACGCAAAACTGATAGTTAATTGTAACGTTCAGGGCCTCCTAATGATGATGGGGCACTCACATTGCGTCGCGATTCAATACATCGTCCTCCAGCGGACTGGTCTCCAAGGGGATATTGTTGCCTCGGACACCTTATGGGGAGTCTCCAGTGAGTCTAGATTTTCGAATCCGACGAAAAACTGATAGTTAATTGTAACATTCAGGGCCTCCTTAATACGATGGAACACACAAATTGCGTCACGATCCAATACATCGTCCTCCAGCCGACTTGTCTCCAAGGGTCTATTGGTGCCTCGGGCACCTTATGATCGATCTCCAGTGAGTCTAGATTTTCGACACGACGAAAAACTGATAGTTAATTGTACCGTTCAGGGCCTCCTAATGACGATGGAATACTCAAATTGCGTCGGGATTCAATACATCGTCATTCAGCCGATTTGTCTCCAAGGGTCTATTGATGCCTCGGGCACCTTATGGTCGTTCCACTGTGAGTCTAGATTTTAGAATCCGACGCAAAACTGATAGTCAATTGTAATGTTCAGGGCCTCCTAATGACGATGGAACACTCAAATTGCGTCGAGATTCAATACATCGGCCTCCAGCCGACTTGTCTCCAAGGGGTATTGCTGCCTCGGGACCATATGGTCCGTCTCAAAAATGATAGTTATTTGCAACATTCAGCGCCCCCTAATGACGATGGAACAATCAAATTGGGTCGAGATTCAATACATCGTCCTTCAGCCGACTTGTCTCCAAGAGTCTATTGCTGCCTCGGGCACCATATGGTCCGCCTCCTGTGAGTCTAGATTTTCGAATCCGACGCAAATATGATAGTTAATTGTAAATTTCAGCGCCTCCTAATGACGATGGAACACATCAAATTGGGTCGAGATTCAGTACATCGTCCTTCAGCCGACTTGTCTCCAAGGTTCTATTGCCGCCTCGGGAACCTTATGGTCGTTCTCTTGTGAGTTTCGATTTTCGAATCCGACGCAAAACTGATAGTTAATTGTAACGTTCAGGGCCTCCTAATGACGATGGGGCACTCAAATTGCGTCGCGATTCAATACATCGTCCTCCAGCGGACTGGTCTCCAAGGGGATATTGTTGACTCGGACACTTTATGGTCAGTCTCCAGTGAGTCTAGATTTTCGAATCCGACGAAAAACTCATAGTTAATTGTAACATTCAGGTGCTCCTAATGACGATGGAACACTCAAATTCCGTCGCGATCCAATACATCGTCCTCCAGCCGACTTCTCTCCAAGGGTCTATTGCTGCCTCGAGCACCTTATGATCGATCTCCAGTGAGTCTAGATTTTCGAACCCGACGCAAAACTAATAGTTAATTGCACCGTTCGGGGCCTCCTAATGACGATGGAACACTCAAATTGCGTCGAGAATCAATACATCGTACTCCAGCCGAATTGTCTACAAGGGGATATTGCTGCCTCGGGCTCCATGTGGTCCGTCACCTGTGAGTCTAGATTTTCGAATCCACCGCGAAAGTGATAGTTAATTGTAACTTTCAGGGCCTCCTAATGTCGATGGAACACTCAAATTGCGTCGAGATTCGATACATCGTCCTTCAGCCGACTTGTCTCCAAGGTTCTCTTGCCGCCTCGGGCACCTTATGGTCGTTCTCTTGTGAGTCTCGATTCTCGAATCCGACGCGAAACTGATAGTTAATTGTAACGTTCAGAGCCTCCTAATGACGATGGAACACTCATATTGCGTCGCGATCCAATACATCGTCCTCCAGCCGACTTCTCTCCATGGGGATATTGCAGCCTCGGGTACCTTATGGTCGTTCTCCTATGAGTCTAGATTTTCGAATCCGACGCGAAACTGATTGTTAATTGTAACGTTCAGGGCTTCCTAATGACGATGGAACACTCAAATTGCGTCGAGATTCAATACATCGGCCTCCAGCCGACTTGTCTCCAAAGGTCTATTGTTAATTGCAACGTTCAGGGCCTCCTAATGACGATGGGACACTCAAAATGCGTCGAGAGTTAATACATCGTCCTCCAGACGACTTGTCTACAAGGGGATATGGCTGCCTCGGGCTCCATGTGGTCCGTCTCCTGTGAGTCTAGATTTTCGAATCCGACGCGAAACTGATAGCTAATTGTAACGTTCAGGGCCTCCTAATGACGATAGAACATTCAAATTGCGTCGAGAATCAATACATCGTCTTGCAGCCGACTTGTCTCCATGTTCTATTGCTGCCTCGGGCACCTAATGGTCGTTCTCCTGTAAGTCTCGATTTTCGAATCCGAAGCAAAACTGATAGTTATTTGTAACGTTCGGGGCCTCCTAATGACGATGGAACTTTGAAATTGCGTCGAGATTAAATACATCGTCCTTCAACTGACTTGTCTCCAAGGGTCTATTGCTGCCTTGGGCACCTTATGATCGATCTCCAGTGAGTCTAGATTTTCGAACCCGACGCAAAACTGATAGCTAATTGTAACGCTCAGCGCCTCCTAATGACGTTGGAACACACAAATTTGCGTCGAGATTGAATACATTGGCCTCGAGTAGACTTGGGTCCAAATGTCTATTGCTGCCTCGGGCACCTTGTGGTCGTTCTCCTGTGAGTCTAGATTCGAACCCGACGCAAAACTGATAGTTAATTGTAACGTTCGGGGCCTCCTAATGACGATGGAACTTTGAAATTGCGTCGAGATTCAACACATCGTCCTTCAGCCGACTTGTCTCCAAGGTTCTATAGCTGCCTCGGGCACCTTATGGTCGTTCTCCTGTGAGTCTCGATTTTCGAATCCGTCGCAAAACTGATAGTTGATTGCAACGTTCAGGGCCTCTTAATGTCGATGGAACACTCAAATTGCGTCGAGGTTGAAACATCGTTTTCCTGCCGAATTGTCTCCGAGGGGTATTGCTGCCTCGGTCTCCATGTGGTCCGTGTCCTGTGAGTCTAGATTTTCGAATCCGACGCGAAACCGATAGCTAATTGTAACGTTCAGGGCCTCCTAATGACGATGGAACACTCAAATTGCGTGGAGATTCAATACAACGGCCTCGAGCCGACTTGTCTCCAAGGTTCTATTGCGGCCTCGGGCACATTATGGTCGTTCTCCTGTGATTCTCGATTTTCGAATTCGACGCAAAACTGATAGTTAATTGCAACGTTCAGGGCCTCCTAACGACGATGGAACAATCAAATTGGGTCGAGATTCAATACATCGCCCTTCAGCCAACTTGTCTCCAACAGTCTTTTGCTGCCTCGGACACTTTATGGTCGTTCTCCTGTGAGTCTAGATTTTCGAATCCGACGCGAAACTGATAGTTAATTGTAACGTTCAGGGCCTCCTAATGACGGTGGAACACTCAAAGTGCGTCGAGATTCAATACATCGGCCTCAAGGCGACTTCTCTCCAAGGGTCTATTGCTTCCTCAGGCACCTTATGGTTGTTCTCCTGAGAGTCTAGAATTTCGAATCCGACGCAAAACTGATAGTTAATTGCAACGTTCAGGGCCTCCTAATGACGATGTAACACTCAAATTGCGTCGAGGTTAAATACATCGTCCTCCAACCGAGTTGTCTCCAAGGGTCTATTGCTGCTTCGGGCACTTTATGATCGATCTCCAGTGAGTCTAGATTTTCGAACCCGACGCAAAACTGCTAGTTAATTGTAACGTTCAGGGCCTCCTAATGACGATGGAATACTCAAATTGGGTCGAGATTCAATATATCGTCCTCCAGCCGACTTCTCTCCATGGATATAATGCTGCCTCGGGTACCTTATGGTCGTTCACCTGTGAAACTATATTTTCGAATCCGACGTGAAAATGATTGTTAATTGCAACGTTCAGCGCCCCCTAATGACGATGGAACACTCAAATTGCGTCGAGATTCAATACATCGGCCTTTAGCCGAATTGTCTCCAAGGGTCTATTGCTGCTTCGGGCACCTTATAATCGATCTCCAGTGAGTCTAGAGTTTCGAACCCGACGCAAAACTGATAGGTAATTGTAACGTTCAGGGCCTCCTAAAGACGATGGAACACTCAAATTACGTCGAGATTCAATACATCGGCCTCCATCCGTCTTGTCTCATAGGGGTAGTGCTGCCTCGGGCACCATATGGTCCGTCTCCTGTGAGTCTAGATTTTCGAATCCGACGCAAAAATGATAGTTAATTGCAACGTTCAGCGCCTCCTAATGACGATGGAACACTCAAATTGCGTCGAGATTCAATACCTCGGCCTCCAGCCGACTTGTCTCCAAGGGTCTATTGCTGCCTCGGGCACCTTATGGTCGTTCTCCTGTGAGTCTAGATTTTCGAATACGATCCATTACTGATAGTTAATTGCAACGTTCAGCGCCTCCCAATGACGATGGAACACTCAAATTGCGTCGAGATTGAATACATCGGCATCCAGACGACTTGGGTCGATATGTCTATTGCTGCCTTGTGCACCTTGTGGTCGTTCTCCTGTGAGTCTTGATTTAAGAATCCGACACATAACTGATAGTTAACTGCAACGTTCAGCGCCTCCTAATGACGATGGGGCACACAAATTGCGACACGATTCAATACAGCGTCCTCCAGAGGACTGGTCTCCAAGGGGATATTGCTGCCTCGGGCACCATATGGTCCGTCTCCAGTGAGTCTAGATTTTCGATTCCGACGAATAACTGATATTTAATTGTAACTTTCAGGGCCTCCTAATGACGATGGAACACTCAAATTGCGTCGAGATTCAATACATCGGCCTCCATTCGACTTGTCTCCAAGGGTCTATTGCTGCCTGGGGCACCTTATGGTCGTTCTCCGGTGAGTCTAGATTTTCGAATCCGGCCCATAACTGCTAATTAATTGCAACGTTCGGGGCCTCACTCAAATTGCGTCGAGATTCAATACATCGTCCTTCAGCCGACTTGTCTCCAAGGTTCAATTGCGGCCTCGGGCACATTATGGTCGTTCTCCTGTGATTCTCGATTTTCGATTTCGACGCAAAACTGATAGTTAATTGCAACGTTCAGGGCCTCCTAATGACGATGGAATACTCAAATTGCGTCGAGGTTCAATATATCGTCCTCCAGCCGACAACTCTCCATGGGGATAATGCTGCCTCGGGTACCTTATGGTCGTTCACCTGTGAGTCTAAATTTTCGAATCGAAGCAAAACTGATAGTTAATTGGTATGTTCAGGGCCTCCTAATGACGATGGAACATTCAAATTGCGTCGAGATTCAATACATCGGCCTCCAGCCGACTTATCTCCAATGGTATATTGCTGCCTCGGGCACTTTATGGTCGTTCTCCTGTGAGTCTAGATTTTCGAATCCGACGCAAAAATTATAGTTAATTGTAAATTTCAGCGCCTCTTCATGACGATGGAACACTCAAATTGCGTCGAGGTTGAAACATCGTTCGCCAGCCGAATTGTCTCCGAGGTGTTTTGCTGCGTCGAGCACCATATGGTCCGCCTCCTGTGAGTCTAGATTTTCGAATCCGACGCGAAACTGATAGTTAATTGTAACGTTCAGGGCCTCCTAATGACGGTGGAACACTCAATGTGCGTCGACATTTAATACATCGGCCTCAAGGCGACTTCTCTCCATGGGCATAATGCTGCCTCGGGCATCTTATGGTCGTTCTCCTGTGAGTCCAGATTTACGAATCAGACGCGAAACGGATTGTTATTTGTAACGTTCAGGGCTTCCTAATGACGGTGGAACACTCAAATTGCGTCGAGAGTCAATACATCGTCCTCCAGCCGACTTGTCTCCAAGGGGTATTGCTGCCTCGGGCACCATATGGTCCGACTCCTGTGAGTCTAGATTTTCGAATCCGACGCAAAAATGATAGTAACGTTCAGCGCCTCCTAATGACGATGGAACACTCACATAGCGTCGAGAATCAATACATCGGCCTCCAGCCGACTCTTCCCCAAGGGCATAACGGTGCCTCGGGCACCACATGGTCCGTCTCCGTTGATTCTACATTTTCGAATCCGACGCAAAACTGATAGTTAATTGTAACGTTCAGGGCCTCCTAATGACGATGGGGCACTCAAATTGCGTCGCGATTAAATACATCGTCCTCCAGCGGACTGGTCTCCAAGGGGATATTGCTGCCTTGGGCACCTTATGGTCCGTCTCCATTGAGTCTAGATTTTCGATTCCGACGAAAAACTGATAGTTAATTGTAACATTCAGGGCCTCCTAATGACGATGGAACACTTACATTGCGCCGCGTCATCCAATACATCGTTCTCCAGCCGACTTTTCTCCTAGGGTCTATTGGTGCCTTGGGCACCTTATGATCGTTCTCTTGTGAGTCTCGATTTTCTAATCCGACGCAAAACTGAAAGTTAATTGCATCGTTCAGGGCCTCCTAATGACGATGGAACACTCAAATTGCGACGAGGTTCAATACATCGTCCTCCTGCAGACTTGTCTCCAATGGGTACTGCTGCATCGGGCACCATATCTTCCGTCTCCTGTGAGTCTGGATTGTCGAATACGACGCTAAAATGATATTTAATTGTAACGTTCAGGGCCTCCTAATGACGATGGAACACTCAAATTGCGTCGAGAATCAATACATCGTCCTCCAGCCGACTTGTCTACAAGGGGATATTGCTGCTTCGGGCTCCATGTGGTCCGTCTCCTGTGTGTCTAGATTTTTAAATCCGACGCGAAACTGAGAGTTAATTGTAAGGTTCAGGGCCTCCTAATGACGATGGAACACTCCAATTGCGTCGAGATTCAAGACATCGTCCTTCAGCCGACTTGTCTCCAACGGTCAATTGCTGGCTCCGGCACCATATGGTCGTTCTCCTGTGAGTCTAGATTTTAGAATCCGAAGCAAAACAGAAACTTATTTGTAACGTTCGAGCCCTCCTAATGACGATGGAACACTCAAATTGCGTGGAGATTCAATACATCGGCCTCCAGCCGACTTGTCTCCAAGGGAACATTGCTGCCTCGGGCACCATATGGTCTGTCTCCTGTGAGTCTAGATTTTCGATTCCGATGCGAAACTGATAGTTAATTGTAACGTTGAGGGCCTCCTAATAACGATGGAACACTCAAATTGCGACGATATTCAATACATCGTCCTTCAGCCGACTTGTCTCCAACGGTCTATTGCTGGCTCGGGCACCTTATGGTCGTTCTCCTGTGAGTCTCGATTTTCGAATCCGACGCAAAAATGATAGTAACGTTCAGCGCCTCCTAATGACGATGGAACGCTCACATAGCGTCGATATTCAATACATCGGCCTCCAGCCGGCTTGTCCCCAAGGGCATAACGGTGCCTCGGGCACCACATGGTCCGTCTCCGTTGATTCTACATTTTCGAATCCGACGCAAAGCTGATAGTTAATTGTAACGTTCAGGGCCACCTAATGACGATGGGGCACTCAAATTGCTTCGCGATTCAATACATCGCCCTCGAGCGGACTGGTCTCCAAGGGGATATTGCTGCCTTGGGCACCTTATGGTCCGTCTCCATTGAGTCTAGATTTTGGATTCCGACGAAAAACTGAAAGTTAATTGTAACATTCAGGGCCTCCTAATGACGATGGAACACTTATATTGCGCCGCGTCATCCAATACATCGTTCTCCAGCCGACTTTTCTCCTAGGGTCTATTGGTGCCTCGGGCACCTTATGATCGTTCTCTTGTGAGTCTCGATTTTCTAATCCGACGCCAAACTGATAGTTAATTGCAACGTTCAGGGCCTCCTAATGACGATGGAACACTCAAATTGCGACGAGGTTCAATAAATCGTCCTCCTGCAGACTTGTCTCCAATGGGTATTGCTGCATCGGGCACCATATCTTCCGTCTCCTGTGAGTCTAGATTTTCGAATACGACGCTAAAATGATAGTTAAATGTAACGTTCAGGGCCTCCTAATGACGATGGAACACTCAAATTGCGTCGAGAATCAATACATCGTCCTCCAGCCGACTTGTCTACAAGGGGATATTGCTGCTTCGGGCTCCATGTGGTCCGTCTCCTGTGTGTCTAGATTTTTAAATCCGACGCGAAACTGAGAGTTAATTGTAAGGTTCAGGGCCTCCTAATGACGATGGAACACTCCAATTGCGTCGAGATTCAATACATCGTCCTTCAGCCGACTTGTCTCCAACGGTCAATTGCTGGCTCCGGCACCGCATGGTCGTTCTCCTGTGAGTCTAGATTTTAGAATCCGAAGCAAAACTGATACTTGATTGTAACGTTCAAGCCCTCCTAATGACGATGGAACACTCAAATTGCGTGGAGATTCAATACATCGGCCTCCAGCCGACTTGTCTCCAAGGGAACATTGCTGCCTCGGGCACCATATGGTCTGTCTCCTGTGAGTCTAGATTTTCGATTCCGATGCGAAACTGATAGTTAATTGTAACGTTGAGGGCCTCCTAATAACGATGGAACACTCAAATTGCGACGAGATTCAATACATCGTCCTTCAGCCGACTTGTCTCCAACGGTCTATTGCTGCCTCGGGCACCTTAGGGTCGTTCTCCTGTTAGTCTAGATTTTAGAATCCGACGCAAAACTGATAGTTAATTGTAACGTTCAGGGCCTCCTAATGACGATGGAACAATCAAATTGGGTCGAGATTCAATACATCGTCCTTCAGCCGACTCGTCTCCAAGAGTCTATTGCTGCCTCGGACACCTTATGGTCGTTCTCCTGTGAGACTAGATTTTCGAATCCGAAGCAACACTGATAGTTAATTGTAACGTTCGGGGACTCCTAATGACGATGGAACACTCAAATTGCGTCGAGATTCAATACATCGTCCTTCAGCCGACTTGTCTCCAAGGTTCTATTCCTGCCTTGGGCACCTTATGGTCGTTCTCCTGTGAGTCTCGATTTTCGAATCCGACGCGAAACTGATAGTTAATTGCAACGTTCAGGGCCTCCTAATGACAATGGAACACTCAAATTGCGTCGAGAATCAATACATCGTCCTCCAGTCGACTTGTCTACAAGGGGATATGGCTGCCTCGGGCTCCATGTGGTCCGTCTCCTGTGAGTCTAGATTTTCGAATCCGACGCGAAACTGATAGCTAATTGTAACGTTCAGGGCCTCCTAATGACGGTGGGACACTCAAATTGCGTCGAGATTCAATACATCGGCCTCAAGGCGACTTCTCTCCAAGGGTCTATTGCTTCCTCAGGCACCTTATGATTGTTCTCCTGAGAGTCTAGAATTTCGAATCCGACGCAAAACTGATAGTTAATTGCAACGTTCAGGGCCTCCTAATGACGATGTAACACTCAAATTGCGTCGAGGTTAAATACATCGTCCTCCAACCGAGTTGTCTCCAAGGGTCTATTGCTGCTTCGGGCACTTTATGATCGATCTCCAGTGAGTCTAGATTTTCGAACCCGACGCAAAACTGCTAGTTAATTGTAACGTTCAGGGCCTCCTAATGACGATGGAATACTCAAATTGGGTCGAGATTCAATATATCGTCCTCCAGCCGACTTCTCTCCATGGATATAATGCTGCCTCGGGTACCTTATGGTCGTTCACCTGTGAAACTATATTTTCGAATCCGACGTGAAAATGATTGTTAATTGCAACGTTCAGCGCCCCCTAATGACGATGGAACACTCAAATTGCGTCGAGATTCAATACATCGGCCTTTAGCCGAATTGTCTCCAAGGGTCTATTGCTGCTTCGGGCACCTTATAATCGATCTCCAGTGAGTCTAGAGTTTCGAACCCGACGCAAAACTGATAGGTAATTGTAACGTTCAGGGCCTCCTAAAGACGATGGAACACTCAAATTACGTCGAGATTCAATACATCGGCCTCCATCCGTCTTGTCTCATAGGGGTAGTGCTGCCTCGGGCACCATATGGTCCGTCTCCTGTGAGTCTAGATTTTCGAATCCGACGCAAAAATGATAGTTAATTGCAACGTTCAGCGCCTCCTAATGACGATGGAACACTCAAATTGCGTCGAGATTCAATACCTCGGCCTCCAGCCGACTTGTCTCCAAGGGTCTATTGCTGCCTCGGGCACCTTATGGTCGTTCTCCTGTGAGTCTAGATTTTCGAATACGATCCATAACTGATAGTTAATTGCAACGTTCAGCGCCTCCCAATGACGATGGAACACTCAAATTGCGTCGAGATTGAATACATCGGCATCCAGACGACTTGGGTCGATATGTCTATTGCTGCCTTGTGCACCTTGTGGTCGTTCTCCTGTGAGTCTTGATTTAAGAATCCGACACATAACTGATAGTTAACTGCAACGTTCAGCGCCTCCTAATGACGATGGGGCACACAAATTGCGACACGATTCAATACAGCGTCCTCCAGAGGACTGGTCTCCAAGGGGATATTGCTGCCTCGGGCACCATATGGTCCGTCTCCAGTGAGTCTAGATTTACGATTCCGACGAAAAACTGATATTTAATTGTAACTTTCAGGGCCTCCTAATGACGATGGAACACTCAAATTGCGTCGAGATTCAATACATCGGCCTCCATTCGACTTGTCTCCAAGGGTCTATTGCTGCCTGGGGCACCTTATGGTCGTTCTCCGGTGAGTCTAGATTTTCGAATCCGGCCCATAACTGCTAATTAATTGCAACGTTCGGGGCCTCCTAATGACGATGGATCACTCAAATTGAGTCGAGATTCAATACATCGTCCTTCAGCCGACTTGTCTCCAAGGTTCAATTGCGGCCTCGGGCACATTATGGTCGTTCTCCTGTGATTCTCGATTTTCGATTTCGACGCAAAACTGATAGTTAATTGCAACGTTCAGGGCCTCCTAATGACGATGGAATACTCAAATTGCGTCGAGGTTCAATATATCGTCCTCCAGCCGACAACTCTCCATGGGGATAATGCTGCCTCGGGTACCTTATGGTCGTTCACCTGTGAGTCTAGATTTTCGAATCCGACGCGAAAATGATTGTTAATTGTAACGTTCAGGGCTTCCTAATGACGTTGGAAAACTCAAATTGCGTCGAAATTCAATACATCGTCATTCAGCCGATTTGTCTCCAAGGCTCCATTGCTGCCTCGGGCACCTTGTGGTCGTTCTCCTGTGAGTCTAGATTCGAACCCGACGCAAAACTGATAGTTAACTGTAACGCTCAGGGCCTTCTAATGACGATGGAATACTAAAATTGGGTCGAGATTCAATATATCGTCCTCCAGCCGACTTCTCTCCATGGGGATAATGCTGCCTCGGGTACCTTATGGTCGTTCACCTGTGAGTCTAAATTTTCGAATCGAAGCAAAACTGATAGTTAATTGGTATGTTCAGGGCCTCCTAATGACGATGGAACATTCAAATTGCGTCGAGATTCAATACATCGGCCTCAAGCCGACTTATCTCCAATGGTATATTGCTGCCTCGGGCACTTTATGGTCGTTCTCCTGTGAGTCTAGATTTTCGAATCCGACGCAAAAATTATAGTTAATTGTAAATTTCAGCGCCTCTTCATGACGATGGAACACTCAAATTGCGTCGAGGTTGAAACATCGTTCGCCAGCCGAATTGTCTCCGAGGTGTTTTGCTGCCTCGAGCACCATATGGTCCGCCTCCTGTGAGTCTAGATTTTCGAATCCGACGCGAAACTGATAGTTAATTGTAACGTTCAGGGCCTCCTAATGACGGTGGAACACTCAAAGTGCGTCGACATTTAATACATCGGCCTCAAGGCGACTTCTCTCCATGGGCATAATGCTGCCTCGGGCATCTTATGGTCGTTCTCCTGTGAGTCCAGATTTACGAATCCGACGCGAAACTGATTGTTATTTGTAACGTTCAGGGCTTCCTAATGACGGTGGAACACTCAAATTGCGTCGAGAGTCAATACATCGTCCTCCAGCCGACTTGTCTCCAAGGGGTATTGCTGCCTCGGGCACCATATGGTCCGACTCCTGTGAGTCTAGATTTTCGAATCCGACGCAAAAATGATAGTAACGTTCAGCGCCTCCTAATGACGATGGAACACTCACATAGCGTCGAGAATCAATACATCGGCCTCCAGCCGACTTTTCCCCAAGGGCATAACGGTGCCTCGGGCACCACATGGTCCGTCTCCGTTGATTCTACATTTTCGAATCCGACGCAAAACTGATAGTTAATTGTAACGTTCAGGGCCTCCTAATGACGATGGGGCACTCAAATTGCGTCGCGAATAAATACATCGTCCTCCAGCGGACTGGTCTCCAAGGGGATATTGCTGCCTTGGGCACCTTATGGTCCGTCTCCATTGAGTCTAGATTTTCGATTCCGACGAAAAACTGATAGTTAATTGTAACATTCAGGGCCTCCTAATGACGATGGAACACTTACATTGCGCCGCGTCATCCAATACATCGTTCTCCAGCCGACTTTTCTCCTAGGGTCTATTGGTGCCTTGGGCACCTTATGATCGTTCTCTTGTGAGTCTCGATTTTCTAATCCGACGCAAAACTGAAAGTTAATTGCATCGTTCAGGGCCTCCTAATGACGATGGAACACTCAAATTGCGACGAGATTCAATACATCGTCCTCCTGCAGACTTGTCTCCAATGGGTACTGCTGCATCGGGCACCATATCTTCCGTCTCCTGTGAGTCTGGATTGTCGAATACGACGCTAAAATGATATTTAATTGTAACGTTCAGGGCCTCCTAATGACGATGGAACACTCAAATTGCGTCGAGAATCAATACATCGTCCTCCAGCAGACTTGTCTACAAGGGGATATTGCTGCTTCGGGCTCCATGTGGTCCGTCTCCTGTGTGTCTAGATTTTTAAATCCGACGCGAAACTGAGAGTTAATTGTAAGGTTCAGGGCCTCCTAATGACGATGGAACACTCCAATTGCGTCGAGATTCAAGACATCGTCCTTCAGCCGACTTGTCTCCAACGGTCAATTGCTGGCTCCGGCACCATATGGTCGTTCTCCTGTGAGTCTAGATTTTAGAATCCGAAGCAAAACAAAAACTTATTTGTAACGTTCGAGCCCTCCTAATGACGATGGAACACTCAAATTGCGTGGAGATTCAATACATCGGCCTCCAGCCGACTTGTCTCCAAGGGAACATTGCTGCCTCGGGCACCATATGGTCTGTCTCCTGTGAGTCTAGATTTTCGATTCCGATGCGAAACTGATAGTTAATTGTAACGTTGAGGGCCTCCTAATAACGATGGAACACTCAAATTGCGACGATATTCAATACATCGTCCTTCAGCCGACTTGTCTCCAACGGTCTATTGCTGGCTCGGGCACCTTAGGGTCGTTCTCCTGTTAGTCTAGATTTTAGAATCCGACGCAAAACTGATAGTTAATTGTAACGTTCAGGGCCTCCTAATGACGATGGGGCACTCAAATTGCGTCGCGATTCAATACATCGCCCTCGAGCGGACTGGTCTCCAAGGGGATATTGCTGCCTTGGGCACCTTATGGTCCGTCTCCATTGAGTCTAGATTTTGGATTCCGACGAAAAACTGAAAGTTAATTGTAACATTCAGGGCCTCCTAATGACGATGGAACACTTATATTGCGCCGCGTCATCCAATACATCGTTCTCCAACCGACTTTTCTCCTAGGGTCTATTGGTGCCTCGGGCACCTTATGATCGTTCTCTTGTGAGTCTCGATTTTCTAATCCGACGCAAAACTGATAGTTAATTGCAACGTTCAGGGCCTCCTAATGACGATGGAACACTCAAATTGCGTCGAGATTCAATACATCGTCCTTCAGCCGACTTGTCTCCAAGGTTCTATTGCTGCCTCGGGCACCTTATGGTCGTTCTCCTGTGAGTCTCGATTTTCGAATCCGACACAAAAATGATAGTAACGTTCAGCGCCTCCTAATGACGATGGAACGCTCACATAGCGTCGATATTCAATACATCGGCCTCCAGCCGGCTTGTCCCCAAGGGCATAACGGTGCCTCGGGCACCACATGGTCCGTCTCCGTTGATTCTACATTTTCGAATCCGACGCAAAGCTGATAGTTAATTGTAACGTTCAGGGCCACCTAATGACGATGGGGCACTCAAATTGCTTCGCGATTCAATACATCGCCCTCGAGCGGACTGGTCTCCAAGGGGATATTGCTGCCTTGGGCACCTTATGGTCCGTCTCCATTGAGTCTAGATTTTGGATTCCGACGAAAAACTGATAGTTAATTGTAACATTCAGGCCCTCCTATTGACGATGGAACACTCAAATTGCGTCGAGATTCAATACATCGTCCTCCTGCCGACTTGTCTCCAAATGTCTATTGCTGCCACGAGGACCTTGTGGTCGTTCTCCTGTGAGTCTAGATTTTCGAATCCGACGCATAACTGATAGTTAATAGTAAAGTTTAGGGCCTCCTAATGACGATGAAACATTCAAATTGCGTCGAGATTCAATACATCGTCCTCCAGCCGACTTGTCTCCAAGGGCATATCGCTGCCTCGGGCACCACATGGTCCGTCTCCGTTGATTCTACATTTTCGAATCCGGCGCAAAACTGATAGTTAATTGTAATGTTCAGGGCCTCCTAATGACGATGGGGCACTCAGATTGCGTCGCGATTCAATACATCGTCCTCCAGCGGACTTGTCTGCAAGGTGATATTGCAGCCTCGGGCACCTTATGGTTAGTCTCCAGTGAGTCTAGATTTTCGATTCCGACGAAAAACTGAAAGTTAATTGTAACATTCAGGGCCTCCTAATGACGATGGAACACTTATATTGCGCCGCGTCATCCAATACATCGTTCTCCAGCCGACTTTTCTCCTAGGGTCTATTGGTGCCTCGGGCACCTTATGATCGTTCTCTTGTGAGTCTCGATTTTCTAATCCGACGCCAAACTGATAGTTAATTGCAACGTTCAGGGCCTCCTAATGACGATGGAACACTCAAATTGCGACGAGGTTCAATAAATCGTCCTCCTGCAGACTTGTCTCCAATGGGTATTGCTGCATCGGGCACCATATCTTCCGTCTCCTGTGAGTCTAGATTTTCGAATACGACGCTAAAATGATAGTTAAATGTAACGTTCAGGGCCTCCTAATGACGATGGAACACTCCAATTGCGTCGAGATTCAATACATCGTCCTTCAGCCGACTTGTCTCCAACGGTCAATTGCTGGCTCCGGCACCGCATGGTCGTTCTCCTGTGAGTCTAGATTTTAGAATCCGAAGCAAAACTGATACTTAATTGTAACGTTCAAGCCCTCCTAATGACGATGGAACACTCAAATTGCGTGGAGATTCAATACATCGGCCTCCAGCCGACTTGTCTCCAAGGGAACATTGCTGCCTCGGGCACCATATGGTCTGTCTCCTGTGAGTCTAGATTTTCGATTCCGATGCGAAACTGATAGTTAATTGTAACGTTGAGGGCCTCCTAATAACGATGGAACACTCAAATTGCGACGAGATTCAATACATCGTCCTTCAGCCGACTTGTCTCCAACGGTCTATTGCTGGCTCGGGCACCTTAGGGTCGTTCTCCTGTTAGTCTAGATTTTAGAATCCGACGCAAAACTGATAGTTAATTGTAACGTTCAGGGCCTCCTAATGACGATGGAACAATCAAATTGGGTCGAGATTCAATACATCGTCCTTCAGCCGACTCGTCTCCAAGAGTCTATAGCTGCCTCGGACACCTTATGGTCGTTCTCCTGTGAGACTAGATTTTCGAATCCGAAGCAACACTGATAGTTAATTGTAACGTTCGGGGACTCCTAATGACGATGGAACACTCAAATTGCGTCGAGATTCAATACATCGTCCTTCAGCCGACTTGTCTCCAAGGTTCTATTCCTGCCTCGGGCACCTTATGGTCGTTCTCCTGTGAGTCTCGATTTTCGAATCCGACGCGAAACTGATAGTTAATTGCAACGTTCAGGGCCTCCTAATGACAATGGAACACTCAAATTGCGTCGAGAATCAATACATCGTCCTCCAGTCGACTTGTCTACAAGGGGATATGGCTGCCTCGGGCTCCATGTGGTCCGTCTCCTGTGAGTCTAGATTTTCGAATCCGACGCGAAACTGATAGCTAATTGTAACGTTCAGGGCCTCCTAATGACGGTGGGACACTCAAATTGCGTCGAGATTCAATACATCGGCCTCAATGCGACTTATCTCCAAGGGTCTATTGCTTCCTCAGGCACCTTATGGTCGTTCTCCTGTGAGTCTAGAATTTCGAATCCGACGCGAAACTGATAGTTACTTGTAATATTCAGGGCCTCCTAATGACGATGGAACACTCAAATTGCGTCAAGATTCAATACATCGTCCTTTAGCCGACTTGACTCCAAGAGTCTATTGCTGCCTCGGACACCTTATGGTCGTTCTCCTGTGAGTCTAGATTCTCGAATCCGACGCAAAACCGATAGTTAATTGTAACACACAGGGCCTCCTAGTGACAATGGAACACTCAAATTGCGTCGAGATTCAATACAGCGGCCACGAGCCGACTGGTGCCGACAATGCTGCCTCGGGCACCAAATGGTCCGTCTCCTGTGAGTCTAGATTTTCGATTCCGATGCGAAACTGATAGTTAATTGTAACGTTCAGGGCCTCCTAATAACGATGGAACACTCAAATTGCGTCGAGACTCAATATATCGTTCTGCAGCCGACATGTCTCCAAGTATCTATTGCTGCCTCGGGCACCTTATGATCTTTCTCCTGTGAGTCTAGATTTTTGAACCCGACGCAAAACGGAAAGTTAATTGTAACGTTCAGGGACTCCTAATGACGATGGATTACTCAAATTGTGTCGAGATTCAATACATCGTCCTCCAGCCGACTTCTCTCCATGGGCATAATGCTGCCTCGGGCACCTTATGGTCGTTCTCCTGTGAGTCCAGATTTACGAATCCGACGCGAAACCGATTGTTATTTGTAACGTTCAGGGCTTCCTAATGACGATGGAATACTCAAATTGCGTCGAGAGTCAATACATCGTTCTCCAGCCGACTTGTCTCCAAGGGTTATTGCTGCCTCGGGCACCATATGGTCCGACTCCTGTGAGTCTAGATTTTCGAATCCGACGCAAAAGTGATAGTAACGTTCAGCGCCTCCTAATGACGATGGAACGCTCACATAGCGTCGAGATTCAATACGTCGGCCTCCAGCCGACTTGTCCCCAAGGGCATAACGGTGCCTCGGGCACCACATGGTCCGTCTCCGTTGATTCTACATTTTCGAATCCGACGCAAAACTGATAGTTAATTGTAACGTTCAGGGCCTCCTAATGACGATGGGGCACTCAAATTGCGTCGAGATTCAGTACATCGTCCTCCAGCCGACTTGTCTCCAAGTGTCTATTGCTGCCTCGAGGACCTTGTGGTCGTTCTCTTGAGAGTCTAGATTTTCGAATCCGACGCATAACTGATAGTTAATAGTAAGGGTTAGGGCCTCCTAATGACGATGAAACATTCAAATTGCGTCGAGATTCAATACATCGTCCTCCAGCCGACTTGTCTCCGAGGGCATATCGCTGCCTCGGGCACCACATGGTCCGTTTCCGTTGATTCTACCTTTTCGAATCCGACGCCAAACTAATAGTTAATTGTAATGTTCAGTGAGTCCTAATGACGATGAGGCACTCAGATTGCGTCGCGATTCAATACATCGTCCTCCAGCGGACTTGTCTCCAAGGTGATATTGCAGCCTCGGGCACCTTATGGTCCGTCTCCTGTGAGTCTAGATTTTCGAATCCGACGCGAAACTGATAGCTAATTGTAACGTTCAGGGCCTCCTAATGACGGTGGGACACTCAAATTGCGTCGAGATTCAATACATCGGCCTCAATGCGACTTATCTCCAAGGGTCTATTGCTTCCTCAGGCACCTTATGGTCGTTCTCCTGTGAGTCTAGAATTTCGAATCCGACGCAAAACTGATAGTTAATTGTAACGTTCAGGGCCTCCTAATAACGATAGAACATTTAAATTGCGTCGAGATTCAATACATCGTCTTTCAGCCGACTTGTCTCCATGTTTCTGTTGCTGCCTCGGGCACCTTATGGTCGTTCTTTTGTGAGTCTCCATTTTCGTATCCGACTCAAAACCGATAGTTAATTGAAACGTTCAGGGCCTCCTAATGACGATGGAATACTCAAATTGGGTCGAGATTCAATATATCGTCCTCCAGCCGACTTCTCTCCATGGGGATAATGCTGCCTCAGGTTCCTTATGGTCGTTCACCTGTGAAACTAGATTTTCGAATCCGACGCGAAAATGATTGTTAATTGTAACGTTCAGGGCTTCCTAATGACGATGGAACACTCAAATTGCGTCGAGATTCAATACATCGTCCACCAGCCGACTTGTCTCCAAGGGTCTATTGCTGCCTCGGGCACCTTACGGCCGTTCCCCTGTGAGTCTAGATTTTCGAATCCGACGCGAAACTGATAGCTAATTGTAACGTTCAGGGCCTCCCAATGACGGTAGGACACTCAAATTGCGTCGAGATTCAATACATCGGCCTCAAGGCGTCTTATCTCCAAGGGTCCATTGCTTCCTCAGGCACCTTATGGTCGTTCTCCTGTTAGTCTAGAATTTCGAATCCGACGCAAAACTGATAGTTAATTGTAACGTTCAGGGCCTCCTAATACCGATAGAACATTCAAATTGCGTCGAGATTCAATACATCGTCTTTCAGCCGACTTGTCTCCAAGTTTCTATTGCTGCCTCGGGCACCTTATGGTCGTTCTCTCGTGAGTCTCGATTTTCGAATCCGACGCAAAACTGATAGTTAATTGCAACGTTCAAAGGCCTCCTAATGACGATGTAACGCTCAAATTGCGTCGAGGTTAAATACATCGTCCTCCAACTGACTTGTCTCCAAGGGTCTATTGCTGCCTCGGGCACCTTATGATCGATCTCCAGTGAGTCCAGATTTTCGAATCCGACTCAAAACCGATAGTTAATTGTTACGTTCAGGGCCTCCTAATGTCGATGGAATACTCAAATTGGGTCGAGATTCAATTTATCGTCCTCCAGCCGACTTCTCTCCATGGGGATAATGCTGCCTCGGGTTCCTTATGGTCGTTCACCAGTGAAACTAGATTTTCGAATCCGACGCGAAAATGATTGTTAATTGTAACGTTCAGGGCTTCCTAATGACGATGGAACACTCAAATTGCGTCGAGATTCAATACATCGTCCTCCAGCCGACTTGTCTCCAAGGGTCTATTGCTGCCTCGGACACCTTATGGCCGTTCCCCTGTGAGTCTAGATTTTCGAATCCGACGCATAACTGATAGTTAATTGTAACGCTCAGCGCCTCCTAATGACGATGGAACACTCAAATTGCGTCGAGATTCAATACATCGTCCTCCAGCCGACTTGTCTCAAGGGGATATTGCTGCCCCGGGCACCATGTGGTCCGTCTCCTGTGGGTCTAGATTTTCGAATCCGACGCGAAACTGATAGTTAATTGCAACGTTCAGGGCCCCCTAATAACGATAGAACATTCAAATTGCGTCGAGATTCAATACATCGTCTTTCAGCCGACTTGTCTCGATGTTTCTGTTGCTGCCTCGGGCACCTTATGGTCGTTCTTTTGTGAGTCTCGATTTTCGTATCCGACTCAAAACCGATAGTTAATTGAAACGTTCAGGGTCTCCTAATGACGATGGAATACTCAAATTGGGTCGAGATTCAATATATCGTCCTCCAGCCGACTTCTCTCCATGGGGATAATGCTGCCTTGGGTTCCTTATGGTCGTTCACCTGTGAAACTAGATTTTCGAATCCGACGCGAAAATGATTGTTAATTGTAACGTTCAGGGCTTCCTAATGACGATGGAACACTCAAATTGCGTCGAGATTCAATACATCGTCCACCAGCCGACTTGTCTCCAAGGGTCTATTGCTGCCTCGGGCACCTTATGGCCGTTCCCCTGTGAGTCTAGATTTTCGAATCCGACGCATAACTGATAGTTAATTGTAATGCTCAGCGCCTCCTAATGACGATGGAACGCTCAAATTGCGTCGAGATTCAATACAACGGCCTCGAGCCGACTTGTCTCCAAGGTTCTATTGCGGCCTCGGGCACATTTTGGTCGTTCTCCTGTGATTCCCGATTTTCGAATTCGACGCAAAACTGATAGTTAATTGCAACGTTCAGGGCCTCCTAATGACGATGGAATACTCAAATTGCGTCGAGAATCAATACATCGTCCTCTACTCGACTTGTCTACAAGGGGATATGGCTGCCTCGGGCTCCTTGTGGTCCGTCTCCTGTGAGTCTAGATTTTCGAATCCGACGCGAAACTGATAGCTAATTGTAACGTTCAGGGCCTCCCAATGACGGTAGGACACTCAAATTGCGTCGAGATTCAATACATCGGCCTCAAGGCGTCTTATCTCCAAGGGTCCATTGCTTCCTCAGGCACCTTATGGTCGTTCTCCTGTGAGTCTAGAATTTCGAATCCGACGCAAAACTGATAGTTAATTGTAACGTTCAGGGCCTCCTAATACCGATAGAACATTCAAATTGCGTCGAGATTCAATACATCGTCTTTCAGCCGACTTGTCTCCAAGTTTCTATTGCTGCCTCGGGCACCTTATGGTCGTTCTCTTGTGAGTCTCGATTTTCGAATCCGACGCAAAACTGATAGTTAATTGCAACGTTCAAAGGCCTCCTAATGACGATGTAACGCTCAAATTGCGTCGAGGTTAAATACATCGTCCTCCAACTGACTTGTCTCCAAGGGTCTATTGCTGCCTCGGGCACCTTATGATCGATCTCCAGTGAGTCCAGATTTTCGAATCCGACTCAAAACCGATAGTTAATTGTTACGTTCAGGGCCTCCTAATGTCGATGGAATACTCAAATTGGGTCGAGATTCAATTTATCGTCCTCCAGCCGACTTCTCTCCATGGGGATAATGCTGCCTCGGGTTCCTTATGGTCGTTCACCAGTGAAACTAGATTTTCGAATCCGACGCGAAAATGATTGTTAATTGTAACGGTCAGGGCTTCCTAATGACGATGGAACACTCAAATTGCGTCGAGATTCAATACATCGTCCTCCAGCCGACTTGTCTCCAAGGGTCTATTGCTGCCTCGGACACCTTATGGCCATTCCCCTGTGAGTCTAGATTTTCGAATCCGACGCATAACTGATAGTTAATTGTAACGCTCAGCGCCTCCTAATGACGATGGAACACTCAAATTGCGTCGAGATTCAATACATCGTCCTCCAGCCGACTTGTCTCAAGGGGATATTGCTGCCCCGGGCACCATGTGGTCCTTCTCCTGTGGGTCTAGATTTTCGAATCCGACGCGAAACTGATAGTTAATTGTAATATTCAGGGCCTCCTAATGACGATGGAACACTCAAATTGCGTGAAGATTCAATACATCGTCCTTCAGCCGACTTGACTCCAAGAGTGTATTGCTGCCTCGGACACCTTATGGTCGTTCTCCTGTGAGTCTAGATTCTCGAATCCGACGCAAAACCGATAGTTAATTGTAACGCTCAGGGCCTCCTAATGACAATGGAACACTCAAATTGCGTCGGGATTCAATACAGCGGCCACGAGCCGACTTGTGCCGACATTGCTGCCTCGGGCACCAAATGGTCCGTCTTCTGTGAGTCTAGATTTTCGATTCCGATGCGAAACTGATAGTTAATTGTAACGTTCTGGGCCTCCTAATAACGATGGAACACACAAATTGCGTCGAGATTCAATATATCGTCCTGCAGCCGACTTGTCTCCAAGTTTCTATTGCTGCCTCGGGCACCTTATGATCTTTCTCCAGTGAGTCTAGATTTTCGAACCCGACGCAAAACGGAAAGTTAATTGTAACGTTCAGGGACTCCTAATGACGATGGATTACTCAAATTGCGTCGAGATTCAATACATCGTCCTCCAGCCGACTTCTCTCCATGGGCATAATGCTGCCTCGGGCACCTTATGGTCGTTCTCCTGTGAGTCCAGATTTACGAATCCGACGCGAAACTGATTGTTATTTGTAACGTTCAGGGCTTCCTAATGACGATGGAACACTCAAATTGCGTCGAGAGTCAATACATCGGTCTCCAGCCGACTTGTCCCCAAGGGCATAACGGTGCCTCGGGCACCACATGGTCCGTCTCCGTTGATTCTACATTTTCGAATCCGACGCAAAACTGATAGTTAATTGTAACGTTCAGGGCCTCCTAATGACGATGGGGCACTCAAATTGCGTCGCGATTCAATACATCGTCCTCCAGCGGACTGGTCTCCAAGGGGATATTGCTGCCTTGGGCACCTTATGGTCCGTCTCCATTGAGTCTAGATTTTCGATTCCGACGAAAAACTGATAGTTAATTGTAACATTCAGGGCCTCCTAATGACGATGGAGCACTTATATTGCGCCGCGTCATCCAATACATCGTCCTCCAGCCGACTTGTCTCCTAGGGTCTATTGGTGCCTCGGGCACCTTATGATCGTTCTCTTGTGAGTCTCGATTTTCTAATCCGTCGCAAAACTGATTGTTAATTGCAACGTTCAGGGCCTCCTAATGACGATGGAACACTCAAATTGCGACGAGGTTCAATACATCGTCCTCCTGCAGACTTGACTCCAATGGGTATTGCTGCATCGGGCACCATATCTTCCGTCTCCTGTGAGACTAGATTTTCGAATACGACGCTAAAATGATAGTTAATTGTAAGGTTCAGGGCCTCCTAATGACGATGGAACACTCCAATTGCGTCGAGATTCAATACATCGTCCTTCAGCCGACTTGTCTCCAACGGTCTATTGCTGGCTCCGGCACCTTATGGTCGTTCTCCTGTGAGTCTAGAATTTAGAATCCGAAACAAAACTGATACTTAATTGTAACGTTCAAGCCCTCCTAATGACGATGGAACACTCAAATTGCGTGGAGATTCAATACATCGGCCTCCAGCCGACTTGTCTCCAAGGGGACATTGCTGCCTCGGGCACCATATGGTCCGTCTCCTGTGAGTCTAGATTTTCGATTCCGATGCGAAACTGATAGTTAACTGTAACGTTCAGGGCCTCCTAATAACGATGGAACACTCAAATTGCGACGTGATTCAATACATCGTCCTTCAGCCGACTTGTCTCCAACGGTCTATTGCTGGCTCGGGCACCTTATGGTCGTTCTCCTGTGAGTCTAGATTTTTGAAGCCGACGCATTACTGATAGTTACTTGCAACGTTCAGCGCCTCGTAATGACGATGGAACACTCAAATTGCTTCGAGAAGCAATACTTCGTCATTCAAACCTACTTGTCTCCAAACTTCTATTGCTGCCTCGGGCACCTTATGGTCGTTCTCCTGTGAGTCTAGATTTTAGAATCCGACGCAAATTTAATAGTTAATTGTAACGTTCAGGGCCTCCTAAAGACGATGGAACACACAAATTGCGTCGAGATTCATTACATCGTCCTCCAGCCGACTTGTGTCCAAGGGGACATTACTGCCTCGGGCACCATATGGTCCGTCTCCTGTGAGTCTAGATTTTCGATTCCGATGCGAAACTGATAGTTCATTGTAACGTTCAGTGCCTCCTAATGACGATGGAACACTCAAATTGCGGCGAGATTCAAGACATCGGCTTCCTGCCGACTTGTCTCTAAGGGTCTATTGCTGTCTCGGGCACCTTATGGCCGTTCTCCTGTGAGTCTAGATTCTCGAGTCCGACGCAAAACTGATAGTTAATTGTAACGTTCAGGGCCTCCTAATGACGACGGAACACTCAAATTGCGTCGAGATTCAATACATCGGCCTCCAGGCGACTTATCTCCAAGGGTCTATTGCTGCCTCGGGCACCCTATGGTCGTTCTCCTGTGGGTCTAGATTTTTGAATCCGACCCATAACTAATAGTTAATTGCAACGTTCAGCGCCTCCTAATGACGATGGAACACTCAAATAGGGTCGAGATTCTATACATCGGCCTCCAGCCGACTTGTCTCCAAATGTCTAATGCTGCCTCGGGCACCTTATGGTCGTTCTCTTGTGAGTCTCGATTTTCGAATCCGACGCAAGACTGATAGTTAATTGCAACGTTCAGGTCCTCCTAATGACGATGGAACACTCAAATTGCGTCTAGGTTCAATACGTCGGCCACGAGCCGACTTGTCTCCAAGGGATATTGCTGCCTCTGGCTCCATGTGGTCCGTGTCCTGTGACTCTAGATTTTCGAATTCGACGCTAAAATGATGGTTAATTGTAACGTTCAGGGCCTCCTAATGACGATGGAACCCTCAAATTGCGTCGAGAGTCAATACATCGTCCTCCAGCCGACATGTCTACAAGGGGATATTGCTGCCTCTGGCTCCATGTGGTCCGTGTCCTGTGAGTCTAGATTTTCGATTCCGACGCGAAACTGATAGTTAATTGTAACGTTCAGGGCCTCCTAATGACGATGGAACACTCAAATTGCGTCGAGAGTCAATACATCGTCCTCCAGCCGACTTGTCTCCAAGGGGTATTGCTGCCTCGGGCACCATATGGTCCGTCTCCTGTGAGTCTAGATTTTCGAATGCGACGCAAAAATGATAGTTAATTGTAACGTTCAGCGTCTCCTAATGACGATGGAACACTCAAATTGCGTCGAGATTCAATACATCGGCCTCCAGCCGACTTGTCTCCAAGGGTCTATTGCTGGCTCGGGCACCTCATGGTCGTTCTCCTGTGATTCTAAATTTACGAATCCGACGCGAAACTGATAGTTATATGTAAGGTTCAGGGCCTCCTACTGACGATGGAACACTCAAATAGCGTCCAGATTCAATACATTGGCCTCCAGCCGACTTGTCTCCAAGGGTCTATTGCTGCCACGGGCTCCTTATGATCGTTCTGCAGTGAGTCTAGATTTTCGAACCCGACGCATAGCTGATAGTTAATTGTAACGTTCAGAGCCTCCTATTGACGATGGAATACTCAAATTGCGTCAAGATTCAATACATCGTCCTCCAGCCGACTTCTCTCAATGGGTATATTGCTGCCTCGGGCACCTTATGGTCGTTCTCCTGTGAGTTCAGATTTTCGAATCCGACGCATAACTGATACTTAATTTAAAAGTTCAAGGCCTCCTAATGACGATGGAACACTCAAATCGCGTCGGGATCCAATACAACGGCCTCCAGCCGACTTATCTCCAAGGGGACATTGCTGCCTCGCGCACCATTTTGTCCGCCTCCTGTGAGTCTAGATTTTCGATTCCGATGCGAAACTGATAGTTAATTGTAACTTTCAGGGCCTCCTAATGACGATGGAACACTCAAATTGCGTCGAGATTCAATACATCGTCCTTCAGCCGATTTGTCTCCAAGGTTCTGTTGCCGCCTCGGGCACCGTATGGTCGTTCCCCTGTGAGTCTAGATTTTAGAATCCGACGCAAAACTGATTTTTAATTGCAATGATCAGGGCCTCCTAATGACGATGGAACACTCAAATTGCGTCGAGATTCAATACATCGGCCTCCAGCCGACTTGTCCCCAAGGGGATATTGCTGCCTCGGGCACCATATGGTCCGTCTCCTGTGAGTCTAGATTTTTGAATGCGACGCAAAAATGATAGTTAATTGTAACGTTCAGCGTCTCCTAATGACGATGGAACACTCAAATTGCGTCGAGAGTCAATACATCGATCTCCAGCCGAATTGTCTACAAGGGGATTTTGCTGCCTCGGGCTCCATGTGGTCCGTCTCCTTTGAGTCTCGATTTTCGAATCCGACGCAAAACTGATAGTTAATTGCAACGTTCAAGGCCTCCTAATGACGATGGAACACTTAAATTGCGTCTAGATTCAATACATCGGCCTCCAGCCGACTTGTCTCCAAGGGTCTATTGCTGCATCGGGCCCTTATGGTCGTTCTGCTGTGAGTCTAGATTTTCGAACCCGACGAAAAACTGGTAGTTAATTGTAAAGTTCAGGGCCTCCTAATGACGATGGAACACTCTAATTGCGTCGAGGTTCAATACATTGTCCTCCAGGCGACTTGTCTCAAAGGGGTATTGCTGCCTCGGGCTCCATGTGGTCCGTCTCCTGTGAGTCTAGATTTTCGAATCCGACGCGAAACTGATAGTTAATTGCAATGTTCAGGGCCTCCTAATGCCGATTGAATATTCAAATTCCGTCGAGATTCAATACATCGTCCTCCAGCCGACTTGCTGCCTCGGGCACCTTATGGTCGTTCTCCTGTGAGTCTAGATTTTCGAATCCGACGCGAATCTGATTGCTAATTGTAACGATCAGGGCCTCCTAACGACAATGGAACACACAAATTGCGTCGAGATTCAATACATCGGCCTCGAGCCGACTTGTCTCCAAGGGGACATTGCTGCCTTGAGCACCATGTGGTCCGTCTCCTGTGAGTCTAGATTTTCAATTCCGATGCGAAACTGATAGTTAATCCTATTGGCGATGGAACACTCAAATCGCGTCGAGTTGCAATTCATCGTCCTTCAGCCGACTTCTCTCCAAGGTTCTATTGCTGCCTCGGGCACCTTATGGTCGTTCTCCTTTGAGTCTCAATTTTCGAATCCGACGCAAAAATGATAGTTAATTGCAACGTTCTGGGGCTCCTAATGAAGATGGAACACTCAAATTGCGTCGAGGTTCAATACATCGTCCTCCAGCCGACTTGTCTCCAAGGGGATATTGCTACCTCGTGCACCTTATGGTCGCTCTCCTGTGAGTCTAGATTTTCTAATCCGACGCATAACTGATAGTTAATTGTAACGCTCAGCGCCTCCTAATGACGATGGAACACTCAAATTGCGTCGAGATTCAATACAACGTCCACCAGCCGAGTTGTCTCCAAGGGGATATTGCTGCCTCGGGAACCATATGATCCGTCTCCTGTGAGTCTAGATATTCGAATCCCACGCGAAACTGATAGTTAATTGTAACGTTCAGGGCCTCCTAATGACGATGGAACACTCAAATTGCGTCGAGAGTCAATACAACGTCCTCCAGCCGATTTGTCTACTAGGGAATATTGCTCCCTCGGGCTCCATGTGGTCCGTCTCCTGTGAGTCTAGATTTTTGAATCCGACGCAAAACTGATAGTTAACTGTAACGTTCAGGACCACCTAATTACAATGGAATACTCAAATTGCGTCGAGATTTAATTCATCGTCCTCCAGCCGACTTCTCTCCATGGGGATATTGCTGCCTCGGGCACCTTATGGTCGTTCCCCTGTAAGTCTAGATTTTAGAATCCGACGCAAATCTCATAGTTAATTGTAATGTTCAGGGCCTCCTATTGACGATGGAACACTCAAATTGCGTAGAGATTCAAAACATCGGCCTCCAGCCGACTTGTCTCCAATTGTCTATTGCTGCCTCGGGCACCTTATGGTCGTTCTCCTGAGAGTATAGATTTTCGAATCCAACGCATAACTGATAGTTAATTGCAACGTTCAGCGCCCCCTAAATGACGATGGAACACTCAAATTGCGTCGAGATTCAATACATCGTCCTTCAGCCGACTTGTCTCCATGGTTCTATTGCTGCCTCGGGCACCTTATGGTCGTTCTCCTGTGAGTCTCGATTTTCGAATCCGACGCAAATCTGATAGTTAATTGCAACGTTCAGGGCCTCATAATGACGATGGAACACTCAAATTGCGTCGAGATTCAATACATCGACCTCCAGCGGACTGGTCTCCAAGGGGATATTGCTGCCCCGTACACCTCATGGACCGTCTCCAGTGAGTCTAGATTTTCGAATCCGACGCATAACTGATAGTTAATTGCAACGTTCAGCGCCTCCTAATGACGATGGAACACTCAAATTGCGTCGAGATTCAATACATCGGCCTCCAGCCGACTTGTCTTCAAATGTCTATTGCTGCCTAGGGCACCTTGTGGTCGTTCACCTGTGAGTCTAGATTTTCGAATCCAACTCATAACTGATAGTTAATTGTAAAGTTCAGGACCTCCTAATGACGATGGAATACTCAAATTGCGTCGAGATTATATACATCGGCCTCGAGCCGACTTGTCTCCAAGGTTACATTGCTGCCTCGGGCACCATACGGTCCGTCTCCTGTGAGTCTAGATTTTCGATTCCGATGCGAAACTGATAGTTAATTGTAACGTTCAGGGCCTCCTAATGACGATGGAACACTCAAATTGCGTCGAGATTCAATACATCGTCCTCCAGCCGACTTGTCTCCAAGGGGTATTGCTGCCTCGGTCACCATACGGTCCGTCTCCTGTGAGTCAAGATTTTCGAATCCGACGCAAAAATGATAGTTATTTGTAACGCTCAGGGCCTCCTAATGATGATGGAGCACTCACATTGCGTCGAGAGTCAATAATACATTGTCCTCCAGCCGACTTGCTACAAGGGGATATTGCTGCCTCGGGCTCCATGTGGTCCGTTTCCTGTGAGTCTAGATATTCGAATCCGACGCGAAACTGATAGTTAATTGTAACGTTCAGGGTTCTAATGACGATGGAACACTCAAATTGCGTCGAGATTCAATACATCGGCCTCCAGCCGACTTCTCTCAGAGGGTGTATTGCTGCCTCGGGCACCTTATGGTCGTTCTCCTGTGAGTCTAGATTTTCGAATCCGACCCATAACTGATAGTTAATTCCAACGTTCAGCGCCTCCTAATGACGATGGAACACTCAGATTGCGTCGAGATTCAATACATTGTCCTCCAGCCGACTTGTCTCCAAGGGTGTATTGCTACCTCGGGCACCTAATGGACGTTCTCCTGTGAGACTAGATTTTCGAATCCGACGCATAACTGATAGTTAATTGTAATGCTCAGCGCCTCCTAATGACGATGGAACACTCAAATTGCGTCGAGATTCAATACATCGTCCACCAGTCGACTTATCTCCAAGGGGATATTGCTGCCTCGGGCTCCATGTGGTCCGTTTCCTGTGAGTCTAGATATTCGAATCCTACGCGAAACTGATAGTTAATTGTAACGTTCAGGGTTCTAATGACGATGGAACACTCAAATTGCGTCGAGATTCAATACATCGTCCTCCAGCCGACTTGTCTCCAAGGGTCTATTGCTACCTCGGGCACCTTATGGTTGTTCTCCTGTGAGTCTAGATTTTCGAATCCGACGCGTTACTGAAAATTAATTATAACGCTCAGCGCCTCCTAATGACTATGGAACCCTCAAATTGCGTCGAGATTCAATTCATCGAATTCCAGCCGACTTCTCTCCATGGGGATATTGCTGCCTCGGGCACCTTATGGTCGTTCTCTTGTGAGTCTAGATTTTCGAATCCGACGCGAAACTGATTGGTAATTGTAACGTTCAGGGCTTCCTAATGACGATGGAACACACAAATTGCGTCGAGATTCAATACCTCGTCATTCAGCCGATTTGTCTCCAGGGGTCTATTGCTGCCTCGGGCACCTTATGGTCGTTCCCCTGTGAGTCTAGAATTTAGAATTCGACGCAAATCTGATAGTTAATTGTAATGTTCAGGGCCTCCTAATGACGATGCAACACTCAAATTGCCTCGAGATTCAATACATCGGCCTCCAGCAGACTTGTCTCCAAGGGGACATTGCTGCCTCGGGCACCATATGCCCCGTCTCCTGTGATTCTAGATTTTCGATTCCGACGCGAAACTGATAGTTGATTGTAACGTTCTGGGCCTCCTAATGACGATGGAACACTAAAATTGCGTCGAGATTGAATACATCGTCCTTCAGCCGACTTGTCTCCCAGGTTCTATTGCTGCCTCGGGTACCTTATGGTCGTTGTCCTGTGAGTCTCGATTTTCGAATCCGACGCATAACTGATAGTTAATTCCAACGTTCAGCGCCACCTAATGACGTTGGAACACTCAGATTGCGTCGAGATTCAATACATTGTCCTCCAGCCGACTTGTCTCCAATGGACTATTGCTACCTCGGGAACCTTATGCTCGTTCTCCTGTGAGACTAGATTTTCGAATCAGACGCATAACTGATAGTTAATTGTAATGCTGAGCCCCTCCTAATGACGATGGAACACTCATATTGCGTCGAGATGCAATACATCGTCCACCAGCCGACTTGTCTCCAAGGGGAAGTTGCTGCCTCGGACACCTTATGGTCGTTCTCCTGTGAGTCTAGATTTTCGCATCCGACGCAAAACTGATAGTTAATTGTAACGCTCAGGGCCTCCTAATGACGATGGAACACTCAAATTGCGTCGAGATTCAATACATCGTCCTTCAGACGACTTGACTCCAAGAGTCTATTGCTGCCTCGGACGCATTATGGTCGTTCTCCGGTGATTCTACATTTTCTAAACCGACGCAAAACTGATAGTTAATTGTAACGTTCAGGGCCTCGTAATGACGATGGTTCACTCAAATTGCGTCGCGATTCAATACATCGTCCTCCAGCGGACTGGTCTCCAAGGGGTAATTGCTGCCTCGTACACCTTATGAACCGTCCCCAGTGAGTCTAGATTTTCGAATCCGACGCATAACTGATAGTTAATTGCAACGTTCAGCGCCTCCTAATGACGATGGAACACTCAAATTGCGTCGAGATTCAATACATCGGCCTCCAGCCGACTTGTCTTCAAATGTCTATTGCTGCCTAGGGCACCATGCGGTCGTTCTCCTGTGAGTCTAGATTTTCTCTTCCGTCGCGAAAATGATAGTTAATTGTAACGTTCAGCGCCTCCTAATGACGATGGAACACTCAAACTGCGTCGAGATTCAATACATCGTCCTCCAGCCGACTTGTCTCCAAGGGTCTATTGCTACCTCGGGCACCTTATGGTCGTTCTCCTGTGAGTCTAGATTTTCGAATCCGACGCATAACTGATAGTTAATTGTAACGCTCAGCGCCTCCTAATGACGATGGAACACTCAAATTGCGTCGAGATTCATTTCATCGACATCCAGCCGACTTCTCTCAATGGGGATATTGCTGCCTTGAGCACCTTATGGTCGTTCTCTTCTGAGTCTAGATTTTCGAATCCGACGCGAAACTGATTGTTAATTGTAACGTCCCGGGCTTCCTAATGACGATGGAGCACACAAATTGCGTCGAGATTCAATAACTCGTCATTCAGCCGATTTGTCTCCAAGGGTCTGTTGCTGCCTCGGGCACCTTATGGTCGTTCCCCTGTGAGTCTACATTTTAGAATTCGACGCAAATGTGATAGTTAATTACAATGTTCAGGGCCTCCTAATGACGATGGAACACTCAAATTGCGTCGAGATTCAATACATCGGCCTCCAGCCGACTTGTCTCCAAGGGGACATTGCTGCTTCGTGCACCATATGGTCCGTCTCCTGTGATTCTAGATTTTCGATTCCGACGCGAAACTGATAGTTAATTGTAACTTTCAGGGCCTCCTAATGATGATGGAACACTCAAATTGCGTCGAGATTCAATACATCGTCCTCCAGCCGGCATGTCTCCAAGGGGATATCGCTGTCTCGTTCACCACATGGTCCGTCTCCGGTGATTCTACATTTTCGTATCCGACGCAAAACTGATAGTTAATTATAAAGTTCAGGGCCTCCTAATGACGATGGGGCACTCAAATTGCGTTGCGATTTAATACATCGTCCTCCAGCGGACAGGTCTCCAAGGGGATATTGCTGCCTCGGGCACCTTATGGTCGTTCTCCTGTGAGTCTCGATTTTCGTATCCGACGCAAAACTGATAGTTAATTGCAACGTTCAGGGCCTCTTAATGACGATGGAACACTCAAATTCCGTCGAGGTTGAATACATCGTCCTCCAGCCGAATTGTCTCCGAGGGGTATTGCTGCCTCGGGCACCATGTGGTCGGCCTCCTGTGAGTCTAGATTTTCGAATCCCACGCAAAAACGATAGTTAATTGTAACGTTCAGCGCCTCCTAGTGACGATGGAACACTCAAATTGCGTCGAGAGTTAATACATCGTCCTCCAGACGACTTGTCTACAAGGCTTTATTGCTGCCTCGGGCTCCATGTGGTCCTTCTCCTGTGAGTCTAGATTTGCGAATCCGGCGCGAAACTGATTGTTAATTGCAACGTTCAGGGCCTTCTAATGACGACGGAACACTTAAATTGCGTCGAGATTCAATACATCGGCCTCCAGCCGACTTGTCTCCAAATGTCTATTGCTGCCTCGGGCACCATGTGGTCGTTCTCCTGTGAGTCTAGATTTTCCAGTCCGACGCATAACTGATAGTTAATTGCAACGTTCAGGGCCTCCTAATGACGATGGAACACTCAAATTGCGTCGAGGTTGAATACATCGTCCTCCAGCCGAATTGTGTCAAAGGAGTCACCATATGGTCCGTCTCCTGTGATTCTAGAGTTTCGAATCCGACGCAAAAATGATAGTTAATTGTAACGTTCAGCGCCTCCTAATGTCGATGGAACACTCAAATTGCGTCGAGAGTCAATACATCGTCCTTCAGACGACATGTCTACAAGGGGGTATTGCTGCCTCGGGCTCCATGTGGTCCTTCTCCTGTGAGACTAGATTTTCGAATCCGACGAGAAACTGGTAGTTAATTGTAACGTTCAGCGCCTCTTAATGACGATGGAACACTCAAATTGCGTCGAGATTCAATAGATCGTCCTCCAGCCGACTTGTCTCCAAGGGGACATTGCTGCCTCGGGCACCATATGGTCCGTCTCCTGTGGTTGTAGATTTTAGATTCCGACGCGAAACTGATAGTTAATTGTAACTTTCAGGGCCTCCTAATGATGATGGAACACTCAAATTGAGTCGAGAGTCCTCCAGCCGACTTGTCTACAAGGGGATACTGCTGCCTCGGGCTCATGTGGTCCGTTTCCTGTGAGTCTAGATTTTCGAATCCGACGCGAAACTGATAGTTAATTGTAACGTTCCGGGCCTCCTATTGACGATGGAACACTCAAATTGCGTCGAGATTCAATACATCGTCCTCCAGCCGACTTGTCTCCAAGGGGACATTGCTGCGTCGGGCACCATATGGTCCGTCTCCTGTGATTGTAGATTTTCGATTCCGACGCGAAACTGATAGTTAATTGTAACTTTCAGGGCCTCCTAATGATGATGGAACACTCAAATTGAGTCGAGAGTCCTCCAGCCGACTTGTCTACAAGGGGATATTGCTGCCTCGGGCTCCATGTGGTCCTTCTCCTGTGAGTCTAGATTTTCGAATCTGACGCATAACTGATAGTTAATTGCAACGTTCAGCGCCCCCTAATGACGATGGAACAATCAAATTGGGTCGAGATTCAATACATCGTCCTTCAGCCGACTTGTCTCCAAGAGTCTATTGCTGCCTCGGACACCTAATGGTTCATATCCTGTGAGTCTATATTTTCGAATCCGAAGCGAAACTGATAGTTAATTGTAACATTCAGCCCCTCCTAATGACGATGGAAAACTACAATTGCGTCGAGAGTCAATACATCGTCCTCCAGCCGACTTGTCTCCTAGGTTCCGCTGCTGCCTCGGGCACCTTATGGTCGTTCTCCTGTGAGTCTACATTTTCGAATCCGACGCATAACTGATAGATAATTGTAAAGTTCAGGGTTTCCTAATGACGATGGAACACTCAAATTGCGTCGAGATTCAATACAACGTCCTCCAGCCGGCTTGTCTCCAAGGGTCTATTGCTGCCTCGGGCACCTTATGGTCGTTCTCCTGTGAGTCTAGATTTTCGAATCCGACGCATAACTGATAGTTAATTGTAAAGCTCAGGGCTTCCTAATGACGATGGAACACTCAAAGTGCGTCGAGATTCAGTACATCGTCATCCAGCCGACTTCTCTCCATGGGGATAATGCTGCCTCGGGCACTTTATGGTCGTTCTCCTGTGAGTCTAGATATTCGAATCCGACGCGAAACTGATTGTTAATTGTAAAGTTCAGGGCTTCCTAATGACGACGGAACACTCAAATTGCGTCGAGATTCAATACATCGGCCTCCAGCCGACTTGTCTCCAAGGGTATATTGCTGCCTCGGGCACTTTATGGTCGTTCTCCTGTGAGTCTAGATTTTCGAATCTGACGCATAACTGATAGTTAATTGTAACGTTCAGCGCCTCGTAATGACGATGGATCACTCAAATTGCGACGAGAGTCAATACATCGTCCTCCAGACGACTTGTCTATAAGAGGATATTGCTGCCTCGGGCTCCATGTGGTCCTTCTCCTGTGAGTCTAGATTTGCGAATCCGGCGCGAAACTGATTGTTAATTGCAACGTTCAGGGCCTTCTAATGACGATGGAACACACAAATTGCGTCGAGATTCAATACATCGGCCTCCAGCCGACTTGTCTCCAACGGATATTGCTGCCCCGGGCACCATATGGTCCGTCTGAAAAATGATAGTTATTTGCAACGTTCAGCGTCTCCTAATGAGGATGTAACACTCAAATTGCGTTGAGATTCAATACATCGGCCTCCAGCCGACTTGTCTCCAAGGGTATATTGCTGCCTCGTTCACTTTATGGTCGTTCTCCTGTGAGTGTAGATTTTCGAATCCGACGCATAACTGATAGTTAATTGCAACGTTCAGCGCCCCCTAATGACGATGGAACAATCAAATTGGGTCGAGATTCAATACATCGTCCTTCAGCCGACTTGTCTCCAAGGTTCTATTGCTGCCTCGGGCACCTTATGGTCGTTCTCCTGTGAGTCTCGATTTTCGAATCCGACGCAAAACTGATAGTTAATTGCGACGTTCAGGTCCTCTTAATGACGATGGAACACTCAAATTGCATCGAGGTTGAATACTTCCTTCTCCAGCCGAATTGTCTCCGAGGGGTATTGCTGCCTCGGGCACCATATGGTCCGCCTCCTGCGAGTCTAGATTTTTGAATCCGACGCAAAAATGACAGTTAATTGTAAATTTCAGAGCCTCCTAACGACGACGGAACACTCAAATTGCGTCGAGATTCAATACATCGGCCTCGAGCCGATTTGTCTCCAAGGTTCTTTTGCTGCCTCGGGCACCTTATGGTCGTTCTCCTGTGAGTCTAGATTTTCGAATCCGACGCTTAACTGATAGTTAATTGTAAAGTTCAGAGCTTCCTAATGACGATGGAACACTCAAATTGCGTCTAGATTCAATACATCGTCCTCCAGCCGGCTTGTCTCCAAGGGGATATCGCTGCCTCGTTCACCACATGGTCCGTCTCCGGTGATTCTACATTTTCGTATCCGACGCAAAACTGATAGTTAATTGTAACGTTCAGGGCCTCCTAATGACGATGGGGCACTCAAATTGCGTCGCGATTCAATACACCATCCTCCAGCGGACTGGTCTCCAAGGGGATATTGTTGCCTCGGACACTTTATGGGCAGTCTCCAGTGAGTCTAGATTTTCGAATCCGACGAAAAACTGATAGTTAATTGTAACATTCAGGGTCTCCTAATGACGATGGAACACACAAATTGCGTCACGATCCAATACATCGTCCTCCAGCCGACTTGTCTCCAAGGCTCTATTGCTGCATCGGGCACCTTATGATCGATCTCCAGTGAGTCTAGATTTTCGACCCGACGCAAAACTGATAGTTAATTGTACCGTTCAGGGCCTCCTAATGACGATGGAATACTGAAATTGCGTCGAGATTCAATACATCGTCATCCAGCCGACTTCTCTCCATGGGGATAATGCTGCCTCGGACACTTTATGGTCGTTCTCCTGTGAGTCTAGATATTCGAATCCGACGCGAAACTGATTGTTAATTGTAAAGTTGAGGGCTTCCTAATGACGATGGAACACTCAAATTGCGTCGAGATTCAATACATCGGCCTCCAGCCGACTTGTCTCCAAGGGTATATTGCTGCCTCGGGCACTTTATGGTCGTTCTCCTGTGAGTCTAGATTTTCGAATCTGACGCATAACTGATAGTTAATTGCAACGTTCAGCGCCCCCTAATGACGATGGAATAATCAAATTGGGTCGAGATTTAAAACATCGTCCTTCAGCCGACTAGTCCCCAAGAGTCTATTGCTGCCTCGGACAACTTATGGTTCATCTCCTGCGAGTCTAGATTTTCGAATCCGAAGCAAACCTGATAGTTAATTGTAACGTTTAGCCCCTCCTAATGACGATGGAACACTAAAATTGCGTCGAGAGTCAATACATCGTCCTCCAGGGGACTTGTCTCCAAGGGTCTATTGCTGCCTCGGGCACCTTATGGTCGTTCCACTGTGAGTCTAGATGTTAGAATCCGACGCAAAACTGATAGTCAATTGTAATGTTCAGGGCCTCCTAATGACGATGGAACACTCAAATTGCGTCGCGATTCAATACATCGGCCTCCAGCCGACTTGTCTCCAAGGAGTATTGCTGCCTCGGGCACCATATGGTCCGTCTCAATAATGATAGTTATTTGCAACGTTCAGCGCCTCCTAATGACGATGGAGCACTCAAATTGCGTCGAGATTCAATACTTCGGCCTCCAGCCGACTTGTCGCCAAGGGTATATAGCTGCTCCGTTCACTTTATGGTCGTTCTTCTGTGAGTCTAGATTTTCGAATCCGACGCGTAACTGACAGTTAATTGCAACGTTCAGGGCCCCCTAATGACGATGGAACAATCAAATTGGGTCAAGATTCAATACATCGTCCTTCAGCCGACTTGTCTCCAAGGGTCTATTGCTGCCTCAGACACCTTATGGTCGTTCTCCTGTGAGGCTAGATTTTCGAATTCGAAGCAAAACTGATAGTTAATTGTAACGTTCGGGCCTCCTAATGACGATGGAACACTGAAATTGCGTCGAGATTCAATTCATCGTAATTCAGCCAACTTGTCTCCAACGCTCTATTGCTGCCTCGGGCACTTTATGGTCGGTGTCCTGTGAGACTCGATTTTCGAATCCGACGCATAACTGATAGTTAATTGCAATGTTCAGGGCCTCTTAATGAAGATGGAACACTCAAATTGCGTCGAGGTTGAATACATCGTTTTCCAGCCGAATTGTCTCCGAGGGGTATTGCTGCCTGGGGCACCATATGGTCCGCCTCCTGTGAGTCTAGATTTTCGAATCCGACGCAAATATGATAGTTAATTGTAAATTTCAGCGCCTCCTAAGGACGATGGAACACTCAAATTGAGTCGAGATTCAATACATCGGCCTCGATCCGACTTGTCTCCAAGGTTCTATTGGGGCCTCGGGCACATTGTGGTCGTTCTCCTGTGAGTCTCGATTTTCGAATCCGACGCAAAACTGATAGTTAATTGCAACGTTCAGGGCCTCCTAATGACGATGGAATACTCAAATTGCGTCGAGATTCAATACATCGTACTCCAGCCGAATTGCCTACAAGGGATATTGCAGCCTCGGGCTCCATGTGGTCCGTCTCCTGTGAGTCTAGATTTTCGAATCCGACGCGAAACTGATAGTTAAATGTAACTTTTAGGGCCTCCTAATGACGATGGAACACTCAAATTGGGTCGAGATTCAATACATCGTCCTTCAGCCGACTTGCCTCCAACGTTCTATTGCTGCCTCGTGCACTTTATGGTCGTTCTCCTGTGAGTCTAGATATTCGAATCCGACGCGAAACTGATTGTTAATTGTAAAGTTGAGGGCTTCCTAATGACGATGGAACACTCAAATTGCGTCGAGATTCAATACATCGTACTCCATCCGAATTGTCTACAAGGCATATTGCATCCTCGGGCTCCATGTGGTCCGTCTCCTGTGAGTCTAAATTTCGAATCCGACGCGAAACTGATAGTTAATTGTAACTTTCAGGGCCTCCTAATGACGTTGGAACACTCAAATTGGGTCGAGATTCAATACATCGTCCTTCAGTCGACTTGTCTCCAAGGTTCTATTGCCGCCTCGGGCACCTTATGGTCGTTCTCTTGTGAGTTTCGATTTTCGAATCCGACGCAAAACTGATAGTTAAATGTAGCGTTCAGGGCCTCCTAATGACGATGGGGCACTCAAATTGCGTCGCGATTCAATACATCGTCCTCCAGCGGACTGGTCTCAAAGGGGATATTGTTGACTCGGACACTTTGTGGTCAGTCTCCAGTGAGTCTAGATTTTCGAATCCGACGAAAAACTGATAGTTCATTGTAACATTCATGGCCTCCAAATGACGATGGAACACTCAAATTGCGTCACGATCCAATACATCGTCCTCCAGCCGACGTGTCTCCAAGGGTCTATTGCTGCCTCGGGCACCTTATGATCGATCTCCAGGGAGTCTAGATTTTCGAACCCGCCGCAAAACTGATAGTTAATTGTAAAGTTCAGGGCCTCCTAATGACGATGGAGTACTGAAATTGCATCGAGATTCAATACATCGTCATCCAGCCGACTTCTCTCCATGGGGATAATCTGCCTCGGGCATTTTATGGTCGTTGTCCTGTGAGTCTAGATATTCGAATCCGACGCGAAACTGAATGTTAATTGTAAAGTACAGGGCTTCGTAATGACGATGGAACACTCAAATTGCGTCTAGATTCAATACATCGTCATTCAGCCGATATGTCTCCAAGGGTCTAATGCTGCCTCGGGTACCTTATGGTCGTTCCGCTGTGAGTCTAGATTTTAAAATCCGACGCAAAACTGATACTTAATTGTAATGTTCAGGGCCTCCTAATGACGATGGAACACTCAATTTGCGTCGAGATTCAATACATCGGCCTCCAGCCGACTTGTCTCCAAGGGGTATTGCTGCCTCGGGCACCATATGGTCCGTCCCAAAAATGATAGTTAATTGCAACGTTCAGCGTCTCCTAATGACGATGGAACACTCAAATTGCGCTGAGATTCAATACATCGGCCTCCAGCCGACTTGTCTCCAAGGGTATATTGCTGCCTCGTTCACTTTATGGTCGTTCTCCTGTGAGTCTAGATTTTCGAATCCGAAGCTAAACTGACAGTTAATTGTAACGTTCGGGGCCTCCTAATGACGATGGAGCATTCAAATTGCGTCGAGATTCAATACATCGTCCTTCAGCCGACTAGTCTCCAAGGTTCTATTGCTGCTTCGGGCACCTTATGGTCGTTCTCCTGTGAGTCTCGTTTTTCGAATCCGACGCAAAACTGATAGTTAATTGCAAGGTTCAGGGCCTCTTAATGACGATGGAACACTCAAATTGCGTCGAGATTCAATACGTCGGCCTCGAGCCGACTTGTCTCCATGGTTCTATTGCGGCCTCGGGCACATTATGGTCGTTCCCCTGTGAGTCTCGATATTCGAATCCGACGCAAAACTGATAGTTAATTGCAACGTTCAGGGCCTCCTAATGACGATGGAACACTCAAATTGCGTCGAGAATCAATACATCGTACTCCAGCCGAATTGTCTACAAGGGTATATTGCTGCCTCGGGCTCCATGTGGTCCGTCTCCTGTGAGTCTAGATTTACGAATCCGCCGCGAAAGTGATAGTTAATTGTAACTTTCAGGGCCTCCTAATGACGATGGAGCACTCAAATTGCGTCGCGATTCAATACGTAGTACTCCAGCGGACTGGTCTCCAAGGTTCTCTTGCCGCCTCGGGCACCTTATGGTCGTTCTCTTGTGAGTCTCGATTTTCGAATCCGCCGCAAAACTGATAGTTAATTGCAACGTTCAGGGCCTCCTAATGACGATGGAACACTCAAATTGCGTCGAGAGTCAATACATCGTCCTCCAGCCGACTTGTCTCCAAGGGGTATTGCTGCCTCGGGCACCATATTATCCCCATTCTGTGAGTCTAGATTTTCGAATGCAACGCAAAAATGATAGTTAATTGTAACGTTCAGCGCCTCCTAATGACGATGGAACACTCAAATTGCGTCGAGATTCAGTACATCGGCTTCCAGGCGACTTATCTCCAAGGGTCTATTGATGCCTCTGGCACCTTATGGTCGTTCTACTGTGAGTCTAGAATTTCGAATCAGACGCAAAACTGATAGTTAATTGCATCGTTCAGAGCCTCCTAATGACGATGTAACACTCAAACTAGCGTCGAGGTTAAATACATCGTCCTCCAACTGACTTGCCTCCAAGGGTCTATTGCTGCCTTGAGCACCTTATGATCGATCTCCAGTGAGTCTAGATTTTAAAACCCGACGCAAAACTGATAATTAATTGTAACGTTCAGGGCCACCTAATGACGATGGAATACTCAAATTGGGTCGAGATTCAATATATCGTCCTCCAGCCGACTTCTCTCCATGGGGATAGTGCTGCCTCGGGTACCTTATGGTCGTTCACCTGTGAGTCTAGATTTTCGAATCCGACGCGAAAATGATAGTTAATTGCAACGTTCAGGGCTTCCTAATGACGATGGAACACTCAAATTGCGTCGAGATTCAATTCATCGTCATTCAGCCGATTTGTCTCCAAGGGTCAATTGCTGCCTCGGGCGCCTTTTGGTCGTTCCCCTGTGAGTCTACATTTTAGAATCCGCCGCAAAACTGATAGTTAATTGTAACGTTCAGGGCCTCCTAATGACGATGGAACACTCAAATTGCGTGGAGATTCAATACATCGGCCTCCAGCCGACTTGTCTCCAATGGTATATTGCTGCCTCGGGCACTTTATGGTCGTTCTCCTGTGAGTCTAGATTTTCGAATCCGACGCAAAAATGATAGTTAAATGTAAATTTCAGCGCCACCTCATGACGATGGAACACTCAAATTTCGTCGAGATTCAATACATCGGCCTCGAGCCGACTTGTCTCCAAGGTTCTATTGCGGCCTCGGGCACATTAAGGTCGTTCTCCTGTGATTCTCGATTTTCGAACTCGACGCAAAACTGATAGTTAATTGCAACGTTCAGGGCCTTCTAATGACGATGGAACAATCGAATTGGTTCGAGATTCAATACATCGTCCTTCAGCCGACTTGTCTCCAAGAGTCTATTGCTGCCTCGGACACCTTATGGTCGTTCTCCTGTGAGTCTAGATTTTCGAATCCGAAGCAACAGTGATAGTTAATTGTAACGTTCTGGGCCTCCTAAAGACGATGGAACACTCAAATTACGTCGAGATTCAATACATCGGCCTCCATCCGTCTTGTCTCCTAGGGTTATTGCTGCCTCGGGCACCATATGGTTCGTCTCCTGTGAGTCTAGATTTTCGAATCCGACGCAAAAATGATAGTTAATTGCAACGTTCAGCGCCTCCTAATGACGATGGAACATTCAAATTGCGTCGAGATTCAATACATCGGCCTCCAGCCGACTTGTCTCCTAGGGTCTATTGCTGTCTCGGGTACCTTATGGTCGTTCTCCTGTGAGTCTAGATTTTTGAATCCGACCCATAACTGATAGTTAATTGCAACGTTCAGCGCCTCCTAATGACGATGGAACACTCAAATTGCGTCGAGATTGAATACATCGGCATCCAGACGACTTGGGTCGAAATGTCTATTGCTGCCTCGGGCACCTTGTGGTCGTTCTCCTGTGAGTCTAGATTAAAGAATCCGACACATAACTGATAGTTAATTGCAACGTTCAGCGCCTCCTAATGACGATGGGGCACTCAAATTGCGTCGCGATTCAATACAGCGTCCTCCAGAGGACTGGTCTCCAAGGGGATATTGCTGCCTCGGGCACCATATGGTCCGTCTCCAGTGAGTCTAGATTTTCGATTCCGACGAAAAACTGATATTTAATTGTAACTTTCAGCGCCTCCTAATGACGATGGGACACTCACATATCGTCGAGATTTAATACATCGGCCTCGGGCCGACTTGTCTCGAAGGTTCTATTGCGGCCTCGGGCACATTATGGTCGTTCTCCTGAGATTCTCGATTTTCGATTTTGACGCAAAACTGATAGTTAATTGCAACGTTCAGGGCCTCCTAATGACGGTGGAACACTCAAATTGCGTCGAGATTCAGTACATCGGCTTCCAGGCGACTTATCTCCAAGGGTCTATTGATGCCTCTGGCACCTTATGGTCGTTCTACTGTGAGTCTAGAATTTCGAATCCGACGCAAAGCTGATAGTTAATTGTTACGTTCAGGGACTCCTAATGACGATAGAACATTCAAATTGCGTCGAGAATCAATACATCGTCTTGCAGCCGACTTGTCTCCATGTTCTATTGCTGCCTCGGGCACCTTATGGTCGTTCACTTGTGAGTCTCGATTTTCGAATCAGACGCAAAACTGATAGTTAATTGCATCGTTCAGGGCCTCCTAATGACGATGTAACACTCAAACTAGCGTCGAGGTTAAATACATCGTCCTCCAACTGACTTGCCTCCAAGGGTCTATTGCTGCATTGAGCACCTTATGATCGATCTCCAGTGAGTCTAGATTTTAAAACCCGACGCAAAACTGATAATTAATTGTAACGTTCAGGGCCACCTAATGACGATGGAATACTCAAATTGGGTCGAGATTCAATATATCGTCCTCCAGCCGACTTCTCTCCATGGGGATAGTGCTGCCTCGGGTACCTTATGGTCGTTCACCTGTGAGTCTAGATTTTCGAATCCGACGCGAAAATGATAGTTAATTGCAACGTTCAGGGCTTCCTAATGACGATGGAACACTCAAATTGCGTCGAGATTCAATTCATCGTCATTTAGCTGATTTGTCTCCAAGGGTCAATTGCTGCCTCGGGCGCCTTTTGGTCGTTCCCCTGTGAGTCTAGATTTTAGAATCCGCCGCAAAACTGATAGTTAATTGTAATGTTCAGGGCCTCCTAAAGACGATGGAACACTCTAATTGCGTTGAGATTCAATACATCGGCCTCCAGCCGTCTTGTCTCCTAGGGGCATTGCTGCCTCGGGCACCATAAGCTCCGTCTCCTGTGAGTCTAGATTTTCGAATCCGACGCAAAAATGATAGTTAATTGCAACGTTCAGCGCCTCCTAATGACGATGGAACATTCAAATTGCGTCGAGATTCAATACATCGGCCTCCAGCCGACTTGTCTCCTAGGGTCTATTGCTGTCTCGGGCACCTTATGGTCGTTCTCCTGTGAGTCTAGATTTTTGAATCCGACCCATAACTGATAGTTAATTGCAACGTTCAGCGCCTCCTAATGACGATGGAACACTCAAATTGCGTCGAGATTGAATACATCGGCATCCAGACGACTTGGGTCGAAATGTCTATTGCTGCCTCGGGCACCTTGTGGTCGTTCTCCTGTGAGTCTAGATTAAAGAATCCGACACATAACTGATAGTTAATTGCAACGTTCAGCGCCTCCTAATGACGATGGGGCACTCAAATTGCGTCGCGATTCAATACAGCGTCCTCCAGAGGACTGGTCTCCAAGGGGAAATTGCTGCCTCGGGCACCATATGGTCCGTCTCCAGTGAGTCTAGATTTTCGATTCCGACGAAAAACTGATATTTAATTGTAACTTTCAGCGCCTCCTAATGACGATGGGACACTCAAATATCGTCGAGATTCAATACATCGGCCTCGGGCCGACTTGTCTCCAAGGTTCTATTGCGGCCTCGGGCACATTATGGTCGTTCTCCTGAGATTCTCGATTTTCGATTTCGACGCAAAACTGATAGTTAATTGCAACGTTCAGGGCCTCCTAATGACGGTGGAACACTCAAATTGCGTCGAGATTCAGTACATCGGCTTCCAGGCGACATATCTCCAAGGGTCTATTGATGCCTCTGGCACCTTATGGTCGTTCTACTGTGAGTCTAGAATTTCGAATCCGACGCAAAGCTGATAGTTAATTGTTACGTTCAGGGACTCCTAATGACGATAGAACATTCAAATTGCGTCGAGAATCAATACATCGTCTTGCAGCCGACTTGTCTCCATGTTCTATTGCTGCCTCGGGCACCTTATGGTCGTTCACTTGTGAGTCTCGATTTTCGAATCAGACGCAAAACTGATAGTTAATTGCATCGTTCAGGGCCTCCTAATGACGATGTAACACTCAAACTAGCGTCGAGGTTAAATACATCGTCCTCCAACTGACTTGCCTCCAAGGGTCTATTGCTGCCTTGAGCACCTTATGATCGATCTCCAGTGAGTCTAGATTTTAAAACCCGACGCAAAACTGATAATTACTTGTAACGTTCAGGGCCACCTAATGACGATGGAATACTCAAATTGGGTCGAGATTCAATATATCGTCCTCCAGCCGACTTCTCTCCATGGGGATAGTGCTGCCTCGGGTACCTTATGGTCGTTCACCTGTGAGTCTAGATTTTCGAATCCGACGCGAAAATGATAGTTAATTGCAACGTTCAGGGCTTCCTAATGACGATGGAACACTCAAATTGCGTCGAGATTCAATTCATCGTCATTTAGCTGATTTGTCTCCAAGGGTCAATTGCTGCCTCGGGCGCCTTTTGGTCGTTCCCCTGTGAGTCTAGATTTTAGAATCCGCCGCAAAACTGATAGTTAATTGTAATGTTCAGGGCCTCCTAAAGACGATGGAACACTCTAATTGCGTTGAGATTCAATACATCGGCCTCCAGCCGTCTTGTCTCCTAGGGGTATTGCTGCCTCGGGCACCATATGCTCCGTCTCCTGTGAGTCTAGATTTTCGAATCCGACGCAAAAATGATAGTTAATTGCAACGTTCAGCGCCTCCTAATGACGATGGAACACTCAAATTGCGTCGAGATTCAATTCATCGTCATTCAGCCGATTTGTCTCCAAGGGTCAATTGCTGCCTCGGGCGCCTTTTGGTCGTTCCCCTGTGAGTCTAGATTTTAGAATCCGTCGCAAAACTGATAGTTAATTGTAACGTTCAGGGCCTCCTAATGACGATGGAACACTCAAATTGCGTGGAGATTCAATACATCGGCCTCCAGCCGACTTGTCTCCAATGGTATATTGCTGCCTCGGGCACTTTATGGTCGTTCTCCTGTGAGTCTAGATTTTCGAATCCGACGCAAAAATGATAGTTAAATGTAAATTTCAGCGCCACCTCATGACGATGGAACACTCAAATTTCGTCGAGATTCAATACATCGGCCTCGAGCCGACTTGTCTCCAAGGTTCTATTGCGGCCTCGGGCACATTAAGGTCGTTCTCCTGTGATTCTCGATTTTCGAATTCGACGCAAAACTGATAGTTAATTGCAACGTTCAGGGCCTTCTAATGACGATGGAACAATCTGATTGGGTCGAGATTCAATACATCGTCCTTCAGCCGACTTGTCTCCAAGAGTCTATTGCTGCCTCGGACACCTTATGTCGTTCTCCTGTGAGTCTCGATTTTCGAATCCGACGCAAAACTGATAGTTAATTGCAACGTTCAGGGCCTCTTAATGACGATGGAACACTCAAATTGCGTCGAGGTTGAAACATCTTTCGCCAGCCGAATTGTCTCCGAGGGGTATTGCTGCCTCGGGCACCTTATGGTCCGCCTCCTGTGAGTCTACATTTTCGAATCCGACGCGAAACTGATTGCTAATTGTAACGTTCAGGGCCTCCTAATGACGGTGGAGCACTCAAAGTGCGTCGAGATTCAATACATCGGCCACAAGGCGACTTATCTCCAATGGTCTATTGCTTCCTCAGGCACCTTATGGTCGTTCTCCTGTGAGTCTAGAAATTCGAATACGACGCAAAACTGATAGTTAATTGTAACATTCAGGGCCTCCTAATGACGATAGAACATTCAAATTGCGTCGAGATTCAATACATCGTCTTTCAGCCGACTTGTCTCCAAGTTTCTATTGCTGCATCGGGCACCTGATGGTCGTTCTCTTGTGAGTCTCGATTTTCAAATCCGACGCAAAACTGAAGTTAATTGCAACGTTCAGGGCCTCCTAATGACGATGTAACACTCAAATTGCGTCGAGGTTAAATACATCGTCCTCCAACTCACTTGTCTCCAAGGGTCTATTGCTGCTTCGGGCACCTTATGATCGATCTCCAGTGAGTCTAAATTTTCGAACCCGACGCAAAACTGATAGTTAATTGTAACGTTCAGGGCCTCCTAATGACGATGGAATACTCAAATTGGGTCGAGATTCAATATATCGTCCTCCAGCCGACTTCTCTCCATGGGGATAAAGCTTCCTTGGGTACCTTGTAGTCGTTCACCTGTGAAACTATATTTTCGAATCCGACGCGAAAATGATTGTTAATTGAAACGTTCAGCGGCTCCTAATGACGATGGAACACTCAAACTGCGTCGAGATTCAATACATCGACCTCCAGCCGACTTGCGCCAAGGTTCTACTGCTGCTTCGGGCACCTTATGATCGATCTCCAGTGAGTCTAGATTTTCGAACCCGACGCAAAACTGATAGTTAATTGTAACGTTCAGGGACTCCTAATGACGATGGAACATTCAAATTGCGTCGAGATTCAATACATCGGCCTCCAGCCGACTTGTCTCCTAGGGTCTATTGCTGTCTCGGGCACCTTATGGTCGTTCTCCTGTGAGTCTAGATTTTTGAATCCGACCCATAACTGATAGTTAATTGCAACGTTCAGCGCCTCCTAATGACGATAGAAGATTCAAATTGCGTCGAGATTCAATACATCGTCTTTCAGCCGACTTGTCTCCAAGTTTCTATTGCTGCATCGGGCACCTGATGGTCGTTCTCTTGTGAGTCTCGATTTTCAAATCCGACGCAAAACTGATAGTCAATTGTAACGTTCAGGGCCTCCTAATGACGATGTAACACTCAAATTGCGTCGAGGTTAAATACATCGTCCTCCAACTCACTTGTCTCCAAGGGTCTATTGCTGCTTCGGGCACCTTATGATCGATCTCCAGTGAGTCTAGATTTTCGAACCCGACGCAAAACTGATAGTTAATTGTAACGTTCAGGGCCTCCTAATGACGATGGAATACTCAAATTGGGTCGAGATTCAATATATCGTCCTCCAGCCGACTTCTCTCCATGGGGATAAAGCTCCCTTGGGTACCTTATAGTCGTTCACCTGTGAAACTATATTTTCGAATCTGACGCGAAAATGATTGTTAATTGAAACGTTCAGCGGCTCCTAATGACGATGGAACACTCAAACTGCGTCGAGATTCAATACATCGACCTCCAGCCGACTTGTCGCCAAGGTTCTACTGCTGCTTCGGGCACCTTATGATCGATCTCCAGTGAGTCTAGATTTTCGAACCCGACGCAAAACTGATAGTTAATTGTAACGTTCAGGGACTCCTAATGACGATGGAACATTCAAATTGCGTCGAGATTCAATACATCGGCCTCCAGCCGACTTGTCTCCTAGGGTCTATTGCTGTCTCGGGCACCTTATGGTCGTTCTCCTGTGAGTCTAGATTTTTGAATCCGACCCATAACTGATAGTTAATTGCAACGTTCAGCGCCTCCTAATGACGATAGAAGATTCAAATTGCGTCGAGATTCAATACATCGTCTTTCAGCCGACTTGTCTCCAAGTTTCTATTGCTGCATCGGGCACCTGATGGTCGTTCTCTTGTGAGTCTCGATTTTCAAATCCGACGCAAAACTGATAGTTAATTGCAACGTTCAGGGCCTCCTAATGACGATGTAACACTCAAATTGCGTCGAGGTTAAATACATCGTCCTCCAACTCACTTGTCTCCAAGGGTCTATTGCTGCTTCGGGCACCTTATGATCGATCTCCAGTGAGTCTAGATTTTCGAACCCGACGCAAAACTGATAGTTAATTGTAACGTTCAGGGCCTCCTAATGACGATGGAATACTCAAATTGGGTCGAGATTCAATATATCGTCCTCCAGCCGACTTCTCTCCATGGGGATAAAGCTTCCTTGGGTACCTTATAGTCGTTCACCTGTGAAACTATATTTTCGAATCCGACGCGAAAATGATTGTTAATTGAAACGTTCAGCGGCTCCTAATGACGATGGAACACTGAAACTGCGTCGAGATTCAATACTTCGACCTCCAGCCGACTTGTCGCCAAGGTTCTACTGCTGCTTCGGGCACCTTATGATCGATCTCCAGTGAGTCTAGATTTTCGAACCCGACGCAAAACTGATAGTTTATTGTAACGTTCAGGGACTCCTAAAGACGATGGAACACTCAAATTACGTCGAGATTCAATACATCGGCCTCCATCCGTCTTGTCTCCTAGGGGTATTGCTGCCTCGGGCACCATATGGTTCGTCTCCTGTGAGTCTAGATTTTCGAATCCGACGCAAAAATGATAGTTAATTGCAACGTTCAGCGCCTCCTAATGACGATGGAACATTCAAATTGCGTCGAGATTCAATACATCGGCCTCCAGCCGACTTGTCTCCTAGGGTCTATTGCTGTCTCGGGCACCTTATGGTCGTTCTCCTGTGAGTCTAGATTTTTGAATCCGACCAATAACTGATAGTTAATTGCAACGTTCAGCGCCTCCTAATGACGATGGAACACTCAAATTGCGTCGAGATTGAAAACATCGGCATCCAGACGACTTGGGTCGAAATGTCTATTGCTGCCTCGGGCACCTTGTGGTCGTTCGCCTGTGAGTCTAGATTAAAGAATCCGACACATAACTGATAGTTAATTGCAACGTTCAGCGCCTCCTAAGGACGATGGGGCACTCAAATTGCGTCGCGATTCAATACAGCGTCCTCCAGAGGACTGGTCTCCAAGGGGATATTGCTGCCTCGGGCACCATATGGTCCGTCTCCAGTGAGTCTAGATTTTCGATTCCGACGAAAAACTGATATTTAATTGTAACTTTCAGCGCCTCCTAATGACGATGGGACACTCAAATATCGTCGAGATTCAATACATCGGCCTCGGGCCGACTTGTCTCCAAGGTTCTATTGCGGCCTCGGGCACATTATGGTCGTTCTCCTGAGATTCTCGATTTTCGAATTCGACGCAAAACTGATAGTTAATTGCAACGTTCAGGGCCTCCTAATGACGATGGAACACTCAAATTGCGTCGGGGTTCAATACATCGTCCTCCTGCCGACGAGTCTCCAATGGGTATTGCTGCCTTGGGCACCATATTCTCCTGTGAGTCTAGATTTTCGATTCCGACGGGAAACTGATAGTTAATTGTAACGTTAAGGGCCTCCTAATGACGATGCAACACTCCAATTGCGTCGAGAATTAATACATCGTCCTCCAGCCGACTTGTCTACAAGGGGATATTGCTGCCTCGGGCTCCATGTGGTCCGTCTCCTGTGTGTCTAGATTTTTAAATCTGACGCGAAACTGATAGTTAATTGTAAGGTTCAGGGCCTCCTAATGACGATGGAACACTCCAATTGCGTCGAGATTCAATACATCGTCCTTCAGCCGACTTGTCTCCAACGGTCTATTGCTGGCTCAGGCACCTTATGGTCGTTCTCCTGTGAGTCTAGATTATAGAATCCAAAGCAAAACTGATACTTAATTGTAACGTTCAAGCCCTCCTAATGACGATGGAACACTCACATTGCGTGGAGATTCAATACATCGTCCTCCAGCCGACTTGTGTACAAGGGTATATTGCTGCCTCTGGCTCCATGTGGTCCGTGTCCTGTGAGTGTAGATTTTCATTTCCGACGCGAAACTGATAGTTAATTGTAACGTTCAGGGCCTCCAAATGACGATGGAACAATCAAATTGCGTCGAGATTCAATACATCGGCCTCCAGCCGACTTGTCTCCAAGGGTCTATTGCTGCCTCGAGCACCTTATGGTCGTTCTCCTGTGAGTCTAGATTTTTGAAGCCGACGCATAACTGATAGTTATTTGCAACGTTCAGCGCCTCGTAATGACGATGGAACACTCAAATTGCTTCGAAAAGCAATACATCGTCATTCAAACCTACTTGTCTCCAAAGGTCTATTGCTGCCTCGGGCACCTAATGGTCGTTCTCCTGTGATCTAGATTTTAGAATCCGACGCAAAACTAGTAGTTAATTGTAACGTTCAGGGCCTCCTAAAGACGATGGAACACACAAATTGCGTCGAGATTCAATACATCGTCCTCCAGCCGACTTGTGTCCAAGGGGACATTACTGCCTCGGGCACCATATGGTCCGTGTTCTGTGAGCCTAGATTTTCGATTCCGATGCGAAACTGATAGTTCATTGTAACGTTCAGGGCCTCCTAATGACGATGGAACACTCAAATTGCGGCGAGATTCAATACATCGGCTTCCAGCCGACTTGTCTCCAAGGGTCTATTGCTGCCTCGGGCACCTTATGGTCGTTCTCCTGTGGGACTAGATTTTCGAATCCGACCCATAACTGATAGTCAATTGCAACGTTCTGCGCCTCCTAATGACGATGGAACATTCAAATAGGGTCGAGATTCAATACATCGGCCTCCAGCCACCTGTCTCCAAATGTCTATGCTGCCTCGGGCACCTTATGGTCGTTCTCTTGTGAGTCTCGATTTTCGAATCCGACGCAAAACTGATAGTTTATTGCAACGTTCAGGTCCTCCTAATGACGATGGAACACTCAAAATTGCGACTAGGTTCAATACATCGGCCACGAGCCGACTTGTCTCCAAGGGGTATTGCTGCCTCGGGCACCATATGGTCCGTCTCCGGTGAGTCTAGATTTTCGAATTCGACGCTAAAATGATAGTTAATTGTAACGTTCAGGGCCTCCTAATGACGATGGAACACTCAAATTGCGTCGAGGTTCAATACATCGTCCTCCAGCAGACCTGTCTCCAAGGGGTATTGCTGCCTCGGGCACCATATGGTCCGTCTCCTGTGAGTCTAGATTTACGAATCCGACGCAGAAATGATAGTTAATTGTAACGTTCAGGGCCTCCTAAAGACGATTGAACACACAAATTGCGTCGAGAATCAATACATCGTCCTCCAGCAGACTTGTGTCCAAGGGGACATTACTGCCTCGGGCACCGTATGGTCCGTCTCCTGTGAGTCTAGATTTTCCATTCCGATGCGAAACTGATAGTTCATTGTAACGTTCAGGGACTCCTAATGACGATGGAACACTCCAATTGCGTCGAGAGTCAATACATCGTCCTCCAGCCGACTTGTCTACTAGGGGATATTGCTGCCTCTGGCTCCATGTGGTCCGTGTCCTGTGAGTCTTGATTTTCGAATCCGACGCGAAACTGATACATAATTGTAACGTTCAGGGCCTCCTAATGACGATGGAACAATCAAATTGGGTCGAGATTCAATACATCGGCCTCCAGCCGACTTGTATCCAAGGTTTTTATTGCTGCCTCGAGCACCTTATGGTCGTTCTCCTGTGAGTCTAGATTTTTGAATCCGACGCATAACTGATAGTTATTTGCAACGTTCAACGCCTCGTATTGTCGATGGAACACTCAAATTGCTTCGAAAAGCAATACATCGCCATTCAAACCTACTTGTCTCCAAAGGTCTATTGCTGCCTCGGGCACATTATGGTCGTTCTCCTGTGAGTCTAGATTTTAGAATCGGACGCAAAACTAATAGTTAATTGTAACGTTCAGGGCCTCCTAAAGACGATGGAACACTCAAATTGCGTCGAGATTCAATACACCGTCCACCAGCCGACTGGTCTCCAAGGGGATATTGCTGCCTCAGGCACCTTATGGTCAGTCTCCAGTAAATCTAGATTTTCGATTGCGACGAAAAACTGATAGTTAATTGTAACATTCAGGTTCTCCTAATGACGATGGAACACTCAAATTGCGTCGAGAGTCAATACACCGGCCTCCAGCCGTCTTGTCTCCAAGGGTCTATTGCTGCCACGGGTTCCTTATGATCGGTTTGCTGTGAGTCTAGATTTTCGAACCCGACGCATAGCTGATAGTTAATTGTAACGTTCAGGGCCTCCTATTGACGGTGGAACACTCAAATTGCGTCGAGATTCAACACAACGGCCTCCAGCCGACTTATCTCCAAGGTGACATTGCTGCCTCGCGCACCATTGGGTCCGCCTCCTGTGAGTCTAGATTTTCGATTCCGATGCGAAACTGATAATTAATTGTAACTTTCAGGGCCTCCTAATGACAATGGAATACTCAAATTGCGTCGAGAGTCAATACATCGTCCTCCAGCCGACCCGTCTCCAAGGGGTATTGCTGCCTCGGGCACCATATGGTCCGCCTCCTGTGAGCTAGATTTTCGTTTCCCACGCGAAACTGATAGGTAATTGTAATGTTCAGGTTCTCCTAATGACGATGGAACACTCATATTGCGTCGCGATCCAATACATCGTCCTCCGGCCGACTTGTCTCCAAGGGCCTATTGCTGCCTCGGGCACCTTATGATCGTTCTGCTGTGAGTCTAGATTTTCGAACCCGACATAAAACTGGTAGTTAATTGTAACGTTCAGGGCCTCCTAATGACGATGGAACACTCCAATTGCGTCGAGATTCAATACATCGTCCTCCAGGCGACTTGCCTCAAAGGGGTAATGCTGCCTCGGGCTCCATGTGGTCCGTCTCCTGTGAGTCTAGATTTTCGAATCCGACGCGAAACTGATAGTTAATTGTAATGTTCAGGGCCTCCTAATGACGATTGATCACTCAAATTGCGTCGAGATTCAATACATCGCCCTTCAGCCGACGTGTCTCCAAGGTTCTATTGCTGCCTCGGGCACCTTATGGTCGTTCTCCTTTGAGTCTCAATTTTCGAATCCGACGCAAAACTGATAGTTAATTGCAACGTTCTGGGCCTCCTAATGAAGATGGAACACTCAAATTGCGTCGAGGTTCAATACTTCGTTCTCCAGCCGACTTGTCTCCAAGGGGTATTGCTGCCTCGGGCACCATATGGTCCGTCTCCTGTGAGTCAAGATTTTCGAATCCGACGCAAAAATGATTGTTAATTGTAACGTTCAGCGCCTCCTAATGACGATGGAACTCTCAAATTGCGTCGAGAGTCAATACATCGTCCTCCAGCCGAGTTGCCTACAAGGGGATACTGCTGCCTCGGGCTCCATGTGGTCCGTCTCCTGTGAGTCTAGATTTTCGAATCGGACGCAAAATTGCTAGTTAATTGTAACTTTGAGCGCCTCCTAATGACGATGGAACACTCAAATTGCGTCGAGAGTCTTATCATCGTCCTCCTGCCGGCTTGACAACAAGGGGATATATCTGTCTCGGGCTCCATGTGGTCCGTCTCCTGTGAGTCTAGATTTTCGAATGCGACGCGAATCTGAAAGTTAATTGTAACGTTCAGGGCCTCCTAATGACGATGGAACACTCAAATTGCGTCGAGATTCAATACATCCTCCTCCAGCCGACTTGTCTCCTAGGGGACATTGCTGCCTCGGGCACCATATGGTTCTGCTGGTGTGAGTCCAGATTTTCGATTCCGATGCGAAACTGATAGTTAATTGTAACGTTCAGGGCCTCCTAATGACGATGGAACACTCAAATTGCGTTGATATTCATTACATCGTCCTCAAGCCGACTTGTCTCCATGGGTCTATTCCTGCCTCGGGCACCTTATCGTCGTCCTCCTGTGAGTCCAGATATTCGAATCCGACGCAAAACGGAATGCTAATTGAAACGTTCAGAGCCCTCTAATGATGATGGAACACTCAAATTGAGTCGAGATTCAATACATCGTTCTCCAGCCGACTTGTCTCCAAGGGGAAATTGCTGCCTCGGGCACCATATAGTCCTTCTCCTGTGAGTCTAGAATTTCGAATCCGACGCAAACCTGTTAGTTAATTGTAACGTTCAGTGCCTCCTAATGACAATGAATTACTCAAATTGCGTCGAGATTCACTACATCGTTCTTCTGCCGACTTGTCTCCAATGTTCTATTGCTGGCTCGGGCACCTTATGGTCGTTCTCCTGTGAGTCTAGATTTTAGAATCCGACGCAAAACTGTTAGTTAATTGTAACATTCAGGGCCTCCTAATGACGATGGAACACTCAAATTGCGTCGAGATTCAATACATCGTCCTCCAGCCCACTTGTCTCCAAGGGGACATTGCTTCTTTGCGCACCATTTCGTCCGTCTCCTGTGAGTCTAGATTTTCGTTTCCGATGCGAAACTGATACTAAATTGCAACGTTCAAGGCCTCCTAATGACGATGGAACAATGAAATTGCGTCGAGGTTCAATACATCGGCCTCCAGCCGACTTGTCTCCAGGGGGTATTGCTGCCTCGGGTACCATATGGTCCGACTCCTGTGAGTCTAGATTTTCGAGTCCGACGCAAAATTGCTAGTTAATTGTAACGTTCAGCGCCTCCTAATGACGATGGAACACTCAAATTGCGTCGAGAGTCTTAACATCGTCCTCCTGCCGGCTTGACAACAAGGGGATATATCTGTCTCGGGCTCCATGTGTTCCGTCTCCTGTGAGTCTAGATTTTCGAATGCGACGCGAAACTGAAAATTAATTGTAACGTTCAGGGCCTCCTAATGACGATGGAACGCTCAAATTGCGTCGAGATTCAATACATCCTCCTCCAGCCGACTTGTCTCCTAGGGGACATTGCTGCCTCGGGCACCATATGGTTCTTCTCCTGTGAGTCTAGATTTTCGATTCCGATGCGAAACTGATAGTTAATTGTAACGTTAAGGGCCTCCTAATGACGATGGAACACTCAAATTGCGTTGATATTCATTACATCGTCCTTCAGCCGACTTGTCTCCAAGGTTCTATTGCTGCTTCAGGCACCTTATGGTCGTTCTCCTGTGAGTCTAGATTTTCGATTCCGACGCAAAACTGATAGTTAATTGCAACGTTGAAGGCCTCCTAATGACGATGGAACACTCATATTGCGTCGAGGTTAAATACATCGTCGTCCAGCCGACTTGTCTCCAAGGGGTATTGCTGCCTCGGGCACCATATGGTCCGACTCCTGTGAGTCTAGATTTAAGAATCCGACGCATAACTGATAGTTAATTGTAAAGTTCAGGGCCTCCTAATGACGATGGAACACTGAAATTGCGTCGAGATTCAATTCATCGTCCTCCAGCCGACTTGTCTCCAAGGGTCTATTGCTGACTCGGGCACCTTATGGTCGTTCTCCTGTGAGTCTAGGCTTTCGAATCCGACGCATAACTGATAGTTAATTGTAAAGTTCAGGGCCTCCTAATGACGATGGAACAATCAAATTGCGTCGAGATAAAATACATCGGCCTCCAGCCGACTTGACTCCAAATGTCCATTGCATCCTCGGGCGCTTAGTGGTCGTTCTCCTGTGAGTCCAGATTTTCGAATCCGACGCATAACTGATAGTTAATTGTAAAGTTCAGGGCCTCCTAATGACGATGGAACACTCAAATTGCGTCGAGACAAAATACATCGTCCTCCAGCCGACTTGTCTCCAAGGGTCTATTGCTGCCTCGGGCACCTTACGGACGTTCTCCTGTGAGTCTAGATTTTCGAATCCGACGCATAGCCGATAGTTAACTGTAACTCCCAGCGCCTCCTAATGACGATGGAACACTCAAATTGCGTCGAGATTCAATACATCGTCCTCCAGCCGACTTGTCTCCAAATGTCTATTGCTTCCCCGGGCACCTTGTGGTCGTTCTCCTGTGAGTCTAGATTTTCGAATCCGACGCATAACTGATAGTTAATTGTAACGTTCATGGCCTCCTAATGACGATAGGGCACTCAAATTGCGTTGCGTTCAATACATCGTCCTCCAGCGGACTGGTCCCCAAGGGGATATTGCTGCCTCGGGCACCTTATGGTCCGTCTCCAGTGAGTCTAGATTTTCGAATCCGACGCATAACTGACAGTTAATTGCAACGTTCACCGCCTCCTAATGACGATGGAACACTCAAATTGCGTCGAGATTCAATACATCGGCCTCCGGCCGACTTGTCTCCAAATGTCTATTGCTGCCTCGGGCACCTTGTGGTCGTTCTCCTGTGAGTCTAGATTTTCGAATACGACGCATAACTGATAGTTAATTGTAAAGTTCAGGGCCTACTAATGACAATGGAACACTCAAATTGCGTCGAGATTCAATACATCGTCCTCCAGCCAACTTATCTCCAAGGGTCTATTGCTGCCTCGGGCACCTTATGGTCGTTCTCCTGTGAATCTAGATTTTCGAATCCGACGCATAACTGATAGTTAACTGTAACGCTCAGCGCCTCCTAATGACGATGGAACACTCAAATTGCGTCGAGATTCAATACATCGTCCTGAAGCCGACTTGTCTCCAAGGGTCTATTAATGCCTCGAGCACCCTATCGTCGTCCTCCTGTGAGTCCAGATATTCGAATCCGACCCAAAACGGACTGCTAATTGAAACGTTCCGAGCCTCCTAATAATGATGGATCACTCAAATTGAGTGGAGATTCAATACATCGTCCTCCAGCCGACTTGTCTCCAAGGGGAAATTGCTGCCTCAGGCACCATATAGTCCTTCTCCTGTGAGTCTAGAATTTCGTATCCGACGCAAAACTGATAGTTAATTGTAACATTCAGGGCCTCCTAATGACGATGGAACACTCAAATTGCGTCGAGATTCAATACATCATCCAACAGCCGACTTGTCTCCAAGAGGACATTGCTGCCTCGGGCACCATATGGTCCTTTTCCCGTGAGTCTAGATTTCCGATTCCGATGCGAAACTGATAGTTAATTGTAACGTTCAGGGCCTCCTAATGACGATGGAACACTCAAATTGCGTCGAGATTCAATACATCGGCCTCCAGTCGACTTGTCTCCAAATGTCTATTGCTGCCTCGGGCACCTTGTGGTCGTTCTCCTGTGTGTCTAGATTTTCGAATCCGACGCAAAACTGGTAATTGTAACGTTCAGTGCCTCCTAATGACGATGGATTACTCAAATTGCGTCGAGATTCACTACATCGTCCTTCTGCCGACTTGTCTCCAATGTTCTATTGCTGGCTCGGGCACCTTATGGTCGTTCTCCTGTGAGTCTAGATTTTCGAATCCGACGCTTAACTCATAGTTAATTGCAACGTTCAGCGCCTCCTAATGACGATGAAACACTCAAATTGCGTCGAGATTCAATACATCGTCCTCCAGCCGACTTGACTCCAAGGGTCTATTGCTGCCTCGCGCACCTTATGGTCGTTCTCCTGTGAGGGTAGATTTTCGATTCCGACGCGAAACTGAAAGTTAATTGTAACGTTCAGGGCCTCGTAATGACGATGGAACACTCAAATTGCGTCGAGATTCAATACATCGTCCTCCAGCCGACTTGTCTCCAAGGGGACATTGCTTCCTCGCGCACCATTTCGTCCATCTCCTGTGAGTCTAGATTTTCGTTTCCGATGCGAAACTGATAGTTAATTGCAACGTTCAAAACCTCCTAATGACGATGGAACACTCAAATTGCGTCGAGATTCAATACATCGTCCTCAAGCCGACTTGTCTCCAAGAGGATATTGCTGCCTCGGGCACCATATGGTCCATCTCCTGTGAGTCTAGATTTTCGAATCCGCCGCGAAACTGATTGTTAAATGTAACGTTCAGGGCTTCCTAATGACGATGCAACACTCAAATTGCGTCGAGATCCAATACATCGTCATTCAGCCAACTTCCTCCATGGGGATTCTGCTGCCTCGGGCACCTTATGGTCGTTCTCCTGTGAGTCTAGATTTTAGAAACCGACGCAAAACTGATCGTTTATTGTAACGTTCAGGGCATCTTAATGACGATGGAACACTCAAATTGCGTCGAGATTCATTACATCGTCCTCCAGCCGACTTGTCTCCAAGGTGACATTGCTTCCTCGCGCACCATTTCGTCCGTCTCCTGTGAGTCTAGATTTTCGTTTCCGATGCGAAACTGATAGTTAATTGCAACATTGAAGGCCTCCTAATGACGATGGAACACTCAAATTGCGTCGAGGTTCAATACATCGTCCTCCAGCCGACTTGTCTCCAAGGGGTATTGTTGCCTCGGGTACCATATCGTCCGACTCCTTTGAGTCTAGATTTTCGAATCCGACGCAAAACTGATAGTTAATGGTAACGTTCAGGGCCTCCTAATGACGATGGAACACTCAAATTGCGTCGAGATTCAATACATTGGCCTCCAGCCAATTTGTCTCCAAGGGTCTATTCCTGCCTCGGGCACCTTATGGTCGTTCTCCTGTGAGTCTAGGCTTTCGAATCCGACGCATAACTGATAGTTAATTGTAAAGTTCAGGGCCTCCTAATGACGATGGAACAATCAAATTGCGTCGAGATAAAATACATCGGCCTCCAGCCGAATTGCCTACAAGGGGATATTGCTGCCTCGGGCTCCATGTGGTCCGTCTCCTGTGAGTCTAGATTTTCGAATCCGGCGCGAAACTGATAGTTAATTGTAACGTTCAGGGCCTCCTAATGACGATGGTGGAACACTCAAATTGCGTCGTGATTCAATACGTCGTCCTCAAGCCGACTTGTCTCCAAGGGTCTATTCCTGCCTCGGGCACCTTATCGTCGTCCTCCTGTGAGTCCAGATATTCGAATCCGACGCAAAACGGAATGCTAATTGAAACGTTCAGAGCCCCCTAATGATGATGGAACACTCAAATTGAGTCGAGATTCAATACATCGTTCTCCAGCCGACTTGTCTCCAAGGGGAAATTGCTGCCTCGGGCGCCATATAGTCCTTCTCCTGTGAGTCTAGAATTTCGAATCCGACGCAAAACTGTTAGTTAATTGTAACGTTCAGTGCCTCCTAATGACGATGAATTACTCAAATTGCGTCGAGATTCACTACATCGTTCTTCTGCCGACTTGTCCCCAATGTTCTATTGCTGGCTCGGGCACCTTATGGTCGTTCTCCTGTGAGTCTAGATTTTCGTATCCGACACATAACTGATAGTTTATTGTAACACTCAGCGCCTCCTAATGACGATGGAACACTCAAATTGCGTCGAGATTCAATACATTGGCCTCCAGCCAATTTGTCTCCAAGGGTCTATTCCTGTTTCGGGCACCTTATGGTCGTTCTCCTGTGAGTCTAGATTTTCGAATATGACGCATAACTGATAGTTAATTGTAAAGTTCAGGGCCTCCTAATGACGATGGAACACTGAAATTGCGTCGAGATTCAATACATCGTCCTCCAGCCGACTTGTCTCCAAGGGTCTATTGCTGCCTCGGGCACCTTATGGTCGTTCTCCTGTGAGTCTAGATTTTCGTATCCGACACATAACTGATAGTTAATTGTAACACTCAGCGACTCCTAATGACGATGGAACACTCAAATTGAGTCGAGATCCATACATCGTCCTCCAGCAGACTTGTCTCCAAGGGGATATTGCTGCCTTGGGCACCACATGGTCCATCTCCGGTGATTCTACATTTTCGAATCCGACGCAAAACTGATAGTTAATTGCAACGTTCAGCGCCTCCTAATGACGATGGAACACTCAAATTGAGTCGAGATCCATACATCGTCCTCCAGCAGACTTGTCTCCAAAAGGACATTGCTGCCTCGGGCACCATATGGTCCTTTTCCCGTGAGTCTAGATTTCCGATTCCGATGCGAAACTGATAGTTAATTGTAACGTTCAGGGCCTCCTAATGACGATGGAACACTCAAATTGCGTCGAGATTCAATACATCGGCCTCCAGTCGACTTGTCTCCAAATGTCTATTGCTGCCTCGGGCACCTTGTGGTCGTTCTCCTGTGTGTCTAGATTTTCGAATCCGACGCAAAACTGCTAATTGTAACGTTCAGTGCCTCCTAATGACGATGGATTACTCAAATTGCGTCGAGATTCACTACATCGTCCTTCTGCCGACTTGTCTCCAATGTTCTATTGCTGGCTCGGGCACCTTATGGTCGTTCTCCTGTGAGTCTAGATTTTCGAATCCGACGCTTAACTCATAGTTAATTGCAACGTTCAGCGCCTCCTAATGACGATGAAACACTCAAATTGCGTCGAGATTCAATACATCGTCCTCCAGCCGACTTGACTCCAAGGGTCTATTGCTGCCTCGCGCACCTTATGGTCGTTCTCCTGTGAGGGTAGATTTTCGATTCCGACGCGAAACTGAGAGTTAATTGTAACGTTCAGGGCCTCGTAACGACGATGGAACACTCAAATTGCGTCGAGATTCAATACATCGTCCTCCAGCCGACTTGTCTCCAAGGGGTATTGTTGCCTCGGGTACCATATCGTCCGACTCCTTTGAGTCTAGATTTTCGAATCCGACGCAAAACTGATAGTTAATGGTAACGTTCAGGGCCTCCTAATGACGATGGAACACTCAAATTGCGTCGAGATTCAATACATTGGCCTCCAGCCAATTTGTCTCCAAGGGTCTATTCCTGCCTCGGGCACCTTATGGTCGTTCTCCTGTGAGTCTAGGCTTTCGAATCCGACGCATAACTGATAGTTAATTGTAAAGTTCAGGGCCTCCTAATGACGATGGAACAATCAAATTGCGTCGAGATAAAATACATCGGCCTCCAGCCGAATTGCCTACAAGGGGATATTGCTGCCTCGGACTCCATGTGGTCCGTCTCCTGTGAGTCTAGATTTTCGAATCCGGCGCGAAACTGATAGTTAATTGTAACGTTCAGGGCCTCCTAATAACGATGGTGGAACACTCAAATTGCGTCGTGATTCAATACGTCGTCCTCAAGCCGACTTGTCTCCAAGTGTCTATTCCTGCCTCGGGCACCTTATCGTCGTCCTCCTGTGAGTCCAGATATTCGAATCCGACGCAAAACGGAATGCTAATTCAAACGTTCAGAGCCCCCTAATGATGATGGAACACTCAAATTGAGTCGAGATTCAATACATCTTTCTCCAGCCGACTGGTCTCCAAGGGGAAATTGCTGCCTCGGGCACCATATAGTCCTCCTCCTGTGAGTCTAGAATTTCGAATCCGACGCAAAACTGTTAGTTAATTGTAACGTTCAGTGCCTCCTAATGACGATGAATTACTCAAATTGCGTCGAGATTCACTACATCGTTCTTCTGCCGACTTGTCTCCAAGGGTCTATTCCTGTTTCGGGCACCTTATGGTCGTTCTCCTGTGAGTCTAGATTTTCGAAAATGACGCATAACTGATAGTTAATTGTAAAGTTCAGGGCCTCCTAATGACGATGGAACACTGAAATTGCGTCGAGATTCAATACATCGTCCTCCAGCCGACTTGTCTCCAAGGGTCTATTGCTGCCTCGGGCACCTTATGGTCGTTCTCCTGTGAGTCTAGATTTTCGTATCCGACACAAACTGATAGTTAATTGTAACGTTCAGGGCCTCCTAATGACATTGGAACACTCAAATTGCGTCGAGATTCAATACATCGGCCTCCAGTCGACTTGTCTCCAAATGTCTATTGCTGCCTCGGGCACCTTGTGGTCGTTCTCCTGTGTGTCTAGATTTTCGAATCCGACGCAAAACTGGTAATTGTAACGTTCAGTGCCTCCTAATGACGATGGATTACTCAAATTGCGTCGAGATTCACTACATCGTCCTTCTGCCGACTTGTCTCCAATGTTCTATTGCTGGCTCGGGCACCTTATGGTCGTTCTCCTGTGAGTCTAGATTTTCGAATCCGACGCTTAACTGATAGTTAATTGCAACGTTCAGCGCCTCGTAATGACGATGGAACACTCAAATTGCGTCGAGATTCAATACATCGTCCTCCAGCCGACTTGACTCCAAGGGTCTATTGCTCCCTCGCGCACCTTATGGTCGTTCTCTTGTGAGGGTAGATTTTCGATTCCGACGCGAAACTGAAAGTTAATTGTAACGTTCAGGGCCTCGTAATGACGATGGAACACTCAAATTGCGTCGAGATTCAATACATCGTCCTCCAGCCGACTTGTCTCCAAGGGGACATTGCTTCCTCGCGCACCATTTCGTCCATCTCCTGTGAGTCTAGATTTTCGTTTCCGATGCGAAACTGATAGTTAATTGCAACGTTCAAAACCTCCTAATGACGATGGAACACTCAAATTGCGTCGAGATTCAATACATCGTCCTCAAGCCGACTTGTCTCCAAGAGGATATTGCTGCCTCGGGCACCATGTGGTCCATCTCCTGTGAGTCTAGATTTTCGAATCCGCCGCGAAACTGATTGTTAAATGTAACGTTCAGGGCTTCCTAATGACGATGCAACACTCAAATTGCGTCGAGATCCAATACATCGTCATTCAGCCAACTTCCTCCATGGGGATTCTGCTGCCTCGGGCACCTTATGGTCGTTCTCCTGTGAGTGTAGATTTTAGAAACCGACGCAAAACTGATCGTTTATTGTAACGTTCAGGGCATCTTAATGACGATGGAACACTCAAATTGCGTCGAGATTCAATACATCGTCCTCCAGCCGACTTGTCTCCAAGGTGACATTGCTTCCTCGCGCACCATTTCGTTCGTCTCCTGTGAGTCTAGATTTTCGTTTCCGATGCGAAACTGATAGTTAATTGCAACATTGAAGGCCTCCTAATGACGATGGAACACTCAAATTGCGTCGAGGTTCAATACATCGTCCTCCAGCCGACTTGTCTCCAAGGGGTATTGTTGCCTCGGGTACCATATCGTCCGACTCCTTTGAGTCTAGATTTTCGAATCCGACGCAAAACTGATAGTTAATGGTAACGTTCAGGGCCTCCTAATGACGACGGAACACTCAAATTGCGTCGGGATTCAATACATTGGCCTCCAGCCAATTTGTCTCCAAGGGTCTATTCCTGCCTCGGGCACCTTATGGTCGTTCTCCTGTGAGTCTAGGCTTTCGAATCCGACGCATAACTGATAGTTAATTGTAAAGTTCAGGGCCTCCTAATGACGATGGAACAATCAAATTGCGTCGAGATAAAATACATCGGCCTCCAGCCGAATTGCCTACAAGGGGATATTGCTGCCTCGGGCTCCATGTGGTCCGTCTCCTGTGAGTCTAGATTTTCGAATCCGGCGCGAAACTGATATTTAATTGTAACGTTCAGGGCCTCCTAATGACGATGGTGGAACACTCAAATTGCGTCGTGATTCAATACGTCGTCCTCAAGCCGACTTGTCTCCAAGGGTCTATTCCTGCCTCGGGCACCTTATCGTCGTCCTCCTGTGAGTCCAGATATTCGAATCCGACGCAAAACGGAATGCTAATTGAAACGTTCAGAGCCCCCTAATGATGATGGAACACTCAAATTGGGTCGAGATTCAATACATCGTTCTCCAGCCGACTTGTCTCCAAGGGGAAATTGCTGCCTCGGGCACCATATAGTCCTTCTCCTGTGAGTCTAGAATTTCGAATCCGACGCAAAACTGTTAGTTAATTGTAACGTTCAGTGCCTCCTAATGACGATGAATTACTCAAATTGCGTCGAGATTCACTACATCGTTCTTCTGCCGACTTGTCTCCAAGGGTCTATTCCTGTTTCGGGCACCTTATGGTCGTTCTCCTGTGAGTCTAGATTTTCGAATATGACGCATAACTGATAGTTAATTGTAAAGTTCAGGGCCTCCTAATGACGATGGAACACTGAAATTGCGTCGAGATTCAATACATCGTCCTCCAGCCGACTTGTCTCCAAGGGTCTATTGCTGCCTCGGGCACCTTATGGTCGTTCTCCTGTGAGTCTAGATTTTCGTATCCGACACAAACTGATAGTTAATTGTAACGTTCAGGGCCTCCTAATGACGTTGGAACACTCAAATTGCGTCGAGATTCAATACATCGGCCTCCAGTCGACTTGTCTCCAAATGTCTATTGCTGCCTCGGGCACCTTGTGGTCGTTCTCCTGTTTGTCTAGTTTTCCGAATCCGACGCAAAACTGGTAATTGTAACGTTCAGTGCCTCCTAATGACGATGGATTACTCAAATTGCGTCGAGATTCACTACATCGTCCTTCTGCCGACTTGTCTCCAATGTTCTATTGCTGGCTCGGGCACCTTATGGTCGTTCTCCTGTGAGTCTAGATTTTCGAATCCGACGCTTAACTGATAGTTAATTGCAACGTTCAGCGCCTCGTAATGACGATGGAACACTCAAATTGCGTCGAGATTCAATACATCGTCCTCCAGCCGACTTGACTCCAAGGGTCTATTGCTCCCTCGCGCACCTTATGGTCGTTCTCTTGTGAGGGTAGATTTTCGATTCCGACGCGAAACTGAAAGTTAATTGTAACGTTCAGGGCCTCGTAATGACGATGGAACACTCAAATTGCGTCGAGATTCAATACATCGTCCTCCAGCCGACTTGTCTCCAAGGGGACATTGCTTCCTCGCGCACCATTTCGTCCATCTCCTGTGAGTCTAGATTTTCGTTTCCGATGCGAAACTGATAGTTAATTGCAACGTTCAAAACCTCCTAATGACGATGGAACACTCAAATTGCGTCGAGATTCAATACATCGTCCTCAAGCCGACTTGTCTCCGAGAGGATATTGCTGCCTCGGGCACCATGTGGTCCATCTCCTGTGAGTCTAGATTTTCGAATCCGCCGCGAAACTGATTGTTAAATGTAACGTTCAGGGCTTCCTAATGACGATGCAACACTCAAATTGCGTCGAGATCCAATACATCGTCATTCAGCCAACTTCCTCCATGGGGATTCTGCTGCCTCGGGCACCTTATGGTCGTTCTCCTGTGAGTGTAGATTTTAGAAACCGACGCAAAACTGATCGTTTATTGTAACGTTCAGGGCATCTTAATGACGATGGAACACTCAAATTGCGTCGAGATTCAATACATCGTCCTCCAGCCGACTTGTCTCCAAGGTGACATTGCTTCCTCGCGCACCATTTCGTTCGTCTCCTGTGAGTCTAGATTTTCGTTTCCGATGCGAAACTGATAGTTAATTGCAACATTGAAGGCCTCCTAATGACGATGGAACACTCAAATTGCGTCGAGGTTCAATACATCGTCCTCCAGCCGACTTGTCTCCAAGGGGTATTGTTGCCTCGGGTACCATATCGTCCGACTCCTTTGAGTCTAGATTTTCGAATCCGACGCAAAACTGATAGTTAATGGTAACGTTCAGGGCCTCCTAATGACGACGGAACACTCAAATTGCGTCGGGATTCAATACATTGGCCTCCAGCCAATTTGTCTCCAAGGGTCTATTCCTGCCTCGGGCACCTTATGGTCGTTCTCCTGTGAGTCTAGGCTTTCGAATCCGACGCATAACTGATAGTTAATTGTAAAGTTCAGGGCCTCCTAATGACGATGGAACAATCAAATTGCGTCGAGATAAAATACATCGGCCTCCAGCCGAATTGCCTACAAGGGGATATTGCTGCCTCGGGCTCCATGTGGTCCGTCTCCTGTGAGTCTAGATTTTCGAATCCGGCGCGAAACTGATATTTAATTGTAACGTTCAGGGCCTCCTAATGACGATGGTGGAACACTCAAATTGCGTCGTGATTCAATACGTCGTCCTCAAGCCGACTTGTCTCCAAGGGTCTATTCCTGCCTCGGGCACCTTATCGTCGTCCTCCTGTGAGTCCAGATATTCGAATCCGACGCAAAACGGAATGCTAATTGAAACGTTCAGAGCCCCCTAATGATGATGGAACACTCAAATTGAGTCGAGATTCAATACATCGTTCTCCAGCCGACTTGTCTCCAAGGGGAAATTGCTGCCTCGGGCACCATATAGTCCTTCTCCTGTGAGTCTAGAATTTCGAATCCGACGCAAAACTGTTAGTTAATTGTAACGTTCAGTGCCTCCTAATGACGATGAATTACTCAAATTGCGTCGAGATTCACTACATCGTTCTTCTGCCGACTTGTCTCCAATGTTCTATTGCTGGCTCGGGCACCTTATGGTCGTTCTCCTGTGAGTCTAGATTTTCGTATCCGACACATAACTGATAGTTTATTGTAACACTCAGCGCCTCCTAATGACGATGGAACACTCAAATTGCGTCGAGATTCAATACATTGGCCTCCAGCCAATTTGTCTCCAAGGGTCTATTCCTGTTTCGGGCACCTTATGGTCGTTCTCCTGTGAGTCTAGATTTTCGAATATGACGCATAACTGATAGTTAATTGTAAAGTTCAGGGCCTCCTAATGACGATGGAACACTGAAATTGCGTCGAGATTCAATACATCGTCCTCCAGCCGACTTGTCTCCAAGGGTCTATTGCTGCCTCGGGCACCTTATGGTCGTTCTCCTGTGAGTCTAGATTTTCGTATCCGACACATAACTGATAGTTTATTGTAACACTCAGCGTCTCCTAATGACGATGGAACACTCAAATTGAGTCGAGATCCATACATCGTCCTCCAGCAGACTTGTCTCCAAGAGGACATTGCTGCCTCGGGCACCATATGGTCCTTTTCCCGTGAGTCTAGATTTCCGATTCCGATGCGAAACTGATAGTTAATTGTAACGTTCAGGGCCTCCTAATGACGATGGAACACTCAAATTGCGTCGAGATTCAATACATCGGCCTCCAGTCGACTTGTCTCCAAATGTCTATTGCTGCCTCGGGCACCTTGTGGTCGTTCTCCTGTGTGTCTAGATTTTCGAATCCGACGCAAAACTGGTAATTGTAACGTTCAGTGCCTCCTAATGACGATGGATTACTCAAATTGCGTCGAGATTCACTACATCGTCCTTCTGCCGACTTGTCTCCAATGTTCTATTGCTGGCTCGGGCACCTTATGATCGTTCTCCTGTGAGTCTAGATTTTCGAATCCGACGCTTAACTCATAGTTAATTGCAACGTTCAGCGCCTCCTAATGACGATGAAACACTCAAATTGCGTCGAGATTCAATACATCGTCCTCCAGCCGACTTGACTCCAAGGGTCTATTGCTGCCTCGCGCACCTTATGGTCGTTCTCCTGTGAGGGTAGATTTTCGATTCCGACGCGAAACTGAAAGTTAATTGTAACGTTCAGGGCCTCGTAATGACGATGGAACACTCAAATTGCGTCGAGATTCAATACATCGTCCTCCAGCCGACTTGTCTCCAAGGGGACATTGCTTCCTCGCGCACCATTTCGTCCATCTCCTGTGAGTCTAGATTTTCGTTTCCGATGCGAAACTGATAGTTAATTGCAACGTTCAAGGCCTCCTAATGACGATGGAACACTCAAATTGCGTCGAGATTCAATACGTCGTCCTCAAGCCGACTTGTCTCCAAGGGTCTATTACTGCCTCGGGCACCTTATCGTCGTCCTCCTGTGAGTCCAGATATTCGAATCCGACGCAAAACGGAATGCTAATTCAAACGTTCAGAGCCCCCTAATGATGATGGAACACTCAAATTGAGTCGAGATTCAATACATCTTTCTCCAGCCGACTGGTCTCCAAGGGGAAATTGCTGCCTCGGGCACCATATAGTCCTCCTCCTGTGAGTCTAGAATTTCGAATCCGACGCAAAACTGTTAGTTAATTGTAACGTTCAGTGCCTCCTAATGACGATGAATTACTCAAATTGCGTCGAGATTCACTACATCGTTCTTCTGCCGACTTGTCTCCAAGGGTCTATTCCTGTTTCGGGCACCTTATGGTCGTTCTCCTGTGAGTCTAGATTTTCGAATATGACGCATAACTGATAGTTAATTGTAAAGTTCAGGGCCTCCTAATGACGATGGAACACTGAAATTGCGTCGAGATTCAATACATCGTCCTCCAGCCGACTTGTCTCCAAGGGTCTATTGCTGCCTCGGGCACCTTATGGTCGTTCTCCTGTGAGTCTAGATTTTCGTATCCGACACATAACTGATAGTTAATTGTAACGTTCAGGGCCTCCTAATGACGTTGGAACACTCAAATTGCGTCGAGATTCAATACATCGGCCTCCAGTCGACTTGTCTCCAAATGTCTATTGCTGCCTCGGGCACCTTGTGGTCGTTCTCCTGTGTGTCTAGATTTTCGAATCCGACGCAAAACTGGTAATTGTAACGTTCAGTGCCTCCTAATGACGATGGATTACTCAAATTGCGTCTAGATTCACTACATCGTCCTTCTGCCGACTTGTCTCCAATGTTCTATTGCTGGCTCGGGCACCTTATGGTCGTTCTCCTGTGAGTCTAGATTTTCGAATCCGACGCTTAACTGATAGTTAATTGCAACGTTCAGCGCCTCGTAATGACGATGGAACACTCAAATTGCGTCGAGATTCAATACATCGTCCTCCAGCCGACTTGACTCCAAGGGTCTATTGCTCCCTCGCGCACCTTATGGTCGTTCTCTTGTGAGGGTAGATTTTCGATTCCGACGCGAAACTGAAAGTTAATTGTAACGTTCAGGGCCTCGTAATGACGATGGAACACTCAAATTGCGTCGAGATTCAATACATCGTCCTCCAGCCGACTTGTCTCTAAGGGGACATTGCTTCCTCGCGCACCATTTCGTCCATCTCCTGTGAGTCTAGATTTTCGTTTCCGATGCGAAACTGATAGTTAATTGCAACGTTCAAAACCTCCTAATGACGATGGAACACTCAAATTGCGTCGAGATTCAATACATCGTCCTCAAGCCGACTTGTCTCCAAGAGGATATTGCTGCCTCGGGCACCATGTGGTCCATCTCCTGTGAGTCTAGATTTTCGAATCCGCCGCGAAACTGATTGTTAAATGTAACGTTCAGGGCTTCCTAATGACGATGCAACACTCAAATTGCGTCGAGATCCAATACATCGTCATTCAGCCAACTTCCTCCATGGGGATTCTGCTGCCTCGGGCACCTTATGGTCGTTCTCCTGTGAGTGTAGATTTTAGAAACCGACGCAAAACTGATCGTTTATTGTAACGTTCAGGGCATCTTAATGACGATGGAACACTCAAATTGCGTCGAGATTCAATACATCGTCCTCCAGCCGACTTGTCTCCAAGGTGACATTGCTTCCTCGCGCACCATTTCGTTCGTCTCCTGTGAGTCTAGATTTTCGTTTCCGATGCGAAACTGATAGTTAATTGCAACATTGAAGGCCTCCTAATGACGATGGAACACTCAAATTGCGTCGAGGTTCAATACATCGTCCTCCAGCCGACTTGTCTCCAAGGGGTATTGTTGCCTCGGGTACCATATCGTCCGACTCCTTTGAGTCTAGATTTTCGAATCCGACGCAAAACTGATAGTTAATGGTAACGTTCAGGGCCTCCTAATGACGACGGAACACTCAAATTGCGTCGGGATTCAATACATTGGCCTCCAGCCAATTTGTCTCCAAGGGTCTATTCCTGCCTCGGGCACCTTATGGTCGTTCTCCTGTGAGTCTAGGCTTTCGAATCCGACGCATAACTGATAGTTAATTGTAAAGTTCAGGGCCTCCTAATGACGATGGAACAATCAAATTGCGTCGAGATAAAATACATCGGCCTCCAGCCGAATTGCCTACAAGGGGATATTGCTGCCTCGGGCTCCATGTGGTCCGCCTCCTGTGAGTCTAGATTTTCGAATCCGGCGCGAAACTGATAGTTAATTGTAACGTTCAGGGCCTCCTAATGACGATGGTGGAACACTCAAATTGCGTCGTGATTCAATACGTCGTCCTCAAGCCGACTTGTCTCCAAGGGTCTATTCCTGCCTCGGGCACCTTATCGTCGTCCTCCTGTGAGTCCAGATATTCGAATCCGACGCAAAACGGAATGCTAATTGAAACGTTCAGAGCCCCCTAATGATGATGGAACACTCAAATTGAGTCGAGATTCAATACATCGTTCTCCAGCCGACTTGTCTCCAAGGGGAAATTGCTGCCTCGGGCACCATATAGTCCTTCTCCTGTGAGTCTAGAATTTCGAATCCGACGCAAAACTGTTAGTTAATTGTAACGTTCAGTGCCTCCTAATGACGATGAATTACTCAAATTGCGTCGAGATTCACTACATCGTTCTTCTGCCGACTTGTCTCCAATGTTCTATTGCTGGCTCGGGCACCTTATGGTCGTTCTCCTGTGAGTCTAGATTTTCGTATCCGACACATAACTGATAGTTTATTGTAACACTCAGCGCCTCCTAATGACGATGGAACACTCAAATTGCGTCGAGATTCAATACATTGGCCTCCAGCCAATTTGTCTCCAAGGGTCTATTCCTGTTTCGGGCACCTTATGGTCGTTCTCCTGTGAGTCTAGATTTTCGAATATGACGCATAACTGATAGTTAATTGTAAAGTTCAGGGCCTCCTAATGACGATGGAACACTGAAATTGCGTCGAGATTCAATACATCGTCCTCCAGCCGACTTGTCTCCAAGGGTCTATTGCTGCCTCGGGCACCTTATGGTCGTTCTCCTGTGAGTCTAGATTTTCGTATCCGACACATAACTGATAGTTTATTGTAACACTCAGCGCCTCCTAATGACGATGGAACACTCAAATTGAGTCGAGATCCATACATCGTCCTCCAGCAGACTTGTCTCCAAGAGGACATTGCTGCCTCGGGCACCATATGGTCCTTTTCCCCTGAGTCTAGATTTCCGATTCCGATGCGAAACTGATAGTTAATTGTAACGTTCAGGGCCTCCTAATGACGATGGAACACTCAAATTGCGTCGAGATTCAATACATCGGCCTCCAGTCGACTTGTCTCCAAATGTCTATTGCTGCCTCGGGCACCTTGTGGTCGTTCTCCTGTGTGTCTAGATTTTCGAATCCGACGCAAAACTGGTAATTGTAACGTTCAGTGCCTCCTAATGACGATGGATTACTCAAATTGCGTCGAGATTCACTACATCGTCCTTCTGCCGACTTGTCTCCAATGTTCTATTGCTGGCTCGGGCACCTTATGGTCGTTCTCCTGTGAGTCTAGATTTTCGAATCCGACGCTTAACTCATAGTTAATTGCAACGTTCAGCGCCTCCTAATGACGATGAAACCCTCAAATTGCGTCGAGATTCAATACATCGTCCTCCAGCCGACTTGACTCCAAGGGTCTATTGCTGCCTCGCGCACCTTATGGTCGTTCTCCTGTGAGGGTAGATTTTCGATTCCGACGCGAAACTGAAAGTTAATTGTAACGTTCAGGGCCTCGTAATGACGATGGAACACTCAAATTGCGTCGAGATTCAATACATCGTCCTCCAGCCGACTTGTCTCCAAGGGGACATTGCTTCCTCGCGCACCATTTCGTCCATCTCCTGTGAGTCTAGATTTTCGTTTCCGATGCGAAACTGATAGTTAATGGTAACGTTCAGGGCCTCCTAATGACGATGGAACACTCAAATTGCGTCGAGATTCAATACATTGGCCTCCAGCCAATTTGTCTCCAAGGGTCTATTCCTGCCTCGGGCACCTTATGGTCGTTCTCCTGTGAGTCTAGGCTTTCGAATCCGACGCATAACTGATAGTTAATTGTAAAGTTCAGGGCCTCCTAATGACGATGTAACAATCAAATTGCGTCGAGATAAAATACATCGGCCTCCAGCCGAATTGCCTACAAGGGGATATTGCTGCCTCGGGCTCCATGTGGTCCGTCTCCTGTGAGTCTAGATCTTCGAATCCGGCGCGAAACTGATAGTTAATTGTAACGTTCAGGGCCTCCTAATGACGATGGTGGAACACTCAAATTGCGTCGTGATTCAATACGTCGTCCTCAAGCCGACTTGTCTCCAATGGTCTATTCCTGCCTCGGGCACCTTATCGTCGTCCTCCTGTGAGTCCAGATATTCGAATCCGACGCAAAACGGAATGCTAATTGAAACGTTCAGAACCCCCTAATGATGATGGAACACTCAAATTGAGTCGAGATTCAATACATCGTTCTCCAGCCGACTTGTCTCCAAGGGGAAATTGCTGCCTCGGGCACCATATAGTCCTCCTCCTGTGAGTCTAGAATTTCGAATCCGACGCAAAACTGTTTGTTAATTGTAACGTTCAGTGCCTCCTAATGACGATGAATTACTCAAATTGCGTCGAGATTCACTACATCGTTCTTCTGCCGACTTGTCTCCAATGTTCTATTGCTGGCTCGGGCACCTTATGGTCGTTCTCCTGTGAGTCTAGATTTTCGTATCCGACACATAACTGACAGTTTATTGTAACACTCAGCGCCTCCTAATGACGATGGAACACTCAAATTGCGTCGAGATTCAATACATTGGCCTCCAGCCAATTTGTCTCCAAGGATCTATTCCTGCCTCGGGCACCTTATGGTCGTTCTCCTGTGAGTCTAGATTTTTGAATATGACGCATAACTGATAGTTAATTGGAAAATTTCAGGGCCTCCTAATGACGATGGAACACTGAAATTGCGTCGAGATTCAATACATCGTCCTCCAGCCGAATTGTCTCCAAGGGTCTATCGCTGCCTCGGGCACCTTATGGTCGTTCTCCTGTGAGTCTAGATATTCGTATCCGACACATAACTGATAGTTTATTGTAACACTCAGCGCCTCCTAATGACGATGGAACACTCAAATTGAGTCGAGATCCATACATCGTCCTCCAGCAGACTTGTCTCCAAGGGGATATTGCTGCCTTGGGCACCACATGGTCCATCTCCGGTGATTCTACATTTTCGAATCCGACGCAAAACTGATAGTTAATTGCAACGTTCAGTGCCTGCTAATGACGATGGAACACTCAAATTGCGTCGAGATTCAATACATCGGCCTCCAGCCGACTTGACTCCAAATGTCTATTGCTCCCTTGGGCACCTTGTGGTCGTTCTCCTGTGAGTCTAGATTTTCGAATCCGACGCATAACTGATAGTTAATTGTAAAGATCAGGGCCTCCTAATGACGATGGAACACTCAAATTGCGTCGAGATTCAATACATCGTCCTCCAGCCGACTTGTCTTCAAATGTCTATTGCTTCCTCGGGCACCTTGTGGTCGTTCTCCTGTGAGTCTAGATTTTCGAATCCGACGCACAACTGATTGTTGATTGTAACGTTTAGGGCCTCCTAATGGCGATAGGGCACTGAAATTGCGTCGCGTTCAATACATCGTACTCCAGCGGACTGGTCTCCAAGGGGATATTGCTGCCTCGGTCACCTTATGGTCCGTCTCCAGTGAGTCTAGATTTTCGAATCCGACGCATAACTGATAGTTAATTGCAACGTTCAGCGCCTCCCAATGACGATGGAACACTCAAATTGAGTTGAGATTGAATACATCGTCCTCCAGCCGACTTGTCTCCAAGGGGAAATTGCTGCCTCGGGCACCATATAGTCCTTCTCCTGCGCGTCTAGAATTTCGAATCCGACGCAAAACTGTTAGTTAATTGTAACGTTCAGGACCTCCCAATGACGATGGAACACTCAAATTGCGTCGAGATTCAATACATCTTCCTTCAGCCGACTTGTCTCCAAGCGTATATTGCTCCCTCGGGCACCTTATGGTCGTTCTCCTGTGAGTCTAGATTTTCGATTCCGATGCGAAACTGATAGTTAATTGTAACGTTAAGGGCCTCCTAATGACGATGGAACACTCTAATTGCGTTGATATTCATTACATCGTCCTTCAGCCGACTTGTCTCCAAGGTTCTATTGCTGCCTCAGGCACCTTATGGTCGTTCTCCTGTGAGTCTCGATTTTCGAAGCCGACGCAAAACTGATAGTTAATTGCAACGTTGAAGGCCTCCTAATGACGATGGAACACTCATATTGCGTCGAGGTTAAATACATCGTCGTCTAGCCGACTTGTCTCCAAGGGGTATTGCTGCCTCGGGCACCATATGGTCCGACTCCTGTGAGTCTAGATTTTCGAATCCGACGCATAACTGATAGTTAATTGTAAAGTTCATGGCCTCCTAATGACGATGGAACCTTCAAATTGCGTCGAGATAAAATACATCGGCCTCCAGCCGACTTGACTCCAAATGTCTATTGCTTCCTCGGGCGCTTAGTGGTCGTTCTCCTGTGAGTCTAGATTTTCGAATCCGACGCATGACTGATAGTTAATTTGTAAAGTTCAGGGCCCCCTAACGACGATGGAACCTTCAAATTGCGTCGAGACAAAATACATCGTCCTCCAGCCGACTTGTCTCCAAGGGTCTATTGCTGCCTCGGGCACCTTACGGACGTTCTCCTGTGAGTCTAGATTTTCGAATCCGACGCATAACCGATAGTTAACTGTAACTCCCAGCGCCTCCTAATGACAATGGAATACTCAAATTGCGTCGAGATTCAATACATCGTCCTCCAGCCGACTTGTCTCCAAATGTCTATTGCTTCCTCGGGCACCTTGTGGTCGTTCTCCTGTGAGTCTAGATTTTCGAATCCGACGCATAACTGATAGTTAATTGTAACGTTCATGGCCTCCTAATGACGATAGGGCACTCAAATTGCGTTGCGTTCAATACATCGTCCTCCAGCGGACTGGTCTCCAAGGGGATATTGCTGCCTCGGGCACCTTATAGTCCGCCTCCAGTGAGTCTAGATTTTCGAATCCGACGCATAACTGATAGTTAATTGCAACGTTCAGCGCCTCCTAATGACGATGGAGAACTCAAATTGCGTCGAGATTCAGTACAACGGCCTGCGGCCGACTTGTCTCCAAATGTCTATTGCTGCCTCGGGCACCTTGTGGTCGTTCTACCGTGAGTCTAGATTTTCGAATACGACGCATAACTGATAGTTAATTGTAAAGTTCAGGGCCTACTAATGACAATGGAACACTCAAATTGCGTCGCGATTCATTACATCGTCCTTCTGCCGACTTGTCTCCAATGTTCTATTGCTGGCTCGGGCACCTTATGGACGTTCTCCTGTGAGTCTAGATATTTGAATCCGACGCTTAACTGATAGTTAATTGCAACGTTCAGCGCCTCCTAATGACGATGAAACACTCAAATTGCGTCGAGATCCAATACATCGTCCTCAAGCCGACTTATCTCCAAGGGTCTATTCCTGCCTCGGGCAGCTTATCGTCGTCCTCCTGTGAGTCCAGATATTCGAATCCGACTCAAGACGGACTTCTAATTGAAACGTTCAGAGCCTCCTAATGATGATGGAACACTCAAATTGAGTCGAGATTCAATACATCGTCCTCCAGCCGACTTGTCTCCAAGGTGACATTGCTTCCTCGCGCTCCATTTCGTCCGTCTCCTGTGAGTCTAGATTTTCGTTTCCGATGCGAAACTGATAGTTAATAGCAACGTTCAAGGCCTCCTAGTGACGATGGAACACTCAAATTGCGTCGAGGTTCAATACATCGTCCTCCAGCCGACTTGTCTCCAAGGGGTATTGTTGCCTCGGGTACCATATGGTCCGACTCCTGTGAGTCTAGATTTTCGAATCCGACGCAAAACTGATAGATAATTGTAACGTTCAGGGCCTCCTAATGACGATGGAACACTCAAATTGCGTCGAGATTCAATACATTGGCCTCCAGCCAATTTGTCTCCAAGGGTCTATTGCTGCCTCGGGCACCTTATGGTCGTTCTCCTGTGAGTCTAGATTTTCGTATCCGACACATAACTGATAGTTTATTGTAACACTCAGCGCCTCCTAATGACGATGGAACACTCAAATTGAGTCGAGATCCATACATCGTCCTCCAGCAGACTTGTCTCCAAGGGGATATTGCTGGCTTGGGCACCACATGGTCCATCTCCGGTGATTCTACATTTTCGAATCCGACGCAAAACTGATAGTTAATTGCAACGTTCAGTGCCTCCTAATGACGATGGAACACTCAAATTGCGTCGAGATTCAATACATCGTCCTCTAGCCGACTTGTCTCCAAGGGTCTATTCCTGCCTCGGCCAGCTTATCGTCGTCCTCCTGTGAGTCCAGATATTCGAATCCGACTCAAAACGGACTTCTAATTGAAACGTTCAGAGCCTCCTAATGATGATGGAACACTCAAATTGAGTCGAGATTCAATACATCGTCCTCCAGCCGACTTGTCTCCAAGGGGAAATTGCTGCCTCGGGCACCATATAGTCCTTCTCCTGTGCGTCTAGAATTTCGAATCCGACGCAAAACTGTTAGTTAATTGTAACGTTCAGGACCTCCTAATGACGATGGATCACTCAAATTGCGTCGAGATTCAATACATCTTCCTTCAGCCGACTTATCTCCAAGCGTATATTGCTCCATCGGGCACCTTATGGTCGTTCTCCTGTGAGTCTAGATTTTAGAAACCGACGCAAAACTGATAGTTAATTGTAATGCTCGGGGCATCTTAATGACGATGGAACTCTCAAATTGCGGCGAGATTCAATACATCGTCCTCCAGCCGACTTCTCTCCAAGGGGTCATTGCTTCCTCGCGCACCATTTCGTCCGTCTCCTGTGAGTCTAGATTTTCGTTTCCGATGCGAAACTGATAGTTAATTGCAACGTTGAAGGCCTCCTAATGACGATGGAACACTCAAATTGCTTCGAAGTTCAATACATCGTCCTCCAGCCGACTTGTCTCCAAGGGGTATTGCTGCCTCTGGTACCATTTGGTCCGACTCCTGCGAGTCTAGATTTTCGAATCGACGCAAAAATGATAGTTAATTGTAACGTTCTGCGCCTAATAATGACGATGGAACACTCAAATTGCGTTAGAGTCTTAACATCGTCCTCCAGCTGACTTGACAACAAGGGGATATATTTGTCTCGGGCTCCATGTGGTCCGTCTCCTGTAAGTCTAGATTTTCGAATCCGACGGGAAACTGAAAGTTAATTGTAACGTTCAGGGCCTCCTAATGACGATGGAACACTCAAATTGCGTCGAGATTCAATACAACGTCCTCCAGCCGACTTGTCTCCAAGGGGACATTGCTACCTCGCGCACCATTTCGTCCGTCTCCTGTGAGTCTAGATTTTCGTTTCCGATGCGAAACTGATAGTTAATTGCAACGTTCAAGGCCTCCAAATGACGATGGAACAATCAAATTGCGTCGAGATTCAATACATCGTCTTCAAGCCGACTTGTCTCCAAGAGGATATTGCTGCCTCGGGCACCATATGCTCCATCTCCTGTGTGTCTAGATTTTCGAATCCGCCGCGAAACTGATTGTTTAATGTAACGTTCAGGGCTTCCTAATGACGATGGAACACTCAAATTGCGTCGAGATTCAATACATTGGCCTCCAGCCAATTTGTCTCCAAGGGTCTATTCCTGCCTCGGGCACCTTATGGTCGTTCTCCTGTGAGTCTAGATTTTCGAATACGACGCATAACTGATAGTTAATTGTAAAATTCAGGGCCTCCTAATGACGATGGAACACTGAAATTGCGTCGAGATCCAGTACATCGTCCTCCAGCCGAATTGTCTCCAAGGGTCTATTGCTGCCTCGGGCACCTTATGGTCGTTCTCCTGTGAGTCTAGATTTTCGTATCCGACACATAACTGATAGTTTATTGTAACACTCAGCGCCTCCTAATGACGATGGAACACTCAAATAGAGTCGAGATCCATACATCGTCCTCCAGCAGACATGTCTCCAAATGTCTATTGCTTCCTCGGGCACCTTGTGGTCGTTCTCCTGTGAGTCTGGATTTTCGAATCCGACGCATAACTGATTGTTAATTGTAACGTTCAGGGCCTCCTAATGGCCATAGGGCACTGAAATTGCGTCGCGTTCAATACATCGTCCTCCAGCGGACTGGTCTCCAAGGGGATATTGCTGCCTCGGGCACCTTATGGTCCGTCTCCAGTGAGTCTAGATTTTCGAATCCGACGCATAACTGATAGTTAATTGCAACGTTCAGCGCCTCCCAATGACGATGGAACACTCAAATTGCGTCGAGATTCAATACATCGTCCTCAAGCCGACTTGTCTCCAAGGGTCTATTCCTGCCTCGGGCAGCTTATCGTCGTCCTCCTGTGAGTCCAGATATTCGAATCCGACTCAAAACGGACTGCTAATTGAAACGTTCACAGCCTCCTAATGATGATGGAACACTCAAATTGAGTCGAGATTCAATACATCGTCCTCCAGCCGACTTGTCTCCAAGGGGAAATTGCTGCCTCGGGCACCATATAGTCCTTCTCCTGTGCGTCTAGAATTTCGAACCCGACGCAAAACTGTTAGTTAATTGTAACGTTCAGGAGCTCCTAATGACGATGGAACACTCAAATTGCGTCGAGATTCAATACATCTTCCTTCAGTCGACTTGTCTCCAAGCGTATATTGCTCCCTCGGGCACCTTATGGTCGTTCTCCTGTGAGTCTAGATTTTAGAATCCGACGCAAAACTGATAGCTAATTGTAACATTCAGGGCCTCCTAATGACGATGGAACACTCAAATTGCGTCGAGATTCAATACATCATCCTCCAGCCGACTTGTCTCCAAGGGGACATTGCTGCCTCGGGCAATATATGGTCCTTTTCCTGTGAGTGTAGATTTCCTATTCCGATGCAAAACTGATAGTTAATTGTAACGTTCAGGGCCTCCTAATGACGATGGAACACTCAAATTGCGTCGAGATTCATTACATCGGATTCCAGCCGACTTGTCTCCAAATGTCTATTGCTGCCTCGGGCACCTTGTGGTCGTTCTCATGTGTGTCTAGATTTTCGAATCCGACGCAAAACTGGTAATTGTAACGCTCAGTGCCTCCTAATGACGATGGATTACTCAAATTGCGTCGAGATTCACTACATCGTCCTTCTGCCGACTTGTCTCCAATGTTCTATTGCTGGCTCGGGCACATTATGGTCGTTCTCCTGTGAGTCTAGATTTTCGAATCCGACGCATAACTGATAGTTAATTGCAACGTTCAGCGCCTCCTAATGACGATAGAACACTCAAATTGCGTCGGGATTCAATACATCGTCCTTAAGCCGACTTGTCTCCAAGAGGATATTGCTGCCTCGGGCACCTTATGGTCGTTCTCCTGTGAGTCTAAATTTTAGAAACCGACGCAAAACTGATAGTTAATTGTAGCGTTCAGGGCATCTTATTGACGATGGAACACTCAAATTCCGTCGAGATTCAATACATCGTCCTCCAGCCGACTTGTCTCCAAGGGGTCATTGCTTCCTCGCGCACCATTTCGTCCGTCTCCTGTGAGTCTAGATTTTCGTTTCCGATGCGAAACTGATAGTTAATTGTAACGTTCTGCGCCTGATAATGACGATGGAACACTCAAATTGCGTCGAGAGTCTTAACATCGTCCACCAGCCGACTTGACAACCAGGGGATATATCTGTCTCGGGCTCCATGTGGTCCGTCTCCTGTAAGTCTAGTTTTTCGAATCCGACGGGAAACTGAAAGTTAATTGTAACGTTCAGGGCCTCCTAATGACGATGGAACACTCAATTTGCGTTGAGATTCATTACATCGTCCTTCAGCCGACTTGACAACAGGGGGATATATTTGCCTCGGGCACCACATGTTCCGTCTCCGGTGAATCTACATTTTCGAATCCGACGCAAAACTGATAGTTAATTGTAACGCTCAGGGCCTCCTAATGACGATGGGGCACTCAAATTGCGTCGCGATTCAATACATCGTCCTCCAGCGGGCTGATCTCCAAGGGGATATTGCTGCCTCGGGCACCATATGGTCTGTCTCCTGTGACTCTAGATTTTGGAACCCGACTAAAAACTGATAGTTAATTGTAACATTCAGTGCGTCCTAATGACGATGGAACACTCAAATTGCGTCGCGATCCAATACATCGTCCTCCAGCCGACTCTGCCTCGGCCACCTTATGATCGTTTTCCTGTGAGTCTAGACTCTCGAACCCGACGCAAAACTGATAGTTAATTGTAACGTTCAGGGCCTCCTAATGACGATGGAACACTCAAATTGCGTCGAGATTCAATATATCGGCCTCGAGCCGACTTGTCTCCAAGGGGACATTGCTGCCTCGGGCAACTTATGGTCCGTCTCCTGTGAGTCTAGATTTTCGAATCCGATGCGAAACTGATTGTTATTTGTAACGTTCAGGGCCTCTGAATGACGATGGAACACTCAAATTGCTTCGAGATTCAATACATCGTCCATCTGCCGACTTGTCTCCAAGGTTCTATTGCTGCCTCGGTCACCCTATGGTCGTCCTTCTGTGAGTCTAGATAACTGATAGTTAATTGCAACGTTCAGCGCCTCCTATTGACCATGTAACACTCAAATTGCGTCGAGATTCAATACATCGGCCTCCATCCGACTTGTCTCCAAATGTCTATTGCTGCCTCGGGCAGCTTGTGGTCGTTCTCCTGTGAGTCTAGATTTTCGAATACGACGCATAACTGATAGTTAATTGTTAAGTTCAGGGCCTCCTAAAGACGATGGAACACTGAAATTGCGTCGCGATTCAATACATCGTCCTCCAGCAGACTTCTCTCCAAGGGTCTATTGCTGCCTCGGGCACCTTATGGTCGTTCTCCTGTGAGTCTAGATTTTCGTATCCGACGCATAACTGATATTTAATTGTAACGCTCAGCGCCTCCTAATGTCGATGGAACACTCAAATTGCTTCGAGATTCAATACATTGGCCTCCAGCCAATTTGACTCCAAGGGTCTATTTCTGCCTCGGGCACCTTATGGTCGTTCTCCTGTGAGTCCAGATTTTCGAATCCGACGCAAAACTGATAGTTAATTGCAACGTTCAGCGCCTCCTAATGACGATGGAACACTCAAATTGCGTCGAGATTCAATACATCGTCCTCCAGCCGACTTGTCTCCAAGGGGGGAGCTCATGGTTGGGCACCACATGGTCCATATCAGGTGATTCTACATTTTCGAATCCGACGCAAAACTGATAGTTAATTGTAACGTTCAGGGCCTCCTAATGACGATAGGGCACTCAAATTGCGTCGCGATTCAATACATCGTCCTCCAGCGGACTGTTCACCAAGGGGATATTGCTGCCTCTGGCACCTTATGGTCCGTCTCCAGTGAGTCTAGATTTTCGAATCCGACGCATAACTGATTGTTAATTGCAACGATCAGCGCCTCCTAATGACGATGGAACACTCAAATTGCGTCGAGATTCAATACATCGGCCTCCAGATGACTTGTCTCCAAATGTCAATTGCTGCCTCGGGCACCTTGTGGTCGTTCTCCTATGAGTCTAGATTTTCGAATACGACGCATAACTGATAGTTAATTGTAAAGTTCAGGGCCTCCTAATGACGATGGAACACTCAAATTGCGTCGAGATTCAATACATCGTCCTCCAGCCGACTTTTCTCCAAGGGTCTATTGCTGCCTCGGGCACCTTATGTACGTTCTCCTGTGAGTCACGATTTTCGAATCCGACGCAATACTGATAGTTAAATGCAATTTACAGGGCCACCTAATGACGAAGGAACACTCAAATTGCGTCGAGGTTCAATACATCTTCCTCCAGCCGACTTGTCTCCAAGGGGTATTGCTGCCTCGGGGTCACTGTGATCCGTCTCCTGTGAGTCTAGATTTTCGTATCCGACGCGACACTGAAGATAATTGTTACGTTCAGGGCCTCCTAATGACGATGGAACACTCAAATTGCGTCGAATTTCAATACATCGTCATTCAGCCGACTTGTCTCCAGGGGTCTATTGCTGCCTCTAGCACCTTAAGGTCGTTCTCCTGTGAGTCTAGATTTTACAATCAGACGCAAAACTGATAGTTAATTGTAACGTTCAGGGCCTCCTAATGACGATGGAGCACTCAAATTGCGTCGAGATTCAATACATCGGCCTCCAGCCGACTTGCCTCCAAGGGGACATTGCTGCCTCGGGCACCATATGGTTCTTCTCCTGCGAGTCTAGATTTTCGATTCCGATGCGAAACTGATAGTTAATTGTAACGTTCAGGGCCCCCTAATGACGATGGACCACACAATTTGCGTCGAGATTCAATACATCGGCCTCCTGCAGACTTGTCTCCAAGGGTCTATTGCTGCCACCGGCACCTTATGGTCGTTCTCCTGTGAGTCTAGTTTTTCGAATCCGACGCATAACTGTTAGTTAATTGCAACGTTCAGCGCCTCCTAATGACGATGGAACACTCAAATTGCGTCGAGATTCAATACATCTTGCTCCAGCCGACTAGTCTCCAAATGTCTATTGCTGCCTCGGGCACCTTGTGTTCGTTTTCCTGTGAGTCTAGGTTTTCGAATCCGACGCATAACTGATAGTTAATTGTAAAGTTCAGGGCTTCCTAATGACGATGGAACACTCAAATTGCGTCGAGATTCAATTCATCGTCCTCCAGCCGACTTGTCTCCAAGGGGATATCGCTGCCTCGGGCACCACATGGTCCGTCTCCTGTGACTCTAGATTTTCGAATCCGACGAAAAACTGAGAGTTAATTGTAACATTCAGTGCCTCCTAATGACGATGGAACACTCAAATTGCGTCGAGATGCAATACATCGTCCTCCAGCTGACTTGTCTCCAAGGGTCTATTGCTGCCTCGGGCACCTTATGATCGTTTTGCTGTGAGTCTAGACTTTCGAACCCGACGCAAAACTGATAGTTAATTGTAACATTCAGTGCCTCCTAATGACGAAGGAACACTCAAATTGCGTCGAGGTTCAATACATCTTCCTCCAGCCGACTTGTCTCCAAGGGGTATTGCTTCCTCGGGGTCCTTGTGATCCGTCTCCTGTGAGTCTAGATTTTCGAATCCGACGCGAAACTGAAGATAATTGTAACGTTCAGGGCCTCCTAATGACGATGGAACAGTCAAATTGCGTCGAATTTCAATACATCGTCATTCAGCCGACTTGTCTCCAAGGGTCTATTGCTGCCTCTAGCACCTTAAGGTCGTTCTCCTGTGAGTCTAGATTTTACAATCCGACGCAAAACTGATAGTTAATTGTAACGTTCAAGGCCTCCAATTGACCATGTAACACTCAAATTGCGTCGAGATTCAATACATCGTCCTCCAGCCGACTTGTATCCAAGGGGATATTGCTGCCTTGGGCACCACATGGTCCATCTCCGGTGATTCTACATTTTCGATTCCGACTTATAACTGATAGTTGATTGCAACGCTCAGCGCCTGCTAATGGCGATGGAACACTCAAATTGCGTCGAGATTCAATACATGGACCTCCAGCCAATTTGTCTCCAAAGGTCTATTCCTGCCTCGATCACCTTATGGTCGTTCTCCTGTGAGTCCAGATTTTCGAATCCGACGCATAACTGATAGTTAATTGCAACGTTCAGCGCCTCCTAATGACGATGGAACACTCAAATTGCGTCGAGATTCAGTATATCGTCCTCCAGCCGACTTGTCTCCAAGGGTCTATTGCTGCCTCGGGCACCTTATGGACGTTCTCCTGTGAGTCAAGATTTTCGAATCCGATGCATAACTGATAGTTAATTAAAACGCTCAGCGACTCCTACTGACGATGGAACACTCAAATTGCGTCGAGATTCAATACCTAGTCCACCAGCCGACTTGTCTCCATGGAATATTGCTGCCTCGGGCACCATTTGGTCCGTCTCCTGTGAGTCTAGATTTAAGAATCCGACGCGAAACTGATAGTTAATTGTAACGTTCAGGGCCTCCTAATGACGATGGAACACTCAATTTGCATTGAGATTCATTACATCGTCCTTCAGCCGACTTGACAACAGGGGGATATATTTGCCTCGGGCACCACATGTTCCGTCTCCGGTGAATCTACATTTTCGAATCCGACGCAAAACTGATAGTTAATTGTAACGCTCAGGGCCTCCTAATGACGATGGGGCACTCAAATTGCGTCGCGATTCAATACATCGTCCTCCAGCGGGCTGATCTCCAAGGGGATATTGCTGCCTCGGGCACCATATGGTCTGTCTCCTGTGACTCTAGATTTTGGAACCCGACTAAAAACTGATAGTTAATTGTAACATTCAGTGCGTCCTAATGACGATGGAACACTCAAATTGCGTCGCGATCCAATACATCGTCCTCCAGCCGACTCTGCCTCGGGCACCTTATGATCGTTTTCCTGTGAGTCTAGACTCTCGAACCCGACGCAAAACTGATAGTTAATTGTAACGTTCAGGGCCTCCTAATGACGATGGAACACTCAAATTGCGTCGAGATTCAATATATCGGCCTCGAGCCGACTTGTCTCCAAGGGGACATTGCTGCCTCGGGCAACTTATGGTCCGTCTCCTGTGAGTCTAGATTTTCGAATCCGATGCGAAACTGATTGTTATTTGTAACGTTCAGGGCCTCTGAATGACGATGGAACACTCAAATTGCTTCGAGATTCAATACATCGTCCATCTGCCGACTTGTCTCCAAGGTTCTATTGCTGCCTCGGTCACCCTATGGTCGTCCTTCTGTGAGTCTAGATAACTGATAGTTAATTGCAACGTTCAGCGACTCCTATTGACCATGTAACACTCAAATTGCGTCGAGATTCAATACATCGGCCTCCATCCGACTTGTCTCCAAATGTCTATTGCTGCCTCGGGCAGCTTGTGGTCGTTCTCCTGTGAGTCTAGATTTTCGAATACGACGCATAACTGATAGTTAATTGTTAAGTTCAGGGCCTCCTAAAGACGATGGAACACTGAAATTGCGTCGCGATTCAATACATCGTCCTCCAGCAGACTTCTCTCCAAGGGTCTATTGCTGCCTCGGGCACCTTATGGTCGTTCTCCTGTGAGTCTAGATTTTCGTATCCGACGCATAACTGATATTTAATTGTAACGCTCAGCGCCTCCTAATGTCGATGGAACACTCAAATTGCTTCGAGATTCAATACATTGGCCTCCAGCCAATTTGACTCCAAGGGTCTATTCCTGCCTCGGGCACCTTATGGTCGTTCTCCTGTGAGTCCAGATTTTCGAATCCGACGCAAAACTGATAGTTAATTGCAACGTTCAGCGCCTCCTAATGACGATGGAACACTCAAATTGCGTCGAGATTCAATACCTAGTCCTCCAGCCGACTTGTCTCAATGGGGATATTGCTGCCTCGGGCACCATTTGTTCCGTCTCCAGTGAGTCTAGATTTAAGAATCCGACGCGAAACTGACAGTTAATTGTAACGTTCAGGGCCTCCTAATGACGATGGAACACTCAAATTGCATCGAGATTCAATACATCGTCCTCCAGCCGACTTGTCTCCAAGGGGGGAGCTCATGGTTGGGCACCACATGGTCCATATCAGGTGATTCTACATTTTCGAATCCGACGCAAAACTGATAGTTAATTGTAACGTTCAGGGCCTCCTAATGACGATAGGGCACTCAAATTGCGTCGCGATTCAATACATCGTCCTCCAGCGGACTGTTCACCAAGTTGATATTGCTGCCTCTGGCACCTTATGGTCCGTCTCCAGTGAGTCTAGATTTTCGAATCCGACGCATAACTGATTGTTAATTGCAACGTTCAGCGCCTCCTAATGACGATGGAACACTCAAATTGCGTCGAGATTCAATACATCGGCCTCCAGATGACTTGTCTCCAAATGTCAATTGCTGCCTCGGGCACCTTGTGGTCGTTCTCCTATGAGTCTAGATTTTCGAATACGACGCATAACTGATAGTTAATTGTAAAGTTCAGGGCCTCCTAATGACGATGGAACACTCAAATTGCGTCGAGATTCAATACATCGTCCTCCAGCCGACTTTTCTCCAAGGGTCTATTGCTGCCTCGGGCACCTTATGTACGTTCTCCTGTGAGTCACGATTTTCGAATCCGACGCAATACTGATAGTTAAATGCAATTTACAGGGCCACCTAATGACGAAGGAACACTCAAATTGCGTCGAGGTTCAATACATCTTGCTCCAGCCGACTAGTCTCCAAATGTCTATTGCTGCCTCGGGCACCTTGTGTTCGTTTTTCTGTGAGTCTAGGTTTTCGAATCCGACGCATAACTGATAGTTAATTGTAAAGTTCAGGGCTTCCTAATGACGATGGAACACTCAAATTGCGTCGAGATTCAATTCATCGTCCTCCAGCCGACTTGTCTCCAAGGGGATATCGCTGCCTCGGGCACCACATGGTCCGTCTCCTGTGACTCTAGATTTTCGAATCCGACGAAAAACTGATAGTTAATTGTAACATTCAGTGCCTCCTAATGACGATGGAACACTCAAATTGCGTCGAGATGCAATACATCGTCCTCCAGCTGACTTGTCTCCAAGGGTCTATTGCTGCCTCGGGCACCTTATGATCGTTTTGCTGTGAGTCTAGACTTTCGAACCCGACGCAAAACTGATAGTTAATTGTAACATTCAGTGCCTCCTAATGACGAAGGAACACTCAAATTGCGTCGAGGTTCAATACATCTTCCTCCAGCCGACTTGTCTCCAAGGGGTATTGCTTCCTCGGGGTCCTTGTGATCCGTCTCCTGTGAGTCTAGATTTTCGAATCCGACGCGAAACTGAAGATAATTGTAACGTTCAGGGCCTCCTAATGACGATGGAACAGTCAAATTGCGTCGAATTTCAATACATCGTCATTCAGCCGACTTGTCTCCAAGGGTCTATTGCTGCCTCTAGCACCTTAAGGTCGTTCTCCTGTGAGTCTAGATTTTACAATCCGACGCAAAACTGATAGTTAATTGTAACGTTCAAGGCCTCCAATTGACCATGTAACACTCAAATTGCGTCGAGATTCAATACATCGTCCTCCAGCCGACTTGTATCCAAGGGGATATTGCTGCCTTGGGCACCACATGGTCCATCTCCGGTGATTCTACATTTTCGATTCCGACTTATAACTGATAGTTGATTGCAACGCTCAGCGCCTGCTAATGGCGATGGAACACTCAAATTGCGTCGAGATTCAATACATGGACCTCCAGCCAATTTGTCTCCAAAGGTCTATTCCTGCCTCGATCACCTTATGGTCGTTCTCCTGTGAGTCCAGATTTTCGAATCCGACGCATAACTGATAGTTAATTAAAACGCTCAGCGACTCCTACTGACGATGGAACACTCAAATTGCGACGAGATTCAATACCTAGTCCACCAGCCGACTTGTCTCCATGGAATATTGCTGCCTCGGGCACCATTTGGTCCGTCTCCTGTGAGTCTAGATTTAAGAATCCGACGCGAAACTGATAGTTAATTGTAACGTTCAGGGCCTCCTAATGACGATGGAACACTCAAATTGCATCGAGATTCAATACATCGTCCTACAGCCGACTTGTCTCCAAGGGTCTATTGCTGCCTCGGGCACCTTATGTTCGTTTTCCTGTGAGTCTAGACTTTCGAACCCGACGCAAAACTGATAGTTAATTGTAACATTCAGTGCCTCCTAATGACGATGGAACACTCAAATTGCGTCGAGATTCAATACGTTGGCCTCCAGCCGACTTGACTCCAAGGTTCTATTGCTGCCTCGGGCACCCTATGGGCGTCCTTCTGTGAGTCTAGATTGTCGATTCCGACGAATAACTGATAGTTAATTGCAACGCTCAGCGCCTCCAATTGACCATGTAACACTTAAATTGCGTCGAGATTCAATACATCGTCCTCCAGCCGACTTGTATCCAAGGGGATATTGCTGCCTTGGGCACCACATGGTCCATCTCCGGTGATTCTACATTTTCGAATCCGACGCAAAACTGATAGTTAATTGTAACGATCAGGGCCTCCTAATGACGATGGAACACTCAAATTGCGTTGAGATTCAATACGTTGGCCTCCAGCCGACTTGTCTCCAAAGGTCTATTCCTGCCTCGGGCACCTTATCGTCGTTCTCCTTTGAGTCCAGATATTTGAATCCGACGCAAAACGGACTGCTAATTGTAACGTTCAGAGCCTCCTAATGCTGATGGACCACTCAAATTTCGTCGAGATTCAATACATCGTCCGCCAGCCGACTTGACTCCAAGGGGATATTGCTGCCTCGGGCACATATAGTCCTTCTCCTGTGAGTCTAGAATTTCGAATCCGATGCATAACTGATTGTTAATTGTAACGTTCAGGACCTCCTAATGACGATGGAACACTCAAATTGCGTCGAGATTCAATACATCGTCCTTCAGCCGACTTGTCTCCAAGCGTCCATTGCTCCCTCGGGCACCTTATGGTCGTTCTCCTGTGAGTCTACATTTTCGATTCCGACTTATAACTGATAGTTGATTGCAACGCTCAGCGCCTGCTAATGGCGATGGAACACTCAAATTGCGTCGAGATTCAATACATGGACCTCCAGCCAATTTGTCTCCAAATTTCTATTCCTGCCTCGGGCACCTTATGGTCGTTCTCCTGTGAGTCCAGATTTTCGAATCCGACGCATAACTGATAGTTAATTGCAACGTTCAGCGCCTCCTAATGACGATGGAACACTCAAATTGCGTCGAGATTCAATACATCGTCCTCCAGCCGACTTGTCTCCAAGGGTCTATTGCTGCCTCGGGCACCTTATGGACGTTCTCCTGTGAGTCAAGATTTTCGAATCCGACGCATAACTGATAGTTAATTAAAACGCTCAGCGACTCCTACTGACGATGGAACACTCAAATTGCGTCGAGGTTCAATACATCTTCCTCCAGCCGACTTGTCTCCAAGGGGTATTGCTGCCTCGGGGTCCTTGTGATCCGTCTCCTGTGAGTCTAGATTTTCGAATCCGACGCGGAACCGAAGATAATTGTAACGTTCAGGGCCTCCTAATGACGATGGAACACTCAAATTGCGTCGACTTTCAATACATCGGCCTCCAGCCGACTTGTCTCCAAGCGTCCATTGCTCCCTCGGGCACCTTATGGTCGTTCTCCTGTGAGTCTACATTTTCGATTCCGACTTATAACTGATAGTTGATTGCAACGTTCAGGGCCTCCTAATGACGATGGAACACTCAAATTGCGTCGACTTTCAATACACCGTCCTCCAGCCAACTTGTCTCCAAGGGGATATTGTTGCCTCGGGCAGATATAGTCCTTCTCCTGTGAGTCTAGAATTTCGAATCCGACGCATAAATGATTGTTAATTGTAACGTTCAGGACCTCCTAATGGCGATGGAACACTCAAATTGCGTCGAGATTCAATACATCGTCCTTCAGCCGACTTGTCTCCAAGCGTCCATTGCTCCCTCGGGCACCTTATGGTCGTTCTCCTGTGAGTCTACATTTTCGATTCCGACTTATAACTGATAGTTGATTGCAACGTTCAGGGCCTCCTAATGCCGATGGAACACTCAAATTGCGTCGAGATTCAATACATCGTCCTTCTGCCGACTTGTCTTCAAGGTTCTAGTGCTGTCTCGGGGACATTTTGGTCGTTCTCCTGTGAGTCTAGATTTTCGAATCAGACGCAAACTGATAGACAATTGTAACGTTCAGGGCCTCCTAATGACAATGGAACACGCAAATTGCGTCGAGATACAATACATCGTCCTCCAGCCGACTCGTCTCCAAATGTCTATTGCTGCCTCGGGCACCTTGTGTTCGTTCTCCTGTGAGTCTAGATTTTCGAATACGACGCATAACTGATAGTTAATTGTAAAGTTCAGGGCCTCGTAATGACGATGGGACACTCAAATTGCGTCGAGAATCAATACATCGTCCTCCAGCCGACTTTTCTCCAAGGGTCTATTGCAGCCTCGGGCACCTTATGGTCGTTCTCCTGTGAGTCTAGATTTTCGAATCAGACGCATAACGGATAGTTAATTGTAACGCTCAGTGCCTCCTAATGACGATGGAACACTCAATTGGCGACGATATTCAATACATCGTCCTCCAGCCGACTTCACTCCAAGGATCTATTCCTGCCTCGGGCACCTAATCGTTCTTCTCCTGTGAGTCCAGATATTCGAATCCGACGCAAAACGCACTGCTAATTGCAACGTACAGAGCCTCCTAATGATGATGGAAGACTCAAATTGCGTCGAGATTCAATACATCGTCATTCAGCCGACTTGTCTCCAAGAGTCTATTGCTGCCTCGTGCACCTTATGGTCGTTCTCTTGTGAGTCTAGGTTTTAGAATCCGACGCAAAACTGATAGTTCATTGTAACGTTCAGGGCCTCCTAATGACAATGGCACACTCAAATTGCGTCGAGATTCAATACATCGATCTCCAGCCGACTTGTCTCCAAGGGGACATTGCTGCCTCGGGCACCATATGATCCTTCTCCTGTGAGTCTAGATTTTCGATTCGGATGCGAAACTGATAGTTAATTGTAACGTTCAGGGCCCCCTAATGACGATGGAACACTCAACTTGCGTCGAGATTCAATACATCGTCCTCCAGCCGACTTGTCTCCAAGGGTCTATTGCTGCCTCGGCCACCTTAAGGACGTTCTCCTGTGAGTCAAGATTTTTGAATCCGACGCATAACTGATAGTTAATTGTAACGCTCAGCGACTCCTAATGACGATGGAACACTCAAATTGCGTCGAGATTCAATACCTCGTCCACCAGCCGACTTGTCTCCAGGGGGATATTGCTGGCACGGGAACCATTTGTTCCGTCTCCTGTGAGTCATGATTTTAGAATGCGACGCAAAACTGATATTTAATTGTAACGTTCAGAACATCCTAATGACGATGGCACACTCAAATTGCGTCGAGATTCAATACATCGGCCTCCAGCCGCCTTGTCTCCAAGGGGACATTGCTGCCTCGGGCACCATATGATCCTTCTCCTGTGATTCTACATTTTCGAATCCGACGCAAAACTAATAGTTAATTGTAACGTTCAGGGCCTCCTAATGACGATTGGGCACTCAAATTGCGTCTCGATTCAATACATCGTTCTCCAGCGGACTGGACTCCAAGGGGATATTGCTGCCTCTGGCACCTTATGGTCCGTCTCCAGTGAGTCTAGATTTTCGAATCCGACGCATAACTGATAGTAAATTGCAACGTTCATCGCCTCCTAATGACGATGGAACACTCAAATTGCGTCGAGTTTCAATACATCGGCCTCCAGATGACTTGTCTCCAAATGTCTATTGCTGCCTCGGGCACCTTGTGGTCGTTCTCCTGTGAGTCTAGATTTTCGAATACGACGCATAACTGATAGTTAATTGTAACGTTCAGGGCCTCCTAATGACGAAGAAACACTCAAATTGCGTGGAATTTCAATACATCGTCATTCAGCCGACTTGTCTCCAAGGGTCTATCGCTGCATCGGGCACCTTATGGTCGTTCTCCTGTGAGTCTACATTTTAGAATCCGATGCGAAACTGTTAGTTATTTGTAACGTTCAGGGCCTCTTAATGACGATGGAACACTCAAATTGCTTCGAGATTCAATACATCGTCATTCTGCCGACTTGTCTCCAAGGTTCTATTGCTGCTACGGGCACCCTATGGTCGACCTCCTGTGAGTCTAGATTTTCGAATCCGACGCATAACTGGTAGTTAATTGCAACGTTTAGCGCCTCCTATTGACAATGTAACACTCAAATTGCGTCGAGATTCAATACATCGTCCTTCAGCCGACATGTCTCCAAGCGTCCATTGCTCCTTCGGGCACCTTATGTTCGTTCTCCTGTGAGTCTAGATTTGCGAATCAGACGCAAAAACGATTGTTAATTGTAACGTTCAGTGCCTCCTAATGACGATAGAACACGCAAATCGCGTCGAGATTCAATATGTCGTCCTCCAGCCGACTTGTCTACAAGGGGATATTGCTGCCTCGGGCACCTTATGGACTGCCTCCTTTGAGTCTAGTTTTTCGAATCCGACGCAAAACTGATAGTTGATTGTAACGTTCATGGCCTCCTAATGACGATGGAACACTCAAATTGCATCGAGATTCATTACATCGTACTCCAGACGACTTGTCTGCAAGGGAATATTGCTGCCTCGGGCACCTTATCGTCGTTCCTCTGTGAGTCTAGTTTTACGAATCCGATGCAAAACTAATAGTTAATTGTAACGTTCAGGGCCTCCTAATGACGATAGAACACTCAAATTGTGTCGAGATTCAATACGTCGTCCTCCAGCCGACTTGTCTACAAGGGGATATTGCTGCCTCGGGCAATATATGGTCCGTCTCCTGTAGAACCAGATATTCGAATCCAACGCAAAACGGACTGCCAATTGTAACGTTCAGAGCCTCATAATGACGATGGAACACTCAAAATGCATCAAGATTCAATATATCGTCATTCAGCCGACTTGTCTCCATCGGACTATTGCTTCCTCGGGGACCTTATGGTCGTTCTCCTCTGAGACTACATTTTCGAATCCGACGCAAAACTGATAGTTAATTGTAACGCTCAGGGCCTCCTAATGACGATGGAGCACTGAAATAGCGTCGAGATTCAATACATCGTCCTCCAGCCGACTTGTCTCCAAGGGGATATTGCTGCCTCGGGCACCTTATGGTCCGTCTCCTGTGAGTCTAGATTTTCGAATCCGACGCAAAACTTGTAGTCAATTCTAAGGTTCAGGGCCTCTTAATGACGATGTAACACTTATATTCCGTCGAGATCCAATACATCGTCCTGCCGCCGACTTAACTCCAACGGGATATTGCTGCCTCGGGCACCATGTGGTCCGTCTCATGTGAGTCCAGATTTTCAAATCCGACCCAAGAATGATAGTTAATTGTAAAGTTAAGGGCCTCGTAATGACGAAGGAACACTCAAATTGCGTCGAGACTCAATACATCGTCCTCCAGCCGACTTGTCTACAAGGGTCTATTGCTGCCACGGGCACGTTATGGTCGTTCTCCTGTGAGTCTCGATTTTCGGATCCGACGCAAACCTGATAGTTAATTGTAACGTTCAGCGCCTCCTAATGACGATAGAACACTCAAATTGCGTCGAGATTCAATACATCGTCCTCCAGCCGACTTATCTGCAAGGGGATATTGCTGCCCTGGGCACCTTATCGTCGTTCCTCTGTGAGTCTAGATTTTCGAATCCGACGCAAAACTAGCAGTTACTTGTAACGTTCAGGGCCTCCGAATGACGATAGAACACTCAAATTGCGTCGAGATTCAATACGTCGTCCACCCGCCGACTTGTCTCCAACGGGATATTGCTGCCTCGGGCACCATGTGGTCCGTCTCCTGTGAGTCTAGATTTTCGAATCCGACGCAAAAATGATAGTTAATTGTAACGTTCAGGACTTCCTAATGACGATGGAACTCTCAAATTGCGTCGAGATTCAATACATCGTCCTCCAGACGACTTGTCTGCAAGGGGATACTGCTGCCTCGGGCACCTTATCTTCGTTCCTCTGTGAGTCTAGATTTTCGAATCCGGCGCAAAACTAATAGTTAATTGTAACATTCAGGGCCCTTTAATGACGATAGAACACTGAAATTGCGTCGAGATTCAATACGTCGTCCTCAAGCTGACTTGTCGCCAAGGGGATATTGCTGGCTTCGGCAACCAATGGTTTTGCTCCCGTGAGTCTAGATTTTCGTATCCGACGGAAAACTTATATTTTATTGTAACGTTAAGAGCCTTCTCATGACGATGGAACACTCAAGTTGCGTCGAGATTCAATACATCGGCCTCCAGCCGACATCTCTCCAAGGGTCTATTTCTACCTCGCTCACCTTATGGTCGTTCTCCTCTGAGTCCAGATGTTCGTATCCGACACAAAACGGACTGCCAATTGTAACTTTCAGAGCCTCCTATTGACGATGGTACACTGAAATTTTATCGAGATTCAATACATCGTCCTCCAGCCGACTTGTCTACAAGGGGATATTGCTGCCTCGGGCAACATATGGTCCGTCTCCTGTGAGTCTCGATTTTCGAATCCGACGCAAAACTTGTAGTCAATTGTAACGTTCAGGGCCTCTGAATGACGATGTAACACTTATTTTGCGTCGAGATCCAATACATCGTCCTGCTGCCGACTTGTCTCCAACGGGATATTGCTGCCTCGGGCACCATGTGGTCCGCCTCCTGTGAGTCTCGATTTTCGAATCCGACGCAAAACCGATAGGTAATTGTAACGTTCATGGCCTCCTAATGACGATGGAACACTCAAATTGCGTCGAGATTCAATACATCGTCCTCCAGCCGACTTGTCTGCAAGGGGATATTGCTGCCTCGGGCACCTTATCGTCGTTCCTCTGTGAGTCTACATTTTCGAATCCGACGCAAAACTAACAGTTACTTGTAACTTTCAGGGCCTCCGAATGAAGATAGAACACTCAAATAGCGTCGAGATTCAATACGTCGTCCTCCAGCCGACTTGTCTCCAAGGGGACATTGCTGCCTCGGGCACCATATGGTCCGTCTCCTGCGAGTCTAGATTTTCGAATCCGACACAAAACTTGTAGATACTTGTAACGTTCAGGGCCTCCTAATGACGATGGAACACTCAAATTACGTCGAGATTCAATACATCGTCCACCCTCCGACTTGTCTCCAACGGGATATTGCTGCCTCGGGCACCATGTGTTCCGTCTCCTGTGAGTCTAGATTTTCGAATCCGACGCAAAAATGATAGTTAATTGTAATGTTCAGGGCCTCCTAATGACGAAGGAACACTCAAATTGCGTCGAGATTCAATACGTCGTCCTCCAGCCGACTTGTCTCCAAGGGGATATTGCTGCCTCGGGCACCTTATCGTCGTTCCTCTGTGAGTCTAGAGTTTCGAATGCGGCGCAAAACTAATAGTTAATTGTTACGTTCAGGGCCTCCTAATGACGATAGAACACTCAAATTGCGTCGAGATTCAATACGTCGTCCTCAAGCTGACTTGTCTCCAAGGGGACATTGCTGCCTCGGGCACCATATGTTTCGTCGCCTGTAGGTCGAGATATTCGAATCCGACGCAAAACGGACTGCCAATTGTAACGCTCAGAGCCTCGTAGTGACGATGGAACACTCAAATTGCATCAAGATTCAATACATCGTCATTCAGCCGACTTGACACCAACGGTCTATTGCTGCCTCGGGCACCTTATGGTCGTTCTCCTCTGAGTCTACATTTTCGAATCCGACGCAAAACTGATAGTTAATTGTAACGTTCAGGGCCTCCTAATGACGATGGAACACTGAAATAGCGTCGAGATTCAATACGTCGTCCTCCAGCCGACTTGTCTCCAAGGGGATATTGCTGCCTCGGGCACCATATAGTCCTTCTCCTGTGAGTCAAGAATCTCGAATCCGACGCAAAACTAATAGTTAATTGTAACGTTCAGGACCTCCTAATGACGATGGAACACTCAAATTGCGTCGCGATTCATTTTATCGTCCTCCAGCCGACTTGTCTCCAAGGGTCTATTGCTGCCTCGGGCACCTTATGGTCGTTCTCCTGTGAGTCTAGATTTTCGGATCCGACGCATAATTCATAGTTAATTGTAACGTTCATGGCCTCATAATGACGATGGAACACTCAAATTGCGTCGCGATTCAATACATCGTCCTCCAGCCGACTTGTCTCCAACGGGATATTGCTGCCTCGGGCACCATGTGGTCCGTCTCATGTGAGTCTAGATTTTCGAATCCGACGCAAAAATGATAGTTAATTGTAATGTTCAGGGCCTCCTAATGACGAAGGAACACTCAAATTGCGTCGAGACTCAATACATCGTCCTCCAGCCGACTTGTCTCCAAGGGTCTATTGTTGCATCGGGCACTTTATGGTCGTTCTCCTGTGAGTCAAGATTTTCGGAACCGACACATAACTGATAGTCAATTGTAACGTTCAGCGCCTCCTAATGACGATAGAACACTCAAATTGCTTCGAGATTCAATACACCGTCCTCCAGCCGACTTATCTACAGGGGGATATTGCTGCCTCGTGCACCTTATGGTCCACCTCCTTTGAGTCTAGATTTTCGAATCCGACGAAAAACTGATAGTTAATTGTAACGTTCATGGCATCCAAATGACGATGGAACACTCAAATTGCGTTGAGATTCAAAACAACGTCCTCCAGCCGACTTGTCTCCAAGCGTCTATTGCTGTCTCGGGCACCTTATCGTCGTTCTTCTGTGAGTCTAGATTTTCGGATCCGACGCATAACTCATAGTTAATTGTAACGTTCAGGGCCTCCTAATGACGATGGAACAATCAAATTGCGTCGAGATTCAATACATCGTCCTCCAGCCGACTTGTCTCCAAGGGTATATTGCAGCCTCTGGCTCCATATGGCCCGCCTCCTTTGGGTCTAGATTTTCGAATCCGACGAAAAACTGATAGTTGATTGTAACGTTCATGGCCTCCTAATGACGATGGAACACTCAAATTGCGTCGCGATTCAATTTATCGTCCTCCAGCCGACTTGTCTCCAAGGGTCTATTGCAGCCTCGGGCACCTTATGGTCGTTCTCCTGTGAGTCCAGATTTTCGGATCCGACGCATAACTCATAGTTAATTGTAACGTTCATTGCCTCCTAATGACGATGGAACAATCAAATTGCGTCGCGATTCAATACATCGTCCTCCAGCCGACTTGTCTCCAAGGGTCTATTGCTGCCTCGAGCACCTTAAGGTTGTTCTCCTTTGAGTCTAGATTTTTGGATCCTACGCAAAACTGATAGTTAATTGTAACGTTTAGCACCTCCTAATGACGATAGAGCACTCAAATTGCGTCGAGATTCAATACAACGTCCTCCAGCCGACTTGTCTACAAGGGGATATCATTGCATCGGGCACCTTATGGTCCGCCTCCTTTGTGTCTAGATTTTCGAATCCGACGCATAACAGATAGTTAATTGTAACGTTCATGGCCTCCTAATGACGATGGAACACTCAAATTGCGTCGAGATTCAATACATCGTCCCACAGCCGCCTTGTCTGAAAGGGGATATTGCTGCCTTGGGCACCTTATCGTCGTTCCTCTGTGAGTCTAGATTTTCGAATCCGACGCAAAACTAATAGTTACTTGCAATGTTCAGGGCCTCCTAATGACGATAGAACAATCTAATTGCGTCGAAATTCAATATATCGTCCTCCCGCCGACTTGTCTCCAACGGGATATTGCTGCCTCGGGCACCATGTGATCCGACTTATGTGAGTCTAGATTTTCGAATCCGACGCAAAAATGATAGTTAATTGTAACGTTCAGGGCCTCCTAATGACGAAGGAACTCTCAAATTGCGTCGAGACTCAATACATCGTCGTCCAGCCGACTTCTCTCCAAGGGTCAATTGCTGCATCGGGCACGTTATGGTCGTTCTCCTGTGAGTCTAGATTTTCGGATCCGACGCAAAACTGATAGTTAATTGTAACGTTCAGCGCCTTCTAATGACGATAGAACACTCAAATTGCGTCGAAATTCAAAACATCGTCCTCCAGCCGACTTGTCTACAAGGGTATATCATTGCCTCGGGCACCCTATGGTCCGCCTCCTGTGAGTCTAGATTTTCGAATCCGACGCAAAACAGATAGTTAATTGTAACGTTCATGGCCTCCTAATGACGATGGAACACTCAAATTGCGTCGAGATTCAATACTTCGTCCTCCAGCCGACTTGTCTGCAAGGGGATATGGCTGCCTCGGGAACCTTATCGTCGTTCCTCTGTGAGTCTAGATTTTCGAATCCGACGCAAAACTTGTAGATACGTGTAACGTTCAGGGCCTCCTAATGACGATGGAACACTCAAATTACGTCGAGATTCAATACATCGTCCACCCGCCGACTTGTCTTCAACGGGATATTGCTCCCTCAGGCACCATGTGTTCCGTCTCCTGTGAGTCTAGATATTCGAATCCGAGGCAAAAATGATAGTTAATTGTGACGTTCAGGGCCTCCTAATGACGATGGATCATTCAAATTGCGTCGAGATTCAATACATCGTCCTCCAGCCTACTTGTCTCCAAGGGTCTATTGCTGCCTCGGGCACCTTAAGGTCGTTCTCCTGTGAGTGTAGATTATCGAATCCGACGCAAAAAAACATAGTTAATTGTAACTTTCAGGGCCTCCTAATGACGATGGAACACTCAAATTGCGTCGCGATTCAATACATCGTCCTCCAGCCGACTTGTCTCCAAGGGCCTATTCCTACCACGCTCACCTTATGGTCGTTCTCCTGTGAGTCCAGATATTCGAATCCGACACAAAACGGACTGCCAATTGTAACGTTCAGAGCCTCCTAATGACGATGGAACACTCAAATTGCATCAAGATTCAATACATCGTCATTCAGCCGACTTGTCTCCAACGGTCTATTGCTGGCTCGGGCACTTTATGGTCATTCTCCTCTGAGTCTACATTTTCGAATCCGACGCTAAACTGATAGTTAATTGTAACGTTCAGGGCCTCCTAATGACGATGGAACACTGAAATAGCGTCGAGTTTCAATACATCGCCCTTCAGCCGACTTGTCTCCAAGCGTACATTGCTGCCTCGGGCACCTTATGGTCGTTCACCTGTGAGTCTACATTAACGATTCCAACACATAACTGATAGTTAATTGTAACGTTCAGGGCCTCCTAATGACGATGGAACACTCAAATTGCGTCGAGATTCAGAACATCGTCCTCCAGCCGACTTGTGTCCATGGGTCTACTGCTACCTCGGTCACCTTATCGTCATTCTCCTGTGAGTCCAGATATTCGAATCCGACGCAAAACGGACTGCTAATAGTAATGTTCAGAGCCTCCTAATGATGATGGAACACTCAAATTGCGTCGAGATTCAATACATCGTCCTCCAGCCGACTTGTCTCCAAGGGGATATTGCTGCCCCGGGCACCATACAATCCTTCTCCTGTGAGTCAAGAATTTCGAATCCGACGCAAAACTGATAGTTAATTGTAACGTTCAGGACCTCCTAATGACGATGGAACACTGAAATTGCGTCGCGATTCAATACATCGTCATCCAGCCGACTTGTCTCCAAGGGTCTATTGCTGCCTCGGGCACCTTATGGTCGTTCTCCTGTGAGTCTAGATTTTCGGATCCGACGCAAAACTGATAGTTAATTGTAACGTTCAGGGCCTCTCAATGACGATGGAACACTCAAACTGCGTCGAGATCCAATACATCGTCCTCCCCCCCGTCTTGTCTCCAACGGGATATTGCTGCCTCGGGCACCATGTGATCCGCCTTATGTGAATCTAGATTATCGAATCCGACGCAAAAACGATAGTTAATTGTAACGTTCAGGGCCTCCTAATGACGAAGGAACACTCAAATTGCGTCGAGACTCAATACATCGTCGTCCAGCCGACCTGTCTCCAAGGGACTATTGCTGCCTCGGGCACGTTAGGGTCGTTCTCCTGTGAGTCAAGATTTTCGGATCCGACGCAAAACTGATAGTTAATTGTAACGTTCAGCGCCTCCTAATGACGATAGAACACTCTAATTGCGTCGAGATTCAATACATCGTCCTCCAGCCGACTTGTCTCCAAGGGGATATTGCTGCCTCGGGTACCATTTGGCCCGTCTCCTGAGAGTCTAGATTTTCGAATCCGACGCAAAACTTGTAGTTAATTGTAACGTTCAGGGCCTCTCAATGACGATGGAACACTCAAACTGCGTCGAGATCCAATACATCGTCCTCCCCCCCGGCTTGTCTCCAACGGGATATTGCTGCCTCGGGCACCATGTGATCCGCCTTATGTGAATCTAGATTATCGAATCCGACGCAAAAACGATAGTTACTTGTAACGTTCAGGGCCTCCTAATGACGAAGGAACACTCAAATTGCGTCGAGACTCAATACATCGTCGTCCAGCCGACCTGTCTCCATGGGACTATTGCTGCCTCGGGCACGTTAGGGTCGTTCTCCTGTGAGTCAAGATTTTCGGATCCGACGCAAAACTGATAGTTAATTGTAACGTTCAGCGCCTCCTAATGACGATAGAACACTCTAATAGCGTCGAGATTCAAAACATCGTCCTCCAGCAGACTTGTCTACAAGGGGATATCATTGCCTGGGGCACCTTATGGTCCGCCTCCTGTGAGTCTAGATTTTCGAATCCGACGCAAAACAGATACTTAATTGTAACGTTCATGGCCTCCTAATGACGATGGAACACTCAATTTGCGTCGAGATTCAATACATCGTCCTCCAGCCGACTTGTCTTCAAGGGCCTATTGCAACCTCGCTCACCTTATGATCGTTCTCCTGTGAGTCCAGATATTCGAATCCGACACAAATCGGACTGCCAATTGTAACGTTCAGAGCCTCCTAATGACGATGGTACACTGAAATTGCATCGAGTTTCAATACATCGTCCTCCAGCCGACTTGTCTCCAACGGGATATTGCTCCCTCGGGCACATATGGTCCGTCTCCTGTAGGTCCAGATATTCGAATCCGACGCAAAACGGACTGCCAATTGTAACGTTCAGAGCCTCCTAATCACGATGGAACACTCAAATTGCATCAAGATTCAATACATCGTCCTTCAGCCGACTTGTCTCCAAGCGTCCATTGCTGCCTCGGGCACGGTATGGTCGTTCTACTGTGAGTCTAGATTTCCTGATCCGACGCAAAACTGATAGTTAATGGTAACGTTCAACGCCTCCTAATGACGATAGATCACTCAAATTGCGTCGAGATTCAATACGTCGTCCTCCAGCCGACTTGATTCCAACGGGATATTGCTGCCTCGGGCACCATGTGCTGCGTCTCCTGTGAGTCTAGATTTTCGAATCCGACGCAAAAATGATAGTTAATTGTAACGTTCAGGGCCTCCTAATGACGATGGAACACTCAAATTGCATCAAGATTCTATACATCGTCATTCAACTGACTTGTCTCAACGGTCTATTGCTGCCTCGGGCACCTTATGGTCATTCTCCTCTGAGTCTACACTTTCGAATCCGACGCTAAACTGATAGTTAATTGTAACGTTCAGGGCCTCCTAATGACGATGGAACACCCAAATTGCGTCGAGATTCAATACATCGTCCTCCAGCCGACTTGTCTCCATGGGTCTACTGCTACCTCAGTCAATATCGTCGTTCTCCTGTGAGTCCAGATATTCGAATCCGACGCAAAACGGACTGCTAATAGTAACGTTCAGAGCCTCCTAATGATGATGGAACACTCACATTGCGTCGAGATTCAATACATCGTCCTCCAGCCGACTTGTCTCCAAGGGATATTGCTGCTTCGGGCACCATGTATTCCGTCCCCTGTGAGTCAAGAATTTCGAATCCGATGCAAAACTGATACTCAATTGTAACGTTCAGGACCTCCTAATGACGACGGAACTCTCAAATTGCGTCCCGATTCAATACATCGTCCTCCAGCCGACTTGTCTCCAAGGTTAATTGCTGCCTTGGGCACCTTATGGTCTTGCTCCTGTGAGTCTAGATTTTCGAATCCGACGCAAAACTGATATTTAATTGTAACGTTATGAGCCTCCTAATGACGATGGAACTCTAAAATTGCGTCGAGTTTCAATACATCGTCCTTCACCCGACTTGTGTCCAAGGGGATATTGCTGCCTCGGGCACCATATGGTGTGTCTCCTGTGAGTCTAGACTTTCTAATCCGACGCAAAACTTGTAGTTAATTGTCACGTACAGGGCCTCTTAATGACGATGGAACACTCAAATTGCATCGAGATCCAATACATAGTCCTCCAGCCGACTTGTCTGCAAGGGGATAATGCTGCCTCCTGCACCTTATCGCCGTTCCTCTGTGAGTCTAGATTTTCGAATCCGACGCGAAACTAATAGTTACTTGTAACGTTCAGGGCCTCCTAATGACGATAGTACACTCAAATTGCGTCGAGATTCGATTCGTCGTCCTCCAGCCGACTTGTCTCCAAGGGGACATTGCTACCTCGGGCGCCATATGGTCCGTCTGATGTGAGAATAGATTTTCAAATCCGGCGCGAAAATGATAGTTAATTGTAACGTTCAGGGCCTCCTAATGACGATGGAACACTGAAATTGCGTCGCGATTCAATACATCGTCATCCAGCCGACTTGTCTCCAAGGGTCTATTGCTGCCTCGGGCACCTTATGGTCGTTCTCCTGTGAGTCTAGATTTTCGGATCCGACGCAAAACTGATAGTTAATTGTAACGTTCAGGGCCTCTCAATGACGATGGAACACTCAAACTGCGTCGAGATCCAATACATCGTCCTCCCCCCCGGCTTGTCTCCAACGGGATATTGCTGCCTCGGGCACCATGTGATCCGCCTTATGTGAATCTAGATTATCGAATCCGACGCAAAAACGATAGTTAATTGTAACGTTCAGGGCCTCCTAATGACGAAGGAACACTCAAATTGCGTCGAGACTCAATACATCGTCGTCCAGCCGACCTGTCTCCAAGGGACTATTGCTGCCTCGGGCACGTTAGGGTCGTTCTCCTGTGAGTCAAGATTTTCGGATCCGACGCAAAACTGATAGTTAATTGTAACGTTCAGCGCCTCCTAATGACGATAGAACACTCTAATTGCGTCGAGATTCAATACATCGTCCTCCAGCCGACTTGTCTCCAAGGGGATATTGCTGCCTCGGGTACCATTTGGCCCGTCTCCTGAGAGTCTAGATTTTCGAATCCGACGCAAAACTTGTAGTTAATTGTAACGTTCAGGGCCTCTCAATGACGATGGAACACTCAAACTGCGTCGAGATCCAATACATCGTCCTCCCCCCCGGCTTGTCTCCAACGGGATATTGCTGCCTCGGGCACCATGTGATCCGCCTTATGTGAATCTAGATTATCGAATCCGACGCAAAAACGATAGTTACTTGTAACGTTCAGGGCCTCCTAATGACGAAGGAACACTCAAATTGCGTCGAGACTCAATACATCGTCGTCCAGCCGACCTGTCTCCATGGGACTATTGCTGCCTCGGGCACGTTAGGGTCGTTCTCCTGTGAGTCAAGATTTTCGGATCCGACGCAAAACTGATAGTTAATTGTAACGTTCAGCGCCTCCTAATGACGATAGAACACTCTAATTGCGTCGAGATTCAAAACATCGTCCTCCAGCAGACTTGTCTACAAGGGGATATCATTGCCTGGGGCACCTTATGGTCCGCCTCCTGTGAGTCTAGATTTTCGAATCCGACGCAAAACAGATACTTAATTGTAACGTTCATGGCCTCCTAATGACGATGGAACACTCAATTTGCGTCGAGATTCAATACATCGTCCTCCAGCCGACTTGTCTTCAAGGGCCTATTGCAACCTCGCTCACCTTATGATCGTTCTCCTGTGAGTCCAGATATTCGAATCCGACACAAATCGGACTGCCAATTGTAACGTTCAGAGCCTCCTAATGACGATGGTACACTGAAATTGCATCGAGTTTCAATACATCGTCCTCCAGCCGACTTGTCTCCAACGGGATATTGCTCCCTCGGGCACATATGGTCCGTCTCCTGTAGGTCCAGATATTCGAATCCGACGCAAAACGGACTGCCAATTGTAACGTTCAGAGCCTCCTAATGACGATGGAACACTCAAATTGCATCAAGATTCAATACATCGTCCTTCAGCCGACTTGTCTCCAAGCGTCCATTGCTGCCTCGGGCACGGTATGGTCGTTCTACTGTGAGTCTAGATTTCCTGATCCGACGCAAAACTGATAGTTAATGGTAACGTTCAACGCCTCCTAATGACGATAGATCACTCAAATTGCGTCGAGATTCAATACGTCGTCCTCCAGCCGACTTGATTCCAACGGGATATTGCTGCCTCGGGCACCATGTGCTGCGTCTCCTGTGAGTCTAGATTTTCGAATCCGACGCAAAAATGATAGTTAATTGTAACGTTCAGGGCCTCCTAATGACGATGGAACACTCAAATTGCATCAAGATTCTATACATCGTCATTCAACTGACTTGTCTCAACGGTCTATTGCTGCCTCGGGCACCTTATGGTCATTCTCCTCTGAGTCTACACTTTCGAATCCGACGCTAAACTGATAGTTAATTGTAACGTTCAGGGCCTCCTAATGACGATGGAACACCCAAATTGCGTCGAGATTCAATACATCGTCCTCCAGCCGACTTGTCTCCATGGGTCTACTGCTACCTCAGTCAATATCGTCGTTCTCCTGTGAGTCCAGATATTCGAATCCGACGCAAAACGGACTGCTAATAGTAACGTTCAGAGCCTCCTAATGATGATGGAACACTCACATTGCGTCGAGATTCAATACATCGTCCTCCAGCCGACTTGTCTCCAAGGGATATTGCTGCTTCGGGCACCATGTATTCCGTCCCCTGTGAGTCAAGAATTTCGAATCCGATGCAAAACTGATACTCAATTGTAACGTTCAGGACCTCCTAATGACGACGGAACTCTCAAATTGCGTCCCGATTCAATACATCGTCCTCCAGCCGACTTGTCTCCAAGGTTAATTGCTGCCTTGGGCACCTTATGGTCTTGCTCCTGTGAGTCTAGATTTTCGAATCCGACGCAAAACTGATATTTAATTGTAACGTTATGAGCCTCCTAATGACGATGGAACTCTCAAATTGCGTCGAGTTTCAATACATCGTCCTTCACCCGACTTGTGTCCAAGGGGATATTGCTGCCTCGGGCACCATATGGTGTGTCTCCTGTGAGTCTAGACTTTCTAATCCGACGCAAAACTTGTAGTTAATTGTCACGTACAGGGCCTCTTAATGACGATGGAACACTCAAATTGCATCGAGATCCAATACATCGTCCTCCAGCCGACTTGTCTGCAAGGGGATAATGCTGCCTCCTGCACCTTATCGTCGTTCCTCTGTGAGTCTAGATTTTCGAATCCGACGCGAAACTAATAGTTACTTGTAACGTTCAGGGCCTCCTAATGACGATAGTACACTCAAATTGCGTCGAGATTCGATTCGTCGTCCTCCAGCCGACTTGTCTCCAAGGGGACATTGCTACCTCGGGCGCCATATGGTCCGTCTGATGTGAGAATAGATTTTCAAATCCGGCGCGAAAATGATAGTTAATTGTAACGTTCAGGGCCTCCTAATGACGATGGAACACTCAAATTGCGTCGAGATTCAATACATCGTCCTCCAGCCGACTTGTCTCCATGGGTCTACTGCTACCTCGGTCAATATCGTCGTTCTCCTGTGAGTCCAGATATTCGAATCCGACGCAACACGGACTGCTAATAGTAACGTTCAGAGCCTCCTAATGATGATGGAACACTCATATTGCGTCGAGATTCAAAACATCGTCCATCAGCCGACTTGTCTCCAAGGGGATATTGCTGCCTCGGGCACCATATGGTCCGTCTCCTGTGAGTCTAGATTTTGGAATCCGACGCAAAACTGATATTTAATTGTAACGTTCAGGGCCTCCTAATGACGAAGGAACACTCAAATTGTGTCGAGATTCAATACATCGTCCTCCAGCCGACTTGTCTCCAAGGGTCTATTGCAGCCTCGGTCACCTTATGATCCGACTCCTGTGAGTCTAGAATTTCAAATCCGACGCAAAACTGAAAGTTAATGGTAACGTTCAGGGCCTAGTAATGACGATGGAACACTCCAATTGCGTCGAGATTCAATACATCGTCCTCCAGCCGACTTGTCTCCATGGGTCTAATGCTACCTAGGTCACCTTATCGTCGTTCTCCTGTGAGTCCAGATATTCGAATCCGACGCAACACGGACTGCTAATAGTAACGTTCAGAGCCTCCTAATGATGATGGATAACTCAAATTACGTCGAGATCCAATACATCGTCCTCCCGCCGACTTGTCTCCAACGGGATATTGCTGCCTCGGGCACCATGTGGTCAGTCTCATGTGAGTCTAGATTTTCGAATCCGACGCAAGAATGATAGTTAATTGTAACTTTCAGGGCCTCCTAATGACGATAGAACACTCAAATTGCGTCGAGATTCAATACATCGTCCTCCAGCCGACTTATCTCCAATTGTCTATTGCTGCCTCGGGCACCTTATCGTCGTTCCTCTGTGAGTCTAGATTCTAGAATCCGACGCAAAACTAATAGTTACTTGTAACGTTCAGGGCCTCCTAATGACGATAGAACACTCAAATTGCGGCGGGATTCAATACATCGTCCTCCAGCCGACTTGTCTACAAGGGGATATTGCTCCCTCGTGCACCTTATGGTCCGCCTCCTGTAAGTCTAGATTTTCGAATCCGACGCGAAACAGATAGTTAATTGTAACGTTCAGGGCCTGCTAATGACGAGGGAACACTCAAATTGCGTCGAGATTCAATACATCCTCCTCCAGCCGACTTGTCTCAAGGGGATGTTGCTGCCTCGGGCACCTCATCGTCGTTCCTCTGCGAGTCTAGATTTTCGAATCCGACGCAAAACTGATAGTTAATTGTAACGTTGAGGGCCTCCTAATGACGATGGAACACTGAAATTGCGTCGAGATTCAATACATCGTCCTCCAGCCGACTTGTCTCCATGGGTCTACTGCTACCTCGGTCACCTTATCGTCGTTCTCCTGAGAGTCCAGATATTCGAGTCCGACGCAAGACGGACTGCTAATAGTACCGTTCAGGGCCTCCTAATGATGATGGAACACTCAAATTGCGTCGAGATTCAATACATCGTCCTCCAGCCGACTTGTCTCCAAGGGGACATTGCTGCCTCGGGCACCTTATGGTCGTTCTCCTGTGAGTCTACATTTTCGATTCCGACACATAACTGATAGTTAACTGTAACGTTCAGGGCCTCCTAATGACGATGGAACACTCAAATTGCGTCGAGATTCAATACATCGTCCTCCAGCCGACTTGTCTCCATGGGTCTACTGCTACCTCGGTCACCTTATCGTCGTTCTCCTGAGAGTCCAGATATTCGAGTCCGACGCAAGACGGACTGCTAATAGTACCGTTCAGGGCCTCCTAATGATGATGGAACACTCAAATTGCGTCGAGATTCAATACATCGTCCTCCAGCCGACTTGTCTCCAAGGGGACATTGCTGCCTCGGGCACCATATAGGCCTTCTCCTGTGAGTCAAAAATTTCGAATCCGACGCAAAACTGACAGTTAATTGTAACGTTCAGGACCTGCTAATGACGATGGAACTCTCAAATTGCGTCGCGATTCAATACATCGTCCTCCAGCCGACTTGTCTGCAAGGGGATATTGCTGGCTCGGGCACCTTATCGTCGTTCCTCTGCGAGTCTAGATTTTCGAATCCGACGCAAAACTGATATTTAATTGTAACGTTAAGAGCCTCCTAATGACGATGGAACACTCAAATTGCGTCGAGATTCAATACATCGTCCTTCAGCCGACTTGTCTCCAAGGGGATTTTGCTGCCTCGTGCACCTTATGGTCCGCCTACTGTGAGTCTAGATTTTCGAATCCGACGCGAAACTGATAGTTAATTGCAACGTTCAGGGCCTCCTAATGACGATGGAACACTCAAATTGCGTCGAGATTCAAAACATCCTCCTGCAGCCGACTTGTCTGCAAGGGGATATTGCTGGCTCGGGCACCTTATCGTCGTTCCTCTGCGAGTCTAGATTTTCGAATCCGACGCAAAACTGATAGTTAATTGTAACGTTGAGGGCCTCCTAATGACGATGGAACACTGAAATAGCGTCGAGATTCAATACATCGCCCTTAAGCCGACTTGTCTCCAAGCGTCCATTGCTGCTTCGGGCACCTTACGTCGTTCTCCTATGTGTCTACAATTTCGATTCCGACATATAACTGATAGTTAATTGTAACGTTCAGGGCCTCCGAATGACGATGGAACACTCAAATTGCGTTGAGATTCAATACATTGTCCTCCAGCCGACTTGTCTCCATGGGTCTACTGCTACCTCGGTCACCTTATCGTCGTTCTCCTGTGAGTCCAGATATTCGAATCCGACGCAAAACGGACTGCTAATAGTAACGTTCAGTGCCTCCTAATGATGATGGAACACTCAAATTGCGTCGAGATTCAATACATCGTCCTCCAGCCGACTTGTCTCCAAGGGGATATTGCTGCCTGGGGCACCATATAGTCCTTCTCTTGTGAGTCAAAAGTTTCGAATCCGACGCAAAACTGATAGTTAATTGTAACGTTCAGGACCTCCTAATGACGATGGAACTCTCCAATTGCGTCGAGATTCAATACGTCGTCCTCCAGCCGCCTTGTCTCCAAGGGGATATTTCTGCCTCGGGCACCATATGGTCCAGCCCCTGTAGGTCCAGATATTCGAATTCGACGCAAAACGGACTGCCAATTGTAACGTTCAGAGCCTCCTAATGACGATGGAACACTCAAATTGCATCAAGATACAATACATCGTCATTCAGCCGACTTGTCTCCAACGGTCTATTGCTGCCTCGGTCACCTTATGGTCATTCTCCTCTGAGTCTACATTGTCGAATCCGACGCTAAAATGATAGTTAATTGTAGCGTTCAGGGCCTCCAAATGACAATGGAACACTGAAATAGCGTCGAGATTCAATACATCGTCCTTCAGCCGACTTGTTTATAAGCGTCCATTGCTGCCTCGAATAACTTATGGTCGTTTTCCTGTGAGTGTACATTTTCGATTCCGACACATAACTCATAGTTAATTGAACGTTCAGGGCCTCCTAATAAAGATGGAACGCTCAAATTGCGTCGAGATTCAATACATCGTCCTCCAGCCGACTTGTCTCCATGGGTCTACTGCTACCTAGGTCACCTTATCGTCGTTCTCCTGTGAGTCCAGATATTCGAATCCGAAGCTACACGGATTGCTAATAGTAACGTTCAGAGCCTCCTAATGATGATGGATAACTCAAATTGCGTCGAGATCCAATACATCGTCCTCCCGCCGACTTGTCTCCAACGGGATATTGCTGCCTCGGGCACCATGTGGTCCGTCTCATGTGAGTCTAGATTTTCGAATCCGACGCAAGAATGATAGTTAATTGTAACTTTCAGGGCCTCCTAATGACGATAGAACACTCAAATTGCGTCGAGATTTAATACATCGTCCTCCAGCCGACTTGTCTACAAGGGGATAACGCTGCCTCGGGCACCTTATGGCCCGCTTCCTGTGAGTCTAGATTTTGGAATCCAACGCGAATCTGATAGTTAATTGTAACGTTCAGGGCCTCCTAATGACGAGGGAACACTCAAATTGCGTCGAGATTCAATACATCCTCCTCCAGCCGACTTGTCTCAAGGGGATGTTGCTGCCTCGGGCACCTTATCGTCGTTCCTCTGCGAGTCTAGATTTTCGAATCCGACGCAAAACTGATAGTTAATTGTAACGTTCAGGGCCTCCTAATGACGATGGAACACTGAAATAGCGTCGAGATTCAATACATCGTCCTTCAGCCGTCTTGTCTCCAAGCATCCATTGCTGCCTCGGGCACCTTATGGTTGTTCTCCTGTGAGTCTACATTTTCGATTCCGACACATAACTGATAGTTAATTGTAACGTTCAGGGCCTCCTAATGACGATGGACCACTCAAATTGCGTCGAGATACAATACATCGTCCTCCAGCCGACTTGTCTCCATGGGTCTACTGCTACCTCGGTCACCTTATCGTCGTTCTCCTGAGAGTCCAGATATTCGAGTCCGACGCAAAACGGACTGCTAATAGTAACGTTCAGGGCCTCCTAATGATGATGGAACACTCAAATTGCGTCGAGATTCCATACATCATCCTCCAGCTGACTTGTCTCCAAGGGGATATTGCTGCCTCGGGCACCATATAGTCCTTCTCCTGTGAGTCAAAAATTTCGAATCCGACGCAAAACTGACAGTTAATTGTAACGTTTAGGACCTCCTAATGACGATGGAACTCTCAAATTGCGTCGCGATTCAATACATCGTCCGCCAGCCGACTTGTCTCCAAGGGTCAATTGCTGCCTTGGGCACCTAATGGTCTAGCTCCTGTGAGTCTAGATTTTCGAATCCGACGCAAAACTGATATTTACTTGTAACGTTAAGAGCCTCCTAATGACGATGGAACACTCAAATTGCGTCGAGATTCAATACATCTTCCTTCAGCCGACTTGTCTCCAAGGGGATATTGCTGCCTCGGTCACCTTATGGACGTTCTCCTGTGTGTCTACATTTTCGATTCCGATACATAACTGATAGTTAATTGTAACTTTCAGGGCCTCCTAATGACGATGGAACACTTAAATTGCGTCGAGATTCAATACATCGTCCTCCAGCCTACTTGTCTCCAAAGGGATATTGCTGTCTTGGGCACCATGTGGTCCGTCTCCTGTGAGTCTAGATTTTCGAATCCGACGCAAAACTAATAGTTAATTGTAACGATCATGGCCTCCTAATGACGATGGAACACTCAAATTGCGTCAAGATATAATACATCGTCCTCCAGCCGACTTGTGTGCTAGGGGATATTGCTGCCTCAGGCACCTCTTCGTCGTTCCTCTGTGAGTCTAGCTTTTCGAATCCGACGCAAAACTAATAGTTAATTGTAACGTTCAGGACCTCCTAATGACGATGGAACACTGAAATAGCGTCGAGATTCAATACATCGTCCTTAAGCCGACTTGTCTCCAAGCGTCCATTGCTGCTTCGGGCACCTTATGGTCGTTTTCCTATGTGTCTACATTTTCGATTCCGACATATAACTGATAGTTAATTGTAACGTTCAGGGCCTCCTAATGACGATGGAACACTCAAACTGCGTTGTGATTCAATACATCGTCCTCCAGCCGACTTGTCTCCATTAGTCTACTGCTACCTCGCTCACCTTATCGTCGTTCTCCTGTGAGTCCAGATATTCGAATCCGACGCAAAACGGACTGCTAATAGTAGCGTTCAGAGCCTCCTAATGATGATGGAACACTCAAATTGCGTCGAGATTCAATACATCGTACTCCAGCCGACTTGTCTCCAAGGGGATATTGCTGCCTCGGGCACCATATAGTCCTTCTCTTGTGAGTCAAAAGTTTCGAATCCGACGCAAAACTGATAGTTAATTGTAACGTTCAGGACCTCCTAATGACGATGGAACTCTCAAATTGCAACGCGATTCAATACATTGTCCACCAGCCGACTTGTCTCCAAGTGACAATTGCTGCCTTGGGCACCTAATGGTCTTGCTCCTGTGATTCTAGATTTTCAAATCCGACGAAAAACTGATATTTAATTGTGACGTTAAGAACCTCCTAATGACGATGGAACACTCAAATTGCGTCGAGATTCAATACATCTTAATTCAGCCGACTTGTCTCCAAGGGGATATTGCTGCCTCGGTCACCTTATGGTCGTTCTCCTGTGTATCTACATTTTCGATTCCGATACATAACTGATAGTTAATTGTAACGTTCAAGGCCTCCTAATGACGATGGAACACTTAAATTGCGTCGATATTCAATACATCGCCCTCCAGCCACCTTGTCCACAAGCGGATATTGCTGCTTCGGGCACCTTATGGTCCGCTTCCCGTGAGTCTAGATTTTCGAATCCGACGCAAAACTAATAGTTAATTGTAACGATCATGGCCTCCTAATGACGATGGAACACTCAAATTGCGTCGAGATACAATACATCGTCCTCCAGCCGACTTGTGTGCTAGGGGATATTGCTGCCTCGGGCACCTTTTCGTCGTTCCTCTGTGAGTCTAGCTTTTCGAATCCGACCCAAAGCTAATAGTTAATTGTAACGTTCAAAGCCTCCTAATGACGATAGCATACTCAAATTGCGTCGAGATTCAATACGTCGTCCTCCAGCCGACTTGTCTCCAAGGGGATATTGCTGCCTCGGGCACCATATCGTCCGTCTCCTGTGAGTCTAGATTTTCGAATCCGACTCAAAACTTGTAGTTAATTGTAACGTTCAGGGCCTCCTAATGACGAAGGAACACCCAAATTGCGTCAAAATTCGATACATCGTCCTCCGGCCGACTTGTCTCCATGGGTCTATTGCTACCTCGCTCACCTTATGGTCGTTCTCCTGTGAGTCTAGATTTTCGAATCCGACGCAAAACTGATGTTTAATTGTAACGTTCATGGCCTCCAAATGACGATGGAACACTCAAATTGCGTCGAGATTCAATACATCGTCCTCCAGCCGACTTTGGCTCCAATTGTCTATTGCTGCCTCTGGCACCTTATGGTCGTTCTCCTGTGAGTCTAGATGTTCGGATCCGACGCATAACTGATAGTTTATTGTAACGTTCTGCGCCTCCTAATGACGATAGAACACTCAAATTGCGTCGAGATTCAATACATTGTCCTCCAGCCGACTTGTCTACAAGGGGATATTGCTGCCTCGGGCACCTTATGGTCCGCCTCCTGTTACTCTAGATTTTCGAATCTGACGCAAAACTGATAGTTAATTGTAACCTTCATGGCCTCCTAATGACGATGGAACACTCAAATTGCGTCGAGATACAACACATCGTCCTCCAGCCGACTTGTCTCGAAGGGTATATTGCTGCCTCAGGCACCTTATGGTCGTTCTCCTGTGAGTCTAGATTTTCGGATCCGACGCACAACTGATAGTTAATTGTAACGTTCAGCGCCTCCTAATGACGATAGAACACTCAAATTGCGTCGAGATTCAATACATCGTCTTCCAGCCGACTTGTCTACAAGGGTCTATTGCTGCCTCGGGCACATATCGTCGTTCTCTTGTGAGTCTAGATTTTCGAATCCGACGCGAAACTGATAGTTAATTGTAACGTTCAGGGCCTCCTAATGACGATGGAACACTCAAATTGCGTCGAGATTCAATACATCCTCCTGCAGCCGACTTGTCTGCAAGGGGATATTGCTGCCTCGGGCACCTTATCGTCGTTCCTCTGCGAGTCTAGTTTTTCGAATCCGACGCAAAACTGATAGTTAATTGTAACGTTCAGGGCCTCCTAATGACGATGGAACACTGAAATAGCGTCGAGATTCAATACATCGTCCTTAAGCCGACTTGTCTCCAAGCGTCCATTGCTGCTTCATGCACCTTATGGTCGTTCTCCTATGTGTCTACATTTTCGATTCCGACATATAACTGATAGTTAATTGTAACGTTCAGGGCCTCCTAATGACGATGGAACACTCAAATTGCGTCGAGATTCAATACATCGTCCTCCAGCCGACTTGTCTCCATGGGTCTACTGCTACCTCGGTCACCTTATCGTCGTTCTCCTGTGAGTCCAGATATTCGAATCCGACGCAAAACGGACTGCTCTGAACGTAAGGTGAGCGAGGTAGCAATAGACCCATGGAGACAAGTCGGCCGGAGGACGATGTATCGAATTTTGACGCAATTTGGGTGTTCCTTCGTCATTAGGAGGCTCTGAACGTTACTATTATAGTAACGTTCAGAGCCACCTAATGATGATGGAACACTCAAATTGTGTCGAGATTCATTACATCGTCCTCCAGCCGACTTGTCTCCAAGGGGATATTGCTGCCTCGGGCACCATATAGTCCTTCTCTCTTGTGAGTCAAAAGTTTCGAATCCGACGCAAAACTGATAGTTAATTGTTACGTTCAGGACCTCCTAATGACGATGGAACTCTCAAATTGCGACGCGATTCAATACATCGTCCACCAGCCGACTTGTCTCCAAGAGTCAATTGCTGGCTTGGGCACCTAATGGTCTTGCTCCTGTGAGTCTAGATTTTCGAATCCGACGAAAAACTGATATTTAATTGTGACGTTAAGAGCCTCCTAATGACGATGGAACACTCAAATTGCGTCGAGATTCAATACATCTTCCTTCAGCCGACTTGTCTCCAAGGGGATATTGCTGCCTCGGGCACCTTATGGTCGTTCTCCTGTGTGTCTACATTTTCGATTCCGATACATAACTGATAGTTAATTGTAACGTTCAGGGCCTCCTAATGACGATGGAACACTTAAATTGCGTCGAGATTCAATACATCGTCCTCCAGCCTACTTGTCTCCAAAGGGATATTGCTGTGTCGGGCACCATGTGGTCCGTCTCCTGTGAGTCTAGATTTTCGATTCCGACGCAAAAACGAATGTTAATTGTAACGTTCAGGGCCTCCTAATGACGATAGAACACTCAAATTGCGTCGATATTCAATACATCGCCCTCCAGCCAACTTGTCCACAAGGGGATATTGCTGCCTCGGGCACCTTATAGTCCGCCTCCTGTGAGTCTAGATTTTCGAATCCGACGCAAAATTAATAGTTAATTGTAACGTTCATGGCCTCCTAATGACGATGGAACACTCAAATTGCGTCGAGATTCAATACATCGTCCTCCAGCCGACTTGTCTCCAAGGGGATATTGCTGCCTCGGGCACCATATGGTCCGTCCCCTGTAGGTCCAGATATTCGAATCCGACGCAAAACTGATAGTTAATTGTAACGTTCAGGACCTCCTAATGACGATGGAACACTCAAATTGCGTCGCGATTCAGAACATCGTCCTCCAGCCGACTTCTCTCCAAGTCTCAATTGCTGCCTTTCGCAACTAATGGTCTTGCTCCTGTGAGTCTCGATTTTCGAATCGCACGCAAAACTGATGGTTAATTGTAACGTTCAGGGCCACCGAATGACGATGGAACACTCAAATTGCGTCGCGATTCAATACAGCGTCCTCCAGTCGACTTGTCTCCAAAGGTCAATTGCTGCCTTTGGCACCTAATGGTCTTGCTCCCGTGAGTCTAGATTTTCGAATCCGACGCAAAACTGATAGTTAATTGTAACGTTGTGGGCCTCCTAATAACAATGGAACACTCAAATTGCGTCGAGATTCAATACATCGTCCTTCAGCCGACTTGTCTCCAAGGGGATATTGCTGCCTCGTACACCTTGTGGTCGTTCTCCTGTGAGTCAGGATTTTCGAATCCGACGCAAAACTGATGGTTAATTGTAACGTTCATGGCCTCTTAATGACGATGGAACACTCAAATTGCGTCGAGATTCAATACATCGTCCTCCAGCCGAATTGTCTCTAAGGGTCTATTGCTGCCTGGGGCACCTTATGGTTGTTCTCCTGTGAGTCTAGATTTTCGGATCGGACGCATAACTGATAGTTAATTGTAACGTTCAGCGCCTCCTAATGACGATAGAACACTCAAATTGCGTCGAGATTCAATACGTCGTCCTCCAGCCGACTTGTCTCCAAGGGGATATTGCTGCCTCGGGCACCAATGGTCCATCTCCTGTGAGTCTAGATTTTCGAATCCGACTCAAAACTTGTAGTTACTTGTAACGTTCAGGGCCTCCTAATGACCATGTAACACTCAAATTACGTCGAGATTCAATACATCGTCCACCCGCCGACTTGTCTCCAACGGGATATTGCTGCCTCGGGCACCATGTGGTCCGTGTCCTGTGAGTGCCGATTATCGAATCCGACGCAAAAAAGATAGTTAATTGTAACGTTCAGGGCCTCTTAATGACGAGGAAACACTCAAATTGCGTCGAAATTCAATACATCGTCCTCCAGCCGATTTGTCTCCATGGGTCTATTGCTACCTCGCTCACCTTATGGTCGTTCTCCTGTGAGTCTAGATTTTCGAATCCGACTCAAAACTGATGGTTAATTGTAACGTTCATGGCCTCCTAATGACGATGGAACACTCGAATTGCGTCGAGATTCAATACATCGTCCTCCAGCCGACATGTGTGCTAGGGGATGTTGCTGCCTCGGGCACCTTATCGTCGTTCCTCTGTGAGTATAGATTTTCGAATCCGACGCAAAACTAATAGTTAATTGTAACGTTCAGGGCCTCCTAATGACGATAGAACACTCAAATTGCGTCGAGATTCAATACATCGTCCTCCAGGGGACTTGTCTACAAGGGTCTATTGCTGCCTCGGCACATATCGTCGTTCTCCTGTGAGTCTAGATTCTCGAATCCGACGCGAAACTGATAGTTAATTGTAACGTTCAGGGCCTCCTAATGACGATGGAACACTCAAATTGCGTCGAGATTCAATACATCGTACTCCAGCCGACTTGTCTACAAGGGGATATTGCTGCCTCATGCACCATATTGGTACGTTTCCTGTGAGTAGATTTTCGAATGCGACGCAAAACTTGTAGTTAACTGTAACGTTCAGGGCCTCCTAATGACGATGGAACACTCTTATTGCGTCGAGATCCAATACATCGTCCTCCCGCCGACTTGTCTCCAACGGGATATTGCTCCCTCGGGCTCCATGTGTTCATTCTCCTGTGAGTCTAGATTTTCGAATCCGACGCAAAAATGATAGTTAATTGTAACGTTCAGGACCTCCTAATGTCGAAGGAACACTCAAATTGCGTCGAGATTCAATACATCGTCCTCCAGCCGACTTGTGTGCAAGGGGATATTGCTGCCTCGGGCACCATATGGTCCGTCTCCTGTGACTCTAGATTTTCGAATCCGACGCAAAACGTGTAGTTGATTGTAACGTTCATGGCCACCTAATGACGATGGAACACTCAAATTGCGTCGAGATCCAATACATCGACCTCCCGCCGACTTGTCTCCAACGGGATATTGCTGCATCGGGTACCATGTGGTCCGTCTCCTGTGAGTCTAGATTTTCGAATCCAACGCAAATGTGATAGTTAATTGAAACGTTCAGGGCCTCCTAATGACGAATGAACGGTCAAATTGCGTCGAAATTCTATACGTCGTCCTCCAGACGACTTGTCTACAACGGGATCTTGCTGCCACGGGCAGCTTACGGTCCGCCTCCTGTGAGTCTAGATTTTCGGATCCGAAGCAAAACTGATAGTTAATTGTAACGTTCATGGCCTCCTAATGACGATGGAACACTCAAACTGCGTTGGGACTCAATACGTCGTCCTCCAGACGACTTGTCTCCAAGGGGATATTGCTGCCTCAGGCACCATATGGTCCGTCTACTGTGAGTCTAGATTTTCGAATCCGACGCAAAACCTGTCGTTAATTGTAACGTTCAGGGCCTCCTAATGTCGATGGAACACTCAAATTGCGTCGAGATTCAATACATCGTCCTCCAGCAGACTTGTCTCCATATGTCGGCTGCTACCTCGGTCACCTTATAGTCGTTCTCCTGTGAGTCTAGATTTTCGAATCCGACGCAAAACGGACTGCTAATTGTAAAGTTCATGGCCTCCTAATGACGATGGAACACTCAAATTGCGTCGAGATCCAATACATCGTCCTCCAGCAGACTTGTCTCCATGGGTCTACTGCTACCTCGGTCACCTTATAGTCGTTCTCCTGTGAGTCTAGATTTTCGAATCCGACGCAAGACGGACTGCTAATTGTAACGTTCATGGCCTCCTAATGACGATGGAAGACTCATATTGAATCAAGATTCAATACATCGTCATTCAGCCGACTTGTCTCCAAGGGTCTGTTGCTGCCTCGGGCACATATCATCGTACTCCTGTGAGTGTACATTTTCGAATCCGACGCGCAACTGATAGTTAATTGTAACGTTCAGGGCCTCCTAATGACGATGGAACAATCTAATTCCGTCGAGATTCAATACATCATTCTCCAGCCGACTTCTCCACAAGGGGATATTGCTGCCTCGGGCACCACATGGACGATGTCCTGTAGGTCCAGATATTCGAATGCGACGCAAAACGGACTGCTAATTGTAAAAATTCATGGCCTCCTAATGACGATGGAAGACTCATATTGAATCAAGATTCAATACATCGTCATTCAGCCGACTTGTCTCCAAGGGTCTGTTGCTGCCTCGGGCACATATCATCGTACTCCTGTGAGTGTACATTTTCGAATCCGACGCGGAACTGATAGTTAATTGTAACGTTCAGGGCCTCCTAATGACGATGGAACACTCAAATTGCGTCGAGATTCAATACATCGTCCTCCAGCCGACATGTGTGCTAGGGGATATTGCTGCCTCGGGCACCTTGTCGTCGTTCCTCTGTGAGTATAGATTTTCGAATCCGACGCAAAACTGATGGTTAATTGTAACGTTCAGGGCCTCCGAATGACGATGGAACACTCAAATTGCGTCGCGATTCAATACATCGTCCTCCAGTCGACTTGTCTCCAAAGGTCAATTGCTGCCTTTGGCACCTAATGGTCTTGCTCCCGTGAGTCTAGATTTTCGAATCCGACGCAAAACTGATAGTTAATTGTAACGTTGTGGGCCTCCTAATAACAATGGAACACTCAAATTGCGTCGAGATTCAATACATCGTCCTTCAGCCGACTTGTCTCCAAGGGGATATTGCTGCCTCGTACACCTTGTGGTCGTTCTCGTGTGAGTCAGGATTTTCGAATCCGACGCAAAACTGATGGCTAATTGTAACGTTCATGGCCTCTTAATGACGATGGAACACTCAAATTGCGTCGAGATTCAATACATCGTCCTCCAGCCGAATTGTCTCTAAGGGTCTATTGCTGCCTGGGGCACCTTATGGTTGTTCTCCTGTGAGTCTAGATTTTCGGATCGGACGCATAACTGATAGTTAATTGTAACGTTCAGCGCCTCCTAATGACGATAGAACACTCAAATTGCGTCGAGATTCAATACGTCGTCCTCCAGCCGACTTGTCTCCAAGGGGATATTGCTGCCTCGGGCACCAATGGTCCATCTCCTGTGAGTCTAGATTTTCGAATCCGACTCAAAACTTGTAGTTACTTGTAACGTTCAGGGCCTCCTAATGACCATGTAACACTCAAATTACGTCGAGATTCAATACATCGTCCACCCGCCGACTTGTCTCCAACGGGATATTGCTGCCTCGGGCACCATGTGGTCCGTGTCCTGTGAGTGCCGATTATCGAATCCGACGCAAAAAAGATAGTTAATTGTAACGTTCAGGGCCTCTTAATGACGAGGAAACACTCAAATTGCGTCGAAATTCAATACATCGTCCTCCAGCCGATTTGTCTCCATGGGTCTATTGCTACCTCGCTCACCTTATGGTCGTCCTCCTGTGAGTCTAGATTTTCAAATCCGACTCAAAACTGATGGTTAATTGTAACGTTCATGGCCTCCTAATGACGATGGAACACTCAAATTGCGTCGAGATTCAATACATCGTCCTCCAGCCGACATGTGTGCTAGGGGATGTTGCTGCCTCGGGCACCTTATCGTCGTTCCTCTGTGAGTATAGATTTTCGAATCCGACGCAAAACTAATAGTTAATTGTAACGTTCAGGGCCTCCTAATGACGATAGAACACTCAAATTGCGTCGAGATTCAATACATCGTCCTCCAGGGGACTTGTCTACAAGGGTCTATTGCTGCCTCGGCACATATCGTCGTTCTCCTGTGAGTCTAGATTCTCGAATCCGACGCGAAACTGATAGTTAATTGTAACGTTCAGGGCCTCCTAATGACGATGGAACACTCAAATTGCGTCGAGATTCAATACATCGTACTCCAGCCGACTTGTCTACAAGGGGATATTGCTGCCTCATGCACCATATTGGTACGTTTCCTGTGAGTAGATTTTCGAATGCGACGCAAAACTTGTAGTTAATTGTAACGTTCAGGGCCTCCTAATGACGATGGAACACTCATATTGCGTCGAGATCCAATACATCGTCCTCCCGCCGACTTGTCTCCAACGGGATATTGCTCCCTCGGGCTCCATGTGGTCATTCTCCTGTGAGTCTAGATTTTCGAATCCGACGCAAAAATGATAGTTAATTGTAACGTTCAGGACCTCCTAATGTCGAAGGAACACTCAAATTGCGTCGAGATTCAATACATCGTCCTCCAGCCGACTTGTGTGCAAGGGGATATTGCTGCCTCGGGCACCATATGGTCCGTCTCCTGTGACTCTAGATTTTCGAATCCGACGCAAAACGTGTAGTTGATTGTAACGTTCATGGCCACCTAATGACGATGGAACACTCAAATTGCGTCGAGATCCAATACATCGACCTCCCGCCGACTTGTCTCCAACGGGATATTGCTGCATCGGGTACCATGTGGTCCGTCTCCTGTGAGTCTAGATTTTCGAATCCAACGCAAATGTGATAGTTAATTGAAACGTTCAGGGCCTCCTAATGACGAATGAACGGTCAAATTGCGTCGAAATTCTATACGTCGTCCTCCAGACGACTTGTCTACAACGGGATCTTGCTGCCACGGGCAGCTTACGGTCCGCCTCCTGTGAGTCTAGATTTTCGGATCCGAAGCAAAACTGATAGTTAATTGTAACGTTCATGGCCTCCTAATGACGATGGAACACTCAAACTGCGTTGGGACTCAATACGTCGTCCTCCAGATGACTTGTCTCCAAGGGGATATTGCTGCCTCAGGCACCAAATGGTCCGTCTACTGTGAGTCTAGATTTTCGAATCCGACGCAAAACCTGTCGTTAATTGTAACGCTCAGGGCCTCCTAATGTCGATGGAACACTCAAATTGCGTCGAGATTCAATACATCGTCCTCCAGCAGACTTGTCTCCATGGGTCTGCTGCTACCTCGGTCACCTTATAGTCGTTCTCCTGTGAGTCTAGATTTTCCAATCCGACGCAAAACGGACTGCTAATTGTAAAGTTCATGGCCTCCTAATGACGATGGAACACTCAAATTGCGTCGAGATCCAATACATCGTCCTCCAGCAGACTTGTCTCCATGGGTCTACTGCTACCTCGGTCACCTTATAGTCGTTCTCCTGTGAGTCTAGATTTTCGAATCCGACGCAAGACGGACTGCTAATTGTAACGTTCATGGCCTCCTAATGACGATGGAAGACTCATATTGAATCAAGATTCAATACATCGTCATTCAGCAGACTTGTCTCCAAGGGTCTGTTGCTGCCTCGGGCACATATCATCGTACTCCTGTGAGTGTACATTTTCGAATCCGACGCGCAACTGATAGTTAATTGTAACGTTCAGGGCCTCCTAATGACGATGGAACAATGTAATTGCGTCGAGATTCAATACATCATTCTCCAGCCGACTTCTCCACAAGGGGATATTGCTGCCTCGGGCACCACATGGACGATATCCTGTAGGTCCAGATATTCGAACGCGACGCAAAACGGACTGCTAATTGTAACGTTCAGAGCCTCCTAATGACGGTGGAAGACTCATATTGAATCAAGATTCAATACATCGTCATTCAGCCGACTTGCCTCCAAGGGTCTGTTGCTGCCTCGGGCACATATCATCGTACTCCTGTGAGTGTACATTTTCGAATCCGACGCGCAACTGATAGTTAATTGTAACGTTCAGGGCCTCCTAATGACGATGGAACAATCTAATTGCGTCGAGAATCAATACATCATTCTCCAGCCGACTTCTCTCCAAGGGGATATTGCTGCCTCGGGCACCTTATGGTCGTTCTCCTGCGAGTCTAGATTTTAGAAACCGACGCAAAACTAATGGGTAATTGTAACGTTCATGGCCTCCTAATGATGATGGAACACTCATATTGCGTCGAGATTCAATACATCGTCCTCCAGCCGACTTGTCTCCAAGGTAATATTGCTGCCTCATGCACCATATTGGTACGTTTCCTGTGAGTAGATTTTCGAATGCGACGCATAACTGATAGTTCATTCTAACGTTAAGCGCCTCCTAATGACGATAGAACACTCAAATTGCGTCGAGATTCAATACATCGTCCTCCAGGCGACTTGTCTACAAGGGTCTATTGCTGCCTTGGCCACATATCGTCGTTCTCCTGTGACTCTAGATTCTCGAATCCGACGCGAAACTGATAGTTAATTGTTACGTTCAGGGACTTCTAATCACGATAGAACACTCAAATTGCGTCGAGTTTAAATACATCGTCCTCCAGCCGACTTGTCTACAAGGGGATGTTGCTGCCTCGGGCACCTTATGGTCCGCCTCCTGTTAGTCTAGATTTTCGAATCCGACGCTAAACTGATAGTTAATTGTAACGTTCATGGCCTCCTAATGACGATGGAACACTCAAATTGCGTCGAGATTCAATACATCGTCCTCCAGCCGACTTGTGTGCAAGGGGATATTGCTGTTCCGGGCACCTTATTGTCGTTCCTCAGTGAGTCAAGATTTTCAAATTCAAATCAAAACTAATAGTTAATTCTAACGTTCAGGGATACCTAATGACGAAGGAACACTCAAATTGCGTCGAAATTCAATACATCGTCCTCCAGGCGACTTGTCTCCATGGGTCTATTGCTACCTCGCTCACCTTATGGTCGTACTCCTGTGAGTCTAGATTTTCGAATCCGACGCAAAAATGATGGTTAACTGTAACATTCATGGCCTCCTAATGACGATGGAACACTCAAATTGCGTCGAGATTCAATACATCGTCCTCCGGTCGACTTGTCTCCAAGGGGATATTGCTGCCTCGGGCACCATATGGTCCGTCTCCTGTGAGTCTAGATTTTCTAATCCGACGCAAAACGTGTAGTTAATTGTAACGTTCAGGGCCACCTAATGACGATGGAACACTCAAATTGCGTCGAGATCCAATACATCGACCTCCCGCCGACTTGTCTCCAACGGGATATTGCTGCCTCGGGCACCATGTGGTCCGTCTCCTGTGAGTCTAGATTTTCGAATCCGTGGCAAAAGTGATAGTTAATTGAAACGTTCAGGGCCTCCTAATGACGAATGAACAGTCAAATTGCGTCGAGATTCTATACGTCGTCCTCCAGACGACTTGTCTACAATGGGTTCTTGCTGCCTCGGGCAGCTTACGGTCCGAATCCTGTGAGTCTAGATTTTCGAATCCGACGCAAAACTGATAGTTAATTGTAACGTTCATGGCCTCCCAATGACGATGGAACACTCAAATTGCGTCGGGACGCAATACGTCGTCCTCCAGCCGACTTGTCTCCAAGGGGATATTGCTGCCTCAGGCACCATATGGTCCGTCTACTGTAAGTCTAGATTTTCGAATCCGACGCAAAACCTGTAGTTAATTGCAACGTTCAGAGCCTCCTAATGACGATGGAACACTCATATTGAATCAAGATTCAATACATCGTCATTCAGCCAACTAGTCTCCAACGGGCTATTGCTGCCACGGGCACCTTATTGTCGTTCTCCTCTGAGTCTACATTTTCGAATCCGACGCAAAACTGATAGTTAATTGTAACGCTCAGGGCCCCCTAATGACGATGGAACACTGAAATAGCGTCGAAATTCAATACATCGTCCTTCAGTCGACTTGTCTCCAAGCGTCCGTTGCTGCCTGGGGCACCAAATGGTCCGTCTCCTGTGAGTCTAGATTTTCGAATCCGACACAAAACTTGCAGTTACTTGTAACGTTCAGGGCTTCCTAATGACGATGGAACACTCAAATTACGTCGAGATACAATACATCGTCTACCCGCCGACTTGTCTCCAACGGGATATTGCTGCCTCGGACACCATGTGGTGCGTCTCCTGTGAGTCTAGATTTTCGAATACGACGCACAAATGATAGTTAATTGTAACGTTCAGGGCCTAGTAATGACGATGGAACACTCAAATTACGTCGAGAATCAATACATCGTCCTCCAGCCGACTTGACCTCAAGGGTCTATTGCTGCCTCGGTCACCATATGGTCCGACTCCTGTGAGTCTAGAATTTCGAATCCGACGCAAAACTGATAGTTAATTGTAACGTTCAGGGCCTATTAATGACGATGGAACATTCAAATTGCGTCGAGATTCAATACATCGTCCACCAGGCGACTTGTCTCCAGATGTCTATTGTACCCTCGGGCACCTTATGGTCGTTCTCCTGTGAGTCTAGATTTTCGGATCCGACGCATAACTGATAGTTAATTGTAACGTTCAGGGTCTCCTAATGACGATGGAACACTCAAATTGCGTCGAGATTCAATACATCATCCTCCAGCCGACTTGCCTCCAAGGGGATATTGCTGCCTCGGGCACCTGATGGTCGTTCTCCTGTGAGTTTAGATTTTCGAATCCGACGCAAAACTGATGGTTAATTGTAACGTTCATGGCCTCCTAATGACGATGGAACACTCAAATTGCGTCGAGATTCAATACATCGTCCTCCAGCCGACTTGTCTCCAAGGGTCTCTTGCTGCCTCGGGCACCTTATGGTTGTTCTCCTGTGAGTCTAGATTTTCGGATCCGACGCATAACTGATAGTTAATTGTAACGTTCAGGGCCTCCAAATGGCGATGGAACACTCAAATTGCGTCGCGATTTAATACATCGTCCTCCAGCCGACTTCTCTCCAAGGCTCAATTGCTGCCTTTGGCACCTAATGGTCTTGCTCCTGTGAGTCTAGATTTTCGAATCCGACGCAAAACTGATGGTTAATTGTAACGTTCAGGGCCTCCGAATGACGATGGAACACTCAAATTGCGTCGCGATTCTATACATCGTCCTCCATCCGACTTGTCTCCAAGGGTCAATTGCTGCCTTTGGCACCTAAAGGTCTTGCTCCCGTGAGTCTAGATTTTCGAATCCGACGCGAAACTGATAGTTAATTGTAACGTTCAGGGCCTCCTAATGACAATGGACCACTCAAATTGCGTCGAGATTCAATACATCGTCCTCCAGCCGACTTGTGTGCTAGGGGATATTGCTGCCTCGGGCACCTTATCGTCGTTCCTCTGTGAGTCTAGATTTTCGAATCCGACGCAAAACTAATAGTTAATTGTAAAATTCAGGGCCTCCTAATGACGATAGAGTACTCAAATTGCGTCAAGATTCAATACGTCGTCCTCCAGCCAACTTGTCTCCAAGGGGATTTTGCTGCCTCGGGCACCATGAGGTCCGTCTCCTGTGAGTGTAGATTTTCGAATCCGACGCAAAAGTTATAGTTAATTGAAACGTTCATGGCATCCTAATGACGATGGAACACTCAAATTGCGTCGGCATTCAATACGTCGTCCTCCAGCCGACTTGTCTCCAAGGGGATATTGCTGCCTCGGGCCGTCTACTGTGAGTCTAGATTTTCGAAACCGACGGAAATACTGTAGTTAATTGTAACGTTCAGGGCCTCCTAATGACGATGGAACACTCAAATTACGTCGAGATTCAATACATCGTCAACCCGCCGACTTCTCTCCAACGGGATATTGCTGCCTCGGGCACCTTATGGTCGTTCTCCTCTGAGTCTACATTTTCGAATCCGACGCAAAACTCATAGTTAATTGTAACGTTCAGGGCCTCCTAATGACGATGGAACACTGAAATAGCGTCGAATTTGAATACATCGTCCTTCAGTCGACTTGTCTCCAAGCGTCCGTTGCTGCCTCGGGCACCAAATGGTCCGTCTCCCGTGAGTCTAGATTTTCGAATACGACGCACAAATGATGGTTAATTGTAACGTTCAGGGCCTAGTAATGACGATGGAACACTCATATTGCGTCGAGAATCAATACATCGTCCTCCAGCCGACTTGACTCCAAGGGTCTATTGCTGTCTCGGTCACCATATGGTCCGACTCCTGTGAGTCTATAATATCGAATCCGACGCAAAACTGATAGTTAATTGTAACGTTCAGGGCCTAGTAATGACGATGGAACACTCAAATTGCGTCGATATTCAATACATCGTCCACCAGGCGACTTGTCTCCAGATGTCTATTGTACCCTCGGGCACCTTATGGTCGTTCTCCTGTGAGTCTAGATTTTCGGATCCGACGCATAACTGATAGTTAATTGTAACGTTCAGGGCCTCCTAATGACGATGGAACACTCAAATTGCGTCGAGATTCAATACATCATCCTCCAGCCGACTTGTCTCCAAAGGGTTATTGCTGCCTCATGCACCATATTGGTCCGTCTATTGTGAGTATATTTTCGAATGCGACGCAAAACTTGTAGTTAATTGTAACGTTCAGGGCCTCCTATTGACGAAGGAACACTCAAATTGCGTCTCGATTCAATACATTGTCCTCCAGCCGACTTCTCTCCAAGGCTCAATTGCTGCCTTTGGCACCTAATGGTTTTGCTCCTGTGAGTCTAGATTTTCGAATCCGACGCAACACTGTTGGTTAATTGCAACATTCAGGGCCTCCGAATGACGATGGAACACTCAAGTTGCGTCGCGATTCAATACATCGTCCTCCATCCGGCTTGTCTCCAAGGGTCAATTGCTGCCTTTGGCACCTAATGATCATGCTCCCGTGAGTCTATATTTTCGATTCCGACATATAACTGATAGTTAATTGTAACGTTCAGGGCCTCCTAATGACGAAGGAACACTCAAATTGCGTCGAGATTCAATACATCGTCCTCCAGCCGACTTGTGTGCTAGGGGATATTGCTGCCTCGGGCACCTTATCGTCGTTCCTCTGTGAGTCTACATTTTCGAATACGACGCAAAACTAATAGTTAATTGTAACGTTCAGGGCCTCTCAATGACGATAGAGTACTCAAATTGCGTCGAGATTCAATACGTCGTCCTCCAGCCGACTTGTCTCCATGGGGATTTTGCTGCCTCTGGCACCTAATGGTCCATCTCCTGTGAGTCTAGATTTTCGAATCCGACGCTAAACTTGTAGTTAATTGTAACGTTGAGGGCCTCCTAACGACGAAGGAACACTCAAATTGCGTCGAGATCCAATACATCGTCCTCCCGCCGACTTGTCTCCAACGGGATATTGCTGCCTCGGGTACCATGTGGTCCGTCTCCTGTGAGTCTAGATTTCCAAATCCGACGCAAAAATGAAAGTTAATTGTAACGTTCAGGGCCTCCTAATGTCGAAGGGACACTCAAATTGCGTCGAGATTCAATACATCGTCCTCCAGCCGACTTGTCTCCAAGGGTCTATTGCTGTCTCGGGCACCTGATGGTCGTTCTCCTGTGAGTCTAGATTTTCGAATCCGACGCAAAACTGATGGTTAATTGTAACGTTCATGGACTCTTAATGACGATGGAACACTCAAATTGCTTCGAGATTCAATACATCGTCCTCCAGCCGACTTGTCTCCAAGGGTCTATTGCTGCCTCGGGCACCTTATGGTTGTTCTCCTGTGAGTCTAGATTTTCGGATCCGACGCATAACTGATAGTTAATTGTAACATTCAGGGCCTCCTAATGACGAAGGAACACTCAAATTGCGTCGCGATTCAATACATCGTCCTCCAGCCGACTTCTCTCCAAGGCTCAATTGCTGCCTTTGGCACCTAATGGTCTTGCTCCTGTGAGTCTAGATTTTCGAATCCGACGCAAAACTGATGGTTAATTTTAACGTTCAGGGCCTCCGAATGACGATGGAACACTCAAATTGCGTCACGATTCTATACATCGTCCTCCATCCGACTTGTCTCCAAGGGTCTATTGCTGCCTCGGGCACCTTATCGTCGTTTTTCTGTGAGTCTAGATTTTCGAATCCGACGCAAAACTAATAGTTAATTGTAACGTTCAGGGCCTCCTAATGACGATAGAGTACTCAAATTGCGTCAAGATTCAATACGTCGTCCTCCAGCCGACTTGTCTCCAAGGGGATTTTGCTGCCTCGGGCACCATATGGTCCATCTCCTGTGAGTCTAGATTTTCGAATCCGACGCAAAACTTATAGTTAATTGTAACGTTCAGGGCCTCCTAATAACGATGGAACACTCAAATTCCGTCGAGATCCAATACATCGTCCTCCCACCGACTTGTCTCCAACGGGATATGTGCTGCCTCGGGTACCATTTGGTCCATCTCCTGTAGGGCTAGATATTCGAATCCGACGCAAAACGGACTGCTAATTGTAACGTTCAGGGCCTCCAAATGACGATGGAACACTCAAATTGCATCAAGATTCAATACATCGTCATTCAGAAGACTTGTCTCCAACAGTCTATTGCTGCCTCGGGCACCTTATTGTCGTTTTCCTCTCAGTCTAAACTTTCGAATCCGACGCAAAACTGATAGTTAATTGTAGCTTTCAGGGCCTCCTAATGACGATGGAACACTCAAATTGCGTCGAGACCCAATACATCGACCTCCCGCCGACTTGTCTCCAACGGGATATTGCTGCCTTGGGCACCATGTGGTCCGTCTCTTGTGAGTCTAGATTTTCGAATCCGACGCAAAAGTGATAGTTAATTGAAACGTTCATGGCCTCCTAATGACGATGGAACACTCAAATTGCGTCGGCATTCAATACGTCGTCCTCCAGCCGACTTGTCTCCAAGGGGATATTGCTGCCTCGGGCCGTCTACTGTGAGTCTAGATTTTCGAATCCGACGGAAAAACTGTAGTTAATTGTAACGTTCAGGGCTTCCTAATGACGATGGAACACTCAAATTACGTCGAGATTCAATACATCGTCAACCCGCCGACTTCTCTCCAATGGGATATTGCTGCCTCGGGCACCTTATTGTCGTTCTCCTCTGAGTCTACATTTTCGAATCCGACGCAAAACTCATAGTTAATTGTAACGCTCAGGGCCTCCTAATGACGATGGAACACTGAAATAGCGTCGAAATTCAATACATCGTCCTTCAGTCGACTTGTCTCCAAGCGTCCGTTGCTGCCTCGGGCACCAAATGGTCCGTCTCCTGTGAGTCTAGATTTTCGAATCGGACACAAAGCTTGTAGTTACTTGTAACGTTCAGGGCCTCCTAATGACGACGGAACACTCAAATTACGTCGAGACTCAATACATCGTCTACCCGCCGACTTGTCTCCAACGGGATATTGCTGCCTCGGGCACCATGTGGTCCGTATCCTGTGAGTCTAGATTTTCGAATACCACGCACAAATGATGGTTAATTGTAACGTTCAGGGCCTAGTAATGACGATGGAACACTCATATTGCGTCGAGAATCAATACATCGTCCTCCAGCCGACTTGACTCCAAGGGTCTATTGCTGCCTCGGACACCATATGGTCCGACTCCTGTGAGTCTATAATTTCGAATCCGACGCAAAACTGATAGTTAATTGTAACGTTCAGGGCCTAGTAATGTCGATGGAACACTCAAATTGCGTCGAGATTCAATACATCGTCCACCAGGCGACTTTTCTCCAGATGTCTATTGTACCCTCGGGCACCTTATGGTCGTTCTCCTGTGAGTCTAGATTTTCGGATCCGACGCATAAATGATAGTTAATTGTAACGTTCAGGGCCTCCTAATGACGATGGAACACTCAAATTGCGTCGAGATTCAATACATCATCCTCCAGCCGACTTGTCTCCAGGGGGATATTGCTGAATCTAGCACCTGATGGTCGTTCTCCTGTGAGTCTAAATTTTCGAATCCGAAGCATAACTGATAGTTAATTGTAACGTTCAGCGCCTCCTAATGACGATAGAACGCTCAAATTGCGTCGAGATTCAATACATCATCCTCCAGCCGACTTGTCTCCAAGGGGATATTGCTGCTTCATGCACCATATTGGTCCTTCTATTGTGAGTAGATTTTCGAATGCGACGCAAAACTTGTAGTTAATTGTAACGTTCAGGGCCTCCTATTGACGAAGGAACACTCAAATTGCGTCTCGATTCAATACATTGTCCTCCAGCCGACTTCTCTCCAAGGCTCAATTGCTGCCTTTGGCACCTAATGGTCTTGCTCCTGTGAGTCTAGGTTTTCAAATCCGACTCAAAACTGATGGTTAACAGCAACGTTCAGGGCCTCCTAATGACGATGGAACACTCAAATTGCGTCGAGATCCACTACATCGACTTCCCGCCGACTTGTCTCCAACGGGATATTGCTGCCTCGGGCACCATGTGGTCCGTAACTTGTGAGTCTAGATTCTCGAATCCGACGCGAAACTGATAGTTAATTGTAACGTTCAGGGCCTCCTAATGACGATGGAACACTTAAATTGCGTCGTGATTCAATACATCGTCATCCAGCCGACTTGGCTCCAAGGGGATATTGCTGCCTCAGGCACCTTATGGTCGTTCTCCAGTGACTCTAGATTTTTGAATCCGACGCAAAACTGATGGTTAATTGTAACGTCCATGGCCTTTTGATGACGATGGAACACTCAAATTGCGTCGAGATTCAATACATCGGCTTTCAGCCGACTTGTCTCCAAGGGTCTATTGCTGCCTCGGGCAGCTTATGGTTGTTCTCCTGTGAGTCTAGATGTTCGGATCCGTCGCATAAATGATAGTTAATTGTAACGTTCAGCGTCTCCTAATGACGATAGAACACTCAAATTGCGCCGAGATTCAATACATCGTCCTCCAGCCGACTTGTCTCCAAGCGTCCATTGCTGCCTCGGGCACCTTATGGTCGTTCTCCTGTGAGTCTATATTTTCGATTCCGACATGTAACTGATAGTTAATTGTAACGTTCAGGGCCTCCTATTGACGAAGGAACACTCAAATTACGTCGAGATTCAATACAACGTCTACCCGCCGACTTGTCTCCAACGGGATATTGCTGCCTCGGGCACCATGAGGTCCGTCTCCTGTGAGTCTAGATTTTCGAATCCGACGAGCAAATGATAGTTAATTGTAACGTTCAGGGCCTAGTAATGACGATGAAACACTCAAATTGCGTCGAGAATCAATACATCGTCCTCCAGCCGACTTGACTCCAAGGGTCTATTGCTGCATCGGCCACCATATGGTGCGACTCCTGTGGGTCTAGAGTTTCGAATCCGACGCAAAACTGATAGTTAATTGTAACGTTCAGGGCCTAGTAATGACGATGGAACACTCAAATTGCGTCGAGATTCAATACATCGTCCTCCAGGCGACTTGTCTCCAGATGTCTATTGTACCCTCGGGCACCTTATGGTCGTTCTCCTGTGAGTGTAGATTTTCGAATTCGACGCGAAACTGATAGCTAATTGTAACGTTCAGGGTCTCCTAATGACAATGGATAACTCAAATTGCGTCGAGATTCAATACATCCCCCTCCAGCCGACTTGTCTCCAAGGGAATATTACTGCCTTGGGCACCATATAGTCCTCCTGTGAGTCTAGAATTTCGAATCCGACGCAAAACTGTTGGTTAATTGTAACGTTCAGGACCACCTAATGACGATGGAACACTCAAATTGCGTCGAGATTCAATACATCGTCCTCCAGGCGACTTGTCTCCAGATGTCTATTGTACCCTCGGGCACCTTATGGTCGTTCTCCTGTGAGTGTAGATTTTCGAATTCGACGCGAAACTGATAGTTAATTGTAACGTTCAGGGCCTAGTAATGACAATGGAACACTCAAATTGCGTCGATATTCAATACATCGTCCACCAGGCGACTTGTCTCCAGATGTCTATTGTACCCTCGGGCACCTTATGGTCGTTCTCCTGTGAGTCTAGATTTTCGGGTCCGACGCATAACTGATAGTTAATTGTAACGTTCAGGGCCTCCTAATGACGATGGAACACTCAAATTGCGTCGAGATTCAATACATCATCCTCCAGCCGACTTGTCTCCAAGGGGATATTGCTGCCTCATGCACCATATTGGTCCGTCTATAGTGAGTATATATTCGAATGCGACGCAAAACTTGTAGTTAATTGTAACGTTCAGGGCCTCCTATTGACGAAGGAACACTCAAATTGCGTCTCGATTCAATACATTGTCCTCCAGCCGACTTCTCTCCAAGGCTCAATTGCTGCCTTTGGCACCTAATGGTTTTGCTCCTGTGAGTCTAGATTTTCGAATCCGACGCAACACTGTTGGTTAATTGCAACATTCAGGGCCTCCGAATGACGATGGAACACTCAAGTTGCGTCGCGATTCAATACATCGTCCTCCATCCGGCTTGTCTCCAAGGGTCAATTGCTGCCTTTGGCACCTAATGATCATGCTCCCGTGAGTCTATATTTTCGATTCCGACATATAACTGATAGTTAATTGTAACGTTCAGGGCCTCCTATTGTCGAAGGAACACTCAAATTGCGTCGAGATTCAATACATCGTCCTCCAGCCGACTTGTGTGCTAGGGGATATTGCTGCCTCGGGCACCTTATCGTCGTTCCTCTGTGAGTCTACATTTTCGAATACGACGCAAAACTAATAGTTAATTGTAACGTTCAGGGCCTCTCAATGACGATAGAGTACTCAAATTGCGTCGAGATTCAATACGTCGTCCTCCAGCCGACTTGTCTCCATGGGGATTTTGCTGCCTCTGGCACCTAATGGTCCATCTCTTGTGAGTCTAGATTTTCGAATCCGACGCAAAACTTGTAGTTAATTGTAACGTTCAGGGCCTCCTAACGACGATGGAACACTCAAATTGCGTCGAGATCCAATACATCGTCCTCCCGCCGACTTGTCTCCAACGGGATATTGCTGCCTCGGGTACCATGTGGTCCGTCTCCTGTGAGTCTAGATTTCCAAATCCGACGCAAAAATGAAAGTTAATTGTAACGTTCAGGGCCTCCTAATGTCGAAGGGACACTAAAATTGCGTCGAGATTCAATACATCGTCCTCCAGCCGACTTGTCTCCAAGGGTCTATTGCTGTCTCGGGCACCTGATGGTCGTTCTCCTGTGAGTCTAGATTTTCGAATCCGACGCAAAACTGATGGTTAATTGTAACGTTCATGGCCTCCTATTGACGATGGAACCCTCAAATTGCGTCGAGATTAAATACATAGTCCTTCAGCCGACTTGCCTCCATGGGTCTATTGCTACCTCGCGCACATTATGGTCGTTCTCCTGTGAGTCTAGATTTTCGAATCCGACGCAAAACTGATGGTTAATTGTAACGTTCATGGACTCTTAATGACGATGGAACACTCAAATTGCGTCGAGATTCAATACATCGTCCTCCAGCCGACTTGTCTCCAAGGGTCTATTGCTGCCTCGGGCACCTTATGGTTGTTCTCCTGTGAGTCTAGATTTTCGGATCCGACGCATAACTGATAGTTAATTGTAACATTCAGGGCCTCCTAATGACGAAGGAACACTCAAATTGCTTCACGATTCTATACAGCGTCCTCCATCCGACTTGTCTCCAAGGGTCTATTGCTGCCTCGGGCACCTTATCGTCGTTCCTCTGAGAGTCTAGATTTTCGAATCCGACGCAAAACTAATAGTTAATTGTAACGTTCAGGGCCTCCTAATGACGATAGAGTACTCAAATTGCGTCAAGATTCAATACGTCGTCCTCCAGCCGACTTGTCTCCAAGGGGATTTTGCTGCCTCGGGCACCATATGTTCCATCTCCTGTGAGTCTAGATTTTCGAATCCGACGCAAAACTTATAGTTAATTGTAACGTTCAGGGCCTCCTAATGACGATGGAACACTCAAATTGCGTCGAGATCCAATACATCGTCCTCCCGCCGACTTGTCTCCAACGGGATATGTGCTGCCTCGGGTACCATTTGGTCCGTCTCCTGTAGGGCTAGATATTCGAATCCAACGCAAAACGGACTGCTAATTGTAACGTTCAGGGCCTCCAAATGACGATGGAACACTCAAATTGCATCAAGATTCAATACATCGTCATTCAGAAGACTTGTCTCCAACAGTCTATTGCTGCCTCGGGCACCTTATTGTCGTTTTCCTCTCAGTCTAAACTTTCGAATCCGACGCAAAACTGATAGTTAATTGTAGCTTTCAGGGCCTCCTAATGACGATGGAACACTCAAATTGCGTCGAGATCCAATACATCGACCTCCCGCCGACTTGTCTCCAACGGGATATTGCTGCCTCGGGCACCATGTGGTCCGTCTCTTGTGAGTCTAGATTTTTGAATCCGACGCAAAAGTGATAGTTAATTGAAACGTTCATGGCCTCCTAATGACGATGGAACACTCAAATGGCGTCGGCATTCAATACGTCGTCCTCCAGCCGACTTGTCTCCAAGGGGATATTGCTGCCTCGGGCCGTCTACTGTGAGTCTAGATTTTCGAATCCGACGGAATAACTGTAGTTAATTGTAACGTTCAGGGCTTCCTAATGACGATGGAACACTCAAATTACGTCGAGATTCAATACATCGTCAACCCGCCGACTTCTCTCCAACGGGATATTGCTGCCTCGGGCACCTTATGGTCGTTCTCCTCTGAGTCTACATTTTCGAATCCGACGCAAAACTCATAGTTAATTGTAACGCTCAGGGCCTCCTAATGACGATGGAACACTGAAATAGCGTCGATATTCGATACATCGTCCTTCAGTCGACTTGTCTCCAAGCGTCCGTTGCTGCCTCGGGCACCAAATGGTCCGTCTCCTGTGAGTCTAGATTTTGAATCGGACACAAAGCTTGTAGTTACTTGTAACGTTCAGGGCCTCCTAATGACGACGGAACACTCAAATTACGTCGAGATTCAATACATCGTCTACCCGCCGACTTGTCTCCAACGGGATATTGCTGCCTCGGGCACCACGTGGTCCGTATCCTGTGAGTCTAGATTTTCGAATACCACGCACAAATGATGGTTAATCGTAACGTTCAGGGCCTAGTAATGACGATGGAACACTCATATTGCGTCAAGATTCAATACGTCGTCCTCCAGCCGACTTGTCTCCAAGGGGATTTTGCTGCCTCGGGCACCATATGGTCTATCTCCTGTGAGTCTAGATTTTCGAATCCGACGCAAAACTTATAGTTAATTGTAACGTTCAGGGCCTCCTAATAACGATGGAACACTCAAATTCCGTCGAGATCCAATACATCGTCCTCCCACCGACTTGTCTCCAACGGGATATGTGCTGCCTCGGGTACCATTTGGTCCATCTCCTGTAGGGCTAGATATTCGAATCCGACGCAAAACGGACTGCTAATTGTAACGTTCAGGGCCTCCAAATGACGATGGAACACTCAAATTGCATCAAGATTCAATACATCGTCATTCAGAAGACTTGTCTCCAACAGTCTATTGCTGCCTCGGGCACCTTATTGTCGTTTTCCTCTCAGTCTAAACTTTCGAATCCGACGCAAAACTGATAGTTAATTGTAGCTTTCAGGGCCTCCTAATGACGATGGAACACTCAAATTGCGTCGAGACCCAATACATCGACCTCCCGCCGACTTGTCTCCAACGGGATATTGCTGCCTTGGGCACCATGTGGTCCGTCTCTTGTGAGTCTAGATTTTCGAATCCGACGCAAAAGTGATAGTTAATTGAAACGTTCATGGCCTCCTAATGACGATGGAACACTCAAATTGCGTCGGCATTCAATACGTCGTCCTCCAGCCGACTTGTCTCCAAGGGGATATTGCTGCCTCGGGCCGTCTACTGTGAGTCTAGATTTTCGAATCCGACGGAAAAACTGTAGTTAATTGTAACGTTCAGGGCTTCCTAATGACGATGGAACACTCAAATTACGTCGAGATTCAATACATCGTCAACCCGCCGACTTCTCTCCAATGGGATATTGCTGCCTCGGGCACCTTATTGTCGTTCTCCTCTGAGTCTACATTTTCGAATCCGACGCAAAACTCATAGTTAATTGTAACGCTCAGGGCCTCCTAATGACGATGGAACACTGAAATAGCGTCGAAATTCAATACATCGTCCTTCAGTCGACTTGTCTCCAAGCGTCCGTTGCTGCCTCGGGCACCAAATGGTCCGTCTCCTGTGAGTCTAGATTTTCGAATCGGACACAAAGCTTGTAGTTACTTGTAACGTTCAGGGCCTCCTAATGACGACGGAACACTCAAATTACGTCGAGACTCAATACATCGTCTACCCGCCGACTTGTCTCCAACGGGATATTGCTGCCTCGGGCACCATGTGGTCCGTATCCTGTGAGTCTAGATTTTCGAATACCACGCACAAATGATGGTTAATTGTAACGTTCAGGGCCTAGTAATGACGATGGAACACTCATATTGCGTCGAGAATCAATACATCGTCCTCCAGCCGACTTGACTCCAAGGGTCTATTGCTGCCTCGGACACCATATGGTCCGACTCCTGTGAGTCTATAATTTCGAATCCGACGCAAAACTGATAGTTAATTGTAACGTTCAGGGCCTAGTAATGTCGATGGAACACTCAAATTGCGTCGAGATTCAATACATCGTCCACCAGGCGACTTTTCTCCAGATGTCTATTGTACCCTCGGGCACCTTATGGTCGTTCTCCTGTGAGTCTAGATTTTCGGATCCGACGCATAAATGATAGTTAATTGTAACGTTCAGGGCCTCCTAATGACGATGGAACACTCAAATTGCGTCGAGATTCAATACATCATCCTCCAGCCGACTTGTCTCCAGGGGGATATTGCTGAATCTAGCACCTGATGGTCGTTCTCCTGTGAGTCTAAATTTTCGAATCCGAAGCATAACTGATAGTTAATTGTAACGTTCAGCGCCTCCTAATGACGATAGAACGCTCAAATTGCGTCGAGATTCAATACATCATCCTCCAGCCGACTTGTCTCCAAGGGGATATTGCTGCTTCATGCACCATATTGGTCCTTCTATTGTGAGTAGATTTTCGAATGCGACGCAAAACTTGTAGTTAATTGTAACGTTCAGGGCCTCCTATTGACGAAGGAACACTCAAATTGCGTCTCGATTCAATACATTGTCCTCCAGCCGACTTCTCTCCAAGGCTCAATTGCTGCCTTTGGCACCTAATGGTCTTGCTCCTGTGAGTCTAGGTTTTCAAATCCGACTCAAAACTGATGGTTAACAGCAACGTTCAGGGCCTCCTAATGACGATGGAACACTCAAATTGCGTCGAGATCCACTACATCGACTTCCCGCCGACTTGTCTCCAACGGGATATTGCTGCCTCGGGCACCATGTGGTCCGTATCTTGTGAGTCTAGATTCTCGAATCCGACGCGAAACTGATAGTTAATTGTAACGTTCAGGGCCTCCTAATGACGATGGAACACTTAAATTGCGTCGTGATTCAATACATCGTCATCCAGCCGACTTGGCTCCAAGGGGATATTGCTGCCTCGGGCACCTTATGGTCGTTCTCCAGTGACTCTAGATTTTTGAATCCGACGCAAAACTGATGGTTAATTGTAACGTCCATGGCCTTTTGATGACGATGGAACACTCAAATTGCGTCGAGATTCAATACATCGGCTTTCAGCCGACTTGTCTCCAAGGGTCTATTGCTGCCTCGGGCAGCTTATGGTTGTTCTCCTGTGAGTCTAGATGTTCGGATCCGTCGCATAAATGATAGTTAATTGTAACGTTCAGCGTCTCCTAATGACGATAGAACACTCAAATTGCGCCGAGATTCAATACATCGTCCTCCAGCCGACTTGTCTCCAAGCGTCCATTGCTGCCTCGGGCACCTTATGGTCGTTCTCCTGTGAGTCTATATTTTCGATTCCGACATGTAACTGATAGTTAATTGTAACGTTCAGGGCCTCCTATTGACGAAGGAACACTCAAATTACGTCGAGATTCAATACAACGTCTACCCGCCGACTTGTCTCCAACGGGATATTGCTGCCTCGGGCACCATGAGGTCCGTCTCCTGTGAGTCTAGATTTTCGAATCCGACGAGCAAATGATAGTTAATTGTAACGTTCAGGGCCTAGTAATGACGATGAAACACTCAAATTGCGTCGAGAATCAATACATCGTCCTCCAGCCGACTTGACTCCAAGGGTCTATTGCTGCATCGGCCACCATATGGTGCGACTCCTGTGGGTCTAGAGTTTCGAATCCGACGCAAAACTGATAGTTAATTGTAACGTTCAGGGCCTAGTAATGACGATGGAACACTCAAATTGCGTCGAGATTCAATACATCGTCCTCCAGGCGACTTGTCTCCAGATGTCTATTGTACCCTCGGGCACCTTATGGTCGTTCTCCTGTGAGTGTAGATTTTCGAATTCGACGCGAAACTGATAGCTAATTGTAACGTTCAGGGTCTCCTAATGACAATGGATAACTCAAATTGCGTCGAGATTCAATACATCCCCCTCCAGCCGACTTGTCTCCAAGGGAATATTACTGCCTTGGGCACCATATAGTCCTCCTGTGAGTCTAGAATTTCGAATCCGACGCAAAACTGTTGGTTAATTGTAACGTTCAGGACCACCTAATGACGATGGAACACTCAAATTGCGTCGAGATTCAATACATCGTCCTCCAGGCGACTTGTCTCCAGATGTCTATTGTACCCTCGGGCACCTTATGGTCGTTCTCCTGTGAGTGTAGATTTTCGAATTCGACGCGAAACTGATAGTTAATTGTAACGTTCAGGGCCTAGTAATGACAATGGAACACTCAAATTGCGTCGATATTCAATACATCGTCCACCAGGCGACTTGTCTCCAGATGTCTATTGTACCCTCGGGCACCTTATGGTCGTTCTCCTGTGAGTCTAGATTTTCGGGTCCGACGCATAACTGATAGTTAATTGTAACGTTCAGGGCCTCCTAATGACGATGGAACACTCAAATTGCGTCGAGATTCAATACATCATCCTCCAGCCGACTTGTCTCCAAGGGGATATTGCTGCCTCATGCACCATATTGGTCCGTCTATTGTGAGTATATATTCGAATGCGACGCAAAACTTGTAGTTAATTGTAACGTTCAGGGCCTCCTATTGACGAAGGAACACTCAAATTGCGTCTCGATTCAATACATTGTCCTCCAGCCGACTTCTCTCCAAGGCTCAATTGCTGCCTTTGGCACCTAATGGTTTTGCTCCTGTGAGTCTAGATTTTCGAATCCGACGCAACACTGTTGGTTAATTGCAACATTCAGGGCCTCCGAATGACGATGGAACACTCAAGTTGCGTCGCGATTCAATACATCGTCCTCCATCCGGCTTGTCTCCAAGGGTCAATTGCTGCCTTTGGCACCTAATGATCATGCTCCCGTGAGTCTATATTTTCGATTCCGACATATAACTGATAGTTAATTGTAACGTTCAGGGCCTCCTATTGTCGAAGGAACACTCAAATTGCGTCGAGATTCAATACATCGTCCTCCAGCCGACTTGTGTGCTAGGGGATATTGCTGCCTCGGGCACCTTATCGTCGTTCCTCTGTGAGTCTACATTTTCGAATACGACGCAAAACTAATAGTTAATTGTAACGTTCAGGGCCTCTCAATGACGATAGAGTACTCAAATTGCGTCGAGATTCAATACGTCGTCCTCCAGCCGACTTGTCTCCATGGGGATTTTGCTGCCTCTGGCACCTAATGGTCCATCTCTTGTGAGTCTAGATTTTCGAATCCGACGCAAAACTTGTAGTTAATTGTAACGTTCAGGGCCTCCTAACGACGATGGAACACTCAAATTGCGTCGAGATCCAATACATCGTCCTCCCGCCGACTTGTCTCCAACGGGATATTGCTGCCTCGGGTACCATGTGGTCCGTCTCCTGTGAGTCTAGATTTCCAAATCCGACGCAAAAATGAAAGTTAATTGTAACGTTCAGGGCCTCCTAATGTCGAAGGGACACTAAAATTGCGTCGAGATTCAATACATCGTCCTCCAGCCGACTTGTCTCCAAGGGTCTATTGCTGTCTCGGGCACCTGATGGTCGTTCTCCTGTGAGTCTAGATTTTCGAATCCGACGCAAAACTGATGGTTAATTGTAACGTTCATGGCCTCCTATTGACGATGGAACCCTCAAATTGCGTCGAGATTAAATACATAGTCCTTCAGCCGACTTGCCTCCATGGGTCTATTGCTACCTCGCGCACATTATGGTCGTTCTCCTGTGAGTCTAGATTTTCGAATCCGACGCAAAACTGATGGTTAATTGTAACGTTCATGGACTCTTAATGACGATGGAACACTCAAATTGCGTCGAGATTCAATACATCGTCCTCCAGCCGACTTGTCTCCAAGGGTCTATTGCTGCCTCGGGCACCTTATGGTTGTTCTCCTGTGAGTCTAGATTTTCGGATCCGACGCATAACTGATAGTTAATTGTAACATTCAGGGCCTCCTAATGACGAAGGAACACTCAAATTGCTTCACGATTCTATACAGCGTCCTCCATCCGACTTGTCTCCAAGGGTCTATTGCTGCCTCGGGCACCTTATCGTCGTTCCTCTGAGAGTCTAGATTTTCGAATCCGACGCAAAACTAATAGTTAATTGTAACGTTCAGGGCCTCCTAATGACGATAGAGTACTCAAATTGCGTCAAGATTCAATACGTCGTCCTCCAGCCGACTTGTCTCCAAGGGGATTTTGCTGCCTCGGGCACCATATGTTCCATCTCCTGTGAGTCTAGATTTTCGAATCCGACGCAAAACTTATAGTTAATTGTAACGTTCAGGGCCTCCTAATGACGATGGAACACTCAAATTGCGTCGAGATCCAATACATCGTCCTCCCGCCGACTTGTCTCCAACGGGATATGTGCTGCCTCGGGTACCATTTGGTCCGTCTCCTGTAGGGCTAGATATTCGAATCCAACGCAAAACGGACTGCTAATTGTAACGTTCAGGGCCTCCAAATGACGATGGAACACTCAAATTGCATCAAGATTCAATACATCGTCATTCAGAAGACTTGTCTCCAACAGTCTATTGCTGCCTCGGGCACCTTATTGTCGTTTTCCTCTCAGTCTAAACTTTCGAATCCGACGCAAAACTGATAGTTAATTGTAGCTTTCAGGGCCTCCTAATGACGATGGAACACTCAAATTGCGTCGAGATCCAATACATCGACCTCCCGCCGACTTGTCTCCAACGGGATATTGCTGCCTCGGGCACCATGTGGTCCGTCTCTTGTGAGTCTAGATTTTCGAATCCGACGCAAAAGTGATAGTTAATTGAAACGTTCATGGCCTCCTAATGACGATGGAACACTCAAATGGCGTCGGCATTCAATACGTCGTCCTCCAGCCGACTTGTCTCCAAGGGGATATTGCTGCCTCGGGCCGTCTACTGTGAGTCTAGATTTTCGAATCCGACGGAATAACTGTAGTTAATTGTAACGTTCAGGGCTTCCTAATGACGATGGAACACTCAAATTACGTCGAGATTCAATACATCGTCAACCCGCCGACTTCTCTCCAACGGGATATTGCTGCCTCGGGCACCTTATGGTCGTTCTCCTCTGAGTCTACATTTTCGAATCCGACGCAAAACTCATAGTTAATTGTAACGCTCAGGGCCTCCTAATGACGATGGAACACTGAAATAGCGTCGATATTCGATACATCGTCCTTCAGTCGACTTGTCTCCAAGCGTCCGTTGCTGCCTCGGGCACCAAATGGTCCGTCTCCTGTGAGTCTAGATTTTGAATCGGACACAAAGCTTGTAGTTACTTGTAACGTTCAGGGCCTCCTAATGACGACGGAACACTCAAATTACGTCGAGATTCAATACATCGTCTACCCGCCGACTTGTCTCCAACGGGATATTGCTGCCTCGGGCACCACGTGGTCCGTATCCTGTGAGTCTACATTTTCGAATCCGACGCAAAACTTATAGTTAATTGTAACGTTCAGGGCCTAGTAATGACGATGGAAAACTCAAATTGCGTCGAGATTCAATACATCGTCCACCAGGCGACTTGTCTCCAGATGTCTATCGTACACTCGGGCACCTTATGGTCGTTCTCCTGTGAGTCTAGATTTTTGGATCCGACGCATAAATGATAGTTAATTGTAACGTTCAGGGCCTCCTAATGACGATGGAACACTCAAATTGCGTCGAGATTCAATACATCATCCTCCAGCCGACTTGTCTCCAGGGGGATATTGCTGAATCTAGCACCTGATGCTCGTTCTCCTGTGAGTCTAAATTTTCGAATCCGAAGCATAACTGATAGTTAATTGTAACGTTCAGCGCCTCCTAATGACGATAGAACGCTCAAATTGCGTCGAGATTCAATACATCATCCTCCAGCCGACTTGTCTCCGAGGGGATATTGCTGCTTCATGCACCATATTGGTCCTTCTATTGTGAGTAGATTTTCGAATGCGACGCAAAACTTGTAGTTAATTGTAACGTTCAGGGCCTCCTATTGACCAAGGAACACTCAAATTGCGTCTCGATTCAATACATTGTCCTCCAGCCGACTTCTCTCCAAGGCTTAATTGCTGCCTTTGGCACCTAATGGTCTTGCTCCTGTGAGTCTAGGTTTTCGAATCCGACTCAAAACTGATGGTTAATTGCAACGTTCAGGGCCTCCTAATGACGATGGAACACTCAAATTGCGTCGAGATCCACTACATCGACTTCCCGCCGACTTGTCTCCAACGGGATATTGCTGCCTCGGGCACCATGTGGTCCGTATCTTGTGAGTCTAGATTCTCGAATCCGACGCGAAACTGATAGTTAATTGTAACGTTCAGGGCCTCCTAATGACGATGGAACACTTAAATTGCGTCGTGATTCAATACATCGTCCTCCAGCCGACTTGGCTCCAAGGGGATATTGCTGCCTCGGGCACCTTATGGTCGTTCTCCAGTGACTCTAGATTTTCGAATCCGACGCAAAACTGATGGTTAATTGTAACGTCCATGGCCTTTTGATGACGATGGAACACTCAAATTGCGTCGAGATTCAATACATCGGCTTTCAGCCGACTTGTCTCCAAGGGTCTATTGCTGCCTCGGGCAGCTTATGGTTGTTCTCCTGTGAGTCTAGATGTTCGGATCCGTCGCATAACTGATAGTTAATTGTAACGTTCAGCGTCTCCTAATGACGATAGAACACTCAAATTGCGCCGAGATTCAATACATCGTCCTCCAGCCGACTTGTCTCCAAGCGTCCATTGCTGCCTCGGGCACCTTATGGTCGTTCTCCTGTGAGTCTATATTTTCGATTCCGACATGTAACTGATAGTTAATTGTAACGTTCAGGGCCTCCTATTGACGAAGGAACACTCAAATTGCGTCGCGATTCAATACATCGTCCTCCTGCCGACTTCTCTCCAAGGCCGAATTGCTGCCTTTGGCACCTAATGGTCTTGCTCCTGTGAGTCTAGATTTTCGAATCCGACGCAAAACTGATGGTTAATTGCAACGTTGAGGGCCTCCGAATGACGATGGAACACTCAAATTGCGTCGTGATTCAATACATCGTCCTCCAGCCGACTTGTCTCCAAGGGGATATTGCTGCCTCGGGTACCTTATGGTCGTTCTCCAGTGAGTCTAGATTTTCGAATCCGACGCAAAACTGATGGTTAATTGTAACGTCCATGGCCTTTTGATGACGATGGAACACTCAAATTGCGTCGAGATTCAATACATCGTCCTCCAGCCGACTTGTCTCCTAGGGTCTATTGCTGCCTCGGGCAGCTTATGGTTGTTCTCCTGTGAGTCTAGACGTTCGGATCCGTCGCATAACTGATAGTTAATTGTAACGTTCAGGGCCTCCTATTGACGAAGGAACACTCAAATTGCGTCGAGATTCATTACATCGTCCTCCAGCCGACTTGTGTGCTAGGGGATATTGCTGCCTCGGGCACCTTATCGTCGTTCCTCTGTGAGTCTAGATTTTCGGATCCGACGCATAACTGATAGTTAATTGTAACGTTCAGCGCCACCTAATGACGATAGAACACTCAAATTGCGTCGAGATTCAATACATCGTCCTCCAGCCGACTTGTCTACAAGGGGATATTGCAGCCTCGGGCACCTTATGGTCCGCCTCCTGTTAGTCTAGATTTTCGAATCCGACTCGAAACTGATAGTTAATTGTAACGTTCAGGGCCTCCTAATGACGATGGAACACTCAAATTGCGTCGAGATTCAATACATCGTCCTCCATCTGACTCGTCTCCAAGGGTCAATTGCTGCCTCGGGCACCATATGGTCCGTCTCCTGTAGGTCTAGATATTCGAATCTGACGCAAACCGGAGTGCTAATTGTAACGTTCAGAGACTCCAAATGACGATGGAACACTCAAATTGCATCAAGATTCCGTACATCGTCATTCAGTAGACTTGTCTCCAACAGTCAATTGCTGCCTCGAGCACCTTATTGTCGTTTTTTTCTGAGTCAAGACTTTCGAATCCGATGCAAAACTGATAGTTAATTGTAACGTTCAGGGCCTCCTAATGACGATGGAACACTCAAATTGCGTCGAGATCCAATACATCGACTTCCCGCCGTCTTGTCTCCAACCGGATATTGCTGCCTCGGGCACCATGTGGTCCGTCTCCTGTGAGTCTAGATTTTCGAATCCGACGCAAAAGTGATAGTTAATTGAAACGTTCAGGGCCTCCTAATGACGAATGAACACTCAAATTGCGTCGAGATTCTATACGTCGTCCTCCAGACGACTTGTCTACAAGGGGATCTTGCTGCCTCGGGCAGCTTACGGTACGCCTCCTGTTAGTCTAGATTTTCGAATCCGACGCAAAACTGATAGTTAATTGTAACGTTCATGGCCTCCTAATGACGATGGAACACTCAAATTGCGTCGGCATTCAATACGTCGTCCCCCAGCCGACTTGTCTCCAAGGGGATAATGCTGCCTCGGGCACCATATGGTCCGTCTACTGTGAGTCTAGATTTTCGAATCCGACGCAAAAACCTGTAGTTAATTGTAACGTTCAGGGCCTCCTAATGACGATGGAACACTCATATTACGTCGAGATTCAATACATCGTCGACCCGCCGACTTCTCTCCAACGCGATATTGCTGCCTCGGCCACCATGTGGTCCGTCTCCTGTGAGTCTAGATTTTCGAATCCGACGCGAAACTGTTAGTTAATTGTAAACGTTGAGGGCCTCCTAATGTCGATGGAACACTCAAATTGCGTCGAGATTCAATACATCGTCCTTCAGTCGACTTGTCTCCAAGCGTCCATTGCTGCCTCGAACACCATATGGTCCGTCTTCTGTGAGTCTCGATTTTCGAATCCGACACAAAACCTGTAGTTACTTGTAACGTTCAGGGCCTCCTAATGACGATGGAACACTCAAATTACGTCGAGATTCAATACCCGCCGACTTGTCTCCAACGGGATATTGCTGCCTCGGGCACCATGAGGTCCGTCTCCTGTGAGTCTAGATTTTCGAATCCGACGAACAAATGATAGTTAATTGTAACGTTCAGGGCCTAGTAATGACGATGAAGCACTCAAATTGCGTCGAGAATCAATACATCGTCCTCCAGCCGACTTGACTCCAAGGGTCTATTGCTGCATCGGCCACCATATGGTCCGACTCCTGTGGGTCTAGAATTTCGAATCCGACGCAAAACTGATAGTTAATTGTAACGTTCAGGGCCTAGTAATGACGATGGAACACTCAAATTGCGTCGAGATTCAATACATCGTCCTCCAGGCGACTTGTCTCCAGATGTCTATTGTACCCTCGGTCACCTTATGGTCGTTCTCCTGTGAGTGTAGATTTTCGAATTCGACGCGAAACTGATAGTTAATTGTAACGTTCAGGGCCTCCTAATGACAATGGATAACTCAAATTGCGTCGAGATTCAATACATCCTCCTCCAGCCGACTTGTCTCCAAGGGAATATTGCTGCCTTGGGCACCATATAGTCCTCCTGTGAGTCTAGAATTTCGAATCCGACGCAAAACTGTTAGTTAATTGTAACGTTCAGGACCACCTAATGACGATGGAACACTCAAATTGCGTCGAGATTCAATACATCGTCCTCCAGCCGACTTGTCTCCAAGGGGATATTGCTGCCTCGGGCAACATATGGTCCGTCTCCTGTGAGACTAGATTTTCGAATCCGACGCAAAACTTGTAGTTAATTGTAATGTTCATGGCCTCCTAATGACGATGGAACACTCAAATTGCGTCGGGACCCAATACATCGTCCTCCCGCCGACTTGTCATCAAGGATCTATTGCTGCCTCGGGCACCTTATGGTCGTTCTCATGTAACTCTAGTTTTTCGAATCCGACGCAAAACTGATAGTTAATATTAACTTTCATGACCTCCTAATGACGATGGAACACTCAAATTGCGTCGAGACTCAATACATCGTCCTCCAGCCGACTTGTGTGCTAGGGGATATTGCTGCTTCGGGCACCTTATCGTCGTTCCTCTGTGAGTCTAGCTTTTCGAATCCGACGCAAAACTAATAGTTAATTGTAACGTTCAAAGCCTCCTAATGACGATAGAATACTCAAATTGCGTCGAGATTCAATACGTCGTCCTCCAGCCGACTTGTCTCCAAGGGGATATTGCTGCCTCGGGCACCATATGGTCCGTCTCCTGTGAGTCTAGATTTTCGAATCCGACTCAAAACTTGTAGTTACTAGTAACGTTCAGGGCCTCCTAATGACGATGTAACACACAAATTACGTCGAGATTCAAAACATCGTCCTCCCGCCGACTTGTCTCCAACGGGATATTGTTGCCTCGGGTACCATGTGGTCCGTCTCCTGTGTGTCTAGATTTTCAAATACGACGCAAAAATGAAAGTTAATTGTAACGTTCAGGGCCTCCTAATGTCGAAGGGACACTCAAATTGCGTCGAGATTCAAAACATCGTCCTCCAGCCAACTTGTCTCCAAGGGTCTATTGCTGCCTCGGGCACCTTATGGTCGTTCTCCTGTGAGTCTAGATTTTCGGATCCGACGCATAACTGATAGTTAATTGTAACGTTCAGCGCCACCTAATGACGATAGAACACTCAAATTGCGTCGAGATTCAATACATCGTCCTCCAGCCGACTTGTCTACAAGGGGATATTGCTGCCTCGGGCACCTTATGATCCGCATCCTGCTAGTCTAGATTTTCGAATGCGACGCGAAACTGATAGTTAATTGTAACGTTCAGGGCCTCCTAATGACGTTGGAACACTCAAATTGGGTCGAGATTCAATACATCGTCCTCCATCCGACTTGTCTCCAAGGGTCAATTGCTGCCTCGGGCACCGTATGGTCCGTCTCCTGTAGGTCTAGATATTCGAATCCGACGCAAAACGGAGTGCTAATTGTAACGTTCAGAGACTCCAAATGACGATGGAACACTCAAATTGCATCAAGATTCCATACATCGTCATTCAGAAGACTTGTCTCCAACAGTCTGGTGCTGCCTCGGGCACCTTATTGTCGTTTTCCTCTGAGTCTAAACTTTCGAATCCGAAGCAAAACTGATAGTTAATTGTAACGTTCAGGGCCTCCTAATGACGATGGAACACTCAAATTGCGTCGATATCCAATACATCGACTTCCCGCCGACTTGTCTCCAACGGGATATTGCTGCCTCGGGCACCATGTGGTCCGTCTCCTGTGAGTCTAGATTTTCGAATCCGACGCAAAAGTGATAGTTAATTGAAACGTTCAGGGCCTCCTAATGACGAATGAACACTCAAATTGCGTCGAGATTCTATACGTCGTCCTCCAGACGACTTGTCTACAAGGGGATCTTGCTGCCTCGGCCAGCTTACGGTACGCCTCCTGTTAGTCTAGATTTTCGAATCCGACGCAAAACTGACAGTTAATTGTAACGTTCATGGCCTCCTAATGACAATGGATAACTCAAATTGCGTCGAGATTCAATACATCCTCCTCCAGCCGACTTGTCTGCAAGGGAATATTGCTGCCGAGGGCACCTTATCCTCGTTCCTCTGCGAGTCTAGATTTTGGAATCCGACGCAAAACTGATAGTTAATTGTAATGTTCAGGGCCTCCTACCGACGATGGAATACTGAAATAACGTCGAGATTCAATACATCGTCCTTCAGCCGTCTTGTCTCCAAGCGTCCATTGCTGCCTCGTGCACCTTATAGTCGTCTATTGTGAGACTACATTTTCGATTCCGACACATAACTGATAGTTAATTATAACGTCAGGGCCTCCTAATGACGATGGAACACTTAAATTGCGTCGAGATTCAATACATCGTCCTCCATCCGACTTGTCTCCAAGGGTCTATTGCTGCCTCGGGCACCTTATGGTCGTTCTCATGTGAGGTTAGATTTTCGGATTCGACTCATAACTGATAGTTAATTGTAACGTCAGCGCCTCCTAACGACGATAGAACACTCAAATTGCGTCGAGATTCCATACATCGTCATTCAGAAGACTTGTCTCCAACAGTCTGTTGCTGCCTCGGGCACCTTATTGTTGTTTTCCTCTGAGTCTAAACTTTCGAATCCGAAGCAAAACTGATAGTTAATTGAAACATTCAGGGCCTCCTAATGACGATGGAACGCTCAAATTGCGTCGAGATCCAATACATCGACTTCCCGCCGACTTGTCTCCAACGGGATATTGCTGCCTCGGGTACCATGTGGTCCGTCTCCTGTGAGTCTAGATTTTCGAATCCGACGCAAAAGTGATAGTTAATTAAAACGTTCAGGGCCTCCTAATGACGAATGAACACTCAGATTGCGTCGAGATTCTATACGTCGTCCTCCAGACGACTTGTCTACAAGGGGATCTTGCTGCCTCGGGCAGCTTACGGTACGCCTTCTGTTAGTCTATATTTTCGAATCCGACGCAAAACTGATAGTTAATTGTAACGTTCATGGCCTCCTAATGAAGATGGAACACTCAAATTGCGTCGGCATTCAATCTGTCGTCTTCCAGCCGACTTGTCTCCAAGGGGATATTGCTGCCTCGGGCACTATATGGTCCGTCTACTGTGAGTCTAGATTTTCGAATCCGACGCAAAACCTGTAGTTAATTGTAACGTTCAGGGCCTCCTAATGACGAGGGAACACTCATATTACGTCGAGATTCAATACATCGTCGACCCGCCGACTTCTCTCCAAAGCGATATTGCTGCCTGGGCCACCATGTGGTCCGTCTCCTGTGAGTCTAGATTTTCGTATCCGACGCGAAACTGATAGTTAATTGTAACGTTGAGGGCCTCCTAATGTCGATGGAACACTCAAATTGCGTCGAGATTCAATACATCGTCCTCTAGCAGACTTGTCTCCATGGGTCTACTGCTACCTCGGTCACCTTATAGTCGTCTCCTGTGAGTCTAGATTTTCGAATCCGACGCAAAACGGACTGCTAATTGTAACGTTCATGGCCTCCTAATGACGATGGAACACTGAAATAGCGTCGAGATTCAATACATCGTCATTCAGTCAACTTGTCTCCAAGCGTCCATTGCTGCCTCGGGCACCATATGGTCCGTCTCCTGTGAGTCTCGATTTTCGAATCCGACACAAAACCTGTAGTTACTTGTAACGTTCAGGGCCTCCTAATGACGATGGAACACTCAAATTATGTCGAGATTCAATACAACGTCTACCCGCCGACTTGTCTCCAACGGGATATTGCTGCCTCGGGCACCATGAGGTCCGTCTCCTGTGAGTCTAGATTTTCGAATCCGACGAACAAGTGATAGTTAATTGTAACGTTCAGGGCCTAGTAATGACGATGAAACATTCAAATTGCGTCGAGAATCAATACATCGTCCTCCAGCCGACTTGACTCCAAGGGTCTATTGCTGCATCGGTCACCATATGGTCCGACTCCTGTGAGTCTAGAATTTCGAATCCGACAGAAAACTGATAGTTAATTGTAACGTTCAGGGCCTAGTAATGACGATGGAACACTCAAATTGCGTCGAGATTCAATACATCGTCCTTCAGGCGAATTGTCTCCAGATGTCTATTGTACCCTCGGGCACCTTATGGTCGTTCTCCTGTAAGTGTAGATTTTCGAATTCGACGCGAAACTGATAGTTAATTGTAACGTTCAGGGCCTCCTAATGACAATGGATAACTCAAATTGCGTCGAGATTCAATACATCCTCCTCCAGCCGACTTGTCTGCAAGGGAATATTGCTGCCAAGGGCACCTTATCGTCGTTCCTCTGCGAGTCTAGATTTTGGAATCCGACGGAAAACTGATAGTTAATTGTAATGTTCAGGGCCTCCTACTGACGATGGAATACTGAAATAACGTCGAGATTCAATACATCGTCCTTCAGCCGTCTTGTCTCCAAGCGTCCATTGCTGCCTCGTGCACCTTATGGTCGTCTCCTGTGGGACTACATTTTCGATTCCGACACATAACTGATAGTTAATTATAACGTCAGGGCCTCCTAATGACGATGGAACACCTAAACTGCGTCGAGATTCAATACATCGTCCTCCAGCCGACTTGTGTCCAAGGGTCTATTGCTGCCTCGGGCACCTTATGGTCGTTCTCATGTGAGGTTAGATTTTCGGATCCGACTCATAACGGATAGTTAATTGTAACGTTCAGCGCCTCCTAATGACGATAGAACACTCAAATTGCGTCGAGATTCAATACATCGCCCTCCAGCCGACTTGTCCACAAGGGGATATTGCTGCCTCGGGCACCTTGTGGTCCGCCTCCTGTGAGTCTAGATTTTTGAATCCGACGCAAAACTGATAGTTAATTGTAACGTTCATGGCCTCCTAATGTCGATGGAACACTCAAATTGCGTCGAGATTCAATACATCGTCCTCCAGCCGACTTGTGTGCTAGGGGATATTGCTGCCTCGGGCACCTTATCGTCGTTCCTCTGCGAGTCTAGATTTTCGAATCCGACGCAAAAGTAATAGTTAATTGAAACGTTCAGGGCCTCCAAATGACGAATGAACACTCAAATTGCGTCGAGATTCTATACGTCGTCCTCCAGACGACTTGTCTCCATGGGTCTATTGCTACCTCGCTCACCTTATGGTCGATCTGCTGTGAGTCTAGATTTTCGAATCCGACGCAAAACTGATGGTTAATTGTAACGTTCATGGCCTCCAAATGACGATGGAACACTGAAATTGCGTCGAGATTCAATACATCGTCCTCCAGCCGACTTTGGCTCCAAGGGTCTATTGCTGCCTCTGGCACCTTATGGTCGTTCTCCTGTGAGTCTAGATTTTCGAATCCGACGAACAAATGATAGTTAATTGTAACGTTCAGGGCCTAGTAATGACGATGGAACACTCAAATTGCGTCGAGAATCACTACATCGTCCTCCAGCCGACTTGACTCCAAGGGTGTATTGCTTCATCGGTCACCATATGGTCTGACTCCTGTGAGTCTAGAATTTCGAATCCGACGCAAAACTGATAGTTAATTGTAACGTTCAGGGCCTAGTAATGACGATGGAACACTCAAATTGCGTCGAGATTCAATACATCGTCCTCCAGGCGACTAGTCTCCAGATGTCTATTGTACCCTCGGGCACCTTATGATCGTTCTCCTGTGAGTGTAGATTTTCGAATTCGACACGAAACTGATAGTTAATTGTAACGTTCAGGGCCTCCTAATGACAATGGATAACTCAAATTGCGTCGAGATTCAATACATTCACCTCCAGCCGACTTGTCAGCAAGGGAATATTGCTGCCGAGGGCACCTTATCGCCGTTCCTCTGCGAGTCTAGAATTTGGAATCCTACGCAAAACTGATAGTTAATTGTAATGTTCAGGGCCTCCTACTGTCGATGGAATACTGAAATAACGTCGAGATTCAATACATCGTCCTTCAGCCGTCTAGTCTCCAAGCGTCCATTGCTGCCTCGTGCACCTTATGGTCGTCTCCTGTGAGACTACATTTTCGATTCCGACACATAACTGATAGTTAATTATAACGTCAGGGCCTCCTAATGACGATGGAACACTTACACTGCGTCGAGAGTCAATACATCGTCCTCCAGCCGACTTGTCTCCATGGGTCTACTGCTACCTCGGTCACCTTATCTTCGTTCTCCTGTGAGTCCAGATATTCGAATCCGACGCAAAACGGACTGCTAATTGTAACGTTCAGAGCCCCCTAATGATGATGGAACACAAAAATTGCGCCGAGATTCAATACATCGTCCTCCAGCCGACTTGTCTCCAAGGGAATATTGCTGCCTTGGGCACCATATAGTCCTCCTGTGAGTCTAGAATTTCGAATCCGACGCAAAACTCATATTTAATTGTAACGTTAAGGGCCTCCTAATGACGATGGAACACTCAAATTGCGTCGAGATTCAATACATCGTCATCCAGCCGACTTGTCTCCAAGGGTCTATTGCTGCCTTGCACCTTATGGTCGTTCTCATGTGAGGTTAGATTTTCGGATCCGACTCATAACTGATAGCTAATTGTAACGTTCAGCGCCTCCTAATGACGATAGAACACTCAAATTGCGTCGAGATCTAATACATCGCCCTCCAGCCGACTTGTCCACAAGGGGATATTGCTGCCTCGGGCACCTTGTGGTCCGCCTCCTGTGAGTCTAGATTTTCGAATCCGACGCAAAACTGATAGTTAATTGTAACGTTCATGGCCTCCTAATGACGATGGAACACACAAATTGCGTCGAGATTCAATACATCGTCCTCCAGCCGACTTGTGTGCTAGGGGATATTGCTGCCTTGGGCACCTTATCGTCGTTCCTCTGTGAGTCTAGATTTTCGAATCCGACGCAAAACTAATAGTTATTTGTAACGTTCAAAGCCTCCTAATGACGATAGAATATTCAAATTGCGTCGAGATTCAATACGTCGTCCTCCAGCCGACTTGTCTCCAAGGGGATATTGCTGCCTCGGGCACCAAATGGTCCGTCTCCTGTGAGTCTAGATTTTCGAATCCGACTCAAAACTTGTAGTTACTTGTAACCTTCAGGGCCTCCTAATGACGATATAACACACAAATTACGTCGAGATTCAAAACATCGTCCGACCGCCGACTTGTCTCCAACAGGATATTGCTGCCTCGGGCACCATGTGGTCCGTCTCAGTTGAGTGCAGATTATCGAATCCGACGCAAAAACGATAGTTAATTGTAACTTTCAGGGCCTCCTAATGACGAAGGAACACTCCAATTGCGTCGAGATTCAATACATCGTCCTGGAACCGACTTGTCTACAAGGGGATATTGCTGCCTCGGGCACCTTATTTTCCGCCTCCTGTTAGTCTAGATTCTCGAATCCGACGCAAAACTGATAGTTAATTGTAACGATGAAACACTCAAATTGCGTCTAGATTCAATACATCGTCCTTCAGCTGACTTGTCTCCAAGGGGATATTGCTACCTCGCTCACCTTATGGTCTTTCTCCTGTGAGTCTAGATTTTCGAATCCGACGCAAAACTGGTAGTTAATTGTAACGTTCATGGCCTCCTAAAGACGATGGAACACTGAAATTGCGTCGAGATTTAATACATCGTCCTCCAGCCGACTTTGGCTCCAAGGGTCTATTGCTGCCTCTGGCACCTTATGGTCGTTCTCCTGTGAGTCTAGATTTTCGGATCCGACGCATAACTGAAAGTTTATTGTAACGTTCTGCGCCTCCTAATGACGATAGAACACTCAAATTGCGTCGAGATTCAATACATCGTCCTCCAGCCGACTTGTCTACAAGGGGATATTGCTGCCTCGGGCACCTTATGGTCCACCTCCTGTTAGTCTAGATTTTCGAATCCGACGCAAAACTGATAGTTAATTGTAACGTTCATGGCCTCCTAATGACGATGGAACACTCAAATTGCGTCGAGATTCAATACATCGTTCTCCAGCCGACTTGTCTCGAAGGGTCTATTGCTGCCTCGGGCACCTTATGGTCGTTCTCCTGTGAGTCTAGATTTTCGGATCTGACGCATAACTGATAGTTAATTGTAACGTTCAGCGCCTCCTAATAACGATACTCAAATTGCGTCGAGATTCAATACATCGTCTTCCAGCCGACTTGTCTACAAGGGTCTATTGCTGCCTCGGGCACATATCGTCGTTCTCCTGTGAGTCTAGATTTTCGAATCCGACGCGAAACTGATAGTTAATTGTAACGTTGAGGGCCTCCTAATGAAGATGGAACACTGAAATTGAGTCGAGATTCAATACATCGTCCTCCAGCCGGTTTGTCTCCAAGGGGATATTGCTGCCTCGAGCACCATATTTTCGTTCTCCTGTGAGTCTAGCTTATCGAATCCGACGCAAAACTGATGATTAATTGTAACGTTCATGGCCTCCTAAAGACGATGGATCACTCAAATTGCGTCGAGATTCAATACATCGTCCTCCAGCCGACTTGTCTCCATGGGTCTATTGCTACTTCGCTCACCTTATGGTCGTTCTCCTGTGAGTCTAGATTTTCGAATCCGACGCAAAACTGATGGTAAATTGTAACGTTCATGGCCTCCTAATGACGATGGAACACTGGAATTCCGTCGAGATTCAATACATCGTCCTCCAGCCGACTTTGGCTCCAAGGGTCTATTGCTGCCTCTGGCACCTTATGGTCGTTCCCTGTGAGTCTGGATTTTCGGATCCGACGCATAACTGATAGTTTATTGTAACGTTCTGCGCCTCCTAATGACGATAGAACACTCAAATTGCGTCGAGATTCAATACATCGTCCTCCAGCCGACTTGTCTACAAGGGGATATTGCTGCCTCGGGCACCTTGTGGTCCGTCTCCTGTTAGTCTAGATTTTCGAATCCGACGCAAAACTGATATTTAATTGTAACGTTCATGGTCTCCTAATGACGATGGAACACTCAAATTCCGTCGAGATTCAATACATCGGTCTCCAGCCGACTTGTCTCGAAGCGTCTATTGCTGCCTCGGGCACCTTATGGTCGTTCTCCTGTGAGTCTAGATTTTCGGATCCGACGCATAACTGATAGTTAATTGTAACGTTCAGCGCCTCCTAATGACGATAGAACACTCAAATTGCGTCGAGATTCAATACATCGTCTTCCAGCCGACTTGTCTACAAGGGTCTATTGCTGCCTCGGGCACATATCGTCGTCCTCCTGTGAGTCTAGATTTTCGAATCCGACGCGAAACAGATAGTTAATTGAAACGTTCAGGGCCTTCTAATGACGATGGAACACTCAAATTGCGTCGAGATTCAATACATCGTCCTCCAGCCGACTTGTCTCCATGGGTCTATTGCTACCTCGCTCACCTTATGGTCGTTCTCCTTTGAGTCTAGATTTTCGAATCCGACGCAAACCTGATGGTTAATTGTGACGTTCATGGCCTCTTAATGACGATGGAACACTCAAATTGCGTCGAGATTCAATACATCGTCCTCCAGCCGACTTGTCTCCAAGGGTCTATTGCTACCTCGCTCACCTTATTGTCGTTCTCCTGTGAGTCTAGATTTTCGAATCCGACGCAAAACTGATGGTTAATTGTAACGTTCATGGCCTCCTAATGAGGATGGAACACTCAAATTGCGTCGAAATTCAATACATCATCCTCCAGCCGACATGTGTGCTAGGGGATATTGCTGCCTCGGGCACATTATCGTCGTTCCTCTGTGAGTATAGATTTTCGAATCCGACTCAAAACTTGTAGTTACTTGTAACGTTCAGGTCGTCCTAATAACGAAGTAACACTCAAATTACGTCGAGATTAGATACATCGTCCACCCGCCGACTTGTCTCCAACGGGATATTGCTGCCTCGGGCACCATGTGGTCCGTATCCTGTGAGTGCAGATTATCGAATCCGACGCAAAAAAGATAGTTAATTGTAACGTTCAGGGCCTCTTAATGACGAAGAAACACTCAAATTACGTGGAAATTCAATACATCGTCCTCCAGCCGACTTGTCTCCATGGGTCTATTGCTACCTCGCTCACCTTATGGTCGTTCTCCCGTGAGTCTAGATTTTCGAATCCGACGCAAAACTGATGGTTAATTGTAACGTTCATGGCCTCCTAATGAGGATGGAACACTCAAATTGCGTCGAGATACAATACATCGTCCTCCAGCCGACTTGTCCACAAGGTGATATTGCGGCCTCGGGCTCCTTATGGTCCTCCTCCTGTGAGTCTAGATTTTCGAATCCGACGAAAAACTGATAGTTAATTGTAACGTTCATGGCCTCTTAATGACGATGGAACGCTCAAATTGCGTCGAGATTCAATACATAGTCCTCCAGCCGACTTGTGTGCTTGGGGATATTGCTGCCTCGGGCACCTTATCGTCGTTCCTCTGTGAGTTTAGATTTTCGAATCCGGCGCAAAACTAATAGTTAATTGTAACGTTCAAAGCCTTCTAATGACGATAGAATACTCAAATTGCGTCGAGATTCAATACGTAGTCTTCCAGCCGACTTGTCTCCAAGGGGATATTGCTACCTCGGGCACCATATGGTCCGTCTCCTGTGAGTCTAGATTTTCGAATCCGACTGAAAACTTGTAGTTACTTGTAACGTTCAGGGCCTCATAATGACGATGTAACACACAAATTACGTCGAGATTCAAAACATCGTCCACCCGCAGACTTGTCTCCAACGGGATATTGCTGTCTCGGGCAGCATGTGGTCCGTCCCATGTGAGTGCAGATTTTCGAATCCGACGTATAAAAGATAGTTTATTGTAACGTTCAGGGCCTCCTAATGACGAAGAAACACTTAAATTGCGTCGAAATTCAATACATCGTCCTCCAGCCGACTAGTCTCTAAGGGTCTATTGCTGCCTCGGGCACCTTATGGTCGTTCTCCTGTGAGTCTAGATTTTCGGATCCGACGCATAACTGATAGTTAATTGTAACGTTCAGCGCCACCTAATGACGATAGAACACTCAAATTGCGTCGAGATTCGATGCATCGTTCTCCAGCCGACTTGTCTACAAGGGGATATTTCTGCCTCAGGCACCTTATGGTCCGCCTCCTGTTATTCTAGATTTTCGTATCCGACGCGAAACAGATAGTTAATTGTAACCTTCATGGCCTCCTAATGACGATGGAACACTCAAATTGCGTCGAGATTGAATACATCATCCTCCAGCCGACTTGTCTCCAAGGGTCTATTGCTGCCTCGGGCACCTTATGGTCGTTCTCCTGTGAGTCTAGATTTTCGGATCCGACGCATAACTGATAGTTAATTGTAACGTTCAGCGCCTCCTAATGACGATAGAACACTCAAATTGCGTCGAGATTCAATACATCGTCTTCCAGCCGACTTGTCTACAAGGGTCTATTGCTGCCTCGGGCACATATCGTCGTTCTCCTGTGGGTCTAGAATTTCGAATCCGACGCGAAACTGATAGTTAATTGTAACGTTCAGGGCCTCCTAATGACGATGGAACACTCAAATTGCGTCGAGATTCAATACATCATCCTCCAGCCGACTTGTCTACAAGGGTCTATTGCTGCCTCGGGCACATATCGTCGTTCTCCTGTGAGTCTAGATTTTCGAATCCGACGCGAAACTGATAGTTCATTGTAACGTTCAGGGCCTCCTAATGACGATGGAACATTCAAATTGCGTCGATATTAAATACATCGTCCTCCAGCCGACTTGTCTACAAGTGGATATTGCTGCCTCGGGCACCTTATGGTCCGCCTCCGTTTAGTCTAGATTTTTGAATCCGACGCAAAACTGATAGTTAATTGTAACGTTCATGGCCTCCTAATGACGATGGGACACTCAAATTGCGTCGAGATTCAATACATAGTCCTCCAGCCGACATGTGTGCAAGGAGATATTGCTGCCTCGGGCACCTTATTGTCGTTCCTCTGTGAGTTTAGATTTTCAAATTCGACGCAAAGCTAATAGTTAATTGTAACGTTCAGGGCCTAATAAGGGCGAAGGAACACTCAAATTGCGTCGAGAGTCAAAACATCGTCCTCCAGCCGACTTGTCTCCATGGGTCTATTGCTACCTCGCTCACCTTATGTTCGTTCTCCTGTGATTCTAGATTTTCGAATCCGACGCAAAACTGATGGTTAATTGTAACGTTCAGGGCCTCCTAATGACGATAGAGTACTCAAATTGCGTCGAGATTCAATACGTCGTCCTCCCGCAGACTTGTCTCCAACGGGATATTGTTCCCTCGGGCACCATGTGGTCCGTCTCCTGTGAGTCTAGATTTTCGAATCCGACGCAAAAATGATAGTTAATTGTAACGTTCAGGGCCTCCTAAAGTCGAAGGAACACTCAAATTGCGTCGAGATTCAATACATCGTCCTCCAGCCGACTTGTCTCCAAGGGGATATTGCTGCCTCGGGCACCATATGGTCCGTCTCCTGTGAGTCTAGATTTTCGAATCCGACTCAAAACTTGTGGTTACTTGTAACGTTCAGGGCCTCCTAATAACGATGTAACACTCAAATTACGTCGAGATTCAATACATCGTCCACCCGCCGATTTTTCTCCAACGGGATATTGCTGCCTCGGGCACCATGTTGTCCGTCTCCTGTGAGTGCAGATTATCGAATCCGACGCAAAAAAGATAGTTAATTGTAACGTTCAGGGCCTCCTAATGACGAAGGAACACTCTAATTGCGTCGAAATTCAATACATCGTCTTCCAGCCGACTTGTCTACAAGGGTCTATTGCTGCCTCGGGCACATATCGTCGTTCTCCTGTGAGTCTAGATTTTCGAATACGACGCGAAACTGATAGTTAATTGTAACGTTCTGGGCCTCCTAATGACGATGGAACACTCAAATTGCGTCGAAATCCAATACATCATCCTCCAGCCGACTTGTCTCCGAGGGGATATTGCTGCCTCGGGCACCTTATGGTCGTTCTCCTGTGAGTCTAGATTTTCGGATGCGACGCATAACTGATAGTTAATTGTAACGTTCAGCGACTCCTAATGACGATAGAACACTCAAATTGCGTCGACATTTAATACATCGTCCTCCAGCCGACTTGTCTACAAGGGGATATAGCTGCCTCGGGCACCTTATGGTCCGCCTCCTGTTAGTCTAGATTTTCGAATCCGACGCAAAACTGATAGTTAATTGTAACGTTCATGGCCTCCTAATGCCGATGGAACACTCAAATTGCGTCGAGATTCAATACATCGTCCTCCACCCAATTTGTGTGCAAGGGGATATTGCTGCCTCGGGCACCTTATTGTCGTTCCTCTGTGAGTCTAGATTTTCAAATTCGACGCAAAACTAATAGTTAATTGTAACGTTCAGGGCCTCCTAATGACGAAGGAACACTCAAATTGCGTCGAAATTCAATACATCGTCCTCCATCCGACTTGTCTCCATGGGTGTATTGCTACCTCGCTCACCTTATGGTCGTTCTCCTGTGAGTCTAGATTTTCGAATTCGACGTAAAACTGATGGTTACTTATAACGTTCAGGGCCTCCTAATGACGATAGAGTTCTCAAATTACGTCGAGATTCAATACGTCGTCCTCCCGTCGAATTGTCTCCAACGGGACATTGCTCCCTCGGGCACCATGTGGTCCGTCTCCTGTGAGTCTAGATTTTCGAATCCGACGCAAAAATGATAGTTAATTGTAACGTTCAGGGCCTCCTAATGTCGAAGGAACACTCAAATTGCGTCGAGATTCAATACATCGTCCTCCAGCCGACTTGTCTCCAAGGGGATATTGCTGCCTCGGGCACATATCGACGTTCTCCTGTGAGTCTAGATTTTCGAATTCGACGTAAAACTGATGGTTACTTGTAACGTTCAGGGACTCCTAATGACGATAGAGTACTCAAATTGCGTCGAGATTCAATACCTCGTCCACCCGCCGACTTGTCTCCAACGGGATATTGCTGCCTCTGGCACCATGTGGTCCGTATCCTGTGAGTGCAGATTATCGAATCCGACGCAAAAATGATAGTCAATTGTAACGTTTAGGGCCTCCTAATGACGAAGGAACACTCAAATTGCGTCGAAATTCAATACATCATCCTCCAGCCGACTTGTGTGTAGGGGATATTGCTGCCTCGGGCACCTTATCGTCGTTCCTCTGTGAGTGTAGATTTTCGAATCCGACGCAAAACTAATAGTTAATTGTATCGTTCAGGGCCTCCTAATGACGATAGAGTACTCAAATTGCGTCTAGATACAATACGTCGTCCTGCAGCCGACTTGTCTGCAAGGGGATATTGCTGCCTCGGGCACCCTATGGTCCATCTCCTGTGAGTCTAGAGTTTCGAATCCGACTCAAAACTTGTAATTACTTGTAACGTTCAGGTCCTCCTAATGACGAAGTAACACTCAAATTACGTCGAGATTCAATACATCGTCCACCCGCCGACTTGTCTCCAACGGGATATTGCTGCCTCGGGCACCATGTGGTCCGTATCCTGTGAGTGCAGATTATCGAATCCGACGCAAAAAAGATAGTTAATTGCAACGTTCAGGGCCTCTTAATGACGAAGAAACACTCAAATTACGTCGAAATTCAATACATCGTCCTCCAGCCGACTTGTCTCCAAGGGTCTATTGCTGCCTCGGGCACCTTATGGTTGTTCTCCTGTTAGTCTGGATTTTCGGATCCGACGCGTAACTGATAGTCAATTGTAACGTTCAGCGCCTCCTAATGACGGTAGAACACTCAAATTGCGTCGAGATTCAATACATCGTCCTCCAGCCGACTTGTCTACGAGGGTTAATTGCTGCCTCGGGCACATATCGTCGTTCTCCTGTGAGTCTAGATTTTCGAATCCGACGCGAAACTGATAGGTAAATGTAACGTTCAGAGCCTCCTAATGACGATGGAACACTCAAATTGCGTCGAGATTCAATACATCGTCCTCCAGCCGACTTGTCTCCAAGGGGATATTGCTGCTTCATGCACCATATGGATCCGTCTCCTGTGAGTAGATTTTCGAATGCGACGCAAAACTTGTAGTTAATTGTAACGTTCAGGGCCTCCTAATGACGATGGAACACTCAAATTGCGTCGAGATCCAATACATAGTCCTCCTGCCGACTTGTCTCCAACGGGATATTGCTCCCTCGAGCACCATGTGGTCCGTCTCCTGTGAGTCTAGATTTTCGAATCCGACGCAAAAAAGATAGTTAATTGTTACGTTCAGGGTCTCCTAATGTCGAAGGAACACTCAAATTGCGTCGAGATTCAATACATCGTCCTCCAGCCGACTTGTCTCCACGGGTCTATTGCTGCCTCGGGCACCTTATGGTCGTTCTCCTGTGAGTCTAGATTTTCGGATGCGACGCATAACTGATAGTTAATTGTAACGTTCAGCGACTCCTAATGGCGATAGAACACTCAAATTGCGACGACATTTAATACATCGTCCTCCAGCCGACTTGTCTACAAGGGGATATTGCTGCCTCGGGCACCTTATGGTCCGCCTCCTGTTAGTCTAGATTTTCGAATCCTACGCAAAACTGATAGTTAATTGTAACGTTCATGGCCTCCTAACGCCGATGGAACACTCAAATTGCGTCGAGATTCAATACATCGTCCTCCAGCCGACTTGTCTCCACGGGTCTATTGCTGCCTCGGGCACCTTATTGTCGTTCCTCCGTGAGTCTAGATTTTCAAATTCGACGCAAAACTAATAGTTAATTGTAACGTTCAGGGCCTCCTAATGACGAAGGAACACTCAAATTGCGTCGAAATTCAATACATCGTCCTCCATCCGACTTGTCTCCATGGGTGTATTGCTACCTCACTCACCTTATGGTCGTTCTCCTGTGAGTCTAGATTCTCGAATTCGACGTAAAACTGATGGTTACTTGTAACGTTCAGGGCCTCCTAATGACGATAGAGTACTCAAATTGCGTCGAGATTCAATACGTCGTCCTCCCGCCGATTTGTCTCCAACGGGAAATTGCTCCCTCGGGCACCATGTGGTCCGTCTCCTGTGAGTCTAGATTTTCGAATCCGACGCAAAAATGATAGTTAATTGTAACGTTCAGGGCCTCCTAATGTCGAAGGAACACTCAAATTGCGTCGAGATTCAATACATTGTGCTCCAGCCGATTTGTCTCCAAGGGTCTATTGCAGCCTCGGGCACCTTATCGTCGTTCCTCTGTGAGTCTAGATTTTCGAATCCGACGCAAAACTAATAGTTAATTGTATCGTTCAGGGCCTCCTAATGACGATAGAGTACTCAAATTGCGTCGAGATACAATACGTCGTCCTCCAGCCGACTTGTCTGCAAGGGGATATTGCTGCCTCGGGCACCTTATGGTCCGCCTCCTGTTAGTCTAGATTTTCGAATCCGACGCAAAACTGATAGTTAATTGTAACGTTCATGGCCTCCTAACGACGATGGAACACTCAAATTGAGTCGAGATTCAACACATCGTCCTCCAGCCGACTTGTGTGCAAGGGGATATTGCTGCCTCGGGCACCATGTGGTCTGTATCCTGTGAGTGCAGATTAACGAATCCGACGCAAAAAAGATAGTTAATTGTAACGTTCAGGGCCTCTTAATGACGAAGTAACACTCAAATTGCGTCGAAATTCAATACATCGTCGTCCAGCCGACTTGTCTAAATGGGGCTATTGCTACCTCGCTCACCATATGGTCGTTCTCCTGTAAGTCTAGATTTTAGAATCCGACGCAAAACTGATGGTTAATTTTAACGTTCATGGCCTCCTAATGACGATGGAACACTCACATTGCGTCGAGATTCAATACATCGTCCTCCAGCCGACTTGTCCACAAGGGGATATTGCAGCCTCGGGCACCTTATGGTCGTTCTCCTGTGAGTCTATATTTTCGATTCCGACACATAACTGATAGTTCATTGTAACGTTCAGGGCCTCCGAATGACGATGGAACACTCAAATTGCGTCGCGATTCAATACATCGTCCTCCAGCCGACTTGTCTCCAAGGGTCAATTGCTGCCTTTGGCACCTAATGGTCTTGCTCCCGTGAGTCTAGATTTTCGAATCCGACGCGAAACTGATAGCTAATTGTAACGTTCAGGTTCTCCTAATGACGATGGAACACTCAAATTGCGTCGAGATTCAATACATCATACTCCAGCCGACTTGTCTCCAAGGGGATATTGCTGCCTCGGGCACCTTATGGTCGTTCTCCTGTGAGTCTAGACTTTCGAATCCGCCGCAAAACTGATGGTTAATTGTAACGTTCATGGCCTCTTAATGACGATGGAACACTCAAAATGCGTCGAGATTCAATACATCGGCCTCCAGCCGACTTGTCTACAAGAATCTATTGCTGCCTCGGGCACATATCGTCGTTCTCCTGTGAGTCTAGATTTTCAATCCGACGGGAAACTTATAGTTAATTGTATAGTTCAGGGCCTCCTAATGACTATGGAACACTCAAATTGCGTCGAGATTCAATACATCGTCCTCCAGCCGACTTGTATGCTAGGGCATATTGCTGCCTCGGGCACATATCGTCGTTCTCCTGTGAGTCTAGATTTTCGAATCCGACGCGAAACTGATAGTTAATTGTAACGTTCAGCGCCTCCTAATGACGATAGAACAATCAAATTGCGTCGAGATTCAATACATCGTCCGCCAGCCGACTTGTCTCCAAGCGTCCATTGCTGCCTCGGGCACCTTATGGTCGTTCTCCTGTGAGTCTATATTTTCGATTCCGACACATAACTGATAGTTAATTGTAACGTTCAGGGCCTCCTAATGACGATGGAGCACTCAAATTGCGTCGCGATTCAATACATCGTCCTCCAGCCGACTTCTCTCCAAGGCTCAATTGCTGCCTTTGGCACCTAATGGTCTTGCTCCTGTGAGTCTAGATTTTCGAATCCGACGCAAAACTGATGGTTAATTGTAACGTTCAGGGCCTCCGAATGACGATGGAACACTCAAATTGTGTCGCGATTCAATACATCGTCCTCCAGCCGACTTGTCTCCAAGGGTCAATTGCTGCCTTTGGCACTTAATGGTCTTCCTCCCGTGAGTCTAGATTTTCGAATCCGTCGCGAAACTGATAGTTAATTGTAACGTTCAGGGCCTCCTAATGACGATGGAACACTCAAATTGCGTCGAGATTCAATACATCGTCCTCCAGCCGACTTGTCTCCAAGGGGATATTGCTGCCTCGGGCACCTTATGGTCGTTCTCCTGTGAGTCTGGATTTTCGAATCCGCCGCAAAACTGATGGTTAATTGTAACGTTCATGGCCTCGTAATGACGATGGAACACTCAAATTGCGTCGAGATTCAATAAATCGTCCTCCAGCCGACTTGTCTCCAGGATTTATTGCTGCCCGCGCACCTTATGGTTTTCTCCTGTGAGTCTAGATTTCGGATCCGACGTATAACTGATCGTTAATTGTAACGTTCAGCGCCTCCTAATGACGATATAACCCTCAAATTGCGTCGAGATTCAATACATCGTCCTCCAGCCGACTTGTCTACAAGAATCTATTGCTGCCTCGGGCACATATCGTCGTTCTCCTGTGAGTCTAGATTTTAAATCCGACGGGAAACTGATAGTTAATTGTATAGTTCAGAGCCTCCTAATGACTATGGAACACTCAAATTGCGTCGAGATTTAATACATCGTCCTCCAGCCGACTTGTGTGCTAGGGGATATTGCTGCCTCGGGCACCTTATCGTCGTTTCTCTTTGAGTCTAGATTTTCGAATCCGACGCAAAACTAATAGTTAATAGTAACGTTCAAAGCCTCCTAATGACGATAGAATACTCAAATTGCGTCGAGATTCAATACGTCGCCCTCCAGCCGACTTGTATCCAAGGGGATATTGCTGCTTCGGGCACCATATGGTACGTCTCCTGTGAGTCTAGATTTTCGAATCCGACTCAAAACTTGTAGTTACTTGTAACGTTCAGGGCCTCCTAATGACGATGTAACACACAAATTTCGTCGAGATTCAAAACATCGTCTACCCGCCGACTTGTCTCCAACGGTATATTGCTGCCTCGGGCACCATGTGGTTCGTCCCATGTGAATGCAGATTATCGAATCCGACGCAAAAAAGATAGTTAGTTGTAACGTTCAGGGCCTCCTAATGACGATGAAACATTCAAATTGCGTCGAGATTAAATACATCGTCCTCCAGCCGACTTGTCTCCAAGGGGATATTGCTGCCTCATGCACCATATTGGTCCGTCTCCTGTGAGTAGATTTTCGAATGCGACGCAAAACTTGTAGTTAATTGTAACGTTCAGGGCCTCCTAATGACGATGGAACACTCAAATTGCTTCGAGATCCAATACATCGTTCTCCCGCCGACTTGTCACCAACGGGATATTGCTCCCTCGGGCACCATGTGGTCCGTCTCCTGTGGGTCTATATTTCCGAATCCGACGCTAAAATGATAGTTAATTGTAACGTTCAGGGCCTCCTAATGTCTAAGGGACACTCAAATTGCGTCGAGATTCAATACATCGTGCTCCAGCCGACTTGTCTCCAAGGGTCTATTGCTGCCTCGGGCACCTTATTGTCGTTCTCCTGTGAGTCTAGATTTTCGAATCCGACGCAAAACTGTTGGTTAATTGTAACATTCGTGGGCTCCTAATGACGATGGAACACTCAAATTGCGTCGAGATTCAATACTTCGTCCTCCAGCCGACTTGTCTCCATGGGTCTATTGCTACCTCGCTCACCTTATGGTCGTTCTCCTGTGAGTCTAGATTTTCGAATCCGACGCAAAACTGTTGGTTAATTGTAACATTCGTGTGCTCCTAATGACGATGTAACACTCAAATTGCGTCGAGATTCAATACATCGTCCTCCAACCGACTTGTCTCCAAGCGTCCATTGCTGCCTCGGGCACCTTATGGTCGTTGTCCTGTGAGTCTATATTTTCGATTCCGACACATAACTGATAGTTAATTGTAACGTTCAGGGCCTCCTAATGACGATGGAACACTCCAATTGCGTCGCGATTCAATACATCGTCCTCCAGCCGACTTCCTCCAAGGCTCAATTGCTGCCTTTGGCACAAAATGGCCTTGCTCCTGTGAGTCTAGATTTTCGAATCCGACGCAAAACTGATGGTTAATTGTAACGTTCAGGGCCTCCGAATGACGATGGAACACTCAAATTGCGTCGCGATTCAATACATCGTCCTCCAGCCGACTTGTCTCCAAGGGTCAATTGCTGCGTTTGGCACCTAATTGTCTTGCTCCCGTGAGTCTAGATTTTCGAATCCAACGCGAAACTGATAGTTAATTGTAACGTTCAGGGCCTCCTAATGACGATGGAACACTCAAATTGCGTCGAGATTCAATACATCGTCCTCCAGCCGACTTGTCTACAAGGGGATATTGCTGCCTCGGGCTCCTTATGGTCGTTCTCCTGTGAGTCTAGATTTTCGAATCCGCCGCAAAACTGATGGTTAATTGTAACGTTCATGGCCTCTTAATGACGATGGAACACTCAAATTGCGTCGAGATTCAATAGATCGTCCTCCAGCCCACTTGTCTCCAAGAGTCTATTGCTGCCTCGGGCACCTTATGGTTGTTCTCCTGTGAGTCTAGATTTTCGGATCCGACGCATAACTAATAGTTAATTGTAACGTTCAGCGCCTCCTAATGACGATAGAACCCTCAAATTGCGTCGAGATTCAATACATCGTCATCCAGCCGACTTGTCTACAAGAATCTATTGCTGCCTCGGGCACATATCGTCGTTCTCCTGTGAGTCTAGATTTTAAATCCGACGGGAAACTGATAGTTAATTGTATAGTTCAGAGCCTCCTAATGACTATGGAACACTCAAATTGCGTCGAGATTTAATACATCGTCCTCCAGCCGACTTGTGTGCTAGGGGATATTGCTGCCTCGGGCACCTTATCGTCGTTTCTCTGTGAGTCTAGATTTTCGAATCCGACGCAAAACTAATAGTTAATAGTAACGTTCAAAGCCTCCTAATGACGATAGAATACTCAAATTGCGTCGAGATTCAATACGTCGCCCTCCAGCCGACTTGTATCCAAGGGGATATTGCTGCTTCGGGCACCATATGGTACGTCTCCTGTGAGTCTAGATTTTCGAATCCGACTCAAAACTTGTAGTTACTTGTAACGTTCAGGGCCTCCTAATGACGATGTAACACACAAATTTCGTCGTGATTCAAAACATCGTCTACCCGCCGACTTGTCTCCAACGGTATATTGCTGCCTCGGGCACCATGTGGTCCGTCCCATGTGAATGCATATTATCGAATCCGACGCAAAAAAGATAGTTAGTTGTAACGTTCAGGGCCTCCTAATGACGATGAAACACTCAAATTGCGTCGAGATTAAATACATAGTCCTCCAGCCGACTGGTCTCCATGGGTCTATTGCTATCTCGCTCACCTTATGGTCGTTCTCCTGTGAGTCTAGATTTTCGAATCCGACGCAAAACTGATGGTTAATTGTAACGTTCATGGCCTCTTAATGACGATGGAACACTCAAATTGCGTCGAGATTCAATACATCGTCCTCCAGCCGACTTGTCTCCAAGGGGATATTGCTGCCTCATGCACCATATTGGTCCGTCTCCTGTGAGTAGATTTTCGAATGCGACGCAAAACTTGTAGTTAATTGTAACGTTCAGGGCCTCCTAATGACGATGGAACACTCAAATTGCTTCGAGATCCAATACATCGTCCTCCCGCCGACTTGTCACCAACGGGATATTGCTCCCTCGGGCACCATGTGGTCCGTCTCCTGTGGGTCTATATTTCCGAATCCGACGCTAAAATGATAGTTAATTGTAACGTTCAGGGCCTCCTAATGTCTAAGGGACACTCAAATTGCGTCGAGATTCAATACATCGTGCTCCAGCCGACTTGTCCCCAAGGGTCTATTGCTGCCTCGGGCACCTTATTGTCGTTCTCCTGTGAGTCTAGATTTTCGAATCCGACGCAAAACTGTTGGTTAATTGTAACATTCGTGGGCTCCTAATGACGATGGAACACTCAAATTGCGTCGAGATTCAATACTTCGTCCTCCAGCCGACTTGTCTCCATGGGTCTATTGCTACCTCGCACACCTTATGGTCGTTCTCCTGTGAGTCTAGATTTTCGAATCCGACGCAAAACTGTTGGTTAATTGTAACATTCGTGTGCTCCTAATGACGATGTAACACTCAAATTGCGTCGAGATTCAATACATCGTCCTCCAACCGACTTGTCTCCAAGCGTCCATTGCTGCCTCGGGCACCTTATGGCCGTTATCCTGTGAGTCTATATTTTCGATTCCGACACATAACTGATAGTTAATTGTAACGTTCAGGGCCTCCTAATGACGATGGAACACTCCAATTGCGTCGCGATTCAATACATCGTCCTCCAGCCGACTTCCTCCAAGGCTCAATTGCTGCCTTTGGCACCTAATGGCCTTGCTCCTGTGAGTCTAGATTTTCGAATCCGACGCAAAACTGATGGTTAATTGTAACGTTCAGGGCCTCCGAATGACGATGGAACACTCAAATTGCGTCGCGATTCAATACATCGTCCTCCAGCCGACTTGTCTCCAAGGGTCAATTGCTGCGTTTGGCACCTAATGGTCTTGCTCCCGTGAGTCTAGATTTTCGAATCCAACGCGAAACTGATAGTTAATTGTAACGTTCAGGGCCTCCTAATGACGATGGAACACTCAAATTGCGTCGAGATTCAATACATCGTCCTCCAGCCGACTTGTCTCCAAGGGGATATTGCTGCCTCGGGCACCATATGGTCCATCTCCTGTGAGTCTAGATTTTCGAATCCGACTCAAAACTTGTAGTTACTTGTAACGTTCAGGGCCTCCTAATGACGATGTAACACTCGAATTACGTCGAGATTCAATACATCGTCCACCCGCCGACTTATCTCTAACGGGATATTGCTGCCTCGGGCACCATGTGGTCCGTCCCATGTGAATGCAGATTAACGAATCCGACGCAAAAAAGATAGTTAATTGTAACGTTCAGGGCCTCCTAATGACGAAGGAACACTCAAATTGCGTCGAAATTCAGTACATCGCCCTCCAGTCAACTTGTCTCCATGGGTCTATTGCTACCTCGCTCACCTTATGGGCGTTCTCCTGTGAGTCTAGATTCTCGAATCCGACGCAAAACTGTTGGTTAATTGTAACATTCGTGGGCTCCTAATGACGATGGAACACTCAAATTGCGTCGAGATTCAATACTTCGTCCTCCAGCCGACTTGTCTCCATGGGTCTATTGCTACCTCGCTCACCTTATGGTCGTTCTCCTGTGAGTCTAGATTTTCGAATCCGACACAAAACTGTTGGTTAATTGTAACATTCGTGTGCTCCTAATGACGATGGAACACTCAAATTGCGTCGAGATTCAATACATCGTCCTCCAACCGACTTGTCTCCAAGCGTCCATTGCTGCCTCGGGCACCTTATGGTCGTTATCCTGTGAGTCTATATTTTCGATTCCGACACATAACTGATAGTTAATTGTAACGTTCAGGGCCTCCTAATGACGATGGAACACTCCAATTGCGTCGCGATTCAATACATCGTCCTCCAGCCGACTTCCTCCAAGGCTCAATTGCTGCCTTTGGCACCTAATGGCCTTGCTCCTGTGAGTCTAGATTTTCGAATCCGACGCAAAACTGATGGTTAATTGTAACGTTCAGGGCCTCCGAATGACGATGGAACACTCAAATTGCGTCGCGATTCAATACATCGTCCTCCAGCCGACTTGTCTCCAAGGGTCAATTGCTGCCTTTGGCACCTAATGGTCTTGCTCCCGTGAGTCTAGATTTTCGAATCCAACGCGAAACTGATAGTTAATTGCAACGTTCAGGGCCTCCTAATGACGATGGAACACTCAAATTGCGTCGAGATTCAATACATCGTCCTCCAGCCGACTTGTCTCCAAGGGGATATTGCTGCCTCGGGCTCCTTATGGTCGCTCTCCTGTGAGTCTCGATTTTCGAATCCGCCGCAAAACTGATGGTTAATTGTAACGTTCATGGCCTCTTAATGACGATGGAACACTCAAATTGCGTCGAGATTCAATAGATCGTCCTCCAGCCGACTTGTCTCCAAGGGTCTATTGCTGCCTCGGGCACCTTATGGTTGTTCTCCTGTGAGTCTAGATTTTCGGATCCCACGCATAACTAATAGTTAATTGTAACGTTCAGCGCCTCCTAATGACGATAGAACCCTCAAATTGCGTCGAGATTCAATACATCGTCATCCAGCCGACTTGTCTACAAGAATCTATTGCTGCCTCGGGCACATATCGTCGTTCTCCTGTGAGTCTAGAGTTTCAATCCGACGGGAAACTGATAGTTAATTGTATAGTTCAGGGCCTCCTAATGACTATGGAACACTCAAATTGCGTCGAGATTCAATACATCGACCTCCAGCCGACTTGTATGCTAGGGGATATTGCTGCATCGGGCACATATCGTCGTTTTCCTGTGAGTCTAGATTTTCGAATCCGACGCAAAACTAATAGTTAATTGTAACGTTCAGGGCCTCCTAATGACGATAGAGTACTCAAATTGCGTCGAGGCTCAATACGTCGTCCTCCAGCCGACTTGTCTCCAAGGGGATATTGCTGCCTCGGGCACCATATGGTCCATCTCCTGTGAGTCTAGATTTTCGAATCCGACTCAAAACTTGTAGTTACTTGTAACGTTCAGGGCCTCCTAATGACGATGTAACACTCGAATTACGTCGAGATTCAATACATCGTCCACCCGCCGACTTATCTCTAACGGGATATTGCTGCCTCGGGCACCATGTGGTCCGTATCCTGTGAGTGCAGATTAACGAATCCGACGCAAAAAAAATAGTTAATTGTAACGTTCAGGGCCTCTTAATGTCGAAGTAACACTCAAATTGCGTCGATATTCAATACATCGTCCTCCAGCCGACTTGTCCACAAGGGGATATTGCTGCCTCGGGCACCTTGTGGTCCGCCTCCTGTTGGTCTAGATTTTCGAATCCGACGCAAAACTGATAGTTAATTGTAACGTTCATGGCCTCCTAATGACGATGGAACACTCAAATTGCGTCGAGAATCAATACATCGTCCTCCAGCCGACTTGTCTCCAAGGGACTATTGCTGCCTCGGGCACCTTATGGTCGTTCTCCTGTGAGTCTAGTTTTTCGAATCCGACGCAAAACTGATGGTTAATTGTAACGTTCATGGCCTCCTAATGACGATGGAACACTCAAATTGCGTCGAGATTCAATACATCGTCCTCCAGCCGACTTGTGTGCTAGGGGACATTGCTGCCTCGGGCACCTTATCGTCGTTTCTCTGTGAGACTAGATTTTCGAATACGACGCAAAACTAATAGTTAATAGTAACGCTTAAAACCTCCTAAAGACGATAGAATACTCAAATTGCGTCGAGATTCAATACGTCGTACTCCAGCCGACTTGTATCCAATGGGATATTGCTGCTTCGGGCACCATATGGTACGTCTCTTGTGAGTCTAGATTTTCGAATCCGACTCAAAACTTGTAGTTACTTGTAACGTTCAGGGTCTCCCAATGACGATGTAACACACAAATTACGTCGAGATTCAAAACATCGTCTACCCGCCGACTTGTCTCCAACGGGATATTGCTGCCTCGGGCACCATGTGGTCCGTCCCATGTGAATGCAGATTATCGAATCCGACGCAAAAAAGATAGTTAATTGTAACGTTCAGGGCCTCCTAATGACGAAGGAACACTCAAATTGCGTCGAAATTCAGTACATCGCCCTCCAGTCAACTTGTCTCCATGGGTGTATTGCTACCTCGCTCACCTTATGGTCGTTCTCCTGTGAGTCTAGATTCTCGAATCCGACGCAAAACTGATGGTTAATTGTAACGTTCATGGCCTCCTAATGACGATGGAACACTCAAATTGCGTCGAGATTCAATACATCGACCTCCAGCCGACTTGTCTACAAGGGGATATTGCTGCCTCGGGCACCTTGTGGTCCGCCTCCTGTTGGTCTAGATTTTCGAATCCGACGCAAAACTGATAGTTAATTGTAACGTTCATGGCCTCCTAATGACGATGGAACACTCAAATTGCGTCGAGAATCAATAAATTCGTCCTAAAGCCGACTTGTCTCCAAGGGACTATTGCTGCCTCGGGCACCTTATGGTCGTTCTCCTGTGAGACTAGATTTTTCGGATCCGACGCATAACTGATAGTTAATTGTAACGTTCAGCGCCTCCCAATGACGATAGAACACTCAAATTGCGTCGAGATTCAATACATCGTCTTTCAGCAACTTGTCTACAAGTGTCTATTGCTGCCTCGGGCACATATCGTCGTTCTCCTGTGAGTCTAGATTTTCGAATCCGACGCGAAAACTGATAGTTAATTGTAACGTTCAGGGCCTCCTAATGACGATGGAACACTCAACATGCGTCGAGATTCAATACATCATCCTCCAGCCGACTTGTCTCCAAGGGGATATTGCTGCCTCGGGCACCTTATGGTCGTTCTCCTGTGATTCTAGATTTTCGAATCCGACGCAAAAACTGATGGTAATTGTAACGTTCATGGCCTCCTAATGACGATGGAACACTCAAATTGCGTTGAGATTAAATACATAGTCCTCCAGCCGACTTGTCTCCATGGGTCTATTGCTACCTCGCTCACCTTATGGTCGTTCTCCTGTGAGTCTAGATTTTCGAATCCGACGCAAAACTGATGGTTAATTGTAACGTTCATGGCCACTTAATGACGATGGAACACTCAAATTGCGTCGAGATTCAATACATCGTGCTCCAGCCAACTTGTCTCCAAGGGTCTATTGCTGCCGTCGGGCAACTTATTGTCGTTCTCCTGTGAGTCTAGATTTTCGGATGCGACGCATAACTGATAGTTAATTGTAACGTTCAGCGACTAAAAATGACGATAGAGCACTCAAATTGCGTCGAGATGAAATACATCGTCCTCCAGCCGAATTGTCTCCATGGGTCAATTGCTGTCCTTTGGCACCTAATGGTCTTGCTCCCGTGAGTCTAGATTTTCGAATCCAACGCGAAACTGATAGTTAATTGTAACGTTCAGGGCCTCCTAATGACGATGGAACACTCAAATTGCGTCGAGATTCAATACATCGTCATCCAGCCGACTTGTCTACAAGAATCTATTGCGGCCTCGGGCACATATCGTCGTTCTCCTGTGAGTCTAGATTTTCAATCCGACGGGAAACTGATAGTTAATTGTATAGTTCAGGGCCTCCTAATGACTATGGAACACTCAAATTGCGTCGAGAATCAATACATCGACCTCCAGCCGACTTGTATGCTAGGGGATATCGCTGCATCGGGCACATATCGTCGTTCTGCTGTGAGTCTTGATTTTCGAATCCGTCGCAAAACTAATAGTTAATTGTAACGTTCAGGGCCTCCTAATGACGATAGAGTACTCAAATTGCGTCGAGGTTCAATACGTCGTCCTCCAGCCGACTTGTCTCCAAGGGGATATTGCTGCCTCGGGCACCATATGGTCCATCTCCTGTGAGTCTAGATTTTCGAATCCGACTCAAAACTTGTAGTTACTTGTAACGTTCAGGGCCTCCTAATGGCGATGTAACACTCAAATTACGTCGAGATTCAATACATCGTCCACCCGCCGAATGGTCTCAAACGGGATATTGCTGCCTCGGGCACCATGTGGTTCGTATCCTGTGAGTGCAGATTATCGAATCCGACGCAAAAAAGATAGTTAATTGTAACGATCAGGTCCTCCTAATGACGAAGGAACACTCAAATTGCGTCGAAATTCAATACATCGTCCTGCAGCCGACTTGTCTCCATGGGTCTATTGCTACCTCGATCACCTTATGGTCGTTCTCCTGTGAGTCTAGATTTCCGAATCCGATGCAAAACTGATGGTTAATTGTAACGTTCACGGCCTCCTAATGACGATGGAACACTCAAATTGCGTCGGGATTCAATACATCGTCCTCCCGCCGACTTGTCTCCAACGGGATATTGCTGCCTCGGGCACCATGTGGTCCGTCTCCTGTGAGTCTAGATTTTCGAATCCGACGCAAAAATGAAAGTTAATTGTAACGTTCAGGGCCTCCTAATGTCGAAGGAACACTCAAATTGCGTCGAGATTCAATACATCGTCCTCCAGCCGACTTGTCTCTAAGGGTCTATTGCTGCCTCGGGCGCCTTATGGTCGTTCTACTGTGAGTCTAGATTTTCGGATCCGACGCATAACTGATAGTTAATTGTAACGTTCAGCGCCACCTAATGACGATAGAACACTCAAATTGCGTCGAGATTCGATGCAACGTCCTCCAGCCGACTTGACTACAAGGGGATATTTCTGCCTCAGGCACCTTATGGTTCGCCTCCTGTTAGTCTAGATTTTCGTATCCGACGCGGAACTGATAGTTAATTGTAACTTTCAGGGCCTCCTAATGACGATAGAACACTCAAATTGCGTCGAGATTCAATACATCGTCCACCATCCGAACTTTCTCCAAGGGGATATTGCTGCCTCGGGCACCATATGGTCCGTCTCCTGTAGGTCTAGATATTCGAATCCGACGCAAAACGGACTGCTAATTGTAACGTTCAGGGCCTCCTAATGACGATGGAACACTCAAATTGCGTCGCGATTCAATACATCGTCCTCCAGCCGACTTCTCTCCAAGGGTCAATTGCTGCCTTTGGCACCTAATGGTCTTGCTCCTGTGAGTCTAGATTTTCGAAACCGACGCCAAACTAATATTTAATTGTAACGTTAAGGGCCACCTAATGAAGATGGAACACTCAAATTGCGTCGAGATTCAATACATCGTCCTCCAGCAGACTTGTCTCCATGGGGATATTGCTGCCTCGGGCACCTTATGGTCGTTCTCCTGTGAGACTACATTTTCGAATCCGACGCGAAACTGATAGTTAATTGTAAAGTTCAGAACCTCCTAATGACGATGAAACACTCAAATTGCGTCGATATTCAATACAACGTCCTCCAGCGGACTTCTCTCCAAGGGGAAATTGCTGCCTCGGGCACCACATGGTCCGTCTCCTAAAGGTCCAGAAATTCGAATGCGACGCAAAACGGACTGCTAATTGTAACGTTCAGAGCCTCCTAATGACGATGGGACACTCAATTTGCGTCGAGATTCAATTCATCGTCCTCCAGCCGACTTGTCTCCAAGGGGATATTGCTGCCTCGGGCACCTTATGGTCGTTCTCCTGTGAGACTACATTTTCGAATCCGACGCGAAACTGATAGTTAATTGTAAAGTTCAGAACCTCCTAATGACGATGGAACACTCAAATTGCGTCGAGATTCAATACAACGTCCTCCAGCGGACTTCTCTCCAAGGGGAAATTGCTGCCTCGGGCACCACATGGTCCGTCTCCTAAAGGTCCAGAAATTCGAATGCGACGCAAAACGGACTGCTAATTGTAACGTTCAGAGCCTCCTAATGACGATGGAACACTCAAATTGCGTCGAGAGTCAATACATCGTCGTCCAGCCGACTTGACTCCAAGGGTCTATTGCTACCTTGGTCACCATATGTTCCGACTCCTGTGAGTCTAGAATTTCGAATCCGAAGCAAAACTGATAGTTAATTGTAACGTTCAGGGCCTAGTAATGACGATGAAACACTCAAATTGCGTCGAGGATCAATACATCGTCCTTCAGCTGACTTGACTCCGAGGGTCTATTGCTACCTTGGTCACCATGTGCTCCGACTCCTGTAAGTCTAGAATTTCGAATCCGAAGCAAAACTAATAGTTAAGTGTAACGTTCAGGGCCATCTAATGACGATAGAGTACTCAAATTGCGTCGAGATTCAATACGTCGTCCTCCAGCCGACTTGTCTCCAAGGGGATATTGCTGCCTCCTGCACCATATGGTCCATCTCCTGTGAGTCTAGATTTTCGAATCCGACTCAAAACTTGTAGTTACTTGTAACGTTCAGGTCCTCCTAATGTCGATGTGACACTCAAATTACGTCTAGATTAAATACATCGTCCACCCGCAGAATGGTCTCCAACGGGATATTGCTGCCTCGGGCACCATGTGGTCCGTATCATGTGAGTGCAGATTATCGAATCCGACGCAAAAAAGTTAATTGAAACGATCAGTGCCTCCAAATGACGTGGGAACACTCAAATTGCGGCGAAATTCAATACATCGTCCTCCAGCCGACTTGTCTGCATGGGTCTATTGCTACCTCGCTCACCTTATGGTTGTTCTCCTGTAAGTCTAGATTTCCGAATCCGACGCAAAACTGATGGTTAATTGTAACGTTCACGGCCTCCTAAGGGCGATGACACACTCAAATTGCGTCGAGATTCAATACATCGTCCTCCAGCCGACTTGTCTCCAAGGGGATATTGCTGCCTCAAGCACCATATTGGTCCGTCTCCTGTGAGTAGATTTTGGAATCCGACGCAAAACTTCTAGTTAATTGTAACGTTCAGGGCCTCCTAATGACGATGGAACACTCAAATTGCGTCGGGATCCAATACATCGTCCTCCCGCCGACTTGTCTCCAACGGAATATTGCTGCCTCGGGTACAATGTGGTCCGTCTCCTGTGAGTCTAGAATTTCAAATCAGACGCAAAAATGAAAGTTAATTGTAACGTCCAGGGCCTCCTAGTGTCGAAGGAACACTCAAATTGCGCGAGATTCAATACAACGTCCTCCAGCCGACTTGTCTCCATGGGTCTATTGCTACCTCGCTCACCTTATGGTCGTTCTCCTGTGAGTCTAGATTTTCGAATCCGACGCATAACTGATAGTCAATTGTAACGTTCAGTGCCACCTAATGACGATAGAACACTCAAATTGCGTCGAGATTCAATACTTCGTCCTCCAGCCGACTTGTCTCCATGGGTCTATTGCTACCTCGCTCACCTTATGGTCGTTCTCCTGTGAGTCTAGATTTTCGAATCCGACGCAAAACTGTTGGTTAATTGTAACATTCGTGGGCTCCTAATGACGATGGAACACTCAAATTGCGTCGAGATTCAATACATCGTCCTCCAGCCGACTTCTCTCCAAGGGTCAATTGCTGCCTTTGGCACCTAATGGTCTTGCTCCTGTGAGTCTAGATTTTCGAATCCGACGCAAAACTGATGGTTAATTGTAACGTTCAGGGCCTCCTACGGACGATGGAACACTCAAATTGAGTCGAGATTCAATACATCGTCCTCCAGCCGACTTGTGTGCAAGGGGATATTGCTGCCTCGGGCACCTTATTGCTGTTCCCCTGCGAGTCTAGATTTTCAAATTCGACTCAAAAATAATAGTTAATTGTAACGTTCAGGGCCTCCTAATGACGAAGGAACACTCAAATTGCGTCGAAATTCAATACTTCGTCCTCCAGCCGACTTGTCTCCATGGGTCTATTGCTACCTCGCTCACCTTATGGTCGTTCTCGTGTGAGTCTAGATTTTCGAATCCGACGCAAAACTGTTGGTTAATTGTAACATTCGTGGGCTCCTAATGACGATGGAACACTCAAATTGCGTCGAGATTCAATACATCGTCCTCCAGCCGACTTGTCTCCAAGGCTCAATTCCTGCCTTTGGCACCTAATGGCCTTGCTCCTGTGAGTCTAGATTTTCGAATCCGACGCAAAACTGATGGTTAATTGTAACGTTCAGGGCCTCCGAATGACGATGGAACACTCAAATTGCGTCGCGATTCAATACATCGTCCTCCAGCCGACTTGTCTCCATGGGTCAATTGCTGCCTTTGGCACCTAATGGTCTTGCTCCCGTGAGTCTAGATTTTCGAATCCAACGCGAAACTGATTGTTAATTGTAACGTTCAGGGCCTCCTAATGTCGAAGGAACACTCAAATTGCGTCGAGGTTCAATACATCGTCCTCCAGCCGACTAGTCTCTAAGGGTCTATTGCTGCCTCGGGCACCTTATGGTCGTTCTCCTGTGAGTCTAGATTTTCGGATCCGACGCATAACTGATAGTTAATTGTAACGTTCAGCGCCACCTAATGACGATAGAACACTCAAATTGCGTCGAGATTCGATGCATCGTCCTCCACCCGACTTGTCTACAAGGGGATATTTCTGCCTCAGGCACCTTATGGTCCGCCTCCTGTTAGTCTAGATTTTCGTATCCGACGCGAGACTGATAGTTAATTGTAACGTTCAGGGCCTCCTAATGACGATAGAACACTCAAATTGCGTCGAGATTCAATACATCGTCCACCATCCGACCTGTCTCCAAGGGGATATTGCTGCCTCGGGCACCATATGGTCCGTCTCCTGTAGGTCTAGATATTCGAATCCGACGCAAAACGGACTGCTAATTGTAACGTTCAGGGCCTCCTAATGACGATGGAACACTCAAATTGCGTCGCGATTCAATACATCGTCCTCCAGCCGACTTCTCTCCAAGGGTCAATTGCTGCCTTTGGCACCTAATGGTCTTGCTCCTGTGAGTCTAGATTTTCGAATCCGACGCAAAACTGATGGTTAATTGTAACGTTCAGGGCCTCCTACGGACGATGGAACACTCAAATTGAGTCGAGATTCAACATATCGTCCTCCAGCCGACTTGTGTGCAAGGGGATATTGCTGCCTCGGGTACCATGTGGTCCGTCTCCTGTGAGTCTAGATTTTCGAATCCGACGCAAAAATGAAAGTTAATTGTAACGTTCAGGGCCTCCTAATGTCGAAGAAACACTCAAATTGCGTCGAGGTTCAATACATCGTCCTCCAGCCGACTAGTCTCTAAGGGTCTATTGCTGCCTCGGGCACCTTATGGTCGTTCTCCTGTGAGTCTAGATTTTCGGATCCGACGCATAACTGATAGTTAATTGTAACGTTCAGCGCCACCTAATGACGATAGAACACTCAAATTGCGTCGACATTCGATGCATCGTCCTCCAGCCGACTTGTCTACAAGGGGATATTTCTGCCTCAGGCACCTTATGGTCCGCCTCCTGTTAGTCTAGATATTCGTATCCGACGCGAGACTGATAGTTAATTGTAACTTTCAGGGCCTCCTAATGACGATAGAACACTCAAATTGCGTCGAGATTCAATACATCGTCCACCATCCGACCTGTCTCCAAGGGGATATTGCTGCCTCGGGCACCATATGGTCCGTCTCCTGTAGGTCTAGATATTCGAATCCGACGCAAAACGGACTGCTAATTGTAACGTTCAGGGCCTCCTAATGACGATGGAACACTCAAATTGCGTCGCGATTCAATACATCGTCCTCCAGTCGACTTCTCTCCAAGGGTCAATTGCTGCTTTTGGCACCTAATGGTCTTGCTCCTGTGAGTCTAGATTTTCGAATCCGACGCAAAACTGATAGTTAATTGTAACGTTCAGGGCCTCCGAATGACGATGGAACACTCAAATTGCGTCGCGATTCAAAACATCGTCCTCCAGCCGACTTGTCTCCAAGGGTCAACTGCTGCCTTTGGCACCTAATGGTCTTGCTCCTGTGAGTCTAGATTTTCGAAACCGACGCCAAATTAATATTTAATTGTAACGTTAAGGGCCACCTAATGACGATGGAACACTCAAATTGCGTCGAGATTCAATACATCGTCCTCCAGCAGACTTGTCTCCAAGGGGATATTGCTGCCTCGGGCACCTTATGGTCGTTCTCCTGTGAGACTACATTTTCGAATCCGACGCGAAACTGATAGTTAATTGTAAAGTTCAGAACCTCCTAATGACGATGGAACACTCAAATTGCGTCGAGATTCAATACAACATCCTCCAGCGGACTTCTCTCCAAGGGGATATTGCTGCCTCGGGCACCACATGGTCCGTCTCCTGTAGGTCCAGAAATTCGAATGCGACGCTAAACGGACTGCTAATTGTAACGTTCAGAGCCTCCTAATGACGAAGGAACACTCAAATTGTGTCGAGATTCAATACATCGTCCTGCAGCCGACTTCTCTCCAAGGGGATACTGCTGCCTCGGGCACCACATGGTCCGTCTCCTGTAGGTCCAGATATTCGAATGCGACGCAAAACGGACTGCTAATTGTAACGTTCAGAGCCTCCTAATGACGATGGGACACTCATATTGAATAAAGATTCAATACATCGTCATTCAGCCAATTTGTCTCCAACGGTCTACTGCTGCCTCGGGCACCTTATGGTCGTTCTCCTCTGAGTCTACATTTTCGAATCCGCCGCAAAACCGATAGTTAATTGTAACGTTCAGGGCCTCCTAATGACGATGGAACACTGAAATAGCGTAGAGATTCAATACATGGCCCTTCAGTCGACTTGTATCCCAAGCGTCCATTGCTGCCTCGGGCACCATATGGTCCGTCTCCTGTGAGTCTAGATTTTCGAATCCGACACAAAACTTGTAGTTACTTGTAACATTCAGGGCCTCCTAATGACGATGGAACACTCAAATTACGTCGAGATTCAATACATCGTCTACCCGCCGACTTGTCTCCAACGGGATATTGCTGCCTAGGGCACCATGTAGTTCGTCTCCTGTGAGTCTAGATTTTCGAATACGACGCACAAATGATAGTCAATTGTAAAGTTCAGGGCCTAGTAATGACGATGGAACACTCAAATTGCGTCGAGAATCAATACATCGTCCTCCAGCCGACTTGACTCCAAGGGTCTATTGCTACCTTGGTCACCATATGGTCCGACTCCTGTGAGTCTAGAATTTCGAAACCGAAGCAAAACTGATAGTTAATTGTAACGTTCAGGGCCTAGTAATGACGATGGAACACTCAAATTGCATCGAGAATCAATACATCGTCCTTCAGCTGACTTGACTCCAAGGGTCTATTGCTACCTTGGTCACCATATGGTCCGACTCCTGTAAGTCTAGAATTTCGAATCCGAAGCAAAACTAATAGTTAAGTGTAACGTTCAGGGCCATCTAATGACGATAGAGTACTCAAATTGCGTCGAGATTCAATACGTCGTCCTCCAGCCGACTTGTCTCCAAGGGGATATTGCTGCCTCCTGCACCATATGGTCCATCTCCTGTGAGTCTAGATTTTCGAATCCGATTTAAAACTTGTAGTTACTTGTAACGTTCAGGTTCTCCTAATGACGATGTGACACTCAAATTACGTCGAGATTCAATACATCGTCCACCCGCTGAATGGTCTCCAACGGGATATTGCTGCCTCGGGCACCATGTGGTCCGTATCATGTGAGTGCAGATTATCGAATCCGACGCAAAAAAGTTAATTGTAACGATCAGTGATTCCAAATGACGAGGGAACACTCAAATTGCGTCGAAATTCAATACATCGTCCTCCAGCCGACTTGTCTCCATGGGTCTACTGCTACCTCGCTCACCTTATGGTCGTTCTCCTGTGAGTCTAGATTTTCGAATCCGACGCATAACTGATAGTCTGTTGTAACGTTCAGTGCCACCTAATGACGATAGAACACTCAAATTGCCTCGAGATTCGATACATCGTACTCCAGCCGACTTGTCTACAAGGGGATATTGCTGCCTCGGGCACCATATGGTCCGTCTCCTGTAGGTCTAGATATTCGAATCCGACGCAAAACGGACTGCTAATTGTAACGTTCAGAGCCTCCTAATGACGATGGAACACTCAAACTTCATCAAGATTCAATACATCGTCATTCAGAAGACTTGTCTCCAACAGTCTATTGCTGCCTCGGGCACCTTATTGTCGTTTTCCTCTGAGTCTAAACTTTCGAATCCGATGCAAAACTGATAGTTAATTGTAACGTTCAGGGCCTCCTAATGACGATGGAACACTCAAATTGCGTCGCAATTCAATACATCGTCCTCTAGCCGACTTCTCTCCAAGGGTCAATTGCTGCCTTTGGCACCTACTGGTCTTGCTCCTGTGAGTCTAGATTTGCGAATCCGACGCAAAAATGAAAGTTAATTGTAACGTTCAGGGCCTCCTAATGTCGAACGAACACTCAAATAGCGTCGAGATTCAATACATCGTCCTCCACCCGACTTGTCTCTGAGGGTCTATTGCTGCCTCGGGCACCTTATGGTCGTTCTCCTGTGAGTCTAGATTTTCGGATCCGACGCATAATTGATAGTTAATTGTAACGTTCAGCGCCAGCTAATGACGATAGAACACTCAAATTGCGTCGAGATTCGATACATCGTCCTCCAGCCGACTTGTCTACAAGGGGATATGCTGCCTCAGTCACCTTATGGTCCGCCTCCTGGTAGTCTAGATTTTCGTATCCGACGCGAGACTGATAGTTAATTGTAACGTTCAGGGCCTCCTAATGACGATGGAACACCCAAATTGCGTCGAGATTCAATACATCGTCCTCCACCCGACCTGTCTCCAAGGGAGAAATTGCTGCCTCGGGCACCATATGGTCCGTCTCCTGTAGGTCTAGATATTCGAATCCGACGCAAAACGGACTGCTAATTGTAACGTTCAGAGCCGCCTAATGACGATGGAACACTCAAATTGCATCAAGATTCTATACATCGTCATTCAGAAGACTTGTCTCCAACAGCCTATTGCTGCCTCGGGCACCTTATTATCGTTTTCCTCTGAGTCTAAACTTTCGAATCCGACGCAAAACTGATAGTTAATTGTAACGTTCAGGGCCTCCTAATGACGATGGAACACTCAAATTGCGTCGCGATTCAATACATCGTCCTCTAGCCGACTTCTCTCCAAGGGTCAATTGCTGCCTTTGGCACCTACTGGTCTTGCTCCTGTGAGGTTAGATTTGCGAATCCGACGCAAAAATGAAAGTTAATTGTAACGTTCAGGGCCTCCTAATGTCGAACGAACACTCAAATTGCGTCGAGATTCAATACATCGTCCTCCAGCCGACTTGTCTCTGAGGGTCTATTGCTGCCTCGGGCACCTTATGGTCATTCTCCTGTGAGTCTAGATTTTCGGATCCGACGCATAATTGATAGTTAATTGTAACGTTCAGCGCCAGCTAATGACGATAGAACACTCAAATTGCGTCGAGATTCGATACACCGTCCTCCAGCCGACTTGTCTACAAGGGGATATGCTGCCTCAGGCACCTTATGGTCCGCCTCCTGGTAGTCTAGATTTTCGTATCCGACGCGAGACTGATAGTTAATTGTAACGTTCAGGGCCTCCTAATGACGATGGAACACCCAAATTGCGTCGAGATTCAATACATCGTCCTCCGTCCGACCTGTCTCCAAGGGAGAAATTGCTGCCTCGGGCACCATATGGTCCGTCTCCTGTAGGTCTAGATATTCGAATCCGACGCAAAACGGACTGCTAATTGTAACGTTCAGAGCCGCCTAATGACGATGGAACACTCAAATTGCATCAAGATTCTATACATCGTCATTCAGAAGACTTGTCTCCAACAGTCTATTGCTGCCTCGGGCACCTTATTGTCGTTTTCCTCTGAGTCTAAACTTTCGAATCCGACGCAAAACTGATAGTTAATTGTAACGTTCAGGGCCTCCTAAACGATGGAACACTCAAATTGCTTCGCGATTCAAAACATCGTCCTCCAGCCGACTTGTCTCCAAGGGTCAATTGCTGCCTTTGGCACTTAATGGTCTTTCTCCTGTGAGTCTAGATATTCGAATCCGACGCAAAACTTGCAGTTAATTGTAACGTTCAGGGCCTCCTAATGGCGATGGAACACTCAAATTGCGTCGAGGTCCAATACATCGACCTGCCGCCGACTTGCCTCCAGTGGGATATTGCTGCCTCGGGCACCATGTGGTCCGTCTCCTGTTAGTCTAGATTTTTGAATCCGACGCAGAAGTGATAGTTAATTGAAACGTTCAGGGCCAACTAATGACGAATGAACACTCAAATTGCGTCGAGATTCTATACGTCGTCCTCCAGATGACTTGTGTACAAGGGGAACTTGCTGCCTCGTGCAGCTTACGGTTCGCCTCCTGTGAGTCTAGATTTTCGAATCCGACACAAAACTGATAGTTAATTGTAACGTTCATGGCCTCCTAATGACGATGGAACACTCAAATTGGGTCGGGATCCAATACGTCGTCCTCCAGCCGACTTGTCTCCAAGGGGTTATTGCTGCCTCGGGCACCATATGGTCCGTCTACTATGAGTCTAGATTTTCGAATCCGACGCAAAACCTGTAGTTAATTGTAACGTTCAGGGCCTCCTAATGACGATGGAACACTCAAATTACGTCGAGATTAAATACATCGTCGACCCGACGACTTGTCTCAAACGGGATATTGCTGCCTCGGGCACCATGTGGCCCGTCTCCTGCGAGTCTAGATTTTCGAATCCGACGCGAAACTGATAGTTAATTGTAACGTTGAGGGCCTCCTAATGTCGATGGAACACTCAAATTGCGTCGAGATTCAATACATCGTCCTCCAGCAGACTTGTCTCTATGGGTCTACTGCTGCCTCGGTCACCTAATTGTCGTTCTCCTGTGGGTCTAGATTTTCGAATCCGACGCAAAACGGACTGCTAATTGTAACGTTCATGGCCTCCTAATGACGATGGGACACACAAATTGCGTCGAGATTCAATACATCGTTCTCCAGCCGACTTCTCTCCAAGGGGATATAGCTGCCTCGGGCACTACATGGTCGGTCTCCTGTAGGTCCAGATATTCGAATGCGACGCAAAACAGACTGCTAATTGTAACGTTCAGAGCCTCCTAATGACGATGGAACACTCATATTGAATCAAGATTCAATACATCGTCATTCAGCCGACTTGTTTCCAACGGTCTATTGCTGCCTCGGGCACCTTATGGTCGTTCTCCTCTGAGTCTATATTTTCGAATCCGACGCAAAACCGATAGTTAATTGTAACGTTCAGGGCCTCCTAATGACGATGGAACACTGAAATAGCGTAGAGATTCAATACATGTCCCTTCAGTCGACTTGTCTCCAAGCGTCCATTGCTGCTTTGGGCACCATATGGTCCGTCTCCTGTGAGTCTAGATTTTCGAATCCGACACAAAACTTGTAGTTACTTGTAACGTTCAGGGCCTCCTAATGACGATGGAACACTCAAATTACGTCGAGAATCAATACATCGTCCTCCAGCCGAATGGACTCCAAGGGTCTATTGCTACCTTGGTCACCATATGGTCCGACTCCTGTGAGTCTAGAATTTCGAATCCGAAGCAAAACTAATAGTTACGTGTAACGTTCAGGGCCTTCTAATGACGATAGAGTACTCTAATTGCGTCGAGATGCAATACGTCGTCTTCCAGCCGACTTGTCTCCAAGGGGATATTGCTGCCTCGGGCACCGTATGGTCCATCTCCTGTGAGTCTAGATTTTCGAATCCGACTCAAAACGTGTAGTTACTTGTAACGTTCAGGGCCTCCTAATGACGAAGTAACACTCAAATTACGTCGAGATTCAATACATCGTCCACCCGCCGAATAGTCTCCAACGGGATATTGCTGCCTCGGGCACCATGTGGTCCGTATCCTGTGAGTGCAGATTATCGAATCCGACGCAAAAAAGATAGTTAATTGTAACGATCAGGGCCTCCAAATGACGAGGGAACACTCAAATTGCGTCGAAATTCAATACATCGTCCTCCAGCCGACTTGTCTCCATGGGTCTATTGCTACCTCGCTCACCTTATGGTCGTCCTCCTGTGAGTCTAGATTTCCGAATCCGACGCAAAACTGATGGTTAATTGTAACGTTCACGCCCTCCTAATGGCGATGACACACTCAAATTGCGTCGAGATTCAATACAACGTCCTCCAGCCGACTTCACTCCAAGGGGATATTGCTGCCTCGGGCACCACATGGTCCGTCTCCTGTAGAACCAGAAATTCGAATGCGACGCAAAACGGACTGCTAATTGTAACGTTCAGAGCCTCCTAATGACGATGGAGCACTCATATTGAATCAAGATTCAATACATCGTCATTCAGCCGACTTGTCTCCAACGGTCTATTGCTGCCACGGGCACCTTATGGTCGTTCTCCTCTGAGTCTACATTTTCGAATCCGACGCAAAACCGATAGTTAATTGTAACGTTCTGGGCCTCCTAATGACGATGGAACACTGGAATAGCGTAGAGATTCAATACATGGCCCTTCAGTCGACTTGTCTCCAAGCGTCCATTGCTGCTTCGGGTACCATATGGTCCGTCTCCTGTGAGTCTAGCTTTTCGGATCCGACACAAAACTTGTATTTACTTGTAACGTTCAGGGCCTCCTAATGACGATATAACACTCAAATTACGTCGAGATTCAATACATCGTCTACCCGCCGACTTGTCTCCAACGGGATATTGCTGCCTAGGGCACCATGTAGTCCGTCTCCTATGAGTCTAGATTTTCGAATCCGACACACAAATGATAGTTAATTGTAACGTTCAGGGCCTAGTAATGACGATGGAACACTCAAATTGCGTCGAGAATCAATACACCGTCCTCCAGCCGAATGGACTCCAAGGGTCTATTGCTACCTTGGTCACCATATGGTCCGACTCCTGTGAGTCTAGAATTACGAATCCGAAGCAAAACTAATAGTTAAGTGTAACGTTCAGGGCGTCCTAATGACGATGGAACACTCAAATTGCGTCGGGATCCAATACATCGTCCTCCCGCCGACTTGTCTCCAACGGAATATTGCTGCCTCGGGTACAATGTGGTCCGTCTCCTGTGAGTCTAGATTTTCAAATCCGACGCAAAAATGAAAGTTAATTGTAATGTTCAGGGCCTCCTAATGTCGAAGGAACACTCAAATTGCGTCGAGATTCAATACATCGTCCTCCAGCCGACTTGTTTCCATGGGTCTATTGCATCCTCGTGCACCTTATGGTCGTTCTCCTGTGAGTCTAGATTTTCGAATCCGACGCATAACTGATAGTCAATTGTAACGTTCAGCGCCACCTAATGACGATAGAACACTCAAATTGCGTCGAGATTCGATATATCGTCCTCCAGCCGACTTGTCTACAAGGGGATATTGCTGCCTCGGGCACCTTATGGTCCGCCTCCTGTTAGTCTAGATTTTCGAATCCGTCGCGAAACTGATAATTAATTGTAACGTTCAGAGCCTCCTAATGACGATGGAACACTCAAATTGCGTCGTGATTCAATACATCGTCCTCCATCCCACTTGTCTCCAAGGGGATATTGCTGCCTCGGGCACCATATGGTCCGTCTCCTGTAGGTGTAGATATTCGAATCCGACGCAAAACGGACTGCTAATTGTAACGTTCAGGGCCTCCTAATGACGATGGAACACTCAAATTGCGTCGCGATTCAATACATCGTCCTCCAGCCGACTTCTCTCCAAGGGTCAATTGCTGCCTTTGGCACCTAATGGTCTTGCTCCTGTGAGTCTAGATTTTCGAATCCGACGCAAAACTGATGGTTAATTGTAACGTTCAGGGCCTCCGAATGACGATGGAACACTCAAATTGCGTCGCGATTCAAAACATCGTCGTCCAGCCGACTTGTCTCCAAGGGTCAACTGCTGCCTTTGGCACCTAATGGTCTCGCTCCTGTGAGTCTAGATTTTCGAAACCGACGCCAAACTAATATTTAATTGTAACGTTAAGGGCCACCTAATGACGATGGAACACTCAAATTGCGTCGAGATTCAATACATCGTCCTCCAGCAGACTTGTCTCCATGGGTCCACTGCTACCTCGGTCACCTTATAGTCGTTCTCCTGTGAGTCTAGATTTTCGAATCCGACGCAAAACGGACTGCTAATTGTAACGTTCATGGCCTCCTAATGACGATGGGACACTCAAATTGCGTCGAGATTTAATTCATCGTCCTCCAGCCGACTTGTCTCCAAGGGGATATTGCTGCCTCGGGCACCTTATGGTCGTTCTCCTGTGTGACTACATTTTCGAATCCGACGCGAAACTGATAGTTAATTGTAAAGTTCAGAACCTCCTAATGACGATGGAACACTCAAATTGCGTCGAGATTCAATACAACATCCTCCAGCGGACTTCTCTCCAAGGGGATATTGCTGCCTCGGGCACCACATGGTCCGTCTCCTGTAGGTCCAGAAATTCGAATGCGACGCAAAACGGACTGCTAATTGTAACGTTCAGAGCCTCCTAATGACGAAGGAACACTCAAATTGTGTCGAGATTCAATACATCGTCCTGCAGCCGACTTCTCTCCAAGGGGATACTGCTGCCTCGGGCACCACATGGTCCGTCTCCTGTAGGTCCAGATATTCGAATGCGACGCAAAACGGACTGCTAATTGTAACGTTCAGAGCCTCCTAATGACGATGGAACACTCATATTGAATAAAGATTCAATACATCGTCATTCAGCCGACTTGTTTCCAACGGTCTACTGCTGCCTCGGGCACCTTATGGTCGTTCTCCTCTGAGTCTACATTTTCGAATCCGACGCAAAACCGATAGTTAATTGTAACGTTTAGGGCCTCCTAATGACGATGGAACACTGAAATAGCGTAGAGATTCAATACATGGCCCTTCAGTCGACTTGTATCCCAAGCGTCCATTGCTGCCTCGGGCACCATATGGTCCGTCTCCTGTGAGTCTAGATTTTCGAATCCGACACAAAACTTGTAGTTACTTGTAACATTCAGGGCCTCCTAATGACGATGGAACACTCAAATTACGTCGAGATTCAATACATCGTCTACCCGCCGACTTGTCTCAAACGGGATATTGCTGCCTAGGGCACCATGTAGTTCGTCTCCTGTGAGTCTAGATTTTCGAATACGACGCACAAATGATAGTTAATTGTAACGTTCAGGGCCTAGTAATGACGATAGAGTACTCAAATTGCGTCGAGATTCAATACATCGTCCTCCAGCCGACTTGTCTCCATGGGTCTATTGCTACCTCGCTCACCTTATGGTCGTTCTCCTGTGAGTCTAGATTTTCGAATCCGACGCATAACTGATAGTCAGTTGTAACGTTCAGTGCCACCTAATGACGATAGAACACTCAAATTGCCTCGAGATTCGATACATCGTACTCCAGCCGACTTGTCTACAAGGGGATATTGCTGCCTCGGCCACCATATGGTCCGTCTCCTGTAGGTCTAGATATTCGAATCCGACGCAAAACGGACTGCTAATTGTAACGTTCAGAGCCTCCTAATGACGATGGAACATTCAAACTTCATCAAGATTCAATACATCGTCATTCAGAAGACTTGTCTCCAACAGTCTATTGCTGCCTCGGGCACCTTATTGTCGTTTTCCTCTGAGTCTAAACTTTCGAATCCGACGCAAAACTGATAGTTAATTGTAACGTTCAGGGCCTCCTAATGACGATGGAACACTCAAATTGCGTCGCAATTTAATACATCGTCCTCTAGCCGACTTCTCTCCAAGGGTCAATTGCTGCCTTTGGCACCTACTGGTCTTGCTCCTGTGAGTCTAGATTTGCGAATCCGACGCAAAAATGAAAGTTAATTGTAACGTTCAGGGCCTCCTAATGTCGAACGAACACTCAAATTGCGTCGAGATTCAATACATCGTCCTCCACCCGACTTGTCTCTGAGGGTCTATTGCTGCCTCGGGCACCTTATGGTCGTTCTCCTGTGAGTCTAGATTTTCGGATCCGACGCATAATTGATAGTTAATTGTAACGTTCAGCGCCAGCTAATGACGATAGAACACTCAAATTGCGTCGAGATTCGATACATCGTCCTCCAGCCGACTTGCCTACAAGGGTATATGCTGCCTCAGTCACCTTATGGTCCGCCTCCTGGTAGTCTAGATTTTCGTATCCGACGCGAGACTGATAGTTAATTGTAACGTTCAGGGCCTCCTAATGACGATGGAACACCCAAATTGCGTCGAGATTCAATACATCGTCCTCCACCCGACCTGTCTCCAAGGGAGAAATTGCTGCCTCGGGCACCATATGGTCCGTCTCCTGTAGGTCTAGATATTCGAATCCGACGCAAAACGGACAGCTAATTGTAACGTTCAGAGCCGCCTAATGACGATGGAACACTCAAATTGCATCAAGATTCTATACATCGTCATTCAGAAGACTTGTCTCCAACAGTCTATTGCTGCCTCGGGCACCTTATTGTCGTTTTCCTCTGAGTCTAAACTTTCGAATCCGTCGCAAAACTGATAGTTAATCGTAACGTTCAGGGCCTCCTAATGACGATGGAACACTCAAATTGCGTCGCGATTCAATACATCGTCCTCTAGCCGACTTCTCTCCAAGGGTCAATTGCTGCCTTTGGCACCTACTGGTCTTGCTCCTGTGAGGTTAGATTTGCGAATCCGACGCAAAAATGAAAGTTAATTGTAACGTTCAGGGCCTCCTAATGTCGAAAGAACACTCAAATTGCGTCGAGATTCAATACATCGTCCTCCAGCCGACTTGTCTCTGAGGGTCTATTGCTGCCTCGGGCACCTTATGGTCATTCTCCTGTGAGTCTAGATTTTCGGATCCGACGCATAATTGATAGTTAATTGTAACGTTCAGCGCCAGCTAATGACGATAGAACACTCAAATTGCGTCGAGATTCGATACACCGTCCTCCAGCCGACTTGTCTACAAGGGGATATGCTGCCTCAGGCACCTTATGGTCCGCCTCCTGGTAGTCTAGATTTTCGTATCCGACGCGAGACTGATAGTTAATTGTAACGTTCAGGGCCTCCTAATGACGATGGAACACCCAAATTGCGTCGAGATTCAATACATCGTCCTCCATCCGACCTGTCTCCAAGGGAGAAATTGCTGCCTCGGGCACCATATGGTCCGTCTCCTGTAGGTCTAGATATTCGAATCCGACGCAAAACGGACTGCTAATTGTAACGTTCAGAGCCGCCTAATGACGATGGAACACTCAAATTGCATCAAGATTCTATACATCGTCATTCAGAAGACTTGTCTCCAACAGTCTATTGCTGCCTCGGGCACCTTATTGTCGTTTTCCTCTGAGTCTAAACTTTCGAATCCGACGCAAAACTGATAGTTAATTGTAACGTTCAGGGCCTCCTAAACGATGGAACACTCAAATTGCTTCGCGATTCAAAACATCGTCCTCCAGCCGACTTGTCTCCAAGGGTCAATTGCTGCCTATGGCACTTAATGGTCTTTCTCCTGTGAGTCTAGATATTCGAATCCGACGCAAAACTTGCAGTTAATTGTAACGTTCAGGGCCTCCTAATGGCGATGGAACACTCAAATTGCGTCGAGGTCCAATACATCGACCTGCCGCCGACTTGCCTCCAGTGGGATATTGCTGAATCGGGCACCATGTGGTCCGTCTCCTGTTAGTCTAGATTTTTGAATCCGACGCAGAAGTGATAGTTAATTGAAACGTTCAGGGCCAACTAATGACGAATGAACACTCAAATTGCGTCGAGATTCTATACGTCGTCCTCCAGATGACTTGTGTACAAGGGGAACTTGCTGCCTCGTGCAGCTTACGGTTCGCCTCCTGTGAGTCTAGATTTTCGAATCCGACACAAAACTGATAGTTAATTGTAACGTTCATGGCCTCCTAATGACGATGGAACACTCAAATTGGGTCGGGATCCAATACGTCGTCCTCCAGCCGACTTGTCTCCAAGGGGTTATTGCTGCCTCAGGCACCATATGGTCCGTCTACTATGAGTCTAGATTTTCGAATCCGACGCAAAACCTGTAGTTAATTGTAACGTTCAGGGCCTCCTAATGACGATGGAACACTCAAATTACGTCGAGATTAAATACATCGTCGACCCGACGACTTGTCTCAAACGGGATATTGCTGCCTCGGGCACCATGTGGCCCGTCTCCTGCGAGTCTAGATTTTCGAATCCGACGCGAAACTGATAGTTAATTGTAACGTTGAGGGCCTCCTAATGTCGATGGAACACTCAAATTGCGTCGAGATTCAATACATCGTCCTCCAGCAGACTTGTCTCTATGGGTCTACTACTGCCTCGGTCACCTAATAGTCGTTCTCCTGTGGGTCTAGATTTTCGAATCCGACGCAAAACGGACTGCTAATTGTAACGTTCATGGCCTCCTAATGACGATGGGACACACAAATTGCGTCGAGATTCAATACATCGTCCTCCAGCCGACTTCTCTCCAAGGGGATATAGCTGCCTCGGGCACTACATGGTCGGTCTCCTGTAGGTCCAGATATTCGAATGCGACGCAAAACAGACTGCTAATTGTAACGTTCAGAGCCTCCTAATGACGATGGAACACTCATATTGAATCAAGATTCAATACATCGTCATTCAGCCGACTTGTTTCCAACGGTCTATTGTTGCCTCGGGCACCTTATGGTCGTTCTCCTCTGAGTCTATATTTTCGAATCCGACGCAAAACCGATAGTTAATTGTAACGTTCAGGGCCTCCTAATGACGATGGAACACTGAAATAGCGTAGAGATTCAATACATGTCCCTTCAGTCGACTTGTCTCCAAGCGTCCATTGCTGCTTTGGGCACCATATGGTCCGTCTCCTGTGAGTCTAGATTTTCGAATCCGACACAAAACTTGTAGTTACTTGTAACGTTCAGGGCCTCCTAATGACGATGGAACACTCAAATTACGTCGAGAATCAATACATCGTCCTCCAGCCGAATGGACTCCAAGGGTCTATTGCTACCTTGGTCACCATATGGTCCGACTCCTGTGAGTCTAGAATTTCAAATCCGAAGCAAAACTAATAGTTACGTGTAACGTTCAGGGCCTTCTAATGACGATAGAGTACTCTAATTGCGTCGAGATGCAATACGTCGTCTTCCAGCCGACTTGTCTCCAAGGGGATATTGCTGCCTCGGGCACCATATGGTCCATCTCCTGTGAGTCTAGATTTTCGAATCCGACTCAAAACGTGTAGTTACTTGTAACGTTCAAGGCCTCCTAATGACGAAGTAACACTCAAATTACGTCGAGATTCAATACATCGTCCACCCGCCGAATGGTCTCCAACGGGATATTGCTGCCTCGGGCACCATGTGGTCCGTATCCTGTGAGTGCAGATTATCGAATCCGACGCAAAAAAGATAGTTAATTGTAACGATCAGGGCCTCCAAATGACGAGGGAACACTCAAATTGCGTCGAAATTCAATACATCGTCCTCCAGCCGACTTGTCTCCATGGGTCTATTGCTACCTCGCTCACCTTATGGTCGTTCTCCTGTGAGTCTAGATTTCCGAATCCGACGCAAAACTGATGGTTAATTGTAACGTTCACGGCCTCCTAATGGCGATGACACACTCAAATTGCGTCGAGATGCAATACAACGTCCTCCAGCCGACTTCACTCCAAGGGGATATTGCTGCCTCGGGCACCACATGGTCCGTCTCCTGTAGAACCAGAAATTCGAATGCGACGCAAAACGGACTGCTAATTGTAACGTTCAGAGCCTCCTAATGACGATGGAGCACTCATATTGAATCAAGATTCAATACATCGTCATTCAGCCGACTTGTCTCCAACGGTCAATTGCTGCCTCGGGCACCTTATGGTCGTTCTCCTCTGAGTCTACATTTTCGAATCCGACGCAAAACCGATAGTTAATTGTAACGTTCTGGGCCTCCTAATGACGATGGAACACTGAAATAGCGTAGAGATTCAATACATGGCCCTACAGTCGACTTGTCTCCAAGCGTCCATTGCTGCTTCGGGTACCATATGGTCCGTCTCCTGTGAGTCTAGCTTTTCGGATCCGACACAAAACTTGTATTTACTTGTAACGTTCAGGGCCTCCTAATGACGATGGAACACTCAAATTACGTCGAGATTCAATACATCGTCTACCCGCCGACTTGTCTCCAACGGGATATTGCTGCCTAGGGCACCATGTAGTCCGTCTCCTATGAGTCTAGATTTTCGAATCCGACACACAAATGATAGTTAATTGTAACGTTCAGGGCCTAGTAATGACGATGGAACACTCAAATTGCGTCGAGAATCAATACACCGTCCTCCAGCCAAATGGACTCCAAGGGTCTATTGCTACCTTGGTCACCATATGGTCCGACTCCTGTGAGTCTAGAATTACGAATCCGAAGCAAAACTAATAGTTAAGTGTAACGTTCAGGGCGTCCTAATGACGATGGAACACTCAAATTGCGTCGGGATCCAATACATCGTCCTCCCGCCGACTTGTCTCCAACGGAATATTGCTGCCTCGGGTACAATGTGGTCCGTCTCCTGTGAGTCTAGATTTTCAAATCCGACGCAAAAATGAAAGTTAATTGTAATGTTCAGGGCCTCCTAATGTCGAAGGAACACTCAAATTGCGTCGAGATTCAATACATCGTCCTCCAGCCGACTTGTTTCCATGGGTCTATTGCATCCTCGGGCACCTTATGGTCGTTCTCCTGTGAGTCTAGATTTTCGGATCCGACGCGTAACTGATAGTCAATTGTAACGTTCAGCGCCACCTAATGACGATAGAACACTCAAATTGCGTCGAGATTCGATATATCGTCCTCCAGCCGACTTGTCTACAAGGGGATATTGCTGCCTCGGGCACCTTAAGGTCCGCCTCCTGTTAGTCTAGATTTTCGAATCCGTCGCGAAACTGATAATTGATTGTAACGTTCAGAGCCTCCTAATGACGATGGAACACTCAAATTGCGTCGAGATTCAATACATCGTCCTCCATCCGACTTGTCTCCAAGGGGATATTGCTGCCTCGGGCACCATATGGTCCGTCTCCTGTAGGTGTAGATATTCGAATCCGACGCAAAACGGACTGCTAATTGTAACGTTCAGAGCCTCCTAATGACGATGGAACACTTAAACTGCATCAAGATTCAATACATCGTCATTCAGAAGACTTGTCTCCAACAGTCTATTGCTGCCTAGGGCACCTTATTGTCGTTTTCCTCTGAGTCTAAACTTTCGAATCCGACGCAAAACTGATAGTTAATTGTAACGTTAAGGGCCTCCTAATGACGATGGAACACTCAAATTGTGTCGAGATCCAATACATCGACCTCCCGCCGACTTGTCTCCAACGGGATATTGCTGCCTCGGGCACCATGTGGTGCGTCTCCTGTTAGTCTAGATTTTCGAATCCGACGCAAAAGTGATAGTTAATTGAAACGTTCAGGGCCTCCTAGTGACGAATGAACACTCAAATTGCGTCGAGATTCGACAAGTCGTCCTCCAGACGACTTGTCTACAAGGGGATCTTGCTGCCTCGGGCACCTTACGGTCCGCCTCCTGTGAGTCTAGATTTTCGAATCCGACGCAAAAGTGATAGTTAATTGTAACGTTCATGGCCTCCTAATGACGATGGAACACTGAAATAGCGTAGAGGTTCAATACATCGTCCTTCAGTCGACTTGTTTCCAAGGGGATATTGCTGCCTCGGGCACAACATGGTCCGTCTCCTGTAGGTCCAGATATTCGAATGCGACGCAAAACGCACTACTAATTGTAACGTTCAGAGCCTCCTAATGACGATGGAGCACTCATATTGAATCAAGATTCAATACATCGTCATTCAGCCGACTTGTCTCCAACGGTCTAATGCTGCCTCGGGCACCTTATGGTCGTTCTCCTCTGAGTCTACATTTTCGAATCCGACTCAAAACCGATAGTTAATTGTAACGTTCAGGGCCTCCTAATGACGATGGAACACTGAAATAGCGTAGAGATTCAATACATCGTCCTTCAGTCGAGTTGTCTCCAAGCGTCCATTGCTGCCTCGGGCACCATATGGTGCGTCTCCTGTGAGTCTAGATTTTCGAATCCGACACAAAACTTCTAGTTACTTGAAACGTTCAGGGCCTCCTAATGACGATGGAACACTCAAATTGCGTCGCGATTTAATACATCGTCCTCTAGCCGACTTCTCTCCAAGGGTCAATTGCTGCCTTTGGCACCTACTGGTCTTGCTCCTGTGAGTCTAGATTTGCGAATCCGACGCAAAAATGAAAGTTAATTGTAACGTTCAGGGCCTCCTAATGTCGAACGAACACTCAAATTGCGTCGAGATTCAATACATCGTCCTCCAGCCGACTTGTCTCTGAGGGTCTATTGCTGCCTCGGGCACCTTATGGTCGTTCTCCTGTGAGTCTAGATTTTCGGATCCGACGCATAATTGATAGTTAATTGTAACGTTCAGCGCCAGCTAATGACGATAGAACACTCAAATTGCGTCGAGATTCGATACATCGTCCTCCAGCCGACTTGTCTACAAGGGGATATGCTGCCTCAGGCACCTTATGGTCCGCCTCCTGGTAGTCTTGATTTTCGTATCCGACGCGAGACTGATAGTTAATTGTAACGTTCAGGGCCTCCTAATGACGATGGAACACCCAAATTGCGTCGAGATTCAATACATCGTCCTCCATCCGACCTGTCTCCAAGGGAGAAATTGATGCCTCGGGCACCATATGGTCCGTCTCCTGTAGGTCTAGATATTCGAATCCGACGCAAAACGGACTGCTAATTGTAACGTTCAGAGCCGCCTAATGACGATGGAACACTCAAATTGCATCAAGATTCTATACATCGTCATTCAGAAGACTTGTCTCCAACAGCCTATTGCTGCCTCGGGCACCTTATTGTCGTTTTCCTCTGAGTCTAAACTTTCGAATCCGACGCAAAACTGATAGTTAATTGTAACGTTCAGGGCCTCCTAAACGATGGAACACTCAAATTGCTTCGCGATTCAAAACATCGTCCTCCAGCCGACTTGTCTCCAAGGGTCAATTGCTGCCTTTGGCACTTAATGGTCTTTCTCCTCTGAGTCTAGATATTCGAATCCGACGCAAAACTTGTAGTTAATTGTAACGTTCAGGGCCTCCTAATGGCGATGGAACACTCAAATTGCGTCGAAGTCCAATACATCGACCTCCCGCCGACTTGCCTCCAGTGGGATATTGCTGCCTCGGGCACCATGTGGTCCGTCTCCTGTTAGTCTAGATTTTTGAATCCGACGCAGAAGTGATAGTTAATTGAAACGTTCAGGGCCTCCTAATGACGAATGAACACTCAAATTGCGTCGAGATTCTATACGTCGTCCTCCAGATGACTTGTGTACAAGGGGATCTTGCTGCCTCGTGCAGCTTACGGTCCGCCTCCTGTGAGTCTAGATTTTCGAATCCGACACAAAACTGATAGTTAATTGTAACGTTCATGGCCTCCTAATGACGATGGAACACTCAAATTGGGTCGGGATCCAATACGTCGTCCTCCAGCCGACTTGTCTCCAAGGGGATATTGCTGCCTCGGGCACCATATGGTCCGTCTACTATGAGTCTAGATTTTCGAATCCGACGCAAAACCTGTAGTTAATTGTAACGTTCAGGGCCTCCTAATGACGATGGAACACTCAAATTACGTCGAGATTAAATACATCGTCGACCCGACGACTTGTCTCAAACGGGATATTCCTGCCTCGGGCACCATGTGGCCCGTCTCCTGCGAGTCTAGATTTTCGAATCCGACGCAAAACGGACTGCTAATTGTAACGTTCATGGCCTCCTAATGACGATGGGACACACAAATTGCGTCGAGATTCAATACATCGTCCTCCAGCAGACTTGTCTCCATGGGTCTACTGCTGCCTCGGTCACCTAATAGTCGTTCTCCTGTGGGTCTAGATTTTCGAATCCGACGCAAAACGGACTGCTAATTGTAACGTTCATGGCCTCCTAATGACGATGGGACACACAAATTGCGTCGAGATTCAATACATCGTCCTCCAGCCGACTTCTCTCCAAGGGGATATAGCTGCCTCGGGCACTACATGGTCGGTCTCCTGTAGGTCCAGATATTCGAATGCGACGCAAAACAGACTGCTAATTGTAACGTTCAGAGCCTCCTAATGACGATGGAACACTCATATTGAATCAAGATTCAATACATCGTCATTCAGCCGACTTGTCTCCAACGGTCTAATGCTGCCTCGGGCACCTTATGGTCGTTCTCCTCTGAGTCTACATTTTCGAATCCGACTCAAAACCGATAGTTAATTGTAACGTTCAGGGCCTCCTAATGACGATGGAACACTGAAATAGCGTAGAGATTCAATACATCGTCCTTCAGTCGAGTTGTCTCCAAGCGTCCATTGCTGCCTCGGGCACCATATGGTGCGTCTCCTGTGAGTCTAGATTTTCGAATCCGACACAAAACTTGTAGTTACTTGAAACGTTCAGGGCCTCCTAATGACGATGGAACACTCAAATTGCGTCGCGATTCAATACATCGTCCTCTAGCCGACTTCTCTCCAAGGGTCAATTGCTGCCTTTGGCACCTACTGGTCTTGCTCCTGTGAGTCTAGATTTGCGAATCCGACGCAAAAATGAAAGTTAATTGTAACGTTCAGGGCCTCCTAATGTCGAACGAACACTCAAATTGCGTCGAGATTCAATACATCGTCCTCCAGCCGACTTGTCTCTGAGGGTCTATTGCTGCCTCGGGCACCTTGTGGTCGTTCTCCTGTGAGTCTAGATTTTCGGATCCGACGCATAATTGATAGTTAATTGTAACGTTCAGCCCCAGCTAATGACGATAGAACACTCAAATTGCGTCGAGATTCGATACATCGTCCTCCATCCGACTTGTCTACAAGGGGATATGCTGCCTCAGGCACCTTATGGTCCGCCTCCTGGTAGTCTAGATTTTCGTATCCGACGCGAGACTGATAGTTAATTGTAACGTTCAGGGCCTCCTAATGACGATGGAACACTCAAATTGCGTCGAGATTCAATACATCGTCCTCCATCCGACCTGTCTCCAAGGGAGAAATTGCTGCCTCGGGCACCATATGGTCCGTCTCCTGTAGGTCTAGATATTCGAATCCGACGCAAAACGGACTGCTAATTGTAACGTTCAGAGCCGCCTAATGACGATGGAACACTCAAATTGCATCAAGATTCTATACATCGTCATTCAGAAGACTTGTCTCCAACAGCCTATTGCTGCCTCGGGCACCTTATTGTCGTTTTCCTCTGAGTCTAAACTTTCGAATCCGACGCAAAACTGATAGTTAATTGTAACGTTCAGGGCCTCCTAAACGATGGAACACTCAAATTGCTTCGCGATTCAAAACATCGTCCTCCAGCCGACTTGTCTCCAAGGGTCAATTGCTGCCTTTGGCACTTAATGGTCTTTCTCCTCTGAGTCTAGATATTCGAATCCGACGCAAAACTTGCAGTTAATTGTAACGTTCAGGGCCTCCTAATGGCGATGGAACACTCAAATTGCGTCGAAGTCCAATACATCGACCTCCCGCCGACTTGCCTCCAGTGGGATATTGCTGCCTCGGGCACCATGTGGTCCGTCTCCTGTTAGTCTAGATTTTTGAATCCGACGCAGAAGTGATAGTTAATTGAAACGTTCAGGGCCTCCTAATGACGAATGAACACTCAAATTGCGTCGAGATTCTATACGTCGTCCTCCAGATGACTTGTGTACAAGGGGATCTTGCTGCCTCGTGCAGCTTACGGTCCGCCTCCTGTGAGTCTAGATTTTCGAATCCGACACAAAACTGATAGTTAATTGTAACGTTCATGGCCTCCTAATGACGATGGAACACTCAAATTGGGTCGGGATCCAATACGTCGTCCTCCAGCCGACTTGTCTCCAAGGGGATATTGCTGCCTCGGGCACCATATGGTCCGTCTACTATGAGTCTAGAATTTCGAATCCGACGCAAAACCTGTAGTTAATTGTAACGTTCAGGGCCTCCTAATGACGATGGAACACTCAAATTACGTCGAGATTAAATACATCGTCGACCCGACGACTTGTCTCAAACGGGATATTGCTGCCTCGGGCACCATGTGGCCCGTCTCCTGCGAGGCTAGATTTTCGAATCCGACGCGAAACTGATAGTTAATTGTAACGTTGATGGCCTCCTAATGTCGATGGAACACTCAAATTGCGTCGAGATTCAATACATCGTCCTCCAGCAGACTTGTCTCCATGGGTCTACTGCTGCCTCGGTCACCTAATAGTCGTTCTCCTGTGGGTCTAGATTTTCGAATCCGACGCAAAACGGACTGCTAATTGTAACGTTCATGGCCTCCTAATGAAGATGGGACACACAAATTGCGACGAGATTCAATACATCGTCCTCCAGCCGACTTCTCTCCAAGGGGATATAGCTGCCTCGGGCACTACATGGTCGGTCTCCTGTAGGTCCAGATATTCGAAAGCGACGCAAAACAGACTGCTAATTGTAACGTTCAGAGCCTCCTAATGACGATGGAACACTCATATTGAATCAAGATTCAATACATCGTCATTCAGCCGACTTGTTTCCAACGGTCTATTGCTGCCTCGGGCACCCTATGGTCGTTCTCCTCTGAGTCTACATTTTCGAATCCGACGCAAAACCGATAGTTAATTGTAACGTTCAGGGCCTCCTAATGACGATGGAACACTGAAATAGCGTAGAGATTCAATACATGGCCCTTCAGTCGACTTGTCTCCAAGCGTCCATTGCTGCTTTGGGCACCATATGGTCCGTCTCCTGTGAGTCTAGATTTTCGAATCCGACACAAAACTTGTAGTTACTTGTAACGTTCAGGGCCTCCTAATGACGATGGAACACTCAAATCACGTCGAGAATCAATACATCGTCCTACAGCCGAATGGACTCCAAGGGTCTATTGCTACCTTGGTCACCATATGGTCCGACTCCTGTGAGTCTAGAATTTCGAATCCGAAGCAAAACTAATAGTTACGTGTAACGTTCAGGGCCTTCTAATGACGATAGAGTACTCTAATTGCGTCGAGATGCAATACGTCGTCTTCCAGCCGACTTGTCTCCAAGGGGATATTGCTGCCTCGGGCACCATATGGTCCATCTCCTGTGAGTCTAGATTTTCGAATCCGACTCAAAACTTGTAGTTACTTGTAACGTTCAGGGCCTCCTAATGACGAAGTAACACCCAAATTACGTCGAGATTCAATACATCGTCCACCCGCCGAATAGTCTCCAACGGGATATTGCTGCCTCGGGCACCATGTGGTCCGTATCCTGTGAGTGCAGATTATCGAATCCGACGCAAAAAAGATAGTTAATTGTAACGATCAGGGCCTCCAAATGACGAGGGCACACTCAAATTGCGTCGAAATTCAATACATCGTCCTCCAGCCGACTTGTCTCCATGGGTCTATTGCTACCTCGCTCACCTTATGGTCGTTCTCCTGTGAGTCTAGATTTCCGAATCCGACGCAAAACTGATGGTTAATTGTAACGTTCACGGCCTCCTAAAGGCGATGACACACTCAAATTGCGTCGAGATTCAATACAACGTCCTCCAGCCGACTTCACTCCAAGGGGATATTGCTGCCTCGGGCACCACATGGTCCGTCTCCTGTAGAACCAGAAATTCGAATGCGACGCAAAACGGACTGCTAATTGTAACGTTCAGAGCCTCCTAATGACGATGGAACACTCAAATTGCGTCGAGATTCAATTCATCGTCCTCCAGCCGACTTCGCTCCAAGGGGATATTGCTGCCTCGGGCACTACATGATCCGTCTCCTGTAGGTCCAGATATTCGAATGCGACGCAAAACGGACTGCTAATTGTAACGTTCAGAGCCTCCTAATGACGATGGAGCACTCATATTGAATCAAGATTCAATACATCGTCATTCAGCCGACTTGTCTCCAACGGTCTATTGCTGCCTCGGGCACCTTATGGTCGTTCTCCTCTGAGTCTACATTTTCGAATCCGACGCAAAACCGATAGTTAATTGTAACGTTCTGGGCCTCCTAATGACGATGGAACACTGAAATAGCCTAGAGATTCAATACATGGCCCTTCAGTCGACTTGTCTCCAAGCGTCCATTGCAGCTTCGGGTACCATATGGTCCGTCTCCTGTGAGTCTAGCTTTTCGGATCCGACACAAAACTTGTAGTTACTTGTAACGTTCAGGGCCTCCTAATGACGATGGAACACTCAAATTACGTCGAGATTCAATACATCGTCTACCCGCCGACTTGTCTCCAACGGGATATTGCTGCCTTGGGCACCATGTAGTCCGTCTCCTATGAGTCTAGATTTTCGAATCCGACACACAAATGATAGTTAATTGTAACGTTCAGGGCCTAGTAATGACGATGGAACACTCAAATTGCGTCGAGAATCAATACTACGTCCTCCAGCCGAATGGACTCCAAGGGTCTATTGCTACCTTGGTCACCATATGGTCCGACTCCTGTGAGTCTAGAATTTCGAATCCGAAGCAAAACTAATAGTTAAGTGTAACGTTCAGGGCCTCCTAATGACGATGGAACACTCAAATTGCGTCGGGATCCAATACATCGTCCTCCCGCCGACTTGTCTCCAACGGAATATTGCTGCCTCGGGTACAATGTGGTCCGTCTCCTGTGAGTCTAGATTTTCAAATCCGACGCAAAAATGAAAGTTAATTGTAATGTTCAGGGCCTCCTAATGTCGAAGGAACACTCAAATTGCGTCGAGATTCAATACATCGTCCTCCAGCCGACTTGTTTCCATGGGTCTATTGCTGCCTCGGGCACCTTATGGTCGTTCTCCTGTAAGTCTAGATTTTCGGATCCGACGCATAACTGATAGTCAATTGTAACGTTCAGCGCCACCTAATGACGATAGAACACTCAAATTGCGTCGAGATTCGATACATCGTCCTCCAGCCGACTTGTCTACAAGGGGATATAGCTGCCTCGAGCACCTTATGGTCCGCCTCCTGTTAGTCTAGATTTTCGAATCCGTTGCGAAACTGATAATTAATTGTAACGTTCAGAGCCTCCTAATGACGATGGAACACTCAAATTGCGTCGTGATTCAATACATCGTCCTCCATCCGACTTGTCTCCAAGGGGATATTGCTGCCTCGGGCACCATATGGTCCGTCTCCTGTAGGTGTAGATATTCGAATCCGACGCAAAACGGACTGCTAATTGTAACGTTCAGAGCCTCCTAATGACGATGGAACACTTAAACTGCATCAAGATTCAATACATCGTCATTCAGAAGACTAGTCTCCAACAGTCTATTGCTGCCTCGGGCACCTTACTGTCGTTTTCCTCTGAGTCTAAACTTTCGAATCCGACGCAAAACTGATAGTTAATTGTAACGTTAAGGGCCTCCTAATGACGATGGAACACTGAAATAGCGTAGAGATTCAATACATCGTCCTTCAGTCGACTTGTTTCCAAGGGGATATTGCTGCCTCGGGCACAACATGGTCCGTCTCGTGTAGGTCCAGATATTCGAATGCGACGCAAAACGCACTACTAATTGTAACGTTCAGAGCCTCCTAATGACGATGGAGCACTCATATTGAATCAAGATTCAATACATCGTCCTTCAGTCGAGTTGTCTCCAAGCGTCCATTGCTGCCTCGGGCAACATATGGTGCGTCTCCTGTGAGTCTAGATTTTCGAATCCGACACAAAACTTGTAGTTACTTCTAACGTTCAGGGCCTCCTAATGACGATGGAACACTCAAATTTCGTCGAGATTCAATACATCGTCTACCCGCCGACTTGTCTCCAACGGGATATTGCTGCCTCGGGCACCATGTGGTCCGTCTCCTGTGAGTCTAAATCTTCGAATCCGACGAACAAATGATAGTTAATTGTAACGTTCAGGGCCTAGTAATGACGATGGAACACTCAAATTGCTTCGAGATGCTATACATCGTCCACCAGCCGACTTGACTCCAAGGGTCTATTGCTACCTTCGTCACCATATGGTCCGACTCCTGTGAGTCTAGAATTTCGAATCCGAAGCAAAACTGATAGTTAATTGTAACGTTCAGGGCCTAGTAATGGCGATGGAACACTCAAATTGCGTCGAGAATCAATACACCGTCCTCCAGCCGAATGGACACCAAGGGTCTATTGCTACCTTAGTCACCATATGGTCCGACTCCTGTGAGTCTAGAATTTCGAATCCGAAGCAAAACTAATAGTTAAGTGTAACGTTCAGGGCCTTCTAATGACGATAGAGTACTCAAATTGCGTCGAGATTCAATACGTCGTCCTCCAGCCGACTTGTCTCCAAGGGGTTATTGCTGCCTCGGGCACCATATGGTCCATCTCCTGTGAGTCTAGATTTTCGAATCCGACTCAAAACTTGTAGTTGCTTGTAACGTTCAGGGCCTCCTAATGACGATAGAACACTCAAATTGCGTCGAGATACAATACATCGTCCTCCAGCCAACTTGTGTGCAAGGGGATATTGCTGCCTCGGGCACCTTATTGTCGTTCCTCCGTGAGTCTAGATTTTCAAATTCGACGCAAAACTAATAGTTAATTGTAACGATCAGGGCCTCCAAATGACGAGGGAACACTCAAATTGCGTCGAAATTCAATACATTGTCCTCCAGCCGACTTGTCTCCATGGGTCTATTGCTACCTCGCTAACCTTATGGTCGTTCTCCTGTGAGTCTAGATTTCCGAATCCGACGCAAAACTGATGGTTAATTGTAACGTTCACGGCCTCCTAATGGCGATGACACACTCAAATTGCGTCGAGATTCAATACATCGTCCTCCAGCCGACTTGTCTCCAAGGGGATATTGCTGCCTCAAGCACTATATTGGTCCGTCCCTTGTGAGTAGATTTTCGAATCCGATGCAAAACTTGTAGTTAATTGTAACGTTCAGGGCCTCCTAATGACGATGGAACACTCAAATTGCGTCGGGATCCAATACATCGTCCTCCCGCCGACTTGGCTCCAACGGAATATTGCTGCCTCGGGTACAATGTGGTCCGTCTCCTGTGAGTCTAGATTTTCAAATCCGACGCTAAAATGAAAGTTAATTGTAATGTTCAGGGCCTCCTAATGTCGAAGGAACACTCAAATTGCGTCGAGATACAATACATCGTCCTCCAGCCGACTTGTTTCCATGGGTCTATTGCTGCCTCGGGCACCTTATGGTCGTTCTCCTGTGAGTCTAGATTTTCGGATCCGACGCATAACTGATAGTCAATTGTAACGTTCAGCGCCACCTAATGACGATAGATTACTCAAATTGCGTCGAGTTTCGATACATCGTCCTCCAGCCGACTTGTCTACAAGGGGATATTGCTGCCTCGTGCACCTTATGGTCCGCCTCCTGTTAGTCTAGATTTTCGAATCCGACGCGAAACTGATAGTTAATTGTAACGTTCAGGGCCTCCTAATGACGATGGAACCCTCAAATTGCGTCGAGATTCAATACATCGTCCTCCAGCCGACTTGTTTCCATGGGTCTACTGCTGCCTCGGTCACCTAATAGTCGTTCTCCTGTGGGTCTAGATTTTCGAATCCGACGCAAAACGGACTGCTAATTGTAACGTTCATGGCCTCCTAATGACGATGGGACACACAAATTGCGTCGAGATTCAATACATCGTCCTCCAGCCGACCTCTCTCCAAGGGGATATTGCTGCCTCGGGCACAACATCATCCGTCTCCTGTAGGTCCAGATATTCGAATGCGACACAAAACGGACTGCTAATTGTAACGTTCAGAGCCTCCTAATGACGATGCAGCACTCATATTGAATCAAGATTCAATACATCGTCATTCAGCCGACTTGTCTCCAACGGTCTATTGCTGCCTCGGGCACCTTATGGTCGTTCTCCTCTGATTCTACATTTTCGAATCCGACGCAAAACCGATAGTTAATTGTAACGTTCAGGGCCTCCTAATGACGATGGAACACTGAAATAGCGTAGAGATTCAATACATCGTCCTTCAGTCGACTTGTCTCCAAGCGTCCATTGCTGCCTCGGGCACCATATAGTGCGTCTCCTGTGAGTCTAGATTTTCGAATCCGACACAAAACGTGTAGTTACTTGTAACGTTCAGGGCCTCCTAATGACGATGGAACACTCAAATTACGTCGAGATTCAATACATCGTCTACCCGCCGACTTGTCCCCAACGGGATATTGCTGCCTCGGGCACCATGTGGTCCGTCTCCTGTGAGTCTAAATTTTCGAATCCGACGCACAAATGATAGTTAATTGTAACGTTCAGGGCCTAGTAATGACGATGGAACACTGAAATAGCGTCGAGATCAATACATCGTTCTTCAGCCGTCTTGTCTCCAAGCGTCCATTGCTGCCTCGTGCACCTTATTGTCGTTCTTCTGTGGGACTACATTTTCGATTCCGACACATAACTGATAGTTAATTATAACGTTCAGGGCCTCCTAATGACGATGGTACACTTAAATTGCGTCGAGATTCAATACATCGTCCTCCAGCCGATTTCTATCCAAGGGGATATTGCTGCCGTGGGCACCATATAGTCCTCCTGTGAGTCTAGAATTTCGAATCCGACGCATAACTGATAGTTACTTGTAACATTCAGGACCTCCTAATGACGATGGAACACTCAAATTGCGTCGAGATTCAATACATCGACCTCCAGCCGACTTGTCTCCAAGGGGATATTGCTACCTCGGGCACCATATGGTCCGTGTCCTGTGAGACTAGATTTTCGAATCCGACTCAAACCTTGTAGTTAATTGTAACGTTCATGGCCTCCTAATGACGATGGAACACTCAAATTGCGTCGAGATCCAATACATCGTCCTCCCGCCGTCTTGTCTCCAAGGGTCTATTGCTGCCTCGGGCACCTTATGGTCGTTCTCATGTGAGTCTAGTTTCTCGGATCCGACGCATATCTGATAGTTAATTGTAACGTTCAGCGCCTCTTAATGACGATAGAACACTCAAATTGCGTCGAGATTCAATACATCGCCCTCCAGCCTCCTTGTCCACAAGGGGATATTGCTGCCTCCTGCGAGTGTAGATTTTCGAATCCTACGCGAAACTGATAGTTAATTGTAACGTTCATGGCCTCCTAATGACGATGGAACACTCAATTTGCGTCGAGATTCAATACATCGTCCTCCAGCCGACTTGTGTGCTAGGGGATATTGCTGCCTCGGGCACCTTATCGTCGTTCCTCTGTGAGTCTAGATTTTCGAATCCGTCGCTAAACTAATAGCTAATTGTAACGTTCAGGGCCTCCTAATGACGATAGAATACTCAAATTGCGTCGAGATTCAATACGTCGTCCTCCAGCCGACTGGTCTCCAAGGGGATATCGCTGCCTCGGGCACCCTGTGGTCCGTCTCCTGTGAGTCTAGATTTTCGATTCCGACACAAAAACGATTATTAATTGTAACGTTCAGGGCCTCCTAATGACGATAGAATACTCAAATTGCGTCGAGATTCAATACGTCGTCCTCCAGCCGACTTGTCTCCAAGGGGATATTGCTGCCTCAAGCACCATATTGGTCCGTCTCCTGTGAGTAGATTTTCGATTCCGACGCAAAACTTGTAGTTAATTGTAACGTTCGGGGCCTCCTAATGACGATGGAACACTCAAATTGCGTCGAGATCCAATACACCGACCTCCCGACGACTTGTCTCCAACGGGATATTGCTGCCTCGGGCACCATGTGTTCCGTCTCCTGTGAGTCTAGATTTTCGAATCCGACGCAAAAATGATAGTTAATTGTAACGTTCAGCGCCTCCTAATGACGATGGAACACTCAAATTGCGTCGAGATTCAATACATCGTCCTACAGCCGACTTGTCTACAAGGGGATATTGCTGCCTCGGGAACCTTATGGTCCGCCTCCTGTTAGTCTAGATTTTCGAATCCGACGCTAAACTGATAGTTAATAGTAACGTTCATGGCCTCCAAATGACGATGGAACACTCAAATTGCGTCGAGATTCAATACATCGTCCTCCAGCCGACTTGTCTTCAAGGGGATATTGCTGGCTCGGGCACCATATGTTCCGTTTCCTGTAGGTCAGATATTGGAATCCGACGCAAAATGGACTGCTAATTGTAACGTTCAGAGCCTCCTACTGACGATGGAACACTCGAATTGTATCAAGATTCAATACATCGTCATTCAGAAGACTTGTCTCCTAAGGTCTATTGCTGCCTCGGGCACCTTATTGTCGTTCTCCTCTGAGTCAAAATTTTCGAATCCGACGTAAAACTTGTAGTTAATTGTAACGTTCAGGGCCTCCTAATGACGATGGAACAATCAAATTACGTCAAGATTCAATACATCGTCTACCCGCCGACTTGTCTCCAACGGGGTATTGCAGCTTTGGGCACCATGTGGTCCGTCTCCTGTGAGTCTAGATTTTCGAATCCGACGCACAAATGATAGTTAATTGTAACGTTGAGCGCCTCCTAATGACGATGGAACACTCAAATTGCGTCGAGATTCAATACATCGTCCTCCAGCCGACTTGACCCCAAGGGTCTAATGCTGCCTCGGTCACCATATGGTCCGACTCATGTGAGTCTAGAATTTCGAATCCGACGCAAAACTGATAGTTAATTGTAACGTTCAGGGCCTAGTAATGACGATGGAACACTCAAATTGCGTCGAGATTCAATACATCGTCCACCAGGCGACTTGTCTCTAGATGTCTATTGTACCCTCGGGCACCTTATGGTCGTTCTCCTGTGAGTGTAGATTCTAGAATCCGACGCGAAACTGATAGTTAATTGTAACGTTCAGGCCCTCCTAATGATGATGGAACTCTCAAATTGCGTAGAGATTCAATACATCCTACTCCAGCCGACTTGTCTGCAAGGGGGTATTGCTGCCTCGGGCACCTTATCGTCGTTCCTCTGCGAGTCTAGATTTTCGAATCCGACGCAAAACTGATAGTTAATTGTAATGTTCAGGGCCTCCTAATGACGATGGAACACTGAAATAGCGTCGAGATTTATTACATCGTCCTTCAGCCGTCTTGTCTCCAAGCGTCCATTGCTGCCTCGTGCACCTTATGGTCGTTCTCCTGTGAGACTACATTTTCGATTCCGACACATAACTGATAGTTAATTGTAACGTTCAGGGCCTCCTAATGACGGTGGAACATTTACATTGCGTCGAGATTCAATACATCGTCCTCCAGCCGACTTGTCTCCATGGGTCTACTGCTTCCTTGGTCACCTTATCTTCGTTCTCCTGTAAGTCCAGATACTCGAATCCGACGCAAAACGGACTGCTAATTGTAACTTTCAGAGCCCCCTAATGATGATGGAACACACAAATTGCGTCGAGATTCAATACATCGTCCTCCAGCCGACTTGTCTCCAAGGGTCTATTGCTGCCTCGAGCACCTTATGGTCGTTCTCCTGTGAGTCTAGATTTTCGGATCCGACGCATAACTGTTAGTTAATTGAAACGTTCAGGGCCTCATAATGACGATAGAACACTCAAATTGCGTCGAGATTCAATACATCGTCCACCCGCCGACTTGTCGCCAACGGGATATTGGTGCTTCGGGCACCATGTGGTCCGTCTCCTGTGAGTCTAGATTTTCGAATATGACGCAAAACGGACTGCTTATTGTAACGTTCAGAGCCTCCTAATGACGATGGAACACTCAAATTGCATCAATATTCAATACATCGTCGTACAGAAGACTTGTCTCCAAGTCTATTGCTGCCTCGGGCACCATGTGGTCCGTCTCCTGTGAGTCTAGATTTTCGAATCCGACGCAAAAATGATAGTTAATTGTAACGTTCAGGGCCACCTAATGTCGAAGGAACACTCAAATTAAGTCGAGATTCAATACATCGTCCTCCAGCCGACTTGTCTCCAAGGATCTATTGCTGCCTCGGGCACCATGTGGTCCGTCTCCTGTGAGTCTACATTTTCGAATATGACGCAAAAATGATAGTTAATTGTAACGTTCAGGGCCTCCTAATGTCGAAGGAACACTCAAATTGCGTCGAGATTCAACACATCGTCCTCCAGCCGACTTGTCTTCAAGGGGATATTGCTGCCTCGGGCGCCATATGGTCCGTCTCCTGTAGGTCCAGATATTCGAATCCGACGCAAAACGGACTGCTAATTGTAACGTTCAGCGCCTCCTAATGACGATGGAGCACTCAAATTGCATCAAGATTCAATACATCGTCATACAGAAGAATTGTCTCCAAGTCTATTGCTGCCTCGAGCACCTTATGGTCCGTCTCCTGTGAGTCTAGATTTTCGAATCCGACGCAAAACTGATATTTAATTGTAACGTTCAGTGCCTCCTAATGACGATGGAACACTCTAATTGCGTCGAGATTCAATACATCGTCCTCCAGCCGACTTGTCTCCAAGGGAATATTGCTGCCTCGGGCACAATATGGTCCGTCTCCTGTGAGTCTAGATTTTCGAATCCGACGCAAAACTTGTAGTTAATTGTAACGTTTGGGGCATCCTAATGACGATGGAACACTCAAATTGCGTCGAGATCCAATACATCGGCCTCCCGTCGACTTGTCTTAAACGGGATATTGCTGCCTCGGGCACCATGTGGCCCGTCTCCTGTGAGTCTAGATTTTCGAATCCGACGCGAAACTGATAGTTAATTGTAAAGTTCAGGGCCTCCTAATGACGATTGATCACTCAAATTGCGTCGAGATTCAATACATCGTCCTCAAGCCGGCTTTTCTCCAAGGGGATATTGCTGCCTCGGGCACCATATGATCCGTCTCCTGTAGGTCCAGCTATTCGAATCCTACGCAAAACGGACTGCTAATTGTAACGTTCAGATCCTCCTAATGACGATGGAACACTCAAATTGCATCAAGATTCAATACATCGTCTTTCAGAAGACTTGTCTCTAACAGTCTATTGCTGCCTCGGGCACCTTATGGTCTAAATTTTCGAATCCGACGCAAAACTGATAGTTAATTGTAACGTTCAGGGCCTCCTAATGACAATGGAACACTCAAATTGCGTCGCGATTCAATACATCGTCCTCCAGCCGATTTGTCTCCAATTGGCAATTGCTGCCTTTGGCACCAAATGATCTTGCTCCTGTGAGTCTAGATTTTCGAATTCGACGCTAAACTTCTATTTAATTGTAACGTTAAGGGCCTCCTAATGACGATGGTACCCTCAAATTGCGTCGTTCAGGGCCTCCTATTGACGATGTAACACTCAAATTGCGTCGAGATCCAATACATCGTCCTCCCGCCGACTTGTCTCCAAGGGTCTATAGCTGCCTCGGGCACCTTATGGTCGTTCTCATCTGAGTCTAGATTTTCGGATCCGACGCATAACTGACAGTTAATTGTAACGTTCAGCGCCTCCTAATGACGATAGAACACTCAATTTGCGTCGACATTCAATACATCGTCCTCCAGCCGACTTGTCCACAAGGGGATTTTGCTGCCTCGGGCTCCTTATGGTCCGCCTCCTGTGAGTCCAGATTTTCGAATCCGACGCAAAACTGATAGTTAATTGTAACGTTCATGGCCTCCTAATGACGATGGAACACTCAAATTGCGTCGAGATTCAATACGTCGTCCTCCAGCCGATTTGTCTTTAAGGGGATATTGCAGCCTGGGGCACCATGTGGTCCGTCTCCTGTGAGTGCAGATTACCGAATCCGACGCAAAAAAGATAGTTAATTGTAACGTTGAGGGCTTCCGAATCACGATGGAACACTCAATTGCGTCGAGATCCAATACATCGACCTCCCGCCGACTTGTCTCCAACGGGATATTGCTACCTCGCTCACCTTATGGTCGTTCTCCTGTGAGTCTAGATTTTCGAATCCGACGCAAAACTGATGGTTAATTGTAACGTTCATGGCCTCCTAATGACGATGGAACACTCAAATCGCGACTAGATTCAATACATCGTCCTCCAGCCGTCTTGTCTCCAAGGGACAATTGCTGCCTTTGGCACCTAATGGTCTTGCTCCAGTGAGTCTAGATTTTCGAATCCGACGCAAAACTGATATTTAATTGTAACGTTCAGGGCCTCCTAATGACGATGGAACACTCAAATTGCGTGGAGATTCAATACATCGTCCTCCAGCCGACTTATCTCCAAGCGTCCATTGCTGCCTCGGGCACCATATGGTGCGTCTCCTGTGAGTCTAGATTTTCGAATCCGACACAAAGCTTGTAGTTACTTGTAACGTTCAGGGCCTCCTAATGACGATGGAACACTCAAATTACGTCGAGGTTCAATACATCGTCTACCCGCCGACTTGTCTCCAACGGGATATTGCTGCCTCGGGCACCATGTGGTCCGTCTTCTGTGAGTCTAAATTTTCGAATCCGACGTACAAATGATAGTTAATTGTAACGTTCAGGGCCTAGTAATGACGATGGAACACTCAAATTGCTTCGAGATGCAATACATCGTCCACCAGGCGACTTGTCTCCTGATGTCTTTTGTACCCTCGGGCACCTTATGGTCATTCTCCTGTGAGTGTAGATTTTCGAATTCGACGCGAAACTGATAGTTAATTGTAACTTTCAGGACCTCCTAATGACGATGGAACTTTGAAACTGCGTCGAGATTCAATACATCCTCCTCCAGCCGACTTGTCTGCAAGGGGATATTGCTGCCTCGGGCAGCTTATCGTCGTTCCTCTGCGAGTCTAGATTTTCGAATCCGCCGTAAAACTGATAGTTAATTGTAATGTTCAGGGACTCCTAATGACGATGGAACACCGAAATAGCGTCGAAATCAATACATCGTCCTTCAGCCGTCTTGTCTCCAAGCGTCCATTGCTGCCTCGTGCACCTTATGGTCGTTCTCCCGTGAGACTACATTTTCGATTCCGACCCATAACTAATAGTTAATTATAACGTTCAGGGGCTCCTAATGACGATGGTACACTTAAATTGCGTCGAGATTCAATACATCGTCCTCCAGCCGACTTCTCTCCAAGGGGAAATTGCTGCCGTGGGCACCATATAGTCCTCCTGTGAGTCTAGAATTTCGAATCCGACGCAAAACTGATAGTTACTTGTAACGTTCAGGACCTCCTAATGACGATGGAACACTCAAATTGCGTCGAGATTCAATACATCGACCTCCAGCCGACTTGTCTCCAAGGGGATATTGCTGCCTCGGGCACCACATGGTCCGTGTCCTGTGAGACTAGATTTTCGAATCCGACTCAAACCTTGTAGTTAATTGTAACGTTCATGGCCTCCTAATGACGATGGAACACTCAAATTGCGTCGAGATCCAATACATCGTCCTCCCACCGTCTTGTCTCCAAGGGTCTATTGCTGCCTCGGGCACCTTATGGTCGTTCTCATGTGAGTCTAGATTTTCGGATCCGACGCATAACTGATAGTTAATTGTAACGTTCAGCGCCTCCTAATGACGAGAGAACACTCAAATTGCGTCGAGATTCAATACATCGTCCTCCAGCCGCCTTGTCCACAAGGGGATATTGCTGCCTCCTGCGAGTCTAGATTTTCGAATCCTACGCAAAACTGATAGTTAATTGTAACGTTCATGGCCTCCTAATGACGATGGAACACTCAATTTGCGTCGAGATTCAATACATCGTCCTCCAGCCGACTTGTGTGCTAGGGGATATTGCTGCCTCGGGCACCTTATCTTCGTTCCTCTGTGAGTCTAGATTTTCGAATCCGTCGCTAAACTAATAGCTAATTGTAACGTTCAGGGCCTCCTAATGACGATAGAATACTCAAATTGCGTCGAGATTCAATACGTCGTCCTCCAGCAGACTGGTCTCCAAGGGGATATCGCTGCCTCGGGCACCCTGTGGTCCGTCTCCTGTGAGTCTAGATTTTCGATTCCGACACAAAAACGATTGTTAATTTTAACCTTCAGAGCCTCCTAATGACGAAGGAAAGCTCAAATTGCGTCGAGATTCGATACATCGTCCTCCAGCCGCCTTGTCTCCAAGGGTCTATTGCTGCCTTGTGCAGCTTATGGTCGTTCTCCTGTGAGTCTAGATCTTCGGAACCGACGCATCACTGATAGTTAATTGTAACGTTCATGGCCTCCTAATGACGATGGAGCACTCAAATTGCGTCGAGATCCAGTACATCGTCCACCTGCCGACTTGTCTCCAACGGGATATTGCTGCCTCGAGCACCTTGTGGTCCGTCTCCTGTGAGTCTAGATTTTCGAATCCGACGCAAAAATGATAGTTAATTGTAACGTTCAGCGCCTCCTAATGACGATGGAACACTCAAATTGCGTCGAGATTCAATACATCGTCCTCCAGCCGACTTGACTACAAGGGGATATTGCTGCCTCGGGAACTTTATGGTCCGCCTCCTGTTAGTCTAGATTTTCGAATCCGGCGCAAAACTGATAGTTAATAGTACCGATCATGGCCTCCAAATGACGATGGAACACTCAAATTGCGTCGAGATTCAATACATCGTCCTCCAGCCGACTTGTCTTCAAGGGGATATTGTTGCCTCGGGCACCATATGTTCCGTCTCCTGTAGGTCCAGATATTGGAATCCGACGCAAAACGGACTGCTAATTGTAACGTTCAGAGCCTCCTAATGACGATGGAACACTCAAATTGCATCAAGATTCAATACATCGTCATTCAGAAGACTTGTATCCAACAGTCTATTGCTGCCACGGGCACCTTATGGTCGTTCTCCTGAGAGTCTAGATTTTCGGATCCGACGCATAACTAATAGTTAATTGTAACGTTCAGCGCCTCCTAAAGACGATAGAACACTCAAATTGCGTCGAGATTCAATACATCTTCCTCCGGCCAACTTGTCTACAAGGGGATATTTCTGCCTCGGGCACCTTATGGTCCGCCTCCTGTTAGTCTAGATTTTCGAATCCGACGCGAAACTGATAGTTAATTGTAACGTTCAGTGCCTCCTAATGACGATGGAACACTCAAATTGCGTCGATATTCAATACATCGTCCTCCATCCGACTTGTCTCCAAGGGAACATTACTGTTTTGGGCACCATATGGTCCGTCTCCTGTAGGTCCAGATATTCGAATCCGACGCAAAACGGACTGCTAATTGTAACGTTCAGAGCCCCCTAATGATGATGGAACACTCAAATTGCGTCGAGATTCATTACATCGTCCTTCAGCCGTCTTGTCTCCAAGCGTCCATTGCTGCCTCGTGCACCTTATGGTCGTTCTCCTGTGAGACTACATTTTCGATTCCGACACATAACTGATAGTTAATTGTAACGTTCAGGGCCTCCTAATGACGATGGAACATTTACATTGCGTCGAGATTCAATACATCGTCCTCCAGCCGACTTGTCTTCATGGGTCTACTGCTTCCTTGGTCACCTTATCTTCGTTCTCCTGTAAGTCCAGATACTCGAATCCGACGCAAAACGGACTGCTAGCTGTAACTTTCAGAGCCCCCTAATGATGATGGAACACTCAAATTGCGTCGAGATTCAATGCATCGTCCTCCAGCCGACTTGTCTCCAAGGGTCTATTGCTGCCTCGAGCACCTTATGGTCGTTCTCCTGTGAGTCTAGATTTTTGGATCCGACGCATAACTGTTAGTTACTTGAAACGTTCAGGGCCTCATAATGACGATAGAACACTCAAATTGCGTCGAGATTCAATACATCGTCCACCCGCCGACTTGTCTCCAACGGGATATTGGTGCCTCGGGCACCATGTGGTCCGTCTCCTGTGAGTGCAGATTATCGAATCCGACGCAAAAAAGATAGTTAATTGTAACGTTCTGGGCCTCCTGTTGTCGAAGGAACACTCAAATTGCGTCGAGATTCAATACATCGTCCTCCAGCCGACTTCTCTCCAAGGATCTATTGCTGCCTCGGGCACCATGTGGTCCGTCTCCTGTGTGTCTAGAATTTCGAATATGGCGCAAAAATGATAGTTAATTGTAACGTTCAGGGCCTCCTAATGTCGAAGGAACACTCAAATTGCGTCGAGATTCAATACATCGTCCTCCAGCCGACTTGTCTCCAAGGGGATATTGCTGCCTCGGGCACCATATTGTCCGTCTCCTGTAGGTCCAGATATTCGAATCCGACGCAAAACGGACTGCTTATTGTAACGTTCAGAGCCTCCTAATGACGATGGAACACTCAAATTGCATCAAGATTCAATACATCGTCATACAGAAGACTTGTCTCCAAGTCTATTGCTGCCTCCGGCACCATGTGGTCCGTCTCCTGTGAGTCTAGATTTTCGAATCCGACGCAAAAATGACAGTTAATTGTAACGTTCAGGGCCTCCTAATGTCGAAGAAACACTCAAATTGCGTCGAGATTCAATACATCGTCCTCCAGCCGACTTGTCTCCAAGGATCAATTGCTGCCTCGGGCACCATGTGCTCCGTCTCCTGTGAGTCTACATTTTCGAATATGACGCAAAAATGATAGTTAATTGTAACGTTCAGGGCCTCCTAATGTCGAAGGAACACTCAAATTGCGTCGAGATTCAATACATAGTCCTCCAGCCGACTTGTCTTCATGGGGATATTGCTGCCTCGGGCGCCATATGGTCCGTCTCCTGTAGGTCCAGATATTCGAATCCGACGCAAAACGGACTGCTTATTGTAACGTTCAGAGCCTCCTAATGACGATGGAGCACTCAAATTACATCAAGATTCAATACATCGTCATACAGAAGACTTGTCTCCAAGTCTATTGCTGCCTCGAGCACCTTATGGTCCGTCTCCTGTGAGTCGAGATTTTCGATTCCGACGCAAAACTGATATTTAATTGTAACGTTCAGTGCCTCCTAATGACGATGGAACACTCAAATTGCGTCGAGATTCAATACTTCGTCACCCGCCGACTTGTCTCCAACGGGATATTGCTGCCTCGGGCACCATGTTGTCCCTCTCCTGTGAGTCTAGGTTTTCGAATCCGACGCAAAACCTGTAGTTAATTGTAACGTTCAGGGCCTACTAATGCCGATGGAAAACTCAAATTACGTGGAGATTCAATACTTCGTCGACCCGCCGACTTGTCTCCAACGGGATATTGCTGCCTCGGGCACCATGTGGTCCATCTCCTGTGAGTCTATATTTTCGAATCCGACGCGAAACTGATAGATAACTGTAACGTTCAGGGCCTCCTAATGTCGATGGAACACTCAAATTGCGACGATATTCAATACACCGTCCTCCAGCCGACTTGTCTCCATGGGTCTTTTGCTACCTCGCTCACCTTATGGTCGTTCTCCTGTGAGTCTAGATTTTCGAATCCGTCGCAGAACTGATGGTTAATTGTAACGTTCAGGGCCTCCTGATGACAATGGAACACTCAAATTGCGTCGCGATTCAATACATCGTCCTCTAGCCGATTTGTCTCCAATTGTCAATTGCTGCCTTTGGCACCTAATGATCTTGCTCCTGTGAGTCTAGATTTTCGAATCCGACGCAAAACTTATATTTCATTGTAACGTTAAGGGCCTCCTAATGACGATGGTACCCTCAAATTGCGTCGTTCAGGGCCTCCTATTGACGATGTAATACTCAAATTGCGTCGAGATCCAATACATCGTCCTCCCGCCGACTTGTCTCCAAGGGTCTATTGCTGCCTCGGGCACCTTATGGTCGTTCTCATCTGAGTCTAGATTTTCGGATCCGACGCATAACTGACAGTTAATTGTAACGTTCAGCGCCTCCTAATGACGATAGAACACTCAATTTGCGTCGACTTTCAATACATCGTCCACCAGCCGACTTGTCCACAAGGGGATTTTGCTGCCTCGGGCTCCTTATGGTCCGCCTCCTGTGAGTCTAGATTTTCCAATCCGACGCAAAACTGATAGTTAATTGTAACGTTCATGGCCTTCTAATGACGATGGAACACTCAAATTGCGTCGAGATTCAATACGTCGTCCTCCAGCCGCCTTGTCTCCAAGGGGATGTTGCAGCCTGGGGCACCATGTGGTCCGCCTCCTATGAGTGCAGATTATCGAAACCGACGCAAAAAAGATAGTTAATTGTAACGTTCAGGGCCTCCTAATGACGACAGAACACTCAAATTGCGGCGAGATTCAATACGTCGTCCTCCAGCCGACTTGTCTCCAAGGGGATATTGGAGCCTGGGGCACCATGTGGTCCGTCTCCTGTGAGTGCAGTTTATCGAATCCGACGCAAAAAAGATAGTTAATTGTAACGTTGAGGGCTTCCGAATCACGATGGAACACTCAATTGCGTCGAGATCCAATACATCGACCTCCCGCCGACTTGTCTCCAACGGGATATTGCTACCTCGCTCACCTTATGGTCGTTCTCCTGTGAGTCTAGATTGTCGAATCCGAAGCCAAACTGATGGTTAATTGTAACGTTCATGGCCTCCTAATGACGATGGAACACTCAAATTGCGACGACATTCAATACATCGACCTCCAGCCGACTTGTCTCCAAGTAGATATTGCTGCCTCGGGCACATATTGTCGTTCTCCTGTGAGCCTAGATTTTCGAATCCGACGCGAAACTGATAGTTAATTGTAACGTTCAGGGCCTCCTAATAACGATGGAACACTCAAATTGCGTCGAGATTCAATACATCGTCCTCCAGCCGTCTTGTCTCCAAGGGTCAATTGCTGCCTTTGGCACCTAATGGTCTTGCTCCTGTGAGTCTAGATTTTCGAATCCGACGCAAAACTGATATTTAATTGTAACGTTCAGGGCCTCCTAATGACGATGGAACACTCAAATTGCGTCGAGATTCAATACATCGTCCTCCAGCTGACTTATCTCCAAGGGGATATTGCTGCCTCGGGCACCATATGGTCCGTCACCTGTGAGTCTAGATTTTCGGATCCGACGCAAAACTTGTAGTTAATTGTAACGTTCGGGGCCACCTAATGACGATGGAACACTCAAATTGCGTCGAGATCCAATACATCGACCTCCCGTCGACTTGTCTCCAACGGGATATTGCTGCCTCGGACACCATGTGGTCCGTCTCCTGTGAGTCTAGATTTTCGAATGCGACGCAAAAGTGATAGTTAATTGTAACGTTCAGGGCCTTCTAATGTCGATGGAACACTCAAATTGCGTCGAGATTCAATACGTCGTCCTCCAGCCGACTTGTCTCCAAGGGGATATTGCTGCGTCGGGCACATATCGTCGTTCTCCTGTAAGTCTACATTTTTGAATCCGACGCGAAACTCATAGTTAATTGTAATGTTCAGGGCCTCCTAAAGACGATGGAACACTCAAATTGCGTCGCGATTCAATACATCGTCCTCCAGCCGACTTGTCTCCAAGGGTAAATTGCTGCCTTTGGCACCTAATGGTCTTGCTCCTGTGAGTCTAGATTTTCGAATCCGACGCAAAACTGATAGTTAATTGTAACGTTCAGGGCCTCCTAATGACGATGGAACACTCAAATTGCGTCGAGATTCAATACATCGTCCTCCATCTGACTTATCTCCAAGGGGATATTGCTGCCTCGGGCACCATATGGTCCGTCACCTGTGAGTCTAGATTTTCGGATCCGACGCAAAACTTGTAGTTAATTGTAACGTTCGGGGCCTCCTAATGACGATGGAACACTCAAATAGCGTCGAGATCCAATACATCGACCTCCCGTCGACTTGTCTCCATGGGTCTATTGCTACCGCGCTCACCTTATGGTCGTTCTCCTGTGAGTCTACATTTTCGAATCCGACGCAAAACTGATGGTTAATTGTAACGATCATGGCCTCCTAATGACGATGGAACACTCAAATTGCGTCGAGTTTCAATACATCGTCCTCCAGCCGACTTGTCTCCAAGGGCATATTGCTGCCTCGGGCAATATATGGTCCGTCTCCTGTAGGTCCAGATATTCGAATCCGACGCAAAACGGACTGCCAATTGTAACGTTCAGAGCCTCCTAATGACGATGGAACTCTCAAATTGCGTCGCGATTCAATACATCGTCCTCCAGCCGACTTGTCTCCAAGGGTAAATTGCTGCCTTTGGCACCTAATGGTCGTTTCCTGTGAGTCTAGATTTTCGAATCCGACGCAAAACTGATGGTTAATTGTAACGATCATGGCCTCCTAATGACGATGGAACACTCAAATTGCATCAAGATTCAATACATCGTCATTCAGAAGACTTGTCTCCATCAGTCTATTGCTGCCTCGGGCACCTTATGGTCGTTCTCCTCTGAGTCTAAATTTTCGAATGCGACACATAACTAATAGTTAATTGTAACGTTCAGGGCCTCCTAATGACGATGGAACACTCAAATTTCGTCGAGGTTCAATACAGCCGACTTGTCTCCATCTGTCTACTGCTAGCTCGGTCAGCTTATCTTCGATCTCCGGTGAGTCCAGATATTCGAATCCGACGCAAAACGGACTGCTAATTGTAACGTTCAGAGCCTCCTAATGATGATGGAACACTCAAATTGCGTCGAGATTCAATACATCGTCCTCCAGCCGACTTGTCTCCATGGGGATATTGCTGCCTTGGGCACCATATAGTCCTTCTCCTGTGAGTCTAGAATTTCGAGTCCGCCGCAAAACTGATAGTTAGTTGTAACGTTCAGGACCTCCTAATGACGATGGAACACTAAAATTGCGTCGAGATTTAATACATCGTCCTCCAGCCTACTTGTCTCCAAAGGGATATTGCTGTCTCGGGCACCTTATGCTCCGTCTCCTGTGCGTCTAGATTTTCGAAACCGACGCAAAACTGATGGTTAATTGTAACGTTCAGTGCCTCCTAATGACAATGGAACACTCAAATTGCGTCGCGATTCAATACATCGTCCTCCAGCCGTCTTGTCTCCAAGGGTCAATTGCTGCCTTTGGCAACTAATGGTCTTGCTCGGGTGAGTCTAGATTTTCGAATCCGACCCAAAACTGACATTTAATTATAACGTTCAGGGCCTCCTAATGACGAGGGAACACTCAAATTGCGTCGAGATTCAATACATCGTCCTCCAGCCGACTTGTCTCCAAGGGGATATTGCTGCCTCGGGCACCATATGGTCCGTCTCCTGTGAGTCTAGATTTTCGAATCCGACGCAAAACTTGTAGGTAATTGTAACGTTCGGGGCCTCCTAATGACGATGGAACACTCAAATTGCGTCGAGATTCAATACATCGTCCTCCAGCCGACTTGCTTCCAAATGGTTATTGCTGTCTCGGGCACCTTATGCTCCGTCTCCTGTGAGTCTAGATTTTCGAATCCGACGCAAAAGTGATAGTTAATTGTAACGTTCAGGGCATCCTAATGACAAAGGGACACTCAAATTGCTTCGAGATTTAATACATCGTCCTCCAGCCGACTTGTCTCCAAGGGGATATTACTGCCTCGGGCCCTTATGGTCCGCCTCCTGTAGGTCCAGATATTCGAATCCGACGCAAAACGGACGGCCAATTGTAACGTTCAGGGCCTCCTAATGACGATGGAACTCTCAAATTGCGTCTGGATCTCAATACATCGTCCTGCAGCCGACTTGTCTCCAAGGGGATATTGCTGCCTCGGGCACCATATGGTCCGTCTCCTGTAGGTCCAGATATTCGAATCCGTCGCAAAACGGACTGCTAATTGTAACGTTCAGAGCCTTCTAATGACGATGGAACACTCAAATTGAATCAAGATTCAATACATCGTCATTCAGCTGACTTGTCTCCAACGGTCTATTGCTGCCTCGGGCACTTTATGGTCGTTCGCCTCTGAGTCTACATTTTCCAATCCGACGCAAACTGATAGTTAATTGTAACGTTCAGGGCTTCCTAATGACGATGGAACACTGAAATAGAGTCGAGATTCAATACATCGTCCTTCATCCGACTTGTCTCCAAGCGTCCATTGCTGACTCGGGCACCTTATGGTCGTTCTCCTATGAGTCTATATTTTGGAATCGGACACATAACTGATAGTTAATTGTAACGTTCAGGGCTTCCTCATGACGATGGAACACTCAAATTGCGTCGAGATTCAATACATCGTCCTCCAGCGGACTTGTCTCCAAGGGGATGCTACTGCCTTGGGCACCATATAGTCCTCCTCCTGTGAGTCTAGAATTTCGAATCCGACGCTAAACTGATGGTTAATTGTAACGTTCAGCGCCTCCTAATGGCGATGGAACACTCAAATTGCGTCGCGATTCAATGCATCGTCCTCCAGCCGACTTGTCTCCAAGGGTCAATTGCTGCCTTTGGCACCTAATGGTCTTGCTCCTGTGAGTCTAGATTTTCGAATCCGACGCAAAACTGATAGTTAATTGTAACATTCAGGGCCTCCTAACGACGATGGAATACTCAAATTGCGTCGCGATTCATTCCATCATCCTCCAGACGACTTGTCTCCAAGGGTCAATTGCTGCCTTTGGCACCTAATGGTCTTGTTCCTGTGAGACTAGATTTTCGAATCTGACGCAAAACTGATATTTAATTGAAACGTTAAGGGCCTCCTAATGACGATGGAACACTCAAATTGTGTCGAGATTCAATACATCGTCCTCCAACCGACTTGTCTCCAACGGGATATTGCTGCCTCGGGCACCATGTGGTCCGTCTCCTGTGAGTCTAGATTTTCGAATCCGACGCAACACTAATAGTTAATTGTAACGACCAGGGCCTCCTAATGGCGATAGAACACTCAAATTGCGTCGATATTCAATATGTAGTCCTCCAGCTTACTTGGCTCCAAGTGGATATTGCTGCCTCGGGCACCTTATGGTCCGTCTCCTGTGAGTCTAGATTTTCGAATCCGAAGCAAAACCTGTAGTTAATTGCGACGTTCAGGGCCTCCTAATGACGATGGAATACTTAAATTACGTCGACATTAAATACATCGTCCACCCGCCGACTTGTCTCCAATGGGATATTGCTGCCTCGGGCACCATGTGGTCCGTGTCCTGTGAGTCCAGATTTTCGAATCCGACGCGAAACTGATAGTTAATTGTAATTTTCAGGGCCTCCTAATGACGACGGAACACTCAAATTGCGTCGAGATTCAATACATCGTCCTCCAGCCGACTTGTCTACATGGGTCTACTGCTACCTCGGTCACCTTATGGTCTTTCTCCTGTGAGTCCAGATATTCGAATCCGACGCAAAACGGCCTGCTAATTGTAACGTTCAGAGCCTGTTAATGATGATGGAACACTCTAATTGCGTAGAGATTCAATACATCGTCCTCCAACCGACTTGTCTCCAAGGGTCAATTGCTGCCTCGGGCACCATATGGTCGTTCTCCTGTGAGTCTAGATTTTCGGATCCGACGCATAAGTGATAGTTAATTGTAACGTTCAGCGCCTCCTAATGAAGATAGAACACTCAAATTGTGTCGAGATTCAATACATCGTCCTCCAGCCGTCTTGTCTCCAAAGGGATATTGTTGCCTCGTGCACCTTATGGTCCGCCACCTATGAGTCTAGATTTTCGAATCCGACACAAAACTGATAGTTAAATGTAACGTTCAGGACCTCCTAATGACGATGGAACACTCAAATTGCGTCGAGATTCAATACATCGTCCTCCAGCCCACTAGGCTCCAAAGGGTTATTGCAGTCTCGGGCACAATATGCTCCGTCGCCTGTGAGTCTAGATTTTCGAATCCGACGCAACACTGATGGTTAATTGTAATGTTCAGGGCCTCTTAATGACGATGGAACTCTCAAATTGCGTCGCGATCTCAATACATCGTCCTCCAGCCGACTTGTCTCCAAGGGGATATTGCTGCCTCGGGCACCATATGGTCTGTCTCATGTAGGTCCAGATATTCGAATCCGACGCAAAACGGACTGCCAATTGTAACGTTCAGAGCCTCCTAATGACGATGGAACACTCAAATTGCATCAAGATTCAATACATCGTCATACAGCCGACTTGTCTCCAACGGTCTATTGCTGCATCGGGCACCTTATGGTCGTTTTCCTCTGAGTCTACATTTTCGATTCCGACACATAATTGATAGTTAATTGTAACGTTCAGGGCCTCTTAATGACGATGGAACACTCAAATTGCGTCGAGATTCAATACATCGTCCTCCAACCGACTTGTCTCCAACGGGATATTGCTGCCTCGGGCACCATGTGGTCCGTCTCCTGTGAGTCTAGAATTTCGAATCCAACGCAAAACTGATGGTTAATTGTAACTTTCAGGGCCTCCTAATGACGATGGAACACTCAAATTGCATCAAGATTCAATACATCGTCATACAGCCGACTTGTCTCCAACGGTCTATTGCTGCATCGGGCACCTTATGGTCGTTTTCCTCTGAGTCTACATTTTCGATTCCGACACATAATTGATAGTTAATTGTAACGTTCAGGGCCTCTTAATGACGATGGAACACTCAAATTGTGTCGCGATTCGATACAACGTCCTCCAGCCGACTTGTCTCCAAGGATCAATTGCTGCCTCGGGCACCTTATGGTCGTTCTCCTGTGAGTCTAGATTTTCGGATCCGACGCATAAGTGATAGTTAATTGTAACGTTCAGCGCCTCCTAATGTCGAGGGAACACTCAAATTGCGTCGCGATTCAATGCATCGTCCTCCAGCCGACTTGTCACCAAGGTTTAATTGCTGCCTTTGGCACCTAATGGTCTTGCTCCTGTGACACAAGATTTTCGAATCCGACGCAAAACTGATAGTTAATTGTAACATTCAGGGCCTCCTAATGACGATGGAACACTCAAATTGCGTCGCGATTCATTACATCGTCCTCCAGCCGACTTGTCTCCAAGGGTCAATTGCTGCCTTTGGCACCTAATGGTCTTGTACCTGTGAGTCTAGATTTTCGAATCTGACGCAAGACTGATATTTAATTGAAACGTAAAGGGCCTCCTAATGACGATGGAACACTCAAATTGCGTCGAGATTCAATACATAGTCCTCCAACCGACTTGTCTCCAACGGGATATTGCTGCCTCGGGCACCATGTGGTCCGTCTCCTGTGGGTCTAGATTTTCGAATCCGACGCAAAAGTGATAGTTAATTGTAACGTTCAGGGCCTCCTAATGGCAAAGGAACATTCAAATTGCGTCGACATTCAATACATCTTCCTCCAGACGACATGTGTCCAAGGGGATATTACTGCCTCGGGCATCTTATGGTCCGTCTCCTGTGAGTCTACATCTTCGAATCCGACGCAACACTAATAGTTAATTGTAACGATCAGGGCCTCCTAATGGCGATAGAACACTCAAATTGCGTCGATATTCAATATGTAGTCCTCCAGCCTACTTGGCTCCAAGTGGATATTGCTGCCTCGGGCACCTTATGGTCCGTCTCCTGTGAGTCTAGATTTTCGAATCCGACGCAAAACCTGTAGTTAATTGTAACGTTCAGGGCCTCCTAATGACGATGGAATACTCAAATTACGTCGACATTAAATACATCGTCAATCCGCCGACTTGTCTCCAATGGGATGTTGCTGCCTCGGGCACCATGTGGTCCGTCTCCTGTGAGTCCAGATTTTCGAATCCGACGCGAAACTGATAGTTAATTTTAATGTTCAGGGCCTCCTAATGACGACGGAACACTCAAATTGCGTCGAGATTCAATACCTCGTCCTCCACCCGACTTGTCTACATGGGTCTACTGCTACCTCGGTCACCTTATGGTCGTTCTCCTGTGAGTCCAGATATTCGAATCCGACGCAAAACGGTCTGCTAATTGTAACGTTCAGAGCCTGTTAATGATGATGGAACACTCTAATTGCGTCGAGATCCAATACATCGTCCTCCAACCGACTTGTCTCCAATGGGATATTACTGCTACGGGCACCATATAGTCCTTCTCCAGTGAGTCTAGAATTTCGAATCCAACGCAAAAGTGATGGTTAAATGTAACGTTCAGGGCCTCCTAATGACGATGGAACACTCAAGTTGTGTCGCGATTCAATACAACGTCCTCCAGGCGACTTGTCTCCAAGGGTCAATTGCTGCCTCGGGCACCTTATGGTCGTTCTCCTGTGAGTCTAGATTTTCGGATCCGACGCATAAGTGATAGTTAATTGTAACGTTCAGCGCCTCCTAATGAAGATTGAACACTCAAATTGTGTCGAGATTCAATACATCGTCCTCCAGCCGACTTGTCTCCAAAGGGATATTGCTGCCTCGTGCACCTTATGGTCCGCCTTCTGTGAGTCTAGATTTTCGAATCCGACGCAAAATAGTAGGTTAATTGTAACGTTCATGGCCTCCTAATGACGATGGAACACAAATATTGCGTCGAGATTCAATACATCGTCCTCCAATCGACTTGTCACCAAGGGGATAATTCTGCCTCGGGCACCATGTGGTCCGTCTCCTGTGAGTCTAGATTTTCGAATCCGACGCAAAAACGATAGTTAATTGTAACGTTCAGCGCCTCCTAATGACGATAGAACACTCAAATTGCGTCGAGATTCAATACGTCGTCCTCTAGACGACTTGTCTACAAGGGGATATTGCTGCCTTAAGCACCTTATGGTCCGCCACCTATGAGTCTAGATTTTCGAATCCGACACAAAACTGATAGTTAAATGTAACGTTCAGGACCTCCTAATGACGATGGAACACTCAAATTGCGTCGAGATTCAATACATCGTCCTCCAGCCCACTAGTCTCCAAAGGGTTATAGCTGTCTCGGGCACAATATGCTCCGTCTCCTGTGAGTCTAGATTTTCGAATCCGACGCAAAACTGATGGTTAATTGTAATGTTCAGGGCCTCCTAATGACGATGGAACTCTCAAATTGCGTCGCGATCTCAATACATCGTCCTCCAGCCGACTTGTCTCCAAGGGGATATTGCTGCCTCGGGCACCATATGGTCCGTCTCCTGTAGGTCCAGATATTCGAATCCGACGCAAAACGGACTGCCAATTGTAACGTTCAGAGCCTCCTAATGACGATGGAACACTCAAATTGCATCAAGATTCAATACATCGTCATACAGCCGACTTGTCTCCAACGGTCTATTGCTGCATCGGGCACCTTATGGTCGTTTTCCTCTGAGTCTACATTTTCGATTCCGACACATAATTGATAGTTAATTGTAACGTTCAGGGCCTCTTAATGACGATGGAACACTCAAATTGCGTCGAGATTCAATACATCGTCCTCCAGCCGACTTGTCTCCATGGGTCAATTGCTGCCTTTGGCACCTAATGGTCTTGTTCCTGTGAGTCTAGATTTTCGAATCTGACGCAAAACTGATTTATTTATTTTATTTATTTATTTATTTATTGTTCCGTGGGACCACATTTCGGAGAAGTCTCCATGGTCATGGAACGAGTCAATACATGAAATTATAACACGATAGTAGAAACAGATAAAATGAAACAAGTCGTTAGTTTAAATAAAGAAATTCAAGAATGTAACACTGGAATTTTCTTAATTTTTTATCTCTTCCAGGAGCTCCTCGACAGAATAGAAGGAGTGAGCCATGAGGAAACTCTTCAGTTTAGACTTAAAAGTGTTTGGGCTACTGCTAAGATTTTTGAGTTCTTGTGGTAGCTTATTGAAAATGGATGCAGCAGAATTTTGCACTCCTTTCTGCACAAGAGTCAAGGAAGTGCATTCCACATGCAGATTTGATTTCTGCCTAGTATTAACTGAGTGAAAGCTGCTAACTCTTGGGAATAAGCTAATATTGCTAACAACAAACGACATTAAAGAAAATACATACTGTGAGGGCAATGTCAAAATTCCCAGACTATTGAATAGGGGTCGACAAGAGGTTTTCGAACTTACACCATACATAGCTCGAACAGCCCGTTTTTGAGCCAAAAATACCCTTTTTGAATCAGAAGAATTACCCCAAAAAATAATACCATATGACATAAGCGTATGAAAATATGCGAAGTATACTACTTTTCGTGTTGAAATGTCACTTATTTCAGATACTGTTCTAATGGTAAATAAAGCGGCATTTAGTTTCTGAACAAGATCCTGAACATGGGCTTTCCACAACAGCTTACTATCTATCCGTACACCTAGGAACTTGAACTGTTCCGTCTCGCTTATAACATGCCCATTCTGTCTGATTAAAATGTCAGTTCTTGTTGAATTGTGGGTTAGAAACTGTAAAAACTGAGTCTTACTGTGATTTAGCATCAAATTATTTTCCACAAGCCACGAACTTACTTCATGAACTACATTATTTGATAATGTTTCAATATTACACACAAGATCCTTCACTACCAAGGTGGTGTCATCAGCAAACAGAAATATTTTTGAATCACCTGTAATACTAGAAGGCATATCATTTACATAAATAAGGAACAGCAGTGGCCCCAGCACCGACCCTTGGGGAACGCCCCATTTAACAGTGCCCCATTGGGACTGAACATCATTACCACTCTCAATATTGCGGAGGATTAACTTCTGCTTTCTGTTCTTAAAGTAGGAGGCGAACCAATTGTAAGCTACTCCCCTTACTCCATAATGTTCCAACTTCTGCAGTAATATTTTGTGGTCAACACAGTCAAAAGCCTTCGTTAAATCAAAGAAAACACCTAACGTTCTCAACCTTTTATTTAATCCGTCCAAAACCTCACAGAGAAAAGAGAATATAGCATTTTCAGTTGTTTAGCCGTTTCTAAAACCAAACTGTACATTTGACAGCAAATTATGTGAATTTAAATGCTGCAGTAACCTTGTATATACAAGCCTCTCGATAACTTTAGCAAACACCGATGGCATAGAAATAGGTCTATAATTGTCAACTTTATCCCTGCCTCCCTTTTTATAAAGTGGCTTCACTACCGAGTACTTTAATCGGTCAGGAAACCGACCACTGCTAAAAGAAAAGTTACAGATATTTAATTGAAACGTTAAGGGCCTCCTAATGACGATGGAACACTCAAATTGCGTCGAGATTCAATACATCGTCCTCCAGCCGACTTGTCTCCAAGGGGATATTACTGCCTCGGGCACCTTATGGTCCGCCTCCTGTGAGTCTAAATTTTCGAATCCGACGCAACCCTAATAGTTAATTGTAACGATCAGGGCCTAATAATTGCGATAGAACACTTAAGTTGCGTCGATATTCAATATGTAGTCCTCCAGCCTACTTGGCTCCAAGTGGATATTGCTGCCTCGGGCACCTTATGGTCCGTCTCCTGTGAGTCTAGATTTTCGAATCCGACGCAAAACCTGTAGTTAATTGTAACGTTCAGGGTCTCCTAATGACGATGGAATACTCAAATTACGTCGACATTAAATACATCGTTCACCCGCCGACTTGTCCCCAATGGGATATTGCTGCCTCGGGCACCATGTGGTCCGTCTCCTGTGAGTCCATATTTTCGAATCCGAAGCGAAACTGATAGTTAATTGTAATGTTCAGCGCCTCCTAGTGACGACGGAACACTCAAATTGCGTCGAGATTCAATACATCGTCCTCCAGCCGACTTGTCTACAAGGGTCTACTGCTACCTCGGTCACCTTATGGTCGTTCTCCTGTGAGTCCAGATATTCGAATCCGACGCAAAACGGTCTGCTAATGGTAACGTTCAGAGCCTCTTAATGATGATGGAACACTCTAATTGCGTCGAGATTCAATACATCGTCCTCCAACCGACTTGTCTCCAATGGGATATTACTGCCTCGGGCACCATATAGTCCTTCTCCTGTGAGTCTAGAATTTCGAATCCAACGCAAAACTGATGGTTAATTGTAACTTTCAGGGCCTCCTAATGACGATGGAACACTCAAATTGTGTCGCGATCCGATACAACGTCCTCCAGCCGACTTGTCTCCAAGGATCAATTGCTGCCTCGGGCACCTTATGGTCGTTCTCCTGTGAGTCTAGATTTTCGGATCCGACGCATAAGTGATAGTTAATTGTAACGTTCAGCGCCTCCTAATGTCGATGGAACACTCAAATTGCGTCGCGATTCAATGCATCGTCCTCCAGCCGACTTGTCTCCAAGGTTTAATTGCTGCCTTTGGCACCTAATGGTCTTGTACCTGTGAGTCTAGATTTTCGAATCTGACGCAAAACTGATATTTAATTGAAACGTAAAGGGCCTCCTAATGACGATGGAACACTCAAATTGCGTCGAGATTCAATACATCGTCCTCCAACCGACTTGTCTCCAACGGGATATTGCTGCCTCGGGCACCATGTGGTCCGTCTCCTGTGAGTCTAGATTTTCGAATCCGACGCAAAAGTGATAGTTAATTGTAACGTTCAGGGCCTCCTAATGGCAAAGGAACATTCAAATTGCGTCGACATTCAATACATCGACCTCCAGCCGACTTGTCTCCAAGGGGATATTACTGCCTCGGGCACCTTATGGTCCGCCTCCTGTGAGTCTACATTTTCGAATCCGACGCAACACTAATAGTTCATTGTAACGATCAGGGCCTCCTAATGGCGATAGAACACTCAAATTGCGTCGATATTCAATATGTAGTCCTCCAGCCTACTTGGCTCCAAGTGGATATTGCTGCCTCGGGCACCTTATGGTCCGTCTCCTGTGAGTCTAGATTTTCGAATCCGACGCAAAACCTGTAGTTAATTGTAACGTTCAGGGCCTCCTAATGACGATGGAATACTCAAATTACGTCGACATTATATACATCGTCAACCCGCCGACTTGTCTCCAATGGGATATTGCTGCCTCGGGCACCATGTGGTCCGTCTCCTGTGAGTCCAGATTTTCGAATCCGACGCGAAACTTATAGTTAATTGTAATGTTCAGGGCCTCCTAATGACGACGGAACACTCAAATTGCGTCGAGATTCAATACATCGTCCTCCACCCGACTTGTCTACATGGGTCTACTGCTACCTCGGTCACCTTATGGTCGTTCTCCTGTGAGTCCAGGTATTCGAATCCGACGCAAAACGGTCTGCTAATTGTAACGGTCAGAGCCTCTTAATGATGATGGAACACTCTAATTGCGTCGAGATTCAATACATCGTCCTCCAAGCGACTTGTCTCCAATGGGATATTACTGAAACGGGCACCATATAGTCCTTCTCCTGTGAGTCTAGAATTTCGAATCCAACGCAAAACTGATGGTTAATTCTAACGTTCAGGGCCTCCTAATGACGATGGAACACTCAAATTGTGTCGCGATTCAATACAACGTCCTCCAGCCGACTTGTCTCCAAGGGTCAATTGCTGCCTCGGGCACCTTATGGTCGTTCTCCTGTGAGTGTAGATTTTCGAATCCGACGCATAAGTGATAGTTAATTGTAACGTTCAGCGCCTCCTAATGACGATAGAACACTCAAATTGTGTCGAGATTCAATACATCGTCCTCCAGCCGACTTGTCTCCAAAGGGATATTGCTGCCTCGTGCACCTTATGGTCCGCCTCCTGTGAGTCTAGATTTTCGAATCCGACGCAAAACAGTAGGTTAATTGTAACGTTCACGGCCTCCTAATGACGATGGAACGCAATTATTGCGTCGAGATTCAATACATCGTCCTCCAATCGACTTGTCACCAAGGGGATATTGCTGCCTCGGGCACCATATGGTCCGTCTCCTGTAGGTCCAGATATTCGAATCCGACGCAAAATGGATTGCCAGTTGTAACATTCAGAGCCTCCTAATGACGGTGGAACACACAAATTGCATCAAGATTCAATACATCGTCATTCAGCCGACTTGTCTCCAACGCTCTATTGCTGCCTCGGGCACCTTATGGTCGTTCTCCTCTGAGTCTACATTTTCGAATCCGACGCAAAACTGATAGTTAATTGTAATATTCAGGGCCTCCTAATGACGATGGAACACTGAAATAGCGTCGAAATTCAATACATCGTCCTTCAGCCGACTTGTCTCCGAGCGTCCATTGCTCCCTCGTTCACCTTATGGTCGTCCTCCTGTGAGTCTACATTTTCGATTCCGACACATAACTGATAGTTAGTTGTAACGTTCAGGGCCTCCTAATGACGATGGAACACTCAAATTGCGTCGAAATTCAATACATCGTCCTCCAGCCGACTTGTCTCCATGGGTCTACTGCTACCTCGTTCACCTTATCTTCGTTCTCCTGTGAGTCCAAATATTCGAATCCGACGCAAAACTGACTGCTAATTGTATCGTTCAGAGCCTCCTAATGATGTCGGAACACTCTAATTGCGTCGAGATTCAATACACTGTCCTCCAGCCGACTTGTCTCCAAGGGGATATTGCTGCCTTGGGCACCATATAGTTCTTCTCCTGTGAGTCTAGAATTTCGAATCCGACGCAAAACTGATAGTTAATTGTAACGTTCAGGACCGCCTAAAGACGATGGAACACTCAAATTGCGTCGAGATTCAATACATCGTCCTCCAGCCGACTTGTCTCCAAGGGTCAATTGCTGCCTTTGGCACCTAATGGTCTTGCTCCTGTTAATCTAGATTATCGAATCCGACGCAAAACTGATATTTAATTGTAATGTTAAGGGCCTCCTAATGACGATGGATCACTCAATTGTGTCGAGATCCAATACATCGACCTCCCGCCGACTTGTCTCCAACGGGATATTGCTGCCTCGGGCACCATGTGGTCCGTCTCCTGTGAGTCTAGATTTTCGAATCAGACGCAAAAACGGTAGTTAATTGTAACGTTCAGCGCCTCCTAATGACCATAGGACACTCAAATTGCGTCGAGATTCAATACGTCGTCCTCTAGACGACTTGTCTACAAGGGGATATTGCTGCCTCGGGCACCTTATGGTCCGCCTCCTAAGAGTCTAGATTTTCGAATCCGACGCAAAACTGATAGTTAAATGTAACGTTGAGGACCTCCTAATGACGATGGAACACTCAAATTGCGTCGAGATTCAATAGATCGTCCTCCAATCGACTTGTCACCAAGGGGATATTGCTGCCTCGGGCACCATACGGTCCGTCTCCTGTAGGTCCAGATATTCGAATCCGACGCAAAACGGACTGCCAATTGTAACGTTCAGAGCCTCCAAATGACGATGGAACACTCAAATTGCATCAAGATTCAATACATCGTCATACAGCAGACTTGTCTCCAACGGTCTATTGCTACATCGGGCACCTTATGGTCGTTCTCCTCTGAGTCTACATTTTCCATTCCGACACATAATTGATAGTTAATTGTAACGTTCAGGGCCTCTTAATGACGATGGAACACTCAAATTGCGTCGAGATTCAATACATCGTCCTCCAGCCGACTAGTCTCCAAAGGGTTATTGCTGTCTCGGGCACCTTATGCTCCGTCTCCTGTGAGTCTAGATTTTTGAATCCGACGCAAAACTGATGGTTAATTGTAACGTTCATGGCCTCCTAATGACGATGGAACACTCAAATTGCGTCGAGATCTCAATACATCGTCCTCCAATCGACTTGTCACCAAGGGGATATTGCTGCCTCTTGCCCCATATGGTCCGTCTCCTGTAGGTCCAGATATTCGAATCCGACGCAAATTGGATCGCCAATTGTAACATTCAGGGCCTCCTAATGACGATGGAACACACAAATTGCATCGAGATTGGATACATCGTCATTCAGCCGACTTGTCTCCAACGGTCTTTTGCTGCCTCGGGCACCTTATGGTCGTTCTCCTCTGAGTCTACATTTTTGATTCCGACACATAACTGATAGTTAGTTGTAACGTTCAGGGCCTCCTAGTGACGATGGAACACTCAAATTGCGTCGAGATTCAATACGTCGTCCTCTAGACGACTGGACTACAAGGGGATATTGCTGCCTCGGGCACGTTATGTTCCGCCTCCTGTGAGTCTAGATTTTCGAATCCGACGCAAAACTGATAGTTAATTGTAACGTTTAGGGCCTCCTAATGACGATGGAACACTGAAATAGCATCGAAATTCAATACATCGTCCTTCAGTCGACTTGTCTCCAAGCGTCCATTGCTGCCTCGGGCACCTTATGGTCGTTCTCCTGTGAGTCTACATTTTCGATTCCGACACATAACTGATAGTTGTAACGTTCGGGGCCCCCTAATGACGATGGAACACTCGAATTGCGTGGAGATTCAATACATCGTCCTCCAACCGACTTGTCTCCATGGGTCTACTGCTACCTCGTTCACATTATCTTCGTTCTCCTGTGAGTCCAGATATAAGAATCCGACGCAAAACGGACTGCTAATTCTAACGTTCAGAGCCTCCTAATGATGATGGAACACTCTAATTGCGTCGAGATTCAATACATCGTCCTCCAGCCGACTTGTCTCCAAGGTGATATTGCTGCCTCGGGCACCTTATGGTCCGCCTACTGTAGGTCCAGATATTCGAATCCGACGCAAAACGGACTGCCAATTGTAACGTTCAGGGCCTCCTAATGACGATGGAACTCTCAAATTGCGTCGCGATCTCAATACATCGTCCACCAGCCGACTTGTCTCCAAGGGGATATTGCTGCCTCGGGCACCATATGGTCCGTCTCCTGTAGGTCCAGATATTCGAATCCGACGCAAAACGGACTGCTAATTGTAACTTTTAGAGCCTCCTAATGACGATGGAACACTCATATTGAATCTAGATTCAATACATCGTCATTCAGCTGACTTGTCTCCAACGGTCTATTGCTGCCTCGGGCACCATATGGTCGTTCACCTCTGAGTCTACATTTTCGAATCCGACGCAAAGTGATAGTTAATTGTAACGTTCAGGGCTTCCTAATGACGATGGAACACTGAAATAGCGTCGAGATTCAATACATCGTCCTTCAGCCGACTTGTCTCCAAGCGTCCACTGCTGACTCGGGCACCTTATGGTCGTTCTCCTATGAGTCTATATTTTCGAATCCGACACATAACTGATAGTTAATTGTAACGTTCAGGGCCTCCTTATGACGATGGAACACTCAAATTGCGTCGAAATTCAGCCTACTTGTCTCCAAAGGGATATTGCTGTCTCCGTCACCTTATGCTCCGGCTCCTGTGAGTCTAGATTTTCGAATCCGACGCAAAACTGATGGTTAATTGTAACGTACAGCGCCTCCTAATGACGATGGAACACTCAAATTGCGTCGCGATTCAATGCATCGTCCTCCAGCCGACTTGTCTCCAAGGGTCAATTGCTGCCTTTGGCACCTAATGGTCTAGCTCCTGTGAGTCTAGATTTTCGAATCCGACGCGAAACTGATAGTTAATTGTAATGTTCAGGGCCTCCTAATTACGGCAGAACACTCAAATTGCTTCGAGATTCAATACATCGTCCTCCAGCCGACTTGTCTACAAGGGTCTGCTGCTACCTCGGTCACCTTATGGTCGTTCTCCTGTGAGTCCAGATATTCGAATGCGACGCAAAACGGTCTGCTAATTGTAACGTTCAGAGCCTCTTAATGATGATGGAACACTATATTTGCGTCGAGATTCAATACATCGTCTTCCAACCGACTTGTCTACAATGGGATATTACTGCGTCGGGCACCATAAAGTCCTTCTCCTGTGAGTCTAGAATTTCGAATCCAACGCAAAACTGATGGTTAATTGTAACGTTCAGGGCCTCCTAATGACGATGGAACACTCAAATTGTGTCGCGATTCAACACAACGTCCTCCAGCCGACTTGTCTCCAACGGGCAATTCCTGCCTCGGGCACCTTATGGTCGTTCTCCTGTGAGTCTAGATTTTCGGATCCGACGCATAAGTGTCAGTTAATTGTAACGTTCAGCGCCTCCTAATGACGATAGAACACTCAAATTGCGTCGAGATTCAATACATCGTCCTCCAGCCGACTTGTCTCCAAGGGGATATTACTGCCTCGTGCACCTTATGGTCCGCCTCCTGTGAGTCAAGAATTTCGAATCCGACGCAAAACTGATAGTTAATTGTAACGTTCAGGACCTCCTAATGACGGTGGAACACTCAAATTGCGTCGAGATTCAATGCATCGTCGTCCAGCCGACTTGTCTCCAAGGGTCAATTGCTGCCTTTGGTACCTAATGGTCTTGCTTCTGTGAATCTAGATTTTCGAATCCGACGCAAAACTGTTATTTAATTGTAACGTTAAGGGATCCTAATGACGATGGAACACTGAATTGTGTCGAGATCCAATACATCGACCTCCCGCCGACTTGTCTCCAACGGGATATTGCTGCCTCGGCCACCATGTGGTCCGTCTCCTGTGAGTCTAGATTTTCGAATCCGACGCAAAAACGATAGTTAATTGTAACGTTCAGCGCCTCCTAATGACCATAGAACACTCAAATTGCGTCGAGATTCAATACGTCGTCCTCTAGACGACTTGTCTACAAGGGGATATTGCTGCCTCGGGCACCTTATGGTCCGCCTCCTATGAGTCTAGATTTTCGAATCCGACGCAAAACTGATAGTAAAATGTTACGTTCAGGACCTCCTAATGACGATGGAACACTCAAATTGCGTCGAGGTTCAATACATCGTCCTCCAGCCGACTAGTCTCCAAAGGGTTATTGCTGTCTCGGGCACCTTATGCTCCGTCTCCTGTGAGTCTAGATTTTCGAATCCGACGCAAAACTGATGGTTAATTGTAACGTTCATGGCCTCCTAATGACGATGGAACACTCAAATTGCGTCGAGATTCAATAGATCGTCCTCCAATCGACTTGTCACCAAGGTAATATTGCTGCCTCGGGCACCATATGGTCCCTCTCCTGTAGGTCCAGATATTCGAATCCGACAAAAACGGACTGCTAATTGTAACGTTCAGAGCCTGCTAATGATGATGGAACACTCTAATTGCGTCGAGATTCAATACATCGTCCTCCAGCCGACTAGTCTCCAAAGGGTTATTGCTGGCCCGGGCACCTTATGCTCCGTCTCCTGTGAGTCTAGATTTTCGAATCCGACGCAAAACTGATGGTTAATTGTAACGTTCATGGCCTCCTAATGACGATGGAACACTCAAATTGCGTCGAGATCTCAATACATCGTCCTCCAATCGACTTGTCACCAAGGGGATATTGCTGCCTCGGGCACCATATGGTCCGTCTCCTGTAGATCCAGATATTCGAATCCGACGGAAAATGGATTGCCGATTGTAACATTCAGAGCCTCCTAATGGCGATGGAACACACAAATTGCATCAAGATTCAATACATCGTCATTCAGCCAACTTTACTCTAACGGTCTATTGCTGCCTCGGGCACCTTATGGTCGTTCTCCTCTGAGTCTACATTATCGAATCCGACGCAAAACTGATAGTTAATTGTAACGTTCAGGGCCTCCTAATGACGATGGAACACTGAAATAGAGTCAAAATTCAATACATCGTCCTTCAGCCGACTTGTCTCCATGGGTCTACTGCTACCTCGGTCACATTATCTTCGTTCTCCTGTGAGTCCAGATATTCGAATCCGACGCAAAACGGACTGCTAATTGTAACGTTCAGAGCCTCCTAATGATGATGGAACACTCTAATTGCGTCGAGATTCAATAGATCGTCCTCCAATCGACTTGTCACCAAGGGGATATTGCTGCCTCGGGCACCATATGGTCCGTCTCCTGTAGGTCCAGATATTCGAATCCGACGCAAAACGGACTGCCAATTGTAACGTTCAGAGCCTCCTAATGACGATGGAACACTCAAATAGCATCAAGATTCAATACATCGTCATACAGGAGACTTGTCTCCAACGGTCTATTGCTGCATCGGGCACCTTATGTTCGTTCTCCTCTGAGTCTACATTTTGGATTCCGACACATAATTCATAGTTAATTGTAACGTTCAGGGCCTGTTAATGACGATGGAACACTCAAATTGCGTCGAGATTCAATACATCGTCCTCCAGCCGACTTGTCTCCATGGGTCTACTGCTACCTCGGTCACGTTATCTTCGTTCTCCTGTGAGTCCAGATATTCGAATCCGACGCAAAACGGAATGCTAATTGTAACGTTCAGAGCCTCCTAATGATGATGGAACACTCTAATTGCGTCGAGATTCAATACATCGTCCTCCAGCCGACTTGTCTCCAAGTGGATATTGCTGCCTTGGGCACCATATAGTCCTTCTCCTGTGAGTCTAGAATTTCGAATCCCACGCAAAACAGATAGTTAATTGTAACGATGAGGACCACCTAACGACGATGGAACACTCAAATTGCGTCGAGATTCAATACATCGTCCTCCAGCCGGCTTGTCTCCAAAGGGTTATTGATGTCTCGGGCACCTCATGCTCCGTCTCCTGTGAGTCTAGATTTTCGAATCCGACGCAAAACTGATATTTAATTGTACCGTCAAGGGCCTCCTAATGACGATGGAACACAAATTGCGTCGAGATTCAATACATCGTCCTCCAGCCGTATTGTCTCCAAAGGGATATTGCTGCCTCGGGCAGCTTATGGTCCGCCTCCTGTGAGTCTAGATTTTCGAATCCGACGCAAAACTGATAGTTAATTGTAACGTTCAGGGCCTCCTAATGACGATGGAACACTGAAATAGCGTCGAAATTCAATAGATCGTCCTTCAGCTGACTTGTCTCCAAGCGTCCATTGCTGCCTCGGGCACCTTATGGTCGTTCTCCTGTGAGTCTACATTTGCGATTCCGACACATAACTGTTAGTTAGTTGTAAAGTTCAGGGCCTCCTAATGACGATGGAACACTCAAATTGCGTCGAGATTCAATACATCGTCCTCCAGCCGACTTGTCTCCAAGGGGATATTGCGGCCTCGGGCACCATATGCTCCGTCTCCTGTGAGTCTAGATTTTCGAATCCGACGCAAAACTTGTAGCTAATTGTAACGTTCAGGGCCACCTAATGACGATGGAACACACAATTGCGTCGAGATCCAAAACATCGACCTCCCGCCGACTTGTCTCCAACGGGATATTGCTGCCTCGGGCACCATATGCTCCGTCTCCTGTGAGTCTAGATTTTCGAATCCGACGCAAAACTTGTAGCTAATTGTAACGTTCAGGGCCACCTAATGACGATGGAACACACAATTGCGTCGAGATCCAAAACATCGACCTCCCGCCGACTTGTCTCCAACGGGATATTGCTGCCTCGGGCACCATGTGGTCCGTCTCCTGTGAGTCTAGATTTTCTAATCCGACGCAAAACTAATAGTTAATTGTAACGTTCAGGGCCTCCTATTGGCGATAGAACACTCAAATTGCGTCGAGATTCAATACGTAGTCCTCCAGCTGACTTGTCTTCAAGGGGATATTGCTGCGTCGGTCACCATATGGTCCGTCTCCTGTGAATCTAGATTTTCGAATCCGACGCAAAACCTGTAGTTAATTGAAACGTTCAGGGCCCCCTAATGACGATGGAACACTCAAATTACGTCGACATTAAATTCATCGTCCACCCGCCGACTTGTCTCCAATGGGATATTGCTGCCGAGAGCACCATGTGGTCCGTCTCCTGTGAGTCCAGGTTTTCGAATCCGACGCGAAACTGATAGTTAATTGTAATGTTCAGGGCCCCCTAATTACGATGGAACACTCAAATTGCGTCGCGATTCAATACATCGTCCTCCAGCCGACTTGTCTACATGGGTCTACTGCTACCTCGGACACCTTATGGTCGTTCTCTGTGGGTCCAGATATTCGAATCCGACGCAAAACGGACTGCTAATTGTAACGTTCAGAGCCTCCTAATGACGATAGAACACTCAAATTGCGTCGAGAATCAATGCATCGTCCTCCAGCCAACTTGTCTCCATGGGTCTACTGCTACCTCGGCCTCCTTATCTTCGTTGTCCTGTGAGTACAGATATTCGAATCCGACGCAAAACGGACTGCTAAATGTAACGTTCAGAGCCTCCTAATGATGATGGAACACTCTAATTGCGTCGAAATTCAATTCATCATCCTCCAGCCGACTTGTCTCCATGGGTCTACTGCTACCTCGGTGACCTTATCTTCGTTCTCCTGTGAGTCCAGATATTCGAATCCGACGCAAAACGGACTGCTAAATGTAACGTTCAGAGCACCCTAATATCGATGGAACACTCAAATTGCATCAAGATTCAATACATCGTCATACAACCCACTTGTCTCCAACGGTCTATTGCTGCCTCGGGCACCTTATGTCGTTCTACTCAGAGTCTACATTTTCTAATCAGGCGCAAAACAGATAGTTAATTGTAACGTTCTGGGACTCCTAATGATGATGGAACACTGAAATAGCGTCGAAATTCAATACATCGTCCTTCAGCCGACCTGTCTCCAAGCGTCCATTGCTACCTCGGTCACCTTATCTTCGTTCTCCTGTGAGTCCAGATATTCGAGTCCGACGCAAAACGGACTGCTAAATGTAACGTTCAGAGCCTCCTAAAGATGATGGAACACTCTAATTGCTTCGAGAGTCAATACATCGTCCTCCAGCCGACTTGTCTCCAAGGGATATTGCTGCCTTGGGCACCATATAGTCATTCTCCTGTGAGTCTAGAATTACGAATCCGACGCAAAACCTGTAGTTAATTGTAACGCTCAGTGCCTTCTAATGACGATGGAATACTCAAATTACGTCGACATTAAATACATCGTCCACCCGCCGACTTGTCTCCAATGGGATATTGCTACCTCGGGCACCATGTGGTCCGTCTCCCGTGAGTCCAGATATTCGAATCCGACGCAAAAATGATAGTTAATTGTAACGTTCAGCGCCTCCTAATGACTATAGAACACTCAACTTGCGTCGAGATTCAATACGTCGTCCTCCAGCCGACTTGTCTACAAAGGGATATTGCTGCCTCGGGCAGCTTATGGTCCGCCTCCTGTGAGTCTAGATTTTCGTATCCGACGCAAAACTGATATTTAATTGTAACGTTAAGGGCCTCTTAATGACGATGGAACACTCAAATTGCGTCGAGATACAATACATCGTCCTCCAGCCGACTTGTCTCCAAGGGGATATTGCTGCCTCGGGCACCGTATGGTCCGTCTCCTGTGAGTCTAGATTTTCGAAACCGACGCAAAACTTGTAGCTAATTGTAACGTTCAGGGCCACCTAATGACGATGGAACACTCAATTGCGTCGAGATCCAATACATCGACCTCCCGCGGACTTGTCTCCAACGTGATATTGCTGCCTCGGGCACCATGTGGTCCGTCTCCTGTGAGTCTAGATTTTCTAATCCGACGCAAAAATGATAGTTAATTATAACGTTCAGCGCCTCCTAATGACCATAGAACACTCATATTGCGTCGAGATTCAATACGTAGTCCTCCAGCTGACTTGCCTCCAAGGAGATATTGCTGCCTCGGTCACCATATGGTCGGTCTCCTGTGAATCTAGATTCTCGAATCCGACGCAAAACCTGTAGTTAATTGAAACGTTCAGCGCCCCCTAATGACGATGGAACACTCAAATTACGTCGACATTAAATACATCGTCCACCCGCCGACTTGTCTCCAATGGGATATTGCTGCCTCGAGCACCATGTTGTCCGTCACCTGTGAGTCCAGATTTTCGATTCCGACGCGAAACTGGTAGTTAATTGTAATGTTCAAGGCCTCCTAAGGACGATGGAACACTCAAATTGCGTCGCGATTCAATGCATCGACCTCCAGCCGACTTGTCTCCATGGGTCTACTGCTACCTCGGTCACCTTATCTTCGTTGTCCTGTGAGTCCAGATATTCGAATCCGACGCAAAACGGAGTGCTAAATGTAACGTTCACAGCCTCCTAATGATGATGGAACACTCTAATTGCGACGAAATTCAATACATCGTCCTCCAGCCGACTTTTTCCCATGGGTCTACTGCCACCTCGGTCACCTTATCTTCGTTCTCCTGCAAGTCCAGATATTCGAATCCGACGCAAAGCGGACTGCTAAATGTAACGTTCAGAGCCTCCTAATGATGATGGAACACCCTAACTGCGTCGAGATTCAATACATCGTCCTCCAGCCGACTTGTCTCCAAGGGGATATTGCTGCCATGGGCACCATATAGTCATTCTCCTGTGAGTCTAGAATTTCGAATCCGACGCGAAACTGATAGTTAATTGTAATGTTCAGGGCCTCGTAATGACGATGGAACACTCACATTGCATCGAGATTCAATACATCGTCCTCCAGCCGACTAGTCTCCATGGTTCTACTGCTACCTCGGTCACCTTATGGTCGTTCTCCTGTGAGTCCAGATATTCGAATCCGACGCAAAACGGACTGCTCATTGTAACGTTCGGAGCCTGTTAAAGGTGATGGACCACTCCAATTGCGTCGAGATTCAATACATCGTCCTCCAGCCGACTTGTCTCCAATGGGATATTACTGCCTCGGGCACCATATAGTCCTTATCCTGTGAGTCTAGAATTTCGAATCCAACGCAAAACTGATGGTTAATTGTAACGTTCAGGGCCTCCTAATGACGATGGATCACTAAAGTTGTGTCGCGATTCAATACAACGTCCTCCTGCCGACTTGTCTCCAAGTGTCAATTGCTGCCTCGGGCACCTTGTGGTCGTTCTCCTGTGAGTCTAGATATTCGGATCCGACGCATTAGTGATAGTTAATTGTAACGTTCAGCGCCTCCTAATGATGATAGAACACTCAAATTGAGTCGAGATTCAATACATCGTCCTCCAGCCGACTTGTCTCCAAGGAGATATTGCTACCTCGGGCACCATATGGTCCGTCTCCTGTGAGTATAGATTTTCGAATCCGACGCAAAACTTGTAGTTAATTGTTACGTTCAGGGCCTCCTAATGACGATGGAACACTGAAATAGCGTCGAAATTCTATACATCGTCCTTCAGCCGACTTGTCTCCAAGCGTCCATTGCTGCCTCGGGCACCTTATGGTCGTTCTACCCTGAGTCTACATTTTCGATTCCGACACATAACTGATAGTTAGTTCTAACGATCAGGGCCTCCTAAGGACGATGGAACACTCAAATTGCGTCGAGATTCAATACATCGGCCTCCAGCCGACTTGTCTCCATGGGTCTACAACTACCTCGTTCACCTTATCTTCGTTCTCCTGTGAGTCCAGATATTCGAATCCGACGCAAAACGGACTGCTAATTGTAACGTTCAGAGCCTCCTAATGATGACGGAACACTCTAATTGCGTCGAGATTCAATACATCGTCCTCCAGCCGAATTGTCTCCAAGGGTCAATTGCTGCCTTTAGCACCTAATGGTCTTGCTCCTGTAAATATAGATTTTCGAATCCGACGCAAAACTGATATTTAATTGTAACGTTCAGGGCCTCCTAATGACGATGGAACACTCAATTGCGTCGAGATCCAATACATCGATCTCCCGCCGACTTGTCTCCAACGGGATATTGCTGCCTCGGGCACCATGTGGTCCGTCTCCTGTGAGTCTAGATTTTCGAATCCGACGGAAAAACGACAGATAATTGTAACGTTCAGCGCCTCCTAATTACCATAGAACACTCAAATTGCGTCGAGATTCAATACGTCGTCCTCTAGACGACTTGTCTACAAGGGGATATTGCTGCCTCGGGCACCTTATGGTCCGCCTCCTGTGAGTCTAGATTTTCGAATCCGACGCATAACTGATAGTTAATTGTAACGTTCAGGACCTCCTAATGACGATGGAACACTCAAATTGCGTCGAGATTCAATACATCGTCCTCCAGCCGACTAGTCTCCAAAGGGTTATTGCTGTCTCGGGCACCTTATGCTCCGTCTCCTGTGAGTCTAGATTTTCGAATCCGACGCAAAACTGATGGTTAATTGTAATGTTCAGGGAAACCTAATAACGATGGAACTCTCAAATTGATTCGCGATCTCAATACATCGTCCTCCAGCCGAATTGTCTCCAAGGGGATATTGCTGTCTCGGGCACCTTATGCTCCGTCTCCTGTGAGTCTAGATTTTCGAATCCGACGCAAAACTGATGGTTAATTGTAACGTTCAGGGCCTCCTAATGACGATGGATCACTCAAATTGCGTCGCGATTCAATACATCATCCTCCAGCCGTTATGTCACCAAGGGTCAATTGCTGCCTTTGGCACCTAATGGTCTTGCTCCTGTGAGTCTAGATTTTCGAATCCGACGCAAAACAGTAGGTTAATTGTAACGTTCATGGCCTCCTAATGACGATGGAACACTCAAATTGCGTCGAGATTCAATACATCGTCCAACAGCTGAGTTGTCTTCAATGCGATATTGCTGCCTCGGGCACCATGTGATCCGTCTCCTGTGAGTGTAGATTTTCGAATCCGACGCGAAACTGATAGTTAATTGTAGTGTTCAGGGCCTCCTAATGTCGATGGAACACTCAAATTGCGTCGTGATCCAATACATCGTCCTCCAGCCGACTTGTCTCCAATTGTCAATTGCTGCTTCGGGCACTTTATTGTCGTTATCCTGTGAGTCTAGATTTTCGAATCCGACGCAAAACAGATGGTAAATTATAACGTTCATGGCCTCCTAATGACGATGGAACACTCAAATTGCGTCGAGATTCAATAGATCGCCCTCCAGTCGACTTGTCACCAAGGGGATATGGCTGCCTCGTGCACCATATGTTCCGTCTCCTGTGGGTCCAGATATTCGAATCCGACGCAAAACGGACTGCCAATTGTAACGTTCAGGGCCTCCTAATGACGATGGAACACTCAAATTGCGTCGAGATTCAATACTTCGTTTTCCAGCCGACTTGTCTCCAAATGATATTGCTGCCTCGGGAACCATATGGTCCGTCTACTGTGAGTCTACATTTTCGAATCCGACGGGAGACTGATAGTTAATTGTAACGTTCAGGGCCTCCTAATGAAGATGGAACACTCTAATTGCGTCTGGATCTCAATACATCGTCCTCCAGCCGACTTGTCTCCATGGGTCTACTGCTACCTCGTTCACCTTATCTTCGTTCTCCTGTGAGTCCAGATATAAGAATCCGACGCAAAACGGACTGCTAATTCTAACGTTCAGAGCCTCCTAATGATGATGGAACACTCTAATTGCGTCGAGATTCAATACATCGTCCTCCAGCCGACATGTCTCCAAGGTGATATTGCTGCCTTGGGCACCATATAGTCATTCTCGTGTGAGTCTAGAATTTCGAATCCGACGCAAAACTGATAGTTAATTGTAACGATCACGACCTCCTTATGACGATGGAACACTCAAATTGCGTCGAGATTCAATACATCGTCCTCCAGCCGACTTGTCTCCAAATGGTTATTGCTGTCTCGGGCACCTTATGCTCCGTCTCCTGTGAGTCTAGATTTTCGAATCCGACGCAAAAGTGATAGTTAATTGTAACGTTCAGGGCCTCCTAATGACGATGGAACTCTCAAATTGCGTCTGGATCTCAATACATCGTCCTCCAGCCGACTTGTCTCCAAGGGGATATTGCTGCCTCGGGCACCATATGGTCCGTCTCCTGTAGGTCCAGATATTCGAATCCGACGCAAAACGGACTGCTAATTGTAACGTTCAGAGCCTTCTAATGACGATGGAACACTCAAATTGAATCAAGATTCAGTACATCGTCATTCAGCTGACTTGTCTCCAACGGTCTATTGCTGCCTCGGGCACCTTATGGTCGTTCTCCTCTAAGTCTACATTTTCCAATCCGACGCAAACTGATGGTTAATTGTAACGTTCAGGGCTTCCTAATGACGATGGAACACTGAAATAGCGTCGAGATTCAATACATCGTCCTTCAGCCGACTTGTCTCCAAGCGTCCATTGCTGACTCGGGCACCTTATGGTCGTTCTCCTATGAGTCTATATTTTGGAATCGGACACATAACTGATAGTTAATTGTAACGTTTAGGGCCTCCTCATGACGATGGAACACTCAAATTGCGTCGAGATTCAATAAATCGTCCTCCAGCGGACTTGTCTCCAAGGGGATGCAACTGCCTTGGGCACCATATAGTCCTTCTCCTGTGAGTCTAGAATTTCGAATCCGACGCTAAACTGATGGTTAATTGTAACTTTCAGCGTCTCCTAATGGCGATAGAACACTCAAATTGCGTCGATATTCAATATGTAGTCCTCCAGTCTACTTGGCTCCAATGGGATATTGCTGCCTCGGGCACCATGTGGTCCGCGTCCTGTGAGTCCTGATTTTCGAATCCGACGCGAAACTGATAGTTAATTGTAATGTTCAGGGCCTCCTAATGACGACGGAACACTCAAATTGCGTCGAGATTCAATACATCGTCCTCCAGCCGACTTGTCTACATGGGTCTACTGCTACCTCGGTCACCTTATGGTCTTCCTCCTGTGAGTCCAGATATTCGAATCCGACGCAAAACGGTCTGCTAATTGTAACGTTCAGGACCTACTAATGACGATGGAACACTCAAATTGCGTCGAGATTCAATGCTTCGTCCTCCAGCCCACTAGTCTCCAAAGGGTTATTGCTGTCTCGGGCACAATATGCTCCGTCTCCTGTGAGTCTAGATTTTCGAATCCGACGCAAAACTGATGGTTAATTGTAATGTTCAGGGCCTCCTAATGACGATGGAACTCTCAAATTGCGTCGCGATCTCAATACATCGTCCTCCAGCCGCCTTGTCTCTAAGAGGATATTGCTGTCTCGGGCACCATATGGTCCGTCTCCTGTAGGTCCAGATATTCGAATCCGACGCAAAACGGACTGCCAATTGTAACGTTCAGAGCCTCCTAATGACGATGGAACACTCAAATTGCATCAAGATTCAATACATCGTCATACTGCCGACTTGTCTCCAACGGTCTATTGCTGCATCGGGCACCTTATGGTCGTTTTCCTCTGAGTCTACATTTTCGATTCCGACACATAATTGATAATTAATTGTAACGTTCAGGGCCTCTTAATGACGATGGAACACTCAAATTGCGTCGAGATTCAATACATCGTCCTCCAGCCGACTTGTCTCCATGGGTCAATTGCTGCCTTTGGCACATAATGGTCTTGTTCCTGTGAGTCTAGATTTTCGAATCTGACGCAAAACTGATATTATATTGAAACGTGAAGGTCCTCCTAATGACGATGGAACACTCAAATTGCGTCGAGATTCAATACATCGTCCTCCAACCGACTTGTCTCCAACGGGATATTGCTGCCTCGGGCACCATGTGGTCCGTCTCCTGTGAGTCTAGATTTTCGAATCCGACGCAAAAGTGATAGTTAATTGTAACGATCAGGGCCTCCTAATGACAAAGGAACACTCAAATTGCGTCGAGATTCAATACATCGTCCTCCAGCCGACTTGTCTCCAAGGGGATATTACTGCCTCGGGCACCTTATGGTCCGCCTCCTGTGAGTCTAAATTTTCGAATCCGACGCAACCCTAATAGTTAATTGTAACGATAAGGGCCCCCTAATGGCGATAGAACACTTAAATTGCGTCGATATTCAATATGTAGTCCTCCAGCCTACTTGGCTCCAAGTGGATATTGCTGCCTCGGGCACCTTATGGTCCGTCTCCTGTGAGTCTAGATTTTCGAATCCGACGCAAAACCTGTAGTTAATTGTAACGTTCAGGGTCTCCTAATGACGATGGGATACTCAAATTACGTCGACATTAAATACATCGTTCACCCGCCGCCTTGTCCCCAATGGGATATTGCTGCCTCGGGCACCATGTGGTCCGTCTCCTGTGAGTCCAGATTTTCGAATCCGACGCGAAACTGATAGTTAATTGTAATGTTCAGCGCCTCCTAATGACGACGGAACACTCAAATTGCGTCGAGATTCAATACATCGTCCTCCAACCGACTTGTCTCCAACGGGATATTGCTGCCTCGGGCACCATGTGGTCCGTCTCCTGTGAGTCTAGATTTTCGAATCCGACGCAAAAGTGATAGTTAATTGTAACGTTCAGGGCCTCCTAATGGCAAAGGAACATTCAAATTGCGTCGACATTCAATACATCGTCCTCCAGCCGACTTGTCTCCAATGGGATATTACTGCCTCGGGCACCATATAGTCCTTCTCCTGTGAGTCTAGAATTTCGAATCCAACGCAAAACTGATGGTTAATTGTAACTTTCAGGGCCTCCTAATGACGATGGAACACTCAAATTGTGTCGCGATTCGATACAACGTCCTCCAGCCGACTTGTCTCCAAGGATCAATTGCTGCCTCGGGCACCTTATGGTCGTTCTCCTGTGAGTCTAGATTTTCGGATCCGACGCATAAGTGATAGTTATTTGTAACGTTCAGCGCCTCCTAATGACGATGGAACACTCAAATTGCGTCGCGATTCAATGCATCGTCCTCCAGCCGACTTGCTCCAAGGTTCAATTGCTGCCTTTGGCACCTAATGTTCTTGCTCCTGTGAGTCTAGATTTTCGAATCCGACGCAAGACTGATAGTTAATTGTAACATTCAGGGCCTCCTAATGACAATGGAACACTCAAATTGCGTCGCCATTCATTGCATCGTCCTCCAGCCGACTTGTCTCCAAGGGTCAATTGCTGCCTTTGGCACCTAATGTTCTTGTACCTGTGAGTCTAGATTTTCGAATCTGACGCAAAACTGATATTTAATTGAAACGTAAAGGGCCTCCTAATGACGATGGAACACTCAAATTGCGTCGAGATTCAATACATCGTCCTCCAACCGACTTGTCTCCAACGGGATATTGCTGCCTCGGGCACCATGTGGTCCGTCTCCTGTGAGTCTAGATTTTCGAATCCGACGCAAAAGTGACAGTTAATTGTAACGTTCAGGGCCTCCTAATGGCAAAGGAACATTCAAATTGCGTCGACATTCAATACATTGTCCTCCAGCCGACTTGTCTCCAATGGGATATTACTGCCTCGGGCACCATATAGTCCTTCTCCTGTGAGTCTAGAATTTCGAATCCAACGCAAAACTGATGGTTAATTGTAACTTTCAGCGCCTCCTAATGACGATGGAACACTCAAATTGCGTCGCGATTCAATGCATCGTCCTCCAGCCGACTTGCTCCAAGGTTCAATTGCTGCCTTCGGCACCTGATGTTCTTGCTCCTGTGAGTCTAGATTTTCGAATCCGACGCAAGACTGATAGTTAATTGTAACATTCAGGGCCTCCTAATGACAATGGAACACTCAAATTGCGTCGCGATTCATTGCATCGTCCTCCAGCCGACTTGTCTCCAAGGGTCAATTTCTGCCTTTGGCACCTAATGGTCTTGTACCTGTGAGTCTAGATTTTCGAATCTGACGCAAAACTGATATTTAATTGAAACGTAAAGGGCCTCCTAATGACGACGGAACACTCAAATTGCGTCGAGATTCAATACATCGTCCTCCAACCGACTTGTCTCCAACGGGATATTGCTGCCTCGGGCACCATGTGGTCCGCCTCCTGTGAGTCAACATTTTCGAATCCGACGCAACACTAATAGTAAATTGCAACGATCAGGGCCTCCTAATGGCGATAGAACACTCAAATTGCGTCGATATTCAATATGTAGTCCTCCAGCCTACTTGGCTCCAAGTGGATATTGCTGCCTCGGGCACCTTATGGTGCGTCTCCTGTGAGTCTAGATTTTCGAATCCGACGCAAAAGCTGTAGTTAATTGGAACGTTCAGGGCCTCCTAATGACGATGGAATACTCAAATTACGTCGACATTAAATACATCGTCAACCCGCCGACTTGCATCCAATGGGATATTGCTGCCTCGGGCACCATGTGGTCCGTCTCCTGTGAGTCCAGATTATCGAATCCGACACGAAACTGATAGTTAATTGTAATGTTGAGGGCCTCCTAATGACGACGGAACACTCAAATTGCGTCGAGATTCAATACATCGTCCTCCACCCGACTTCTCTACATGGGTCTACTGCTACCTCGGTCACCTTGTGGTCGTTCTCCTGTGAGTCCAGATATTCGAATCCGACGCAAATCGGTCTGCTAATTGTAACGTTCAGAGCCTCTTAATGATGATGAAACACTCTAATTGCGTCGAGATTCAATACATCGTCCTCCAAGCGACTTGTCTCCAATGGAATATTACTGAAACGGGCACCATATAGTCCTTCTCCATTGAGTCTAGAATTTGAAATCCAACGCAAAACTGATGGTTAATTCTAACGTTCAGGGCCTCCTAATGACGATGGAACACTCAAATTGTGTCGCGATTCAATACAACATCCTCCAGCCGACTTGTCTCCAAAGGGATATTGCTGCCTCGTGCACCTAATGGTCCGCCTCCTGTGAGTCTAGATTTTCGAATCCGACGCAAAACAGTAAGTTAATTGTAACGTTCATGGCCTCCTAATGACGATGGAACGCAATTATTGCGTCGAGATTCAATACATCGTCCTCCAATCGACTTGTCACCAAGGGGATATTGCTGCCTCGGGCACCATATGGTCCGTCTCCTGTAGGTCCAGATATTCGAATCCGACGCAAAATGGATTGCCAGTTGTAACATTCAGAGCCTCCTAATGACGATGGAACACACAAATTGCATCAAGATTCAATACATCGTCATTCAGCCGACTTGTCTCCAACGCTCTATTGCTGCCTCGGCACCTTATGGTCGTTCTCCTCTGAGTCTACATTTTCGAATTCGACGCAAAACTGATAGTTAATTGTAATATTCAGGGCCTCCTAATGACGATGGAACACTGAAATAGCGTCGAAATTCAATACATCGTCCTTCAGCCGACTTGTCTCCGAGCGTCCATTGCTGCCTCGTTCACCTTATGGTCGTCCTCCTGTGAGTCTACATTTTCGATTCCGACACATAACTGATAGTTAGTTGTAACGTTCAGGGCCTCCTAATGACGATGGACACTCAAATTGTGTCGCGATTCAATACAACGTCATCCAGCCGACTTGTCTCCAAGGGTCTATTGCTGCATCGGGCACCTTATGGTCGTTTTCCTCTGAGTCTAGATTTTCGGATCCGACGCATAAGTGATAGTTAATTGTAACGTTCAGCGCCTCCTAATGACGATGGAACACTCAAATTGCGTCGCGATTCATTGCATCGTCCTCCAGCCGACTTGTCTCCAATGGGATATTACTGCCTCGGGCACCATATAGTCCTTCTCCTGTGAGTCTAGAATTTCGAATCCAACGCAAAACTGATGGTTAATTGTAACTTTCAGGGCCTCCTAATGACGATGGAACACTCAAATTGTGTCGCGATTCGATGCAACGTCCTCCAGCCGACTTGTCTCCAAGGATCAATTGCTGCCTCGGGCACCTTATGGTCGTTCTCCTGTGAGTCTAGATTTTCGGATCCGACGCATAAGTGATAGTTAATTGTAACGTTCAGCGCCTCCTAATGACGATGGAACACTCAAATTGCGTCGCGATTCAATGCATCGTCCTCCAGCCGACTTGTCTCCAAGGTTCAATTGCTGCCTTTGGCACCTAATGGTCTTGCTCCTGTGAGTGTAGATTTTCGAATCCGACGCAAAACTGATAGTTAATTGTAACATTCAGGGCCTCCTAATGACGATGGAACACTCAAATTGCGTCGCGATTCATTGCATCGTCCTCCAGCCGACTTGTCTCCAAGGGTCAATTGCTGCCTTTGGCACCTAATGGTCTTGTACCTGTGAGTCTAGATTTTCGAATCTGACGCAAAACTGATATTTAATTGAAACGTAAAGGGCCTCCTAATGACGATGGAACACTCAAATTGCGTCGAGATTCAATACATCGTCCTCCAACCGACTTGTCTCCAACGGGATATTGCTGCCTCGGGCACCATGTGGTCCGTCTCCTGTGAGTCTAGATTTTTGAATCCGACGCAAAAGTGATAGTTAATTGTAACGTTCAGGGCCTCCTAATGGCAAAGGAACATTCAAATTGCGTCGACATTCAATACATCGTCCTCCAGCCGACTTGTCTCCAATGGGATATTACTGCCTCGGGCACCATATAGTCCTTCTCCTGTGAGTCTAGAATTTCGAATCCAACGCAAAACTGATGGTTAATTGTACGTTTCAGGGCCTCCTAATGACGATGGAACACTCAAATTGTGTCGCGATTCGATACAACGTCCTCCAGCCGACTTGTCTCCAAGGATCAATTGCTGCCTCGGGCACCTTATGGTCGTTCTCCTGTGAGTCTAGATTTTCGGATCCGACGCATAAGTGATAGTTATTTGTAACGTTCAGCGCCTCGTAATGACGATGGAACACTCAAATTGCGTCGCGATTCAATGCATCGTCCTCCAGCCGACTTGCTCCAAGGTTCAATTGCTGCCTTTGGCACCTAATGGTCATGCTCCTGTGAGTCTAGATTTTCGAATCCGACGCAAAACTGATAGTTAATTGTAACATTGAGGGCCTCCTAATGACGATGGAACACTCAAATTGCGTCGCGATTAATTGCATCGTCCTCCAGCCGACTTGTCTCCAAGGGTCAATTGCTGCCTTTGGCACCTAATGGTCTTGTACCTGTGAGTCTAGATTTTCGAATCTGACGCAAAACTGATATTTAATTGAAACGTAAAGGGCCTCCTAATGACGATGGAACACTCAAATTGTGTCGCGATTCAATACAACATCCTCCAGCCGACTTGTCTCCAAAGGGATATTGCTGCCTCGTGCACCTAATGGTCCGCCTCCTGTGAGTCTAGATTTTCGAATCCGACGCAAAACAGTAAGTTAATTGTAACGTTCATGGCCTCCTAATGACGATGGAACGCAATTATTGCGTCGAGATTCAATACATCGTCCTCCAATCGACTTGTCACCAAGGGGATATTGCTGCCTCGGGCACCATATGGTCCGTCTCCTGTAGGTCCAGATATTCGAATCCGACGCAAAATGGATTGCCAGTTGTAACATTCAGAGCCTCCTAATGACGATGGAACACACAAATTGCATCAAGATTCAATACATCGTCATTCAGCCGACTTGTCTCCAACGCTCTATTCCTGCCTCGGCACCTTATGGTCGTTCTCCTCTGAGTCTACATTTTCGAATTCGACGCAAAACTGATAGTTAATTGTAATATTCAGGGCCTCCTAATGACGATGGAACACTGAAATAGCGTCGAAATTCAATACATCGTCCTTCAGCCGACTTGTCTCCGAGCGTCCATTGCTGCCTCGTTCACCTTATGGTCGTCCTCCTGTGAGTCTACATTTTCGATTCCGACACATAACTGATAGTTAGTTGTAACGTTCAGGGCCTCCTAATGACGATGGACACTCAAATTGTGTCGCGATTCAATACAACGTCATCCAGCCGACTTGTCTCCAAGGGTCTATTGCTGCATCGGGCACCTTATGGTCGTTTTCCTCTGAGTCTACATTTTCGATTCCGACACATAATTGATAATTAATTGTAACGTTCAGGGACTCTTAATGACGATGGAACACTCAAATTGCATCAAGATTCAGTACATCGTCCTCCAGCCGACTTGTCTCCATGGGTCAATTGCTGCCTTTGGCACATAATGGATTGTTCCTGTGAGTCTAGATTTTCGAATCTGACGCAAAACTGATATTATATTGAAACGTGAAGGTCCTCCTAATGACGATGGAACACTCAAATTGCGTCGAGATTCAATACATCGTCCTCCAGCCGACTTGTCTCCAAGGGGATATTACTGCCACGGGCACCTTATGGTCCGCATCCTGTGAGTCTAAATTTTCGAATCCGACGCAACCCTAATAGTTAATTGTAACGATAAGGGCCCCCTAATGGCGATAGGACACTTAAATTGCGTCGATATTCAATATGTAGTCCTCCAACCTACTTGGCTCCAAGTGGATATTGCTGCCTCGGGCACCTTATGGTCCGTCTCCTGTGAGTCTAGATTTTCGAATCCGACGCAAAACCTGTAGTTAATTGTAACGTTCAGGGTCTCCTAATGACGATGGGATACTCAAATTACGTCGACATTAAATACATCGTTCACCCGCCGACTTGTCCCCAATGGGATATTGCTGCCTCGGGCACCATGTGGTCCGTCTCCTGTGAGTCCAGATTTTCGAATCCGACGCGAAACTGATAGTTAATTGTAATGTTCAGCGCCTCCTAATGACGACGGAACACTCAAATTGCGTCGAGATTCAATACATCGTCCTCCAACCGACTTGTCCCCAACGGGATATTGCTGCCTCGGGCACCATGTGGTCCGTCTCCTGTGAGTCTAGATTTTCGAATCCGACGCAAAAGTGATAGTTAATTGCAACGTTCAGGGCCTCCTAATGGCAAAGGAACATTCAAATTGCGTCGACATTCAATACATCGTCCTCCAGCCGACTTGTCTCCAATGGGATATTACTGCCTCGGGCACCATATAGTCCTTCTCCTGTGAGTCTAGAATTTCGAATCCAACGCAAAACTGATGGTTAATTGTAACTTTCAGGGCCTCCTAATGACGATGGAACACTCAAATTGTGTCGCGATTCGATGCAACGTCCTCCAGCCGACTTGTCTCCAAGGATCAATTGCTGCCTCGGGCACCTTATGGTCGTTCTCCTGTGAGTCTAGATTTTCGGATCCGACGCATAAGTGATAGTTAATTGTAACGTTCAGCGCCTCCTAATGACGATAGAACACTCAAATTGTGTCGAGATTCAATACATCGTCCTCCAGCCGACTTGTCTCCAAAGGGATATTGCTGCCTCGTGCACCTTATGGTCCGCCTCCTGTGAGTCTAGATTTTCGAATCCGACGCAAAACAGTAGGTTAATTGTAACGTTCACGGCCTCCTAATGACGATGGAACGCAATTATTGCGTCGAGATTCAATACATCGTCCTCCAATCGACTTGTCACCAAGGGGATATTGCTGCCTCGGGCACCATGTGGTCCGCCTCCTGTGAGTCTAGATTTTCGAATCCGACGCAAAAGTGATAGTTAATTGTAACGATCAGGGCCTCCTAATGACAAAGGAACACTCAAATTGCGTCGAGATTCAATACATCGTCCTCCAGCCGACTTGTCTCCAAGGGGATATTACTGCCACGGGCACCTTATGGTCCGCATCCTGTGAGTCTAAATTTTCGAATCCGACGCAACCCTAATAGTTAATTGTAACGATAAGGGCCCCCTAATGGCGATAGGACACTTAAATTGCGTCGATATTCAATATGTAGTCCTCCAACCTACTTGGCTCCAAGTGGATATTGCTGCCTCGGGCACCTTATGGTCCGTCTCCTGTGAGTCTAGATTTTCGAATCCGACGCAAAACCTGTAGTTAATTGTAACGTTCAGGGTCTCCTAATGACGATGGGATACTCAAATTACGTCGACATTAAATACATCGTTCACCCGCCGACTTGTCCCCAATGGGATATTGCTGCCTCGGGCACCATGTGGTCCGTCTCCTGTGAGTCCAGATTTTCGAATCCGACGCGAAACTGATAGTTAATTGTAATGTTCAGCGCCTCCTAATGACGACGGAACACTCAAATTGCGTCGAGATTCAATACATCGTCCTCCAACCGACTTGTCCCCAACGGGATATTGCTGCCTCGGGCACCATGTGCTCCGTCTCCTGTGAGTCTAGATTTTCGAATCCGACGCAAAAGTGATAGTTAATTGCAACGTTCAGGGCCTCCTAATGGCAAAGGAACATTCAAATTGCGTCGACATTCAATACATCGTCCTCCAGCCGACTTGTCTCCAATGGGATATTACTGCCTCGGGCACCATATAGTCCTTCTCCTGTGAGTCTAGAATTTCGAATCCAACGCAAAAATGATGGTTAATTGTAACTTTCAGGGCCTCCTAATGACGATGGAACACTCAAATTGTGTCGCGATTCGATGCAACGTCCTCCAGCCGACTTGTCTCCAAGGATCAATTGCTGCCTCGGGCACCTTATGGTCGTTCTCCTGTGAGTCTAGATTTTCGGATCCGACGCATAAGTGATAGTTAATTGTAACGTTAAGCGCCTCCTAATGACGATGGAACACTCAAATTGCGTCGCGATTCAATGCATCGTCCTCCAGCCGACTTGTCTCCAAGGTTCAATTGCTGCCTTTGGCACCTAATGGTCTTGCTCCTGTGAGTGTAGATTTTCGAATCCGACGCAAAACTGATAGTTAATTGTAACATTCAGGGCCTCCTAATGACGATGGAACACTCAAATTGCGTCGCGATTCATTGCATCGTCCTCCAGCCGACTTGTCTCCAAGGGTCAATTGCTGCCTTTGGCACCTAATGGTCTTGTACCTGTGAGTCTAGATTTTCGAATCTGACGCAAAACTGATATTTAATTGAAACGTAAAGGGCCTCCTAATGACGATGGAACACTCAAATTGCGTCGAGATTCAATACATCGTCCTCCAACCGACTTGTCTCCAACGGGATATTGCTGCCTCGGGCACCATGTGGTCCGTCTCCTGTGAGTCTAGATTTTTGAATCCGACGCAAAAGTGATAGTTAATTGTAACGTTCAGGGCCTCCTAATGGCAAAGGAACATTCAAATTGCGTCGACATTCAATACATCGTCCTCCAGCCGACTTGTCTCCAATGGGATATTACTGCCTCGGGCACCATATAGTCCTTCTCCTGTGAGTCTAGAATTTCGAATCCAACGCAAAACTGATGGTTAATTGTACGTTTCAGGGCCTCCTAATGACGATGGAACACTCAAATTGTGTCGCGATTCGATACAACGTCCTCCAGCCGACTTGTCTCCAAGGATCAATTGCTGCCTCGGGCACCTTATGGTCGTTCTCCTGTGAGTCTAGATTTTCGGATCCGACGCATAAGTGATAGTTATTTGTAACGTTCAGCGCCTCGTAATGACGATGGAACACTCAAATTGCGTCGCGATTCAATGCATCGTCCTCCAGCCGACTTGCTCCAAGGTTCAATTGCTGCCTTTGGCACCTAATGGTCATGCTCCTGTGAGTCTAGATTTTCGAATCCGACGCAAAACTGATAGTTAATTGTAACATTGAGGGCCTCCTAATGACGATGGAACACTCAAATTGCGTCGCGATTAATTGCATCGTCCTCCAGCCGACTTGTCTCCAAGGGTCAATTGCTGCCTTTGGCACGTAATGGTCTTGTACCTGTGAGTCTAGATTTTCGAATCTGACGCAAAACTGATATTTAATTGAAACGTTCAGGGCCTCTTAATGACGATGGAACACTCAAAATGCATCGAGATTCAATACATCGTCCTCCAGCCGACTTGTCTCCATGGGTCAATTGCTGCCTTTGGCACCTAATAGTCTTGTTAATGTGAGTCTAGATTTTCGAATCTGACGCAAAACTGATATTTAATTGAAACGTTAAGGGCCTCCTAATGACGATGGAACACTCAAATTGCGTCGAGATTCAATACATCGTCCTCCAACCGACTTGTCTCCAACGGGATATTGCTGCCTCGGGCACCATGTGGACCGTCTCCTGTGAGTCTAGATTTTCGAATCCGACGCAAAAGTGATAGTTAATTGTAACGATCAGGGCCTCCTAATGACAAAGGAACACTCAAATTGCGTCGAGATTCAATACATCGTCCTCCAGCCGACTTGTCTCCAAGGGGATATAATTGCCTCGGGCACCTTATGGTCCGCCTCCTGTGAGTCTAAATTTTCGAATCCGACGCAACCCTAATAGTTAATTGTAACGATCAGGGCCCCCTAATGGCGATAGAACACTTAAATTGCGTCGATATTCAATATGTAGTCCTCCAGCCTACTTGGCTCCAAGTGGATATTGCTGCCTCGGGCACCTTATGGTCCGTCTCCTGTGAGTCTATATTTTCGAATCCGACGCAAAACCTGTAGTTAATTGTAACGTTCAGGGTCTCCTAATGACGATGGAATACTCAAATTACGTCGACATTACATACATCGTTCACCCGCCGACTTGTAACCAATGGGATATTGCTGCCTCGGGCACCATGTGGTCCGTCTCCTGTGAGTCCAGATTTTCGAATCCGACGCGAAACTGATAGTTAATTGTAATGTTCAGCGCCTCCTAATGACGTCGGACACTCAAATTGCGTCGAGATTCAATACATCGTCCTCCAACCGACTTGTCTCCAACGGGATATTGCTGCCTCGGGAACCATGTGTTCCGTCTCCTGTGAGTCTAGATTTTCGAATCCGACGCAAAAGTGATAGTTAATTGTAACTTTCAGGGCCTCCTAATGGCAAAGGAACATTCAAATTGCGTCGACATTCAATACATCGTCCTCCAGCCACTTGTCTCCAAGGATCAATTGCTGCCTCGGGCACCTTATGGTCGTTCTCCTGTGAGTCTAGATTTTCGGATCCGACGCATAAGTGATAGTTAATTGTAACGTTCAGCGCCTCCTAATGACGATGGAATACTCAAATTGCGTCGCGATTCAATGCATCGTCCTCCAGCCGACTTGTCTCCAAGGTTCAATTGCTGCCTTTGGCACCTAATGGTATTGCTCCTGTGAGTCTAGATTTTCGAATCCGTCGCAAAACTGATAGTTAATTGTAACATTCAGGGCCTCCTAATGACGATGGAACACTCAAATTGCGTCGCGATTCATTGCATCGTCCTCCAGCCGACTTGTCTCCAAGGGTCAATTGCTGCCTTTGGCACCTATTGGTCTTGTACCTGTGAGTCTAGATTTTCGAATCTGACGCAAAACTGATATTTAATCGAAACGTAAAGGGCCTCCTAATGACGATGGAACACTCAAATTGCGTCGAGATTCAATACATCGTCCTCCAACCGACTTGTCTCCAACGGGATATTGCTGCCTCGGGCACCATGTGGTCCGTCTCCTGTGAGTCAAGATTTTCAAATCCGACGCAAAAGTGATAGTTAATTGTAACGTTCAGGGCCTCCTAATGGCAAAGGAACATTCAAATTGCGTCGACATTCAATACATCGTCCTCCAGCCGACTTGTCTCCAAAGGGATATTGCTGCCTCGTGCACCTTATGGTCCGCCTCCTGTGAGTCTAGATTTTCGAATCCGACGCAAAACAGTAGGTTAATTGTAACGTTCATGGCCTCCTAATGACGATGGAACGCAATTATTGCGTCGAGATTCAATACATCGTCCTCCAATCGACTTGTCACCAAGGGGATATTGCTGCCTCGGGCACCATATGGTCCGTCTCCTGTAGGTCCAGATATTCGAATCCGACGCAAAATGGATTGCCAGTTGTAACATTCAGAGCCTCCTAATGACGATGGAACACACAAATTGCATCAAGATTCAATACATCGTCATTCAGCCGACTTGTCTCCAACGCTCTATTGTTGCCTCGCGCACCTTATGGTCGTTCTCCTCTGAGTCTACATTTTCGAATCCGACGCAAAATTGATAGTTAATTGTAATATTCAGGGCCTCCTAATGACGATGGAACACTGAAATAGCGTCGAAATTCAATACATCGTCCTTCAGCCGACTTGTCTCCGAGCGTCCATTGCTGCCTCGTTCCCTTATGGTCGTCCGCCTGTGAGTCTACATTTTCGATTCCGACACATAACTGATAGTTAGTTGTAACGTTCAGGGCCTCTTAATGACGATGGAACACTCAAATTGCGTCGAAATTCAATACATCGTCCTCCAGCCGACTTGTCTCCATGGGTCTACTGCTACCTCGTTCACCTTATCTTCGTTCTCCTTTGAGTCCAAATATTCGAATCCGACGCAAAACTGACCGCTAATTGTATCGTTCAGAGCCTCATAATGATGTCGGAACACTCTAATTGCGTCGAGATTCAATACACTGTCCTCCAGCCGACTTGTCTCCAAGGGGATATTGCTGCCTTGGACACCATATAGTCCTTCTCCTGTGAGTCTAGAATTTCGAATCCGACGCAAAACTGATAGTTAATTGTAACGTTCAGGACCGCGTACTGACGATGGAACACTCAAATTGCGTCGAGATTCAATACATCGTCCTCCAGCCGACTTGTCTCCAAGGGTCAATTGCTGCCTTTGGCACCTAATGGTCTTGCTCCTGTTAATCTAGATTTTCGAATCCGACGCAAAACTGATATTTAATTGTAACGTTAAGGGCCTCCTAATGCCGATGGATCACTCAATTGCGTCGAGATCCAATTCATCGATCTCCCGCCGACTTGTCTCCAACGGGATATTGCTGCCTCGGGCACCATGTGGTCCGTCTCCTGTGAGTCTAGATTTTCGAATCAGACGCAAAAACGATAGTTAATTGTAACGTTCAGCGCCTCCTAATGACCATAGAACACTCAAATTGCGTCGTGATTCAATACGTCGTCCTCTAGACGACTTGTCTACAAGGGGATATTGCTGCCTCGGGCACCTTATGGTCCGCCTCCTATGAGTCTAGATTTTCGAATCCGACGCAAACTGATAGTTAAATGTAACGTTCAGGACCTCCTAATGACGATGGAACACTCAAATTGCGTCGAGATTCAATAGATCATCCTCCAATCGACTTGTCACCAAGGGGATATTGCTGCCTCGGGCACCATATGGTCCGTCTCCTGTAGGTCCAGATATTCGAATCCGACGCAAAACGGACTGCCAATTGTAACGTTCAGAGCCTCCTAATGACGATGGAACACTCAAATTGCATCAAGATTCAATACATCGTCATACAGCCGACTAGTCTCCAACGGTCTATTGCTGCATCGGGCACCTTACGGTCGTTCTCCTCTGAGTCTACATTTTCGATTCCGACACATAATTGATAGTTACTTGTAACGTTCAGGGCAACTTAATGACGATGGAACACTCAAATTGCGTCGTGATTCAATACATCGTCCTCCAGCCGACTTGTCTCCATGGGTCTACTGCTACCTCAGTCACCTTATCTTCGTTCTCCTGTGAGTCCAGAAATTCGAATCCGACACAAAACGGACTGCTAATTGTAACGTTCAGAGCCTCCTAATGATGATGGAACACTCTAATTGCGTCGAGATTCAATACATCGTCCTCCAGCCGACTAGTCTCCAAAGGGTTATTGCTGATTCGGGCACCTTATGCTCCGTCTCCTGTGAGTCTAGATTTTTGAATCCGACGCAAAACTGATGGTTATTTGTAACGTTCATGGCCTCCTAATGACGATGGAACACTCAAATTGCGTCGAGATCTCAATACATCGTCCTCCAATCGACTTGTCACCAAGGGGATATTGCTGCCTCTGGCACCATATGGTCCGTCTCCTGTAGGTCCAGATATTCGAATCCGACGCAAATTGGATCGCCAATTGTAACATTCAGGGCCTCCTAATGACGATGGAACACTCAAATTGCATCAAGATTCAATACATCGTCATTCAGCCGACTTGTCTCCAACGGTCTATTGCTGCCTCGGGCACCTTATGGTTGTTCTCCTCTGAGTCTACATTTTCGAATCCGACGCAAAACTGATAGTTAATTGTAACGTTTAGGGCCTCCTAATGACGATGGAACACTGAAATAGCGTCGAAATTCAATACATCGTCCTTCAGCCGACTTGTCTCCAAGCGTCCATTGCTGCCTCGGGCACCTTATGGTCGTTCTCCTGTGAGTCTACATTTTCGATTCCGACACATAACTGATAGTTAGTTGTAACGTTCGGGGCCCCCTAATGACGATGGAACACTCAAATTGCGTGGAGATTCAATACATCGTCCTCCAACCGACTTGTCTCCATGGGTCTACTGCTACCTCGTTCACATTATCTTCGTTCTCCTGTGAGTCCAGATATAAGAATCCGACGCAAAACGGACTGCTAATTCTAACGTTCAGAGCCTCCTAATGATGATGGAACACTCTAATTGCGTCGAGATTCAATACATCGTCCTCCAGCCGACGTGTCTCCAAGGTGATATTGCTGCCTTGGGCACCATATAGTCATTCTCCTGTGAGTCTAGAATTTCGAATCCGACGCAAAACTGATGGTTAATTGTAACGTTCACGACCTCCTAATGACGATGGAACACTCAAATTGCGTCGAGACTCAATACATCGTCCTCCAGCCGACTTGTCTCCAAAGGGTTATTGCTGTCTCGGGCACCTTATGCTCCGTCTCCTGTGAGTCTAGATTTTCGAATCCGACGCAAAAGTGATAGTTAATTGCAACGTTCAGGGCCTCCTAATGGCAAAGGAACACTCAAACTGCGTCGAGATTCAATACATCGTCCTCCAGCCGACTTGTCTCCAAGGGGATATTACTGCCTCGGGCACCTTATGGTCCGCCTCCTGTAGGTCCAGATATTCGAATCCGACGCAAAACGGACTGCCAATTGTAACGTTCATGGCCTCCTAATGACGATGGAACTCTCAAATTGCGTCGCGATCTCAATACATCGTCCTCCAGCCGACTTGTCTCCAAGGGTCAATTGCTGCCTTTGGCACCTAATGGTCTTGCTCCTGTGAGTCTAGATTTTCGAATCCGACGCGAAGCTGATAGTTAATTGTAATGTTCAGGGCATATTAATTACGGCGGAACACTCAAATTGCGTCGAGATTCAATACATCGTCCTCCAGCCGACGTGTCTCCAAGGTGATATTGCTGCCTTGGGCACCATATAGTCATTCTCCTGTGAGTCTAGAATTTCGAATCCGACGCAAAACTGATGGTTAATTGTGACGTTCACGACCTCCTAATGACGATGGAACACTCAAATTGCGTCGAGACTCAATACATCGTCCTCCAGCCGACTTGTCTCCAAAGGGTTATTGCTGTCTCGGGCACCTTATGCTCCGTCTCCTGTGAGTCTAGATTTTCGAATCCGACGCAAAAGTGATAGTTAATTGCAACGTTCAGGGCCTCCTAATGACAAAGGAACACTCAAACTGCGTCGAGATTCAATACATCGTCCTCCAGCCGACTTGTCTACATGGGTCTGCTGCTACCTCGGTCGCCTTATGGTCGTTCTCCTTTGAGTCCAGATATTCGAATCCGACGCAAAACGGTCTGCTAATTGTAACGTTCAGAGCCTCTTAATGATGATGGATCACTCTAATTGCGTCGAGATTCAATACATCGTCTTCCAACCGACTTGTCTCCAATGGGATATTACTGCCTCGGGCACCATATAGTCCTTCTCCTGTGAGTTTAGAATTTCGAATCCAACGCAAAACTGATGGTTAATTGTAACGTTCAGGGCCTCCTAATGACGATGGAACACTCAAATTGTGTCGCGATTCAATGCAACGTCCTCCAGCCGACTTGTCTCCAAGGGTCAATTGCTGCCTCGGGCACCTTATGGTCGTTCTCCTGTGAGTCTAGATTTTCGGATCCGACGCATAAGTGATAGTTAATTGTAACGTTCAGCGCCTCCTAATGACGATAGAACACTCAAATTGCGTCGAAATTCAATACATCGTCCTCCAATCGACTTGTCACCAAGGGGATATTGCTGCCTCGGGCACCATATGGTCCGTCTCCTGTAGGTCCAGATATTTGAATCCGACGCAAAATGGATTGCCAATTGTAACATTCAGAGCCTCCTAATGACGATATAACACACAAATTGCATCAAGATTCAATACATCGTCATTCAGCCAACTTGTCTCTAACGGTCTATTGCTGCCTTGGGCACCTTATGGTCATTCTCCTCTGAGTCTACATTATCGAATCCAACGCAAAACTGATAGTTAATTGTAACGTTCAGGGCCTCCTAATGTCGATGGAACACTGAAATAGCGTCAAAATTCAATACATCGTCCTTCAGCCGACTTGTCTCCATGGGTCTACTGCTACCTCGGTCACCTTATCTTCGTTCTCCTGTGAGTCTAGACATTCGAATCCGACGCAAAACGGACTGGTAATTGTAACGTTCAGAGCCTCCTAATGATGATGGAACACTTTAATTGCGTCGAGATTCAATAGATCGTCCTCCAATCGACTTGTCACCAAGGGGATATTGCTGCCTCGGGCACCATATGGTCCGTCTCCTGTGGGTCCAGATATTCGAATCCGGCGCAAAACGGACTGCCAATTGTAACTTTCAGAGCCTCCTAATGACGATGGAACACTCAAATTGCATCAAGATTCAATACATCGTCATACAGCCGACTTGTCTCCAACGGTCTATTGCTGCATCGGGCACCTTATGGTCGTTCTCCTCTGAGTCTACATTTTGGATTCCGACACATAATTCATAGTTAATTGTAACGTTCAGGGCCTGTTAATGACGATGGAACACTCAAATTGCGTCGAGATTCAATACATCGTCCTCCAGCCGACTTGTCTCCATGGGTCTACTGCTACCTCGTTCATCTTATCTTCGTTCTCCTGTGAGGCCAGATATTCGAATCCGTCGCAAAACGGACTGCTAATTGTAACGTTCACAGCCTCCTAATGATGATGGAACACTCTAATAGCGTCGCGATTCAATACTTCGTCCTCCAGCCGACTTGTCTCCAAGGGTCAATTGCTGCCTTTGGCACCTAATGGTCTTGCTCCTGTGAGTCTAGATTTTCGAATCCGACGCAAAACTGATATTTAATTGTAACGTTAAGGGCCACCTAATGATAATGGAACACTCAAATTGCGTCGAGATCCAATACATCGACCTCCCGCCGACTTGTCTCCAACGGGATACTGCTGCCTCGGGCACCATGTGGTCCGTCTCCTGTGAGTCTAGATTTTCTAATCCGACGCAAAACTAATAGTTAATTGTAACGTTCAGGGATTCCTAATGGCGATAGAACACTCAAATTGCGTCGAGATTCAATACGTAGTCCTCCAGCTGACTTTTTTCAAGGGGATATTGCTGCCTCGGTCACCATATGGTCCGTCTCCTGTGAATCTAGATTTTCGAATCCGACGCAAAACCTGTAGTTAATTGTAATGTTCAGGGCCCCCTAATGACGATGGAACACTCAAATTGCGTCGCGATTCAATACATCGTCCTCCAGCCGACTTGTCTACATGGGTCTACTGCTACCTCGGACACCTTATGGTCGTTCTCCTGTGGGTCCAGATATTCGAATCCGACGCAAAACGGACCGCTAATTGTAACGTTCAGAGCCTCTTAATGATGATGCAACACTCTAATTGAGTCGAGATTCAATACATCGTCCTCCATCCGACTTGTCTCCATGGGTCTACTGCTACCTCGTTCACCTTATCTTCGTTCTCCTGTGAGTCCAGATATTCGAATCTGACGCAAAACGAACTGCTAATTGTAACGTTCAGAGCCTCCTATTGATGACGGAACACTCTAATTGCGTCGAGATTCAATACATCGTCCTCCAGCCGACTTGTCTCCATGGGTCTACTGCTACCTCGGCCACCTTATCTTCGTTGTCCTGTGAGTCCAGATATTCGAACCCGACGCAAAACGGACTGCTAAATGTAACGTTCAGAGCCTCCTAATGATGATGGATCACTCTAATTGCGTCGAAATTCAATTCATCATCCTCCAGCCGACTTGTCTCCATGGGTCTACTGCTACCTCGGTGACCTTATATTCGTTCTCCTGTGAGTCCAGATATTCGAATCCGACGCAAAACGGACTGCTAAATGTAACGTTCAGAGCCTCCTAATATCGATGGAACACTCAAATTGCGTCGAGATTCAATACATCGTCCTCCAGCCGACTTGTCTCCAAGGGGATATTGCTGCCTTGGGCACCATATAGTCATTCTCCTGTGAGTCTAGAATTTCGAATCCGACGCAGAACCTGTAGTTAATTGTAACGCTCAGGGCCTCCTAATGACGATGGAATACTCAAACTACGTCGACATTACATACATCGTCCACCCGCCGACTTGTCTCCAATGGGATATTGCTACCTCGGGCACCATGTGGTCCGTCTCCCGTGAGTCCAGATTTTCGAATCCGACGCAAAAATGATAGTGAATTGTAACGTTCAGCGCCTCCTAATGACCATAGAACACTCAACTTGCGTCGAGATTCAATACGTCGTCCTCCAGCCGACTTGTCTACAAAGGGATATTGCTGCCTCGGGCAGCTTATGGTCCGCCTCCTGTGAGTCTAGATTTTCGGATCCGACGCATAAGTGATAGTTAATTGTAACGTTCAGCGCCTCCTAATGACGATAGAACACTCAAATTGCGTCGAGATTCAATACATCGTCCTTCAGCCGATTTGTCTCCAAGGGGATATTACTGCCTTGTGCACCTTATGGTCCGCCTCCTGTGAGTCTAGATTTTCGGATCCGACGCATAAGTGTTAGTTAATTGTAACGTTCAGCGCCTCCTAATGACGATAGCACACTCAAATTGCGTCGAGATTCAATACATCGTCCTCCAATCGACTTGTCACCAAGGGGATATTGCTGCCTCGGTCACCTTAGGTTCCGCCTCCTGTGAGTCTAGATTTTCGATTCCGACGCAACACTAATAGTTAATTGTAACGTTCAGGGCCTCCTAACGGCGATAGAACACTCAAATTGCGTCGAGATTCAATACGTAGTCCTCCAGCTGACTTGTCTCCAAGGAGATATTGCTGCCTCGGTCACCATATGGTCCGTCTCCTGTGAATCTAGATTTTCGAATCCGACGCAAAACCTGTAGTTAATTGAAACGTTCAGGGCCCCCTAATGACGATGGAACACTCAAATTACGTCGACATTAAATACATCGTCCACCCGCTGACTTGTCTCCAATGGGATATTGCTGCCTCGAGCACCATGTTGTCCGTCACCTGTGAGTCCAGATTTTCGAATCCGACGCGAAACTGATAGTTAATTGTAATGTTCAGGGCCTCGTAATGACGATGGAACACTCAAATTGCATCGAGATTCAATACATCGTCCTCCAGCCGACTTGTCTCCATGGGTCTACTGCGACCTCGGTCACCTTATGGTCGTTCGCCTGTGAGTCCAGATATTCGAATCCGACGCAAAACGGACTGCTCATTGTAACGTTCAGAGATTGTGAAAGGTGATGGACCACTCTAATTGCGTCGAGATTCAATACATCGTCCTCAAGCCGACTTGTCTCCAATGGGATATTACTGCCTCGGGCACCATATAGTCGTTATCCTGTGAGTCTAGAATTTCGAATCCAACGCAAAACTGATGGTTAATTGTAACGTTCAGGGCCTCCTAATGACGATGGATCACTAAAGTTGTGTCGCGATTCAATACAACGTCCTCCAGCCGACTTGTCTCCAAGTGTCAATTGCTGCCTCGGGCACCTTATGGTCGTTCTCCTGTGAGTCTAGATTTTCGGATCCGACGCATAAGTGATAGTTAATTGTAACGTTCAGCGCCTCCTAATGATGTTAGAACACTCAAATTGAGTCGAGATTCAATACATCGTCCTCCAGCCGACTTGTCTCCAAGGAGATATTGCTGCCTCGGGCACCATATGTTCCGTCTCCTGTGAGTATAGATTTTCGAATCCGACGCAAAACTTGTAGTTAATTGTTACGTTCAGGGCCTCCTAATGACGATGGAACACTGAAATAGCGTCGAAATTCAATACATCGTCCTTCAGCCGACTTGTCTCCAAGCGTCCATTGCTGCCTCGGGCACCTTATGGTCGTTCTACCCTGAGTCTACATTTTCGATTCCGACACATAACTGATAGTTAGTTCTAACGATTAGGGCCTCCTAATGACGATGGAACACTCAAATTGCGTCGAGATTCAATACATCGTCCTCCAGCCGACTTGTCTCCATGGGTCTACAACTACCTCGTTCACCTTATCTTCGATCTCCTGTGAGTCCAGATATTCGAATCCGACGCAAAACGGACTGCTAATTGTAACGTTCAGAGCCTCCTAATGATGACGGAACACTTTAATTGCGTCGAGATTCAATACATCGTCCTCCAGCCGACTTGTCTCCAAGGGTCAATTGCTGCCTTTAGCACCTAATGGTCTTGCTCCTGTAAATCTAGATTTTCGAATCCGACGCAAAACTGATATTTAATTGTAATGTTCAGGGCCTCCTAATGACGATGGAACACTCAAATTGCGTCGAGATTCAATAGATCTTCCTCCAATCGACTTGTCACCAAGGTAATATTGCTGCCTCGGGCACCATATGGTCCGTCTCCTGTAGGTCCTGATATTCGAATCCGACGCAAAACGGACTGCCAATTGTAACGTTCAGAGCCTCCTAATGACGATGGAACACCATTAAAATTGCATCAAAATTCAATACATCGTCATACAGCCGACTTGTCTCCAACGGTCTATTGCTGCATCGGGCACCTTATGGTCGTTCTCCTCTGAGTCTACATTTTCGAATCCGACGCAAAACGGATAGTTAATTGCAATGTTCTGGGCCTCCTAAAGACGATGGAACATTAAAATAGCGTCGAAATTCAATAGATCGTCCTTCAGCCGACTTGTGTCCAAGCGTCCATTGCTGCCTCGGGCACCTTATGGTCGTTCTACCCTGAGTCTACATTTTCGATTCCGACACATAACTGATAGTTAGTTGTAACGTTCAGGGCCTCCTAATGACGATGGAACACATAATTGCGTCGAGATCCAATACATCGATCTCCCGCCGACTTGTCTCCAACGGGATATTGCTGCCTCGGGCACCATGTGGTCAGTCTCCTGTGAGTCTAGATTTTCGAATCCGACGGAAAAACGACAGTTAATTGTAACGTTCAGCGCCTCCTAATTACCATAAAACACTCAAATTGCGTCGAGATTCAATACGTCGTCCTCTAGACGACTTGTCTACATGGGGATATTGCTGCCTCGGGCACCTTATGGTCCGCCTCCTATGAGTCTAGATTTTCGAATCCGACGCAAAACTGATAGTTAATTGTAACGTTCAGGACCTCCTAATGACGATGGAACACTCAAATTGCGTCGAGATTCAATACATCGTCCTCCAGCCGACTAGTCTCCAAAGGGTTATTGCTGTCTCGGGCACCTTATGCTCCGTCTCCTGTGAGTCTAGATTTTCGAAATCGTCGCAAAACTGATGGTTAATTGTAATGTTCAGGGCCACCTAATGACGATGGAACACTCAAATTGATTCGCGATCTCAATACATCGTCCTCCAGCCGAATTGTCTCCAAGGGGATATTGCTGTCTCGGGCACCTTATGCTCCGTCTCCTGTGAGTCTAGATTTTCGAATCCGACGAAAAACTGATGGTTAATTGTAACGTTCAGGGCCTCCTAATGACGATGGATCACACAAATTGCGTCGCGATTCAATACATCATCCTCCAGCCGTTATGTCACCAAGTTTCAATTGCTGCCTTTGGCACCTAATGGTCTTGCTCCTGTGAGTCTAGATTTTCGAATCCGACGCAGAACTGATATTTAATTGTACCGTCAAGGGCCTCCTAATGACGATGGAACACAAATTGCGTCGAGATTCAATACATCGTCCTCCAGCCGACATGTATCCAAGGGGATATTGCTGCCACGGGCACCATATGGTCCGTCTCCTGTGAGTCTACATTTTCGAATCCGACGCAAATCCTGTAGTTAATTGTAACGTTGAGGGCCTCCTAATCACGATGGAACACTCAATTGCGTCGAGATCCAATTCATCGATCTCCCGCCGACTTGTCTCCAACGGGTTATTGCTGCCTCGGGCACCATGTGGTCCGTCTCCTGTGACTCTAGATTTTCGAATCCGACGCAAAAATGATAAATAATTGTAACGTTAAGCGCCTCCTAATGACCATAGAACACTCAAATTGCGTCGAAATTCAATAGATCGTCCTTCAGCCGACTTGTCTCCAAGCGTCCATTGCTGCCTCGGGCACCTTATGGTCGTTCTCCTGTGAGTCTACATTTTCGATTCCGACACATAACTGTCAGTTAGTTGTAACGTTCAAGCCCTCCTAATGACGATGGAACACTCCAATTGCGTCGAGATTCATTACATCGTCCTCCAGCCGACTTGTCTCCAAGGGGATATTGCTGCCTTGGGCACCATATAGTCCTTCTCATGTGAGTCTAGAATTTCGAATCCGACGCAAAACTGATAGTTAATTGTAACGTTCAGGACCTCCTAATGACGATGGAACACTCAAATTGCGTCGAGATTCAATACATCGTCCTCTAGCCGACTTGTCTCGAAAGGGTTATTGTAGTCTCGGGCACTTTATCCTCCGTCTCCTGTGAGTCTAGATTTTCGAATCCGACGCAAAACTGACGGTTAATTGTAACGTTCAGGGCCTGCTAATGACGATGGAACTCTCAAATCGCGTCGCTATTCAATATATCGTCCTCCAGCCGACTTGTCTCCAAAGGTCAATTGCTGCCTTTGGCACCTAATGGTGTTGCTCCTGTGAGTCTAGATATTCGAATCCAACGCAAAACTGATATTTAATTCTAACGTTAAGGGCCTCCTAATGACGATGAAACACTCAATTTGCGTCGAGATACAATACATCGTCCTCCAGCCGACTTGTCTCCAAGTGGATATTGCTGACTCGGGCACCATATGGTCCGTCTCAAGTGAGTCTAGATTTTCGAATCCGACGCAAAACTTGTAGTTAATTGTAACGTTCAGGGCCTCCTAATGACGACGGAACACTCAAATTACGTCGACATTAAATACATCGTCCACCCCCCGACTTGTCTCCAACGGGATATTGCTGCCTCGGTCACCATGTGGTCTGTCTCCTGTGAGTCCAGATATTCGCATCCGACGCAAAACGGAATGCTAATTGTAACGTTCAGAGCCTCTTAATGATGATGCAACACTCTAATTGCGTCGAGATTCAATACATCGTCCTCCAGCCGACTTGTCTCCAAGGGGATTTTACTGCCTCGGGCACCATATAGTCCTTCTCCTGTGAGTCTAGAATTTCGAATCCAACGCAAAACTGATATTTATTTGTAACGTTCAGGGCCTCCTAATGACGACGGAACACTCAAATTGTGTCGCGATTCAATACAAAGTCCTCCATCCGACTCCTCTCCAAGGGTCAATTGCTGCCTCGGGCACCTTATGGTCGTTTTCTTGTGAGTGTAGATTTTTGGATCCGACGCATAAGTGATAGTTAATTGTAACGTTCAGCGCCTCCTAATGACGATAGAACACTCAAATTGCATCGCGATTCCATACATCGTCCTCCAGCCGACATGTCTCCAAGGGTCAATTGCTGCCTTTGGCACCTAATGGTCTTGCTCCTGTGAGTCGAGATTTTCGAATCCGACGCAAAACTGATATATAATTGTACCGTTAAGGGCCTCCTAATGACGATGGAACACAATTAAAAATGCGTCGAGATTCAATACATCGTCCTCCAGCCGACTTGTCTCCAAGGGGATATTGCTGCCTCGGGCACCATATGTTCCGTCTCCTGTGAGTCTAGATTTTCGAATCCGACGCAAAACTTGTAGTTAATTATAACGTTGAGGGCCTCCTAATCACGATGGAACACTCAAGTGCGTCGAGATCCAATTCATCGACCTCTCGCCGACTTGTCTCCAACGGGTTATTGCTGCCTCGGGCACCATGTGGTCCGTCTCCTGTGAGTCTACATTTTCGAATCCGACGCAAAAATTATAGTTAATTGTACCGTTCAGCGCCTCCTAATGACCATAGAACACTCAAATTGCGTCGAGACTCAATACGTCGTCCTCCAGCCGACTTGTCTCCAAGGGGATATTGCTCCCTTGGGCACCATATAGTCTTTCTCCTGTGAGTCTAGATTTTCGTATCCGACGCATAAGTGATAGTTAATTGTAACGTTCAGCGCCTCCTAATGACGATAGAACACTCAAATTGCGTCGAGATTCAATACATCGTCCTCCAGCCGACTTGTCTCCAAGGGTCTATTGCTGCCTCGCGCACCTTATGGTCGTTCTACTCTGAGTCTACATTTTCGAATCCGACGCAAAACTGATAGTTAATTGTAACGTTCAGGGCTTCCTAATGACGATGGAACACTGAAATAGCGTCGAAATTCAATACATCGTCCTTCAGCCGACTTGCCTCCAAGCGTCCATTGCTGCCTCGGGCACCTTATCGTCGTTCCTCTGTGAGTCTAGATTTACGAATCCGAAGCAAAACTAATAATTAATTGTGACGTTCAGGGCCTCCTAATATCGATAGAACACTCAAATTGCGTCGAGATTCAATACGTCGTCCTCCAGCTGTCTTGTCTCCAAGGGGATATTGCTTCCTCGGGCACCATATGGTCCGTCTGCTGTGAGTCTAGATTTACGAATCCGACGCAAAACCTGTAGTTAATTGTAACGTTCAGGTCCTCCTAATGCCGATGGAACACTCAAATTACGTCGACATTAAATACATCGTCCACCCGCCGACTTGTCACCAATGGGATATTGCTGCCTCGGGCACCATGTGGTCCGTCTCCTGTGAGTCTAGATTTTCGCATCCGACGCGAAACTGATAGTTAATTGTTATGTTCAGGGCCTCCTAATGACGATGGAATACTCAAATGCGTCGAGATCCAATACATCGACCTCCCGCCGACTTGTCTCCAACGGGATATTGCTGCCTCGGGCACCATGTGGTCCGTCTCCTGTGAGTCTAGATTTTCGAATCCGACGCAAAAACGATAGTTAATTCTAACGTTCAGCGCCTCCTAATGACCATAGATCACTCAAATTGCGTCGAGATTCAATACGTCGTCCTCTAGACGACATGTCTACGAGGGGATATTGCTGCCTCGGACACCTTATGGTCAGCCTCCTGTGAGTCTAGATTTTCGAATCCGACGCAAAACCTGTAGTTAATAGTAACGTTAAGGGCCTCCTAATGACGATGGAACACTCAAATTACGTCGACATTAAATACATCGTCCACCCGCCGACTTGTTTCCAATGGGATATTGCTGCCTCGGGCACCGTGTGGTCCGTCTCCTGTGAGTGTAGACTTTCGAATCCGACGCGAAAATGATAGTTAATTGTAATGTTCAGGGCCACCTAATGACGATGGAACACTCAAATTGCGTGGAGATTCAATACATCGTACTCCAGCCGACTTGTCTCCATGGGTCTACTGCTACCTCGGTCACCTTATCTTCGTTCTCCTGTGAGTCGAGATATTCGAATCCGACGCAAAACGGACTGCTAATTGTAACGTTCAGAGCCTCCTAATGATGATGGGACACTCTAATTGCGTCGAGATTCAATACATCGTCCTCCAGCCGACATGTCTCCAAGTGGATATTGCTGCCTTAAGCACCATATAGTCCTTCTCCTGTGAGTCTAGAATTTCGAATCCGACGCAAAACAGATAGTTAATTGTAGCGTTCAGGAACACCTAATGACGATGGAACATTTAAATTGCGTCGCGATTCAATACATCCTCCTCTAGCCGACATTTCTCCAAGGGTCAATTGCTGCCTTTGGCACCTAATGGTCTTGCTCCTGTGAGTCTAGATTTTCGAATCCGACGCAAAACTGATACTTAATTGAAACGTTAAGGGCCTCCTAATGACGATGGAACACTCAAATTGCGTCGAGATTCAATAGATCGTCCTAAAGCCGACTTGTCTCCAGAGGGTTATTGCTGTCTCGATCACCTTATGCTCCGTCTCCTGTGAGTCTAGATTTTCGAAGCCGACACAAAACTGATGGTTAATTCTAACGTTCAGGGCCTCCTAATGACGATGGAACTCTCAAATTGCGTCGCGATTCAATACATTGTCCTCCATCCGACTTGACTCCAAGGGTCAATTGCTGCCTTGGCACCTAATGGTCTTGCTCCTGTGAGTCTAGATTTTCGAATCCAACGCAAAACTGATATTTAATTGTTACGTTAAGGGCCTCCTAATGACGATGGAACACTCAAATTGCGTCGAGATACAATACATCGTCCTCCAGCCGACTTGTCTCCAAGGGGATATTGCTGCCTCGGGCATTATATGGTCCGTCTCCTGTGAGTCTAGATTTTCGAATCCGACGCAAAACTTGTAGTTAATTGTAAAGATCAGGGCCTCCTAATGACGATGGAACACTCAATTGCGTCGAGATCCAATACATCGACCTCCCGCCGACTTGTCTCCAACGGGATATTGCTGCCTCGGGCACCATGTGGTCCGTCTCCTGTGAGTCTAGATTTTCGATTCCGACGCAAAAATGATATTTAATTGTAACGTTCAGCGCCTCCTAATGGCGATAGAACACTCAAATTGTGTCGAGATTTAATACGTTGTCCTCCAGTTGACTTGTCTCCAAGGGGATACTGCTGCCTCGGGCACCATATGGTCCGTCTCCAGTGAGTCTAGATTTTCTAATCCGACGCAAAACCTGAAGTTAATTGTAACGTTCAGGGCCTCCTAATGACGATGGAACACTCAAATTACGTCGACATTATATACATCGTCCTCCAGCCGACTTGTCTCCAAGGGTCAATTGCTGCCTAGGGCACCTTATGGTCGTTCTCCTGTGAGTCTAGATTTTCGGATCCGACGCGTAACTGATAGTTAATTGTAACGTTCAGCATCTCCTAATGACGATAGAACACTCAAATTGCGTCAGAATTCAATACATCGTCCTCCAGCCGACTTGTCTCCAAGGGGATATTGCTGCCTCGTGCACCTTATGGTCCGCCTCCTGTGAGTGTAGATTTTTGAATCCGACGCAAAAAAGATAGTTAATTGTAACGTTCATGGCCTCCTAATGACGATGGGACACTCAAAATGCGTCGAGAATCAATAGATCGTCCTCCAGTCGACTTGTCACCAAGGGGATATTGCTGCCTCTGGCACCATGTGGTCCGTCTCCTGTAGGTCCAGATATTCGAATCCGACGCAGAACGGACTGCCAATTGTAACGTTCAGAGCCTCCTAATGACGATGGAACACTCAAATTGCATCAAGATTCAATACATCGTCATTCAGCAGACTTGTCTCCAATGGTCTATTGCTGCCCCGGGCACCTTATGGTCGTTCTCCTCTGAGTCTACATTTTCGAATCCGACGCAAAAATGATAGTTAATTGTAACGTTAAGGCTCCTAATGACAATGGAACACTGAAATAGCGTCGAAATTCAATAGATTGTCCTTCAGCCGACTTGTCTCCAAGCGTCCATTGCTGAATCGGGCACCTTACGGTCGTTCTCCTGTGAGTCTACATTTTCGATTCCGACACATAACTGATAGACAATTGCAACTTTCAGGGCCTCCTAATGACGATGGAACACTCAAATTGCGTGGAGATTCAACACATCGTCCTCCAGCCGACTTGTCACCATGGGTCTACTTCTACCTCGGTCACCTTATCTTCGTTCTCCTGTGAGTCCAGATATTCGAATCCGACGCAAACCAGACTGCTAATTGTAACGTTCAGAGCCCCCTAATGATGATGGAACACTCTAATTGCGTCGAGATTCTATACATCGTCCTCCAGCCGACTTATCTCCAAGCGGATATTGCTGCCTTGGGCACCATATAGTCCTTCTCCTGTGAGTCTAGAATTTCGAATCCGACGCAAAACAGATAGTTAATTGAAACTTTCAGGACCACCTAATGACGATGGAACACTCAAATTGCGTCGAGATTCAATACATCGTCCTCCAGGCGACTTGTCTCCAAGGGGATATTGCTGCTTCGGGCACCATATGGTCCGTATCCTGTGAGTCTAGATTTTCGAATCCGACGCAAAACCTGTAGTTAATTGTAACGTTCAGGGCCTCCTAATGACGATGGAACACTCAGATTACGTCGACATTAAATACATCGTCCTCCAGCCGACTTGTCTCCAAGGGGATATTGCTGCCTCGTGCACCTTATGATCCGCCTCCTGTGAGTCTAGAATTTTGAATCCGACGCAAAACATATGGTTAATTGTAACGTTCATGGCCTCCTAATGACGATGGAACACTCAAATTGCGTCGAGAATCAATAGATCGTCCTCGAGGCGACTTGTCACCAAGGTGATATTGCTGCCTCGGGCACAATGTGGTCCGTCTCCTGTAGGTCCAGATATTCGAATCCGACGCAAAACGGACTGCCAATTGTAACTTTCAGAGCCTCCTAATGACGATGGAACACTGAAATAGCGTCGAAATTCAATAGATCGTCCTTCAGCCGACTTGTCTCCAAGCGTCCATTGCTGACTCTGGCACCTTATGGTCGTTCTCCTGTGAGTCTACATTTTGGATTCCGACACATAACTGATAGTTAATTGTAACGTTCAGGGCGTCCTAATGACGATGGAACACTCAAATTGCGTGGAGATTCAATACATCGTCCTCCAACCGACTTGTCTCCATGGGTCTAATGCTACCTCGGTCACCTTATCTTCGTTCTCCTGTGAGTCCAGATATTCGAATCCGACGCAAAACGGACTGCTAATTGTAACGTTCAGAGCCCCCTAATGATGATGGAACACTCTAATTGCGTCGAGATTCATTACAGCGTCCACCAGCCGCCTTGTCTCCAAGCGGATATTGCTGCCTCGGGCACCATATGGTCCGTCTCCTGTGAGTCTAGATTTTCGAATCCGACGCAAACCTTGTAGTTAAATGTAACGTTGAGGGCATCCTAATCACGATGCAACACTCATTTGCGTCGAGATCCAATTCATCGACCTCCCGCCGACTTGTCTCCAACGGGTTTTTGCTGCCTCGGGCACCAAGTGGTCCGTCTCCTATGAGTCTAGATTTTCGAATCCGACGAAAAAATGAGAATTACTTGTAACGTTCAGCGACTCCTAATGACCATAGAATACTCAAATTGCGTCGAGATTCAATACATCGTCCTCCAGCCGACTTGTCTCCAAGGGGATATTACTGAATCGTGCACTTTATGGTCCGCCTCCTGTGAGTCTAGATTTTCGAATCCGTCGCAAAACAGGTGGTTAGTTGTAACGTTCAGGACCACCTAATGACGATGGAACACTCAAATTGCGTCGAGACTGAATACAACGTCCTCCAGGCGACTTGTCTCCAAAGGTTTATTGCTGTCTCGGGCACCTTATGCTCCGTCTCCTGTGAGTCTGAATTTTCGAATCTGACGCAAAACTGATGGTTAATTGTAACGTTCAGGGCCTCCTAATGGCGATAGAACACTCAAATTGCGTCGAGATTCAATACGTTGTCCTCCAGCTGACGTGTCTCCAAGGGGATATTGCTGCCTCGGGCACCATATGGACCGTCTCCTGTGAGTCTAGATTTTCGAATCCGACGCAAAACCTGTAGTTAATTGTAACGTTCAGGGCCTCCCAATGACGATGGAACACTCAAATTACGTCGACATTAAATACATCGTCCTCCAGCCCACTTGTCTCCAAGGGTCAATTGCTGCCTAGGGCACCTTATCTTCGTTCTCCTGTGAGTCCAGATATTCGAATCCGACGCAAAACGGACTGCTAATTGTAACGTTCAGAGCCCCCTAATGATGATGGAACACTCTAATTGCGTCGAGATTCAATACATCGTCCTCCAGCCGACTTGTCTCCAAGCGGATATTGCTGCCTTGGGCACCATATAGTCCTTCTCCTTTGAGTCTAGAATTTCGAATCCGACGCAAAACAGATAGTTAATTGTAACGTTCAGGACCACCTTAGGACGATGGAACACTCAAATTGCGTCGAGATTCAATACATCGTCCTCCAGGCGACTTGTCTCCAAAGGTTTATTGCTGTCTCGGGCACCTTATGCTCCGTCTCCTGTGAGTCTAGATTTTCGAATCCGACGCAAAACTGAAGTTTAATTGTAACGTTCAGGGCCTCCTAATGACGATGGAACGCTCAAATTGCGTCGACTTTCAATACATAGTCCTCCAGCCGACTTGTCTCCAAGGGGATATTGCTGCCTCGGGCACCATATGGTCCGTCTCCTGTGAGTCTAGATTTTCGAATCCGACGCAAATCTTGTAGTTAATTGTAACGTTGAGGGCATCCTAATCACGATGGAACACTCATTTGCGTCGAGATCCGATTCATCGACCTCCCGCCGTCTTGTCTCCAGCGGGTTATTGCTGCCTCGGGCACCAAGTGGTCCGTCTCCTATGAGTGTAGATTTTCGAATCCGACGCAAAATTGATAGTTAATTGTAACGTTCAGCGATTCCTAATGACCATAGAATACTCAAATTGCGTCGAGATTCAATACGTCGTCCTCCAGCCGACTTGTCTACAAGGGGATATTGCTGCCTCGGGCAGCTTATTGTCCGCCTCCTGTGAGTCTAGATTTTCGGATCCGACGCATAAGTGATAGTTAATTGTAGCGTTCAGCGCCTCCTAATGACGATAGAATTCTCAAATTGCGTCGAGATTCAATACATCGTCCTCCAGCCGACTTGTCTCCAAGGGGATATTACTGCCTCGTGCACCTTATGTTCCGCCTCCTGTGAGTCTAGATTTTTGAATCCGTCGCAAAACAGTTGGTTAATTGTAACGTTCATGGCCTCCTAATGACGATGGAACACTCAAATTACGTCGAGAATCAATCTATCGTCCACCAATCGACTTGTCACCAAGGGGATATTGCTTTCTCGGGCACCATATGGTCCGTCTCCTGTAGGTTCAGATATTCGAATCCGACGCAAAACCGGACTGCCAGTTGTAACGTACAGATCCTCCTAATGACGATGGATCATTCAAATTGCATCAAGATTCAATACATCGTCATTCAGCCGACTTGTCTCCAAAGGGTTATTGCTGTCTCGTGCACCTTATGCTCCGTCTCCCGTGAGTCTAAATTTTCGAATCCGACGCAGAACTGTTGGTTAATTGTAACGTTCAGGGCCTCCTAAAGACGATGGAACTCTCAAATTGCGGCGAGATTCAATACATCGTCCTCCAGCCGACTAGTCTCCAAAGGGTTATTGCTGTCTCGGGCTCCTTATGCTCCGTCTCCCGAGAGTCTAGATTTTCGAATCCGACGCAAAACTGATGGTTAATTGTAACGTTCAGGGCCTCCTAATGACGATGGATCTCTCAAATTGCGTCGAGATTCAATACATCGTCCTCCAGCCGACTTGTCTCCATGGGTCTACTGCTACCTCGTTTACCTTATCTTCGTTCTCCTGTGAGTCCAGATATTCGATGCCGACGCAAGACGGACTGCTAATTGTAACGTTCAGAGCCTCCTAATGATGATGGACCACTCTAATTGCGTCGAGATTCAATACATCGTCCTCCAGCCGACTTGTCTCCAAGGGGATATTGCTGCCTTGGGCACCATATATTCCTTCTCCTGTGAGTCTAGAATTTCGAATCCGACGCAAAACTGATGGTTAATTGTAACGTTCAGGGCCTCCTAATGACGATGGAACTCTCAAATTGCGTCGAGATTCAATACATCGTCCTCCAGCCGACTTGTCTCCATGGGTCTACTGCTACCTCGTTTACCTTAACTTCGTTCTCCTGTGAGTCCAGATATTCGATGCCGACGCAAGACGGACTGCTAATTGTAACGTTCAGAGTCTCCTAATGATGATGGACCACTCTAATTGCGTCGAGATTCAATACATCGTCCTCCAACCGACTTGTCTCCAAGGGGATATTGCTGCCTTGGGCACCATATAGTCCTTCTCCTGTTAGTCTAAAATTTCGAATCCGAAGCATAACTGATAGTTAATTGTATCGTTCAGGACCTCCTAATGACGATGGAACTCTCAAATTGCGGCGAGATTCAATACATCGTCCTCCAGCTGACTTGTCTCCAAGGGGATATTGCTGCCTTGGGCACCTTATATTCCTTCTCCTGTGAGTCTAGAATTTCGAATCCGACGCAAAACTGATGGTTAATTGTATCGTTCAGGACCTCCTAATGACGATGGAACACTCAAATTGCGGCGAGATTCAATACATCGTCCTCCAGCCGACTTGTCTCCATAGGGTTATTGCTGTCTCGGGCACCTTATGCTCCGTCTCCCGTGAGTCTAGATTTTCGAATCCGACGGAAAACTGATGGTTAATTGTAACGTTCAGGGCCTCCTAATGACGACGGAACTCTCAAATTGCGTCGCGATTCAATACATCGTCCTCCAGCCGACTTGTCTCCGATGGTCAATTGCTGCCTTTGGCACCGAATGGTCTGGCTCCTGTGAGTCTAGATTTTCGAGTCCGACGCACAACTGATATTTAAATGTAACGATAAGGGCCTCCTAATGACGAAGGAACATTCAAATTGCGTCGAGATACAATACATCGTCCTCCAACCGACTTGTCTCCAAGGGGATAGTGCTGCCTTGGGCACCATATAGTCCTTCTCCTGTGAGTCTAGAATTTCGAATCCGACGCAAAACAGATAGTTAATTGTAACGTTCAGGACCACCTAATGACGATAGAACACTCAAATTGCGTCGAGACTCAATACATCGTCCTCCAGGCGACTTGTCTCCAAAGGTTTATTGCTGTGTCGGGCACCTTATGCTCCGTCTCCTGTGAGTCCAGATTTTCGAAACTGACGCAAAACGGATGGTTAATTGTAACGTTCAGGGCCTTCTAATGACGATGGAACACTCAAATTGCGTCGCGATTCAATATATCGTCCTCCAGCCGACTTGACTCCAAGGGTCAATTGCTGCCTTGGCACCTAATGTTCTTGCTCCTGTGAGTCTAGATTTTGGAATCCGACGCAAAACTGTTATTTAATTGTAACGTTATGGGCCTCCTAATGACGATGGAACACTCAAATTGCGTCGAGATACAATACATCGTCCTCCAGCCGACTTGTCTCCAAGGGGATATTGCTGCCTCGGGCACCATATGGTCCGTCTCCTGTGAGTCTACATTTTCGAATCCGACGCAAAACTTGTAGTTAATTGTAAAGTTCAGGGCCTCCTAATGACGATGGAACACTGAATTGCGTCGAGATCCAATACATCGACCTCCCGACGACTTGTCTCCAACGGGATATTGCTGCCTCGGGCACCATGTGGTCCGTCTCCTGTGAGTCTAGATTTTCGATTCCGACGCAAAAATGATATTTAATTATTACGTTCAGCGCCTCCTAATGGCGATAGAACACTCAAATTGCGTCGAGATTCAATACGTTGTCCTCCAGCTGACTTGTCTTTAAGGGGATATTGCTGCCTCCGGCACCATGCGGTCCGTCTCGTGTAGGTCCAGATATTCGAATCCGACGCAAGACGGACTGCCAATTGTAACGTTCAGAGCCTCCTAATGACGATGGAACACTGTTATTGCACCAAGATTCAATACATCGTCATTCAGCCGACTTGTCTCCAACGGTCTATTGCTGCCTCGGGCACCTTATGGTCGTTCTCCTCTGAGTCTACATTTTAGAATCCGACGCAAAACTGATGGTTAATTGTAACGTTCAGGGCCTCCTAATGACGATGGAACTCTCAAATTGCGTCGAGATTCAATACATCGTCCTCCAGCCGACTTGTCTCCATGGGTCTACTGCTACCTCGTTTACCTTATCTTCGTTCTCCTGTGAGTCCAGATATTCGATGCCGACGTAAGACGGACTGCTAATTGTAACGTTCAGAGCCTCCTAATGATGATGGACCACTCTAATTGCGACGAGATTCAATACATCGTCCTTCAACCGACTTGTCTCCAAGGGGATATTGCTGCCTTGGGCACCATATAGTCCTTCTCCTGTTAGTCTAAAATTTCGAATCCGAAGCATAACTGATAGTTAATTGTATCGTTCAGGACCTCCTAATGACGATGGAACACTCAAATTGCGGCGAGATTCAATACATCGTCCTCCAGGCGACTTGTCTCCAAAAGGTTATTGCTGTCTCGGCCACCTTATGCTCCGTCTCCCGTGAGTCTAGATTTTCGAATCCGACGCAAAACTGATGGTTAATTGTAACGTTCAGGGCCTCCTGATGACGATGGAGCTCTCAAATTGCGTCGCGATTCAATACATCGTCCTCCAGCCGACTTGTCTCCAATGGTCAATTGCTGCCTTTGGCACCGAATGGTCTGGCTCCTGTGAGTCTAGATTTTCGAGTCTGACGCACAACTGATATTTAAATGTAACGATAAGGGCCTCCTAATGACGAAGGAACATTCAAATTGCGTCGAGATACAATACATCGTCCTCCAGCCGACTTGTCTCCAAGGCGATGTTGCTGCCTTGGGCACCATATAGTCCTTCTCCTGTGAGTCTAGAATTTCGAATCCGACGCAAAACAGGTAGTTAATTGTAACGTTCAGGACCACCTAATGACGATGGAACACTCAAATTGCGTCGAGACTCAATACATCGTCCTCCAGGCGACTTGTCTCCAAAGGTCTATTGCTGTCTCGGGCACCTTATGCTCCGTCTCCTGTGAGTCTAGATTTTCGAATCTGACGCAAAACTTGTAGTTAATTGTAAAGTTCAGGGCCTCCTAATGACGATGGAACACTCAATTGCGTCGAGATCCAATACATCGACCTCCCGCCGACTTGTCCCCAACGGCATATTGCTGCCTCGGGCACCATGTGGTCCGTCTCCTGTGAGTCTAGATTTTCGATTCCGACGCAAAAATGATAGTTAATTATAACGTTCAGCGCCTCCTAATGGCGATAGAACACTCAAATTGCGTCGAGATTCAATACGTTGTCCTCCAGCTGACTTGTCTCCAAGGGGATATTGCTGCCTCGGGAACCATTTGGTCCGTCTCCTGTGAGTCTAGATTTTCGAATCCGACGCAAAACCTGTAGTTAATTGCAACGGTCAGGGCCTCCTAATGACGATGGAACACTCAAATTACGTCGACATTAAATACATCGTCCTCCAGCCGACTTGTCTCCAAGGGTCAATTGCTGCCTAATGCACCTTATGGTCGTTCTCCTGTGAGTTTAGATTTTCGGATCCGACGCATAACTGTTAGTTAATTGTAACGTTCAGCGCCTCCTAATGACGATAGAACACTCAAATTGCGTCGGAATACAATACATCGTCCTCCAGCCGACTTGTCTCCAAGGGGATATTGCTGCCTCGTGCACCTTATGGTCCGCCTCCTGTGAGTCTAGAATTTTGAATCCGACGCAAGACAGATAGTTAATTGTAACGTTCATGGCCTCCTAATGACGATGGAACACTCAAATTGCGTCGAGAATCAATAGATCGTCCTCCAGTCGACTTGTTACCAAGGGGATATTGCTGCCTCGGGCACCATGTGGTCCGTCTCCTGTAGGTCCAGATATTCGAATCCGACGCAAAACGGACTGCCAATTGTAACGTTCAGAGCCTCCTAATGACGATGGAACACTCAAATTGCATCAAGATTCAATACAACGTCATTCAGCCGACTTGTCTCCAACGGTCTATTGCTGCCACGGGCACCTTATGGTCGTGCACCTCTGAGTCCACATTTTCGAATCCGACGCAAAACAAATGGTTAATTGTAACGTTGATGGCCTCCTAATGACGATGGAACACTCAAATTGCGTCGAGATTCAATACATCGTCCTCCAGCCGACTTGTCTCCATGGGTCTACTGCTACCTCTGTCACATTATCTTCGTTCTCCTGTGGGTCCAGATATTCGAATCCGACGCTAAACGGACTGCTAATTGTAACGTTCAGAGCCTCCTAATGATGATGGAACGCTCTAATTGCGTCGAGAATCAATACATCGTCCTCCAGCCGACTTGTCTCCAAGGGGATATAGCTGCCTCGGGCACCATATGGTCCGCCTCCTGTGAGCCTAGATTTTCGAATCCGACGCAAAACTGATATTTAATTGTAACGTTCAGCGATTCCTAATGACCATAGAATACTCAAATTGCGTCGAGTTTCAATACGTCGTCCTCCAGCCGACTTGTCTACAAGGGGATATTGCTGCCTCGGGCAGCCTATTATCCGCCTCCTGTGAGTCTAGATTTTCGGATCCGACGCATAAGTGATAGTTAATTGTAACGTTCAGCGCCTCCTAATGACGATAGAATACTCAAATTGCGTCGAGATTCAATACATCGTTCTCCAGCCGACTTGTCTCCAAGGGGATATTACTGCCTCGTGCACCTTATGTTCCGCCTCCTGTGAGTCTAGATTTTTGAATCCGTCGCAAAACAGTTGGTTCATTGTAACGTTCATGGCCTCCTAATGACGATGGAACACTCAAATTACGTCGAGAATCAATACATCGTCCACCAATCGACTTGTCACCAAGGGGATATTGCTGTCTCGGGCACCATATGGTCCGTCTCCTGTAGGTTCAGATAATCGAATCCGACGCAAAACCGGACTGCCAGTTGTAACGTACAGAGCCTCCTAATGACGATGGATCACTCAAATTGCATCAAGATTCAATACATCGTCATTCAGCCGACTTGTCTCCAAAGGGTTATTGCTGTCTCGTGCACCTCATGCTCCGTCTCCCGTGAGTCTAAATTTTCGAATCCGACGCAAAACTGATGGTTAATTGTAACGTTCAGGGCCTCCTAATGACGATGGATCTCTCAAATTGCTTTGAGATTCAATACATCGTCCTCCAGCCGACTTGTCTCCATGGGTCTACTGCTACCTCGTTTACCTTATCTACGTTCTCCTGTGAGTCCAGATATTCGATGCCGACGCAAGACGGACTGCTAATTGTAACGTTCAGAGCCTCCTAATGATGATGGACCACTCTAATTGCGTCGAGATTCAATACATCGTCCTCCAGCCGACTTGTCTCCAAGGGGATATTGCTGCCTTGGGGACCATATATTCCTTCTCCTGTGAGTCTAGAATTTCGAATCCGACGCAAAACTGACGGTTAATTGTAACGTTCAGGGCCTCCTAATGACTATGGAACTCTCAAATTGCGTCGAGATTCAATACATCGTCCTCCAGCCGACTTGTCTCCATGGGTCTACTGCTACCTCGTTTACCTTATCTTCGTTCTCCTGTGAGTCCAGATATTCGATGCCGACGCAAGACGTACTGCTAATTGTAACGTTCAGAGTCTCCTAATGATGATGGACCACTCTAATTGCGTCGAGATTCAATACATCGTCCTCCAACAGACTTGTCTCCAAGGGGATATTGCTGCCTCGGGCACCATATGGTCCGTCTCCTGTGAGTCTAGATTTTCGAATCCGACGCAAATCTTGTAGTTAATTGTAACGTTGAGGGCATCCTAATCACGATGGAACACTCATTTGCGTCGAGATCCGATTCATCGTCCTCCAGCCGACTTGTCTCCAAGGGGATATTGCTGCCTCGGGCACCATATGGTCCGTTTCCTATGAGTGTAGATTTTCGAATCCGACGCAAAATTGATAGTTAATTGTAACGTTCAGCGATTCCTAATGACCATAGAATACTCAAATTGCGTCGAGTTTCAATACGTCGTCCTCCAGCCGACTTGTCTACAAGGGGATATTGCTGCCTCGGGCAGCCTATTATCCGCCTCCTGTGAGTCTAGATTTTCGGATCCGACGCATAAGTGATAGTTAATTGTAACGTTCAGCGCCTCCTAATGACGATAGAATACTCAAATTGCGTCGAGATTCAATACATCGTTCTCCAGCCGACTTGTCTCCAAGGGGATATTACTGCCTCGTGCACCTTATGTTCCGCCTCCTGTGAGTCTAGATTTTTGAATCCGTCGCAAAACAGTTGGTTCATTGTAACGTTCATGGCCTCCTAATGACGATGGAACACTCAAATTACGTCGAGAATCAATACATCGTCCACCAATCGACTTGTCTCCAAGGGGATATTGCTGCCTCGGGCACCATATGGTCCGTCTCCTGTGAGTCTACATTTTCGAATCCGACGCAAAACTTGTAGTTAATTGAAATGTTCAGGGCCTCCTAATGACGATGGAACACTCAATTGCGTCGAGATCCAATACATCGACCTCCCGCCGACTTGTCTCCAAGGGGATATTGCTGCCTCGGGCACCATGTGGTCCGTCTCCTGTGAGTCTAGATTTTCGATTCCGACGCAAAAATGATAGTTAATTATAACGTTCAGCGCCTCCTAATGGCGATAGAACACTCAAATTGCGTCGAGATTCAATACGTTGTCCTCCAGCTGACTTGTCTTTAAGGGGATATTGCTGCCTCCGGCACCATGTGGTCCGTCTCGTGTAGGTCCAGATATTCGAATCCGACGCAAGACGGACTGCCAATTGTAACGTTCAGAGCGTCCTAATGACGATGGAACACTGATATTGCACCAAGATTCAATACATCGTCATTCAGCCGACTTGTCTCCAACGGTCTATTGCTGCCTCGGGCACCTTATGGTCGTTCTCCTCTGAGTCTACATTTTCGAATCCGACGCAAAACTGATGGTTAATTGTAACGTTCAGGGCCTCCTAATGACGATGGAACTCTCAAATTGCGTCGAAATTCAATACATCGTCCTCCAGCCGAGTTGTCTCCATGGGTCTACTGCTACCTCGTTTACCTTATCTTCGTTCTCCTGTGAGTCCAGATATTCGATGCCGACGCAAGACGGACTGCTAATTGTAACGTTCAGAGCCTCGTAATGATGATGGACCACTCTAATTGCGTCGAGATTCAATACATCGTCCTCCAACCGACTTGTCTCCAAGGGGATATTGCTGCCTTGGGCACCATATAGTCCTTCTCCTGTTAGTCTAAAATTTCGAATCCGAAGCATAACTGATAGTTAATTGTATCGTTCAGGACCTCCTAATGACGATGGAACACTCAAATTGCGGCGAGATTCAATACATCGTCCTCCAGGCGACTTGTCTCCAAAAGGTTATTGCTGTCTCGGCCACCTTATGCTCCGTCTCCCGTGAGTCTAGAATTTCGAATCCGACGCAAAACTGATGGTTAATTGTAACGTTCAGGGCCTCCTAATGACGATGGAACTCTCAAATTGCGTCGCGATTCAATACATCGTCCTCCAGCCGACTGTCTCCAATGGTCAATTCCTGCCTTTGTCACCGAATGGTCTGGCTCCTGTGAGACTAGATTTTCGAGTCTGACGCACAACTGATATTTAAATGTAACGATAAGGGTCTCCTAATAACGAAGGAACATACAAATTGCGTCGAGATACAATACATCGTCCTCCAGCCGACTTGTCTCCAAGGGGATGTTGCTGCCTTGGGCACCATATAGTCCTTCTCCTGTGAGTCTAGAATTTCAAATCCGACGCAAAACAGGTAGTTAATTGTAACGTTCAGGACCACCTAATGACGATGGAACACTCAAATTGCGTCGAGACTCAATACATCGTCCTCCAGGCGACTTGTCTCCAAAGGTTTATTGCTGTCTCGGGCACCTTATGCTCCGTCTCCTGTGAGTCTAGATTTTCGAATCTGACGCAAAACTTGTAGTTAATTGTAAAGTTCAGGGCCTCCTAATGACGATGGAACACTCAATTGCGTCGAGATCCAATACATCGACCTCCCGCCGACTTGTCTCCAACGGGATATTGCTGCCTCGGGCACCATGTGGTCCGTCTCCTGTGAGTCTAGATTTTCGATTCCGACGCAAAAATGATGGATAATTATAACGTTCAGCGCCTCCTAATGGCGATAGAACACTCAAATTGCGTCGAGATTTAATACGTTGTCCTCCAGCTGACTTGTCTCCAAGGGGATATTGCTGCCTCGGGAACCATTTGGTCCGCCTCCTGTGAGTCTAGATTTTCGAATCCGACGCAAAACTGATATTTAATTGTAACGTTAAGGGCCTCCTAATGACGATGGAACACTCAATTTGCGTCGAGATTCAATACATCGTCCTCCAGCCGACTTGTCTGCAAGGGGATATTGCTGCCGCGGGCACCATATGGTCCGTCCTCTGTGAGTCTAGATTTTCGAATCCGACGCAAAACTGATAGTTAATTGTAACGTTCATGGCCTCCTAATGACGATGGAACACTCAAATTGCGTCGAGATTCAATACATCGTCCTCCAGCCGACTTGTCTGCAAGGGGATAATGCTGCCTCGGGCACTTTATCGTCGTTCCTCTGTGAGTCTAGATTTACGAATCCGACGCAAAACTAATAGTTAATTGTAACGTTCAGGGCCTCCTAATGGCGATAGAACACTCAAATTGCGTCGAGATTCAATACGTCGTCCTCCAGTCGACTTGTCACCAAAGGGGATATTGTTGCCTCGGCCACCATATGGTCCGTCTCCTGTGAGTCTAGATTTTCGAATCCGACGCAAAACCTGTAGTTAATTGTAACGTTCAGAGCCTCCTAATGATGATGGAACACTCTAATTGCGTCGAGATTTAATACATCGTCCTCCAGCCGACTTGTCTCCAAAGGGATATTACTGCCTCGGGCACCATTTATTCCTTCTCCTGTGAATCTAGAACTTCGAATCGAACGCAAATCTGATGGTTAATTGTAATGTTCAGGGCCACCTAATGACGATAGAACACTCAAATTGCGTCGAGTTTCAATACATCGTCCTCCAGCCGACTTGACTCCATGGGTCTACTGCTACCTCGGTCACCTTATGCTCGTTCTCCTGTGAGTCCAGATATTAGAATCCGACGCAAAACGGACTGCTAATTGTAACGTTCAGAGCGTCTTAATGATGATGGAACACTCTAATTGCGTCGCGATTCAATACATCGTCCTCCAGCCGACTTGTCTCCAAGGGGATATTACTGCCTCGGGCACCATATTTTCCTCCTCCTGTGAGTCTAGATTTTCGGATCCGACGCATAACTGATAGTTAATTGGAATGTTCAGCGCCTCCTAATGACGATGGAACACTCAAATTGCGTCGGAATTCAATACATCGTCCTCCAGCCGACTTGGCTCGAAGGGGATATTGCTGCCTCGTGCACCTTATGGTCCGCCTCCTGTGAGTCTAGATTTTCAAATCCGACGCAAAACAGATGGTTAATTGTAACGTTCATGGCCTCCTAATGACGATGGAACACTCAAATCGCGTCGAGATTCAATAGATCGTCCTCCAGTCGACTTGTCACCTAGGGGATATTGCTGGCTCGGGCACCATATGGTCCATCTCCTGTAGGTCCAGATATACGAATCCGACGCAAAACGGACTGCCAATTGTAACGTTCAGAGCCTCCTAATGACGATGGAACACTCAAATTGCATCAAGATTCAATACATCCTCATTTAGCCGACTTGTCTCCAACGGTCTATTGCTGCCTCGGGCACCTTATGGTCGTTCACCTCTGAGTCCACATTTTCGAATCAGACGCAAAACTGATAGTTAATTGCAACATTCAGGGCCTCCTAATGACGATGGAACACTGAAATAGCGTCGAAATTCAATACATCGTCCTTCAGCCGACTTGTCTCTAAGTGTCCATTGCTGACTCGGGCACCATATAGTCCTTCTCCTGTGAGTCTAGAATTTCGAATCCGACGCAAAACTGATAGTTAATTGTAGCGTTCAGGACCACCTAATGACGATGGAACACTCAAATTGCGTCGAGATTCAATACATCGTCCTCCAGCCGAATTGTCTCCAAAGGGTTATTGCTTTCTCGGGCTACTTATGCTCCGTCTCCTGTGAGTTTAGATTTTCGAATCCGACGCAAAACTGATGGTTAAATTAACGTTCAGGGCTTCCTAATGACGATGGAATACTCAAATTGCGTCGCGATTCAATACATCGTCCTCCAGCCGACATGTCTCCAAGGGTCAATTGCAGCCTTTGGCACCTAATGGTCTTTCTCCTGTGAGTCTAGATTTTCGAATCCGACGCAAAACTGATATTTAATTGTAACGTTAATGGCCTCCTAATGACGATGGAACACTCAATTTGCGTCGAGATTCAATACATCGTCCTCCAGCCGACTTGTCTCCAAGGGGATATTGCTGCCTCGGGCACCATATGGTCCGTCTCCTGTGAGTCTAGATTTTCGAATCCGACGCAAAACTTGTAGTTAATTGTAACGTTGAGGGCCTCCTAATCACGATGGAACACTCAATTGCGTCGAGATCCAATTCATCGACCTCCCGTCGACTTGTCTCCACTGGGTTATTGCTGCCTCGGGCACCATGTGGTCCGTCTCCTGTGAGTCTAGATTTTCGAATCCGACGCAAAAATGATAGATAATTGTAACGTTCAGCGCCTCCTAATGACCATACAACACACAAATTGCGTCGAGATTCAATACGTCGTCCTCTAGACGACTTGTCTACAAGGGGATATTGCTGCCACGGGCACCATATGGTCCGTCTCCTGTGAGTCTACATTTTCGAATCCGACGCAAAACTGATAGTTAATTGTAACGTTCATGGCCTCCTAATGACGATGGAGCACTCAAATTGCGTCGAGATTCAATACATCGTCCTCAAGCCGACTTGTCTGCAAGTGGATAATGCTGCCTCGGGCACCTTATCGTCGTTGTTCTGTGAGTCTAGATTTACGAATCCGACGCAAAACTAATAGTTAATTGTAATGTTCAGGGCCACCTAATGACGATAGAACACTCAAATTGCGTCGAGATTCAATACATCGTCCTCCAGCCGACTTGACTCCATGGGTCTACAGCTACCTCGGTCACCTTATGGTCGTTCTCCTGTGAGTCCAGATATTCGAATCCGACGCAAAACCGACTGCTAATTGTAACGTTCAGAGCGTCTTAATGATGATGGAACACTCTAATTGCGTCGAGATTCAATACATTGTCCTCCAGCCGACTTGTCTCCAAGGGGATATTGCTGCCTCGTGCACCTTATGGTCCGCCTATTGTGAGTCTATATTTTCGAATCCGACGCAAAACAGATGGTTAATTAAAACGTTCATGGCCTCCTAATGACGATGGAACACTCAAATTGCGTCGAGATTCAATAGATCGTCCTCCAGTCGACTTGTCACCAAGGGGATATTGCTGCCTCGGGCACCATATGGTCCATCTCCTGTAGGTCCAGATATACGAATCCGACGCAAAACGGACTGCTAATTGTAACGGTCAGAGCCTCCTAATGATGATGGAACACTCTAATTGCGTCGAGAATCAATACATCGTCCTCCGGCCGACTTGCCTCCAAGTGGATATCGCTGCCTTGGGCACCATATAGTCCTTCTCCTGTGAGTCTAGAATTTCGAATCCGACGCAAAACAGATAGTTAATTGTAACGATCAGGACCACCTAATGACGATGGAACACTCAAATTGCGTCGAGATTCAATACATCTTCCTCCAGCCGAATTGTCTCCAAAGGGTTATTGCTGTCTCGGGCACCTTATGCTCCGTCTCCTGTGAGTCTAGATTTTCGTATCCGACGCAAAAATGATAGTTAATTGTAACGTTGAAGGCCTCCTAATGACCATAGAACACTCAAATTGCGTCGAGATTCAATACGTCGTCCTCCAGTCGACTTGTCACCAAGGGGATATTGCAGCCTCGGGCACCATATGGTCCGTCTCCTGTGAGTCTAGATTTTGGAATCCGACGCAAAACCTGTTGTTAATGGTAACGTTCAGGGCCTCCTAATGACGTTGGAACACTCTAATTGCGTCGAGATTCAATACATCGTCCTCCATCCGACTTGTCTCCAAAGGGATATTACTGCCTCGTGCACCATATAGTCCTTCTCCTGTGAATATAAAATTTCGTTTCCAACGCAAAACTGATGGTTAATTGTAACGTTCAGGGCCTCCTAATGACGATGGAACACTCAAATTGCGTCGCGATTCAATACAACGTCCTCCAGCCGAATTGTCTCCAAGGGTCAATTGCTGCCTCGGGCACCGTATGGTCGTTCTGCTGTGAGTCTAGATTTTCAGATCCGACGCATAAGTGATAGTTAATTGTAACGTTCAGCGCCTCCTAATGACGATAGAACACTCAATTTGCGTCGAGATTCAATACATCGTCCTCCAGCCGACTTGTCTCCAAGGGGATATTGCTGCCACGTGCACCTTATTGTACGCCTAATGTGAGTCTAGATTTTCGAATCCGACGCAAAACAGTTGGTTAATTGTAACGTTCATGGCCTCCTAATGACGATGGAACACTCAAATTGCGTCGACATTCAATACATCGTCCTCCAATCGACTTGTCACCAAGGGGATATTGTTGCCCCAGGCACCATATGGTCCGTCTCCTGTAGGTCCAGATATTCGAATCCGACGCAAAATGGACTGCCAATTGTAACGTTCAGAGCCTCCTAATGACGGTGGAACAGTCAAATTGCATCAAGATTCAATACATCGTCATTCAGCCGACTTGTCTCCAAAGGACTATTGCTGCCTCAGGCACCTTATGGTCGCTCTCCTCTGAGTCTACATTTTCGAATCCGACGCAAAACTGATAGTTAATTGTGACGTTCATGGCCTCCTAATGACGATGGAACACTGAAATAGCGTCGAAATTCAATACATCGTCCTTCTGCCGACATGTCTCCAAGCGTCCATTGCTGCCTCGGGCAACTTATGGTCGTTCTATTGTGAGTCTACATTTTCGATTCCGACACATAACTGATAGTTAGTTGTAACGTTCAGGGCCTCCAAATGACGATGGAACACTCAAATTGCGTCGAGATTCAATACATCGTCCTCCAGCCGACTTGTCTCCATGGGTCTACTGCTACCTCGTTCACCTTATCTTCGTTCTCTTGTGAGTCCAGATATTCGAATCCGTCGCAAAACGGACTGCTAATTGTAACGTTCAGAGCCTCCTAATGATGACGGAACAATCTAATTGCGTCGAGATTAGATACATCGTCCTCCAGCCGACTTGTCTCCAAGGGGATATTGCTGCCTTCTCCTGTGAGTCTAGAATTTCGAATCCGACGCAAAACTGATAGTTAATTGTTACGTTCAGGACCTCCTAATGACGATGGAACACTCAAATTGCGTCGAGATTCAATACATCGTCCTCCAGCCGACTTGTCTCCATAGGGTTATTGCTGTCTCGGGCACCTAATGCTCCGTCTCCTGTGAGTCTAGATTTTACAATCCGACGCAAAACTGATGGTTAATTGTGTTCAGGGTCTCCTAATGACGATGGAACACTCAAATTGCGTCGCGATTCAATGCATCGTCCTCCAGCCGACTTGTCTCCAAGGGTCAATTGCTGACTTTGGCACCTAATGGTCTTGCTCCTGTGAGTCTGGATTTTCGAATCCGACGCAAAACTGATATTTAATTGTAACGTTAAGGGCCTTCTAATGACGATGGAACACTGAAATAGCGTCGAAATTCAATACATCGTCCTTCAGCCGACATGTCTCCAAGCGTCCATTGCTGCCTCCTGCACCTTATGGTCGTTCGCCTGTGAGTCTACATTTTCGATTCCGAAACATAACTGATAGTTAGTTGTAACGTTCAGGGCCTCCAAATGACGATGGAACACTCAAATTACTTCGAGATCCAATACATCGTCCTCCAGCCGACTTCTCTCCAAGGGGATATTGCTGCCTCGGGCACCATGTGGTCCGTCTCCTGTGAGTCTAGATTTTCGTATCCGACGCAAAACCTGTAGTTAATTGTAACGTTCAGGGCCTCCCAATGACGATGGAACACCCATATTACGTCGACATTAAATACATCGTCCACCCGCCGACTTGTCTCCAATGGGATATTGCTGCCTCGGGCACCATGTGGTCCGTCTCCTGTGAGTCTAGATTTTCGAATCCGACGCGAAACTGATAGTTATTTGTAATGTTCAGGGCCTCGTAATGACGATGGAACACTCAAATTGCGTCGAGATTCAATACAGCGTCCTCCAGCCGACTTGTCTCCATGGGTCTACTGCTACCTCGGTCACCTTATGGTCGTTCTCCTGTGAGTCCAGATATTCGAATCCAACGCAAAACGGACTGCTAATTGTAACGTTCAGAGCCTCTTAATGATGATGGAACACTCTAATTGCGTCGAGATTCAATACATCGTCCTCCAGCCGACTTGTCTCCATGGGTCTACTGCTACCTCGTTCACCTTATCTTCGTTCTCTTGTGAGTCCAGATATTCGAATCCGACGCAAAACGGAATGCTAATTGTAACGTTCAGAGCCTCCTAATGATGACGGAACACTCTAATTGCGTCGAGATTCAATACAACGTCCTGCAGCCGACTTGTCTCCAAGGGGATATTGCTGCCTTGGGCACTATATAGTCCTTCTCCTGTGAGTCTAGAATTTCGAATCCGACGCAAAACTGATAGTTAATTGTAACGTTCAGGACCTCCTAATGACGATGGAACACTCAAATTGCGTCGAGATTCAATAGATCGTCCTCCAGCCGACTTGTCTCCAAACGGTTATTGCTGTCTCGGGCACATTATGCTCCGTCTCCTGTGAGTCTAGTTTTTCGAATCCGACGCAAAACTGATGGTTAATTGTAACGTTCAGGGCCTCCTAATTACAATGGAACACTCAAATTGCGTCGCGATTCAATACTTCGTCCCCCAGCCGACTTGCCTCCAAGGGTCAATTGCTGCCTCGGGCACCTTATAGTCGTTCTCCTGTGAGTCCAGATTTTCGGATCCGACGCATAACTGATAGTTAATTGAAACGTTCAGCGCCTCCTAATGACGATAGAATACTCAAATTGCGTCGAGATTCAATACATCGTCCTCCAGCCGACTTGTCTCCATGGGCCTACTGCTACCTCGGTCACCTTATCTTCGTTCTCCTGTGAGTCCAGATATTCGAATCCAACGCAAACGGACAGCTAATTGTAACGTTCAGAGCCTCCTAATGATGATGGAACACTCTAATTGCGTCGAGATTCAATACATCGTCCTCCTGCCGACTTGTCTCCATGGGGATATTGCTGCCTTGGGCACCATATAGTCCTTCTCTTGTGAGTCTAGAATTTCGAATCCGACGCAAAACAGATAGTTAATTGTAACGTTCAGAGCCTCCTAATGATGATGGAACACTCTAATTGCGTCGAGATTCAATACATCGTCCTCCTGCCAACTTGTCTCCATGGGGATATTGCTGCCTTGGGCACCATATAGTCCTTCTCTTGTGAGTCTAGAATTTCGAATCCGACGCAAAACAGATAGTTAATTGTAACGTTCAGGACCACCTAATGACGATGGAACACTCAAATTGCGTCGAGATTCAATTCATCGTCCTTCAGCCGACATGTCTCCAAGGGTCTTTTGCTGCCTCGGGCACCTTATGGTCGTTCTCCTGTGAGTCTAGATTTTCGTATCCGACGCAAAAATGATAGTTAATTGTAACGTTCAGGGCCACCTAATCACGATGGAACACTCAAATTGCGTCGAAATTCAATACATAGTCCTCCAGCCGACTTGTCTCCAAGGGGATATTGCTGCCTCGGGCACTTTATGGTCGTTCACCTCTGAGTCTAGATTTTCGAATCCGACGCAAAACTGATAGTTAATTGTAACGTTCAGGGCCTCCTAGTGACGATGGAACACTCAAATAGCGTCGAGATTCAATGCATCGTCCTTCAGCCGACTTGTCTCCAAGCGTCCATTGCTGCCTCGGGCACCTTATGGTCGATCTCCTGTGAGTCTACTTTTTCGATTCCGACACATAACTGATGGTTAATTGTAACGTTCAGGGCCTCCTAATGAAAATGGAACAGTGAAATTGCGTCGAGATTCAATACATCGTCCTCCAGCCGCCTTGTCTCTATGGGTCTACTGCTACCTCGGTCACCTTATCTTCGTTCTCCTGTGAGTCCAGATATTCGAATCCGACGCAAAACGGACTGCTAATTGTAACGTTCAGAGCCACCTAATGACGATGGAATACCAAAATTGCGTGGAGATTCAATACATCGTCCTCCAGCCGACTTGTCTCCAAGGGGATATTCCTGCCTTGGGCACCATATAGTCCTGCCCCTGTGAGTCTAGAATTTCGAATCCGACGCAAAACTGATAGTTGATTGTTACGTTCATGCCCTCCTAATGACGATGGAACACTCAAATTGCGTCGAGATTCAATACATCGTCCTCCAGCCGACTTGTCTCCAAAGGGATATTGCTGCCTCGGGCACCATATGGTCCGTCTCCTGTGAGTCTAGATTTTCGAATCCGACGCGAAACTGATAGTTAATTGTAACGTTCAGCGCCTCCTAATGACGATAGAACACTCAAATTGCGTCGAGATTCAATACGTCGTCCTCCAGCCGACTTGTCTACATGGGGATTTTGCTGCCTCGGGCACCACATGGTCCGTCACCTGTGAGTCTAGATTTTCCAATCCGACGCAAAACTTGTGGTTAATTGTAACGTTCAGGGCCGAATAATGACGATGGAACACTCAAATTACGTCGAGATTCAATACATCGTCCGCCCGCCGACTTGTCTCCAACGAGATATTGCTGCCCGGGCACCATGTGGTCCGTCTCCTGTGAGTCTAGATTTTCGAATCCGACGCGAAACTGATAGTTAATTGTAACGTTCAGGGCCTCCTAATGACGATGGAACACTCACATTGCGTCGAGATTCAATTCATCGACCTCCAGCCGACTTGTCCATATGGGTCTACTGCTACCTCGGTCACCTTGTGGTCGTTGTCCTGTGAGTTCAGATATTCGAATCCGACGCAAAACGGACTGCTAATTGTAACGTTCAAAGCCTCCTAATGTTGATGGACAACTCTAATTGCGTCGAGATTCAATACATCGCCCTTCAGCCAACTTGTCTCCAAGGTTATATTGCTGCCTCGGGCACCAAATAGTCCTTCTCCTGTGAGTCTAGAATTTCGAATCCGACGCAAAACTGATGGTTAATTGTAACGTCCAGGGCCTCCTAATGACGATGGAACACTCAAATTGCGTCGCGATTCAATACATCTTCCTCCAGCCGACTTGACTCCAAGGCTCAATTGCTGCCTCGGGCACCTTATGTTCGTTTTCCTGTGAGTCTAGATTTTCGAATCCGACGCGAAACTGATAGTTAATTGTAACGTTCAGCGCCTCCTAATGACGATAGAACACTCAAATTGCGTCGAGATTCAATACGTCGTCCTCCAGCCGACTTGTCTCCAAGGGTCAATTGCTGCCTCGGGCACCTTATGTTCGTTTTCCTGTGAGTCTAGATTTTCGAATCCGACGCGAAACTGATAGTTAATTGTAACGTTCAGGGCCTCCTAATGACGACGGAACACTCAAATTGCGTCGAGATTCAATACATAGTCCTCCAGCCGACTTGTCTCCAAGGGGCTATTGCTGCCTCGGGCACCATATGTTCCGTCTCCTGTAGGTCACGATATTCGAATCCGACGCAAATGGACTGCCAATTGTAACGTTCAGAGCCTCAGAATGACGATGGTACACTCAAATTGCATCAAGATTCAATACATCGTCATTCTACCGACTTGTCTCCAACGGTCTATTGCTGCCTCGGGCACCTTATGGTCGTTCTCCTCTGAGTCTAGATTTTCGGATCCGACGCAAGACTGATAGTTAATTGTAACGTTCAGGGCCTCCTAGTGACAATGGAACACTGACATAGCGTCGAGATTCTATACATCGTCCTTCAGCCGACTTGTCTCCAAACGACCATAGCTGCCTCGGGCACCTTATAGTCGTTCTCCTGTGAGTCTACTCTTTCGATTCCGACACATAACTGATAGTTAATTGTAACGTTCAGGGCCTCCTAATGACGATGGAACACTCAAATTGCGTCGAGATTCAATACATCGTCCTCCAGCCGTCTTGTCTCCATGGGTCTACTGCTACCTCGGTCACCTTATCTTCGTTCTCCTGTGAGTCCAGATATTCGAATCCGACGCAAAGCAGACTGCTAACTGTAACGTTCAGAGCCACCTAATGACGATGGAACACTCAAATTGCGTCGAGATTCAATACATCGTCCTCCAGCCGACTTGTCTCCAAGGGGATGTTCCTGCCTTGGGCACCATTTAGTCCTTCTCCTGTGAGTCTAGATTTTCGAATCCGACGCATAACTTGTAGTTAATTGTAACGTTCATGGCCTCTTAATGACGATGGAACACTCAAATTACGTCGAGATTCAATATATCGTCCACACGCCGACTTGTCCCCAACGGGTTATTGCTGCCTTGGGGCACCATGTGGACCGTATCCTGTGAGTCTACATTTTCGAATCCAACTCAAAAATGATAGTTAAATGCAACGTTCAAGACTTCCTAATGAGGAAGGAACACTCAAATTGCGTGGAGATTCAATTCATCGTCCTCCAGCCGACTTGTCTCCAAGGTTCTATTGCTGCTTCGGGCACCTTATGGTCGTTCTCCTGTGAGTCTAGATTTTCGGATCCGACGCTTAACTGATAGTTATATGTAACGTTCAGGGCCTCCTAATGTCGATGGAACACTTATATTGCGTCGAGATTCAATACATTGTCCTCCAGGCGACTTGTCTCCAAGGGTATATTGCTGCGTCGGGCACTTTATGGTCGTTCCCCTGTGAGTGTAGATTATCAAATCCGACGCAAAAAAGATAGTTAATAGTAACGTTCAGCGCCTCCTAATGACCATAGAACACTCAAATTGCGTCGAGATTCAATACGTCGTCCTCTGGACTACTTGTCTAAAAGGGGATATTGCTGCCTCGGGCACATTATGGTCCGCCTCCTGTGAGTCTATATTTTCGAATCCGACGCAAAACGGACTGCTAATTGTAACGTTCAGCGCCTGCTAATGACGATAGAATACTCAAATTGCGTCGAGATTCAATACATCGTCCTCCAGCCGACTTGTCTACAAGGGGATATTGCTGCCTCGGGCACCATATAGTCCTTCTCCTGTGAGTCTAGAGATTCAAATCCGACGCAAAACTGATGGTTAATTGTAACGTTCATGGCCTCCTAATGACGATGGAACACTCAAATTGCGTCGCTATTCAATAAACCGTCCTCCAGCCGACTTGTCTCCACGTTCTCTGGCACGTTATGGTCGTTCTCCTGTGAGTCTGCTTTTTCGATTCCGACACATAACTGATAGTTCATTGTAACGTTCAGGGCCTCCTAATGACGATGGAACACTCAAATTGCGTCGAGATTCAATACATCGTCATCCAGTCGACTTGTCTCCATGGGTCTACTGCTACCTCGGTCACCTTATGGTCGTTCTCCTGTGAGTCCAGATATTCGAATCCGACGCAAAACGGACTGCTAATTGAAACGTTCAGAGCCTCCTAATGATGATGGTAGACTCTAATTGCGTCGAGATTCAATACATCGTCCTCCAGCACACTTGTCTCCAAGGGGATATTGCTGCCTCGGGCACCATATAGTCCTTCTCCTGTGAGTCTAGAAAATCGAATCCGACGCAAAACTGATGGTTAATTGTAACGTCCATGGCATCCTAATCACGATGGAACACTCAAATTGCGTCGCGATTCAATACATCGCTCTCCAGCCGACTTGCCGCCAAGGGTCAATTGCTGCATTTGGCACCTAATGGCTTGCTCCTGTGAGTCTAGATTAGCGTATCCGACGCAAAACTGATATTTAATTGTAACGTTAAGGGCCTCCTATTGACGATGGAACACTCAAATTACGTCGAGATCCAATACATCGTCCTCCAGCCGACTTCTCTCCAAGGGGATATTGCTGCCTCGGGCACCATGTGATCCGTCTCCTGTGAGTCTAGATTTTCGAATCCGACGCAAAACTGATGGTTAATTGTAACGTTCAGGGCCTCCTAATTACAATGGAACACTCAAATTGCGTCGCGATACAATACTTCGTCCCCCAGCCGACTTGCCTCCAAGGGTCAATTGCTGCCTCGGGCACCTTATGGTCGTTCTCCTGTGAGTCCAGATTTTCGGATCCGACGCATAACTGATAGTTAATTGAAACGTTCAGCGCCTCCTAATGACGATAGAATACTCAAATTGCGTCGAGATTCAATACAACGTCCTTCAGTCGTCTTGTCACCAAGGAGATATTGCTGCCTCGGGCACCATATGGTACGTCTCCTGCAGGTCCAGATTTTCGAATCTGACTCAAAACGGACTGCCTATTGTAACGTTCAGAGCCTCCTAATGACGATGGAACACTCAAATTGCATCAACATTCAATACATCGTCATTCAGCCGACTTGTCTTCAACGGTCTATTGCTGCCTGGGGCACCTTATGGTCGTTCTCCTCTGAGTCTACATTTTCGAATCCGACGCAAAACTGATAGTTAATTGTAACGTTCAGGGCCTCCTAATGACGATGGAACACTGAAATAGCGTCGAAAGTCAATATATCGTCCTTCAGCCGACTTGTCTCCAAGCGTCAATTGCTGACTCGGGCACCTAATGGTCGTTCTCCTGTAAGTCTACATTTTCGATTCCGACACATAACTGATAGTTAATTGTAACGTTCAGGGCCTCCTAAAGTCGATGGAACACTCAAATTGCGTCGAGATTCAATACATCGTCCTCCAGCCGACTTGTCTCCATGGGCCTACTGCTACCTCGGTCACCTTATCTTCGTTCTCCTGTGAGTCCAGATATTCGAATCCAACGCAAACGGACAGCTAATTGTAACGTTCAGAGCCTCCTAATGATGATGGAACACTCTAATTGCGTCGAGATTCAATACATCGTCCTCCTGCCGACTTGTCTCCATGGGGATATTGCTGCCTTGGGCACCATATAGTCCTTCTCTTGTGAGTCTAGAATTTCGAATCCGACGCAAAACAGATAGTTAATTGTAACGTTCAGAGCCTCCTAATGATGATGGAACACTCTAATTGCGTCGAGATTCAATACATCGTCCTCCTGCCGACTTGTCTCCATGGGGATATTGCTGCCTTGGGCACCATATAGTCCTTCTCTTGTGAGTCTAGATTTTCGTATCCGACGCAAAAATGATAGTTAATTGTAACGTTCAGGGCCACCTAATGACGATGGAACACTCAAATTGCGTCGAAATTCAATACATAGTCCTCCAGCCGACTTGTCTCCAAGGGGATATTGCTGCCTCGGGCACTTTATGGTCGTTCACCTCTGAGACTAGATTTTCGAATCCGACGCAAAACTGATAGTTAATTGTAACGTTCAGGGCCTCCTAGTGACGATGGAACACTCAAATAGCGTCGAGATTCAATACATCGTCCTTCAGCCGACTTGTCTCCAAGCGTCCATTGCTGCCTCGGGCACCTTATGGTCGATCTCCTGTGAGTCTACTTTTTCGATTCCGACACATAACTGATGGTTAATTGTAACGTTCAGGGCCTCCTAATGAAAATGGAACGGTGAAATTGCGTCGAGATTCAATACATCGTCCTCCAGCCGCCTTGTCTCTATGGGTCTACTGCTACCTCGGTCACCTTATCTTCGTTCTCCTGTGAGTCCAGATATTCGAATCCGACGCAAAACGGACTGCTAATTGTAACGTTCAGAGCCACCTAATGACGATGGAATACCAAAATTGCGTTGAGATTCAATACATCGTCCTCCAGCCGACTTGTCTCCAAGGGGATATTCCTGCCTTGGGCACCATATAGTCCTGCCCCTGTGAGTCTAGAATTTCGAATCCGACGCAAAACTGATAGTTAATCGTTACGTTCATGCCCTCCTAATGACGATGGAACACTCAAATTGCGTCGAGATTCAATACATCGTCCTCCAGCCGACTTGTCTCCAAAGGGATATTGCTGCCTCGGGCACCATATGGTCCGTCTCCTGTGAGTCTAGATTTTCGAATCCGACGCGAAACTGATAGTTAATTGTAACGTTCAGGGCCTCCTAATGACGATGGAACACTCACATTGCGTCGAGATTCAATTCATCAACCTCAAGCCGACTTGTCCATATGGGTCTACTGCTACCTCGGTCACCTTATGGTCGTTGTCCTGTGAGTTCAGATATTCGAATCCGACGCAAAACGGACTGCTAATTGTAACGTTCAAAGCCTCCTAATGTTGATGGACAACTCTAATTGCGTCGAGATTCAATACATCGTCCTTCAGCCGACTTGTCTCCAAGGTTATATTGCTGCCTCGGGCACCAAATAGTCCTTCTCCTGTGAGTCTAGAATTTCGAATCCGACGCAAAACTGATGGTTAATTGTAACGTCCAGGGCCTCCTAATGACGATGGAACACTCAAATTGCGTCGCGATTCAATACATCTTCCTCCAGCCGACTTGACTCCAAGGCTCAATTGATGCCTCGGGCACCTTATGTTCGTTTTCCTGTGAGTCTAGATTTTCGAATCCGACGCGAAACTGATAGTTAATTGTAACGTTCAGCGCCTCCTAATGACGATAGAACACTCAAATTGCGTCGAGATTCAATACGTCGTCCTCCAGCCGACTTGTCTCCAAGGGTCAATTGCTGCCTCGGGCACCTTATGTTCGTTTTCCTGTGAGTCTAGATTTTCGAATCCGACGCGAAACTGATAGTTAATTGTAACGTTCAGGGCCTCCTAATGACGACGGAACACTCAAATTGCGTCGAGATTCAATACATAGTCCTCCAGCCGACTTGTCTCCAAGGGGCTATTGCTGCCTCGGGCACCATATGTTCCGTCTCCTGTAGGTCACGATATTCGAATCCGACGCAAATGGACTGCCAATTGTAACGTTCAGAGCCTCATAATGACGATGGTACACTCAAATTGCATCAAGATTCAATACATCGTCATTCTACCGACTTGTCTCCAACGGTCTATTGCTGCCTCGGGCACCTTATGGTCGTTCTCCTCTGAGTCTAGATTTTCGGATCCGACGCAAGACTGATAGTTAATTGTAACGTTCAGGGCCTCCTAGTGACAATGGAACACTGACATAGCGTCGAGATTCTATACATCGTCCTTCAGCCGACTTGTCTCCAAACGACCATAGCTGCCTCGGGCACCTTATAGTCGTTCTCCTGTGAGTCTACTTTTTCGATTCCGACACATAACTGATAGTTAATTGTAACGTTCAGGGCCTCCTAATGACGATGGAACACTCAAATTGCGTCGAGATTCAATACATCGTCCTCCAGCCGTCTTGTCTCCATGGGTCTACTGCTACCTCGGTCACCTTATCTTCGTTCTCCTGTGAGTCCAGATATTCGAATCCGACGCAAAGCAGACTGCTAACTGTAACGTTCAGAGCCACCTAATGACGATGGAACACTCAAATTGCGTCGAGATTCAATACATCGTCCTCCAGCCGACTTGTCTCCAAGGGGATGTTCCTGCCTTGGGCACCATTTAGTCCTTCTCCTGTGAGTCTAGATTTTCGAATCCGACGCATAACTTGTAGTTAATTGTAACGTTCATGGCCTCTTAATGACGATGGAACACTAAAATTACGTCGAGATTCAATATATCGTCCACACGCCGACTTGTCCCCAACGGGTTATTGCTGCCTTGGGGCACCATGTGGACCGTATACTGTGAGTCTACATTTTCGAATCCAACGCAAAAATGATAGTTAAATGTAACGTTCAAGACTTCCTAATGAGGAAGGAACACTCAAATTGCGTGGAGATTCAATTCATCGTCCTCCAGCCGACTTGTCTCCAAGGTTCTATTGCTGCTTCGGGCACCTTATGGTCGTTCTCCTGTGAGTCTAGATTTTCGGATCCGACGCTTAACTGATAGTTATATGTAACGTTCAGGGCCTCCTAATGTCGATGGAACACTTATATTGCGTCGAGATTCAATACATTGTCCTCCAGGCGACTTGTCTCCAAGGGTATATTGCTGCGTCGGGCACTTTATGGTCGTTCCCCTGTGAGTGTAGATTATCAAATCCGACGCAAAAAAGATAGTTAATAGTAACGTTCAGCGCCTCCTAATGACCATAGAACACTCAAATTGCGTCGAGATTCAATACGTCGTCCTCTGGACTACTTGTCTAAAAGGGGATATTGCTGCCTCGGGCACATTATGGTCCGCCTCCTGTGAGTCTATATTTTCGAATCCGACGCAAAACGGACTGCTAATTGTAACGTTCAGCGCCTGCTAATGACGATAGAATACTCAAATTGCGTCGAGATTCAATACATCGTCCTCCAGCCGACTTGTCTACAAGGGGATATTGCTGCCTCGGGCACCATATAGTCCTTCTCCTGTGAGTCTAGAGATTCAAATCCGACGCAAAACTGATGGTTAATTGTAACGTTCATGGCCTCCTAATGACGATGGAACACTCAAATTGCGTCGCTATTCAATAAATCGTCCTCCAGCCGACTTGTCTCCAACGGTCTATAGCTGCCTCTGGCACGTTATGGTCGTTCTCCTGTGAGTCTACTTTTTCGATTCCGACACATAACTGATAGTTTATTGTAACGTTCAGGGCCTCCTAATGACGATGGAACACTCAAATTGCGTCGAGATTCAATACATCGTCATCCAGTCGACTTGTCTCCATGGGTCTACTGCTACCTCGGTCACCTTATGGTCGTTCTCCTGTGAGTCCAGATATTCGAATCCGACGCAAAACGGACTGCTAATTGAAACGTTCAGAGCCTCCTAATGATGATGGTAGACTCTAATTGCGTCGAGATTCAATACATCGTCCTCCAGCACACTTGTCTCCAAGGGGATATTGCTGCCTCGGGCACCATATAGTCCTTCTCCTGTGAGTCTAGAAAATCGAATCCGACGCAACACTGATGGTTAATTGTAACGTTCAGGGCATCCTAATCACGATGGAACACTCAAATTGCGTCGCGATTCAATACATCGCTCTCCAGCCGACTTGCCTCCAAGGGTCAATTGCTGCATTTGGCACCTAATGGCTTGCTCCTGTGAGTCTAGATTAGCGTATCCGACGCAAAACTGATATTTAATTGTAACGTTAAGGGCCTCCTATTGACGATGGAACACTCAAATTACGTCGAGATCCAATACATCGTCCTCCAGCCGACTTCTCTCCAAGGGGATATTGCTGCCTCGGGCACCATGTGATCCGTCTCCTGTGAGTCTAGATTTTCGAATCCGCCGCGAAACTGATGGTTAATTGTAACGTTCATGGCCTCCTAATGACGATGGAACACTTAAATTGCGTCGCTATTCAATAAATCGTCCTCCAGCCGACTTGTCTACAAGGGGATATTGATGCCTCGGGCACCTTATGGTCGTTCTCCTGTGAGTCTACTTTTTCGATTCCGACACATAACTGATAGTTAATTGTAACGTTCAGGGCCTCCTAATGACGATGGAACACTCAATTTGCGTCGAGATTCAATACATCGTCCTCCAGTCGACTTGTCTCCATGGGTCTACTGCTACTTCGGTCACCCTATGGTCGTTCTCCTGTGAGTCCAGATATTCGAATCCGACGCAAAACGGACTGCTAATTGGAACGTTCAGAGCCTCCTAATGATGATGGTAGACTCTAATTGAGTCGAGATTCAATACGTCGTCCTCCAGCACACTTGTATCCAAGGGGATATTGCTGCCTCGGGCACCATATAGTCCTTCTCCTGTGAGTCTAGATATTCGAATCCGACGCAAAACTGATGGTTAATTGTAACGTTCAGGGCCTCCTAATGACGATGGAACACTCAAATTGCGTCGAGATTCAATACATCGTCCTCCAGCCGACTTGTCTCCAAAGGGATATTGCTGGCTCGGGCACCATATAGTCCTTCTCCTGTGAGTCTAGATATTCGAATCCGACGCAAAACTGATGGTTAATTGTAACGTTCAGGGCCTCCTAATGACGATGGAACACTCAAATTGCGTCGAGATTCAATACATCGTCCTCCAGCCGACTTGTCTCCAAGGGTCTATTGCTGCCAGGCGCACCTTATGGTCGTTGACCTGTGAGTCTAGATTTTCGGATCCGATGCATAACTGATAGTTAATTGTAACGTTCAGGGCCTCCTAATGACGATGGAACACTCAAATTGCGTCCTGATTTAATACATCCTCCTCCAGCCGACTTGTCTCCAAGGGTCTATTGCTGCCAGGCGCACCTTATGGTCGTTGACCTGTGAGTCTAGATTTTCGGATCCGATGCATAACTGATAGTTAATTGTAACGTTCAGAGCCTCCTAATGACGATGAAACACTCAAATTGCATCAAGGTTCAATACATCGTCCTTCAGTCGACATGTCTCCAACGGTCTATTGCTGCCTCTGGCACCTTATGGTCGTTCTCCTGTGAGTGTAGATTATCGAATCCGACGCAAAACAGATAGTTAATTGTAACGTTCAGGGTCTCCTAATGACGATGGAACACTGAAATTGCGTCGCGATTCAATACATCGTCCTACAGCCGACCTGTCTCCATGGGTCTATTGCTACATCACTCACTTTATGGTCGTTCTCCTGTGGGTCCAGATAATCGAATCCGAAACAAAAAGGACTGACAATTGTAACGTTCAGAGCCTCCTAATGATGAAAGAACACTCAAATTGCATCGAGATTCAATACATCGTCCTCCAGCCGACTTGTCCCCAAAGGTCTATTGCTGCCTCGGGCACCTAATGGTCCGTCTCCTGTGAGTCTAGATTTTCGAATCCGACGCAAAAATGATAGTTAATTGTAACGTTCAGGGACTCCAAATGACGATGGAACACTCAAATTGCGTCGAGATTTAATACATCGGCTGCCAGCCGACTTGTCTACAAGGTGATATTGCTGGCTCGGGCACCTTTTGGTCGTTCTCCTGTGAGTCTAGATTTTCGAATCCGACGCAAAACTGATAGTTAATTGTAACATTCAGCGCCTCCTAATGACGATGGAACACTGAAATTGTGTCGAGATTCAATACATCGACCTTCAGCAGATTTGTCTCCAAGGGTCAATTGCTGCCTCGGGCACCTTATGGTCGTTCTCCTGTGAGTCTAAATTTTCGGATCCGACGCTTAACTGATGGTTAATTGTAACGTTCAGTGCTTCCTAATGACGATAGAACACGCAAATTGCGTCGAGATTCAATACATCGTCCTCCAGCCGACTTGTCTCCAAGGGGATATTGCTGCCTTGGGCACCGTATAGACCTTCTCCTGTGAGTCTAGAATTTCGAATCCAACGCAAAACAGTTAATTGTAACGTTCAGGACCTCCTAATGACGATGGAGCACTGACATTTCGTCGAGATTCAATACATCGTCCTCCAGCCGACTTGTCTCCAAAGGGATATTGCTGCCTCGGGCACCTTATTGTCGTTCTCCTGTGAGTCTACTTTTTCGATTCCGACACATAACTGATAGTTAATTGTAACGTTCAGGGCCTCCTAATGACGATGGAACACTCAAATTGCGTCGAGATTCAATACATCGTCCTCCAGCCGACTTGTCTCCAAAGGGATATTGCCGTCTCGGGCACCTTATGTTCCGTCTCCTGTGCGTCTAGATATTCGAATCCGACGCAAAACTGATGGTTAATTGTAACGTTCAGGGCCTCCTAATGACGATGGAACACTCAAATTGCGTCGCGATTTAATACATCGTCCTCCAGCCGACTTGTCTTTAAGGTCAGTTGCTGCCTTTGGCACCTAATCGTCTTGCTCCTGTGAGTGTAAATTTTCAAATCCTTCGCAAAACTGATGGTTAATTGTAACGTTCATGGCGTCCTAATGACGATGGAACACTCAAATTGCGTCGAGATTCAATACATCGTCCACCAGCCGACTTGTCTCCATGGGGAAATTGCTTACTCGGGCACCATATGGTCCGCCTCCTGTAGGTCCAGATATTCGAATCCGACGCAAATGGACTGCCAATTGTAATGTTCAGAGCCTCCTAATGACGATGAAACACTCAAATTGCATCAAGGTTCAATACATCGTCCTTCAGTCGACATGTCTCCAACGGTCTATTGCTGCCTCGGGCACCTTATTGTCGTTCTCCTGTGGGTGTAGATTATCGAATCCGACGCAAAACTGATGGTTAATTGTAACGTTCAGGGGCTCCTAATGACGATGGAACACTGAAATTGCGTCGCGATTCAATACATCGTCCTCCAGCCGACCTGTCTCCAAGGTGATATTGCTGGCTCGGACACCTTTTGGTCGTTCTCCTGTGAGTCTAGATTTTAGAATCCGACCCATAACCAAATGCTAATTGTAACGTTCATGGCCTCCTATTGACGATGGAACACTCAAATTGCGTCGAAATTCATTACATCGTCCTCCAGCCGACTTGTCTCGTAGGGGATATTCCTGCCTCGGGCACCTTATGGTCGATCTCCTGTAAGTCTAGATTTTCAAATCCGACGCAAAACTGATAGTTAATTGTAACATTCAGCGCCTCCTAATGACGATGGAACACTGAAATTGTGTCGAGATTCAATACATCGACCTTCAGCAGATTTGTCTCCAAGCGTCCATTGCTGCCTTGGGCACCTTATGGTCGTTCTCCTGTGAGTCTACATTTTCGATTCCGACACATAACTGTTAGTTAATTGTGACATTCAGGGCCTCCTAATGACGATGAAACACTCAAATTGCGTCGAGATTCAATACATCGTCCTCCAGCCGACTTGTTTCCATGGTTCTACTGCTACCTCGGTCACCTTATGTTCGTTCTCCTGTTAGTCCAGGTATTCGAATCCGACGCAAAACGGACTGCTAATTGTTACGCTCAGTGCCTCCTAATGGTGATGGAACACTCAATTTGCGTCGAGATTCAATACATCGTCCTCCAGCCGACTTGTCTCCAAGGGGATATTGCTGCCTTGGGCACCGTATAGACCTTGTCCTGTGAGTCTAGAATTTCGAATCCGACGCAAAACAGTTAATTGTAACGTTCAGGACCTTCTAATGACGATGGAACATTCAAATTGAGTCGAGATTCAATACATCGTCCTCCAGCCGACTTGTCTCCAAGGGAATATTGCTGCCTCGGGCACCATATGGTCCGTCTCCTGTAGGTCCAGGTATTTGAATCGGACGCAAAACGGACTGCCAATTGTAACGTTCAGAGAGTCCTAATGACGATGGAACACTCAAATTGCATCAAGATTCAATACATCCTCCTACAGCCGACTTGTCTCCAAGCGTCCATTGCTGCCTCGGGCACCTTATGGTCGTTCTCCTGTGAGTCTACATTTTCGATTCCGACACATAACTGATAGTTAATTGTAACCTTCGGAGCCTCCTAATGACGATGGAACACTTATATTGCGTCAGAGATTCAATACATCGTCCTCCTGCCGACTTGTCTCCAGAGGGACATTGCTGTCTCGGGCACCTTATGCTCCGTCTCCTGTGAGTCTAGATTTTCGTATCCGACGCAAAACTGATGTTTAATCGTAACGGGCAGGGCCTCCTAATGACGATGGAACACTCAAATTGCGTCGCGATTCAATACATCGTCCTCCAGCCGACTTGTCTCCAACGGTCTATTGCTGCCTCGGGCACCTTATGGTCGTTCTCCTGTGATTCTACTTTTTCGATTCCGACACATAACTGATAGTTAATTGTAACGTTCAGGGCCTCCTATTGACGATGGAACACTCAAATTGCGTCGAGAATTCAATACATCGTCCTCCAGTCGACTTATCCCCATGGGTCTAGTGCTACCTCGGTCACTGTATGTTCGTTCTCATGTGAGTCCAGATATTCGAATCCGACGCAAAACGGACTGCTAATTGTAACGTTCAAAGTCTCCTAATGATGATGGTAGCCTCTAATTGCGTCGAGATTCAATACATCGTCCACCAGCACACTTGTCTCCAAGGAGATATTGCTGCCTTGAGCACCATATAGTCCTTCTCCTATGAGTCTAGAAAATTGAATCCGACGCAAAACTGATGGTTAATTGTAACGTTTAGGGCCTCCTAATGACGAAGGAACACTCAAATTGCGTCGAGATTCAACACATCGTTCTCCAGCCGACTTGCCTCCAAGGGTCAATAGCTGCATTTGGCACCTAATGGCTAACTCCTGTGAGTCTAGATTATCGTATCCGACGCAAAACTGATATTTAATTGTAACGTTAATGGCCTGCTAAAGACGATGAAACACTCAAATGGCGTCGAGATCGAATACATCGTCCTCCCGTCAACTTGTCTCCAACGGGATATCGCTGCCTCGGGCACCATATAGTCCTTCTCCTGTGGGTCTAGAATTTCGAATCCGACGCAAAACTGATGGTTAATTGTAACGTTCAGGGCTTCCTAATGACGATGGAACACTGAAATTGCGTCGCGATTCAATACATCGTCCTCCAGCCGACTTGTCTCCAAGGGTCAATTGCTGCCTCGGGCACCTTATGGTCGTTCTCCTGTGAGTCTAGATTTTCGAATCCGACACATAACTATTAGTTAATTGTAACGTTCAGAGCCTCCTAATGACGTTGGAACACTCAAATTGCGTCGCGATTCAATACATCGTCCTCCCGCCGACTTGTCTCCAGGGGTCTATTGCTGCCTGTGGCACCTAATGGTCTTGTTCCTGTGAGTCTAGATTTTCGAATCCGACGCCAAACTGATATTTAATTGTAACGTTAAGGGCCTCCTAATGACGATGGAAAATTCAAATTGAGTCGAGATTCAATACATCGTCCACCAGCCGACTTCTCTCCAAGGGGATATTGCTGCCTCGGGCACCATATGGTCCGTCTCCTGTGAGTCTAGATTTTCGAATCCGACGCAAAACTAACAGTTAATTTTAACGTTCAGGGCCTCCTAATGACGATAGAACACTCAAATTGCGTCGAGATTTAATACAACGTCCTCCAGCCGACTTGTCTACAAGGGGATATTGATGCCTCGGGCACCTTACCGTCGTTCTTCTGTGAGTCTAGATTTTCGAATCCGACGCAAAATTGAAACGTTCAGGGCCTCCTAATGACGATAGAACACTAAAATTGCGTCGAGATTCAATACGTCGTCCTCCAGCCGACTTGTCTCTAAGGGTCTATTCCTGCCTCGGGCACCTTATGGTCGTTCTACTGTGAGTCTAGATATTCGAATCCAACGTAAAACGGACTGCCAATTGTAACATTCAGAGCCTGCTAATGACGATGGAACACTCAAATTGCATCGAGATTCAATACATCGTCCTCCAGCCGACTTGTCTCCAAGGGGATATTGCTGCCTCGGACACCTTATGGTCGTTCTCCTGTGAGTCTAGATTTTAGAATCCGACGCATAACTGATAGTTAATTGTAACGTTCAGGGCCTCCTAATGATGATGGAACACTCAAATTGCGTCGAGATTCAATACATCGTCCACCAGACGACTTGTCTCCACGGGGAATATAGCTGCCTCGAGCACCATATGGTCCTTCCCCTGTGAGTCTAAATTTTTGAATCCGACGCAAAAGTGATAGATAATTGTAACATTCAGAGCCTCCTAATGACGATGGAACACTGAAATTGCATCGAGATTCAATACGTCGCCCTCCAGCCAACTTGTCTCCAAGGGGATATTGCTGCCACGGGCACCATATGGTCCGACCCTGTGAGTCTAGATTATCGAATCCGACGCAAAACTTGTAGTTAATTGTAACGTTCAGGGCCTCCTAATGACGATGGAACACCCAATTTGCGTCGAGATCAATACATCGTCCTCCAGCCGACTTGTCTACAAGGGGATATTGCTGCCTGGGGAACCTTTTGGTCCGCCTCCTGTGAGTCTATATTTTCGAATCCGACGCAAAACAGTTGGTTAATTGTAACGTTCATGGCCTCCTAATGACGATGGAACACTCAAATTGCATCAAGATTCAATATATCGTCATTCAGCCGACTTGTCCCCAAGGGTCTATTGTTACCACGGGCACCTTATGGTCGTTCTCCTCTGATTCTACATTTTCGAATTCGACGCAAAACTGATAGTTAATTGTAACGTTCAGGGCCTCCTAATGACGATGGATCACTCAAATTGCGTCGAGATTCAATACATCGTCCTCCAGCCAACTTGTCTCCAAGGTGATATGGCTGCCTCGGGCACCATATGAACCTTTACCTACGTGTCTAGATTTACGAATCCGACGCGAAACTGATAGTTAATGTAACATTCAGCGCCTCCTAATGACGATGGAACACTCAAATTGCGTCAAGATTCAATACAGCGGCCTCCAGCGGACTTGTCTCCAAGGGTCTAGTGCTGCCTGGGGCACCGCATGGTCGTTCTCCTGTGAGTATAGATTTTCGAATCCGACGCATAACCGATATTTAATTGTAACGTCCCGGGACTCCAAATAACGATGGAACACTGAAATTGCGTCGAGATTCAATACATCGTCCTTCAGCCGACATGTCTCCAAGTGTCCATTGCAGCCTCGGGCACCTTATGGTCGTTCTCCTGTGAATCTACATTTTCTATTCCGACATATGACTGATAGTTAATTGTAACGTTCAGGGCCTCCTAATGACGATGGAACACTCAAATTGCGTCGAGATTCAATACATCGTCCTCCAGACGACTTGTCTCCATGGGTCTACTGCTACCTCGGTCACTTTATGGTCGTTCTACTGCGAGTCAAGATATTCGAATTCGACGCAAAACGGACTGATAATTGTAACGTTCAGAACCTCCTAATGACGATGGAACACTCAAATCGCATCGAGATTCAATACATCGTCCTCCAGCCGACTTGTCTCCAACGGGATATTGCTGCCTCGGGCAGCATTTCGTCCGTCTTCTGTGAGTCTAGATTTTCGAATCCGACGCAAAAATGATTGTTAATTGTAACGTTGAGGGCCTCCTAATGACGAAGGAACACTCAAATTGCGTCGAAATTCAATACATCCTCCTCCAGCCGACTTGTCTCCAAGGGTCTATTGCTGCCTCGGGAACCTTATGGTCGTTGTCCTGTGAGTCTAGATTTTCGGATAAGACGCATACCTGGTATGTAATTGTAACGATCAGCGCCTCCTAATGACGATAGAACACTCAAATTGCGTCGACATTCAATACATCGTCCTCCAGCCGACTTGTCTCCAAGGGGATATTGCTGCCTCGGGCACCATATAGTCCGTCTCCTGTAGGTCCAGGTATTTGAATCGGACGCAAAACGGACTGCCAATTGTAACGTTCAGAGAGTCCTAATGACGATGGAACACTCAAATTGCATCAAGATTCATTACATAGTCCAACAGCCGACTTGTCTCCAAGCGTCCATTGCTGCATCGGGCACCTTATGGTCGTTCTCCTGTGAGTCTACGTTTTCGATTCCGACACATAACTGATAGTTAATTGTAACCTTCGGAGCCTCCTAACGACGATGGAACACTTAAATTGCGTCGAGATTCAATACATCGTCCTCCTGCCGACTTGTCTCCAGAGGGACATTGCTGTCTCGGGCACCTTATGCTCCGTCTCCTGTGAGTCTAGACTTTCGTATCCGACGCAAAACTGATGGTTAATTGTAACGGTCAGGGCCTCCTAATGACGATGGAACACTCAAATTGCGTCGCGATTCAATACATCGTCCTCCAGCCGACTTGTCTCCAACGGTCTATTGCTGTCTCGGGCAACTTATGGTCATTCTCCTGTGATTCTACTTTTTCGATTCCGACACATAACTGATAGTTAATTGTAACGTTTAGGGCCTCCTATTGACGATGGAACACTCAAATTGCGTCGAGAATTCAATACATCGTCCTCCAGTCGACTTGTCCCCATGGGTCTAGTGCTACCTCGGTCACTGTATGTTCGTTCTCCTGTGAGTCCAGATATTCGAATCCGACGCAAAACGGACTGCTAATTGTAACGTTCAAAGTCTCCTAATGATGATGGTAGACTCTAATTGCGTCGAGATTCAATACATCGTCCACCAGCACACTTGTCTCCAAGGAGATATTGCTGCCTCGAGCACCATATAGTCCTTCTCCTATGAGTCTAGAAAATTGAATCCGACGCAAAACTGATGGTTAATTGTAACGTTTAGGGCCTCCTAATGACGAGGGAACACTCAAATTGCGTCGAGATTCAACACATCGTTCTCCAGCCGACTTGCCTCCAAGGGTCAATAGCTGCATTTGGCACCTAATGGCTAGCTCCTGTGAGTCTAGATTATCGTATCCGACCTAAAACTGATATTTAATTGTAACGTTAATGGCCTGCTAAAGACGATGAAACACTCAAATGGCGTCGAGATCGAATACATCGTCCTCCCGTCAACTTGTCTCCAACGGGATATCGCTGCCTCGGGCACCATATAGTCCTTCTCCTGTGGGTCTAGAATTTCGAATCCGACGCAAAACTGATGGTTAATTGTAACGTTCAGGGCTTCCTAATGACGATGGAACACTGAAATTGCGTCGCGATTCAATACATCGTCCTCCAGCCGACTTGTCTCCAAGGGTCAATTGCTGCCTCGGGCACCTTATGGTCGTTCTCATGTGAGTCTAGATTTTCGAATCCGACACATAACTGTTAGTTAATTGTAACGTTCAGGACCTCCTAATGACGATGGATTACTCAAATTGCGTCGCGATTCAATACATCGTCCTCCCGCCGACTTGTCTCCAGGGGACTATTGCTGCCTGTGGCACCTAATGGTCTTGCTCCTGTGAGTCTAGATTTTCGAATCCGACGCCAAACTGATATTTAATTGTAACGTTAAGGGCCTCCTAATGACGATGGAAAATTCAAATTGAGTCGAGATTCAATACGTCGTCCTCCAGCCGACTTGTCTCTAAGGGTCTATTCCTGCCTCGGGCACCTTATGGTCGTTCTACTGTGAGTCTAGATATTCGAATCCGACGCAAAACGGACTGCCAATTGTAACATTCAGAGCCTGCTAATGACGATGGAACACTCAAATTGCATCGAGATTCAATACATCGTCCTCCAGCCGACTTGTCTCCAAGGGGATATTGCTGCCTCGGACACCTTATGGTCGTTCTCCTGTGAGTCTAGATTTTAGAATCCGACGCATAACTGATAGTTAATTGCAACGTTCAGGGCCTCCTAATGATGATGGAACACTCAAATTGCGTCGAGATTCAATACATCGTCCACCAGACGACTTGTCTCCACGGGGAATATAGCTGCCTCGAGCACCATATGGTCCTTCCCCTGTGAGTCTAAATTTTTGAATCCGACGCAAAAGTGATAGATAATTGTAACATTCAGAGCCTCCTAATGACGAAGGAACACTCAAATTGCGTCGAGATTCAATACATCGTCCTCCAGCCGATTTGTCTCGAAGGGTCTATTCCTGCCTCGGGCATCTTATGGTCGTTCTACTGTGAGTCTAGATATTCGAATCCAACACAAAACGGACTGCCAATTGTAACATTCAGAGCCTCCTAATGACGATGGAACACTCAAATTGCATCGAGATTCAATACGTCGCCCTCCAGCCGACTTGTCTCCAAGGGGATATTGCTGCCATGGGGCACCATATGGTCCGACCCTGTGAGTCTAGATTATCGAATCCGACGAAAAACTTGTAGTTAATTGTAACTTTCAGGGCCTCCTAATGACGATGGAACACTCAATTTGCGTCGAGATCAATACATCGTCCTCCAGCCGACTTGTCTACAAGGGGATATTGCTGCCTCGGGCACCTTTTGGTCCGCCTCCTGTGAGTCTATATTTTCGAATCCGACGCAAAACAGTTGGTTAATTGTAACGTTCATGGCCTCCTAATGACGATGGAACACTCAAATTGCATCAAGATTCAAAATATCGTCATTCAGCCGACTTGTCTCCAAGGGTCTATTGTTGCTACGGGCACCTTATGGTCGTTCTCCTCTGATTCTACATTTTCGAATTCGACGCAAAACTGATAGTTAATTGTAACGTTCAGGGCCTCCTAATGACGATGGATCACTCAAATTGCGTCGAGATTCAATACATCGTCCTCCAGCCAACTTGTCTCCAAGGTGATATGGCTGCCTCGGGCACCATATGAACCTTTACCTACGTGTCTAGATTTTCGAATCCGACGCGAAACTGATAGTTAATGTAACATTCAGCGCCTCCTAATGACGATGGAACACTCAAATTGCGTCGAGATTCAATACAGCGGCCTCCAGCGGACTTGTCTCCAAGGATCTAGTGCTGCCTGGGGCACCGCATGGTCGTTCTCCTGTGAGTATAGATTTTCGAATCCGACGCATAACCGATATTTAATTATAACGTTCCGGGACTCCAAATAACGATGGAACACTGAAATTGCGTCGAGATTCATTACATCGTCCTTCAGCCGACTTGTCTCCAAGTGTCCATTGCGGCCTCGGGCACCTTATGGTCGTTCTCCTGTGAATCTACATTTTCTATTCCGACATATAACTCATAGTTAATTGTAACGTTCAGGGCCTCCTAATGACGATGGAACACTCAAATTGCGTCGAGATTCAATACATCGTCCTCCAGACGACTTGTCTCCATGGGTCTACTGCTACCTCGGTCACTTTATGGTCGTTCTACTGTGAGTCAAGATATTCGAATTCGACGCAAAAGGGACTGATAATTGTAACGTTCAGAACCTCCTAATGACGATGGAACACTCAAATCGCATCGAGATTCAATACATCGTCCTCCAGCCGACTTGTCTCCAACGGGATATTGCTGCCTCGGGCACCATGTCGTCCGTCTTCTGTGAGTCTAGATTTTCGAATCCGACGCAAAAATGATTGTTAATTGTAACGTTGAGGGCCTCCTAATGACAAAGGAACACTCAAATTGCGTCGAAATTCAATACATCCTCCTCCAGCCGACTTGTCTCCAAGGGTCTATTGCTGCCTCGGGAACCTTATGGTCGTTGTCCTGTGAGTCTAGATTTTCGGATCCGACGCATACCTGATAGTTAATTGTAACGATCAGCGCCTCCTAATGACGATAGAACACTCAAATTGCGTCGAGTTTCAATACATCGTCCTCCAGCCGACTTGTCAACAAAGGGATATTGCTGCCTCATGCACCTTATGGTGCGCCTCCTGTCAGTCTAGATTTTCGAATCCGACGCAAAACTGATGGTTAATTGTAACGTTCATGGCATTCTAATGACGATGGAACACTCAAATTGCGTCGAGATTCAATAAATCAACCTCCTGCCGACTTGTCTCCAAGGTGATATTGCTGCCGCGGGCACATTTCGTCGTTCTCCTGTGAGTCTAGACTTTCGAATCCGACGCAAAACTTGTAGTTAATTGTAACGTTCAGGGCCTCCAAATGACGATGGAACACTCAAATTACGTCGAGATTCAATACATCGTTCTCCAGTCGACTTGTCTACAAGGGGATATTGCTGCCTCAGGGAACCTTATGGTCCGCCTCCTGTGGGTCTAGTTTTTCGAATCCGACGCAAAACTGATGGTTAATTGCAACGTTCATGGCGTCCTAATGACGATGGAACACTCAAATTGCGTCGAGATTCAATACATCGTCCTCCAGCCGATTTGTCTCCAAGGGGTAATTCCTGCCTAGGGCGCCTTATGGTGTTTCTACTGTGAGTCTAGATTTTCGAGAACGACGAATAACTGATAGTTAATTGTAACGTTCAGCGCCTCCAAATAACGATTGCGTCGAGATCAATACATCGTCCTCCAGCTGACTTATCTACAAGGGGATTTTGCTGCCTCGGGCACCTTTTGGTCCGCCTCCTGTGAGTCTAGATTTTCGAATGCGACGCAAAACAGTTGGTTAATTGAACGTTCATGGCCTCCTAATGACGATGGAACACTCAAATTGCATCAAGATTCAATATATCGTCATTCAGCCGACTTGTCTCCAAGGGTCTATTGTTGCCACGGGCACCTTATGGTGGTTCTCCTCTGATTCTACATTTCCGAATGCGACGCAAAACTGATGGTTAATTGTAACGTTCAGGGCCTCCTAATGGCGATGGAATACTCAAATTGCGTCGAGATTCAATATATCGTCCTCCAGCCGATTTGTCTCCAAGGGTCTATTCCTGCCTCTGGCACCTTATGGTCGTGCTCCTGTGAGTCTAGATTATCGAATCCGACGCAAATCTGATAGTTAATTGTAACGTTCAGGGCCTCCTAATGACGATGGATCACTCAAATTGCGTCGAGATTCAATACATCGTCCTCCAGCCAACTTGTCTCCAAGGTGATATGGCTGCCTCGGGCACCATATGGTCCTTTACCTACGTGTCTAGATTTTCGAATCCGACGCGAAACTGATAGTTAATGTAACATTCAGCGCCTCCTAATGACGATGGAACACTCAAATTGCGTCGAGATTCAATACAGCGGCCTCCAGCGGACTTGTCTCCAAGGGTCTACTGCTGCCTGGGGCACCGCATGGTCGTTCTCCTGTGAGTCTAGATTTTCGAATCCGACGCATAACCGATATTTAATTGTAACGTTTCGGGACTCCAAATAACGATGGAACACTGAAATTGCGTCGAGATTCAATACATCGTCCTTCAGCCGACTTGTCTCCAAGTTTCCATTGCTGCCTCGGACACCTTATGGTCGTTCTCCTGTGAATCTACATTTTCTATTCCGACATATAACTGATAGTTAATTGTAACGTTCAGGGCCTCCTAATGACGAAGGAACACTCAAATTGCGTCGAGATTCAACACATCGTTCTCCAGCCGACTTGTCTCCAAGGGTCAATAGCTGCATTTGGCACCTAATGGCTAGCTCCTGTGAGTCTAGATTATCGTATCCGACGCAAAACTGATATTTAATTGTATCGTTAATGGCCTGCTAATGACGATGAAACACTCAAATTGCGTCGAGATCCAATACATCGTCCTCCCGTCAACTTGTCTCCAACGGGATATCGCTGCCTCGGGCACCATATGGTCCGTCTCCTGTGAGTCTAGATATTCGAATCCGACGCAAAACGGACTGCCAATTGTAACGTTCAGAGCCTCCGAATGACGATGGAACACTCAAATTGCATCGACATTCAATACATCGTCCTCCAGCCGACTTGTCTCTAAGGGGATACTGCTGCCTCGGGCACCATATAGCCCTTCTCCTGTGGGTCTAGAATTTCGAATCCGACGCAAAACTGATGGTTAATTGTAACGTTCAGGGCTTCCTAATGACGATGGAACACTGAAATTGCGTCGCGATTCAATACATCGTCCTCCCGCCGACTTGTCTCCAGGGGTCTATTGCTGCCTGTGGCACCTAATGGTCTTGCTCCTGTGAGTCTAGATTTTCGAATCCGACGCCAAACTGATATTTAATTGTAACGTTAAGGGCCTCCTAATGACGATGGAACATTCAAATTGAGTCGAGATTCAATACACCGTCCTCCAGCCGACTTGTCTACAAGGGGATATTGATGCCTCGGGCACCTTATCGTCGTTCTTCTGTGAGTCTAGATTTTCGAATCCGACGCAAAATTGAAACGTTCAGGGCCTCCTAATGACGATAGAACACTAAAATTGCGTCGAGATACAATACGTCGTCCTCCAGCCGACTTGTCTCTAAGGGTCTATTCCTGCCTCGGGCACCTTATGGTCGTTCTACTGTGAGTCTAGATATTCGAATCCAACGCAAAACGGACTGCCAATTGTAACATTCAGAGCCTGCTAATGACGATGGGCCACTCACATTGCATCGAGATTCAATACGTCGTCCGTCAGCCGACTTGTCTCCAAGGGGATATTGCTGCCACGGGCACCATATGGTCCGACCCTGTGAGTCTAGATTATCGAATCCGACGCAAAACTTGTAGTTAATTGTAACGTTAAGGGCCTCCTAATGACGATGGAACATTCAAATTGAGTCGAGATTCAATACACCGTCCTCCAGCCGACTTGTCTCCAAGGGGATATTGCTGCCTCGGACACCTTATGGTCGTTCTCCTGTGAGTCTAGATTTTAGAATCCGACGCATAACTGATAGTTAATTGTAACTTTCAGGGCCTCCTAATGTTGATGGAACACTCAAATTGCGTCGAGATTCAATACATCGTCCACCAGCCGACTTGTCTCCACGGGGAATATAGCTGCCTCGAGCACCATATGGTCCTTCCCCTGTGAGTCTAAATTTTTGAATCCGACGCAAAAGTGATAGTTAATTGTAACATTCAGAGCCTCCTAATGACGAAGGAACACTCAAATTGCGTCGAGATTCAATACATCGTCCTCCAGCCGATTTGTATCCAAGGGTCTATTCCTGCCTCGGACATCTTATGGTCGTTCTACTGTGAGTCTAGATATTCGAATCCAACACAAAACGGACTGCCAATTGTAACATTCAGAGCCTCCTACTGACGATGGAACACTCAAATTGCATCGAGATTCAATACGTCGCCCTCCAGCCGACTTGTCTCCAAGGGGATATTGCTGCCACGGGCACCATATGGTCCGACCCTGTGAGTCTAGATTATCGAATCCGACGCAAAACTTGTAGTTAATTGTAACGTTCAGGGCCTCCTAATGACGATGGAACACTCAAATTGCGTCGAGATCAATACATCGTCCTCCAGCCGACTTGTCTACAAGGGGATATTGCTGCCTCGGGCACCTTTTGGTCCGCCACCTGTGAGTCTATATTTTCGAATCCGACGCAAAACAGTTGGTTAATTGTAACGTTCATGGCCTCCTAATGACGATGGAACACTCCTAATTGCATCAAGATTCAATATATCGTCATTCAGCCGACTTGTCTCCAAGGGTCTATTGTTGCCACGGGCACCTTATGGTCGTTCTCCTCTGATTCTACATTTTCGAATTCGACGCAAAACTGATAGTTAATTGTAACGTTCAGTGCCTCCTAATGACGATGGATCACTCAAATTGCGTCGAGATTCAATACATCGTCCTCCAGCGGACTTGTCTCCAAGGGTCTACTGCTGCCTGGGGCACCGCATGGTCGTTCTCCTGTGAGTCTAGATTTTCGAATCCGACGCATAACCGATATTTAATTGTAACGTTCCGGGACTCCAAATAACGATGGAACACTGAAATTGCGTCGAGATTCAATACATCGTCCTTCAGCCGACTTGTCTCCAAGTGTCCATTGCTGCCTCGGGCACCTTATGGTCGTTCTCCTGTGAATCTACATTTTCTATTCCGACATATAACTGATAGTTAATTGTAACGTTCAGGGCCTCCTAATGACGATGGAACACTCAAATTGCGTCGAGATTCAATACATCGTCCTCCAGACGACTTGTCTCCATGGGTCTACTGCTACCTCGGTCACTTTATGGTCGTTCTACTGTGAGTCAAGATATTCCAATTCGACGCAAAACGGACTGATAATTGTAACGTTCAGACCCTCCTAATGACGATGGAACACTCAAATCGCATCGAGATTCAATACATCGTCCTCCAGCCGACTTGTCTCCAACGGGATATTGCTGCCTCGGGCACCATGTCGTCCGTCTTCTGTGAGTCTAGATTTTCGAATCCGACGCAAAAATGATTGTTAATTGTAACGTTCATGGCATCCTAATGACGATGGAACACTCAAATTGCGTCGAGATTCAATAAATCGACCTCCTGCCGACTTGTCTCCAAGGTGATATTGCTGCCTCGGGCACATATCGTCGTTCTCCTGTGAGTCTAGACTTTCGAATCCGACGCAAAACTTGTAGTTAATTGTAACGTTCAGGGCCTCCAAATGACGATGGAACACTCAAATTACGTCGAGATTCAATACATCGTCCTCCAGTCGACTTGTCTACAAAGAGATATTGCTGCCTCAGGGAACCTTATGGTCCGCCTCCTGTGGGTCTAGTTTTTCGAATCCGACGCAAAACTGATGGTTAATTGCAACGTTCATGGCCTCCTAATGACGATGGAACACTCAAATTGCGTCGAGATTCAATACATCGTCCTCCAGCCGATTTGTCTCCAAGGGGTAATTCCTGCCAAGGGCGATTTATGGTCTTTCTACTGTGAGTCTAGATTTTCGAATACGACGAGTAACTGATAGTTAATTGTAACGTTCAGCGCCTCCAAATAACGATTGCGTCGAGATCAATACATCGTCCTCCAGCCGACTTGTCTACAAGGGGATTTTGCTGCCTCGGGCACCATTTGGTCCGCCTCCTGTGGGTCTAGATTTTCGAATCCGTCGCAAAACAGTTGGTTAATTGTAACGTTCAGGGCCTCCTAATGACGATGGAACACTCAAATTGCATCAAGATTCAATATATCGTCATTCAGCCGACTTGTCTCCAAGGGTCTATTGTTGCCACGGGCACCTAATGGTCGTGCTCCTGTGAGTCTAGATTATCGAATCCGACGCAAATCTGATAGTTAATTGTAACGTTCAGGGCCTCCTAATGACGATGGATCACTCAAATTGCATCGAGATTCAATACATCGTCCTCCAGCCAACTTGTCTCGAAGGTGATATGGCTGCCTCGGGCACCATATGGTCCTTTACCTACGTGTGTAGATTTTCGAATCCGACGCGAAACTGATAGTTAATGTAACATTCAGCGCCTCCTAATGACGATGGAACACTCAAATTGCGTCGAGATTCGATACAGCGGCCTCCAGCGGACTTGTCTCCAAGGGTCTACTGCTGCCTGGGGCACCGTATGGTCGTTCTCCTGTGAGTCTAGATTTTCGAATCCGACGCATAACCGATATTTAATTGTAACGTTCCGGGACTCCAAATAACGATGGAACACTGAAATTGCGTCGAGATTCAATACATCGTCCTTCAGCCGACATGTCTCCAAGTGTCCATTGCTGCCTCGGGCACCTTATGGTCGTTCTCCTGTGAATCTACATTTTCTATTCCGACATATAACCGACAGTTAATTGCAACGTTCAGGGCCTCCTAATGACGAAGGAACACTCAAATTGCGTCGAGATTCAAAACATTGTCCTTCAGCCGACTTGTCTCCAAGGTTCTATTTAAGTTTCGAGCTCCTTATGGTCGTTCTCCTGTGAGTCTAGATTTTCGGATCCGTCGCATAACTGATAGTTAATTGTAACGTTCAGCGCCTCCTAACGACGATAGCACACTCAAATTGCGTCGAGATTCAATACATCGTCCTCCAGTCGACTTGTCTACAAGGGGATATTGCTGCCTCAGGGAACCTTATGGTCCGCCTCCTGTGGGTCTAGTTTTTCGAATCCGACGCAAAACTGATGGTTAATTGCAACGTTCATGGCCTCCTAATGACGATGGAACACTCAAATTGCGTCGAGATTCAATACATCGTCCTCTAGCCGACTTGTCTCCAAGGGGATATTGCTGCAACGGGAACGTTATCGTCGTTATTCGGTGAGTCTAGAATTTCGAATCCGACGCAAAACTAAAAGTTCAGGGCCTCCTAATGACGCTAAAACACTCAAATGGCGTCGAGATTCAATACGTCGTCCTCCAGCCGACTTGTCTCCAAGGGTCTATTGCTGCCTCGGTCACCATATGGTCCAACTCCTGTGAGTCTAGAATTTCGAATCCTACGCAAAACTGATAGTTAATTGTAACGTTCAGGGCCTCCTAATGACGATGGAACACTAAATTTGCGTCGAGATTCAATACATCGTCCTCCAGGCGACTTGTCTCCAAGGGTCTATTGGTGCCTCGGGCACCTTATTGTCGATCTCCTGTGAGTGTAGATTATCGAATCGGACGCAAAACTGATAGTTAATTGTAACGTTCGGGGCCTCCTAATGACGATGGAAAGTCTAATTGCGTCGAGATCCAATACATCGTGCTCCAGCCCACTTGTATCCATGGGTCTATTACTACCTCGCTCACCTTATGGTCGTTCTCCTGTGAGTCCAGATATTCGAATCCGACACAAAACGGACTGACAATTGTAACGTTTAGAGCCTCCTAATGACGATGGAACACTCAAATTGCGTCGAGATTTAATACATCGTCCTCCAGCCCACTTGTCTCCAAGGGTCTATTGCTGCCTGGGCCACCGCATGGTCGTTCTCCTGTGAGTCTATATTTTCGATTCCGACACATAACTGTTAGTTAATTGTAACGTTCAGGGCCTCCTAATGACGATGAAACACTCAAATTGCGACGAGATTCAATACATCGTCCTCCAGCCGACTTGTCTCCAAAGGGATATTTCTGTCTCGGGCACCTTATGCTCCGTCTCCTGTATGTCTGAATTTTCGTATCCGACGCAAAACTGATGGTTAATTGTAACGGTCAGGGCCTTCTATTGACGATGGAACACGCAAATTGCGTCGCGATTCAATACATCGTCCTCCAGCCGACATGTCACCAAGGGGATATTGCTGCTACGGCCACTTATCATCGTTCTTCTGTGAGTCTAGATTTTCGAATCCGATTCAAAACTAATAGTTAATTGTAGCGTTCAGGGCCTCCTAATTACGATAGAACACTCAAATTGCGTCGCGATTCAATACATCGTCTTCCAGCCGACTTGCCTCCGAGGGTCTATTGCTGCCTCTGGCACCTAATGGTCTTGCTCCTGTGAGTCTAGATTTTCGAATCCGACGCAAAACGGACTGATAATTGTAACGTTCAGAACCTCCTAATGACGATGGAACACTCAAATCGCATCGAGATTCAATACATCGTCCTCCAGCCGACTTGTCTCCAACGGGATATTGCTGCCTCGGGCACCATGTCGTCCGTCTCCTGTGAGTCTAGATTTTCGAATCCGACGCAAAAATGATTGTTAATTGTAACGTTCAGGGCCTCCTAATGACGAAGGAACACTCAAATTGCGTCGAGATTCAAAACATCGTCCTTCAGCCGACTTGTCTCCAAGGTTCTATTTAAGCTTCGAGCTCCTTATGGTCGTTCTCCTGTGAGTCTAGATTTTCGGATCCGTCGCATAACTGATAGTTAATTGTAACGTTTAGCGCCTCCTAACGACGATAGAACACTCAAATTGCGTCGAGATTCAATACATCGTCCTCCAGTCGACTTGTCTACAAGGGGATATTGCTGCCTCAGGGAACCTTATGGTCCGCCTCCTGTGGGTCTAGATTTTCGAATCCGACGCAAAACAGTTGGTTAATTGTAACGTTCATGGCCTCCTAATGTCGATGGAACACTCAAATTGCATCAAGATTCAATTTATCGTCATTCAGCCGACTTGTCTCCAAGGGTCTATTGTTGCCACGGGCACCTTATGGTCGTTCTCTTCTGATTCTACATTTTCGATTGCGACGCAAAACTGATAGTTAATTGTAACGTTCAGGGCCTCCTAATGGCGTTGGAATACTCAAATTGCGTCGAGATTCAATATATCGTCCAATAGCTGATTTGTCTCTAAGGGTCTATTCCTGCCTCTGGCACCTTATGGTCGTGCTCCTGTGAGTCTAGATTTTCGAATCCGACGCAAATCTGATAGTTGATTGTAACGTACAGGGCCCCCTAATGATGATGGATCACTCAAATTGCGTCGAGATTCAATACATCGTCCTCCAGCCAACTTGTCTCCAAGGTGATATGGCTGCCTCGGGCACCATAAAGTCCTTTACCTACGTGTCTATATTTTCGAATCCGACGCGAGACTGATAGTTAATGTAACATTCAGCGCCTCCTAATGACGATAGAACACTCAAATTGCGTCGAGATTCAATACATCGTCCTCCGCCGACTTGTCAACAAGGGGATATTGCTGCCTCGGGCACCTTATGGTCCGCCTCCTGTGAGTCTAGATTTTCGAATCCGACGCATAACCGATATTTAATTGTAACGTTCCGGGACTCCAAATAACGATGGAACACTCAAATTGCTTCGAGATTCAATACATCGTCCTCCAGTCGACTTGTCTACAAGGGATATTGCTGCCTCAGGGAACCTTATGGTCCGCCTCCTGTGGGTCTAGTTTTTCGAATCCGACGCAAAACTGATGGTTAATTGCAACGTTCATGGCCTCCTAATGACTATGGAACACTCAAATTGCGTCGAGATTCAATACATCGTCCTCTAGCCGACTTGTCTCCAAGGGGATATTGCTGCAACGGGAACCTTATCGTCGTTTTTCGGTGAGTCTAGATTTTCGAATCCGACGCAAAACTAATAGTTCAGGGCCTCCTAATGACGATAAAACACTCAAATTGCGTCGAGATTCAATACGTCGTCCTCCAGCCGACTTGTCTCCAAGGGGATATAGCTGCCTCGGGCACCATATGGTCCGTCTCCTGTGAGTCTAGATTTTCGAATCCGACGCAAAACTGATATTTAATTGTAACGATAAGGGCCTCCTAATGACGATGGAACACACAAATTGCGTCGAGATTCAATACATCGGCCTCCAGCCGACTAGTCTCCAAAGTGATATTGCTTCCTCGGGCACCATGTGGTCCTTCCCCTGTGAGAATAGATGTTCGAATCAGACGCAAAAATGATAGTTAATTGTAACATTCAGGGCCTCCTGATGACGATGGAACACTCAAATTGCGTCGAGATTCAATACATCGTCCTCCAGCCGACTTATCTCCAAGGGTCTATTGCTGCTTCTGACAACTTATGGTCGTACTCCTGTGAGTCTAGATTTTCGTATCCGACGCGAATCTGATACTTAATTGTAACGTTCAGGGCCTCCTAATGACGATGGAACACTCAAATTGCGTCGAGATTCAATACATCGTCCTCCAGCCGACTTGTCTCCAAGGGGATATTGCTGCCTCGGTCACCTTATAGTCGTTCTCCTGTGAGTGCAGATATTCGAATCCAACGCGAAACGGACTGCCAATTGTAACATTCAGAGCCTGCTAATGACGATGGAACACTCATATTGCATCGAGATTCAATACATCGTCCTCCAGCCGACTTGTCTCCAAGGGGATATTGCTGCCTCGGACACCTTATGGTCGTTCTCCTGTGAGTCTAGATTTTAGAATCCGACGCATAACTGATAGTTTATTGTAACGTTCAGGGCCTCCTAATGACGATGGAACACTCAAATTGCGTCGCGATTCAATACATCGTCCTCCAGCCGACTTGTCTCCAGGGGTCTATTCCTGCCTCTGGCACCTAATGGTCTTGCTCCTGTGAGTCTAGATTTTCGAATCCGACGCAAAACTGATAGTTAATTGTAACATTCAACGCCTCCTAATGAAGATGGAACACTCAAATTGCGTCGAGATTCAATACATCGTCCTCCAGCCGACTTGTCTCCAAGGGTCTATTGCTGCCTGGGGCACCGCATGGTCGTTCTCCTGTGAGTCTGGATTTTCGAATCCGACGCACAACTGATATTAATTGTAACGTTCAGGGCCTCTTAATGACGATGGAACACTGAATTTACGTCGAGATTCAATACATCGACCTTCATCCGATTTGTCTCCAAGCGTAAATTGCTGCCTCGGGTACCTTATGGTCGTTCTCCTGTAAGTCTATATTTCCGATTCCGACACATAACCGTTAGTTAATTGTAACGTTCAGGGCCTCCTAATGACAATGAAACACTCAAATTGCGACGAGATTCAATACATCGTCCTCTAGCCGACTTGCCTCCAAAGGGATATTGCTGTCTCGGGCACCTAATGCTCCGTCCCTGTGAGTCTAGATTTTCGTATCCGACGCAAAACTGATGGTTAATTGTAACGGTCAGGGCCTCCTAATGACGATGGAACACTCAAATCGCATCGAGATTCAATACATCGTCCTCCAGCCGACTTGTCTCCAACGGGATATTGCTGCCTCGGGCACCATGTCGTCCGTCTCCTGTGAGTCTAGATTTTCGAATCCGACGCAAAAATGATTGTTAATTGTAACGTTCAGGGCCTCCTAATGACGAAGGAACACTCAAATTGCGTCGAAATTCAATACATCCTCCTCCAGCCGACTTGTCTCCAAGGGTGTATTGCTGCCTCGGGAACCTTATGGTCGTTGTCCTGTGAGTCTAGATTTTCGGATCCGACGCATACCTGATAGTTAATTGTAACGATCAGCGCCTCCTAATGATGATAGAACACTCAAATTGCGTCGAGATTCAATACATCGTCCTCCAGCCGACTTGTCAACAAGGGGATATTGCTGCCTCGTGCACCTTATGGTCCGCCTCCTGTCAGTCTAGATTTTCGAATCCAACGCAAAACTGATGGTTAATTGTAACGTTCAGGGCCTCCTAATGACGATGGATCACTCAAATTGCATCGAGATTCAATACATCGTCCTCCAGCCAACTTGTCTCGAAGGTGATATGGCTGCCTCGGGCACCATATGGTCCTTTACCTACGTGTCTATATTTTCGAATCCGACGCGAAACTGATAGTTAATGTAACATTCAGCGCCTCCTAATGACGATGGAACACTCAAATTGCGTCGAGATTCAATACAGCGGCCTCCAGCGGACTTGTCTCCAAGGGTCTACTGCTGCCTGGGGCACCGTATGGTCGTACTCCTGTGAGTCTAGATTTTCGAATCCGACGCATAACCGATATTTAATTGTAACGTTCCGGGACTCCAAATAACGATGGAACACTGAAATTGCGTCGAGATTCAATACATCGTCCTTCAGCCGACTTGTCTCCAAGTGTCCATTGCTGCCTCGGGCACCTTATGGTCGTTCTCCTGTGAATCTACATTTTCTATTCCGACATATAACTGATAGTTAATTGTAACGTTCAGGGCCTCCTAATGGCGTTGGAATACTCAAATTGCGTCGAGATTCAATATATCGTCCACCAGCTGATTTGTCTCTAAGGGTCTATTCCTGCCTCTGGCACCTTATGGTCGTGCTCCTGTGAGTCTAGATTTTCGAATCCGACGCAAATCTGATAGTTGATTGTAACGTTCAGGGCCCCCTAATGATGATGGATCACTCAAATTGCGTCGAGATTCAATACATCGTCCTCCAGCCAACTTGTCTCCAAGGTGATATGGCTGCCTCGGGCACCATAAAGTCCTTTACCTACGTGTCTATATTTTCGAATCCGACGCGAGACTGATAGTTAATGTAACATTCAGCGCCTCCTAATGACGATAGAACACTCAAATTGCGTCGAGATTCAATACATCGTCCTCCAGCCGACTTGTCAACAAGGGGATATTGCTGCCTCGTGCACCTTATGGTCCGCCTCCTGTGAGTCTAGATTTTCGAATCCGACGCATAACCGATATTTAATTGTAACGTTCCGGGACTCCAAATAACGATGGAACACTCAAATTGCGTCGAGATTCAATACATCGTCCTCCAGTCGACTTGTCTACAAGGGATATTGCTGCCTCAGGGAACCTTATGGTCCGCCTCCTGTGGGTCTAGTTTTTCGAATCCGACGCAAAACTGATGGTTAATTGCAACGTTCATGGCCTCCTAATGACTATGGAACACTCAAATTGCGTCGAGATTCAATACATCGTCCTCTAGCCGACTTGTCTCCAAGGGGATATTGCTGCAACGGGAACCTTATCGTCGTTTTTCGGTGAGTCTAGATTTTCGAATCCGACGCAAAACTAATAGTTCAGGGCCTCCTAATGACGATAAAACACTCAAATTGCGTCGAGATTCAATACGTCGTCCTCCAGCCGACTTGTCTCCAAGGGGATATAGCTGCCTCGGGCACCATATGGTCCGTCTCCTGTGAGTCTAGATTTTCGAATCCGACGCAAAACTGATATTTAATTGTAACGATAAGGGCCTCCTAATGACGATGGAACACACAAATTGCGTCGAGATTCAATACATCGGCCTCCAGCCGACTAGTCTCCAAAGTGATATTGCTTCCTCGGGCACCATGTGGTCCTTCCCCTGTGAGAATAGATGTTCGAGTCAGACGCAAAAATGATAGTTAATTGTAACATTCAGGGCCTCCTGATGACGATGGAACACTCAAATTGCGTCGAGATTCAATACATCGTCCTCCAGCCGACTTATCTCCAAGGGTCTATTGCTGCTTCTGACAACTTATGGTCGTACTCCTGTGAGTCTAGATTTTCGTATCCGACGCGAATCTGATACTTAATTGTAACGTTCAGGGCCTCCTAATGACGATGGAACACTCAAATTGCGTCGAGATTCAATACATCGTCCTCCAGCCGACTTGTCTCCAAGGGGATATTGCTGCCTCGGACACCTTATAGTCGTTCTCCTGTGAGTGCAGATATTCGAATCCAACGCAAAACGGACTGCCAATTGTAACATTCAGAGCCTGCTAATGACGATGGAACACTCATATTGCATCGAGATTCAATACATCGTCCTCCAGCCGACTTGTCTCCAAGGGGATATTGCTGCCTCGGACACCTTATGGTCGTTCTCCTGTGAGTCTAGATTTTAGAATCCGACGCATAACTGATAGTTTATTGTAACGTTCAGGGCCTCCTAATGACGATGGAACACTCAAATTGCGTCGCGATTCAATACATCGTCCTCCAGCCGACTTGTCTCCAGGGGTCTATTCCTGCCTCTGGCACCTAATGGTCTTGCTCCTGTGAGTCTAGATTTTCGAATCCGACGCAAAACTGATAGTTAATTGTAACATTCAACGCCTCCTAATGAAGATGGAACACTCAAATTGCGTCGAGATTCAATACATCGTCCTCCAGCCGACTTGTCTCCAAGGGTCTATTGCTGCCTGGGGCACCGCATGGTCGTTCTCCTGTGAGTCTAGATTTTCGAATCCGACGCACAACTGATATTAATTGTAACGTTCAGGGCCTCTTAATGACGATGGAACACTGAATTTACGTCGAGATTCAATACATCGACCTTCATCCGATTTGTCTCCAAGCGTAAATTGCTGCCTCGGGTACCTTATGGTCGTTCTCCTGTAAGTCTATATTTCCGATTCCGACACATAACCGTTAGTTAATTGTAACGTTCAGGGCCTCCTAATGACAATGAAACACTCAAATTGCGACGAGATTCAATACATCGTCCTCTAGCCGACTTGCCTCCAAAGGGATATTGCTGTCTCGGGCACCTAATGCTCCGTCCCTGTGAGTCTAGATTTTCGTATCCGACGCAAAACTGATGGTTAATTGTAACGGTCAGGGCCTCCTAATGACGATGGAACACTCAAATCGCATCGAGATTCAATACATCGTCCTCCAGCCGACTTGTCTCCAACGGGATATTGCTGCCTCGGGCACCATGTCGTCCGTCTCCTGTGAGTCTAGATTTTCGAATCCGACGCAAAAATGATTGTTAATTGTAACGTTCAGGGCCTCCTAATGACGAAGGAACACTCAAATTGCGTCGAAATTCAATACATCCTCCTCCAGCCGACTTGTCTCCAAGGGTGTATTGCTGCCTCGGGAACCTTATGGTCGTTGTCCTGTGAGTCTAGATTTTCGGATCCGACGCATACCTGATAGTTAATTGTAACGATCAGCGCCTCCTAATGACGATAGAACACTCAAATTGCGTCGAGATTCAATACATCGTCCTCCAGCCGACTTGTCAACAAGGGGATATTGCTGCCTCGTGCACCTTATGGTCCGCCTCCTGTCAGTCTAGATTTTCGAATCCAACGCAAAACTGATGGTTAATTGTAACGTTCAGGGCCTCCTAATGACGATGGATCACTCAAATTGCATCGACATTCAATACATCGTCCTCCAGCCAACTTGTCTCGAAGGTGATATGGCTGCCTCGGGCACCATATGGTCCTTTACCTACGTGTCTATATTTTCGAATCCGACGCGAAACTGATAGTTAATGTAACATTCAGCGCCTCCTAATGACGATGGAACACTCAAATTGCGTCGAGATTCAATACAGCGGCCTCCAGCGGACTTGTCTCCAAGGGTCTACTGCTGCCTGGGGCACCGTATGGTCGTACTCCTGTGAGTCTAGATTTTCGAATCCGACGCATAACCGATATTTAATTGTAACGTTCCGGGACTCCAAATAACGATGGAACACTGAAATTGCGTCGAGATTCAATACATCGTCCTTCAGCCGACTTGTCTCCAAGTGTCCATTGCTGCCTCGGGCACCTTATGGTCGTTCTCCTGTGAATCTACATTTTCTATTCCGACATATAACTGATAGTTAATTGTAACGTTCAGGGCCTCCTAATGACGAAGGAACACTCAAATTGCGTCGAGATTCAAAACATCGTCCTTCAGCCGACTTGTCTCCAAGGTTCTATTTAAGCTTCGAGCTCCTTATGGTCGTTCTCCTGTGAGTCTAGATTTTCGGATCCGTCGCATAACTGATAGTTAATTGTAACGTTCAGCGCCTCCTAACGACGATAGCACACTCAAATTGCGTCGAGATTCAATACATCGTCCTCCAGTCGACTTGTCTACAAGGGGATATTGCTGCCTCAGGGAACCTTATGGTCCGCCTCCTGTGGGTCTAGTTTTTCGAATCCGACGCAAAACTGATGGTTAATTGCAACGTTCATGGCCTCCTAATGACGATGGAACACTCAAATTGCGTCGAGATTCAATACATCGTCCTCTAGCCGACTTGTCTCCAAGGGGATATTGCTGCAACGGGAACCTTATCGTCGTTATTCGGTGAGTCTAGAATTTCGAATCCGACGCAAAACTAAAAGTTCAGGGCCTCCTAATGACGATAAAACACTCAAATTGCTTCGAGATTCAATACGTCGTCCTCCAGCCGACTTGTCTCCAAGGGTCTATTGCTGCCTCGGTCACCATATGGTCCAACTCCTGTGGGTCTAGAATTTCGAATCCTACGCAAAACTGATAGTTAATTGTAACGTTCAGGGCCTCCTAATGACGATGGAACACTCAAATTGAGTCGAGATTCAATACATCGTCCTCCAGGCGACTTGTCTCCAAGGGTCTATTGGTGCCTCGGGCACCTTATTGTCGATCTCCTGTGAGTGTAGATTATCGAATCGGACGCAAAACTGATAGTTAATTGTAACGTTCGGGGCCTCCTAATGACGATGGAAAGTCAAATTGCGTCGAGATCCAATACATCGTGCTCCAGCCCTCTTGTCTCCATGGGTCTATTACTACCTCGCTCACCTTATGGTCGTTCTCCTGTGAGTCCAGATATTCGAATCCGACACAAAACGGACTACCAATTGTAACATTCAGAGCCTGCTAATGACGATGGAACACTCATATTGCATCGAGATTCAATACATCGTCCTCCAGCCGACTTGTCTCCAAGGGGATATTGCTGCCTCGGACACCTTATGGTCGTTCTCCTGTGAGTCTAGATTTTAGAATCCGACGCATAACTGATAGTTTATTGTAACGTTCAGGGCCTCCTAATGACGATGGAACACTCAAATTGCGTCGCGATTCAATCCATCGTCCTCCAGCCGACTTGTCTCCAGGGGTCTATTGCTGCCTCTGGCACCTAATGGTCTTGCTCCTGTGAGTCTAGATTTTCGAATCCGGCGCAAAACTGATAGTTAATTGTAACATTCAGCGCCTCCTAATGAAGATGGAACACTCAAATTGCGTCGAGATTCAATACATCGTCCTCCAGCCGACTTGTCTCCAAGGGTCTATTGCTGCCTGTGGCACCGCATGGTCGTTCTCCTGTGAGTCTAGATTTTCGAATCCGACGCACAACTGATATTAATTGTAACGTTCAGGGCCTCTTAATGACGATGGAACACTGAATTTACGTCGAGATTCAATACATCGACCTTCATCCGATTTGTCTCCAAGCGTAAATTGCTGCCTCGGGCACCTTATGGTCGTTCTCCTGTAAGTCTATATTTCCGATTCCGACACATAACCGTTAGTTAATTGTAACGTTCAGGGCCTCCTAATGACAATGAAACACTCAAATTGCGACGAGATTCAATACATCGTCCTCTAGCCGACTTGTCTCCAAAGGGATATTGCTGTCTCGGGCACCTTATGCTCCGTCCCTGTGAGTCTAGATTTTCGTATCCGACGCAAAACTGATGGTTAATTGTAACGGTCAGGGCCTCCTAATGACGATGGAACACTCAAATTGCGTCGCGATTCAATACATCGTCCTCCAGCCGACTAGTCTCCAACGGTCTATTGCTGCCTCGGGCACCTTATGGTCGTTCTCCTGTGATTCTACTTTTTCGATTCCGACACATAACTGATAATTAATTGTAACGTTCAGGGCCTCCTATTGACGATGGAACACTCAAATTGCGTTGAGAATTCAATACATCGTCCTCCAGTCGACTTGTCTCCAGGGGTCTATTGCTGCCTCTGCCACCTATTGGAATTGCTCCTGTGAATCTAGATTATCGAATCCGACGCAAAAATGATAGTTAATTGTAACGTTCAGGGCGTCCTAACGGCGAAGGAACACTCAAATTGTGTCGAGATACAATTCATCGTCCTCCAGCCGACTTGCCTCCGAGGGTCTATTGCTGCCTCTGGCACCTAATGGTCTTGCTCCTGTGAGTCTAGATTTTCGAATCCGACGCAAAACTGACTTTTAATTGTAACGTTAAGGGCCTCCTAATGACGATGGAGCACTCAAATTCCGTCGAGATTCAATACATCGTCCTCCAGGCGACTTGTCTCCAAGGGGATATTGCTGCCTCGGGCACCTTATCGTCGTTCTTCTGTGAGGCCAGATTTTCGAATCCGACGCAAACTTGAAACGTTCAGGGCCTCCTAATGACGATGGAACATTAATATTGCGTCGAGATTCAATACGTCGTACTCCAGCCGACTTGTCTCCAAGGGGATATTGCTGCCTCGGGCACCATATGGTCCGTCTCCTGTGAGTCTAGATTTTCGAATCCGACGCAGAACTTGTAGTTAATTGTAACGTTTAGGGCCTCCTAATGACGTTGGAACACTCAAATTGCATCAAGATTCATTACAACGTCATTCAGCCGACTTGTCTCCAAGGGTCTATTGCAGCCTCGGGCACCTTATGGTCGTTCACCTATGATTCTACATTTTCGAATCCGACGCAAAACGGATAGTTAATAGCAACGTTCTGGGCCTCCTAATGGCGATGGAACATTAAAATTGCGTCGAGATTCAATACGTCTCTCTCCAGCCGACTTGTCTTCAAGGGGATATTGCTGCTTCTGGTAACTTATGTTCGTGCTCCTTTGAGTCTAGATTTTCGTATCCGACGCGAAACTGATGGTTAATTGTAACGTTCAGGGCGTCCTAATGACGATGGGACACTCAAATTGCGTCGAGATTCAATACATCGTCCTCCAGGCTACTTGTCTACAAGGGGCTATTGCTGCCTCGGGCACCTTCTGGTCGTTCTCCTGAGAGTCTAAATTATCAAATCCGACGCAAATCTGATAGTTAATTATAACGTTCAGGGCCTCCTAATGACGATGGAAGACTCAAATTGCGTTGCGATTCAATACATCGTCCTCCAACCGAATTGTCTCCATGGGTCTATTGCTACCTCGCTCACCTTATGGTCGTTCTCCTGTGAGTGCAGACATTCGAATCCAACGCAAAGCGGACTGCCAATTGCAACATTCAAAGTCTCCTAATGACGATGGAACACTGAAATTGCATCGAGATTCAATACATCGTCCTCCAGCCGACTTGTCTCCAAGGGGATATTGCTGTCTCGGACACCTTATGGTCGTTCTCCTGTGAGTCTAGATTTTAGAATCCGATGTATAACTGATAGTTAATTGTAACGTTCAGGGCCTCATAATGACGACGGAACACTAAAATTGCGCGAGATTCAATACATCGTCCTCCAGCCACTTGTCTCTAAGGGGAATATAGCTGCCTCGGGCACCATACGGTCCTTCCCCTGTGAGACTAGATTTTCGAATCAGACGCAAAAATGATAGTTATTTGTAACATTCAGGGCCTCCTAATGACGAAGGAACACTCAAATTGCGTCGAGATTCAATACATCGTCCTTCAGCCGACTTGTCTCCAAGGTTCTATTTAAGCTTCGAGCTCCTTATGGTCGTTCTCCTGTGAGTCTAGATTTTCGGATCCGTCGCATAACTGATAGTTAATTGTAACGTTTAGCGCCTCCTAACGACGATAGAACACTCAAATTGCGTCGAGATTCAATACATCGTCCTCCAGTCGACTTGTCTACAAGGGGATATTGCTGCCTCAGGGAACCTTATGGTCCGCCTCCTGTGGGTCTAGATTTTCGAATCCGACGCAAAACAGTTGGTTAATTGTAACGTTCATGGCCTCCTAATGTCGATGGAACACTCGAATTGCATCAAGATTCAATTTATCGTTATTCAGCCGACTTGTCTCCAAGGGTCTATTGTTGCCACGGGCACCTTATGGTCGTTCTCCTCTGATTCTACATATTCGATTGCGACGCAAAACTGATAGTTAATTGTAACGTTCAGGGCCTCCTAATGGCGTTGGAATACTCAAATTGCGTCGAGATCCAATATATCGTCCACCAGCTGATTTGTCTCTAAGGGTCTATTCCTGCCTCTGGCACCTTATGGTCGTGCTCCTGAGAGTCTAGATTATCGAATCCGACGCAAATCAAATAGTTGATTGTAACGTTCAGGGCCCCCTAATGATGATGGATCACTCAAATTGCGTCGAGATTCAATACATCGTCCTCCAGCCAACTTGTCTCCAAGGTGATATGGCTGCCTCGGGCACCATATAGTATTTTACCTACGTGTCTATATTTTCGAATCCGACGCGAGACTGATAGTTAATGTAACATTCAGGGCCTCCTAATGACGATAGAACACTCAAATTGCGTCGAGATTCAATACATCGTCCTCCAGCCGACTTGTCAACAAGGGGATATTGCTGCCTCGTGCACCTTATGGTCCGCCTCCTGTGAGTCTAGATTTTCGAATCCGACGCATAACCGATATTTAATTGTAACGTTCCGGGACTCCAAATAACGATGGAACACTCAAATTGCGTCGAGATTCAATACATCGTCCTCCAGTCGACTTGTCTACAAGGGATATTGCTGCCTCAGGGAACCTTATGGTCCGCCTCCAGTGGGTCTAGTTTTTCGAATCCGACGGAAAACTGATGGTTAATTGCAACGTTCATGGCCTCCTAATGACTATGGAACACTCAAATTGCGTCGAGATTCAATACATCGTCCTCTAGCCGACTTGTCTCCAAGGGGATATTGCTGCAACGGGAACCTTATCGTCGTTTTTCGGTGAGTCTAGATTTTCGAATCCGACGCAAAACTAATAGTTCAGGGCCTCCTAATGACGATAAAACACTCAAATTGCGTCGAGATTCAATACGTCGTCCTCCAGCCGACTTGTCTCCAAGGGATATAGCTGCCTCGGGCACCATATGGTCCGTCTCCTGTGAGTCTAGATTTTCGAATCCGACGCGAAACTGATAGTTAATTGTAACGTTCAGGGCCTCCTAATGACGATGGAACACTCAAATTGCGTCGAGATTCAATACATCGTCCTCCAGGCGACTTGTCTCCAAGGGTCTATTGGTGCCTCGGGCACCTTATTGTCGATCTCCTGTGAGTGTAGATTATCGAATCCGACTCAAAACTGATAGTTAATTGTAACGTTCGGGGCCTCCTAATGACGATGGAAAGTCAAATTGCGTCGAGATCCAATACATCGTGCTGCAGCCCACTTGTCTCCATGGGTCTATTGCTACCTCGCTCACCTTATGGTCGTTCTCCTGTGAGTCCAGATATTCGAATCCGACACAAAACGGACTGACAATTGTAACGTTCAGAGCCTCCTAATGACGACGGAACACTCAAATTGCGACGAGATTTAATACATCGTCCTCCTGAAGACTTGTTTCGTAGGGGATATTCCTGCCTCGGGCACCTTATGGTCGTTCTCCTGTGAGTCTAGATTTTCGGACCCGACGCAAAACTGATAGTTAATTGTAACATTCAGCGCCTCCTAATGACGATGGAATTCTCAAATTGCGTCGAGATTCGATACATCGTCCTCCAGCCGACTTGTCTCCAAGGGGATATTGCTGCCTCGGACACCTTATGGTCGTTCTCCTGTGAGTCTAGATTTTAGAATCCGACGCATAACTGATAGTTTATTGTAACGTTCAGGGCCTCCTAATGACGATGGAACACTCAAATTGCGTCGCGATTCAATACATCGTCCTCCAGCCGACTTGTCTCCAGGGGTCTATTGCTGCCTCTGGCACCTAATGGTCTTGATCCTGTGAGTCTAGATTTTCGAATCCGACGCAAAACTGATATTTAATTGTAACGATAAGGGCCTCCTAATGGCGATGGAACACACAAATTGCTTCGAGATTCAATACATCGGCCTCCAGCCGACTTGTCTCCAAAGGGATATTGCTTCCTCGGGCACCATGGGGTCCTTCCCCTGTGAGAATAGATTTTCGAATCAGACGCAAAAATGATAGTTAATTGTAACATTCAGGGCCTCCTGATGACGATGGAACACTCAAATTGCGTCGAGATTCAATACATCGTCCTCCAGCCGACTTGTCTCCAAGGGGATATTGCTGCCTCGGACACCTTATGGTCGTTCTCCTGTGAGTCTAGATTTTAAAATCCGACGCATAACTGATAGATAATTGTAACGTTCAGGGCCTCCTAATGACGATGGAACCTTCAAATTGCGTCGAAATTCAATACGTCGTCCTCCAACCGAATTGTCTACATGGGTCTATTGCTACCTCGCTCACCTTATAGTCGTTCTCCTGTGAGTGCAGATATTCGAATCCAACGCAAAACGGACTGCCAATTGTAACATTCAGAGCCTGCTAATGACGATGGAACACTCATATTGCATCGAGATTCAATACATCGTCCTCCAGCCGACTTGTCTCCAAGGGGATATTGCTGCCTCGGACACCTTATGGTCGTTCTCCTGTGAGTCTAGATTTTAGAATCCGACGCATAACTGATAGTTTATTGTAACGTTCAGGGCCTCCTAATGACGATGGAACACTCAAATTGCGTCGCGATTCAATACATCGTCCTCCAGCCGACTTGTCTCCAGGGGTCTATTGCTGCCTCTGGCACCTAATGGTCTTGATCCTGTGAGTCTAGATTTTCGAATCCGACGCAAAACTGATAGTTAATTGTAACATTCAGCGCCTCCTAATGAAGATGGAACACTCAAATTGCGTCGAGATTCAATACATCGTCCTCCAGCCGACTTGTCTCCAAGGGTCTATTGCTGCGTGGGGCACCGCATGGTCGTTCTCCTGTGAGTCTAGATTTTCGAATCCGACGCACAACTGATATTAATTGTAACGTTCAGGGCCTCTTAATGACGATGGAACACTGAATTTACGTCGAGATTCAATACATCGACCTTCATCCGATAAGTCTCCAAGCGTAAATTGCTGCCTCGGGCACCTTATGGTCGTTCTCCTGTAAGTCTATATTTCCGATTCCGACACATAACCGTTAGTTAATTGTAACGTTCAGGGCCTCCTAATGACAATGAAACACTCAAATTGCGACGAGATTCAATACATCGTCCTCTAGCCGACTTGTCTCCAAAGGGATATTGCTGTCTCGGGCACCTTATGCCCCGTCCCTGTGAGTCTAGATTTTCGTATCCGACGCAAAACTGATGGTTAATTGTAACGGTCAGGGCCTCCTAATGACGATGGAACACTCAAATTGCGTCGCGATTCAATACATCGTCCTCCAGCCGACTAGTCTCCAACGGTCTATTGCTGCCTCGGGCACCTTATGGTCGTTCTCCTGTGATTCTACTTTTTCGATTCCGACACATAACTGATAATTAATTGTAACGTTCAGGGCCTCCTATTGACGATGGAACACTCAAATTGCGTTGAGAATTCAATACATCGTCCTCCAGTCGACTTGTCTCCAGGGGTCTAATGCTGCCTCTGGCACCTATTGGAATTGCTCCTGTGAATCTAGATTTTCGAATCCGACGCAAAAATGATAGTTAATTGTAACGTTCAGGGCGTCCTAACGGCGAAGGAACACTCAAAATGTGTCGAGATACAATTCATCGTCCTCCAGCCGACTTGCCTCCGAGGGTCTATTGCTGCCACTGGCACCTAATGGTCTTGCTCCTGTGAGTCTAGATTTTCGAATCCGACGCAAAACTGACTTTTAATTGTAACGTTAAGGGCCTCCTAATGACGATGGAGCACTCAAATTCCGTCGAGATTCAATACATCGTCCTCCAGGCGACTTGTCTCCAAGGGGATATTGCTGCCTCGGGCACCTTATCGTCGTTCTTCTGTGAGGCCAGATTTTCGAATCCGACGCAAACTTGAAACGTTCAGGGCCTCCTAATGACGATAGAACATTAATATTGCGTCGAGATTCAATACGTCGTACTCCAGCCGACTTGTCTCCAAGGGGATATTGCTGCCTCGGGCACCATATGGTCCGTCTTCTGTGAGTCTAGATTTTCGAATCCGACGCAAAACTTGTAGTTAATTGTAACGTTTAGGGCCTCCTAATGACGTTGGAACACTCAAATTGCATCAAGATTCATTACAACGTCATTCAGCCGACTTGTCTCCAAGGGTCTATTGCAGCCTCGGGCACCTTATGGTCGTTCACCTATGATTCTACATTTTCGAATCCGACGCAAAACGGATAGTTAATAGCAACGTTCAGGGCATCCTAATGGCGATGGAACATTAAAATTGCGTCGAGATTCAATACGTCTCTCTCCAGCCGACTTGTCTCCAAGGGGATATTGCTGCTTCTGGCAACTTATGGTCGTGCTCCTTTGAGTCTAGATTTTCGTATCCGACGCGAAACTGATAGTTAATTGTAACGTTCAGGGCGTCCTAATGACGATGGAACGCTCAAATTGCGTCGAGATTCAATACATCGTCCTCCAGGCTACTTGTCTACAAGGGGCTATTGCTGCCTCGGGCACCTTCTGGTCGTTCTCCTGTGAGTCTAGATTATCAAATCCGACGAAAATCTGATAGTTAATTATAACGTTCAGGGCCTCCTAATGACGATGGAAGACTCAAATTGCGTTGCGATTCAATACATCGTCTTCCAACCGAATTGTCTCCATGGGTCTATTGCTACCTCGCTCACCTTATGGTCGTTCTCCTGTGAGTCCAGTCATTCGAATCCAACGCAAAGCGGACTGCCAATTGCAACATTCAAAGTCTCCTAATGACGATGGAACACTGAAATTGCATCGAGATTCAATACATCGTCCTCCAGCCGACTTGTCTCCAAGGGTATATTGCTGCCTCGGACACCTTATGGGCGTTCTCCTGTGAGTCTAGATTTTAGAATCCGATGTATAACTGATAGTTAATTGTAACGTTCAGGGCCTCATAATGACGATAGAACACTCAAATTGCGTCGCGATTCAATACATCGTCTTCCAGCCGACCTGCCTCCGAGGGTCTATTCCTGCCTCTGGCACCTAATGGTCTTGCTCCCGTGAGTCTAGATTTTCGAATCCGACGCAAAACGGACTGACAATTGTAACGTTCAGAACCTCCTAATGACGATGGAACACTCAAATCGCATCGATATTCAATACATCGTCCACCAGCCGACTTGTCTCCAACGGGATATTGCTGCCTCGGTCACCATGTCGTCCGTCTCCTGTGAGTCTAGATTTTCGAATCCGACGCAAAACTGATGGTTAATTGTAACGTTCATGGCCTCCTAATGACGATGGAACACTCAAATTGCGTCGAGATTCAATAAATCGACCTCCTGCCGACTTGTCTCCAAGGTGATATTGCTGCCTCGGGCACATATCGTCGTTCTCCTGTGAGTCTAGACTTTCGAATCCGACGCAAAACTTGTACTTAATTGTAACGTTCAGGGCCTCCAAATGACGATGGAACACACAAATTACGTCGAGATTCAATACATCGTCCTCCCGCCGACTTGTCCACAACGGGATATTGCTGCCTCGGGCACCATGTGTTCCGTCTCCTGTGAGTCTAGATTTTCGAATCCGACGCAAGAATGATAGTTAATTGTAGAGTTCAGGGCCTCCTAATGACGAAGGTACACTCAAATTGCGTCGAGATTTAAAACATCGTCCTTCAGCCGACTTGTCTCCAAGGTTCTATTTAAGCTTCGAGATCCTTATGGTCGTTCTCCTGTGAGTCTAGATATTCGAATCCGACGCAAAACTGATATCTAATTGTAACGATAAGGGCCTCCTAATGACGATGGAACACACAAATTGCGTCGAGATTCAATACATCGGCCTCCAGCCGACTTGTCTCCAAAGGGATATTGCTTCCTCGGGCACCATGTGGTCCTTCCCCTGTGAGAATAGATTTTCGAATCAGATGCAAAAATGATAGTTAATTGTAACATTCAGGGCTTCCTGATGACGATGGAACACTCATATTGCGTCGAGATTCAATACATCGTCTTCCAGCCGACTTGTCTCCAAGGGTCTATTGCTGCTTCTGGCACCTTATGGTCGTTCTCCTGTGAGTCTAGATTTTCGGACCCAACGCAAAACTGATAGTTAATTGTAACATTCAGCGCCTCCTAATGACGATGGAATACTCAAATTGCGTCGAGATTCGATACATCGTCCTCCAGCCGACTTGTCTTTAAGGGTCTATTGCTGCCTGGGGCACCGCATGGTCGTTCTCCTGTGAGTCTAGATTCTTGAATCCGACGCAAAACGGACTGATAATTGTAACGTTCAGAACCTCCTAATGACGATGGAACACTCAAATCGCATCGAGATTCAATACATCGTCCACCAGCCGACGTGTCTCCAACGGGATATTGCTGCCTCGGTCACCATGTCGTCCGTCTCTTGTGAGTCTAGATTTTCGAATCCGACGCAAAAATGATTTCTAATTGTAACTTTCAGGGCCTCCTAATGACGAAGGAACACTCAAATTGCGTCGAAATTCAATACATCCTCCTCCAGCCGACTTGTCTCCAAGGGTCTATTGCTGCCTCGGGAACCTTATGGTCGTTGTCCTGTGAGTCTAGATTTTCGGATCCGACGCATACCTGATAGTTAATTGTAACGATCAGCGCCTCCTAATGACGATAGAACACTCAAATTGCGACGAGATTCAATACATCGTCCTCCAGCCGACTTGTCAACAAGGGGATATTGCTGCCTCGTGCACCTTATGGTCCGCCTCCTGTCAGTCTAGATTTTCGAATCCGACGCAAAACTGATGGTTAATTGTAACGTTCATGGCCTCCTAATGACGATGGAACACTCAAATTGCGTCGACATTCAATAAATCGACCTCCTGCCGACTTGTCTCCAAGGTGATATTGCTGCCTCGGGCACATATCGTCGTTCTCCTGTGAGTCTAGACATTCGAATCCGACGCAAAACTTGTAGTTAATTGTAACGTTCAGGGCCTCCAAATGACGATGGAACACAAAAATTGCGTCGAGATTCAATACATCGGCCTGCAGCCGACTTGTCTCCAAAGGGATATTGCTTCCTCGGGCACCATGTGGTCCTTCCCCTGTGAGAATAAATTTTCGAATCAGACGCAAAAATGATAGTTAATTGTAACATTCAGGGCCTCCTGATGACGATGGAACACTCATATTGCGTCGAGATTCAATACATCGTCCTCCAGCCGACTTGTTTCCAAGGGTCTAGTGCTGCTTCTGGCAACTTATGGTCGTACTCCTGTGAGTTTAGATTTTCGTATCCGACGCGAATCTGATAGTTAATTGTAACGTTCAGGGCCTCCTAATGACGATGGAACACTCAAATTGCGTCGAGATTCAATACATCGTCCTCCAGCCGACTTGTCTACATGGGTCTATTGCTACCTCGCTGACCTTATAGTCGTTCTCCTGTGAGTGCAGATATTCGAATCCAACGCAAAACGGACTGCCAATTGTAACATTCAGAGCCTGCTAATGACGATGGAACACTCATATTGCATCGAGATTCAATACATCGTCCTCCAGCCGACTTGTCTCCAAGGGGATATTGCTGCCTCGGACACCTTATGGTCGTTCTCCTGTGAGTCTAGATTTTAGATTCCGACGCATAACTGATAGTTTATTGTAACGTTCAGGGCCTCCTAATGACGATGGACCACTCAAATTGCGTCGCGATTCAATACATCGTCCTCCGGCCGACTTGTCTCCAGGGGTCTATTGCTGCCTCTGGCACCTAATGGTCTTGCTCCTGTGAGTCTAGATTTTCGAATCCGACGCAAAACTGATAGTTAATTGTAACATTCAGCGCCTCCTAATGAAGATGGAACACTCAAATTGCGAGGAGATTCTATACATCGTCCTCCAGCCGACTTGTCTCCAAGGGTCTATTGCTGCCTGGGGCACCGCATGGTCGTTCTCCTGTGAGTCTAGATTTTCGAATCCGACGCACAACTGATATTAATTGTAACGTTCAGGGCCTCCTAATGACGATGGAACACTGAATTTACGTCGAGATTCAATACAACGACCTTCATCCGATTTGTCTCCAAGCGTAAATTGCTGCCTCGGGCACCTTATGGTCGTTCTCCTGTAAGTCTATATTTCCGATTCCGACACATAACCGTTAGTTAATTGTAACGTTCAGGGCCTCCTAATGACAATGAAACACTCAAATTGCGACGAGATTCAATACATCGTCCTCTAGCCGACTTGTCTCCAAAGTGATATTGCTGTCTCGGGCACCTTATGCTCCGTCCCTGTGAGTCTAGATTTTCGTATCCGACGCAAAACTGATGGTTAATTGTAGCGGTCAGGGCCTCCTAATGACGATGGAACACTCAAATTGCGTCGCGATTCAATACATCGTCCTCCAGCCGACTAGTCTCCAACGGTCTATTGCTGCCTCGGGCACCTTATGGTCGTTCTCCTGTGATTCTACTTTTTCGATTCCGACACATAACTGATAGGTAATTGTAACGTTCAGGGCCTCCTATTGACGATGGAACACTCAAATTGCGTTGAGAATTCAATACATCGTCCTCCAGTCGACTTGTCTCCAGGTGTCTATTGCTGCCTCTGGCACCTATTGGAATCGCTCCTGTGAATCTAGATTTTCGAATCCGACGCAAAAATGATAGTTAATTGTAACGTTCAGGGCGTCCTAACGGCGAAGGAACACTCAAATTGTGTGGAGATGCAATTCATCGTCCTCCAGCCGACATGTCACCCAGGGGATATTGCTGCCACGGGCACTTATCATTGTTCTTCTGTGAGTCCACATATTCGAATCCGACGCAAAACTAATAGTTAATTGTAACGTTCAGGGTCTCCTAATAACGACAGAACACTCAAATTGCGTCGCGATTCAATACATCGTCCTCCAGCCGACTTGCCTCCGAGGGTCTATTGCTGCCTCTGGCACCTAATGGTCTTGCTCCTGTGAGTCTAGATTTTCGAATCCGACGCAAAACTGACTTTTAATTGTAACGTTAAGAGCCTCCTAATGACGATGGAGCACTCAAATTCCGTCGAGATTCAATACATCGACCTCCAGGCGACTTGTCTCCAAGGGGATATTGCTGCCTCGGGCACCTTATCGTCGTTCTTCTGTGAGGCCAGATTTTCGAATCCGACGCAAACTTGAAACGTTCAGGGCCTCCTAATGACGATAGAACATTAATATTGCGTCGAGATTCAATACGTCGTACTCCAGCCGACTTGTCTCCAAGGGGATATTGCTGCCTCGGGCACCATATGGTCCGTCTCCTGTGAGTCTAGATTTTCGAATCCGACGCAAAACTTGTAGTTAATTGTAACGTTTAGGGCCTCCTAATGACGTTGGAACACTCAAATTGCATCAAGATTCATTACAACGTCATTCAGCCGACTTGTCTCCAAGGGTCTATTGCAGCCTCGGGCACCTTATGGTCGTTCACCTATGATTCTACATTTTCGAATCCGACGCAAAACGGATAGTTAATAGCAACGTTCTGGGCCTCCTAATGGCGATGGAACATTAAAATTGCGTCGAGATTCAATACGTCTCTCTCCAGCCGACTTGTCTCCAAGGGGATATTGCTGCTTCTGGCAACTTATGGTCGTGCTCCTTTGAGTCTAGATTTTCGTATCCGACGCGAAACTGATAGTTAATTGTAACGTTCAGGCCGTCCTAATGACGATGGAACACTCAAATTGCGTCGAGATTCAATACATCGTCCTCCAGGCTACTTGTCTACAATTGGCTATTGCTGCCTCGGGCACCTTCTGGTCGTTCTCCTGTGAGTCTAGATTATCAAATCCGACGCAAATCTGATAGTTAATTATAACGTTCAGGGCCTCCTAATGACGATGGAAGACTCAAGTTGCGTTGCGATTCAATACATCGTCCTCCAACCGAATTGTCTCCATGGGTCTATTGCTACCTCGCTCACCTTATGGTCGTTCTCCTGTGAGTGCAGACATTCGAATCCAACGAAAAGCGGACTGCCAATTGCAACATTCAAAGTCTCCTAATGACGATGGAACACTGAAATTGCATCGAGATTCAATACATCGTCCTCCAACCGACTTGTCTCCAAGGGGATATTGCTGCCTCGGACACCTTATGGTCGTTCTCCTGTGAGTCTAGATTTTTAAATCCGATGTATAACTGATAGTTAATTGTAACGTTCAGGGCCTCATAATGACGATGGAACACTAAAATTGCGTCGAGATTCAATACATCGTCCTCCAGCCACTTGTCTCTAAGGGGAATATAGCTGCCTCGGGCACCATACGGTCCTTCCCCTGTGAGACTAGATTTTCGAATCAGACGCAAAAATGATAGTTAATTGTAACATTCAGGGCCTCCTAATGACGAAGGAACACTCAAATTGCGTCGAAATTCAATACATCGTCCTCCAGCCGATTTGTCTCCAATGAGATTTTGCTTCCTCGGGCACCATGTGGTCCTTCCCCTGTGAGTCTAGATTTTCGAATCCGACGCAAAAATGATAGTTAATTGTAACATCCAGAGCCTCCTAATAACGATGGTACGCTCTAATTGCCGGCCGCGGTGGTCTCGCGGTTCTAGGCGCGCAGTCCGGAACCGTGCGATTGCTACAGTTGCAGGTTCGAAACCTGCCTCGGGCATGGATGTGTGTGATGTCCTTAGGTTAGTTAGGTTTAAGTAGTTCTAAGTTCTAGGGGACTGATGACCACAGCTGTTAAGTCCCATAGTGCTCAGAGCCATTTGAACATTCTTTTGAACACTCTAATTGCGTCGAGCTTCAATACATCGTCCTCCAGCCGACTTGTCTACAAGGGGATATTGCTGCCTCGGGCACCATATGGTCCGTCTCCTGTAGGTCCAGATATTCGAATCCGACGCAAAACGGACTGCCAATTGTAACGTTCAGAGCCTCCTAATGACGATGGAACACTCAAATTGCATCAAGATTCAATATATCGTCATTCAGCAGAATTGTCTCCAAGGGTCTATTGTGGCCTCGGGCACCTTACGGTCGTTCTCCTCTGATTCTACATTTTCGAATCCGACGCAAAACTGATAGTTAATTGTAACGTTAAGGGCCTCCTAATGGCGATGGAACACTCAAATTGCATCAAGATTCAATACATCGTCCTCCAGCCGACTTGTCTCCAAGGGGATATTGTTGCCTCGGACACCTTATGGTCGTTCTCCTGTGAGTCTAGATATTAGAATTCGACGCATAACTGATAGGTAATTGTAACGTTCAGGGCCTCCTAATGACGATGGAACACTTTAATTGCGTCGAGATTCAAAACATCGTCCTCCAGCCGACTTGTCTCCAAGGGGAATATAGCTGCCCTGGGCACCATATGGACCTTCCCCTGTGAGTCTAGATTCTCGAATCCGACGAAAAAATGATAGTTAATTGTAACATTCAGGGCCACCCTAATGACAAAGGAACACTCAAATTGCGTCGAGATTCAATACATCGTCCTCCAGCCGATTTGTCTCCAAGGGTTTATTCCTGCCTCCGACACCTTATGGTCGTTCTACTGTGAGTCTAGATTTTCGAATCCGACGCAAAATTGAAACGTTCAGGGCCTCCTAATGACGATAGAACACTAAATCTGCGTCGAGATTCAATTCGTCGTCCTCCAGCCGACATGTCTCCAAGGGGATATTGCTGCCTCTGGCACCATATGGTCCGTCTCCTGTAGATCCAGATATTCGAATCCGACGCAAAACGGACTGCCAATTGTAACGTTCAGAGCCTCCTAATGACGATGGAACACTCAAATTGCATCAAGATTCAATACATCGTCCTCCAGCCGACTTGCCTCCGAGGGTCTATTGCTGCCTCTGGCACCTAATGGTCTTGCTCCTGTGAGTCTAGATTTTGGAATCCGACGCAAAACTGGTATTTAATTGTAACGTTAAGGGCCTCCTAATGACGATGGAACACTCAAATTCCGTCGAGAAATAAATACATCGTTCTCCAGCCGACTTGTCTACAAGGGGATATTGCTGCCTCGGGCACCTTTTGGTCCGCCTCCTGTGAGTCTAGATTTTCGAATCCGACGCATAACTGATAGTTAATTGTAACGTTCACGGCCTCCTAATGACGATGGAACACTCAAATTGCGTAGCGATTCAATACATCGTTCTCCAGCCGACTTGTCTCCAAGGGTCTATTGCTGCCTCGGGCACCTAATGGTCCGTCTCCTCTGAGTCTAGATTCTCGAATCCGACGACTAAATGATAATTAATTGTAACGTTCATGGACTCCAAAAGACGATGGAACACTCAAATTCCGTCGAGATTTAATACATCGGCTCCCAGCCGGCTTGTCTTCAAGGTGATATTGCTGCCTCAGACATCTTATGTTCGCTCTACTGTGAGTCTAGATTTTCGAATCCGACGTGAAACTGATAATTAATTGTAACATTCAGCGCCCCCTAATGACGATGGAACACTCAAATTGCGTCGTGATTCAACACAGCGGCCTCCAGCCGACTTGTTTCCAAGTGTCGATTGCTGCCTTTGGCATCGAATGGTCATTCTCCTGTGAATCTAGGTTTTCGAATCCAACGCATAACTGATAGTTAATTGTAACGTTCAGGTCCTCCTAATGACGATGGGACACTCAAATTGCGTAGCGATTCAATTCATCGTCCTCCAGCCGACTTGTCTCCATGGATCTATTGCTACCTCTCTCACGTTATGGTCGTTCTCCTGTGAGTGCAGATATTCGATTCCGACGCAAAATGGACTGCCAATTGTAACGTTCAGAACCTCCTAATGACGATGGAACACTCAAATTGCATCGAGATTCAATACATCGTCCCCCAGCCCACTTGTCTCCAAGTGTCTATGGCTGCCTCGGGCACTTTATGGTAGTTCTCCTGTGAGTCTAGATTTTCGGATCCGACGCATAACTGATAGTTAATTGTAACGTTCAGTGCCTCCTAATGACGATAGAACACTCATTTTGCGTCGAGATTCAATACATCGTCCTCCAGCCGACCTGTCTCCAAGGGGATATTGCTGCCTCGGGCACTTTATCGTCGTTCTCCTGTGAGTCTACATTTTCGATTTCGACACATAACTGATAGTTAATTGTAACGTTCAGGGCCTCCTAATGACGATGGAACACTCAAATTGCGTAGCGATTCAATACATCGTCCTCCAGCCGACTTGTCTCCATGGGTCTATTTCTACCTCGCTCACCTTATGGTCGTTCTCCTGTGAGTGCAGATATTCGAATCCGACGCAAAACGGACTGCCATTCTTATTGTTCAGTACCTCCGAATGACGATGGAACACTCAAATTGAAACGAGATTCAATTCTCATGCCGACTTGTCTCCGGGGGTTCTATTGCTGCCTCGGGCACTTAATGGTCCGTCTCCTGTGAGTCTAGAATTTCGTATCCGACGTAAAAATGATAGTTAATTGCAACGTTCAGGGACTCCAAATGACGATGGAACACTCAAATTGCGTCGAGATTTCATACATCGGCCTCCAGCCGACTTGTCTTCAAGGTGATATTGCTGCCTCGGACACCTTATGGTCGATCTCCTGTGAGTCTAGATTTTAGAGTCAGACGCATAACAGCTAGTTAATTGCAACGTTCAGGGCCTCCTAATAACGATGGAACACTCAGATTGCGTCGAGATTCAATACATCGTCCTCCGCCGACTTGTCTCCATGCGTCTACTGCTACCTTGGTCACTTTATGGTCGTTCTCCTGTGAGTCTTGATTATCGAACACGACGCAAATCTGATAGTTAATTGTAACGTTCAGGGCCTCCTAATGACGATGGGACACTCAAATTGCGTAGCGATTCAATTCATCGTCCTCCAGCCGACTTGTCTCCATGGATCTATTGCTACCTCTCTCACGTTATGGTCGTTCTCCTGTGAGTGCAGATATTCGATTCCGACGAAAAATGGACTGCCAATTGTAACGTTCAGAACCTCCTAATGACGAAGGAACACTCAAATTGCATCGAGATTCAATACATCGTTCTCCAGCCGACTTGTCTCCAAGGGTCTATTGCTGCCTCGGGCTCCTAATGGTCCGTCTCCTGTGAGTCTAGATTTTCGAATCCGACGTAAAAATGATAGTTAATTGCAACGTTCAGGGACTCCAAATGACGATGGAACACTCAAATTGCGTCGAGATTTCATACATCGGCCTCCAGCCGACTTGTCTTCAAGGTGATATTGCTGCTTCGGACACCTTATGGTCGATCTCCTGTGAGTCTAGATTTTAGAATCAGACGCATAACTGCTAGTTAATTGCAACGTTCAGGGCCTCCTAATGACGATGGAACACTCAGATTGCGTCGAGATTCAATACATCGTCCTCCGCCGACTTGTCTCCATGGGTCTACTGCTACCTTGGTCACTTTATGGTCGTTCTCCTGTGAGTCTTCATTATCGAACACGACGCAAATCTGATAGTTAATTGTAACGTTCAGGGCCTCCTAATGACGATGGGACACTCAAATTGCGTAGCGATTCAATTCATCGTCCTCCAGCCGACTTGTCTCCATGGATCTATTGCCACCTCTCTCACCTTATGGTCGTTCTCCTGTGAGTGCAGATATTCGATTCCGACGCAATATGGACTGCCAATTGTAACGTTCAGAACCTCCTAATGACGATGGAACACTCAAATTGCATCGAGATTCAATATATCGTTCTCCAGCCGACTTGTCTCCAAGGGTCTACTGCTTCCTTGGTCACTTTATGGTCGTTCTCCTGTGAGTCCAGATATTCGAATCCGACGCAAAACAGACTGCTGATTGTAACGTTCAGAGCCTCCTGATGATGATGAAACGCTCAAATTGTGTCGAGATTCAATACATCGTCCTCCAGCCGACTTGTCTACAAGGGGAAATTGCTGCCTCGGGCACCTTATGGTCGGCCTCCTGTGAGTCTAGATTTTGGAATCCGACGCAAAACTGATATTTAATTGTAACGTTAAGGACTTTCTAATGACGATGAAACACTAAAATTGCGTCGAGATTCAATACATCGGCTCCCAGCCGGCTTGTCTTCAAGGAGATATTACTGCCTCGGACACCTTATGGTCGTTCTACTGTGAGTCTAGAATTTCGAATCCGACGTGAAACTGATAGTTACTTGCAACATTCTGCGCCCCCTAATGACGATGGAACACTCAAATTACGTCGTGATTCAACACAGCGGCCTCCAGTCGACTTGTTTCCAAGCGTCTATTGACGCCTGGGGCATCGAATGGTCGTTCTCCTGTGAGACTAGATTTTCGAATCCAACGCATAACTCATAGTTAATTGTAACGTTCATGGCCTCCTAATGACGATGGATCACTGATATTGTGCCGAGATTCAATACATCGTCCTCCAGCCGACTTGACTCCAAGGGGATATTGCTGCCTCGGCACCTTATCGTCGTTCTTCTGTGAGTCTAGATTTTCGAATCCGACATAAAACTAATAGTTAGTTGTAACTTTCAGGGCCTCCTAATGACGACAGAACACTCAAATTGCGTCGAGATTCAATACGTCGTCCTCCAGCCGACTTGTCTCCAAGGGGACTTTGCTGCCTCGGGCACCATATTGTCGTTCTCCTATGAGTAGATTATCGCATTCGACGCAAATCTGATAGTTAATTGTAACGTTCAGGGCCTCCTAATGACGATGGAACACTCAATACATCGTGCTCCAGCCGACTTGTGTCCATGGGTCTATTGCTACCTCGCTCACCTTATGGTCGTTCTCCTGTGAGTGCAGATATTCGAATCCGACGCAAAACGGAGTGCCAATTGTAACGTTCAGCACCTCCTAATGACGATGGAACACACAAATTGCAACGAGATTAAATCTCATGCTGACTTGTCTCCAAGGGTCTATTGCTGCCTGTGGCACCTAATTGTCGTTCTCCTGGGAGTCTAGATTTTCGAATCCGACGCAAATATGATAGTTAATTGTAACGTTCAGGGCCTCCTAATGAGGATGGAACCCTCGAATTGCATCGAGAGTCAATACATCGTCCTCAATACGACTTGTCTCCAAGGGTCTATTGCTGCCTCGGGCACCTCATGGTCGTTCTCCAGTGCGTCCGCATTTTCGAATCGGATGCAAAACTGATAGTTAATTGTAACGTTCAGGGCCTCCTAATGACGATGGAACACTCAAATTGCGTAGCGATTCAATACATCGTGCTCCAGCCGACTTGTGTCCATGGGTCTATTGCTACCTCGCTCACCTTATGGTCGTTCTCCTGTGAGTGCAGATATTCGAATCCGACGCAAAACGGAGTGCCAATTGTAACGTTCAGCACCTCCTAATGACGATGGAACACACAAATTGCAACGAGATTAAATCTCATGCCGACTTGTCTCCAAGGGTCTATTGCTGCCTGTGGCACCTAATTGTCGTTCTCCTGGGAGTCTAGATTTTCGAGTCCGACGCAAATATGATAGTTAATTGTAACGTTCAGGGCCTCCTAATGAGGATGGAACCCTCGAATTGCATCGAGAGTCAATACATCGTCCTCAATACGACTTGTCTCCAAGGGTCTATTGCTGCGGCTGGCACCTAATGGTCTTGCTCCTGTGGGTCCAGATTTTCGAATCCGACGCAAAACTGTATTTAATTGTAACGTTAAGGGCCTCCTAATGACGATGGAACACTCAAACCGCGTCGAGATTCAATACATCATCTTCCAGCCGACTTGTCTCCAAGGGGTTATTGCTGCCTCGGTCACCATTCGGTTCGTCTCCTGTGAGTCTAGATTTTCGAATCCGACGCAAAACTTGTAGTTAATTGTAACGTTCAGGGCCTCCTAATGACGATGGAACACTCAAATTGTGTCGAGATTCAATACATCCTCCTCTCGCCGACTTGTCTCCAACGGGATATTGCTGCTTCGGGCACCATGTGGTCTGTCTCCTGTGAGTCTAGATTTTCGAATCCGACGCAATAATGATAGTTAATTGTAACGTTCAGGGACTCCTAATGACGAAGGAACACTTAAATTGCATCGAGATTCAATACATCGTCCTCAAGCCGACTTGTCTACAAGGGGGTATTGCTGACTCGGGCACCTCATGGCCCGCCTCCTGTGAGTCTAGATTTTCGAATCCGACGCAAAACTGTATTTAATTGTAACGTTAAGGGCATCCTAATGAGGATGAAAGACTCAAATTGCGTCGAGATTCAATACATCGTCCTCCAGCCGACTTGTCTCCATGGGTCTTTTGCTACCTCGCTCACCTTATGGTCGTTCTCCTGTGAGTCTATATTTTCGAATCCGACGCAGAACTGATGGTTAATTGTAACGTTCATGGCCTCCTAATGACGATGGAACACTCAAATTGCGTCGAGATTCAATACATCGTCCTCCAGCTGACTTGTCTCCAAGGGGATATTGTTGCCTCGGGCACATATCGTCGTTCTCCTGTGAGTCTAGATTTTCGAATCCGACGCGAAACTGATAGTTAATTGTAACGTTCAGGGCCTCCTAATGACGATGGAACACTCAAATTGCGTCGAGATTCAATACATCGTCCTCAAGCCGACTTGTCTCCAAGGGGATATTGCTGCCTCGGGCACCATATGGTCCGTCTCCTGTAGGTCCAGCTATTCGAATCCTACGCAAAACGGACTGCTAATTGTAACGTTCAGATCCTCCTAATGACGATGGAACACTCAAATTGCATCAAGATTCAATACATCGTCTTTCAGAAGACTTGTCTCCAACAGTCTATTGCAGCCTCGGGAACCTTATGGTCTAAATTTTCGGATCCGACGCAAAACTGATAGTTAATTGTAACGTTCAGGGCCTCCTAATGACGATGGAACACTCAAATAGCGTCGAGATTCAATACATATTCCTCCAGCTGTCTTGTCTCCAAGGGGATATTGTTGCCTCGGGCACATATCGTCGTTCCCCTGTGAGTCTAGATTTTCGAATCCGACGCGAAACTGATAGTTAATTGTAACGTTCAGGGCCTCCTAATGCCGATGGTACCCTCAAATTGCGTCGTTCAGGGCCTCCTATTGACGATGTAACACTCAAATTGCGTCGAGATCCAATACATCGTCCTCCCGCCGACTTGTCTCCAAGGGTCTATTGCTGCCTCGGGCACCCTATGGTCGTTCTCATGTGAGTCTAGTTTTTCGGATCCGACGCATACCTGACAGTTAATTGTAATGTTCAGCGCCTACTAATGACGATAGAACACTCAAATTGCGTCGACATTCAATACATCGTCCTCCAGCCGACTTGTCCACCAGGGGATTTTGCTGCCTCGGGCTCCTTATGGTACGCCTCCTGTGGGTCTAGATTTTCGAATCCGACGCAAAACTGATAGTTAATTGTAACGTTCATGGCCTCTTAATGACGATGGAACACTCAAATTGCGTCGAAATTCAATACATCGTCCTCCAGCCGACTTGTCTCCATGGGTCTTTTGCTACCTCGCTCACCTCATGGTCGTTCTCCCGTAAGTCTAGGTTTTCGAATCCGACGCAAAACTGATGGTTAATTGTAACGTTCATGGCCTCCTAATGACGATGGAACACTGAAATAGCGTCGAGATTCAATACATCGTCCTTCAGCCGACTTGTCTCCAAGCGTCCATTGCTGCCTCGGGCACCTTATGGTCGTTCTCCTGTGAGTCTATATTTTCGATTCCGACACATAACTGATACTTAATTGTAACGTTGAGGGCCTCCTAATGACGATGGAACACTCAAATTGCGTCGAGATTCAAACATCGTCCTCCAGCCGTCTTGTCTCCATGGGTCTACTGCTACCTCGGTCACCTTATCTTCGTTCTCCTGTGAGTCCCCATATTCGAATCCGACGCAAAACGGACTGCTAATTGTTACGTTCAGAGCCTCTTAATGATGATGGAACACTCAAATTGCGTCGAGATTCAATACATCGTCCTCCAGCCGACTTGTCTCCAAGGGGATATTGCTGCCTTGGGCACCATTTAGTCCTTCTCCTGTGAGTCTAGAATTTCGAATCCGACGCAAAACTGATATTTAATTGTAACTTTCAGGGCCTCCTAATGACGATGGAACACTCAAATTGCGTCGAGATTCAATACATCGACCTCCCGTCGACTTGTCTCCAACGGGATATTGCTGCCTCGGGCACCATGTGGTTCGTCTCCTGTGAGTCTAGATTTTCGAATCCGACGCAAAAGTGATAGTTAATTGTAACGTTCAGGGCCTCCTAATGACGAGAGAACCCTCAAATTGCGTCGAGATTGAATACATCGTCCTCCAGCCGACTTGTCTCCAAGGGTCTATTGCTGTCTCGGGCACCTTATGGTTGTTGTCCTGTGAGTCTAGATTTTCGAATCCGACGCATAACTGATAGTTAATTGTAACGTTCAGGGCCTCCTAATGATGATAGAACACTCAAATTGCGTCGAGATCCAATACGTCGTCCTCCAGACGACTTGTATACAAGGGGATCTTGCTTTCTCGGGCAGCTTACGGTCCGCCTCCTGTGAGTCTAGATTTTCGAATCCGACGCAAAACTGATGGTTAATTGTAAAGTTCAGGGCCTCCTAATGACGATGGAACACTTAAATTGCGACGAGATTCAATACATCGTCCTCCAGCCGACTTGTCTCCAAGTAGATATTGCTGCCTCGGGCACATATCGTCGTTCTCCTGTGAGCTTAGATTTTCGAATCCGACGCGAAACTGATAGTTAATTGCAACGTTCAGGGCCTCCTAATGACGATGGAACACTTAAATTGCGTCGAGATTCAATACATCGTCCACCAGCCTACGTGTCTCCAAGGGGATATTGCTGCCTTGGGCACCATATAGTCCTTCTCCTGTGAGTCTTGAATTTCGAATCCGACGCAAAACTGATAGTTAATTGTAATGTTCAGGACCTCCTAATGACGATGGAACACTCAAATTGCGGCGCGATTCAATACATCGTCCTCCAGGTGTCTTGTCTCCAAGGGTCAATTGCTGCCTTTGGCACCTAATGGTCTTGCTCTTGTGAGCCTAGATTTTCGAATCCGACGCAAAACTGATATTTAATTGTAACGTTCAGGGCCTCCTAATGACGATGGAACACTCAAATTGCGTCGAGATTCAGTACATCGTCCTCCAGCCGACTTGTCTCCAAGGGGATATTGCTGCCTCGGGCACCATATGGTCCGTCTCCTGTGAGTCTAGATTTTCGGATCCGACGCAAAACTTGTAGTTAATTGTAACGTTCGGGGCCACCTAATGGCGATGGAACACTCAAATTGCGTCGCGATTCAATACATCGTCCTCCAGCCGACTTGTCTCCAAGGGTCAGTTGCTGCCTTTGGCACCTAATGGTCTTGCTCCTGTGAGTCTAGACTTTTGATTCCGACGCAAAACTGATATTTAATTTTAACTTTCAGGGCCTCCTAATGACGATGGAACACTCAAATTGCGACGAGATTCAATACATCGTCCTCCAGCCGACTTGTGTGCAAGGGGATATTGCTGCCTCGGGCACCTTATTGTCGTTCCTCTGTGAGTCTACATTTTCGAATCCACGCAAAACTAATAGTTAATTGTAACGTTCAGGGCCTCCTAATGACGAAGGAACACTCAAATTGCGTCGAAATTCAATACATCGTAATCCAGCCGACTTGTCTCCATGGGTCTATTGCTACCTCGCTCACCTTATGGTCGTTCTCCTGTGGGTGTAGATTTTCGAATCCGACGCAAAACTGATGGTTAATTGTAACGTTCATGGCCTCCTAATGACGATGGAACACTTAAATTGCGACGAGATTCAATACATCGTATTCCAGCCGACTTGTCTCCAAGTAGATATTGCTGCCTCGGGCACATATCGTCGTTCTCCTGTGAGCCTAGATTTTCGAATCCGACGCGAAACTGATAGTTAATTGTAACGTTCAGGGCCTCCTAATGACGATGGAACACTCAAATTGCGTCGAGATTCAATACATCGTCCACCAGCCTACTTGTCTCCAAGGGGATATTGCTGCCTTGGGCACCATATAGTCCTTCTCCTGTGACTCTTGAATTTCGAATCCGACGCAAAACTGATAGTTAATTGTAATGTTCAGGACCTCCTAATGACGATGGAACACTCAAATTGCGGCGCGATTCAATACATCGTCCTCCAGGTGTCTTGTATCCAAGGGTCAATTTTTGCCTTTGGCACCTAATGGTCTTGCTCTTGTGAGCCTAGATTTTCGAATCCGACGCAAAACTGATATTTAATTGTAACGTTCAGGGCCTCCTAATGACGATGGAACACTCAAATTGCGTCGAGATTCAATACATCGTCCTCCAGCCGACTTGTCTCCAAGGGGATATTGCTGCCTCGGGCACCATATGATCCGTCTCCTGTGAGTCTAGATTTTCGGATCCGACGCAAAACTTGTAGTTAATTGTAATGTTCGGGGCCACCTAATGACGATGGAACACTCAAATTGCGTCGAGATCCAATACATCGACCTCCCGTCGACTCGTCTCCAACGGGATATTGCTGCCTCGGGCACCATGTGGTCCGTCTCCTCTGAGTCTAGATTTTCGAATGCGACGCAAATGTGATAGTTAATTGTAACGTTCAGGGCCTCCTAATGTCGATGGAACACTCAAATTGCGTCGAGATTCAATACATCGTCCTCCAGCCGACTTGTATCCAAGGGAATATTGCTGCCTCGGGAACATATCGTCGTTCTCCAGTGAGTCTACATTTTTTAATCCGACGCGAAACTCATAGTTAATTGTAATGTTCAGGGCCTCCTAAAGACGATGGAACACTCAAATTGCGTCGCGATTCAATACATCGTCCTCCACCCGACTTGTCTCCAAGGGTCAATTTCTGCCTTTGGCACCTAATGGTCTTGCTCCTGTGAGTCTAGATTTTGGAAACCGACGCAAAACTGATATTTAATTGTAACGTTCAGTGCCTCCTAATGACGAAGGAACACTCAAATTGCGTCGAGATTCAATACATCGTCCTCCAGCCGACTTGTCTCCAAGGGGATATTGCTGCCTCGGGCACCATATGTTCCGTCTCCTGTGAGTCTAGATTTTCGAATTCGACGCAAAACTTGTAGTTAATTGTAACGTTCAGGGCCTCCTAATGTCGATGGAACACTCAAATTGCGTCGAGATTCAATACATCGTCCTCCAGCCGACTTGTCTCCAAGGGGATATTGCTGCTTCGGGCTCATATCGTCGTTCTCCTGTGAGCCTAGATTTTCGAATGCGACGCGAAACTCATAGTTAATTGTAACGTTCAGGGCGTCCTAAAGGCGATGGAACACTCAAATTGCGTCGAGATTCAATACACCGTCCTGAAGCCGACTTGTCTCCAAGGGGATATTGCTGCCTGGGGCACCATATGGTCCGTCTCCTGTAGGTCCAGATATTCGAATCCGACGCAAAACGGACTGCCAATTGTAACGTTCAGAGCCTCCTAATGACGATGGAACACTCAAATTGCATCAAGATTCAATACATCGTCATTCAGAAGACTTGACTCCATCAGTCTATTGCTGCCACGGGCACCTTATGGTCGTTCTCCTCTGAGTCTAAATTTTCGAATCCGACGCAAAACTGATATTTAATTGTAACGTTCAGGGCCTCCAAATGACGATGGAACACTGAAATAGCGTCGAGATTCAATACATCGTCCTTCAGCCGACGTGTCTCCAAGCGTCCATTGCTGCCTCGGGCACTTTATGGTCGTTCTCCTGTGAGTCTATGTTTTCGATTCCGACACATAACTAATAGATAATTGTAACGTTCAGGGCCTCCTAATGACGATGGAACACTCAAATTGCGTCGAGATTCAATACTGCCCACTTGTCTCCATCTGTCTACTGCTAACTCGGTCAGCTTATCTTCGTTCTCCGGTGAGTCCAGATATTCGAATCCGACGCAAAACGGACTGCTAATTGTAACGTTCAGAGCCTCCCAATGATGATGGAACACTCAAATTGCGTCGAGATTCAATACATCGTCCTCCAGCCGACTTGTCTCGATGGGGATATTGCTGCCTTGGGCACCATATAGTCCTCTTCCTGTGAGCCTAGAATTTCGAATCCGACGCAAAACTGATAGTTAATTGTAACGTTCAGGACCTCCTAATGACGATGGAACACTCAAATAGCGTCGCGATTCAATACATCGTCCACCAGCCGACTTGTCTCCAAGGGTCAATTGCTGCCTTAGGCACCTAATGGTCTTGCTCCTGTGAGTTTTGATTTTCGAATACGACGCAAAACTGACATTTAATTGTAACGTTCAGGGCCTCCTAACGTCGATGGAACACTCAAATTGCGTCGAGATTCAATACATCGTCCTCCAGCCGACTTGTCTCCAAGGGGATATTGCTGCCTCGGGCACCATATGGTCCGTATCCTGTGAGTCTAGATTTTAGAATCCGACGCAAAACTTGTAGTTAATTGTAACGCTCGAGGCCTCCTAATGACGAAGGAACACTCAAAATGCGTCGCGATTCAATACATCGTCCTCCAGCCGACTTGTCTCCAAGGGTCAATTGCTGCCTTTGGCACCTAATGGTCTTGCTCCTGTGAGTCTACATTTTCGAATCCGACGCAAAACTGATGGTTAATTGTTACGTTCAGTGCCTCCTAATGACGATGGTACACTCAAATTGCGTCGAGATTCAATACATCGTCCTCCAGCCGACTTGTCTCCAAGGGTCTATTGCTGCCTCGGCACCATAAGGTCGTTGTCCTGTGAGTCTAGATTTTCGAATCCGACGCGAAACTGATATTTAATTGTAACGTTCTGGGCCTCCTAATGACGATGGAACACTCAAATTGCGTCGAGATTCAATACATCGTCCTCAAGCCGACTTGTCTCCAAGGGGATATTGCTGCCTCGGGCACCATATGGTCCGCCTCCTGTAGGTACAGATTTTCGAATCCGACGCAAAACGGACTGCTAATTGTAACGTTCAGAGCCTCCTAATGACGATGGAAGACTCAAATTGCGTCGACATTCAATACATCGTCCTCCAGCCGACTTGTCTCCAACAGTCTATTGCTGCCTCGGGCACCTTACGGTCGTTCTCCTATGAGTCTAAATTTCCGAATACGACGCAAAACTGATAGATAATTGTAACGTTCAGGGCCTCCTAATGAAGATGGAACACTGAAATAGCGTCGAGATTCAATACATCGTCATTCAGCCGACTTGTCTCCAAGCGTCCATTGTTGCCTCGGGCACTTTATGGTCGTTCTCCTGTGAGTCTATATTTTCGATTCCGACACATAACTGATAGTTAATTGCAACGTTCAAGGCCTCATAATGACGATGGAACACTCAAATTGCGTCGAGATTCAATACAGCCGACTTGTCTCCATGGGTCTACTGCTACCGCGGTCACCTTATCTTCGTTCTCCTGTGAGTACAGATATTCGAATCCGACGCAAAACGGACTGCTAATGGTAACGTTCAGAGCCTCCTAATGATGATGGAACACTCAAATTGCGTCGAGATTCAATACATCGTCCTCCAGCCGACTTGTCTACAAGGGGATATTGCTGCCTTGGGCACCATATAGTCCTTCTCCTGTGAGTCTCGAATTTCGAATCCGACGCAAAACTGATAGTTAATTGTAACGTTCAGGGCCTCCTCATGACGATGGAACACTCATATTGGTTCGAGATTCAATACATCGTCCTCCAGCTGACTTGTCTCCAAGGGGATATTGCTGCCTTGAGCACCATATAGTTCTTCTCCTATTAGTCTAGAATTTCGAATCCTTCGCAAAACTGGTAGTTAATTGTAAAGTTCAGGACATCCTGATGACGATGGAACACTCAAATTGCGTCGAGATTGAGCCTACTTGTCTCCAAAGGGATATTGCTGTCTCTGTCACCTTATGCTCCGTCTCCTGTGAGTCTAGATTTTCGAATCCGACGCAAAACTGATGGTTAATTGTAACGTTCAGCGCCTCCTAATGACGAAGGAACACTCAAATTGCGTCGCGATTCAATGCATCGCCCTCCAGCCGACTTGTCTCCAACGGGATATTGCTGCCTCGGGCACCATGTGGTCCGTCTCCTGTGAGTCTAGATTTTCGAATCCGACTCAAAAGTGATAGTTAATTGTAACGTTCAGGGCCTCCTAATGACAAAGGAACACTCAAATTGCGTCGCGATTCAATGCATCGTCCTCCAGCCGACTTGTCTCCAAGGGTCTATTGCTGCCTCGGGCACCTTATGGTCGTTGTCCTGTGAGTCTAGATTTCCGGATCCGACGCTTAACTGATAGTTAATTGTAACGTTCAGCGCCTCCTAGTGACGATAGAACACTCAAATTGCGTCGAGATTCAATACGTCGTCCTCCAGCCGACTTGCCTACAAGGGGATATTGCTGCCTCGGGCAGCTTTTGGTCCGCCTCCTGTGAGTCTAGATTCTCGGATCCGACGCATAAGTGGTAGTTAATTGTAACGTTCAGTGCCTCCTAATGACGATAGAACACTCAAATTGGGTCGAGATTCAATACATCGTCCTCCAGCCGACTTGTCTCCAAGGGGATATTACTGCCTCGTGCACCTTATGGTCCGCCTCCTGTGAGTCTTGATTTTCGAATCCGACGCAAAACAGTTGGTTAATTGTAACGTTCATGGCCTCCTAATGACGATGGAACACTCAAATTGCATCAAGATTCAATACATCGTCATTCAGCCGACTTGTCTCCAACGGTCTATTGCTGACTCGGGCACCTTATGGTCATCCTACTCTGAGTCTACATTTTCGAATCCGGCGCCAAACTGATAGTTAATTGTAACGTTCAGGGCTTCCAAATGACGATGGAACACTGAAATAGCGTCGAAATTCTATACATCGTTCTTCAGCCGACTTGTCTCCAAGCGTCCATTGCTGATTCGGGCACCTTATTGTCGTTCTCCTGTGTGTCTACATTTTCGATTCCGGCACATAACTGGTAGTTAGTTGTAACGTTCAGGGCCACCTAATGACGATGGAACACTCAAATTGCGTCGAGATTCAATACATCGTCCTCCAGCCGACTTGTCTCCATGGGTCTACTGCTACCTCGTTCACCTTATCTTCGTTCTCCTGTGAGTCCAGATATTCGAATCCGACGCAAAACGGACTGCTAATTGTAACGTTCAGAGCCTCCTAATGATGACGGAACACTCTAATTGCGTCGAGATTCAATACATCGTCCTCCAGCCGACTTGTCTCCAAGGGGATATTGCTGCCTCGGGCACCATATGGTCCGTCTCCTGTAGGTCCAGATATTCGAATCCGAAGCAAAACGGACTGCTAATTGTAACAATCAGGGCCTCCTAATGACAATGGAACACTGAAATAGCGTCGAATTTCAATACATCGTCCATCAGCCGACTTGTCTCCAAGCGTCCATTGCTGCCTCGGTCACCTTATGGTCGTTCTCCTGTGAGTCTACATTTTCGATTCCGACACATAACTGATAGTTAGTTGTAACGTTCAGGGTTTCCTAATGACGATGGAACACTGAAATAGCGTCGAGATTCAATACATCGTCCTTCAGCCGACTTGTCTCCAAGAGTCCATTGCTGAACCGGGCACCTTATGGTCGGTCTCCTATGAGTCTTTATCTTCGAATCCGACACATAACTGATAGTTAATTGTAACGTTCAGGGCCTCCTCATGACGATGGAACACTCAAAGTGCATCAAGATTCAATACATCGTCCTCCAGCCGACTTGTCTCCAACGGGATATTGCTGCCTCGGGCACCATGTGGTCCGTCTCCTGTGAGTATAGATTTTCGAATCCGACGCAAAAGTGATAGTTAATTGCAACGTTCAAGGCCTCCTAATGACAAAGGAACACTCAAATTGCGTCGAGATTCAATACATCGTCCTCCAGCCGACTTGCCTCCAAGCATCCATTGCTGCCTCGGGCACCTCATGTTCGTTGTCCTGTGAGTCTAGATTTTCGGATCCGACGCATAACTGATAGTTAATTGTAACTTTCAGCGCCTCCTAATGACGATAGAACACTCAAATTGCGTCGAGATTCAATACATCGTCATCCAGCCGACATGTCTCCAAGGGGATATTACTGCCTCGTGCACCTTATGGTCCGCCTCCTGTGAGTCTAGATTTTCGTATCCGACGCAAGACAGTTGGTTAATTGTAACGTTCATGGCCTCCTAATGACGATGAAACACTCAAATTGCGTCGAGATTCAATACATCGTCCTCCAATCGATTTGTCACCAAGGGGATATTGCTGCCTCGGGCACCATATGGTCCGTCTCCTGTAAGTCCAGATATTCGAATCCGACGCAAAACGGACTGCCAATTGTAACGTTCAGAGCCTCCTAATGACGATGGAACACTCAAATTGCATCAAGATTCAATACATCGTCATTAAGCCGACTTGTCTCCAACGGTCTATTGCTGCCTCGGGCACCTTATGGTCGTTCTACTCTGAGTCTACATTTTCGAATCCGGCGCTAAACTGATAGTTAATTGTAGCGTTCAGGGCCTCCTAATGACGATGGAACACTGAAATAACGTCGAAATTCAATACATCGTCCTTCAGCCGACTTGTCTCCAAGCGTCCATTGCTGCCTCGGGCACCTTATGGACGTTCTCCTGTGAGTCTACTTTTTCGATTCCGACACATAACTGATAGTTAGTTGTAACGTTCAGGGCCTCCTAATGACGATGGAACACTCAAATTGCGTCGAGATTCAATACATCGTCCTCCAGCCGACTGTCGCCATGGGTCTACTGCTACCTCGTTCACCTTATCTTCGTTCTCCTGTGAGTCCAGATATTCGAATCCGACGCAAAACGGACTGCTAATTCTAACGTTCAGAGCCTCCTAAAGATGATGGAACACTCTATTTGCGTCGAGATTCAATACATCGTCCTCCGGCCGACTTGTCTCCAAGGTGATATTGCTGCCTTGGGCACCATATAGTCATTCTCCTGTGAGTCTAGAATTTCGAATCCGACGCAAAACTGATGGTTAATTGTAACGTTCAGGGCCTCCTAATGACGATGGAACTCTCAAATTGCGTCGCGATCTCAATACATCGTCCTCCAGCCGACTTTGTCTCCAAGGGGATATTGCTGCCTCGGGCACCATATGGTCCGTCTCCTGTAGGTCCAGATACTCGAATCCGACGCAAAACGGACTGCTAATTGTAACGTTCAGGGCCTCCTAATGACGATGGAACACTTAAATAGAGTGGAAATTCAAAACATCGTCCATCAGCCGACTTGACTCCAAGCGTCCATTGCTGCCTCGGGCACCTTATGGTCATTCTCCTGGGAGACTAGATTTTCGAATCCGACGCAAAACTGATGGTTAATTGTAACGTTCAGCGCCTCCTAATGACGATGGAACACTCAAATTGCGTCGCGATTCAATGCATCGTCCTCCAGCCGACTTGTCTCCAAGGCTCAATTGCTGCCTTTGGCACCTAATGGTCTTGCTCCTGTGAGTCTAGATTTTCGAATACGACGCAAAACTGATGGTAAATTGTAACATTCAGGGCCTCTTAATGACGATGGAAAACTCAAATTGCGTCGCGATTCAATATATCGTCTTCCAGCCGACTTGTCTCCAAGGGTCAATTGCTGCCTTTGGCACCTAATGGTCTTGCTCCTGTGAGTCTAGATTTTCGAATCCGACGCAAAACTGATATTTAATTGAAACGTTAAGGGCCTCCTAATGACGATGGAACACTCAAATAGCGTCGAGATTCAATACATCGTCCTCCAGCCGACTTATCTTCAGCGGGATATTGCTGCCTCGGGCACCATGTGGACCGTCTCCTGTGTGTCTAGATTTCTGAATCCGACGCAAAAGTGATAATTAATTGTAACGTTCAGGGTTTCTTAATGACAAAGGAACACTCAAATTGCGTCGAGATTCAATACATCGTCCTCCAGCCGACTTGTCTCCAAGGGTCTATTGCTGCCTCGGGCACCTTATGGTCGTTGTCCTGTGGGTCTAGATTTTCGGATCCGACGCATAACTGATAGTTAATTGTAACGTTCAGGGCCTCCTAATGACGATGGAACACTGAAATAGCGTCGAAATTCAATACATCGTCCTTCAGCCGACTTGTCTCCAAGCGTCCATTGCTGCCTCGGGCACCTTATGGTCGTTCTCCTGTGAGTCTACTTTTTCGATTCCGACACATATCTGATAGTTAGTTGTAACGTTCAGGGCCTCCTAATGACGATGGAACACTCAAATTGCGTCGAGATTCAATACATCGTCCTCCAGCCGACTTGTCTCCATGGGTCTACTGCTACCTCGTTCACCTTATCTTCGTTCTCCTGTGAGTCCAGATATTCGAATCCGACGCAAAACGGACTGCTAATTCTAACGTTCAGAGCCTCCTAATGATGATGGAACACTCTAATTGCGTCGAGATTCAATACATCGTCCTCCGGCCGACTTGTCTCCAAGGTGATATTGCTGCCTTGGGCACCATATAGTCATTCTCCTGTGAGTCTAGAATTTCGAATCCGACGCAAAACTGATAGTTAATTGTAACGTTCAGGGCCTCCTAATGACGATGGAAGACTCAAATTGCGTCGAGATTTAATACATCGTCCCCCAGCCGACTTGTTTCCAAAAGGTTGTTGCTGTCTCGGGCACCTTATGCTCCGTCTCCTGTGAGTCTATATTTTCGAATCCAACGCAAAACTGATGGTTAATTGTAACGTTCAGGGCCTCCTAATGACGATGGAACTCTCAAATTGCGTCGCGATCTCAATACATCGTCCTCCAGCCGACTTTGTCTCCAAGGGGATATTGCTGCCTCGGGCACCATATGGTCCGTCTCCTGTAGGTCCAGATACTCGAATCCGACGCAAAACGGACTGCTAATTGTAACGTTCAGGGCCTCCTAATGACGATGGAAACTTAAATAGCGTGGAAATTCAAAACATCGTCCATCAGCCGACTTGACTCCAAGCGTCCATTGCTGCCTCGGGCACCTTATGGTCATTCTCCTGGGAGACTAGATTTTCGAATCCGACGCAAAACTGATGGTTAATTGTAACGTTCAGCGCCTCCTAATGACGATGGAACACTCAAATTGCGTCGCGATTCAATGCATCGTCCTCCAGCCGACTTGTCTCCAAGGCTCAATTGCTGCCTTTGGCACCTAATGGTCTTGCTCCTGTGAGTCTAGATTTTCGAATACGACGCAAAACTGATGGTTAATTGTAACATTCAGGGCATCTTAATGACGATGGAAAACTCAAATTGCGTCGCGATTCAATATATCGTCTTCCAGCCGACTTGTCTCCAAGGGTCAATTGCTGCCTTTGGCACCTAATGGTCTTGCTCCTGTGAGTCTAGATTTTCGAATCCGACGCAAAACTGATATTTAATTGAAACGTTAAGGGCCTCCTAATGACGATGGAACACTCAAATAGCGTCGAGATTCAATACATCGTCCTCCAGCCGACTTATCTTCAGCGGGATATTGCTGCCTCGGGCACCATGTGGACCGTCAACTGTGTGTCTAGATATCTGAATCCGACGCAAAAGTGATAATCAATTGTAACGTTCAGGGCTTCTTAATGACAAAGGAACACTCAAATTGCGTCGAGATTCAATACATCGTCCTCCAGCCGACTTGTCTCCAAGGGTCTATTGCTGCCTCGGGCACCTTATGGTCGTTGTCCTGTGAGTCTAGATTTTCGGATCCTACGCATAGCTGATAGTTAATTGTACGTTCAGCGCCTCCTAATGACGATACAACACTCAAATTGCGTCGAGATTCAATTCGTCGTCCTCCAGCCGACTTGTCTACAAAGGGATATTGCTGCCTCGGGCAGCTTATGGTCCGCCTCCTGTGAGTCTAGATTTTCGGATCCGACGCATAAGTGATAGTTAATTGTAACGTTCAGCGCCTCCTAATGACGATAGAACACTCAAATTGCGTCGAGATTCAATACATCGTCCTCCAACCGACTTGTCACCAAGGGGATATTGCTGCCTCGGGCACCATATGGTCCGTCTCCTGTAGGTCCAGATATTCGAATCCGACGCAAAACGGACTGCCAATTGTAACGTTCAGAGCCTCCTAATGACGAAGGAACACTCAAATTGCATCAAGATTCAATACATCGTCATTCAGCCGACTTGTCTCGAACGGTCTACTGCTGTTGGGCACCTTATGGTCGTTCTACTCTGAGTCTACATTATCGAATCCGGCGCAAAACTGATAGTTAATTGTAACGTTCAGGGCCTCCTAATGACGATGGAACACTGAAATAGCGTCGAAATTCAATACATCGTCCTTAAGACGACTTGTCTCCAAGCGTTCATTGCTGCCTCGGGCACCTTATGGTCGTTCTCCTGTGAGCCTACATTTTCGATTCCGACACATAACTGATAGTTAGTTGTAACATTCAGGGCCTCCTAATGTCGATGGAACACTCAAATTGCGTCGAGATTCAATACATCGTCCTCCAGCCGACTTGTCTCCATGGGTCTACTGCTACCTCGTTCACCTTATCTTCGTTCTCCTGTGAGTCCAGATATTCGAATCCGACGCAAAACGGACTGCTAATTCTAACTTTCAGAGCCTCCTAATGATGATGGAACACTCTAATTGCGTCGAGATTCAATACATCGTCCTCCAGCCGACTTGTCTCCAAGGTGATATTGCTGCCTTGGGCACCATATAGTCATTCTCCTGTGAGTCTAGAATTTCGAATCCGACGCAAAACTGATAGTTAATTGTAACGTTCACGACCTCCTAATGACGATGGAAGACTCAAATTGCGTCGAGATTTAATACATCGTCCTCCAGCCGACTTGTTTCCAAAGGGTTGTTGCTGTCTCGGGCACCTTATGCTCCGTCTCCTGTGAGTCTAGATTTTCGAATCCGACGCAAAACTGATGGTTAATTGTAACGTTCAGGGCCTCCTCATGACGATGGAACACTCAAATTGCGTCGAGATTCAATACATCGTCCTCCAACCGACTTGTCACCAAGGGGATATTGCTGCCTCGGGCACCATATGGTCCGTCTCCTGTAGGTCCAGATATTCGAATCCGACGCAAAACGGACTGCTAATTGTAACGTTCAGAGCCTCCTAATGACGATGGAACACTTAAAGAGCGTCGAAATTCAAAACATCGTCCTTCAGCCGACTTGTCTCCGAGCGTCCATTGCTGCCTCGGGCACCTTATGGTCATTCTCCTGTGAGACTACATTTTTGATTCCGACACATAACTGAGAGTTAGTTGTAACGTACAGGGCTTCCTAATGACGATGGAACACTGAAATAGCGTCGAGATTCAATACATCGTCCTTCAGCCGACTTGTCTCCAAGCGTCCATTGCTGACTCGGGCATCTTATGGTCGTTCTCCTATGAGTCTATATTTTCGAATCCGACACATAACTGATAGTTAATTGTAACGTTCAGGGCCTCCTAATGACGATGGAACACTCAAATTGCGTCGAGATTCAATACATCGTCCTTCGGCCGACTTGTCTCCAAGGGGATATTGCTGCCTTGGGCTCCATATAGTCATTCCCCTGTGAGTCTAGGATTTCGAATCCGACCCAAAACTGGTAGTTAATTGTAACGTTCAGGACCTCCTAATGACGATGGAACATTCAAATTGCGTCGAGATTCAATACATCGTCCTCCAGCCGACTAGTCTCAAAAGGGTTACAGCTGTCTCGGGCACCTTATGCTCCGTCTCCCGTGAGCCTAGATTTTCGAATCCGACGCAAAACTGATGGTTAATTGTAATGTTCAGGGCCTCTTAATGACGATAGAACTCTCAAATTGCGTCGCGCTCTCAATACATCGTCCTCCAGCCGACTTGTCACCAAGGGGATATTGCTGCCTCGGGCACCATATGGTCCGTCTCCTGTGAGTCTAGAATTTCGAATCCGACGCAAAACCTGTAGTTAATTGTAACGGTCAGGGCCTCCTAATGACGATGGAATACTCAAATTGCGTCGAGATTCAAAACATCGTCCTTCAGCCGACTTGTCTCCGAGCGTCCATTGCTGCCTCAGGCACCTTATGGTCATTCTCCTGTGAGACTACATTTTTGATTCCGACACATAACTGAGAGTTAGTTGTAACGTACAGGGCTTCCTAATGACGATGGAACACTGAAATAGCGTCGAGATTCAATACATCGTCCTTCAGCCGACTTGTCTCCAAGCGTCCATTGCTGACTCGGGCATCTTATGGTCGTTCTCCTATGAGTCTATATTTTCGAATCCGACACATAACTGATAGTTAATTGTAACGTTCAGGGCCTCCTCATGACGATGGAACACTCAAATTGCGTCGAGATTCAATACATCGTCCTTCGGCCGAATTGTCTCCAAGGGGATATTGCTGCCTTGGGCACCATATAGTCATTCCCCTGTGAGTCTAGGATTTCGAATCCGACCCAAAACTGGTAGTTAATTGTAACGTTCAGGACCTCCTAATGACGATGGAACATTCAAATTGCGTAGAGATTCAATACATCGTCCTCCAGCCGACTAGTCTCAAAAGGGTTACAGCTGTCTCGGGCACCTTATGCTCCGTCTCCCGTGAGCCTAGATTTTCGAATCCGACGCAAAACTGATGGTTAATTGTAATGTTCCGGGCCTCTTAATGACGATAGAACTCTCAAATTGCGTCGCGATCTCAATACATCGTCCTCCAGCCGACTTGTCACCACGGGGATATTGCTGCCTCGGGCACCATATGGTCCGTCTCCTGTGAGTATAGATTTTCGAATCCGACGCAAAACTTGTAGTTAATTGTAACGTTCAGGGCCTCCTAATGGCGATAGAACACTCAAATTGCGTCGAGATTCAATATGTAGTCCTCCAGCCTACTTGGCTCCAAGGGGATATTGCTGCCTCGGCACCTTATGGTCCGTCTCCTGTGAGTCTAGAATTTCGAATCCGACGCAAAACCTGTAGTTAATTGTAACGTTCAGGGCCTCCTAATGACGATGGAATACTCAAATTGCGTCGAGATTCAATACATCGTCCTCCAGCCGACTTGTCTCCATGGGTCTACTGCTACCTCGTTCACCTTATCTTCGTTCTCCTGTGAGTCCAGATATAAGAATCCGACGCAAAACGGACTGCTAATTCTAACGTTCAGATGGAACATTCTAATTGCGTCGAGATTCAATACATCGTCCTGCAGCCGACTTGTCTCCAAGGTGATATTGCTGCCTTGGGCACCATATTGTCATTCTCCTGTGAGTCTAGAATTTCGAATCCGACGCAAAACTGATAGTTAATTGTAACGTTCACGACCTCCTAATGACGATGGAACACTCAAATTGCGTCGAGATTCAATACATCGTCCTCCAGCGGACTTGTCTCCAAGGGGATACTACTGCCTTGGGCACCATATAGTCCTTCTCCTGTGAGTCTAGAATTTCGAATCCGACGCAAAACTGATAGTTAATTGTAACGTTCAGGACCTCCTGATGACGATGGAACACTCAAATTGCGTCGAGATTCAGCCTACTTGTCTCCATAGGGATATTGCTGTCTTCGTCACCTTATGCTCCGTCTCCTGTGAGTCTAGATTTTCGAATCCGTCGCAAAACTGATGGTTAATTAAAACGTTCAGCGCCTCCTAATGACGATGGAACACTCAAATTGCGTCGCGATTCAATGCATCGTCCTCCAGCCGACTTGTCTCCAAGGGTCAATAGCTGCCTTTGGCACCTAATGGTCTTGCTCCTGTGAGTCTAGATTTTCGAATCCGACGAAAAACTGATAGTTAATTGTAACATTCAGGGCCTCCTAATGACGATGGAACACTCAAATTGCGTCGCGATTCATTACATCGTCCTCCAGCCGACTTGTCTCCAAGGGTCAATTGAAGCCTTTGGCACCTAATGGTCTTGTTCCTGTGAGACTAGATTTTCGAACTGACGCAAAACTGATATTTAATTGAAACGTTAAGGGCCTCCTAATGACGATGGAACACTCAAATTGCGTCGATATTCAATATGTAGTCCTCCAGCCTACTTGGCTCCAAGTGGATATTGCTGCCTCGGGCACCTTATGGTCCGTCTCCTGTGAGTCTAGATTTTCGAATCCGACGCAAAACCTGTAGTTAATTGTAACGTTCAGGGCCTCCTAATGACGATGGAATACTCAAATTACGTCGACATTAAATACATCGTCCACACGCCGACTTGTCTCCAATGGGATATTGCTGCCTCGGGCACCATGTGGTCCGTCTCCTGTGAGTTCAGATTTTCGAATCCGACGCGATACTGATAGTTAATTGTAATGTTCAGGGCCTCCTAATGACGACGGAACACTCAAATTGCGTCGAGATTCAATACATCGTCCTCCAGCCGACTTGTCTACATAGGTCTACTGCTACCTCGGTCACCTTATGGTCTTTCTCCTGTGAGTCCAGATATTCGAATCCGACGCAAAACGGTCTGCTAATTGTAACGTTCAGAGCCTCTTAATGATGAAGGAACACTCTAATTGCGTCGAGATTCAATACATCGTCCTCCAACCGACTTGTCTCCAATGGGATATTACTGCCTCGGGCACCATATAGTCCTTCTCCTGTGAGTCTAGAATTTCGAATCCAACGCAAAACTGATGGTTAAATGTAACGTTCAGGGCCTCCTAATGACGATGGAACACTCAAATTCTGTCGCGATTCAATACAACGTCGTCCAGCCGACTTGTCTCCAAGTGTCAATTGCTGCCACGGGCACCTTATGGTCGTTCTCCTGTGAGTCTAGATTTTCGGATCCGACGCCTAAGTGATAGTTAATTAAAACGTTGAGCGCCTCCTAATGACGATAGAACACTCAAATTGTGTCGAGATTCAATACATCGTCCTCCAGCCGACTTGTCTCCAAAGGGATATTGCTGCCTCTTGCACCTTATGGTCCGCCTCCTGTGAGTCTAGATTTTCGAATCCGACGCAAAACAGTAGGTTAATTGTAACGTTCATGGCCTCCTAATGACGATGGAACACAAATATTGCGTCGGGATTCGATACATCGTCCTCCAATCGACTTGTCACCAAGGGGATATTGCTGCCTCGGGCACCATGTGGTCCGTCTCCTGTGAGTCTAGATTTTCGAACCGACGCAAAAACGATAGTTAATTGTAACGTTCAGTGCCTCCTAATGACCATAGAACACTCAAATTGCGTCAAGATTCAATACGTCGTCCTCTAGACGACTTGTCTACAAGGGGATATTGCTGCCTTAAGCACCTTATGGTCCGCCTCCTATGAGTCTAGATTTTCGAATCCGACGCAAAACTGATAGTTAAATGTAACGTTCACTACCTCCTAATGACGATGGAACACTCAAATTGCGTCGAGATTCAATACATCGTCCTCCAGCCCACTAGTCTCCAAAGGGTTATTGCTGTATCGGGCACAATATGCTCCGTCTCCTGTGAGTCTAGATTTTCGAATCCGACGCAAAACTGATGGTTAATTGTAATGTTCAGGGCCTCCTAATGACGATGGACCTCTCAAATTGCGTCGCGATCTCAATACATCGTCCTCCAGCCGACTTGTCTCCAAGGGGATATTGCTGCCTCGGGCACCATATGGTCCGTCTCCTGTGAGTATATATTTTTGAATCCGACGCAATACTTGTAGTTAATTGTTACGTTCAGGGCCTCCTAATGACGATGGAACACTCAATTGCGTCGAGATCCAATACTTTGACCTCCCGCCGACTTGTCTCCAACGGGATATTGCTGCCTCGGGCACCATGTGGTCCGTCTCCTGTGAGTCTAGATTTTCGAATCCGACGCGAAACTGATAGTTAATTGTAATGTTCAGGGCCTCCTAATGACGATGGAACACTCAAATTGCGTCGAGATTCAATACATCGTCCTCCAGCCGACTTGTCTCCAAGGGGATATTACTGCCTCGGGCACTTTATGGTCCGCCTCCTGTGAGTCTAAATTTTCGAATCCGACGTAACACTAATAGTTAATTGTAACGATCAGGGCCTCCTAATGGCGATAGAACACTCACATTTCGTCGATATTCAATATGTAGTCCTCCAGCCTACTTGGCTCCAAGTGGATATTGCTGCCTCGGGCACCTTATGGTCCGTCTCCTGTGAGTCTAGATTTTCGAATCCGACGCAAAACCTGTAGTTAATTGTAACGTTCAGGGCCTCCTAATGACGATGGAATACTCAAATTACGTCGACATTAAATACATCGTTCACCCGCCGACTTGTCTCCAATGGGATATTGCTGCCTTGGGCACCATGTGGTCCGTCTCCTGTGAGTCCAGATTCTCGAATCCGACGCGAAACTGATAGTTAATTGTAATGTTCAGCGCCTCGTAATGACAACGGAACACTCAAATTGCGTCGAGATTCAATACATCGTCCTCCAGCCGACTTGTCTACATGGGTCTACTGCTACCTCGGTTACCTTATGGTCGTTCTCCTGTGAGTCCAGAAATTCGAATCCGACGCAAAACGGTCTGCTAATTGTAACGTTCAGAGCCTCTTAATGATGATGGAACACTCTAATTGCGTCGAGATTCAATACATCGTCCACCAACCGACTTGTCTCCAATGGGATATTACTGCCTCGGGCACCATATAGTCCTTCTGCTGTGAGTCTAGAATTTCGAATCCAACGCAAAACTGATGGTTAAATGTAACGTTCAGGGCCTCCTAATGACGATGGAACACTCAAATTCTGTCGCGATTCAATACATCGTCCTCCAGCCCACTTGTCTCCAAGGGTCAATTGCTGCCTCGGGCACCTTATGGTCGTTCTCCTGTGAGTCTAGATTTTCGGATCCGACGCCTAAGTGATAGTTATTTGTAACGTTCAGCACCTCCTAATGACGATAGAACACTCAAATTGTGTCGAGATTCAATACATCGTCCTCCAGCCGACTTGTCTCCAAAGGGATATTGCTCCTCGTGCACCTTTTTGGTCCGCCTTCTGTGAGTCTAGATTTTCGAATCCGACGCAAAACAGTAGGTTAATTGTAACGTTCATGGCCTCCTAATGACGATGGAACACAAATATTGCGTCGAGATTCAATACATCGTCCCCCAATCGACTTGTCACCAAGGGGATATTGCTGCCTCGGGCACCATGTGGTCCGTCTCCTGTGTGTCTAGATTTTCGAACCGACGCAAAAACGATAGTTAATTGTAACGTTCAGTGCCTCCTAATGACCATAGAACACTCAAATTGTGTCGCGATTCAATACAACGTCCTCCAGCCGACTTGTCTCCAAGGGTCAATTGCTGCCTCGGGCACCTTTTGGTCGTTCTCCTGTGAGTCTATATTTTCGGATCCGGCGCATAAGTGATAGTTAATTGTAACGATCAGTGCCTCCTAATGACGATGGAACACTCAAATTTCGTCGCGATTCAATGCATCGTCCTCCAGCCGACTTGTCTCCAAGGGTCAATTGCTGCCTCGGGCACCTAATGGTCTTGCTCCTGTGAGTCTAGATTTTCGAATCCGACGCGAAACTGATAGTTAATTGTAATGTTCAGGGCCTCCTAATGACGACGGAACACTCAAATTGGGTCGAGATTCAATACATCGTCCTCCACCCGACTTGTCTACATGGGTCTACTGCTACCTCGGTCACCTTATGGTCGTTCTCCTGTGAGTCCAGATATTCGAATCCGACGCAAAACAGATGGTTAATTATAACGTTCATGGCCTCCTAATGACGATGGAACACTCAAATTGCGTCGAGATTCAATAGATCGCCCTCCAGTCGACTTGTCACCAAGATGATATGGCTGCCTCGGGCACCTTATGGTCCGCCTCCTGTAAGTCTAGATTTTCGAATCCGACGCAAAACTGATAGTTAATTGTAACGTTCATGGCCTTCTAATGACGATGGAACACTCAAATTGCGTCGAGATTCAATACATCGTCCTCCAGCTGACTTGCCTACAATGGGATATTGCTGCCTTGGGCACCATGTGGTCCGTCTCCTGTGAGTGTAGATTTTCGAATCCGACGCGAAACTGATAGTTAATTGAAATGTTCAGGGCCTCCTAAGGACGATGGAACACTCAAATTGCGTCGTGATCCAATACATCGTCCTCCAGCCGACATGTCTCCAAGGGTCATTTGCTGCTTCGGGCACCTTATGGTCGTTATCCTGTGAGTCTAGATTTTCGAATCCGACGCAAAACAGATGGTTAATTATAACGTTCATGGCATCCTAAAGACGATGGAACACTCAAATTGCGTCGAGATTCAATAGATCGCCCTCCAGTCGACTTGTCACCAAGGGGATATGGCTGCCTCGGCCACCATATGATCCGTCTCCTGTAGGTCCAGATATTCGAATCCGACGCAAAACGGACTGCCAATTGTAACGTTCAGAGCCTCCTAAAGACGATGGAACACTCAAATTGCATCAAGATTCAATACATCGTCATTCAGCCTACTTGTCTCCAAGTTGATATTGCTGCCTTGGGCACCATATAGTCATTCTCCTGTTAGTCTAGAATTTCGAATCCGACGCAAAACTGATAGTTAATTGTAACGTTCACGACCTCCTAATGACGATGGAACACTCAAATTGCGTCGAGACTCAATGCATCGTCCTCCAGCCGACTTGTCTCCAAAGGGTTATTGCTGTCTCGGGCACCTTATGCTCCGTCTCCTGTGAGTCTAGATTTTCGAATCCGACGCAAAAGTGATAGTTAATTGTAACGTTCAGGGCCTCCTAATGACAAAGGAACACTCAAATTGCGTCGAGATTCAATACATCGTCCTCCAGCCGACTTGTCTCCAAGGGGATATTACTGCCTCGGGCACCTTATGGTCCGTCTCCTGAGGGTTCAGATATTCGAATCCGACGCAAAACGGACTGCCAATTGTAACGTTCAGGGCCTCCTAATGACGATGGAACTCTCAAATTGCGTCGCGATCTCAATACATCGTCCTCCAGCCGACTTGTCTAGAAGGGGATATTGCTGCCTCGGGCACCATATGGTCCGTCTCCTGTGGGTTCAGATATTCGAATCCGACGCAAAACGGACTGCTAATTGTAACGTTCAGAGCCTCCTAATGACGATGGAACACTCAAATTGAATCTAGATTCAATACATCGTCATTCAGCTGACTTGTCTCCAACGGTCTATTGCTGCCTCGTGCACCTTTTGGTCGTTCTCCTCTGAGTCTACATTTTCGAATCCGACGCAAACTGATAGTTAATTGTAACGTTCAGGGCTTCCTAATGACGATGGAACACTGAAATAGCGTCGAGATTCAATACATCGTCCTTCAGCCGACTTGTCTCCAATGCTCTATTGCTGCCTCGGGCACCTTATGGTCGTTCTCCTCTGAGTCTACATTTTCGAATCCGACGCAAAACTGATAGTTAATTGTAACGTTCAGGGCCTCCTAATGACGATGGAACACTGAAATAGCGTCGAAACTCAATACATCGTCCTTCAGCCGACTTGTCTCCGAGCGTCCATTGCTGCCTCGGGCACCTTATGGTCGTCCTCCTGTGATTCTACATTTTCGATTCCGACACCTAACTAATAGTTAGTTGTAACGTTCAGGGCCTCCTAATGACGATGGATCACTCAAATTGCGTCGAAATTCAATACATCGTCCTCCAGCCGACTTGTCTCCATGGGTCTACTGCTACCTCGTTCACCTTATCTTCGTTCTCCTGTGAGTTCAGATATTCGAATCTGACGCAAAACGGACTGCTAATTGTAACGTTCAGAGCCTCCTAATGATGACCGAACACTCTAATTGCGTCGAGATTCAATACATCGTCCTCCAGCCAACTTGTCTCCAAGGGGATATTGCTGCCTTGGGCACCATATAGTCCTTCTCCTGTGAGTCTAGAATTTCGAATCCGACGCAAAACTGATAGTTAATTGTAACTTTCAGGACCTCCTAATGACGATGGAACACTCAAATTGCGTCGAGATTCAATACATCGTCGTCCAGCCGACTTGTCCCCAAGGGTCAATTGCTGCCTTTGGCTCCTAATGGTCTTGCTCCTGTGAATCTAGATTTTCGAATCCAACGCAAAACTGATATTTAATTGTAACGTTAAGGGCCTCCTAATGACGATGGAACACTCAACTGTGTCGAGATCCAATACGTCGACCTCCCGCCGACTTGTCTCCGACGGGATATTGCTGCCTCGGGCACCATGTGGTACGTCTCCTGTGAGTCTAGATTTTCGAATCCGACGCAAAACGATAGTTAATTGTAACGTTCAGCGCCTCCTAATGACCATAGAACACTCAAATGACGTCGGGATTCTATACGTCGTCCTCTAGACGTCATGTCTACAAGGGGATATTGCTGCCTCGGGCACCTTATGGTCCGCCTCCTATGAGTCTAGATTTTCGAATCCGACGCAAAACTGATAGTTAAATGTAACGTTCAGGAACTCCTAATGACGATGGAACACTCAAATTGCGTCGAGATTCAATACATCGTCCTCCAGCCGACTAGTCTCCAAAGGGTTATTGCTGTCTCGGGCACCTTATGCTCCGTCTCCTGTGAGTCTAGATTTTCGAATCCGACGCAAAACTGATGGTTAATTGTAATGTTCAGGGCCACCTAATGACGATGGAACTCTCAAATTGATTCGCGATCTCAATACATCGTCCTCCAGCCGAATTGTCTCCAAAGGGATATTGCTGTCTCGGGCACCTTATGCTCCGTCTCCTGTGAGTCTAGATTTTCGAATCCGACGCAAAACTGATGGTTAATTGTAACGTTCAGGGCCTCCTAATGACGATGGATCACTCAAATTGCGTCGCGATTCAATTCATCATCCTCCAGCCGTTATGTCACCAAGGGTCAATTGCTGCCTTTGGCACCTAATGGTCTTGCTCGTGTGAGTCTAGATTTTCGAATCCGACGCAAAACTGATATTTAATTGTACCGTCAAGGGCCTCCTAATGACGATGGAACACAAATTGCGTCGAGATTCAATACATCGTCCTCCAGCCGACTTGTCTCCAAGGGGATATTGCTGCCACGGGCACCATATGGTCCGTCTCCTGTGAGTCCAAATTTTCGAATCCGACGCAAATCTTGTAGTTAATTGTAACGTTGGGGGCCTCCTATTTACGATGGAACACTCAATTGCGTGGAGATCCAATTCATCGACCTCCCGTCGACTTGTCTCCAACGGGTTATTGCTGCCTCGGGCACCATGTGGTCCGTCTCCTGTGAGTCTAGATTTTCGAATCCGATGCAAAAATGATAGTTAATTGTAACGTAAAGCGCCTCCTAATGACCATAGAACACTCAAATTGCGTCCAGATTCAATACGTCGTAATTCAGACGACTTGTCTACAAATGGATATTGCTGCCTCGGGGAGCTTATGGTCCGCCTCCTGTGAGTCTACATTTTCGGATCCGACGCATAAGTGATAGTTAATTGTAATGTTCAGGGCCTCCTAATGACGATGGAACACTCAAATTGCGTCGAGATTCAATAGATCGTCCTCCAATCGACTTGTCACCAAGGTAATATTGCTGCCTCGGGCACCATATGGTCCGTCTCCTGTAGGTCCAGATATACGAATCCGACGCAAAACGGACTGCCAATTGTAACGTTCAGAGCCTCCTAATAACGATGGAGCACTCAAATTGCATCAAGATTCAATACATCGTCATACAGCCGACTTGTCTCCAACGGTCTATTGCTGCATCGGGCACCTTATGGTCGTTCTCCTCTGAGTCTACATTTTGGATTCCGACACATAATTGATAGTTAATTGTAACGTTCAGGGCCTGTTAATGACGATGGAACACTCAAATTGCGTCGAGATTCAATACATCGTCCTCCAGAGGGCTTGTCTCCAAAGGGTTATTGGTGTCTCGGGCACCTTATCCTCCGTCTCCTGTAAGTCTAGATTTTCGAATCCGACGCAAAACTGATGGTTAATTGTAACGTTCAGGTCCTCCTAATGACGATGGATCACTCAAATTGCGTCGCGATTCAATACATCGTCCTCCAGCCGACATGACTCCATGGGTCAATTGCTGCCTTTGGCACCTAATGGTCTTGCTCCTGTGAGTCTAGATTTTCGAATTCGACGCAAAACTGATATTTAATTGTACCGTCAAGGGCCTCCTAATGACGATGGAACACAAATTGCGTCGAGATTCAACACATCGTGCTCCAGCCGACTTGTCTCCAAAGGGATATTGCTGCCTCGGGCAGCTTATGGTCCGCCTCCCGTGAGTCTAGATTTTCGGATCCGACGCATAAGTGATAGTTAATTGTAACGTTCAGCGCCTCCTAATGACGTTAGAACACTCAAATTGCGTCGAGATTCAATACATCGTCCTCCAATCGACTTGTCACCAAGGGGATATTGCTGCCTCGTTCACCATATGGTCCGTCTCCAGTAGGTCCAGATATTCGAATCCGACGCAAAACGGACTGCCAATTGCATTGTTCAGAGCCTCCTAATGACGATGGAACACTGAAATAGCGTCGAAATTCAATAGATCGTCCTCCAGCCGACTTGTCTCCAAGGGTCAATTGCTGCCTTTGGCACCTAATGGTCTTGCTCCTGTGAGTCTAGATTTTCGAATCCGACGAAAACTGATATTTAATTGTAACGTTAATGGCCTCCTAATGACGATGGAACACTCAAATTGCGTCGAGATACAATACATCGTCCTCCAGCCGACTTGTCTCCAAGGGGATATTGCGGCCTCGGGCACCATATGGTCCGTCTCCAGTGAGTCTAGATTTTCGAATCCGACGCAAAAACGATAGTTAATTGTAACGTTCAGCGCCTCCTAATGACCATAGAACTCTCAAATTGCGTCGGGATTCAATACGTCGTCCTCTAGACGACTTGTCTACAAGGGGATATTGCTGCCTCGGGCACCTTATGGTCCGCCTCCTATGAGTCTAGATTTTCGAATCCGACGCAAAACTGATAGTTAAATGTAACGTTCAGGACCTCCTAATGACGATGGAACACTCAAATTGCGTCGAGATTCAATACTTCGTCCTCCAGCCAACTTGTCTCCAAGGGGATATTGCTGCCTTGGGCACCATATAGTCCTTCTCCTGTGAGTCTAGAATTTCGAATCCGACGCAAAACTGATAGTTAATTGTAACTTTCAGGACCTCCTAATGACGATGGAACACTCAAATTGCGTCGAGATTCAATACATGGTCGTCCAGCCGACTTGTCCCCAAGGGTCAATTGCTGCCTTTGGCTCCTAATGGTCTTGCTCCTGTGAATCTAGATTTTCGAATCCGACGCAAAACTGATATTTAATTGTAACGTTAAGGGCCTCCTAATGACGATGGAACACTCAACTGTGTCGAGATCCAATACGTCGACCTCCCGCCGACTTGTCTCCGACGGGATATTGCTGCCTCGGGCACCATGTGGTACGTCTCCTGTGAGTCTAGATTTTCGAATCCGACGCAAAAACGATAGTTAATTGTAACGTTCAGCGCCTCCTAATGACCATAGAACACTCAAATTGCGTCGGGATTCAATACGTCGTCCTCTAGACGACTTGTCTACAAAGGGATATTGCTGCCTCGGGCACCTTATGGTCCGCCTCCTATGAGTCTAGATTTTCGAATCCGACGCAAAACTGATAGTTAAATGTAACGTTCAGGACCTCCTAATGACGATGGAACACTCAAATTGCGTCGAGATTCAATACATCGTCCTCCAGCCGACTAGTCTCCAAAGGGTTATTGCTGTCTCGGGCACCTTATGCTCCGTCTCCTGTGAGTCTAGATTTTCGAATCCGACGCAAAACTGATGGTTAATTGTAATGTTCAGGGCCTCCTAATGACGATGGAACTCTCAAATTGCGTCGCGATCTCAATACATCGTCCTCCAGCCGACTTGTCTCCAAGGGGATATTGCTGCCTCGGGCACCATATGCTCCGTCTCCTGTGAGTATAGATTTTCAAATCCGACGCAAAACTTGTAGTTAATTGTAACGTTCAGGGCCTCCTAATGACGATGGAACACACAATTGCGTCGAGATCCAATACTTTGACCTCCCGCCGACTTGTCTCCAACGGGATATTGCTGCCTCGGGCACCATGTGGTCCGTCTCCTGTAGGTCCAGATATTCGAATCCGACGCAAAACGAACTGCCAATTGTAACGTTCAGAGCCTCCTATTAACGATGGAGCACTCAAATTGCATCAAGATTCAATACATCGTGATACAGCCGACTTGTCTCCAACGGTCTATTGCTGCATCGGGCACCTTATGGTCGTTCTCCTCTGAGTCTACATTTTGGATTCCGACACATAATTGATAGTTAATTGTAACGTTCAGGGCCTGTTAATGACGATGGAACACTCAAATTGCGTCGAGATTCAAAACATCGTCCTCCAGAGAGCTTGTCTCCAAAGGGTTATTGCTGTCTCGGGCACCTTATCCTCCGTCTCCTGTAAGTCTAGATTTTCGAATCCGACGCAAAACTGATGGTTAATTGTAACGTTCAGGTCCTCCTAATGACGATGGATCACTCAAATTGCGTCGCGATTCAATACATCGTCCTCCAGCCGACATGACTCCATGGGTCAATTGCTGCCTTTGGCACCTAATGGTCTTGCTCCTGTGAGTCTAGATTTTCGAATCCGACGCAAAACTGATGGTTAATTGTAATGTTCAGGGCCTCCTAATGACGATGGAACTCTCAAATTGCGTCGCGATCTCAATACATCGTCCTCCAATCGACTTGTCACCAAGGTAATATTGCTGCCTCGGGCACCATATGGTCCGTCTCCTGTAGGTCCAGATATACGAATCCGACGCAAAACGGACTGCCAATTGTAACGTTCAGAGCCTCCTAATAACGATGGAGCACTCAAATTGCATCAAGATTCAATACATCGTCATACAGCCGACTTGTCTCCAACGGTCTATTGCTGCATCGGGCACCTTATGGTCGTTCTCCTCTGAGTCTACATTTTGGATTCCGACACATAATTGATAGTTAATTGTAACGTTCAGGGCCTGTTAATGACGATGGAACACTCAAATTGCGTCGAGATTCAATACATCGTCCTCCAGAGGGCTTGTCTCCAAAGGGTTATTGCTGTCCCGGGCACCTTATCCTCCGTCTCCTGTAAGTCTAGATTTTCGAATCCGACGCAAAACTGATGGTTAATTGTAACGTTCAGGTCCTCCTAATGACGATGGATCACTCAAATTGCGTCGCGATTCAATACATCGTCCTCCAGCCGACATGACTCCATGGGTCAATTGCTGCCTTTGGCACCTAATGGTCTTGCTCCTGTGAGTCTAGATTTTCGAATTCGACGCAAAACTGATATTTAATTGTACCGTCAAGGGCCTCCTAATGACGATGGAACACAAATTGCGTCGAGATTCAACACATCGTGCTCCAGCCGACTTGTCTCCAAAGGGATATTGCTGCCTCGGGCAGCTTATGGTCCGCCTCCCGTGAGTCTAGATTTTCGGATCCGACGCATAAGTGATAGTTAATTGTAACGTTCAGCGCCTCCTAATGACGTTAGAACACTCAAATTGCGTCGAGATTCAATACATCGTCCTCCAGCCAATTTGTCTCCAAGGGGATATTGCTGCCTTGGGCACCATATAGTCCTTCTCCTGTGAGTCTAGAATTTCGAATCCGACGCAAAACTGATAGTTAATTGTAACTTTCAGGACCTCCTAATGACGATGGAACTCTCAAATTGCGTCGAGATTCAATACATCGTCGTCCAGCCGACTTGTCCCCAAGGGTCAATTGCTGCCTTTGGCTCCTAATGGTCTTGCTCCTGTGAATCTAGATTTTCGAATCCGACGCAAAACTGATATTTAATTGTAACGTTAAGGGCCTCCTAATGACGATGGAACACTCAACTGTGTCGAGATCCAATACGTCGACCTCCCGCCGACTTGTCTCCGACGGGATATTGCTGCCTCGGGCACCATGTGGTACGTCTCCTGTGAGTCTAGATTTTCGAATCCGACGCAAAAACGATAGTTAATTGTAACGTTCAGCGCCTCCTAATGACCATAGAACACTCAAATTGCGTCGGGATTCAATACGTCGTCCTCTAGACGACTTGTCTACAAGGGGATATTGCTGCCTCGGGCACCTTATGGTCCGCCTCCTATGAGTCTAGATTTTCGAATCCGACGCAAAACTGATAGTTAAATGTAACGTTCAGGACCTCCTAATGACGATGGAACACTCAAATTGCGTCGAGATTCAATACATCGTCCTCCAGCCGACTAGTCTCCAAAGGGTTATTGCTGTCTCGGGCACCTTATGCTCCGTCTCCTGTGAGTCTAGATTTTCGAATCCGACGCAAAACTGATGGTTAATTGTAATGTTCAGGGCCTCCTAATGACGATGGAACTCTCAAATTGCGTCGCGATCTCAATACATCGTCCTCCAGCCGACTTGTCTCCAAGGGGATATTGCTGCCTCGGGCACCATATGCTCCGTCTCCTGTGAGTATAGATTTTCAAATCCGACGCAAAACTTGTAGTTAATTGTAACGTTCAGGGCCTCCTAATGACGATGGAACACACAATTGCGTCGAGATCCAATACTTTGACCTCCCGCCGACTTGTCTCCAACGGGATATTGCTGCCTCGGGCACCATGTGGTCCGTCTCCTGTAGGTCCAGATATTCGAATCCGACGCAAAACGAACTGCCAATTGTAACGTTCAGAGCCTCCTAATAACGATGCAGCACTCAAATTGCATCAAGATTCAATACATCGTCATACAGCCGACTTGTCTCCAACGGTCTATTGCTGCATCGGGCACCTTATGGTCGTTCTCCTCTGAGTCTACATTTTGGATTCCGACACATAATTGATAGTTAATTGTAACGTTCAGGGCCTGTTAATGACGATGGAACACTCAAATTGCGTCGAGATTCAATACATCGTCCTCCAGAGGGCTTGTCTCCAAAGGGTTATTGCTGTCTCGGGCACCTTATCCTCCGTCTCCTGTAAGTCTAGATTTTCGAATCCGACGCAAAACTGATAGTTAATTGTAACGTTCAGGTCCTCCTAATGACGATGGATCACTCAAATTGCGTCGCGATTCAATACATCGTCCTCCAGCCGACATGACTCCATGGGTCAATTGCTGCCTTTGGCACCTAATGGTCTTGCTCCTGTGAGTCTAGATTTTCGAATTCGACGCAAAACTGATATTTAATTGTACCGTCAAGGGCCTCCTAATGACGATGGAACACAAATTGCGTCGAGATTCAACACATCGTGCTCCAGCCGACTTGTCTCCAAAGGGATATTGCTGCCTCGGGCAGCTTATGGTCCGCCTCCCGTGAGTCTAGATTTTCGGATCCGACGCATAAGTGATAGTTAATTGTAACGTTCAGCGCCTCCTAATGACGTTAGAACACTCAAATTGCGTCGAGATTCAATACATCGTCCTCCAATCGACTTGTCACCAAGGGGATATTGCTGCCTCGTTCACCATATGGTCCGTCTCCAGTAGGTCCAGATATTCGAATCCGACGCAAAACGGACTGCCAATTGCATTGTTCAGAGCCTCCTAATGACGATGGAACACTCAAATTGCATCAAGATTCAATTCATCGTCATTCAGCCAACTTGTCTAAAACGGTCTATTGCTGCCTCGGGCACCTTATGGTCGCTCTACTCTGAGTCTACATTTTCGAATCCGACGCAAAACTGATAGTTAATTGTAACGTTCAGGGCCTCCTAATGACGATGGAACACTGAAATAGCGTCGAAATTCAATAGATCGTCCTCCAGCCGACTTGTCTCCAAGGGTCAATTGCTGCCTTTGGCACCTAATGGTCTTGCTCCTGTGAGTCTAGATTTTCGAATCCGACGCAAAACTGATATTTAATTGTAACGTTAATGGCCTCCTAATGACGATGGAACACTCAAATTGCGTCGAGATACAATACATCGTCCTCCAGCCGACTTGTCTCCAAGGGGATATTGCGGCCTCGGGCACCATATGGTCCGTCTCCAGTGAGTCTAGATTTTCGAATCCGACGCAAAAACGATAGTTAATTGTAACGTTCAGCGCCTCCTAATGACCATAGAACACTCAAATTGCGTCGGGATTCAATACGTCGTCCTCTAGACGACTTGTCTACAAGGGGATATTGCTGCCTCGGGCACCTTATGGTCCGCCTCCTATGAGTCTAGATTTTCGAATCCGACGCAAAACTGATAGTTAAATGTAACGTTCAGGACCTCCTAATGACGATGGAACACTCAAATTGCGTCGAGATTCAATACATCGTCCTCCAGCCAACTTGTCTCCAAGGGGATATTGCTGCCTTGGGCACCATATAGTCCTTCTCCTGTGAGTCTAGAATTTCGAATCCGACGCAAAACTGATAGTTAATTGTAACTTTCAGGACCTCCTAATGACGATGGAACACTCAAATTGCGTCGAGATTCAATACATCGTCGTCCAGCCGACTTGTCCCCAAGGGTCAATTGCTGCCTTTGGCTCCTAATGGTCTTGCTCCTGTGAATCTAGATTTTCGAATCCGACGCAAAACTGATATTTAATTGTAACGTTAAGGGCCTCCTAATGACGATGGAACACTCAACTGTGTCGAGATCCAATTCGTCAACCTCCCGCCGACTTGTCTCCGACGGGATATTGCTGCCTCGGGCACCATGTGGTACGTCTCCTGTGAGTCTAGATTTTCGAATCCGACGCAAAAACGATAGTTAATTGTAACGTTCAGCGCCTCCTAATGACCATAGAACACTCAAATTGCGTCGGGATTCAATACGTCGTCCTCTAGACGACTTGTCTACAAGGGGATATTGCTGCCTCGGGCACCTTATGGTCCGCCTCCTATGAGTCTAGATTTTCGAATCCGACGCAAAACTGATAGTTAAATGTAACGTTCAGGACCTCCTAATGACGATGTAACACTCAAATTGCGTCGAGATTCAATACATCGTCCTCCAGCCGACTAGTCTCCAAGGGGATATTGCTGCCTAGGGCACCATATGCTCCGTCTCCTGTGAGTATAGATTTTCAAATCCGACGCAAAACTTGTAGTTAATTGTAACGTTCAGGGCCTCCTAATGACGATGGAACACACAATTGCGTCGAGATCCAATACTTTGACCTCCCGCCGACTTGTCTCCAACGGGATATTGCTGCCTCGGGCACCATGTGGTCCGTCTCCTGAAGCCCAGATATTCGAATCCGACGCAAAACGAACTGCCAATTGTAACGTTCAGAGCCTCCTAATAACGATGGAGCACTCAAATTGCATCAAGATTCAATACATCGTCATACAGCCGACTTGTCTCCAACGGTCTATTGCTGCATCGGGCACCTTATGGTCGTTCTCCTCTGAGTCTACATTTTGGATTCCGACACATAATTGATAGTTAATTGTAACGTTCAGGGCCTGTTAATGACGATGGAACACTCAAATTGCGTCGAGATTCAATACATCGTCCTCCAGAGGGCTTGTCTCCAAAGGGTTATTGCTGTCTCGTTCACCTTATCCTCCGTCTCCTGTAAGTCTAGATTTTCGAATCCGACGCAAAACTGATGGTTAATTGTAACGTTCAGGTCCTCCTAATGACGATGGATCACTCAAATTGCGTTGCGATTCAATACATCGTCCTCCAGCCGACATGACTCCATGGGTCAATTGCTGCCTTTGGCACCTAATGGTCTTGCTCCTGTGAGTCTAGATTTTGGAATTCGACGCAAAACTGATATTTAATTGTACCGTCAAGGGCCTCCTAATGACGATGGAACACAAATTGCGTCGAGATTCAACACATCGTGCTCCAGCCGACTTGTCTCCAAAGGGATATTGCTGCCTCGGGCAGCTTATGGTCCGCCTCCCGTGAGTCTAGATTTTCGGATCCGACGCATAAGTGATAGTTAATTGTAACGTTCAGCGCCTCCTAATGACGATAGAACACTCAAATTGCGTCGAGATTCAATACATCGTCCTCCAATCGACTTGTCACCAAGGGGATATTGCTGCCTCGTTCACCATATGGTCCGTCTCCAGTAGGTCCAGATATTCGAATCCGACGCAAAACGGACTGCCAATTGCATTGTTCAGAGCCTCCTAATGACGATGGAACACTCAAATTGCATCAAGATTCAATTCATCGTCATTCAGCCGACTTGTCTAAAACGGTCTATTGCTGCCTCGGGCACCTTATGGTCGCTCTACTGTGAGTCTACATTTTCGAATCCGACGCAAAACTGATAGTTAATTGTAACGTTCAGGGCCTCCTAATGACGATGGAACCCTGAAATAGCGTCGAAATTCAATAGATCGTCCTCCAGCCGACTGGTCTCCAAGGGTCAATTGCTGCCTTTGGCACCTAATGGTCTTGCTCCTGTGAGTCTAGATTTTCGAATCCGACGCAAAACTGATATTTAATTGTAACGTTAATGGCCTGCTAATGACGATGGAACACTCAAATTGCGTCGAGATACAATACATCGTCCTCCAGCCGACTTGTCTCCAAGGGGATATTGCGGCCTCGGGCACCATATGGTCCGTCTCCAGTGAGTCTAGATTTTCGAATCCGACGCAAAAGTTGTAGCTAATTGTAACGTTCACGGCCACCTAATGACGATGGAACACTCAATTGCGTCGAGATCCGATACATCGACCTCCCGCCGACTTGTCTCCAACGGGATATTGCTGCCTCGGGCACCATGTGGTCCGCCTCCTGTGAGTCTAGATTTTCTAATCCGACGCAAAAGTGATAGTTAATTATAACGTTCAGCGCCTCCTAATGACCATAGAACACTCAAATTGCGTGGAGATTCAATAAGTCGTCCTCCAGCCGACTTGTCTCCAAGGGGATATTGCTGGCTCGGTCACCATATGGTCCGTCTCCTGTGAATCTAGATTTTCGAATCCGACGCAAAACCTGTAGTTAATTGATACGTTCAGGGCCCCCTAATGACGATGGAACACTCAAATTACGTCGACATTAAATACATCCTCCACCCGCCGACTTGTCTCCAATGGGATATTGCTGCCTAGAGCACCATGTGGTCCGTCTCCTGTGAGTCCAGATTTTCGAATCCGACGCGAAACTGATAGTTAATTGTAATGTTCAGGGCCCCCTAATGACGATGGAACACTCAAATTGCGTCGCGATTCAATACATCGTCCTCCAGCCGACTTGTCTACATGGGTCTACTGCTACCTCGGACACCTTATGGTCGTTCTTCTGTGGGTCCAGATAATCGAATCCGACGCAAAACGGACTGATAATTGTAACGTTCAGAGCCTCTTAATAATGATGCAACACTCAAATTACGTCGACATTAAATACATCGTCCACCCGCCGACTTGTCTCCAATGGGATATTGCTGCCTAGAGCACCATGTGGTCCGTCTCCTGTGAGTCCAGATTTTCGAATCCGACGCGAAACTGATAGTTAATTGTAATGTTCAGGGCCCCCTAATGACGATGGAACACTCAAATTGCGTCGCGATTCAATACAACGTCCTCCAGCCGACTTGTCTCAAAGGGTCAATTGCTGCCTCGGGCACGTTATGTCGTTCTACTCAGAGTCTACATTTTCGAATCAGGCGCAAAACTGATAGTTAATTGTAACGTTCTGGGCCTCCTAATGATGATGGAACACTGAAATAGCTTCGAATTTCAATACATCCTCCTTCAGCCGACTTGCCTCCAAGCGTCCATTGCTACCTCGGTCACCTTATCTTCTTTCGCCTGTGAGTCCAGATATTCGAATGCGACGCAAAACGGACTGCTAAATGTAACGTTCAGAGCCTCCTAATGATGATGGAACACTCTAATTGCTTCGAGATTCAATACATCGTCCTCCAGCCGATTTGTCTCCAAGGGGATATTACTGCCTTGTGCACCTTATGGTACGCCTCCTGTAATTCCAGATATTCGAATCCGACGCAAAACGGACTGCCAATTGAAACGTTCAGAGCCTCCTAATGACGATGGAACACTCAAATTGCATCAAGATTCAATATATCGTCATTCAGCCGACTTGTCTAAAACGGTCTATTGCTGCCTCGGGCACCTTATGGTCGTTCTATTCTGAGTTTCCATTTTCGAAACCGACGCAAAACTGATAGTTAATTGTAACGTTCAGGGCCTCCTAATGACGATGGAACACTGAAATAGCGTCGAAATTCAATAGATCGTCCTTCAGCCGACTTGTCTCCAAGCGTGCATAGCTGCCTCGGGCACCTTATGGTCGTTCTCCTGTGAGTCTACATTTTCGATTCCGACACATAACTGTTAGTTAGTTGTAACGTTCAGGGCCTCTTAATGACGAAGGAACACTCAAATTGCGTCGAGATTCAATACATCGTCCTCCAGCCGACTTGTCTCAATGGGTCTATTGCTACCTCGTTCACCTTATCTTCGTTCTCCTGTGAGGCCAGATATTCGAATCCGACGCAAAACGGACTGCTACTTGTAACGTTCACAGCCTCCTAATGATGATGGAACACTCTAATAGCGTCGCGCTTCAATACATCGTCCTCCAGCCGACTTGTCTCCAAGGGTAAATTGCTGCCTTTGGCACCTAATGGTCTTGCCCCTGTGAGTCTAGATTTTCGTATCCGACGCAAAACTGATATTTAATTGTAACTTTCAGGGCCTCCTAATGACGATGAAACACTCAAATTGCGTCGAGATACAATACATCGTCCTCCAGCCGACTTGTCTATAAGGGGATATTGCTGCTTCGGGCACCATATGGTCCGTCTCCTGTGAGTCTAGATTTTCGAATCCGACGCAAAACTTGTAGCTAATTGTAACGTTCAGGGCCACCTAATGACGATGGAACACTCAATTGCGTCGAGATCTAATACATCGACCTCCCGCCGACTTGTCTCCAACGGGATATTGCTGCCTCGGGCACCATGTGGTCCGTCTCCTGTGAGTCTAGATTTTCTAATCCGCCGCAAAAATGATAGTTAATTATATCGTTCAGCACCTCCTAATGACCATAGAACACTCAAATTGCGTCGAGATTCAATAAGTCGTTCTCTAGACGACTTGTCTACAAGGGGATATTGCTGCCTCGGTCACCTTAGGGTCCGCCTCCTGTGAGTCTCGATTTTCGAATCCGACGCAAAACTAATAGTTAATTGTAACGTTCAGGGCCTCCTAGTGGCGATAGAACACTCAAATTGCGTCGACATTAAATACATCGTCCACCCGCCGACTTGTCTCCAATGGGATATTGCTGCCTCGAGCACCATGTTGTCCGTCTCCTGTGAGTCCAGATTTTCGAATCCGACGCGAAACTGATAGTTAATTGTAATGTTCAGGGCCTCCTAATGACGACGGAACACTCAAATTGCGCGAGATTTAATACATTGTCCTCCAGCCGACATTTCTACATGGGTCTACTTCTACCTCGGTCACCTTATGGTCTTTCTCCTGTGAGTCCAGATATTCGAATCCGACGCAAAACGGACTGCTAATTGTAACGTTCAGAGCCTGTTAAAGGTGATGGAACACTCTAATTGCGTCGAGATTCAATACATCGTCCTCCAGCCGATTTGTCTCCAATGGGATATTACTGCCTTGGGCACCATATAGTCCTTATCCTGTGAGTCTAGAATTTCGAATCCAACGCAAAACTGATGGTTCATTGTAACGTTCAGGGCCTCCTAATGACGATGGATCACTCAAATTGTGTCGCGATTCAATACAACGTCCTCCAGCCGACTTGTCTGCAAGTGTCAATTGCTGCCTCGGGCACTTTATGGTCGTTCTCCTGTGAGTCTAGATTTTCGGATCCGACGCATAAGTGATAGTTAATTGTAACTTTCAGCGCCTACTAATGACGATAGAACAATCAAATTGAGTCGAGATTCAATACATCGTCCTCCAGCCGACTTGTCTCCAAGGGGATATTGCTGCCTCGGGCACCATATGGTCCGTCTCCTGTGAGTATAGATTTTCGAATCCGACGCAAAACTTGTAGTTAATTGTTACGTTCAGGGCCTCCTAATGACGATGGAACACTGAAATAGCGTCGAAATTCAATACATCGTCCTTCAGCCGACTTGTCTCCAAGCGTGCATTGCTGCCTCGGGCACCTTATGGTCGTTCTACCTTGAGTCTCCATTTTCGATTCCGACACATAACTGAAAGTTAGTTGTAACGTTCAGGGCCTCCTAATGACGATGGAACACTCAAATTCCGTCGAGATTCAATACATCGTCCTCCAGCCGACTTGTCTCCATGGGTCTACAGCTACCTCGTTCACCTTATCTTCGTTCTCATGTGAGTCCAGATATTCGAATCCGACGCAAAACGGACTGCTAATTGTAACGCTCAGAGCCTCCTAATGATGACGGAACACTCTAATTGCGTCGAGATTCAATACATCGTCCTCCAGCCGACTTGTCTCCGAGGGGATATTGCTGCCTTGGGCACCTTATAGTCCTTCTCCTGTGAGTCTAGATTTTCGAATCCGACGCAAAACTGATTGTTAATTGTAATGTTCAGGGCCACCTAATGACGATGGAACTCTCAAATTGATTCGCGATCTCAATACATCGTCCTCCAGCCGAATTGTCTCCAAGGGGATATTGCTGTCTCGGGCACTTTATGCTCCGTCTCCTGTGAGTCTAGATTTTCGAATCCGACGCAAAACTGATGGTTAATTGTAACGTTCAGGGCCTCCTAATGACGATGGATCACTCAAATTGCGTCGCGATTCAATACATCATCCTCCAGCCGTTATGTCACCAAGGGTCAATTGCTGCCTTTGGCACCTAATGGTCTTGCTCCTGTGAGTCTAGATTTTCGAATCCGACGCAAAACTGATATTTAATTGTACCGTCATGGGCCTCCTAATGACGATGGAACACAAATTGCGTCGAGATTCAATACATCGTCCTCCAGCCGACTTGTCTCCAAGGGGATATTGCTGCCACGGGCACCATATGGTCCGTCTCCTGTGAGTCCAAATTTTCGAATCCGACGCAAATCTTGTAGTTAATTGTAACGTTGGGGGCCTCCTATTTACGATGGAACACTCAATTGCGTCGAGATCCAATTCATCGACCTCCGGTCGACTTGTCTCCAACGGGTTATTGCTGCCTCGGGCACCATATGGTCCGTCTCCTGTAGGTCCAGATATAGGAATCCGACGCAAAACGGACTGCCAATTGTAACGTTCAGAGCTTCCTAATGACGATGGAACACTCAAATTGCATCAAGATTCAATACATCGTCATACAGCCGACTTGTCTCCAACGGTCTATTGCTGCATCGGGCACCTTATGGTCGTTCTATTCTAAGTTTACATTTTCGAAACCGACGCAAAACTGATAGTTAATTGTATCGTTCAGGGCCTCCTAATGACGATGGAACACTGAAATAGCGTCGAAATTCAATAGATCGTCCTTCAGCCGACTTGTCTCCAAGCGTGCATAGCTGCCTCGGGCACCTTATGGTCGTTCTCCTGTGAGTCTACATTGTCGATTCCGACACATAACTGTTAGTTAGTTGTAACGTTCAGGGCCTCTTAATGACGAAGGAACACTCAAATTGCGTCGATATTCAATACATCGTCCTCCAGCCGACTTGTCTCCATGGGTGTACTGCTACCTCGTTCACCTTATCTTCGTTCTCCTGTGAATCCAGATATTCGAATCCGACGCAAAACGGACTGCTAATTGTAACGTTCACAGCCTAATAATGATGATGGAACACTCTAATAGCGTCGCGCTTCAATACATCGTCCTCCAGCCGACTTGTCTCCAAGGGTCAATAGCTGCCTTTGGCACCTAATGGTCTTGCCCCTGTGAGTCTAGATTTTCGTATCCGACGCAAAACTGATACTTAATTGTAACTTTCAGGTTCTCCTAATGACGATGGAACACTCAAATTGCGTCGAGATACAATACATCGTCCTCCAGCCGATTTGTCTATAAGGGGATATTGCTGCCTCGGGCACAATATGGTCCGTCTCCTGTGAGTCTAGATTTTCGAATCCGACGCAAAACTTGTAGATAATTGTAACGTTCAGGGCCACCTAATGACGATGGAACACTCAATTGCGTCGAGATCCAATACATCGACCTCCCGCCGACTTGTCTCCAACGGGATATTGCTGCCTCGGGCACCATGTGGTCCGACTCCTGTGAGTCTAGATTTTCTAATCCGACGCAAAAATGATAGTTAATTATAACGTTCAGCGCCTCCTAATGACCATAGAACACTCAAATTGCGTCGAGATTCAATAAGTCGTTCTCTAGACGACTTGTCTACAAGGGGATATTGCTGCTTCGGTCACCTTCGGATCCGCCTCCTGTGAGTCTCGATTTTCGAATCCGACGCAAAACTAATAGTTAATTGTAACGTTCAGGGCCTCCTAGTGGCGACAGAACACTCAAATTGCGTCGCGATTCAATACGTAGTCCTCCAGCTGACTTGTCTCCAAGAAGATATTGCTGCCTCGGTCACCATATGGTCCGTCTCCTGTGAATCTAGATTTTCGAATCCGACGCAAAACCTGTAGTTAATTGAAACGTTCAGGGCCCCCTAATGACGATGGAACACTCAAATTACGTCGACATTAAATACATCGTCCACCCGCCGACTTGTCTCCAATGGGATATTGCTGCCTCGAGCAAAATGTTGTCCGTCTCCTGTGAGTCCAGATTTTCGAATCCGACGCGAAACTGATAGTTAATTGTAATGTTCAGGGCCTCCTAATGACGATGGAACACTCAAATTGCGTCGCGATTCAATACAACGTCCTCCAGCCGACTTGACTCCAAGGGTCAATTGCTGCCTCGGGCACCTTATGGTCGTTCTCCTGTGAGTCTAGATTTTCGGATCCGTGGCATAAGTGATATTTAATTGTAACGTTCAGCGCCTCCTAATGACGATACAACACTCAAATTACGTCGAGATTCAACGCATCGTCCTCCAGCCGACTTGTCTCCATGGGTCTACTGCTACCTCGGTCACCTTATCTTCGTTGTCCTGTGAGTCCAGATATTCGAATCAGACGCAAAACGGACTGCCAAATGTAACTTTCACAGCCTCCTAATGATGATGGAACACTCTAATTGCGACGAAATTCAATACATCGTCCTCCAGCCGACTTGTCTCCATGGGTCTACTGCTACTTCGGTCACCTTATCTTCGTTCCCCTGTGAGTCCAGATATTAAAATCCGACGCAAAACGGACTGCTAAATGTAACGTTCAGAGCCTCCTAATGACGATGGAGCACTCAAATTGCATCAAGATTCAGTACATCGTCATTCAGCCGACTTGTCTCCAACGGTCTATTGCTGCCTCGGGCACCATATGTCGTTCTACTCTGAGTCTACATCTTCGAATCAGGCGCAAAACTGATAGTTAATTGTAACGTTCTCGGCCTCCTAATGACGATGGAACACTGAAATAGCGTCGAAATTCAATACATCGTCCTTCAGCCGACTTGTCTCCAAGCGTCCATTGCTACCTCGGTCACCTTATTTTCGTTCACCTGTGAGTCCAGATATTCGAATCCGACGCAAAACGGACTGCTAAATGTAACGTTCAGAGCCTCCTAATGATGATGGAACACTCTAATTGCGTCGAGATTCAATACATCGTCCTCCAGCCGACTTGTCTCCAAGGGGATATTGCTGCCTTGGGCACCATATAGTCATTCTCCTGTGAGTCTAGAATTTCGAATCCGACGCAAAATCTGTAGTTAATTGTAACGCTCAGGGCCTCCTAATGACGATGGAATACTCAAATTACGTCGACATTAAATACATCGTCCACCCGCCGACTAGTCTCCAATGGGATATTGCTACCTCGGGCACCATGTGGTCCGTCTCCTGTGAGTCCAGATTTTCGAATCCGACTCGAAACTGATAGTTAATTGTAATGTTCAGGGCCTCCTAATGACGATGGAACACTCAAATTGCGTCGCGATTCAATACAACGTCCTCCAGCCGACTTGTCTCCAAGGGTCAATTGTTGCCTCGGGCACCTTATGGTCGTCCTCCTGTGAGTCTAGATTTTCGGATCCGACGCATAAGTGATATTTAATTGTAACGTTCAGCGCCTCCTAATGACGATACAACACTCAAATTGCGTCGAGATTCAACGCATCGTCCTCCAGCCGACTTGTCTCCATGGGTCTACTGCTACCTCGGTCACCTTATCTTCGTTGTCCTGTGAGTCCAGATATTCGAATCCGACGCAAAACGGACTGCCAAATGTAACGTTCACAGCCTCCTAATGATGATGGAACACTCTAATTGCTTCGAGATTCAATACATCGTCCTCCAGCCGATTTGTCTCCAAGGGGATATTACTGCCTTGTGCACCTTATGGTACGCCTCCTGTGAGTCTAGATTTTCGAATCCGACGCAAAACAGTTGGTTAATTGTAACGTTCATGGCCTACTAATGACGATGGAACACTCAAATTGCTTCGAGTTTCAATACATCGTCCTCCAATCGACTTGTCACCAAGGGGATATTGCCGCCTCGGGCACCATATGGTCCGCCTCCTGTAGGTCCAGATATTCGAATCCGACGCAAAACGGACTGCCAATTGAAACGGTCAGAGCCTCCTAATGACGATGGAACACTCAAATTGCATCAAGATTCAATACATCGTCATTCAGCCGACTTGTCTAAAACGGTCTCTTGCTGCCTCGGGCACCTTATGGTCGTTCTATTCTGAGTTTACATTTTCGAAACCGACGCAAAACGTAACGTTCAGGGCCTCCTAATGACGATGGAACACTGAAATAGCGTCGAAATTCAATAGATCGTCCTTCAGCCGACTTGTCTCCAAGCGTGCATAGCTGCCTCGGGCACCTTATGGTCGTACTCCTGTGAGTCTACATTTTCGATTCCGACACATAACTGTTAGTTAGTTGTAACGTTCAGGGCCTCTTAATGACGAAGGAACACTCAAATTGCGTCGAGATTTAATACATCGTCCTCCAGCCGACTTGTCTCCATGGGTCTACTGCTACCTCGTTCACCTTATCTTCGTTCTCCTGTGAGGCCAGATATTCGAATCCGACGCAAAACGGACTGCTAATTGCAACGTTCACAGTCTCCTAATGATGATGGAACACTCTAATAGCGTCGCGCTTCAATACATCGTCCTCCAGCCGACTTGTCTCCAAGGGTCAATTGCTGCCTTTGGCACCTAATGGTCTTGCCCCTGTGAGTCTAGATTTTCGTATCCGACGCAAAACTGATATTTAATTGTAACTTCAGGGCTTCCTAATGACGATGGAACACTCAAATTGCGTCGAGATACAATACATCGTCCTCCAGCCGACTTGTCTATAAGGGGATATTGCTGCTTCGGGCACCATATGGTCCGTCTCCTGTGAGTCTAGATTTTCGAATCCGACGCAAAACTTGTAGCTAATTGTAACGTTCAGGGCCACCTAATGACGATGGAACACTCAATTGCGTCGAGATCCAATACATCGACCTCACGCCGACTTGTCTCCAACGGGATATTGCTGCCTCGGGCACCATGTGGTCCGTCTCCTGTGAGTCTAGATTTTCTAATCCGACGCAAAAATGATAGTTAATTATAACGTTCAGCGCCTCCTGATTACCATAGAACACTCAAATTGCGTCGAGATTCAATAAGTCGTTCTTTAGACGACTTGTCTCCAAGAAGATATTGCTGCCTCGGTCACCATATGGTCCGTCTCCTGTGAATCTAGATTTTCGAATCCGACGCAAAACCTGTAGTTAATTGAAACGTTCAGGGCCCCCTAATGACGATGGAACACTCAAATTACGTCGACATTAAATACATCGTCCACCCGCCGACTTGTCTCCAATGGGATATTGCTGCCTCGAGCACCATGTTGTCCGTCTCCTGTGAGTCCAGATTTTCGAATCCGACGCGAAACTGATAGTTAATTGTAATGTTCAGGGCCTCCTAATGACGATGGAACACTCAAATTGCGTCGCGATTCAATACAACGTCCTCCAGCCGACTTGTCTCCAAGGGTCAATTGCTGCCTCGGGCACCTTATGGTCGTTCTCCTGTGAGTCTAGATTTTCGGATCCGACGCATAAGTGATATTTAATTGTAACGTTCAGCGCCTCCTAATGACGATACAACACTCAAATTGCGTCGAGATTCAACGCATCGTCCTCCAGCCGACTTGTCTCCATGGGTCTACTGCTACCTCGGTCACCTTATCTTCGTTGTCCTGTGAGTCCAGATATTCGAATCCGACGCAAAACGGACTGCCAAATGTAACGTTCACAGCCTCCTAATGATGATGGAACACTCTAATTGCGACGAAATTCAATACATCGTCCTCCAGCCGACTTGTCTCCATGGGTCTACTGCTACCTCGGTCACCTTATCTTCGTTCTCCTGTGAGTCCAGATATTAAAATCCGACGCAAAACGGACTACTAAATGTAACGTTCAGAGCCTCCTAATGACGATGGAGCACTCAAATTGCATCAAGATTCAGTACATCGTCATTCAGCCGACTTGTCTCCAACGGTCTATTGCTGCCTCGGGCACCTAATGTCGTTCTACTCTGAGTCTACATCTTCGAATCAGGCGCAAAACTGATAGTTAATTGTAACGTTCTCGGCCTCCTAATGACGATGGAACACTGAAATAGCGTCGAAATTCAATACATCGTCCTTCAGCCGACTTGTCTCCAAGCGTCCATTGCTACCTCGGTCACCTTATTTTCGTTCTCCTGTGAGTCCAGATATTCGAATCCGACGCAAAACGGACTGCTAAATGTAACGTTCAGAGCCTCCTAATGATGATGGAACACTCTAATTGCGTCGAGGTTCAATACATCGTCCTCCAGCCGACTTGTCTCAAAGGGGATATTGCTGCCTTGGGCACCATATAGTCATTCTCCTGTGAGTCTAGAATTTCGAATCCGACGCAAAATCTGTAGTTAATTGTAACGCTCAGGGCCTCCTAATGACGATGGAATACTCAAATTACGTCGACATTAAATACATCGTCCACCCGCCGACTAGTCTCCAATGGGATATTGCTACCTCGGGCACCATGTGGTCCGTCTCCTTTGAGTCGAGATTTTCGAATCCGACGCGAAACTGATAGTTAATTGTAATGTTCAGGGCCTCCTAATGACGACGGAACACTCAAATTGCGTCGAGATTTAATACATCGTCCTCCAGCCGAAATTTCTACATGGGTCAACTTCTACCTCGGTCACCTTATGGTCGTTCTCCTGTGAGTCCAGATATTCGAATCCGACGCAAAACGGACTGCTAATTGTAACGTTCAGAGCCTGTTAAAGGTGATGGAACACTCTAATTGCGTCGAGATTCAATACATCGTCTTCCAGCCGATTTGTCTCCAATGGGATATTACTGCCTCGGGCACCATATAGTCCTTATCCTGTGAGTCTAGAATTTCGAATCCAACGCAAAACTGATGGTTCATTGTAACGTTCAGTGCCTCCTAATGACGATGGATCACTCAAATTGTGTCGCGATTCAATACAACGTCCTCCAGCCGACTTGTCTGCAAGTGTCTATTGCTGCCTCGGGCACTTTATGGTCGTTTTGCTGTGAGTCTAGATTTTCGGATCCGACGCATAAGTGATAGTTAATTGTAACTTTCAGCGCCTCCTAATGACGATACAACACTCAAATTGATTCGAGATTGAATACATCGTCCTCCAGCCGCCTTGTCTCCAAGGGGATATTGCTGCCTCGGGCTCCATATGGTCCGTCTCCTGTGAGTATAGATTTTCGAATCCGACGCAACTCTTGTAGTTAATTGTTGCGTTCAGGGCCTCCTAATGACGATGGAACACTGAAATAGCGTCGAAATTCAATACGTCGTCCTTCAGCCGACTTGTCTCCAAGCGTCCATTGCTGCCTCGGGCACCTTATGGTCGTTCTACCTTGAGTCTACATTTTCGATTCCGACACATAACTGAAAGTAAGTTGTAACGTTCAGGGCCTCCTAATGACGATGGAACACTCAAATTGCGTCGAGATTCAATACATCGTCCTCCAGCCGACTTGTCTCCATGTGTCTACAGCTACCTCGTTCACCTTATCTTCGTTCTCATGTGAGTCCAGATATTCGAATCCGACGCAAAACGGACTGCTAATTGTAACGTTCAGAGCCTCCTAATGATGACGGAACACTCTAATTGCGTCGAGATTCAATACATCGTTCTCCAGCCGACTTGTCTCCGAGGGGATATTGCTGCCTTGGGCACCTTATAGTCCTTCTCCTGTGAGTCTAGATTTTCGAATCCGACGCAAAACTGATAGTTAATTGTAACGTTCAGGATCTCCTAATGACGATGGAACACTCAAATTGCGTCGAGATTCAATACATCGTCCTCCAGCCGACTAGTCTCCAAAGGGTTATTGCTGTCTCGGGCACCTTATGCTCCGTCTATTGTGAGTCTACATTTTCGAATCCGACGCAAAACTGATGGTTAATTGTAATGTTCAGGGCCACCTAATGACGATGGAACTCTCAAATTGATTCGCGATCTCAATACATCGTCCTCCAGCCGAATTGTCTCCAAGGGGATATTGCTGTCTCGGGCACCTTATGCTCCGTCTCCTGTGAGTCTAGATTTTCGAATCCGACGCAAAACTGATGGTTAATTGTAACGTTCAGGGCCTCCTAATGACGATGGATCACTCAAATTGCGTCGCGATTCAATTGATCATCCTCCAGCCGTTATGTCACCAAGGGTCAATTGCTGCCTTTGGCACCTAACGGTCTTGCTCCTGTGAGTCTAGATTTTCGAATCCGACGCAAAGCTGATATTTAATTGTACCGTCAAGCGCCTCCTAATGACGATGGAACTCTCAAATTGCGTCGCTATTCAATACATCGTCCTCCAGCCGACTTGTCTCCAAGGGTCAATTGCTGCCTTTGGCACCTAATGGTGTTGCTCCTGTGAGTCTAGATATTCGAATCCGACGCAAAACTGATATTTAATTCTAACGTTCAGGGCCTCCTAATGACGGTGGAACACTCAATTTGCGTCGAGATACAATACATCGTCCTCCAGCCGATTTGTCTCCAAGTGGATATTGCTGCCTCGGGCACACTATGGTCCGTCTCCTGTGAGTCTAGATTTTCGAATCCGACCCAAAAATGATAGTTAATTATAACGTTAAGCGGCTCCTAATGACCATGGAACACTCAAATTGCGTCGAGATTAAATACGTCGTCCTCTAGACGACTTGTCTACAAGGGGATATTGCTGCCCCGGTCACCTCATGGTCCGTCTCCTGTGAGTCTAGATTTTCGAATCCGACGCAAAACTAATAGTTAATTGTAACGTTCAGGGCCTCCTAATGGCGATAGAACACTCAAATTGCGTCGAGATTCAATACGTAGTCCTCCAGCTGACTTGTCTCCAAGGGGATATTGCTGCCTCAGACACCATATGGTCCGTCTCCTGTGAGTCTAGATTTTCGAATCCGACGCAAAACCTGTAGTTAATTGTAACGTTCAGGGCCCCCTAATGACGATGGAACAGTCAAATTACGTCGACATTAAATACATCGTCCACCCCCCACTTGTCTCCAACGGGATATTGCTGCCTCGGGCACCATGTGGTCCGTCTCCTTTGAGTCCAGATATTCGCATCCGACGCAAAACGGAATGCTAATTGTAACGTTCAGAGCCTCTTAATCATGATGCAACACTCTAATTGCGTCGAGATTCAATACATCGTCCTCCAGCCGACTTGTCTCCAAGGGTATTTTACTGCCTCGGGCACCACATAGTCCTCCTCCTGTGAGTCTAGACTTTCGAATCCAACGCAAAGCTGATGGTTATTTGTATCGTTCAGGGCCTCCTAATGACGACGGAACACTCAAATTGCGTCGAGATCCAATTCATCGACCTCCCGCCGACTTGTCTCCAACGGGTTATTGCTGCCTCGGGCACCATGTGGTCCGTCTCCTGTGAGTCTAGATTTTCGAATCCGACGCAAAAATGATAGTTAATTGTAACGTTCAGCGCCTCCTAATGACCATAGATCACTCAAATTGCGTCGAGACTCAATACGTCGTCCTCCAGCCGACTTGTCTACAGGGGATATTGCTGCATAGGGCAGCTAATGGTCCGCCTCCTGTGAGTCTAGATTTTCGTATCCGACGCATAAGTGATAGTTAATTGTAACGTTCAGCGCCTCCTAATGACGATAGAACACTCAAATTGTGTCGAGATTCAATACATCGTCCTCCAGCCGACTTGTCTCCAAGGGGATATTACTGCCTCGTGCACCTTATGGTCCGCCTCCTGTGAGTCTAGATTCTCGAATCCGACGCAAAACAGTTGGTTAATTGTAACGTTCATGGCCTCCTAATAACGATGGAACACTCAAATTGCGTCGAGATTCAATACATCGTCATTCAGCCGACTTGTCTCCAACGGTCTATTGCTGCCTCGGGCACCTTATGGTCGTTCTACTCTGAGTCTACATTTTTGAATCCGACGCAAAACTGATAGTTAATGGTAACGATCAGGGGCTCCTAATGACGATGGAACACTGAAATAGCGTCGAAATTCAATACATCGTCCTTCAGCCGACTTGCCTCCAAGCGTCCATTGCTGCCTCGGGCACCTTATGGTCGTTCTCCTGTAAGTCTACATTTTAGATTCCGACACATAACTGATAGTTAGTTGTAACGTTCAGGGCCTCCTAATGACGATGGAACACTCAAATTGCGTCGAGATTCAATACATCGTCCTCCAGCCGACTTGTCTCCTTGGGTCTACTACTACCTCGTTCACCTTATCTTCGTTCTCCTGTGAGTCCAGATATTCGAATCCGACGCAAAACGGACTGCTACTTGTAACGTTCAGAGCCTCCTAATGATGATGGAACATTCAAATTGCGTCGAGATTCAATACATCGTCCTCCAGCCGACTTGTCTCCAAGGGGATATTGCTGCCTTGGGCACCATATAGTCCTTCTCCTGTGAGTCTAGAGTTTCGAATCCGACGCAATACTGATAGTTAATTGTAACATTCAGGACCTCCTAATGACGATGGAACTCTCAAATTGCGTCGCGATTCAATACATCGTCATCCAGCCGACTTGTCTCCAAGGGTCAATTGCTTCCTTTGGCACCTAATGGTCTTGCTCCTGTGAGTCTAGATTTTCGAATCCGACCCAAAACTGATATTTAATTGTAACGTTAAGGGCCTCCTAATGACGATGGAACACTCAAATTGCGTCGAGATACAATACATCGTCGTCCAGCCGACTTGTCTCCAAGGGGATATTGCTGCCTCGGGCACCATATGGTCCGTCTCCTGTGAGTCTACATTTTCGAATCCGACGAAAAACTTGTAGTTAATTGTAACGTTCAGGGCCTCCTATTGACGATGGAGCACTCAATTGCGTCGAGATCAAATACATCGACCTCCCCCCGACTTGTCTCCAACGGGATGTTGCTGCCTCCGGCACCATGTGGTCCGTCACCTGTGAGTCTTGATTTTCGATTCCGACGCAAAAACGATAGTTAATTGTAACTTTCAGCGCCTCCTAATGGCGATATAACACTCAAATTGCGTCGAGATTCAATTAGTTGTCCATTAACTGACTTGTCTCCAAGGGGATATTGCTGCCTCGGGCACCATATGGTCCGGCTCCTGTGAGTCTAGATTTTCGAATCCGACGCAAAACCTGTAGTTAATTGTAACGTTCAGGGCCTCCTAATATAGATAGAACACTCAAAATGCGTCGAGATTCAATACGTCGTCCTCCAGCTGTCTTGTCTCCAAGGGGATATTGCTGCCTCGGGCACCATATGGTCCGTCTCCTGTGAGTCTACATTTTCGAATCCGACGCTAAACCTGTAGTTAATTGTAACGTTCAGGGCCTCCTAATGACGATGGAACACTCAAATTACGTCGACATTAAATACATCGTCCACCCGCCGACTTGTGTCCAATGGGATATTGCTGCCTCGGGCACCATGTGGTCCGTCTCCTGTGAGTCTAGATTTACGCATCCGACGCGAAACTGATAGTTAATTGTTATGTTCAGGGCCTCCTAATGACGATGGAACACTCAAATTGCGTCGAGATTCAATATATCGTCCTCAAGCCGACTTGACTCCATGGGTCTACTGCTACCTCGGTCACCTTACGGTCGTTCTCCAGTGAGTCCAGATATTCGAATCGGACGCTAAACGGACTGCTAATTGTATCGTTCAGAGCCTCTTAATGATGATGGAAAACTCTAATTGCGTCGAGATTCAATACATCGTCATTCAGCCGACTTGTCTCCGACGGTCTATTGCTGCCTCGGGCACCTTATGGTCATTCTCCTCTGAGTCTACATTTTCGAATCCGACGCAAAACTGATAGTTAATTGTAACGTTCAGGGCCTCCCAATGACGATGGAACACTGAAATGGCGTCGACATTCAATACATCGTCCTTCAGCCGACTTGTCTCCAAGCGTCCATTGCTGACTCGGGCACCTTATGGTCGTTCTCCTGTGAGTCTACATTTTCGATTCCGACACATAACTGATAGTTATTTGTAACGTTCAGGGCCTCCTAATGACGATGGAACACTCAAATTGCGTGGAGATTCAATACATCGTCCTCCAGCGGACATGTCTCCATGGGTCTACTGCTACCTCGGTCACCTTATCTTCGTTCTCCTGTGAGTCCAGATATTCGAATCCGACGCAAAACGGACTGCTAATTATATCGTTCAGAGCCTCTTAATGATGACGGAAAACTCTAATTGCGTCGAGATTCAATACATCGTCATTCAGCCGACTTGTCTCCGACGGTCTATTGCTGCCTCGGGCACCTTATGGTCATTCTCCTCTGAGTCTACATTTTCGAATCCGACGCAAAACTTGTAGTTAATTGTAACGTTCAGGGCCTCCTAATGGCGATGGAATACTCAAATGCGTCGAGATACAATACATCGACCTCCCGCCGACTTGTCTCCAACGGGATATTGCTGCCTCGGGCACCATGTGGTCCGTCTCCTGTGAGTCTAGATTTTCGAATCCGACGCAATAACGATAGTTAATTCTAACGTTCAGCGCCTCCTAATGACCATAGAACACTCAAATTGCGTCGAGATTCAATACGTAGACCTCTAGACGACTTGTCTACAAGGGGATATTGCTGCCTCGGGCACCTTATGGTCCACCTCCTGTGAGTCTAGATTTTCGAATCCGACGCAAAACTGATAGTTAATTGTAACGTTCAGCGCCTCCTAATGACGATAGAGCATTCTAATTGCGTCGAGATTCCATACGTCGTCCTCCAGCTGATTTGTCTCGATGGGGATATTGCTGCCTCGGGCACCATATGGTCTGTCTAATGTGAGTCTAGATTTTCGAATCCGACGCAAAGCCTGTAGTTAATTGTAACGTTCAGGATCTCCTAATGACGATGGAACACTCAAATTGCGTCGAGATTCAATACATCGTCCTCCAGCCGACTAGTCTCCAAAGGGTTATTGCTGTCTCGGGCACCTTATGCTCCGTCTATTGTGAGTCTACATTTTCGAATCCGACGCAAAACTGATGGTTAATTGTAATGTTCAGGGCCACCTAATGACGATGGAACTCTCAAATTGATTCGCGATCTCAATACATCGTCCTCCAGCCGAATTGTCTCCAAGGGGATATTGCTGTCTCGGGCACCTTATGCTCCGTCTCCTGTGAGTCTAGATTTTCGAATCCGACGCAAAACTGATGGTTAATTGTAACGTTCAGGGCCTCTTAATGACGATGGATCACTCAAATTGCGTCGCGATTCAATTCATCATCCTCCAGCCGTTATGTCACCAAGGGTCAATAGCTGCCTTTGGCACCTAACGGTCTTGCTCCTGTGAGTCTAGATTTTCGAATCCGACGCAAAACTGATATTTAATTGTACCGTAAAGGGCCTCCTAATGACGATGGAACACAAATTGCGTCGAGATTCAATACATCGTCCTCCAGCCGACTTGTCTCCAAGGGGATATTGCTGCCACGGGCACCATATGGTCCGTCTCCTGTGAGTCCAAATTTTCGAATCCGACGCAAATCTTGTAGTTAATTGTAACGTTGGGGGCCTCCTATTTACGATGGAACACTCAATTGCGTCGAGATCCAATTCATCGACCTCCCGTCGACTTGTCTCCAACGGGTTAATGCTGCCTCGGGCACCATGTGGTCCGTCTCCTGTGAGTCTAGATTTTCGAATCCGACGCAAAAATGATAGTTAATTGTAACGTAAAGCGCCTCCTAATGACCATAGAACACTCAAATTGCGTTCAGATTCAATACGTCGTAATTCAGCCGACTTGTCTACAAATGGATATTGATGCCTCGGGGAGCTTATGGTCCGCCTCCTGTGAGTCTACATTTTCGGATCCGACGCATAAGTGATAGTTAATTGTAATGTTCAGCGCCTCCTAATGACGATAGAACACTCAAATTGCGTCGAGATTCAATACATCGTCCTCCAGCCGACTTGTCTCCAAGGGGATATTACTGCCTCGTGCACCTTATGGTCCGCCTCCTGTGAGTCTAGATTCTCGAATCCGACGCAAAACAGTTGGTTAATTGTAACGTTCAGTGCCTCCTAATGACGATGGATCACTCAAATTGCGTCGCGATTCAATTCATCATCCTCCAGCCGTTATGTCACCAAGGGTCAATTGCTGCCTTTGGCACCTAACGGTCTTGCTCCTGTGAGTCTAGATTTTCGAATCCGACGCAAAGCTGATATTTAATTGTACCGTCAAGCGCCTCCTAATGACGATGGAACTCTCAAATTGCGTCGCTATTCAATACATCGTCCTCCAGCCGACTTGTCTCCAAGGGTCAATTGCTGCCTTTGGCACCTAATGGTGTTGCTCCTGTGAGTCTAGATATTCGAATCCGACGCAAAACTGATATTTAATTCTAACGTTCAGGGCCTCCTAATGACGGTGGAACACTCAATTTGCGTCGAGATACAATACATCGTCCTCCAGCCGATTTGTCTCCAAGTGGATATTGCTGCCTCGGGCACACTATGGTCCGTCTCCTGTGAGTCTAGATTTTCGAATCCGACCCAAAAATGATAGTTAATTATAACGTTAAGCGGCTCCTAATGACCATGGAACACTCAAATTGCGTCGAGATTAAATACGTCGTCCTCTAGACGACTTGTCTACAAGGAGATATTGCTGCCCCGGTCACCTCATGGTCCGTCTCCTGTGAGTCTAGATTTTCGAATCCGACGCAAAACTAATAGTTAATTGTAACGTTCAGGGCCTCCTAATGGCGATAGAACACTCAAATTGCGTCGAGATTCAATACGTAGTCCTCCAGCTGACTTGTCTCCAAGGGGATATTGCTGCCTCAGACACCATATGGTCCGTCTCCTGTGAGTCTAGATTTTCGAATCCGACGCAAAACCTGTAGTTAATTGTAACGTTCAGGGCCCCCTAATGACGATGGAACAGTCAAATTACGTCGACATTAAATACATCGTCCACCCCCCGACTTGTCTCCAACGGGATATTGCTGCCTCGGGCACCATGTGGTCCGTCTCCTTTGAGTCCAGATATTCGCATCCGACGCAAAACGGAATGCTAATTGTAACGTTCAGAGCCTCTTAATGATGATGCAACACTCTAATTGCGTCGAGATTCAATACATCGTCCTCCAGCCGACTTGTCTCCAAGGGTATTTTACTGCCTCGGGCACCATATAGTCCTCCTCCTGTGAGTCTAGAATTTCGAATCCAACGCAAAGCTGATGGTTATTTGTATCGTTCAGGGCCTCCTAATGACGACGGAACACTCAAATTGCGTCGCGATTCAATACAACGTCCTCCATCCGTCTTGTCTCCAAGGGTCAATTGCTGCCTCGGGCACCTTATGGTCGTTTTCCTGTGAGTCTAGATTTTTGGATCCGACGCATAAGCGATAGTTAATTGTAACGTTCAGCGCCTCCTAATGACGATAGAACACTCAAATTGCGTCGAGATTCAATACATCGTCCTCCAGCGGACTTGTCTCCAAGGGGATATTGCTGCCTCGAGCACCATATGGTCCGTCTCCTGTGAGTCTAGATTTTCGATACCGACGCAAAACTTGTAGTTAATTATAACGTTGAGGGCCTCCTAATCACGATGGAACCCTCAAGTGCGTCGAGATCCAATTCATCGACCTCCCGCCGACTTGTCTCCAACGGGTTATTGCTGCCTCGGGCACCATGTGGTCCGTCTCCTGTGAGTCTAGATTTTCGAATCCGACGCAAAAATGATAGTTAATTGTAACGTGCAGCGCCTCCTAATGACCATAGATCACTCAAATTGCGTCGAGACTCAATACGTCGTCCTCCAGCCGACTTGTCTACAGGGGATATTGCTGCATAGGGCAGCTAATGGTCCGCCTCCTGTGAGTCTAGATATTCGTATCCGACGCATAAGTGATAGTTAATTGTAACGTTCAGCGCCTCCTAATGACGATAGAACACTCAAATTGCGTCGAGATTCAATACATCGTCCTCCAGCCGACTAGTCTCCAAAGGGTTATTGCTGTCTCGGGCACCTTATGCTCCGTCTATTGTGAGTCTACATTTTCGAATCCGACGCAAAACTGATGGTTAATTGTAATGTTCAGGGCCACCTAATGACGATGGAACTCTCAAATTGATTCGCGATCTCAATACATCGTCCTCCAGCCGAATTGTCTCCAAGGGGATATTGCTGTCTCGGGCACCTTATGCTCCGTCTCCTGTGAGTCTAGATTTTCGAATCCGACGCAAAACTGATGGTTAATTGTAACGTTCAGGGCCTCTTAATGACGATGGATCACTCAAATTGCGTCGCGATTCAATTCATCATCCTCCAGCCGTTATGTCACCAAGGGTCAATTGCTGCCTTTGGCACCTAACGGTCTTGCTCCTGTGAGTCTAGATTTTCGAATCCGACGCAAAACTGATATTTAATTGTACCGTCAAGGGCCTCCTAATGACGATGGAACACAAATTGCGTCGAGATTCAATACATCGTCCTCCAGCCGACTTGTCTCCAAGGGGATATTGCTGCCACGGGCACCATATGGTCCGTCTCCTGTGAGTCCAAATTTTCGAATCCGACGCAAATCTTGTAGTTAATTGTAACGTTGGGGGCCTCCTATTTACGATGGAACACTCAATTGCGTCGAGATCCAATTCATCGACCTCCCGTCGACTTGTCTCCAACGGGTTAATGCTGCCTCGGGCACCATGTGGTCCGTCTCCTGTGAGTCTAGATTTTCGAATCCGACGCAAAAATGATAGTCAATTGTAACGTAAAGCGCCTCCTAATGACCATAGAACACTCAAATTGCGTCCAGATTCAATACGTCGTAATTCAGCCGACTTGTCTACAAATGGATATTGATGCCTCGGGGAGCTTATGGTCCGCCTCCTGTGAGTCTACATTTTCGGATCCGACGCATAAGTGATAGTTAATTGTAATGTTCAGCGCCTCCTAATGACGATAGAACACTCAAATTGCGTCGAGATTCAATACATCGTCCTCCAGCCGACTTGTCTCCAAGGGGATATTACTGCCTCGTGCACCTTATGGTCCGCCTCCTGTGAGTCTAGATTCTCGAATCCGACGCAAAACAGTTGGTTAATTGTAACGTTCAGTGCCTCCTAATGACGATGGATCACTCAAATTGCGTCGCGATTCAATTCATCATCCTCCAGCCGTTATGTCACCAAGGGTCAATTGCTGCCTTTGGCACCTAACGGTCTTGCTCCTGTGAGTCTAGATTTTCGAATCCGACGCAAAGCTGATATTTAATTGTACCGTCAAGCGCCTCCTAATGACGATGGAACTCTCAAATTGCGTCGCTATTCAATACATCGTCCTCCAGCCGACTTGTCTCCAAGGGTCAATTGCTGCCTTTGGCACCTAATGGTGTTGCTCCTGTGAGTCTAGATATTCGAATCCGTCGCAAAACTGATATTTAATTCTAACGTTCAGGGCCTCCTAATGACGGTGGAACACTCAATTTGCGTCGAGATACAATACATCGTCCTCCAGCCGATTTGTCTCCAAGTGGATATTGCTGCCTCGGGCACACTATGGTCCGTCTCCTGTGAGTCTAGATTTTCGAATCCGACCCAAAAATGATAGTTAATTATAACGTTAAGCGGCTCCTAATGACCATGGAACACTCAAATTGCGTCGAGATTAAATACGTCGTCCTCTAGACGACTTGTCTACAAGGAGATATTGCTGCCCCGGTCACCTCATGGTCCGTCTCCTGCGAGTCTAGATTTTCGAATCCGACGCAAAACTAATAGTTAATTGTAACGTTCAGGGCCTCCTAATGGCGATAGAACACTCAAATTGCGTCGAGATTCAATACGTAGTCCTCCAGCTGACTTGTCTCCAAGGGGATATTGCTGCCTCAGACACCATATGGTCCGTCTCCTGTGAGTCTAGATTTTCGAATCCGACGCAAAACCTGTAGTTAATTGTAACGTTCAGGGCCCCCTAATGACGATGGAACAGTCAAATTACGTCGACATTAAATACATCGTCCACCCCCCGACTTGTCTCCAACGGGATATTGCTGCCTCGGGCACCATGTGGTCCGTCTCCTTTGAGTCCAGATATTCGCATCCGACGCAAAACGGAATGCTAATTGTAACGTTCAGAGCCTCTTAATGATGATGCAACACTCTAATTGCGTCGAGATTCAATACATCGTCCTCCAGCCGACTTGTCTCCAAGGGTATTTTACTGCCTCGGGCACCATATAGTCCTCCTCCTGTGAGTCTAGAATTTCGAATCCAACGCAAAGCTGATGGTTATTTGTATCGTTCAGGGCCTCCTAATGACGACGGAACACTCAAATTGCGTCGCGATTCAATACAACGTCCTCCATCCGTCTTGTCTCCAAGGGTCAATTGCTGCCTCGGGCACCTTATGGTCGTTTTCCTGTGAGTCTAGATTTTTGGATCCGACGCATAAGCGATAGTTAATTGTAACGTTCAGCGCCTCCTAATGACGATAGAACACTCAAATTGCGTCGAGATTCAATACATCGTCCTCCAGCGGACTTGTCTCCAAGGGGATATTGCTGCCTCGAGCACCATATGGTCCGTCTCCTGTGAGTCTAGATTTTCGATACCGACGCAAAACTTGTAGTTAATTATAACGTTGAGGGCCTCCTAATCACGATGGAACCCTCAAGTGCGTCGAGATCCAATTCATCGACCTCCCGCCGACTTGTCTCCAACGGGTTATTGCTGCCTCGGGCACCATGTGGTCCGTCTCCTGTGAGTCTAGATTTTCGAATCCGACGCAAAAATGATAGTTAATTGTAACGTTCAGCGCCTCCTAATGACCATAGATCACTCAAATTGCGTCGAGACTCAATACGTCGTCCTCCAGCCGACTTGTCTACAGGGGATATTGCTGCATAGGGCAGCTAATGGTCCGCCTCCTGTGAGTCTAGATATTCGTATCCGACGCATAAGTGATAGTTAATTGTAACGTTCAGCGCCTCCTAATGACGATAGAACACTCAAATTGCGTCGAGATTCAATACATCGTCCTCCAGCCGACTTGTCTCCAAGGGGATATTACTGCCTCGTGCACCTTATGGTCCGCCTCCTGTGAGTCTAGATTCTCGAATCCGACGCAAAACAGTTGGTTAATTGTAACGTTCATGGCCTCCTAATAACGATGGAACACTCAAATTGCGTCGAGATTCAATACATCGTCATTCAGCCGACTTGTCTCCAACGGTCTATTGCTGCCTCGGGCACTTTATGGTCGTTCTACTCTGAGTCTACATTTTTGAATCCGACGCAAAACTGATAGTTAATGGTAACGATCAGGGGCTCCTAATGACGATGGAACACTGAAATAGCGTCGAAATTCAATACATCGTCCTTCAGCCGACTTGCCTCCAAGCGTCCATTGCTGCCTCGGGCACCTTATGGTCGTTCTCCTGTAAGTCTACATTTTCGATTCCGACACATAACTGATAGTTAGTTGTAACGTTCAGGGCCTCCTAATGACGATGGAACACTCAAATTGCGTCGAGATTCAATACATCGTCCTCCAGCCGACTTGTCTCCTTGGGTCTACTACTACCTCGTTCACCTTATCTTCGTTCTCCTGTGAGTCCAGATATTCGAATCCGACGCAAAACGGACTGCTACTTGTAACTTTCAGAGCCTCCTAATGATGATGGAACATTCAAATTGCGTCGAGATTCAATACATCGTCCTCCAGCCGACTTGTCTCCAAGGGGATATTGCTGCCTTGGGCACCATATAGTCCTTCTCCTGTGAGTCTAGAGTTTCGAATCCGACGCAATACTGATAGTTAATTGTAACATTCAGGACCTCCTAATGACGATGGAACTCTCAAATTGCGTCGCGATTCAATACATCGTCATCCAGCCGACTTGTCTCCAAGGGTCAATTGCTTCCTTTGGCACCTAATGGTCTTGCTCCTGTGAGTCTAGATTTTCGAATCCGACCCAAAACTGATATTTAATTGTAACGTTAAGGGCCTCCTAATGACGATGGAACACTCAAATTGCGTCGAGATACAATACATCGTCGTCCAGCCGACTTGTCTCCAAGGGGATATTGCTGCCTCGGGCACCATATGGTCCGTCTCCTGTGAGTCTACATTTTCGAATCCGACGAAAAACTTGTAGTTAATTGTAACGTTCAGGGCCTCCTATTGACGATGGAGCACTCAATTGCGTCGAGATCAAATACATCGACCTCCCCCCGACTTGTCTCCAACGGGATGTTGCTGCCTCCGGCACCATGTGGTCCGTCACCTGTGAGTCTTGATTTTCGATTCCGACGCAAAAACGATAGTTAATTATAACTTTCAGCGCCTCCTAATGGCGATATAACACTCAAATTGCGTCGAGATTCAATTAGTTGTCCATTAACTGACTTGTCTCCAAGGGGATATTGCTGCCTCGGGCACCATATGGTCCGGCTCCTGTGAGTCTAGATTTTCGAATCCGACGCAAAACCTGTAGTTAATTGTAACGTTCAGGGCCTCCTAATATCGATAGAACACTCAAATTGCGTCGAGATTCAATACGTCGTCCTCCAGCTGTCTTGTCTCCAAGGGGATATTGCTGCCTCGGGCACCATATGGTCCGTCTCCTGTGAGTCTAGATTTTCGAATCCGACGCTAAACCTGTAGTTAATTGTAATGTTCAGGGCCTCCTAATGACGATGGAACACTCAAATTACGTCGACATTAAATACATCGTCCACCCGCCGACTTGTGTCCAATGGGATATTGCTGCCTCGGGCACCATGTGGTCCGTCTCCTGTGAGTCTAGATTTACGCATTCGACGCGAAACTGATAGTTAATTGTTATGTTCAGGGCCTCCTAATGACGATGGAACACTCAAATTGCGTCGAGATTCAATATATCGTCCTCAAGCCGACTTGACTCCATGGGTCTACTGCTACCTCGGTCACCTTACGGTCGTTCTCCAGTGAGTCCAGATATTCGAATCCGACGCTAAACGGACTGCTAATTGTATCGTTCAGAGCCTCTTAATGATGATGGAAAACTCTAATTGCGTCGAGATTCAATACATCGTCATTCAGCCGACTTGTCTCCGACGGTCTATTGCTGCCTCGGGCACCTTATGGTCATTCTCCTCTGAGTCTACATTTTCGAATCCGACGCAAAACTGATAGTTAATTGTAACGTTCAGGGCCTCCCAATGACGATGGAACAGTGAAATGGCGTCGAAATTCAATACATCGTCCTTCAGCCGACTTGTCTCCAAGCGTCCATTGCTGACTCGGGCACCTTATGGTCGTTCTCCTGTGAGTCTACATTTTCGATTCCGACACATAACTGATAGTTATTTGTAACGTTCAGGGCCTCCTAATGACGATGGAACACTCAAATTGCGTGGAGATTCAATACATCGTCCTCCAGCGGACATGTCTCCATGGGTCTACTGCTTACCTCGGTCACCTTATCTTCGTTCTCCTGTGAGTCCAGATATTCGAATCCGACGCAAAACGGACTGCTAATTATATCGTTCAGAGCCTCATAATGATGATGGAAAACTCTAATTGCGTCGAGATTCAATACATCGTCATTCAGCCGACTTGTCTCCGACGGTCTATTGCTGCCTCGGGCACCTTATGGTCATTCTCCTCTGAGTCTACATTTTCGAATCCGACGCAAAACGTGTAGTTAATTGTAACGTTCAGGGCCTCCTAATGACGATGGAATACTCAAATGCGTCGAGATACAATACATCGACCTCCCGCCGACTTGTCTCCAACGGGATATTGCTGCCTCGGGCACCATGTGGTCCGTCTCCTGTGAGTCTAGATTTTCGAATCCGACGCAATAACGATAGTTAATTCTAACGTTCAGCGCCTCCTAATGACGATAGAACACTCAAATTGCGTCGAGATTCAATACATCGTCCTCCAGCCGACTTGTCTACAAGGGGATATTACTGCCTCGTGCACCTTATGGTCCGCCTCCTGTGAGTCTAGATTCTCGAATCCGACGCAAAACAGTTGGTTAATTGTAACGTTCATGGCCTCCTAATAACGATGGAACACTCAAATTGCGTCGAGATTCAATACATCGTCATTCAGCCGACTTGTCTCCAACGGTCTATTGCTGCCTCGGGCACCTTATATTCGTTCTACTCTGAGTCTACATTTTTGAATCCGACGCAAAACTGATAGTTAATGGTAACGATCAGGGGCTCCTAATGACGATGGAACACTGAAATAGCGTCGAAATTCAATACATCGTCCTTCAGCCGACTTGCCTCCAAGCGTCCATTGCTGCCTCGGGCACCTTATGGTCGTTCTCCTGTAAGTCTACATTTTCGATTCCGACACATAACTGATAGTTAGTTGTAACGTTCAGGGCCTCCTAATGACGATGGAACACTCAAATTGCGTCGAGATTCAATACATCGTCCTCCAGCCGACTTGTCTCCTTGGGTCTACTACTACCTCGTTCACCTTATCTTCGTTCTCCTGTGAGTCCAGATATTCGAATCCGACGCAAAACGGACTGCTACTTGTAACGTTCAGAGCCTCCTAATGATGATGGAACATTCAAATTGCGTCGAGATTCAATACATCGTCCTCCAGCCGACTTGTCTCCAAGGGGATATTGCTGCCTTGGGCACCATATAGTCCTTCTCCTGTGAGTCTAGAGTTTCGAATCCGACGCAATACTGATAGTTAATTGTAACATTCAGGACCTCCTAATGACGATGGAACTCTCAAATTGCGTCGCGATTCAATACATCGTCATCCAGCCGACTTGTCTCCAAGGGTCAATTGCTTCCTTTGGCACCTAATGGTCTTGCTCCTGTGAGTCTAGATTTTCGAATCCGACCCAAAACTGATATTTAATTGTAACGTTAAGGGCCTCCTAATGACGATGGAACACTCAAATTGCGTCGAGATACAATACATCGTCGTCCAGCCGACTTGTCTCCAAGGGGATATTGCTGCCTCGGGCACCATATGGTCCGTCTCCTGTGAGTCTACATTTTCGAATCCGACGAAAAACTTGTAGTTAATTGTAACGTTCAGGGCCTCCTATTGACGATGGAGCACTCAATTGCGTCGAGATCAAATACATCGACCTCCCCCCGACTTGTCTCCAACGGGATGTTGCTGCCTCCGGCACCATGTGGTCCGTCACCTGTGAGTCTTGATTTTCGATTCCGACGCAAAAACGATAGTTAATTATAACTTTCAGCGCCTCCTAATGGCGATATAACACTCAAATTGCGTCGAGATTCAATTAGTTGTCCATTAACTGACTTGTCTCCAAGGGGATATTGCTGCCTCGGGCACCATATGGTCCGGCTCCTGTGAGTCTAGATTTTCGAATCCGACGCAAAACCTGTAGTTAATTGTAACGTTCAGGGCCTCCTAATATCGATAGAACACTCAAATTGCGTCGAGATTCAATACGTCGTCCTCCAGCTGTCTTGTCTCCAAGGGGATATTGCTGCCTCGGGCACCATATGGTCCGTCTCCTGTAAGTCTAGATTTTCGAATCCGACGCTAAACCTGTAGTTAATTGTAACGTTCAGGGCCTCCTAATGACGATGGAACACTCAAATTACGTCGACATTAAATACATCGTCCACCCGCCGACTTGTGTCCAATGGGATATTGCTGCCTCGGGCACCATGTGGTCCGTCTCCTGTGAGTCTAGATTTACGCATCCGACGCGATACTGATAGTTAATTGTTATGTTCAGGGCCTCCTAATGACGATGGAACACTCAAATTGCGTCGAGATTCAATATATCGTCCTCAAGCCGACTTGACTCCATGGGTCTACTGCTACCTCGGTCACCTTACGGTCGTTCTCCAGTGAGTCCAGATATTCGAATCCGACGCTAAACGGACTGCTAATTGTATCGTTCAGAGCCTCTTAATGATGATGGAAAACTCTAATTGCGTCGAGATTCAATACATCGTCATTCAGCCGACTTGTCTCCGACGGTCTATTGCTGCCTCGGGCACCTTATGGTCATTCTCCTCTGAGTCTACATTTTCGAATCCGACGCAAAACTGATAGTTAATTGTAACGTTCAGGGCCTCCCAATGACGATGGAACACTGAAATGGCGTCGAAATTCAATACATCGTCCTTCAGCCGACTTGTCTCCAAGCGTCCATTGCTGACTCGGGCACCTTATGGTCGTTCTCCTGTGAGTCTACATTTTCGATTCCGACACATAACTGATAGTTATTTGTAACGTTCAGGGCCTCCTAATGACGATGGAACACTCAAATTGCGTGGAGATTCAATACATCGTCCTCCAGCGGACATGTCTCCATGGGTCTACTGCTACCTCGGTCACCTTATCTTCGTTCTCCTGTGAGTCCAGATACTCGAATCCGACGCAAAACGGACTGCTAATTATATCGTTCAGAGCCTCTTAATGATGATGGAAAACTCTAATTGCGTCGAGATTCAATACATCGTCATTCAGCCGACTTGTCTCCGACGGTCTATTGCTGCCTCGGGCACCTTATGGTCATTCTCCTCTGAGTCTACATTTTCGAATCCGACGCAAAACTTGTAGTTAATTGTAACGTGCAGGGCCTCCTAATGACGATGGAATACTCAAATGCGTCGAGATACAATACATCGACCTCCCGCCGACTTGTCTCCAACGGGATATTGCTGCCTCGGGCACCATGTGGTCCGTCTCCTGTGAGTCTAGATTTTCGAATCCGACGCAATAACGATAGTTAATTCTAACGTTCAGCGCCTCCTAATGACCATAGAACACTCAAATTGCGTCGAGATTCAATACGTAGACCTCTAGACGACTTGTCTACAAGGGGATATTGCTGCCTCGGGCACCTTATGGTCCGCCTCCTGTGAGTCTAGATTTTCGAATCCGACGCAAAACTGATAGTTAATTGTAACGTTCAGCGCCTCCTAATGACGATAGAGCATTCTAATTGCGTCGAGATTCCATACGTCGTCCTCCAGCTGATTTGTCTCGATGGGGATATTGCTGCCTCGGGCACCATATGGTCTGTCTAATGTGAGTCTATATTTTCGAATCCGACGCAAAGCCTGTAGTTAATTGTAACGTTCAGGGCCTCCTAATGACGATGGAACACTCAAATTACCTCGGCATTAAGTACATCGTCCACCCGCCGACTTGTCTCCAATGGGATATTGCTGCCTCTGGCACCATGTGGTCCGTCTCCTGTGAGTCTAGATTTTCGAATCCGACGCGAAACTGATAGTTAATTGTAATGTTCAGGGCCCAATAATGGCGATGGAGCACTCAAATTGCGTCGAGATTCAATACATCGTCCTCCAGCCGACTTGACTCCATGGGTCTATTGCTACCTCGGTCACAATATAGTCGTTCTCCTGTGAGTAAATATATTCGAATCCGACGCAAAATGGACTGCTAATTCTAACGTTCAGAGCCTCCTAATGACGATGGAACACTCAAATTGCATCAAGATTCAATATATCGTCATTCAGCCGACGTGTCTCCAACGGTCTATTGCTGCCTCGGGCACCTTATGGTCGTTCTCCTCTGAGTCTAGATTTTCGAATCCGACGCAAAACTTGTAGTTAATTGTAAAGATCAGGGCCTCCTAATGACGATGGAACACTCAATTGCGTCGAGATCCAATACATCGACCTCCCGCCGACTTGTCTCCAACGGGATTTTGCTGCCTCGGGCACCATGTGGTCCGTCTCCTGTGAGTCTAGATTTTCGATTCCGACGCAAAAATGATAGTTAATTATAACGTTCAGCGCCTCCTAATGGCGATAGAACACTCAAATTGCGTCGAGATTCAATACGTTGTCCTCCAGTTGACTTGTCTCCAAGGGGATACTGCTGCCTCGGGCACCATGTGGTCCGTCTCCTGTAGGTCCAGATATTCGAATCCGACGTAGAACGGACTGCCAATTGTAACGTTCAGAGCCTCCTAATGACGATGGAACACTCAAATTGCATCAAGATTCAATACATCGTCATTCAGCAGACTTGTCTCCAACGGTCTATTGCTGCCTCGGGCACTTTATGGTCGTTTTCCTCTGAGTCTACATTTTCGAATCCGACGCAAAACTGATAGTTAATTGTAACGTTCAGGCTCCTAATGACAATGGAACACTGAAATAGCGTCGAAATTCAATAGATTGTAGTTCAGCCGACTTGTCTCCAAGCGTCCATCGCTGACTCGGGCACCTTATGGTCGTTCTCCTGTGAGTCTACATTTTCGATTCCGACACATAACTGATAGTCAATTGCAACGTTCAGGGCCTCCTAATGACGATGGAACACTCAAATTGCGTGGAGATTCAATACATCGTCCTCAAGCCGACTTGTCTCCATGGGTCTACTTCTACCTCGGTCACCTTATCTTCGTTCTCCTGTGAGTCCAGATATTCGAATCCGACGCCAAACAGACTGCTAATTGTAACGTTCAGAGCCTCCTAATGATGATGGAACACTCTAATTGCGTCGAGATTCTATACATCGTCCTCCAGCCGACTTGTCTTCAAGCGGATATTGCTGCCTTGGGCACCATATAGTCCTTCTCCTGTGAGTCTAGAATTTCGAATCCGACGCAAAACAGATAGTTAATTGTAACGTTCAGGACCACCTAATGACGATGGAACACTCAAATTGGGTCGAGATTCAATACATCGTCCTCCAAGCGACTTGTCTCCGAGGGGATATTGCTGCCTCGGGCACCATATGGTCCGTCTCCTGTGAGTCAACATTTTCGAATCCGACGCAAGACTTGTAGTTAATTGTAAAGTTCAGGTTCTCCTAATGACGATGGAACACTCAATTGCGTCGAGTTCCAATACTTCGTCCTCCCGCCGACCTGTCTCCAACGGGAATTTGCTGCCTCGGGCACCATGTGGTCCGTCTCCTGTGAGTCTAGATTTTCGAATCCGACGCAAACTCTGTAGTTAATTGTAACGTTCAGGGCCTCCTAATGACGATGGAACACTCAAATTACGTCGACATTAAGTACATCGTCCTCCAGCCGACTTGTCTCCAAGGGGATATTGCTGCCTCGTGCACCTTATGGTCCGCCTCCTGTGAGTCTAGAATTTTGAATCCGACGCAAAACATATGGTTAATTGTAACGTTCATGGCCTACTAATGACGATGGAACACTCAAATTGCGTCGAGAATCAATAGATCGTCCTCCAGTCGACTTGTCACCAAGGCGATATTGCTGCCTCGGGCACCATGTGGTCCGTCTCCTGTAGGTCCAGATATTCGAATCCGACGCAAAACGGACTGCCAATTGTAACGTTCAGAGCCTCCTAATGACGATGGAACACTGAAATTGCATCAAGATTCAATACATCGTCATTCAGCAGACTTGTCTCCAACGGTCTATTGCTGCCTCGGGCACCATATGGTCGTTCTCCTCTGAGTCTACATTTTCGAATCCGACGCAAAACTGATAGTTAATTGTAACGTTCGGGGCTCCTAATGACGATGGAACACTGAAATAGCGTCGAAATTCAATAGATCGTCCTTCAGCCGACTTGTCTCCAAGCGTCCATTGCTGACTCGGGCACCTTATGGTCGTTCTCCTGTGAGTCTACATTTTGGATTCCGACACATAACTGATAGTTAATTGTAACGTTCAGGGCGTCCTAATGACGATGGAACACTCAAATTGCGTGGAGATTCAATACACCATCCTCCAACCGACTTGTCTCCATGGGTCTACTGCTACGGCGGTCACCTTATCTTCGTTCTCCTGTGAGTCCAGATATTCGAATCCGACGCAAAACGGACTGCTAATTGTAACGTTCAGAGCAACCTAATGATGATGGAACACTCTAATTGCGTCGAGATTCATTACATCGTCCTCCAGCCGACATGTCTCCAAGCGGATATTGCTGCCTCGGGCACCATATGGTCCGTCTCCTATGAGTCTAGATTTTCGAATCCCACGCAAACCTTGTAGTTAATTGTAACGTTGAGGGCATCCTAATCACGATGGAACACTCATTTGCGTCGAGATCCAATTCATCGACCTCCCGCCGACTTGTCTCCAACGGGTTATTGCTGCCTCGGGCACCAAGTGGTCCGTCTCCTATGAGTCTAGATTTTCGAATACGACGCAAAAATGATAGTTAATTGTAACGTTCAGCGACTCCTAATGACCATAGAATACTCAAATTGCGTCGAGATTCAATACATCGTCCGCCAGCCGACTTGTCTCCAAGGGGATATTACTGCCTCGTGCACCTTATGGTCCGCCTCCTGTGAGTCTAGATTTTCGAATACGTCGCAAAACAGTTGGTTAATTGTAACGTTCATGGCCTCCTAATGACGATGGAACACTCAAATTGCGTCGAGATTCAATACATCGTCCACCAATCGACATGTCACCAAAGGGATATTGCTGTCTCGGGCACCATATGGTCCGTCTCCTGTAGGTCCAGATATTCGAATCCGACGCAAAACCGGACTGCCAGTTGTAACGTTCAGAGCCTCCTAATGACGATGGATCACTCAAATTGCATCAAGATTCAATACATCGTCATTCAGCCGACTTGTCTCCAAAGGGTTATTGCTGTCTCGGGCACCTTATGCTCCGTCTCCCGTGAGTCTAAATTTTCGAATCCGACGCAAAACTGATTGTTAATTGTAACGTTCAGGGCCTCCTAATGACGATGGAACACTCAAATTGCGTCGAGATTCAAAACATCGTCCTCCTGCCGACTTGTATCCAAGGGGATATTGCTGTCTCGGGCATCAAATGATCCTTTTCCTGTGAGTGTAGATTTTCGAATCTGACGCCAAAATGATAGTGAATTGTAACGTTCAGCGCTTCCTAACGACGATAGAAAAATCAAATTGCGTCTAGATTCAATACATCGGTCTCCAGCCGACTTGTCTCCAAGGGGATATTGCTGTCTCGGGCACCAAATGATCCTTCCCTGTGAGTCTAGATTTTCGAATCCGACGCAAAAATAATAGTGCGATGTAACGATCAGCGCCTCCTAATTATGATGGAGCACTCAAATTGCGTCGAGATTCAATACATCGTATTCCAGCCGACTTGTCTCCATGGGGAAATTGCTGCCTCGGGCTCCATACGGTCCGTCTCCTGTGATTCTAGATTTTTGAATCCAAAGCGAAACTGATAGTTAATTGTGACGTTCAGGACTCCTAATGACGATGGAACACTCAAATTGCGTCGAGATTCAATACATCGTCCTTCAGCCGACTTGCCTCCAAGGGTCTATTACTGCCGCGGGCACCTTATGGTCGTTCTCCTGTGAGTCTAGATTTTGGATTCCGACGCAAAAGTGATTGTTATTTGTACCGTTCAGGGCCTCCTAATGACGATGTAACACTCAAATTGCGTCGAGATTCAATACATCGTCCTCCAGCCGACTTGTTTCCAAGTAGCTGCCTCGGGCACCATATGGTCCGTCTCCTGTGAGTCTAGATTTTTGAATCCGACGCGAAACTGATAGTAAATTGTAACGATCAACGCCTCCTAATGACGATGGAACAGTCAAATTGCGTCGAGACTCAATACATCGTCCTTCAGCCGACTTGTCTCCAAGGGTCTATTACTGCCGCGGGCACCTTATGGTCGTTCTCCTGTGAGTCTAGATTTTGGATTCCGACGCAAAAGTGATTGTTATTTGTACCGTTCAGGGCCTCCTAATGACGATGTAACACTCAAATTGCGTCGAGATTCAATACATCGTCCTCCAGCCGACTTGTTTCCAAGTAGCTGCCTCGGGCACCATATGGTCCGTCTCCTGTGAGTGTAGATTTTTGAATCCGACGCGAAACTGATAGCAAATTGTAACGTTCAACGCCTCCTAATGTCGATGGAACAGTCAAATTGCGTCGAGACTCAATACATCGTCCTTCAGCCGACTTGTCTCCAAGGGCCTATTACTGCCGCGGGCACCTTATGGTCGTTCTGCTGTGAGTTTAGATTTTCGAATCCGACGCGAAACTGATTGTTAATTGTAACGTTCAGGGCTTCCTGATTACGATGCAACACTCAAATTGCGTCGAGATTCAATACATCGTCATTCAGACGACTTGTCTGCAGGGGTCTATTGCTGCCTCGGGCTCCTTATTGTCGTTCTCCTGTGTGTCTAGATTTTAGAATCCGACGCAAAACTGATAAATAATTGTACCGTTCAGGGCCTACTAATGACGATGGAACACTCAAATTGCGTCGAGTTTCAATACATCGGCCTCCAGCTGACTTGTCTCCATGGGGATATTGCTGCCTCGGGCACCTTATGGTCGTTCTCCAGTGAGTCTAGATTATCGAATCCGACGCGAAACTGATTGTTAACTGTAACGTTCAGGGCTTCCTGATTACGATGGAACACTCAAATTGCGTCGAGATTCAATACATCGTCATTCAGCCGACTTGTCTGCAGGGGTCTATTGCTGCCTCGGGCACCTGTGAGTCTAGATTTTAGAATCCGACGCAAAACTGATAATTAATTGTACCGTTCAGGGCCACCTAATGACGATTGAACACTCAAATTGCGTCGAGATTCAATACATCGGCCTCCAGCTGACTTGTCTCCAAGGGGATATTCCTGTCTCGGGCACCAAATGATCCTTCCCTGTGCGTCTAGATTTTTGAATCCGACGCAAAAATAATAGTGAGATGTAAAATCAGCGCCTCCTAATGATGATGGAACACTCAAATTGCGTCGGGATTCAATACAACGTCCTACAGCCGACTTGTCTCCAAGGGGATATTGTTGCCTCGGGCTCCATATGGTCCGTCTCCTGTGAGTCTAGATTTTTGAATCCGAAGCGAAACTGATAGTTAATTGTTACGTTCAGGGCCTCCTAATGACGATGGAACACTCAAATTGCGTCGAGATTCAATACATCGTCTTTCAACCGACTTGTTTCCAAGGGTCTATTGCTGCCTCAGGCACCTTATGGTCGTTCTCCTGTGAGTCTAGATTTTGGAATCCGACGCAAAACTGATTGTTAATTGTAACGTTCAGGGCCTCCTAATAACGATGGAACACTCAAATTGCGTCGAGATTCAAAACATCGTCCTCCTGCCGACATGTAGCAAGGGGGATATTGCTGTCTCGGGCATCACATGATCCTTTTCCTGTGAGTCTACATTTTCGAATCTGACGCCAAAATGATAGTGAATTGTAACGTTCAGCGCTTCCTAACGACGATAGAAAAATCAAATTGTGTCAAGATTCAATACATCGGTCTCCAGCCGACTTGTCTCCAAGGGGATATTGCTGCCTCGGGCTCCATACGGTCCGTCTCCTGTGAGTCTAGATTTTTGAATCCAAAGCGAAACTGATAGTTAATTGTGACGTTCAGGGACTCCTAATGACGATGGAACACTCAAATTGCGTCGAGATTCAATACATCGTCCTTCAGCCGACTTGTCTCCAAGGGTCTATTACTGCCGCGGGCACCTTATGGTCGTTCTCCTGTGAGTCTAGATTTTGGATTCCGACGCAAAAGTGATTGTTATTTGTACCGTTCAGGACTTCCTAATGACGATGTAACACTCAAATTGCGTCGAGATTCAATACATCGTCCTCCAGCCGACTTGTTTCCAAATAGCTGCCTCGGGCACCATATGGTCCGTCTCCAGTGAATCTAGATTTTCGAATCCCACGAAAAACCGATAGTTAATTTAACATTCAGGGCATTCTAATGACGATGGAACACTCAAATTGCGTCACGAACCAATGCATCGTTCTCCTGCCGACTTGTCTCCAAGGGTCTATTGCTGCCTCGGGCACCTTATGATCGTCTTCCTGCGAGTCTAGATTTTTGATCCCGACGCCAAACTGATAGTCAATAGTAACATTCAGGGCCTCCTAATGACGATGGAACACTCAAATTGAGTCGAGACACAATACATCGTCCTCCAGCCGACTTGTCTCCATGGGGATATTGCTGCCTCGGGGACCTTAAGGTCGTTCTGCTGTGAGTTTAGATTTTCGAATCCGACGCGAAACTGATTGTTAATTGTAAAGATCAGGGCTTCCAAGTGACGATGGAACACTTAAAATTGCGTCAAGATTCAATACATCGTCATTCAGCCGACTTGTCTCCAAGGGTTTATTACCGCCTCGGGCACCTTATGGTCGTTCTCCTGTGAGTATCGATTTTCGAATCCGACGCAAAACTGATAGTTAATTGTAACGTTCAGGGCCTCCTAATGACGATGGAACACTCAAATTGCGTCGAGGTTGAGTACAGCGTCCTCCAGCTGACGTGCCTCCAAGGGGATATTGCTGCCTCGGGCACCATATGGTCCGTCCCCTGTGAGACTAGATTTTCGATTCCGACGCAAAAATGATAGTGAGATGTAACGATCAGCGCCTCCTAATGATGATGGAACACTCAAATTGAGTCGAGATTCAATACATCGTCCTCCAGCCGACTTGTCGCCAAGGGCATATTGCTGCCTCGGGTTCCATATGGTCCGTCTCCTGTGAGCCTAGATTTTTGAATCCGACGCGAAACCGATAGTTAATAGTAACGGTCAGGGCCTCCTAATGACGATGTAACACTCAAATTGCGTAGAGATTCAATACATCGGCCTCCAGCCGAATTGTCTCCATGGGGATAATGCTGCCTCGGGCACCTTATGGTCGTTCTCCAGTGAGTCTAGAATATCGAATCCGACGCGAAACTGATTGTTAATTGTAACGTTCAGGGCTTCCTGATTACGATGCAACACTCAAATTGCGTCGAGATTCAATACATCGTCATTCAGCCCACTTGTCTGCAGGGGTCTATTGTTGCCTCGGGCACCTTATAGTCGTTCTGCTGTGAGTTTAGATTTTAGAATCCGACGCAAAACTGATAAATAATTGTACCGTTCAGGGCCAACTAATGAAGATGGAACACTCAAATTGCGTCGAGTTTCAATACATCGTCCTCCAGCCGACTTGTCTCCAAGGGGATATTGTTGCCTCGGGCTCCATATGGTCGGTCTCCTGTGAGTCTAGATTTTTGAATCCGAAGCGAAACTGATAGTTAATTGTTACGTTCAGGGTCTCCTAATGACGATGGAACACTCAAATTGCGTCGAGATTCAATACATCGTCTTTCAATCGACTTGTCTCCAAGGGTCTATTGCTGCCTCGGGCACCTTATGGTCGTTCTCCTGTGAGTCTAGATTTTGGAATCCGACGCAAAACTGATTGTTATTTGTACCGTTCAGCGCCTCCTAATGACCATGGAACACTCAAATAGCGTCGAGATTCAATACATCGCCCTCCAGCCGACTTGTCACCAAATAGCTGCATCTGGCACCATATGGTCCGTCTCCTGTGAGTCTAGATTTTTGAATCCGACGCGAAACTGATAGTTAATTGTATTGTTCAACGCCTCTTAAGGACGATGGAAGAGTCAAATTGCGTCGAGACTCAATACATCGTCCTTCAGCCGACTTGTCTCCAAGGGGAGATTGCTGCCTCAAGCATCTTATGGTCCGTCTCCAGTGAGTCCAGACTTTCGAATCCGACGAAAAACTGATAGTTAATTGTAACATTCAGGGCCTCCTAATGACGATGGAACACTCAAATTGCGTCACGAACCAATGCATCGTTCTCCAGCCAACTTGTCTCCAAGAGTCTATTGCTGCCTCGGGCACCTTATGATCGTTTCCCTGCGAGTCTAGATTTTCGATCCCGACGCCAAACTGATAGTCAATTGTAACATTCACGGCCTCCTATTGACGATGGAACACTCAAATTGAGTCGAGACACAATACATCGTCCTCCAGCCGACTTGTCTAAAAATAGCTGCCTCGGGCACCATATGGTCCGTCCCCTGTGAGTCTAGATTTTTGAATCCGACGCGAAACTGATTGTTAATTGTAACGTCCAGGGCTTCCTAATTACGATGGAACACTCAAATTGCATCGAGATTCAATACACCGTCCTCCAGCCGACTTGTCTCCATGGCGATATTGCTGCCTCGGGCACCTTATGGTCGTTCTCCAGAGAATCTAGATTTTCGAATCCGACGCGAAACTGATTGTTAATTGTAACGTTCAGGGCTTCCTAATTACGATGGAACACTCAAATTGCATCGAGATTCAATACATCGTCATTTAGCCGACTTGTCTGCAGGGGTCTATTGCTGTCCCGGGCACCAAATGATCCTTCCCTGTGAGTCTAGATTTTCGAATCCGACGCAAAAATAATAGTGCGATGCAACGATCAGCGCCTCCTAAATACGATGGAGCACTCACATTGCGTCGAGATTCAATACATCGTCCTCCAGCCGACTTGTCTCCAAGGGGATATTGCTGCCTCGGGCTGCATATGGTCCGTCTCCTGTGAGTTTAGATTTTCGTATCCGACGAAAAATTGATAGTTAATTGTAACATTGAGGGCCTCCTAATGACGATGGAACAGTCAAATTGCGTCGAGACTCAATACATCGCCCTCCGGCCGACTTGTCTCCAAGGGGAGATTGCTGCCTCAACCACCTTATGGTCCGTCTCCAGTGAGTCTAGATTTCCGAATCCGACGAAAAACTGATAGTTAATTGTAACATTCAGGGCCTCCTAATGACGATGGAACACTCAAATTGCGTCGAGATACAATACATCGTCGTCCAGCCGACTTGTCTCCATGGGGACATTGCTGCCTCGGGAACCTTAAGGTCGCTCTGCAGTAAGTTTAGATTTTCGAATCCGACGCGAAACTGATTGTTAATTGTAACGATCAGGTCTTACTAATGACGATGGAACACTCAAATTGCGTCGAGATTCAACACTTCGTCATTCAGCCGACTTGTCTCCAAGGGTCTATTGCCGCCTCATGCACCTTATGGTCGTTCTCCTGTGAGTCTCGATTTTCGAATCCCACGCAAGACTGATAGTTAATTGTAACGTTAAGGGCCTCCTAATGACGATGGAACATTCAAATTGCGTCGAGATTCAATACATCGATATTCAGCTGACTTGTCTGCAGGTGTCTATTGCTGCCTCGGGCACCTTATGGTCGTTCTCCTGTGAGTCTAGATTTTAGAATACGACGCAAAACTGATAATTAATTGTAACGTTGTGGGCCACCTAATGAAATTTGGAACACTCAAATTGCGTCGAGATTCAATACATCGGCCTCCAGCCGACTTGTCTCCAAGGGATATTGCTGCCTCGGGATCCATGTGGTCCGTCTCCTGTGAGACTAGATTTTCGATTCCGACGCAAAAATGATAGTGAGATGTAACGATCAGCGCCTCCTAATGATGATGGAACACTCAAATTGCGTCGAGATTCAATACATCGTCCTGCAGCCGACTTGTATCCAAGGGGATATTGCTGTCTCGGGCACCATATCATCCTTGTCTTGAGAGTAGATTTTCGAATCCGACGCTAAAATGAAAGTTAATTGTAACGTTCAGCGCCTCCTAATGACGATGGAACACTCAAATTGCGTCGAGGGTCAATACATCGTCCTCCAGCCGCCTCGTCTACAAGGGGAAATTGCTCCCTCGGGCTCCATGTGGTCCGTCTCCTGTTAGTCTAGATTTTCGAATCCGACGCAAAATTGATAGTTAATTGTAAAGTTCAGGGCCTCCTACTGACGATGGAACACTCAAATTGCGTCGCGAAACAATACATCGATCTCCAACCGACTTGTCTCCAAGGGTCTATTTCTGCTCGGGCACCTTATGATCGTTCTCCTGTGAGTCTAGATTTTCGAACCCGACGCCAAACTGATAGTTAATTGTAACATTGAGGTCCTCCTAATGACGATTGAACACTCAAATTGCGTCGAGATTCAATACATCGTCCTCCAGCCGAATTGTCTCCATGGGGATATTGCTGCCTCGGGCGCCTAATGGTCGTTCTCCAGTGAGTCTATATTATCGAATCCGACGCGAAACTGATTGTTGATTGTAACGTTCAGGGCTTCCTGATTACGATGGAACACTCTAATTGCGTCAAGATTCAATACATCGGCCTCCAGCCGACTTGTCTCCAAGGGGATATTGCTGCCTCGGGCACATTATGGTCGTTCTCCTGTGAGTCTAGTTTTCGAATCCGACGCGAAACTGATAGTTAATTGTAACGTTCAGGGCTTCCTGATTACGATGGAACACTCAAATTGCGTCGAGATTCAATGCATCGTCATTCAGCCGACTTGTCTGCAGGGGTCTATTGCTGCCTCGGGCACCTTATGGTCGTTCTCCTGTGAGTCTAGATTTTAGAATCCGACGCAAAACTGATAATTAATTGTAACGTTCAGGGCCACCTAAAGACGATGGAACACTCTAATTGCGTCGAGATTCAATACATCGTCCTCCAGCCGACTTGTATCCAAGGGGATATTGCTGTCTCGGGCATAAAATGCACCTTTTCCTGTGAGTCTAGATTTTCGAATCTGACGCCAAAATGATAGTGAATTGTAACGTTCAGCACTTCCTAACGACAATAGAAAAAACAAATTGCGTCGAGATTCAATACATCCATCTCCAGCCGACTTGTCTCCAAGGGGATATTGCTGTCTCGGGCACCAAATGATCCTTCCCTGTGAGTCTAGATTTTCGAATCCGACGCAAAAATAATAGTGCGATGTAACGATCAGCGCCTCCTAATTATGATGGAGCACTCAAATAGCGTCGAGATTCAATACATCGTCCTCCAGCCGACTTGTCTCCAAGGGGATATTGCTGCATCGGGCTCCATACGGTCCGTCTCCTGTGAGTCTAGATTTTTGAATCCAAAGCGAAACTGACAGTTAATTGTGACGTTCAGGGCCTCCTAATGACGATGGAACACTCAAATTGCGTCCAGATACAATACATCGTCCTTCAGCCGACTTGTCTCCAAGGGTCTATTACTGCCGCGGGCACCTTAAGGTCGTTCTCCTGTGACTCTAGATTTTGGATTCCGACGCAAAAGTGATTGTTATTTGTACCGTTCAGCGCCTCCTAATGACGATGTAACACTCAAATTGCGTCGAGATTCAATACATCGCCCTCCAGCCGACTTGTCTCCAAATAGCTGCATCTGGCGCCATATGGTCCGTCGCCTGTGAGTCTAGATTTTTGAATCCGACGCGAAACTGATAGTTAATTGTAACGTTCAACGCCTCTTAATGACGATGGAACAGTCAAATTGCGTCGAGACTCAATACATCGTCCTTCAGCCGACTTGTCTCCAAGGGGAGATTTCTGCCTCAAGCACCTTATGGTCCGTCTCCAGTGCATCTAGATTTTCGAATCCGACGAAAAACTGATAGTTAATTGTAACATTCAGGGACTCCTAATGACGATGGAACACTCAAATAACGTCACGAACCGATGCATCGTTCTCCAGCCAACTTGTCTCCAAGGGTCTATTGCTCCCTCGGGCACCTTATGATCGTTTCCCTGCGAGTCTTGATTTTCGATCCCGACGCCAAACTGATAGTCAATTGTAATATTCAGTGCCTCCTATTGACGATGGAACACTCAAATTGAGTCGAGACGCAATACATCGTCCTCCAGCCGACATGTCTCCATGGGGATATTGCTGCCTCGGGCACCTTAAGGTCGTTCTGCTGTGAGTTTAGATATTCGAATCCGACGCGAAACTGATTGTTAATTGTAACGATCAGGGCTTCCAAATGACGATGGAACACTCAAATTGCGTCAAGATTCAATACATCGTCATTCAGCCGACTTGTCTCCAAGGGTCTAATGCGCCCCGGGCATCTTATGGTCGTTCTCTTGTGAGTATCGATTTTCGAATCCGACGCAAAACTGATAGTTAATTGTAACGTTCAGGGCCTCCTAATGACGATGGAATACTCAAATTGCGTCGAGGTTAAGTACATCGTCCTCCAGCCGACGTGCCTCCAAGGGGATATTGCTGCCTCGGGCACCATTTGGTCCGTCTCCTCTGAGACTACATTTTCGATTCCGACGCAAAAATGATAGTGAGATGTAACGATCAGCGCCTCCTAATGATGATGGAACACTCAAATTGCGTCGAGATTTAATACATCGTCCTCCAGCCGACTTGTATCCAAGGGGATATTGCTGTCTTGGGCACCATATCATCCTTATCTTGAGAGTAGATTTTCGAATCCGACGCTAAAATGATAGTTAATTGTAACGTTCAGCGCCTCCTAATGACGATGGAACACTCAAATTGCGTCGAGGGTCAATACATCGTCCTCCAGCCGCCTTGTCTGCAAGTGGATATTGCTCCCTGGGGCTCCATGTGGTCCGTCTCCTGTTAGTCTATATTTTCGAATCCGACGCAAAATTGATAGTTAATTGTAAAGTTCAGAGCCTCCTACTGACGACGGAACACTCAAATTGCGTCGATATTCATTACATCGTCTTCCAGCCGACATGTCTCCAAGGGGATATCGCTGCCTCGGGCACCAGATGGTCCGTCTCCGGTGCTTCTACATTTTCGAATCGGACGCAAAACTGATAGTTAATTGTAACATTCAGGGCCTCCTAATGACGATGGAACACTCAAATTGCGTCGCGAAACAATACATCGATCTCCAACCGACTTGTCTCCAAGGGTCTATTTCTGCTCGGGCACCTTATGATCGTTCTCCTGTGAGTCTAGATTTTCGAACCCGACGCCAAACTGATAGTTAATTGTAACATTCAGGTCCTCCTAATGACGATTGAACACTCAGATTGCGTCGAGATTCAATACATCGTCCTCCAGCCGAATTGTCTCCATGGGGATATTGCTGCCTCGGGCACCTTATGGTCGTTCTCCAGTGAGTCTATATTATCGAATCCGACGCGAAACTGATTGTTGATTGTAACGTTCAGGGCTTCCTGATTACGATGGAACACTCAAATTGCGTCGAGATACAATACAATGTCAATCAGCCGACTTGTCTGCAGGGGTCTATTGCTGCCTCGGGCACCTTACGGTCGTTCTCCTGTGAGTCTAGATTTTAGAATCCGACGCAAAACTGATAATTAATTGTAACGTTCAGGGCCACCTAATGCCGATGGAACACTCTAATTGCGTCGAGATCCAATACATCGTCCTCCAGCCGACTTGTATCCAAGGGGATATTGCTGTCTCGGGCATAAAATGATCCTTTTCCTGTGAGTCTAGATTTTTGAATCTGACGCCAAAATGATAATTAATTCTAACGTTCAGCGCTTCCTAACGACGATAGAAAAAACAAATTGCGTCGAGATTCAATACATCGGTTTCCAGCCGACTTGTCTCCAAGGGGATTTTGCTGTCTCGGGCACCAAATGATCCTTCCCTGTGAGTCTAGATTTTCGAATCCGACGCAAAAATAATAGTGCCATGTAACGATCAGCGCCTCCTAATTGTGATGGAGCACTCAAATTGCGTCGAGATTCAATACATCATCCTCCAGCCGACTTGTCTCCAAGGGGATATTGCTGCCTCGGGCTCCATATGGTCCGTCTCCTGTCAGTCTAGATTTTTGAATCCAAATCGAAACTGACAGGTAATTGTGACGTTCAGGGCCTCCTAATGACGATGGAGCACTCAAATTGCGTCGAGATTCAATACATCGTCCTCCAGCCGACTTGTCTCCATGGGGATATTGCTGCCTCGGGCACCTTCAGGTCGTTCTGCTGTGAGTTTAGATATTCGAATCCGACGCAAAAGTGATTGTTATTTGTACCGTTCAGCGCCTCCTAATGACGATGTAACACTCAAATTGCGTCGAGATTCAATACATCGCCCTCCAGCCGACTTGTCTCCAAAAAGCTGCATCTGGCACCATATGGTCCGTCTCCTGTGAGTCTAGATTTTTGAATCCGACGCGAAAATGATAGTTAATTGTAACGTTCAACGCCTCTTAATGACGATGGAACAGTCAAATTGCGTCGAGACTCAGTACATCGTCCTTCAGCCGACTTGTCTCCAAGGGGAGATTTCTGCCTCAAGCACCTTATGGTCCGTCTCCAGTGCATCTAGATTTTCGAATCCGACGAAAAACTGATAGTTAATTGTAACATTCAGGGCCTCCTAATGACGATGGAACACTCAAATTACGTCACGAACCAATGCATCGTTCTCCAGCCAACTTGTCTCCAAGGGTCTATTGCTGCCTCAGCACCTTATGATCGTTTCCCTGCGAGTCTTGATTTTCGATCCCGACGCCAAACTGATAGTCAATTGTAACATTCAGGGCCTCCTATTGACGATGGAACACTCAAATTGAGTCGAGACCCAATACATCGTCCTCCAGCCGACTTGTCTCCATGGGGATATTGCTACCTCGGGCACCTTAAGGTCGTTCTGCTGTGAGTTTAGATATTCGAATCCGACTCGAAACTGATTGTTAATTGTAACGACCAGGGCTTCCAAATGACGATGGAACACTCAAATTGCGTCAAGATTCGATACATCGTCATTCAGCCGACTTGTCTCCAAGGGTCTAATGCGCCTCGGGCACCTTATGGTCGTTCTCTTGTGAGTATCGATTTTCGAATCCGACGCAAAACTGATAGTTAATTGTAACGTTCAGGGCCTCCTAATGACGATGGAATACTCAAATTGCGTCGAGGTTGAGTACATCGTCCTCCAGCCGACGTGCCTCCAAGGAGATATTGCTGCCTCGGGCTCCATATGGTCCGTCTCCTGTGAGCCTAGATTTTCGATTCCGACGCTAAAATGATAGTGAGGTGTAACGATCAGCGCCTCCTAATTATGATGGAGCACTCAAATAGCGTCGAGATTCAATACATCGTCCTCCAGCCGACTTGTCTCCAAGGGGATATTGCTGCATCGGGCTCCATACGGTCCGTCTCCTGTGAGTCTAGATTTTTGAATCCAAAGCGAAACTGACAGTTAATTGTGACGTTCAGGGCCTCCTAATGACGATGGAACACTCAAATTGCGTCCAGATACAATACATCGTCCTTCAGCCGACTTGTCTCCAAGGGTCTATTACTGCCGCGGGCACCTTATGGTCGTTCTCCTGTGACTCTAGATTTTGGATTCCGACGCAAAAGTGATTGTTATTTGTACCGTTCAGCGCCTCCTAATGACGATGTAACACTCAAATTGCGTCGAGATTCAATACATCGCCCTCCAGCCGACTTGTCTCCAAATAGCTGCATCTGGCACCATATGGTCCGTCGCCTGTGAGTCTAGATTTTTGAATCCGACGCGAAACTGATAGTTAATTGTAACGTTCAACGCCTCTTAATGACGATGGAACAGTCAAATTGCGTCGAGACTCAATACATCGTCCTTCAGCCGACTTGTCTCCAAGGGGAGATTTCTGCCTCAAGCACCTTATGGTCCGTCTCCAGTGCATCTAGATTTTCGAATCCGACGAAAAACTGATAGTTAATTGTAACATTCAGGGACTCCTAATGACGATGGAACACTCAAATAACGTCACGAACCGATGCATCGTTCTCCAGCCAACTTGTCTCCAAGGGTCTATTGCTCCCTCGGGCACCTTATGATCGTTTCCCTGCGAGTCTTGATTTTCGATCCCGACGCCAAACTGATAGTCAATTGTAATATTCAGTGCCTCCTATTGACGATGGAACACTCAAATTGAGTCGAGACGCAATACATCGTCCTCCAGCCGACATGTCTCCATGGGGATATTGCTGCCTCGGGCACCTTAAGGTCGTTCTGCTGTGAGTTTAGATATTCGAATCCGACGCGAAACAGATTGTTAATTGTAACGATCAGGGCTTCCAAATGACGATGGAACACTCAAATTGCGTCAAGATTCAATACATCGTCATTCAGCCGACTTGTCTCCAAGGGTCTAATGCGCCCCGGGCATCTTATGGTCGTTCTCTTGTGAGTATCGATTTTCGAATCCGACGCAAAACTGATAGTTAATTGTAACGTTCAGGGCCTCCTAATGACGATGGAATACTCAAATTGCGTCGAGGTTAAGTACATCGTCCTCCAGCCGACGTGCCTCCAAGGGGATATTGCTGCCTCGGGCACCATTTGGTCCGTCTCCTCTGAGACTACATTTTCGATTCCGACGCAAAAATGATAGTGAGATGTAACGATCAGCGCCTCCTAATGATGATGGAACACTCAAATTGCGTCGAGATTTAATACATCGTCCTCCAGCCGACTTGTATCCAAGGGGATATTGCTGTCTTGGGCACCATATCATCCTTATCTTGAGAGTAGATTTTCGAATCCGACGCTAAAATGATAGTTAATTGTAACGTTCAGCGCCTCCTAATGACGATGGAACACTCAAATTGCGTCGAGGGTCAATACATCGTCCTCCAGCCGCCTTGTCTGCAAGTGGATATTGCTCCCTGGGGCTCCATGTGGTCCGTCTCCTGTTAGTCTATATTTTCGAATCCGACGCAAAATTGATAGTTAATTGTAAAGTTCAGAGCCTCCTACTGACGATGGAACACTCAAATTGCGTCGATATTCATTACATCGTCTTCCAGCCGACATGTCTCCAAGGGGATATCGCTGCCTCGGGCACCAGATGGTCCGTCTCCGGTGCTTCTACATTTTCGAATCGGACGCAAAACTGATAGTTAATTGTAACATTCAGGGCCTCCTAATGACGATGGAACACTCAAATTGCGTCGCGAAACAATACATCGATCTCCAACCGACTTGTCTCCAAGGGTCTATTTCTGCTCGGGCACCTTATGATCGTTCTCCTGTGAGTCTAGATTTTCGAACCCGACGCCAAACTGATAGTTAATTGTAACATTCAGGTCCTCCTAATGACGATTGAACACTCAGATTGCGTCGAGATTCAATACATCGTCCTCCAGCCGAATTGTCTCCATGGGGATATTGCTGCCTCGGGCACCTTATGGTCGTTCTCCAGTGAGTCTATATTATCGAATCCGACGCGAAACTGATTGTTGATTGTAACGTTCAGGGCTTCCTGATTACGATGGAACACTCAAATTGCGTCGAGATACAATACAATGTCAATCAGCCGACTTGTCTGCAGGGGTCTATTGCTGCCTCGGGCACCTTACGGTCGTTCTCCTGTGAGTCTAGATTTTAGAATCCGACGCAAAACTGATAATTAATTGTAACGTTCAGGGCCACCTAATGCCGATGGAACACTCTAATTGCGTCGAGATCCAATACATCGTCCTCCAGCCGACTTGTATCCAAGGGGATATTGCTGTCTCGGGCATAAAATGATCCTTTTCCTGTGAGTCTAGATTTTTGAATCTGACGCCAAAATGATAATTAATTCTAACGTTCAGCGCTTCCTAACGACGATAGAAAAAACAAATTGCGTCGAGATTCAATACATCGGTTTCCAGCCGACTTGTCTCCAAGGGGATTTTGCTGTCTCGGGCACCAAATGATCCTTCCCTGTGAGTCTAGATTTTCGAATCCGACGCAAAAATAATAGTGCCATGTAACGATCAGCGCCTCCTAATTGTGATGGAGCACTCAAATTGCGTCGAGATTCAATACATCATCCTCCAGCCGACTTGTCTCCAAGGGGATATTGCTGCCTCGGGCTCCATATGGTCCGTCTCTTGTCAGTCTAGATTTTTGAATCCAAATCGAAACTGACAGGTAATTGTGACGTTCAGGGCCTCCTAATGACGATGGAGCACTCAAATTGCGTCGAGATTCAATACATCGTCCTCCAGCCGACTTGTCTCCATGGGGATATTGCTGCCTCGGGCACCTTCAGGTCGTTCTGCTGTGAGTTTAGATATTCGAATCCGACGCAAAAGTGATTGTTATTTGTACCGTTCAGCGCCTCTTAATGACGATGGAACAGTCAAATTGCGTCGAGACTCAGTACATCGTCCTTCAGCCGACTTGTCTCCAAGGGGAGATTTCTGCCTCAAGCACCTTATGGTCCGTCTCCAGTGCATCTAGATTTTCGAATCCGACGAAAAACTGATAGTTAATTGTAACATTCAGGGCCTCCTAATGACGATGGAACACTCAAATTACGTCACGAACCAATGCATCGTTCTCCAGCCAACTTGTCTCCAAGGGTCTATTGCTGCCTCAGCACCTTATGATCGTTTCCCTGCGAGTCTTGATTTTCGATCCCGACGCCAAACTGATAGTCAATTGTAACATTCAGGGCCTCCTATTGACGATGGAACACTCAAATTGAGTCGAGACCCAATACATCGTCCTCCAGCCGACTTGTCTCCATGGGGATATTGCTACCTCGGGCACCTTAAGGTCGTTCTGCTGTGAGTTTAGATATTCGAATCCGACTCGAAACTGATTGTTAATTGTAACGACCAGGGCTTCCAAATGACGATGGAACACTCAAATTGCGTCAAGATTCGATACATCGTCATTCAGCCGACTTGTCTCCAAGGGTCTAATGCGCCTCGGGCACCTTATGGTCGTTCTCTTGTGAGTATCGATTTTCGAATCCGACGCAAAACTGATAGTTAATTGTAACGTTCAGGGCCTCCTAATGACGATGGAATACTCAAATTGCGTCGAGGTTGAGTACATCGTCCTCCAGCCGACGTGCCTCCAAGGAGATATTGCTGCCTCGGGCTCCATATGGTCCGTCTCCTGTGAGCCTAGATTTTCGATTCCGACGCTAAAATGATAGTGAGGTGTAACGATCAGCGCCTCCTAATGATGATGGAACACTCAAATTGCGTCGAGATTCAATACATCGTCCTCCAGCCGACTTGTCTCTAAGGGGATATTGCTGCCTGGGGTTCCATATGGTCCGTCTCCTGTGAGCCTAGATTTTTGAGTCCGACGCGAAACTGATAGTTAATTGTAACGTTCAACGCCTCCTATTGACGATGGAACACTCAAATTGCGTCGCTAAACAATACATCGTTCTCCAGCCGACTTGTCTCTAAGGGTCTATTGCTGCCCCGGGCACCTTATGGTCGTTCTCCTGTGAGTCTAGATTTTCTAACCCGACGCCAAACTGATAGTTAATTGTAACATTCAGGTCCTCCTGATGACGATGGAACACTCAAATTGCGTCGAGATTAAATACATCATCCTCCAGCCGACTTGTCTCCATGGGGATATTGCTGCCTCGGGCACCTTATGGTCGTTCTCCAGTGAGTCTAGATTTTCGAATGGGACGCGAAACTGATTGTTAATTGTAACGTTCAGGGCTTCCTAATTACGATGGAACACTCAAATTGCATCGAGATTCAATACATCGTCATTTAGCCGACTTGTCTGCAGGGGTCTTATGCTGTCTCGGGCACCAAATGATCCTTCCCTGTAAGTCTAGATTTTCGAATCCGACGCAAAAAAATAGTGCGATGCAACGATCAGCGCCTCCTAAATATGATGGAGCACTCAAATTGCGTCGAGATTCAATACATCGTCCTCCAGCCGACTTGTCTCCAAGGGGATATTGCTGCCTCGGCCACCATATGGTCCGTCTCCTGTGAGACTAGATTTTCGATTCCGACGCAAAAATGATAGTGAGATGTAACGATCAGCGCCCCCTAATGAAGATGGAACACTCAAATTGCGTCGAGATTCAATACATCGTCCTCCAGCCGACTTGTATCCAAGGGGATATTGCTATCTCGGGCACTATATCATCCTTATCTTGAGAATAAATTTTCGAATCCGACGCTAAGATGATAGTTAATTGTAACGTTCAGCGCCTCCTAATGACGATGGAAAACTCAAATTGCGTCGAAGGTCAATACATCGTCCTCCAGCCGACTTGTCTACAAGGGGATATTGCTCCCTCGGGCACCTTATGGTCGTTCTCCTGTGAGTCTAGATTTTAGAATCCGACGCAAAACTGATAATTAATTGTAACGTTCAGGGCCACCTAATGACGATGGAACACTCAAATTGCGTCGAGATTCAATACATCGGCCTCCAGCCGACTTGTCTAAAAGGGGATATTGCTGCCTCGGGCACCTTATGGTCGTTCTCCTGTGAGTCTAGTTTTCGAATCCGAGGCGAAACTGATAGTTAATTGTAACGTTCAGGCCCTCCTAATGACGATGGAACTCACAAATTGCGTCGAGACTCAATACATCGCCCTCCAGCCGACATGTCTGCAAGGCGCTATTGTTGCCTCGGGCACCTTATGGTCGTTCTCCTATGAGTATACATTTTCTAATCCGAAGCAAAAGTGATTGTTATTTGTAACGTTCAGGGCCTGCTAATGACGACGGAACACTCAAATTGCGTCGCGATTCCAGACATCGTCCTCCAGTGGACTGGTCTCGAAGGGGATATTGCTGCCTCGGGCACCTTATGGTCCGTCTCCAGTGAGTCTAGATTTTCGAATGCGAAGAAAAACTGATAGATAATTGTAACATTCAGGGCCTCCTATCGACGATGGAACACTCATATTGCGTAGAGATTCAATACATCGTCATTCGGCCGACTTGTCTCCAGCGGTCTATTGCTGCCTCGGGCACCTTATGGTTGTTCTCCTGTGAGTCTAGATTTTAGAATCCGACGCAAAACTGATAGTTAATTGTAACGATCAGCGCCATCTAATGACGATGGAACACTCAAATTGCGTCGAGATTCAATCTATCGGCCTCCAACCATCTTGTCTCCAAGGGGATATTGCTGTCTCGGGCATCTTATGCTAATTCCCCTGTGAGTCTAGATTTTCGATTCCGATGCGAAACTGATAGTTAATTGTAACGTTCATTGCCTCCTAATGACGATGGAAAACTCATATTGCGTCATGATTCAATACATCGTCCTCCAGCCGACTTGTATCCCAGTGGATATTGCTGTCTTGTGCACCATATTGCTGCCTGGGGTTCCATATGGTCCGTCTCCTGTGAGCCTAGATTTTTGAATCCGACGCGAAACTGATAGTTAATTGTAACGGTCAGGGCCTTCTAATGGCGATGTAACACTCAAATTGCGGCGATATTCAATACATCGTCCTCCAGCCGACTTGTCTCCAAATAGCTGCCTCGGGCACCATATGGTCCGTCTCCTGTGAGTCTAGATTTTTGAATCCGCCGCGAAACTGATAGTTAATTGTAACGTTCAACGCCTCCTATTGACGATGGAACACTCAAATTGCGTCGCTAACCAATACATCGTTCTCCAACCGACTTGTCTGCAAGGGTCTATTGCTGCCTGGGGCACCATATGATCGTTCTCCTGTGAATCTATATTTTCTAATCCGACGCAAAACTGATAGTTAATGGTAACGTTCTGGGCCTCCTAATGTCGATAGAACACTCAAATTGTGTCGAGGTTCAATACATCGTCCTCCAGCCGACTTGTCTCCATAGGGATATTGCTGCCTCGGGCTCCTTATGGTAACTCTCCTGTGAGACTAGATCTTCGAGTCCGACGCGAACCTGATTGTTAATTGAACATTCAGGCCTTCCTAATGACGATGGAACACTCAAATTGCGTCGAGACTCAATAAATCGGCATTCAGCCGAATTGTCTTCAGGGTTCTATTGCTGCCTCGGGCACCATATAGTTGTTCTCCTGTGAGTCTCGATTTTCGAATCCGACGCAAAACTGATAGTTAATTGTAACGTTCAGGGCCTCCTAATGACGATGGAACACTCAAATTGCGTCGAGGTTCAATACATCGTCCACCAGAGTACTGGTCTCCAAGGGGATATTGCTGCTTCGGGTTCCATATGGTCTGTCTCCTGTGAGTCTAGATTTTGGAATCCGACGCAAAAGTCATTGTTATTTGTACCGTTCAGGGCCTCCTAATGACGATGTAACACTCAAATTGCGTCGAGATTCAATACAACGTCTTTCAGCCGACGTTTCACCAAGGGTAGCCTCAGGCAACTTATGGTCGTTCTCTTGTGAGTCTAGATTTTCGAATCCGACGCAAAACTGATTGTTAGTAGTAACGTTCAGGGCCTCCTATTGACGATGGAACACTCAAATTGCGTCGAGATTCAATACATCTTCCTCCAGCCGACCTGTCTCCATGAGGCTGCCTCCGGCACCTTATGGTCGATCTCCAGTGAGTCTAGATTTTCGAATCCGACGGCAAAATGATAGTGAATTGTATCGTTCAGGGCCTCCTAATGACAATGGAACATTCAAATTGCGTCGAAATTCAATACATCGGACTCCAGCCGACTTGTCTCCAAGGCGACATTGCTGCCTCGGGCACCATATGGTCCGTCTCCTGTCAGTCTAGATTTTCGATTCCGATGCGAAACTGATAGTTAATTGTAACGTTCAGGGCCTCCTAATGACGGTGGAACACTCAAATTGCGCCGAGATTCAATACATCGTCTTTCAGCCGACTTGTCTTCAAGGTTCTATTGCTGCCTCGGGCACCTTATGGTTGTTCTCCTGTGAGTCTCGATTTTCGAATCCGACGTAAAACTGGTAGTTAATTGTATCGTTCAGGGCTTCCTAATGACGATGGAACACTTAAATTGCGTCGAGATTCAATACATCGGCCTCTAGCCGACTTGTCTCCAAGGGTCTATTGCTGCCTCGGGCACCTTATGGTCGTTCTCATGTGAGTCTAGATCTTCGAATCCGACGCATAACTGATAGTTAATTGAAACGTTCAGCGCCTCCTAATGACGATGGTGCTCTCAAATTGGTTCGAGATTCAATACATCGTCCTCCTGCCGACTTGTCTCCAAGGGGATATTGCTGCCTCGGGCACCTAATGGTCGATCTCCAGTGAGTCTAGATTTTCGAATCCGACGGCAAAATGATAGTGAATTGTATCGTTCAGGGCCTCCTAATGACAATGGAACATTCAAATTGCGTCGAAATTCAATACATCGGACTCCAGCCGACTTGTCTCCAAGGCGACATTGCTGCCTCGGGCACCATATGGTCCGTCTCCTGTCAGTCTAGATTTTCGATTCCGATGCGAAACTGATAGTTAATTGTAACGTTCAGGGCATCCTAATGCCGATGGAACACTCATATTGCGTCGAGATTCAATACATCGTCCTCCAGCCGACTTGTATCTCAGGGGATATTGCTGTCTCGTGCACAATATGATCATTCTCTTGAGAGTAGATTTTAGAATCCGACCCAAGAATGATAGTTAATTGTAACGTTCAGCGCCTCCTAATGACGATGGAACACTCAAATTGCGTCGAGATTCAGTACATCGTCCTCCAGCCGACTTGTCTCCAAGGGGATATTGCTGCCTTGGCCACCATACGGTCCATCTCCAGTGAGTCTAGATTTTCGAATCCGACGCAAAACTGATAGCTAATTGTAACGTTCAGCGCCTCCTAATGACGATGGAACACTCAAATTGCGTCGAGGTTCAACATCTCGTCCTCCAGCCGACTTGTCTCCATGGGGATATTGCTGTCTCGGGCACCAAGTGATCTTTCTCCTTTGAGTCTAGATGTTCGAATCCGACGCATAACTGATAGTTAATTGTAACGCTCAGCGACTCCTAATGACGATGGAACACTCAAATTGCGTCGAGATTCAATACATCGTCCTCCAGCCGACTTGTCTACAAGGGGATATTGCTGCCTCGGGCACCATATGGTCCGTCTCCTGTGATTCTAGCTTTTCGAATCCGACGCGAAACTGATAGTTAATTGTAACGTTCAGGACCATTAATGACGATGGAACACTCAAATTGCGTTGAGATTCAATACATCGTCCTTCAGCCGACATGTCTCCAAGAGTCTACTGCTGCCTCGGACACCTTATGGTCGTTCTACTGTGAGTCTAGATTTTCGAATTCGACGCAAAACTGATGGTTAATTGTAACGTTCAGGGCCTCCTAATGACGATGGAACACTCAAATTGCGTCGAGATTCATTACATCGGCCTCGAGACGACTTGTCTCCAAGGGTCTATTGCTGCCTCGGGATGCTTATGGTCGCTCCCCTGTGAGTCTAGATTTTCGAATTCGACGCAAAACAGAAAGTTAATTGTAACGTTCACGGCCTCATATTGACGAACGAACACTCAAACTGCGTCGAGATTCACTACATCGTCCTCGAGCCGACTTGTCTCCAAGGGGATATTGCTGCCTCGGGCACCTTATGGTCGTTCTCCTGTGAGTCCAGATTTTCGAATCCGACGCATAACTGATAGTTCATTGTAACGTTCAGGGCCTCCTAATGTCGATAGAACACTCAAAATGCGTCAAGATTCATTACATCGTCCTCCAGCCGACTTGTATCTCAGGGGATATTGCTGTCTCGTGCACAATATGATCATTATCTTGAGAGTAGATTTTAGAATCCGACCCAAGAATGATAGTTAATTGTAACGTTCAGCGCCTCCTAATGACGATGGAACACTCAAATTGCGTCGAGATTCAGTACATCGTCCTCCAGCCGACTTGTCTCCAAGGGGATATTGCTGCCTTGGCCACCATACGGTCCTTCTCCTGTGAGTCTAGATTTTCGAATCCGACGCAAAACTGATAGCTAATTGTAACGTTCAGCGCCTCCTAATGACGATGGAACACTCAAATTGCGTCGAGGTTCAATATCTCGTCCTCCAGCCGGCTTGTCTCCAAGGGGATATTGCTGTCTCGGGCACCAAATGATCCTTCTCCTTTGAGTCTAGATGTTCGAATCCGACGCATAACTGATAGTTAATTGTAGCGCTCAGCGCCTCCTAATGACGATGGAACACTCAAATTGCGTCGAGATTCAATACATCGTCCTCCAGCCGACTTGTCTCCAAGGGGATATTGCTGCCTCGGGCACCATATGGTCCGTCTCCTGTGATTCTAGCTTTTCGAATCCGACGCGAAACTGATAGTTAATTGTAACGTTCAGGACCATTAATGACGATGGAACACTCAAATTGCGTTAGATTCAATACATCGTCCTTCAGCCGACATGTCTCCAAGAGTCTACTGCTGCCTCGGACACCTTATGGTCGTTCTCCTGTGATTCTAGATTTTCGAATTCGACGCAAAACTGTTGGTTAATTGTAACGTTCAGGGCCTCCTAATGACGATGGAACACTCAAATTGCGTCGAGATTCATTACATCGGCCTCGAGACGACTTGTCTCCAAGGGTCTATTGCTGCCTCGGGCTGCTTATGGTCGCTCTCCTGTGAGTCTAGATTTTCGAATTCGACGCAAAACAGATAGTTAATTGTAACGTTCACGGCCTCATATTGACGAACGAACACTCAAACTGCGTCGAGATTCACTACATCGTCCTCGAGCCGACTTGTCTCCAAGGGGATATTGCTGCCTCGGGCACCTTATGGTCGTTCTCCTGTGAGTACAGATTTTCGAATCCGACGCATAACTGATAGTTCATTGTAACGTTCAGGGCCTCCTAATGTCGATGGAACACTTAAAATGCGTCGAGATTCATTACATCGTCCTCCAGCCGACTTGTCTCCATTAGCATATTGCTGCCTCCGGCTCCTTATGGTCGCTCTCTTGTGAGATTAGATTTTCGAGTCCGACGCGAAACTGATTGTTAATTGTAACGTTCAGGGCCTCCTAATAACGTTGGAACACTCAAATTGCGTCGACATTCTATACATCGGCCTCCAGCCGGCTTGTCTCCAAGGGTCTATTGCTGCCTGGGGTACCTTATGAACTTCTCCTGTGAGTAGATTTTCGAATCCGACGCTAAAATGCTAGTTAATTGTAACGCTCGGCGCCTCTTAATGACGATGGAACACTCAAATTTCGTCGAAAGTCATTACATCGTTCTCCAGCCGACTTGTCTCCAAGGGTCTATTGTTGCCTCGGGCATCTTATAATCGTTCTCCTGTGAGTCTAGATTTTCGAACGCGACGCAAAACCGATAGTTAATTGTAACGTTCAGGGCCACCTATTGACGATGGAACACTCAAGTTGCGTCGAGATTTACTACATCGTCCTCCAGCCGACGTGTCTCCAAGGGGATATCGCTGCCTCGGGCACCACATGTTCCGTCTCCGGTGATTCTACGTTTTCGAATTCGACGCAAAACTGATAGTTAATTGTAACCTTCAGTGCGTCCTAATGACGATGGAGCACTCAAATTGCGTCGCCATTCAAAGCATCGTCCTCCAGCGGACTGGTCTCCAAGGGGATATTTCTGACTCGGGCACCGTATGGTCCGTCTTCAGTGAGTCGAGAGTTTCGAATCCGACGAAAAACTGATAGTTAATTGTAACATTCAGCGCCTCATAATGACGATGGAACACTCAAATTGCGTCGCGATCCAATGCATCGTCCTCCAGCCGACTTGTCACCATGTGGATATTGTTGCCTCGGGCTCCTTATGGTCGCTCTCCTGTGAGTCTAGATATTTGAATCCGACGCAAAACTGATTGTTAATTGTAACGTTCAGGGCTTCCTAATGACGATGGAACACTCAAATTGCGTCGAGATTCAATACATCGTCCTTCAGCCGACTTGTCTCCAAGGGTCTATTGCTGCCTCGGGCACCTTATGGTCGTTCTCGTGTGAGTCTAGATTTTCTAATCCGACGCAAAACTGATTGTTAATTGTATCGTTCAGGGCCTCCTAATGACGATGGAATACTCAAATTGCATCGAGATTCCATACATCATCCTCCAGCCGACTTGTCTCGAAGGGGATATTGCTGCCTCGGGCACCATGTGGTCCTTCTCCTGTGAGTCTAGATCTTTGAATCCGACGCGAAACTGATAGTTAATTGTAACGTTCAGGGCCTCCTAATGACGATGAAGCACTCAAATTGCGTCGCAATTCAATACATCTTCCTCTAGCGGACTGGTCTGTAAGGGGATATTGCTGCTTCTGGCACCTTATGATTCGTCTCCAGTGAGTCTAGATTTTCAAATCCGACGAAAAACTGATTGTTAATTGTAACGTTCATGGCTTCCTAATGACGATGGAACACTGAAATTGCGTCGGGATTCAATACCTCGTCAGTCAGCCGATTTATCTCCAAGGGTCTATTGCTGCCTTGGGCACCTTATGGTCGCTCCCCTGTGAGTCTAGATTTTCGAATCAGACGGGAAACTGATTGTTAATTGTAACGTTCAGGGCTTCCTAATGACGACGGAACACTCAAATTGCGTCGAGATTCAATACATGGGCCTCGAGCCGACTTGTCTCCATGGGGATTTTGCTGCCTCGGGCTCCTTAAGGTCGCTCTCCTGTGAGTCTAGAGTTTCGAATCCTAGGCGAAACTGATTGTTAATTGTAACCTTCAAGGTTTCCTAATGACGATGGAACACTCAAATTGCGTCGAGATTCAATACATCGTCCTTCAGCCGACTTGTCTCCAAGAGTCTATTGCTGCATCGGGCACCTTATGTTCGTTCTCCTGTGAGTCTAGATTTTCGAATCCGTCGCAAAACATATAGTTAATTGTAACGTTCAGATCCTCCTATTGACGATGGAGCACTCAAATTGCGTCGCGATTCAAAACATCGTCCTCCAGCGGACTGGTCTCCAAGGGGAAATTTCTGCCTCGGGCACCTTATGGTCCGTCTCCAGTGAGTCGAGATTTTCGAATCCGACAAAAAACTGATAGTTAATTGTAACATTATGGGCCTCCTAACGACGATGGAACACTCAAATTGCGTCGCGATCCAATACATCGTCCTCCAGCCGACTCAACTCCATGGGGATACTGCTGCCTCGTGCTCCTTATGATCGCTCTCCTGTGAGTCTAGATTTTGGAATCCGACGCGAAACTGATTGTTAATTGTAACGTTCAGGGCTACCTAATGACGATGGAACACTCAAATTGCGTAGAGATTCAATGCATCGGCATTCAGCCGATTTGTCTCCAAGGGTCTATTGCAGCCTTGGGCACCTTATGGTCGTACCCCTGTGAGTCTAGATTTTCGAATCCGACGAAAAACTGATAGTTAATTGTAACATTCATGGTCTAATAAAGACGATGGAACATTCAAATTGCGTCACGATCCAATACATCGTCCTCCAGCCGACTTATCTCCAAGGGTTTATTGCTGCCTCGGGCACCTTATGATCGTTCTCCTGTGAGTCTAGATTCCCGAACCGGACACAAAACTAATATTTAATTGTAACGTTCAGGGCCACCTAATGACGATGGAACACTCAAATTGCGTCGAGATTCAATACATCGTCCTCCAGCCGACTTGCCTCCAAGGGGATATTACTGTCTCGGGCACCATGTGATCCTTCTCCTGTGAGTCTAGATTTTAGAATCCGACGCGAAACTGATAGTTAATTGTAACGTTCAGGGCCTCCAAATGATGATGGAACACTCAAATTGCGTCGAGATTCAATACATCGGCCTCCAGCCGACTTGTCTCCAATTGGAAATTCTGCCTCGGGCACCTTATGGTCCGTCTCCTGTGAGTTTAGATTTTGGAATCCGACGCAAATATGATAGTTAATTGTAACGTTCAGCGCATCCTAATAACGATGGAACACTCAAATTGCGTCGAGAGTCAATACATCGACCTCCAGCCGACTTGTCTCCAAGGGGATATTGCTGCCTCGGGCACCATATGGTCCGTCTCCGGTGAGTCTAGATTTTCGAATCCGACGCGAAACTGACTGTTATTTGTAACGACTAGGGCTTCCAAATGACGATGGAACACTCAAATTGCGACGAGATTCAATACATCGTCCTTCAGCCGACTTGGCTCCAGGGGTCTATTGCTGCCTCGGGCACCTTATGGTCGTTCTCCTGTGAGTCTAGATTTTCGAATCCGACGCAAAGCTGATAGTTAATTGTAACGTCAGGGCCGCCTAATGACGATGGAACACTCAAATTGCGTCGAGATTCAATACATCGTCCTCCAGCCGACTTCTCTCCATGGGGATATTGCTGCCTCGGGCACCTTATGGTCGCTCTCCTGTGAGTCTAGATTTTCGAATCCGACGCGAAACTGATTGTTAATTGTAACGTTCGTGGCTTCCTAATGACGATGGAACACTGAAATTGCGTCGAGATTCAATACCTCGTCATTCAGCCGATTTGTCTCCAAGGGTCTATTGCTGCCTCGGCCACCTTATGGTCGTTCCCCTGTGAGTCTAGATTTTCGAATCCATCGCGAAACTGATTGTTAATTGTAACGTTCAGGGCTTCCTAATGACGATGGAACACTCAGATTGCGTCGAGATTCAATACATCGTCATTCAGCCGACTTGACTCCAAGGGTCTATTGCTGCCTCGGGCACCTTATGGTCGTTCCCCTGTGAGTCTAGATTTTAGAATCCGACGCAAAACTGATAGTTAATTGTAACGTTCAGGGCCTCCTAATGACGATGGAACACTCAAATTGCGTCGAGATTCAATACTTCTGCTTCCAGCCGACCTGTCTCCAGGGGGACATTGCTGCCTCGGGCACCATATGGTCCGTCTCCGGTGAGTCTAGATTTTCGATTCCGATGCGGAACTGATAGTTAATTGTAACGTTCAGGGCCTCCTCAAGACGACGGAATTCTCAAATTGCGTCGAGATTGAATACATCGGCCTCCAGCCGACTTGTCTTCAAATGTCTATTGCTGCCTCGGGCACCTTGTGGTCGTTCTCCTGTGAGTCTAGATTTTCGAATCCGACGCAAAAATAATAGTTAATTATAACGTTCAGCGCCTCCTAATGGCGATGGAACACTCAAATTGCGTCGAGAGTCAATACATCGTCCTCCAGCCGACTTGTCTACAAGGGAATATTGCTGCCTCGGGCTCCATGTGGTCCGTCTCCTGTGAGTCTAGATTTTCGAATCCGACGCAAAACTCATAGTTAGCTGTATCGTTCAGGGCCTCCTAATGACGATGGGGCACTCAAATGGCGTCGCGATTCAATACATCGTCCTCCAGCGGACTGGTCTCCAAGGGGATATTGCTGCCTCGGGCACCTTATGGTCCGTCTCTAGTGAGTCCACATTTTCGAATCCGAAAAAAAACTGATAGTTAATTGAAACATTCAGGGCCTCCTAATGACGATGGGGCACTCAAATTGCGTCGAGGTTCAATACATCGTCCTCCAGCCGACTTGTCTCCAAGGGGTATTGGTGCCTCGGGCACCATATGGTCCGTCTCCTGTGAGTCTACATTTTCGAATCCGACGCAAAAATGATAGTTAATTGTAGCGTTCAGCGCCTCCTAATGACGATGGAACACTCAAATTGCGTCGAGAGTCAATACATCGTCCCCCAGCCGACTTGTCTCCAAGGGGATATTGCTGCCTCGGGCACCTTATAGTCGTTCTCCTGTGAGTCTAGAATGTCGAATCCGACGCATATCTGATAGTTTATTGCAAATTTCAGCGCCTGCTCATGACGATGTTGAACTCAAATTGCGTTGAGATTCAATACATCGGCCTCCAGCCGACTTGTCTCCAAATGTCTATTGCTACCTCGGGCACCTTGTGTTCGTTCTCCTGTGAGTCTAGATTTTCGAATCCGACGCATAACTGATAGTTAATTGTAAAGTTCAGGGCCTCCTAATGTCGATGGAACAATCAAATTGCATCGAGATTCAATACATCGTCCTCCAGCCGACTTGTCACCAAGGGTCTATTGCTTCCTCGGGCACCATATGGTCGTTCTCCTGTGAGTCTAGATTTTCGAATCCGACGCAAAAATGATAGTTAATTGCAACGTTCAGCGCCTCCTAATGACGGTGGAACTCTCAAATTGCGTCGAGAGCCAATATATCGTCCTCCAGCCGACTTGTCTACAAGGGGATATTGCTGCCTCGAGCTCCATGTTGTCCGTGTCATGTGAGTCTAGATTTTCGAATCCGACGCGAATCTGATAGTTAATTGTAACGCTCAGGGCCTCCTAATGAAGACGGAACACTCAAATTGCGTCGAGATTCAATACAACGGTCTCCAGCCGACTTGTCTTAGAGGGTCTATTGCTGCCTCGTGCACCTTATGGTCCGTCTCCAGTGAGTCTAGATTTTCGAATCCGACGAAAAACTGATAGTTAATTGTAACATTCACGGTCTAATAAAGACGATGGAACATTCAAATTGCGTCACGATCCAATACATCGTCCTCCAGCCGACTTATCTCCAAGGGTTTATTGCTGCCTCGGGCACCTTACGATCGTTCTCCTGTGAGTCTAGATTCTCGAACCGGACGCAAAACTGACATTTAATTGTAACGTTCAGGGCCACCTAATGACGATGGAACACTCAAATTGCGTCGAGATTCAATACATCGTCCTCCAGCCGACTTGCCTCCAAGGGGATATTACTGTCTCGGGCACCATGTGATCCTTCTCCTGTGAGTCTAGATTTTAGAATCCGACGCGAAACTGATAGTTAATTGTAACGTTCAGGGCCTCCAAATGATGATGGAACACTCAAATTGCGTCGAGATTCAATACATCGGCCTCCAGCCGACTTGTCTCCAAGGGGAAATTCTGCCTCGGGCACCTTATGGTCCGTCTCCTGTGGGTCTAGATTTTCGAATCCGACGCAAATATGATAGTTAATTGTAACGTTCAGCGCCTCCTAATGACGATGGAACACTCAAATTGCGTCGAGAGTCAATACATCGACCTCCAGCCGACTTGTCTCCAAGGGGATATTGCTGCCTCGGGCATCATATGGTCCGTCTCCGGTGAGTCTACATTTTCGAATCCGACGCGAAACTGACTGTTATTTGTAACGACTAGGGCTTCCAAATGACGATGGAACACTCAAATTGCGTCGAGATTCAATACATCTGCATTCAGCCGATTTGTCTCCAAGGGTCTATTGCTGCCTCGAACACCTTATGGTCGTTCCCCTGTGAGTCTAGATTTTCGAATCCGACGCGAAACTGATTGTTAATTGTAACGTTCATGGCTTCCTAATGACGATGGAACATTGAAATTGCGTCGAGATTCAATACCTCGTCTTTCAGCCGATTTGTCTCCCAGGGCTTATGCTGCCTCGGGCACCTTATGGTCGTTCCCCTGTGAGTCTAGATTTTCGAATCCATCGCGAAACTGATTGTTAATTGTAACGTTCAGGGCTTCCTAATGACGATGGAACACTCAGATTGCGTCGAGATTCAATACATCGTCATTCAGCCGACTTGACTCCAAGGGTCTATTGCTGCCTCGGGCACCTTATGGTCGTTCCCCTGTGAGTCTAGATTTTCGAATCCGACGCGAAACTGATTGTTAATTGTAACGTTCATGGCTTCCTAATGACGATGGAACATTGAAATTGCGTCGAGATTCAATACCTCGTCATTCAGCCGATTTGTCTCCCAGGGCTTATGCTGCCTCGGGCACCTTATGGTCGTTCCCCTGTGAGTCTAGATTTTCGAATCCATCGCGAAACTGATTGTTAATTGTAACGTTCAGGGCTTCCTAATGACGATGGAACACTCAGATTGCGTCGAGATTCAATACATCGTCATTCAGCCGACTTGACTCCAAGGGTCTATTGCTGCCTCGGGCACCTTATGGTCGTTCCCCTGTGAGTCTAGATTTTCGAATCCGACGCAAAACTGATAGTTAATTGTAACGTTCAGGGCCTCCTAATGACGATGGAACACTCAAATTGCGTCGAGATTCAATACTTCTGCTTCCAGCCGACTTGTCTCCAAGGGGACATTGCTGCCTCGGGCACCATATGGTCCGTCTCCGGTGAGTCTAGATTTTCGATTCCGATGCGTAACTGATAGTTAATTGTAACGTTCAGGGCCTCATCAAGACGACGGAATTCTCAAATTGCGTCGAGATTGAATACATCGGCCTCCAGCCGACTTGTCTTCAAATGTCTATTGCTGCCTCGGGCACCTTGTGGTCGTTCTCCTGTGAGTCTAGATTTTCGAATCCGACGCAAAAATAATAGTTAATTATAACGTTCAGCGCCTCCTAATGGCGATGGAACACTCAAATTGCGTCGAGAGTCAATACATCGTCCTCCAGCCGACTTGTCTACAAGGGAATATTGCTGCCTCGGGCTCCATGTGGTCCGTCTCCTGTGAGTCTAGATTTTCGAATCCGACGCAAAACTCATAGTTAATTGTATCGTTCAGGGCCTCCTAATGACGATGGGGCACTCAAATGGCGTCGCGATTCAATACATCGTCCTCCAGCGGACTGGTCTCCAAGGGGATATTGCTGCCTCGGGCACCTTATGGTCCGTCTCTAGTGAGTCCACATTTTCGAATCCGAAGAAAAACTGATAGTTAATTGTAACATTCAGGGCCTCCTAATGACGATGGGGCACTCAAATTGCGTCGAGGTTCAATACATCGTCCTCCAGCCGACTTGTCTCCAAGGGGTATTGGTGCCTCGGGCACCATATGGTCCGTCTCCTGTGAGTCTACATTTTCGAATCCGACGCAAAAATGATAGTTAATTGTAGCGTTCAGCGCCTCCTAATGACGATGGAACACACAAATTGCGTCGAGAGTCAATACATCGTCCCCCAGCCGACTTGTCTCCAAGGGGATATTGCTGCCTCGGGCACCTTATAGTCGTTCTCCTGTGAGTCTAGAATGTCGAATCCGACGCATATCTGATAGTTTATTGCAAATTTCAGCGCCTCCTCATGACGATGTTGAACTCAAATTGCGTTGAGATTCAATACATCGGCCTCCAGCCGACTTGTCTCCAAATGTCTATTGCTACCTCGGGCACCTTGTGTTCGTTCTCCTGTGAGTCTAGATTTTCGAATCCGACGCATAACTGATAGTTAATTGTAAAGTTCAGGGCCTCCTAATGTCGATGGAACAATCAAATTGCATCGAGATTCAATACATCGTCCTCCAGCCGACTTGTCACCAAGGGTCTATTGCTTCCTCGGGCACCATATGGTCGTTCTCCTGTGAGTCTAGATTTTCGAATCCGACGCAAAAATGATAGTTAATTGCAACGTTCAGCGCCTCCTAATGACGGTGGAACTCTCAAATTGCGTCGAGAGCCAATATATCGTCCTCCAGCCGACTTGTCTACAATGGGATATTGCTGCCTCGAGCTCCATGTTGTCCGTGTCATGTGAGTCTAGATTTTCGAATCCGACGCGAATCTGATAGTTAATTGTAACGCTCAGGGCCTCCTAATGAAGACGGAACACTCAAATTGCGTCGAGATTCAATACAACGGTCTCCAGCCGACTTGTCTTAGAGGGTCTATTGCTGCCTCGTGCACCTTATGGTCCGTCTCCAGTGAGTCTAGATTTTCGAATCCGACGAAAAACTGATAGTTAATTGTAACATTCACGGTCTAATAAAGACGATGGAACATTCAAATTGCGTCACGATCCAATACATCGTCCTCCAGCCGACTTATCTCCAAGGGTTTATTGCTGCCTCGGGCACCTTATGATCGTTCTCCTGTGAGTCTAGATTCTCGAACCGGACGCAAAACTGACATTTAATTGTAACGTTCAGGGCCACCTAATGACGATGAAACACTCAAATTGCGTCGAGATTCAATACATCGTCCTCCAGCCGACTTGCCTCCAAGGTTATATTACTGTCTCGGGCACCATGTGATCCTTCTCCTGTGAGTCTAGATTTTAGAATCCGACGCGAAACTGATAGTTAATTGTAACGTTCAGGGCCTCCAAATGATGATGGAACACTCAAATTGCGTCGAGATTCAATACATCTGCATTCAGCCGATTTGTCTCCAAGGGTCTATTGCTGCCTCGAACACCTTATGGTCGTTCCCCTGTGAGTCTAGATTTTCGAATCCGACGCGAAACTGATTGTTAATTGTAACGTTCATGGCTTCCTAATGACGATGGAACATTGAAATTGCGTCGAGATTCAATACCTCGTCATTCAGCCGATTTGTCTCCCAGGGCTTATGCTGCCTCGGGCACCTTATGGTCGTTCCCCTGTGAGTCTAGATTTTCGAATCCATCGCGAAACTGATTGTTAATTGTAACGTTCAGGGCTTCCTAATGACGATGGAACACTCAGATTGCGTCGAGATTCAATACATCGTCATTCAGCCGACTTGACTCCAAGGGTCTATTGCTGCCTCGGGCACCTTATGGTCGTTCCCCTGTGAGTCTAGATTTTCGAATCCGACGCAAAACTGATAGTTAGTTGTAACGTTTAGGGCCTCCTAATGACGATGGAACACTCAAATTGCGACGAGATTCAATACTTGTGCTTCTAGCGGACTTGTCTCCAAGGGGACATTGTTGCCTCTAGCACAATATGGTCCGTCTCCGGTGAGTCTAGATTTTCGATTCCGATGAGAAACTGATAGTTAATTGTATCATTCAGGGCCTCCTAATGCCGATGGAACACTCAAATTGCGTCGAGATTCAATACATCGGCCTCCAGCCGACTTGTCTTCAAATTTCTATTGCTGCCTCGGGCACCTTGTGGTCGTTCTCCTGTGAGTCTAGATTTTCGAACCCGACGCAAAACTGACAGTTAATTGTAAGTTTCAGGGCCTCCTAATGACGATGGAATACTCAAATTGCGTCGAGATTAAATACATCGCCCTCCAGCCGACTTCTCTCCATGGGGATATTGCTGCCTCGGGCACCTCATGGTCGTTCTCCTGTGAGTCTAGATTTTCGATTCCGATGAGAAACTGATAGCTAATTGTATCATTCAGGGCCTCCCAATGCCGATGGAACACTCAAATGGCGTCGCGATTCAATACATCGTCCTCCAGCGGACTGGTCTCCAAGGGGATATTGCTGCCTCGGGCACCTTATGGTCCGTCTCTAGTGAGTCCACATTTTCGAATCCGAAGAAAAACTGATAGTTAATTGTAACATTCAGGGCCTCCTAATGACGATGGGGCACTCAAATTGCGTCGAGGTTCAATACATCGTCCTCCAGCCGACTTGTCTCCATGGGGTAATGCTGCCTCGGGCACCATATGGTCCGTCTCCTGTGAGTCTACATTTTCGAATCCGACGCAAAAATGATAGTTAATTGTAGCGTTCAGCGCCTCCTAATGACGATGGAACACTCAAATTGCGTCGAGAGTCAATACATCGTCCCCCAGCCGACTTGTCTCCAAGGGGATATTGCTGCCTCGGGCACCTTATAGTCGTTCTCCAGTGAGTCTAGAATGTCGAATCCGACGCATATCTGATAGTTTATTGCAAATTTCAGCGCCTCCTCATGACGATGTTGAACTCAAATTGCGTTGAGATTCAATACATCGGCCTCCAGCCGACTTGTCTCCAAATGTCTATTGCTACCTTGGGCACCTTGTGTTCGTTCTCCTGTGAGTCTAGATTTTCGAATCCGACGCATAACTGATAGTTAATTGCAAAGTTCAGGGCCGCCTAATGTCGATGGAACAATCAAATTGCATCGAGATCCAATACATCGTCCTCCAGCCGACTTGTCTCCAAGGGTCTATTGCTTCCTCGGGCACCATATGGTCGTTCTCCTGTGAGTCTAGATTTTCGAATCCGACGCAAAAATGATAGTTAATTGTAACGGTCAGCGCCTCGTAATGACGGTGGAACTCTCAAATTGCGTCGAGAGCCAATATATCGTCCTCCAGCCGACTTGTCTACAAGGGGATATTGCTGCCTCGGGCTACATGTTGTCCGTGTCCTGTGAGTCTAGATTTTCGAATCCGACGCGAATCTGATAGTTAATTGTAACGCTCAGGGCCTCCTAATGAAGACGGAACACTCAAATTGCGTCGAGATTCAATACAACTGTCTCCAGCCGACTTGCCTTAGAGGGTCTATTGCTGCCTCGGGCACCCTAGGGTCGTTCTCCTGTGAGTCTAGATTTTCGAATCCGACGCATAACAGATAGTTAATTGTAAGGGCCTCCTAATGACGATGGGGCACTCAAATGGCGTCGCGATTCAATACATCGTCCTCCAGCGGACTGGTCTCCAAGGGGATATTGCTGCCTCGGGCACCTTATGGTCCGTCTCCAGTGAGTCTACATTTTCGAATCCGACGAAAAACTGATAGTTAATTGTAACATTCAGGGCTTCCTAATGACGATGGGGCAGTCAAACTGCGTCAAGGCTCAATACATCGTCCTCCAGCCGACTCGTCTCCAAGGGGTATTGCTGCCTCATGCACCATATCGTCGTTCTCCTGTGAGTCTAGATTTTCGAATCCGACGCAAAACTCATAGTTAATTGTATCGTTCAGGGCCTCCTAATGACGATGGGGCACTCAAATGGCGTCGCGATTCAATACATCGTCCTCCAGCGGACTGGTCTCCAAGGGGATATTGCTGCCTCGGGCACCTTATGGTCCGTCTCTAGTGAGTCCACATTTTCGAATCCGAAGAAAAACTGATAGTTAATTGTAACATTCAGGGCCTCCAAATGACGATGGGGCACTCAAATTGCGTCGAGGTTCAATACATCGTCCTCCAGCCGACTTGTCTCCAAGGGGTATTGCTGCCTCGGGCACCATATTGTCCGTCTCCTGTGAGTCTACATTTTCGAATCCGACGCATAAATGATAGTTAATTTTAGCGTTCAGCGCCTCCTAATGACGATGGAACACTCAAATTGCGTCGAGAGTCAATACATCGTCCCCCAGCCGACTTGTCTCCAAGGGGATTTTGCTGCCTCGGGCACCTTATGGTCGTTCTCCTGTGGGTCTAGAATGTCGAATCCGACGCATATCTGTTAGTTTATTGAAAAATTTCAGTGCCTCCTCATGACGATGTTGAACTCAAATTGCGTCGATATTCAATACATCGGCCTCCAGCTGACTTGTCTCCAAATGTCTATTGCAACCTCGGGCACCTTGTGGTCGTTCTCCTGTGAGACTAGATTTTCGAATCCGACGCATAACTGATAGTTAATTGTAAAGTTCAGGGCCTCCTAATATCGATGGAACACTGAAATTGCATCGAGATTCAATACATCGTCCTCCAGCCGACTTGTCACCAAGGGTCTATTGCTTCATCGGGCACCATATGGTCGTTCTCCTGTGAGTCTAGATTTTCGAATCCGACGCTAAAATGATAGTTAATTGTAATGTTCAGCGCCTCCTAATGACGGTGGAACACTCAAATTGCGTCGAGAGCCAATACATCGTACTCCAGCCGACTTGTCTACAAGGGGATATTGCTGCCTCGGGCTCCACGTGGTCCGTGTCCTGTGAGTCTAGATTTTCGAATCCGACGCGAATCTGATAGTTAATTGTAACGCTCAGGGCCTCCTAATGAAGACGGAACACTCAAATTGCGTCGAGATTCAATACAACGGTCTCCAGCCGACTTGTCTTAGAGGGTCTATTGCTGCCTCGGGCACCTTAGGGTCGTTCTCCTGTGAGTCTAAATTTTCGAATCCGACGCATAACTGATAGTTAATTGCAACGTTCAGCGCCTCCTAATGACGATGGAACACTCAAATTGCGTAGAGAATCAATACATCGGCCTTGAGCCGATTTGTCTCCAATTTTCTATTGCTGCCTCGAGCACCTTGTGGTCGATCTCCTGTGAGTTCAGATTTCTCGAATCCGACGCATAACTAATAGTTAATTGTAAAGTTCAGGACCTCCTAATGACGATGGAACACTCAAATTGCGTCCTGAGCCAATACATCGTACTCCAGCCGACTTGTCTACAAGGGGATATTGCTGCCTCGGGCTCCACGTGGTCCGTGTCCTGTGAGTCTAGATTTTCGAATCCGACGCGAAACTGGTTGTTAATTCTAACGTTCAGGGCTTCCTAATGACGATGGAACACTCAAATTGCGTCGAGATTCAATACATCATCATTCAGCCGATTTGTCTCCAAGGGTCTATTGCTGCCACGGTCAGCTTAAGGTCAATCTCCTGTGATTCTAGATTTTCGAATCCGACGCAAAACTGATAGTTAATTGTAACGTTCAGGGCCTCCTAATGACGATGGAACACTCAAAATGCGTCGAGATTCAATACTTCTGCTTCCAGCCGACTTGTCTCCAAGGGGACATTGCTGCCTCTAGCACCATATGGTCCATCTCCGGTGAGTCTACATTTTTGATTCCGATGCGAAACTGATAGTTAATTGTAACGTTCAGGGCCTCCTAATGGCCATGGAACACTCAAATTGCGTCGTGATTCAATACATCGGCCTCCAGCCGACTTGTCTTCAAATGTGTATTGCTGCCTCGGGCACCTTCTGGTCGTTCTCCTGTGAGTCTAGATTTTCGAATCCGACGCATAAATGGTAGTTAATTGTAAAGTTCAGGAGCTCCTAATGACGATGGAACACTCAAACTGCGTTGAGATTCAATACATCGTCCTTCATCCGACTTGTCACCAACTTTCTATTGCTGCCTCGGGCACCTTATGGTCGTTCTCCTGTGAGTCTAGATTTTCGAATCCGACGCAAAAATAATAGCTAATTGTAACGTTCAGCGCTTCCTAACGACGATGGAACACTCAAATTGCGACGAGATTCAATGCATCGGCCTCCAGCCGATTTGTCTTCAAATGTCTATTGCTGCCTCGGGCACCTTGTGGTCGTTCTCCTGTGAGTCTAGATTTTGAAATCCGACGCATAACTGATAGTTAATTGCAACGTTCAGCGCCTCCTAAAGAAGATGGAACACTCAAATTGCGTCGAGATTCAATACATCGTCCTCCAGCCGACTTGTCTACAAGGGGATATTGCTGCCTCGGGCTCCATGTGGTCCGTGTCCTGTGAGTCTAGATTTTCGAATCCGACGCGAAACTGATTGTTAATTGTAACGTTCAGAGCTTCCTAATGACGATGGAACAAAGAAATAGCGTCGAGATTCAATACCTCGTCATTCAGCCGATTTGTCTCCAAGGGTCTATTGCTGCCTCGGGCACCTTATGGTCGTTCTCCTGTGAGTATAGATTTTCGAATCCGACGCAAAACTGATAGTTAATTGTAACGTTCAGGGCCTCCTAATAACGATGGAACACTCAAATTGCGTCGAGATTCGATACTTCTGCTTCCTGCCGACTTGTCTCCAAGGGGACTTTGCTGCCTCGGGCACCATATGGTCCGTCTCCGGTGAGTCTAGATTTTCGATTCCGATGCGGAACTGATAGTTAATTGTAACGTTCAGGGCCTCCTAATGACGATGGAACACTCAAATTGCGTCGAGAATCAATACAGAGTCCTTCAGACGACTTGTCTCCTAGAGTCTATTGCTGGCTCGGACACCTTATTGTCGTTCTTCTGTGAATCTAAATTTTCGAATCCGTCGCATAACAGATAGTTAATTGTAACGTTCAGGGCCTCCTAATGACGATGGAACACTCAAATTGCGTCGAGAATCAATACAGAGTCCTTCAGACGACTTGTCTCCTAGAGTCTATTGCTGGCTCGGACACCTTATTGTCGTTCTTCTGTGAATCTAAATTTTCGAATCCGACGCATAACTGATAGTTAATTGTAACGCTCAGCGCCTCCTAATGACGATGGAACACTCAAATTGCGTCGAGATTCAATACATCGTCCTCCAGCCGACTTGTCTGCAAGGGGTTATTGCTGGCCCGGGCACCATATGCTCCGTCTCCTGTGACTCTAGATTTTCGAATCCGACGCGATACTGATAGTTAACTGTAACGTACAGGGCCACCTAATGACGATGGAACACTCAAATTGCGTCGAGATTCAATACATCGTCCTACAGCCGATTTGTCTCCAAATTTCTAATGCTGCCTCGGGCACATTATGGTCGTTCTCCTGTGAGTCTAGATTTTCGAATCCGAAGCAAAACTGATAGTTAATTGTAACTTTCAGGGCCTCCTAATGAGGATGGAATACTCAAAATGCGTCGAGATTCAATACCTCGGCCTCGAGCCGACTTGTCTCCAAGGGGACATTGCTGCCTCGGGCACCATATGTTCCGTCTCCTGTGAGTCTAGACTTTCGATTCCGATGCGAAACTGATAGTTAATTGTAACGTTCAGGGCCTCCTAATGACGATGGAACACTCAAATTGCGTCGAGAATCAATACAGCGTCCTTCAGACGACTTGTCTCCTAGAGTCTATTGCTGGCTCGGACACCTTATTGTCGTTCTTCTGTGAATCTAGATTTTCGAATCCGACGCAAAACTGATAGTTAATTGTAACGCTCAGGGCCTCCAAAAGACGATGGAACACTCAAATTGAGTCGAGATTCAATACAACGTCCTTCAGCTGACTTCTCTCCATGGGGATATTACTGCCTCGGGCACCTTATGGTCGTTCTCCTGTGAGTCTAGATTTTAGAATCCGACGCAAAAGTGATAGTTAATTGAAATGTTCAGGGCCTCCTAACGACGATGGAACACTCAAATTTTGTCGTGATCCAATATATCGTCCTCCAGCCGAATTGTCCCCAAGGGTCTATTGCTGCCTCGGGCACCTTATGATCGTTCCCCTGTGAGTCTAGATTTTCGAACCCGACGCAAAAATGATAGTGATTTGTAACGTTCAGCGCCTCCTAATGGCGATAGAACACTCAAATTGCGTCGAGATTCAATACATCGTCCTCCAGCCGGCTTGTCTCCAAGGGGATTTGCTGTCTCGGGCACCATATGATCCTTCTCCTGTGAGTACATTTTCGAATCCGACGCTAAAATGATAATTATTTGTAACGTTCAGCAACTCCTAATGACGATGGAACACTCAAATTGCGTCGAGATTCAATACATCGTCTTCCAGCCGACTTGTCTCGAAGGGGATATAGCTGCCTTGGGCACCACATGGTCCTTCTCCTGTGAGTTTAGATTTTCGAACCCAACGCGAAACTGATAGTTAATTGTAACCTTCAGGGCCTCCTAATGACGATGGAGCACTCAAATTGCGTCGCGATTCAATACATCGTCCTCTAGCGGACTGGTCTCCAAGGGGATATTGCTGCTTCGGGCACCATATGATTCGTCTCCAGTGAGTCTAGATTTTCGAATCCGACGAAAAACTGATAGTTAATTGTAACAATCAGGGCCTCCTAGTTACGGTGGAACACTCAAATTGTGTCGCGATCCAATACATAGTCCTCCAGCCGACTTGTCTCCTAGGGTCTATTGCTGCCTCGGGCACCTTATGGACGTTCTCCTGTGAGTCTAGATTTTCGAATCGGACGCAAAACAGATAGTTAATTGTAACGTTCAGGGCCTCCTAATGACGATGGAGCACTCAAATTGTGTCGCGAATCAATACATCGTCTTCCAGCCGATTTGTCTACAAGGTTCTATTGCTGCCTCGGGCACCTTGTGGTCGTTCTCCTGTGAGTCTAGATTGTCTAACCCGACGCAAAATTGATAGTTAATTGTAACGATCAGCGCATCCTAAGGACGATGGAACACTCAACTTGCGTCGAGAGTAGATACATCGACCTCCAGCCGATTTGTCACCTGGGGATATTGCTGCCTCGGGCACCTTATGGTCGTTCCCCTGTGAGTCTAGATTTTTGAATCCGACGCAAAACTGATAGTCAGTTGTAACGTTCAGGTCCTCATAATGACGATGGAACACTCAAATTGCGACGAGAATCAATACTTCTGCATCCAGCCGACTTGTCTCCAAGGGGACATTGCTGCCTCTAGCACCATATGGTCCGTCTCCGGTGAGTCTAGATTTTCGATTCCGATGCGAAACTGATAGTTAATTGTATCATTCAGGGCCTCCTAATGACGATGGAACACTCAAATTGCGTCGAGATTCAATACATCGGCCTCCAGCCGACTTGTCTCCAAGGGTCTATTGCTGCCTCGGGCACCTTATGGTCGTTCTCCTGTGAGTCTAGATTTTCGAATCCGACGCATAACTGATAGTTAATTGTAAAGTTCAGGGCTTCCTAATGTCGATGGAACACTCAAAGTGCATCGAGATTCAATACATCGTCCTCCAGCCGACTTGTCTCCAAGGAACAATTGCATCCTCGGGCACCTTATGGTCGTTCTACTGTGAGTCTAGATTTTCGAACCCGACGCAAAAATAATAGTTAATTGTAACGTTCCGCGCCTCCTAATGGCGATGGAACACTCAAATTGCGTCGAGAGTCAATACATCGTCCTCCAGCCGACTTGTCAACAAGGGATTATTGCTGCCTCGGGCACCTTATGGTCCGTCTCTAGTGACTCGGCATTTTCGAATCCGTAGAAAAACTGATAGTTAATTGTAACATTCAGGGCCTCCTAATGACGATGAAACACTCAAATTGCGTCGAGATTCAATACCTCGTCATTCAGCCGATTTGTCTCCAAGGGTCTATATCTGCCTCGGGCACCTTATGGTCGTTCTCCTGTGAGTCTACATTTTCGAATCCGACGCAAAAATGATAGTTAATTGTAAAGTTCTGGGCCTTCTAATGTCGATGGAACACTCAAATTGCATCGAGATTCAATACATCGTACTCCAGCCGACTTGTCTCCAAGGGTCTATTGCTTCCTCGGGCACCTTATGGTCGTTCTCCTGTGAGTCTACATTTTCGAATCCGACGCAAAACTGATAGTTAATTGTAACGTTCAGGGCCTCCTAATGACGATGGAACACTCAAATTGCGTCGAGATTCGATACTTCTGCTTCCTGCCGACTTGTCTCCAAGGGGACTTTGCTGCCTCGGGCACCATATGGTCCGTCTCCGGTGAGTCTAGATTTTCGATTCCGATGCGGAACTGAGAGTTAATTGTAACGTTCAGGGCCTCCTAATGACGATGGAACACTCAAATTGCGCCGAGATTCAATATATCAGCCTCCAGCCGACTTGTCTTCAAATGTCTATTGCTGCCTCGGGCCCCTTGTGGTCGTTCTCCTGTGAGTCTAAATTTTCGAATCCGTCGCATAACAGATAGTTAATTGTAACGTTCAGGGCCTCCTAATGACGATGGGGCACTCAAATGGCGCCGGGATTCAATACATCGTCCTCCAGCCGACTGGTCTCCAAGGGGATATTGCAGCCTCGGGCACCTTAGGGTCCGTCTCCAGTGAGTCTACATTTTCGAATCCGTCAAAAAACACTGACAGTTAATTGTATCATTCAGGGCCTCCTAATGACGATGGAACACTCAAATTGCGTCGAGATTCAATACATCGGCCTCCAGCCGACTTGTCTTCAAATGTCTATTGCTGCCTCGGGCACCTTGTGGTCGTTCTCCCGTGAGTCTAGATTTTCGAATCCGACGCATAACTGATAGTTAATTGTAAAGTTCAGGAGCTCCTAATGACGATGGAACACTCAAATTGCGTGGAGATTCAATACAGCGTCCTCCAGCCGACTTGTCTCCAAGGGGATATCGCTGCCTCGGGCACCACATTGTCCGTCTCCGGTGATTCTACATTTTCGAATCCGACGCAAAAATAATAGTTCATTGTAACGTTCAGCGCCTCCTAATGACGATGGAACACTCAAATTGCGTCGAGATTCAATACATCGGCCTCCAGCCGACTTGTCTCCAAGGGTCTATTGCTGCCTCGGGCACCTTATGGTCGTTCTCCTGTGAGTCTAGATTTTCGAATCCGACGCATAACTGATAGTTAATTGTAAAGTTCAGGGCTTCCTAATGTCGATGGAACACTCAAAGTGCATCGAGATTCAATACATCGTCCTCCAGCCGACTTGTCTCCAAGGAACAATTGCATCCTCGGGCACCTTATGGTCGTTCTACTGTGAGTCTAGATTTTCGAACCCGACGCAAAAATAATAGTTAATTGTAACGTTCCGCGCCTCCTAATGGCGATGGAACACTCAAATTGCGTCGAGAGTCAATACATCGTCCTCCAGCCGACTTGTCAACAAGGGATTATTGCTGCCTCGGGCACCTTATGGTCCGTCTCTAGTGACTCGGCATTTTCGAATCCGTAGAAAAACTGATAGTTAATTGTAACATTCAGGGCCTCCTAATGACGATGAAACACTCAAATTGCGTCGAGATTCAATACCTCGTCATTCAGCCGATTTGTCTCCAAGGGTCTATTGCTGCCTCGGGCACCTTATGGTCGTTCTCCTGTGAGTCTACATTTTCGAATCCGACGCAAAAATGATAGTTAATTGTAAAGTTCTGGGCCTTCTAATGTCGATGGAACACTGAAATTGCATCGAGATTCAATACATCGTACTCCAGCCGACTTGTCTCCAAGGGTCTATTGCTTCCTCGGGCACCTTATGGTCGTTCTCCTGTGAGTCTACATTTTCGAATCCGACGCAAAAATGATAGTTAATTGTAACGTTCAGCGCCTCCTAATGACGATGAAACAGTCAAATTGCGTCGAGAGTCAATAATACATCCTCCTCCGCAGACTTGTATACAAGGGGATATTGCTGCCTCGGACTCCATGTGGTCCGTGTCCTGTGATTCTAGATTTTGGAATCCGACGCGAAACTGATAGTTAATTGTAACGTTCTGGGCCTCCTAATGACGATGGAACACTCAAATTGCGTCGAGATTCAATACATCGGTCTGCAGCCGACTTGTCTCCAATTGTCTATTGCTGCCTCGGGCACCTTTTGGTCGTTCTCCTGTGAGTCTAGATTTTCGAATACGACGCATAACTGATAGTTAATTTTAAAGTTCAGGGCATCCTAATGACGATGGAACAATCAAATTGCGTCGAGATTCAATACATCGTCCTGCAGCCGATTTGTCTCCAAGGCTCTATTGCTGCCTCGGGCACCTTTTGTTCGTTCTCCAGTGAGTCTAGCTATCGAATCCGACGCATAACTGATAGTTAATTGTAACGCTCAGCGCCTCGTAATGACGATGGAACACTCAAATTGCGTCGAGATTCAATACATCGTCCTCCAGCCGACTTGTCTCCAAGGGGATATTGCTGCTTTGGGCACCATTTGCTCCGTCTCCTGTGACTCTAGATTTTAGATTCCGATGCGAAACTGATAGTTAATTGTTACGTTCAGGGCCTCCTAATGACGATGGAACACTCAAATTGCGTCGAGATTCAATACATCGTCCTACAGCCGATTTGTCTCCAAATTTCTAATGCTGCCTCGGGCACATTATGGTCGTTCTCCTGTGAGTCTAGATTTTCGAATCCGAAGCAAAACTGATAGTTAATTGTAACTTTCAGGGCCTCCTAATGAGGATGGAATACTCAAAATGCGTCGAGATTCAATACCTCGGCCTCGAGCCGACTTGTCTCCAAGGGGACATTGCTGCCTCGGGCACCATATGTTCCGTCTCCTGTGAGTCTAGACTTTCGATTCCGATGCGAAACTCATAGTTAATTGTAACGTTCAGGGCCTCCTAATGACGATGGAACACTCAAATTGCGTCGAGAATCAATACAGCGTCCTTCAGACGACTTGTCTCCTAGAGTCTATTGCTGGCTCGGACACCTTATTGTCGTTCTTCTGTGAATCTAGATTTTCGAATCCGACGCGATACTGATAGTTAACTGTAACGTACAGGGCCACCTAATGACGATGGAACACTCAAATTGCGTCGAGATTCAATACATCGTCCTACAGCCGATTTGTCTCCAAATTTCTAATGCTGCCTCGGGCACATTATGGTCGTTCTCCTGTGAGTCTAGATTTTCGAATCCGAAGCAAAACTGATAGTTAATTGTAACTTTCAGGGCCTCCTAATGAAGATGGAATACTCAAAATACGTCGAGATTCAATACCTCGGCCTCGAGCCGACTTGTCTCCAAGGGGACATTGCTGCCTCGGGCACCATATGTTCCGTCTCCTGTGAGTCTAGACTTTCGATTCCGATGCGAAACTGATAGTTAATTGTAACGTTCAGGGCCTCCTAATGACGATGGAACACTCAAATTGCGTCGAGAATCAATACAGCGTCCTTCAGACGACTTGTCTCCTAGAGTCTATTGCTGGCTCGGACACCTTATTATCGTTCTTCTGTGAATCTAGATTTTTGAATCCGACGCAAAACTGATAGTTAATTGTAACGCTCAGGGCCTCCAAAAGACGATGGAACACTCAAATTGAGTCGAGATTCAATACAACGTCCTTCAGCTGACTTCTCTCCATGGGGATATTACTGCCTCGGGCACCTTATGGTCGTTCTCCTGTGAGTCTAGATTTTCGAATCCGAAGCGAAACTGATTGTTAATTGTAACGTTCAGGGCTTCCTAATGACGATGAAACACTCAAATTGCGTCGAGATTCAATACCTCGTCATTCAGCCAATTTGTCTCCAAGGGTCTATTGCTGCCTCGGGCACCTTATGGTCGTTCCCCTGTGAGTCTAGATTTTAGAATCCGACGCAAAAGTGATAGTTAATTGAAATGTTCAGGGCCTCCTAACGACGATGGAACACTCAAATTTTGTCGTGATCCAATATATCGTCCTCCAGCCGAATTGTCCCCAAGGGTCTATTGCTGCCTCGGGCACCTTATGTTCGTTCCCCTGTGAGTCTAGATTTTCGAACCCGACGCAAAAATGATAGTGATTTGTAACGTTCAGCGCCTCCTAATGGCGATAGAACACTCAAATTGCGTCGAGATTCAATACATCGTCCTCCAGCCGGCTTGTCTCCAAGGGGATTTGCTGTCTCGGGCACCATATGATCCTTCTCCTGTGAGTACATTTTCGAATCCGACGCTAAAATGATAATTATTTGTAACGTTCAGCAACTCCTAATGACGATGGAACACTCAAATTGCGTCGAGATTCAATACATCGTCTTCCAGCCGACTTGTCTCGAAGGGGATATAGCTGCCTTGGGCACCACATGGTCCTTCTCCTGTGAGTTTAGATTTTCGAACCCAACGCGAAACTGATAGTTAATTGTAACCTTCAGGGCCTCCTAATGACGATGGAGCACTCAAATTGCGTCGCGATTCAATACATCGTCCTCTAGCGGACTGGTCTCCAAGGGGATATTGCTGCTTCGGGCACCATATGATTCGTCTCCAGTGAGTCTAGATTTTCGAATCCGACGAAAAACTGATAGTTAATTGTAACAATCAGGGCCTCCTAGTTACGGTGGAACACTCAAATTGTGTCGCGATCCAATACATAGTCCTCCAGCCGACTTGTCTCCTAGGGTCTATTGCTGCCTCGGGCACCTTATGGACGTTCTCCTGTGAGTCTAGATTTTCGAATCGGACGCAAAACAGATAGTTAATTGTAACGTTCAGGGCCTCCTAATGACGATGGAGCACTCAAATTGTGTCGCGAATCAATACATCGTCTTCCAGCCGATTTGTCTACAAGGTTCTATTGCTGCCTCGGGCACCTTGTGGTCGTTCTCCTGTGAGTCTAGATTGTCTAACCCGACGCAAAATTGATAGTTAATTGTAACGATCAGCGCATCCTAAGGACGATGGAACACTCAACTTGCGTCGAGAGTAGATACATCGACCTCCAGCCGATTTGTCACCTGGGGATATTGCTGCCTCGGGCACCTTATGGTCGTTCCCCTGTGAGTCTAGATTTTTGAATCCGACGCAAAACTGATAGTCAGTTGTAACGTTCAGGTCCTCATAATGACGATGGAACACTCAAATTGCGACGAGAATCAATACTTCTGCATCCAGCCGACTTGTCTCCAAGGGGACATTGCTGCCTCTAGCACCATATGGTCCGTCTCCGGTGAGTCTAGATTTTCGATTCCGATGCGAAACTGATAGTTAATTGTATCATTCAGGGCCTCCTAATGACGATGGAACACTCAAATTGCGTCGAGATTCAATACATCGGCCTCCAGCCGACTTGTCTTCAAATGTCTATTGCTGCCTCGGGCACCTTGTGGTCGTTCTCCCGTGAGTCTAGATTTTCGAATCCGACGCATAACTGATAGTTAATTGTAAAGTTCAGGAGCTCCTAATGACGATGGAACACTCAAATTGCGTGGAGATTCAATACAGCGTCCTCCAGCCGACTTGTCTCCAAGGGGATATCGCTGCCTCGGGCACCACATTGTCCGTCTCCGGTGATTCTACATTTTCGAATCCGACGCAAAAATAATAGTTCATTGTAACGTTCAGCGCCTCCTAATGACGATGGAACACTCAAATTGCGTCGAGATTCAATACATCGGCCTCCAGCCGACCTGACTCCAAGGGTCTATTGCTGCCTCGGGCACCTTATGGTCGTTCTCCTGTGAGTCTAGATTTTCGAATCCGACGCATAACTGATAGTTAATTGTAAAGTTCAGGGCTTCCTAATGTCGATGGAACACTCAAAGTGCATCGAGATTCAATACATCGTCCTCCAGCCGACTTGTCTCCAAGGAACAATTGCATCCTCGGGCACCTTATGGTCGTTCTACTGTGAGTCTAGATTTTCGAACCCGACGCAAAAATAATAGTTAATTGTAACGTTCCGCGCCTCCTAATGGCGATGGAACACTCAAATTGCGTCGAGAGTCAATACATCGTCCTCCAGCCGACTTGTCAACAAGGGATTATTGCTGCCTCGGGCACCTTATGGTCCGTCTCTAGTGACTCGGCATTTTCGAATCCGTAGAAAATCTGATAGTTAATTGTAACATTCAGGGCCTCCTAATGACGATGAAACACTCAAATTGCGTCGAGATACAATACCTCGTCATTCAGCCGATTTGTCTCCAAGGGTCTATTGCTGCCTCGGGCACCTTATGGTCGTTCTCCTGTGAGTCTACATTTTCGAATCCGACGCAAAAATGATAGTTAATTGTAAAGTTCTGGGCCTTCTAATGTCGATGGAACACTCAAATTGCATCGAGATTCAATACATCGTACTCCAGCCGACTTGTCTCCAAGGGTCTATTGCTTCCTCGGGCACCTTATGGTCGTTCTCCTGTGAGTCTACATTTTCGAATCCGACGCAAAAATGATAGTTAATTGTAACGTTCAGCGCCTCCTAATGACGATGAAACAGTCAAATTGCGTCGAGAGTCAATAATACATCCTCCTCCGCAGACTTGTATACAAGGGGATATTGCTGCCTCGGGCTCCATGTGGTCCGTGTCCTGTGATTCTAGATTTTGGAATCCGACGCGAAACTGATAGTTAATTGTAACGTTCTGGGCCTCCTAATGACGATGGAACACTCAAATTGCGTCGAGATTCAATACATCGGTCTGCAGCCGACTTGTCTCCAATTGTCTATTGCTGCCTCGGGCACCTTTTGGTCGTTCTCCTGTGAGTCTAGATTTTCGAATACGACGCATAACTGATAGTTAATTTTAAAGTTCAGGGCATCCTAATGACGATGGAACAATCAAATTGCGTCGAGATTCAATACATCGTCCTGCAGCCGATTTGTCTCCAAGGCTCTATTGCTGCCTCGGGCACCTTTTGTTCGTTCTCCAGTGAGTCTAGCTATCGAATCCGACGCATAACTGATAGTTAATTGTAACGCTCAGCGCCTCGTAATGACGATGGAACACTCAAATTGCGTCGAGATTCAATACATCGTCCTCCAGCCGACTTGTCTCCAAGGGGATATTGCTGCTTTGGGCACCATTTGCTCCGTCTCCTGTGACTCTAGATTTTAGATTCCGATGCGAAACTGATAGTTAATTGTTACGTTCAGGGCCTCCTAATGACGATGGAACACTCAAACTGCGTCGAGATTCAATACAGCGTCCTTCAGCCGACTTCTCTCCATGGGGATATTACTGCCTCGGGCACCTTATGGTCGTTCTCCTGTGTGTCTAGATTTTCGAATCCGACGCGAAACTGATTGTTAATTGTAACGTTCAGGGCTTCCTAATGACGATGAAACACTCAAATTGCGTCGAGATTCAATACGTCGTCATTCAGCCGATATGTCTCCATGGGTCTATTTGGGCCTCGGTCACCTTATGGTCGTTCTCCTGTGAGTCCAGATTTTCGAATCCGACGCAAAACGGACTTGTAATTGTAACGTTCCGACCCTGCTAACGACGATGGAACACACAAATTGCGTCGCGATTTAATACATCGTCCTCCAGCCGATATGTCTCCATGGGTCTATTGGGGCCTCGGTCACCTTATGGTCGTTCTCCTGTGAGTCCAGATTTTCGAATCCGACGCAAAACAGACTGTTAATTGTAACGATCCGACCCTGCTAACGACGATGGAACACACAAATTGCGTCGCGATTTAATACATCGTCCTCCAGCGGACTGGTCTCCAAGGCTATATTGTTGCCTCGAGCACCTTACGGTCCGTCTCCAGTGAGATTAGATTTTCGAATCAGACGAAAAACTGATAGTTAATTGTAACGTTCAGGGCCTCCTAATGACGATGGAGCACTCAAACTGCGTCGCGATTCAATACATCGTCCTCTAGCTGACTGGTTTCCAAGGGGATATTGCTGCTTCGGGCACCATATGATTCATCTCCAGTGAGTCTAGATTTTCGAATCCGACGAAAAACTGATAGTTAATTGTAACATTCAGGGCCTCCTAATGACGATGGGGCACTCAAATTGCGACGAGGTTCAATACATCGTCCTCCAGCCGACTTGACTCCAAGGGTTATTGCTGCTCGGGCACCATATGATCCGTCTCCTGTGAGTCTACATTTTCGAATACGACGCAAAAATGATAGTTAATTGTAGCGTTCAGCGCCTCCTAATGACGATGGAACACTCAAATTGCGACGATAGTCAATACATCGTCCCCCAGCCGACTTGTCTCCAAGGGGATATTGCTGCCTCGGGCACCTTGTGGTCGTTCTCCTGTGCGTCTAGATTTTCGAATCCGACGCATATCTGATAGTTATGTGTAAAGTTCAGGGCCTCCTAATGTCGATGGAACACTCAAATTGCGTTGAGTTTCAATACATCGTCCTCCAGCCGACTTCTCTCCATGGGGATATTCATGCCTCGGGCACCTTATTGTCGTTCCCCTGCGAGTCTAGATTTTCGAATCCGACGCGAAACTGATTGTTAATTGTAACGTTCAGCGCCTCCTAATGACGATGGAACACTCAAATTGCGACGAGATTCAATAAATCGGCCTCCAGCCGATTTGTCTTCAAATGTCTATTGCTGCCTCGGGCACCTTGTGGTCGTTCTCCTGTGAGTCTAGATTTTGAAATCCGACGCATAACTGATAGTTAATTGCAACGTTCAGCGACCCCTAAAGAGGGTGGAACACTCAAATTGCGTCGAGAGTCAATACATCGTCCTCCAGCCGACTTGTCTACAAGGGGATATTGCTAGCTCGGGCTCCATGTGGTCCGTGACCTGTGGGTCTAGATTTTCGAATCCGACACAAAAATGATAGTTAATTGTAACGATCAGCGCCTCCTAATGACGATGGAATACTCAAATTGCGTCTAGAGTAGAACCATCGACCTCCAGCCGACTTGTCTACAAGGGGATATTGCTGCCTCGGGCTCCATGTAGTTCGTCTCCTGTGAGTCTAGATTTTCGAATCCGACGCGAAACTGATTGTTAATTGTAACGTTCACGGTTTCCTAATGACGATGGAACACTTAAATTGCGTAGAGATATAACACATCGGCCTCCAGCCGACTTGTCTCCTAGGGGAAATTGTTGCCTCGGGCACCATATGGTCCGTCTCCTGTGAGTCTAGATTTTCGAATCCGACGCAAAAATGATAGTTCATGGTAACGATGAGCGCCTCCTAATGACGATGGAACACTCAAATTGCGTCGAGAGTAGATACATCGACCACTAGCCGGCTTGTCAACAAGGGGAAATTGCTGCCTCGGGCTCCATGTGGTCCGTCTCCTGTGAGTCTAGATTGTCGAATCCGACGCGAAACCGATAGTTAATTGTAACGTTCAGGGCCTCCTAATGACGATGGAACACTCAAATTGCGTCGCGATCCAATACATCGTCCTCCAGTCGACTTGTCTCCATGGGGATATTGCTGCCTCGGGCTCCTAATGGTCGCTCTCCTGTGAGTCTAGATTTTCGAATCCGACGCGAAACTGATTGTTAATTGTAATGTTCAGGGCTTCCTAATGAAGATGGAACACTCAAGCTGCGTCGAGATTCAATACATCGGCATTCAGCCGATTTGTCTCCAAGGGTCTATTGCTGCCTTGGGCACCTTATGGTCGTACCCCTGCGAGTCTAGATTTTAGAATCAGACGCAAAACTGATAGTTAATTGTAATGTTCAGGGCCTCCTAATGACGATGGAACACTCAAATTGCGTCGAGATTCCATCCATCGGACTCCAGCCGACTTGTCTCCAAGGGGATATTGCTGCCTCGGGCACCATATGGTCCGTCTCCTGTGAGTCTAGATTTTCGAATCCGACGCAAAAATGATAGTTAATTGTAACGTTCAGCGCCTCCTAATAACGATGAAATACTCAAATTGCGTTGAGAGTCAATTCATCGACCTCCAGCCGACTTGTATCCAAGGGGATATTGTTGTCTCGGGCACCATATGATCCTTCTCCTGTGAATAGATTTCCGAACCCGACGCCAAAATGATAGTTAATTGTAACGTTCAGCGCCTCCTAATGACGATGGAACACTCAAATTGCGTCGAGATTCAATACATCGTCCTCCAGCCGACTTGTCTCGAAGGGGATATTGCTGCCTCGGGCACCATATGGTCCTGCTCCTGTGAGTCTAGATTTTCGAATCCGACGCGGAACTGATAGTTAATTGTAACGTTCAGGGCCTCCTAATGATGATGGAACACTCAAATTGCATCGATATTCAATACACCATCCTCCAGCCGACTTGTATTCAAGGGGATATTGCTGTCTCGGGCACCATTTGATCTTTCTCCAGTAAGTAGATTTTCGAATCCGACGCTAAAATGATTACTAATTGTAACATTCAGCGCCTCCTATTGACGATGGAACACTCAAATTGCGTCTAGATTCAATACATCGTCCTCCAGCCGACTTGTCTCGAAGGGGAAATTGCTGCCTCGGACACCATATGGTCCATCTCCTGTGAGTCTAGATTTTCGATTCGACGCGGAACTGATAGTTAATTGTAACGTTCAGGGCCTCCTAATGACGATGGAGTACTCAAATTGCGTCGCGATTCAATACATCGTCCTCTAGCGGACTGGTCTCCAAGGGGATATTGCTGCTTCGGGCACCTTATGATTCGTCTCCAGTGAGTCTAGATTTTCGAATCCGACGCCAAAATGATAGTTAATTGTAACGATCAGCGCTTCCTAATGGCGATGGAACACTCAAATTGCGTCGAGAGACAGTACATCGACCTCCAGCCGACATGTCTACAAGGGGATATTGCTGCCTCGGGCTCCATGTGGTCCGTCTCCTGTGAGTATAGATTTTCGAATCCGACGCGAAACTGATAGTTAATTGTAACGTTCAGGGCCTCCTAATGACGATAAAACACTCAAATTGCGTCGAGATCAACTACAACGTCCTCCTTCGGACTTGTCTCCTAGGGGATATCGCTGCCTCGGGCACCACATGGTCCGTCTCCGGTGATTCTACGTTTTCGTATCCGAGGCTAAACTGATAGTTATTGTATCGTTCAGGGTCTCCTAATGACGATGGGACACTCAAATTGCGTCGAGAGTCAATACATCGACCTCCAGCCGACTCCTCTACAAGGGGATATTGCTGCCTCGGGCTCCATGTGGTCCGACTCCTGTGAGTCTAGACCTTCGAATCCGACGCGAAACTGATTGTTATTTGTAACGTCTAGGGCTTCCAAATGACGATGGAACACTCAAATTGCGCCGAGATTCAATACCTCGTCATTCAGCCGATTTGTCTCCAAGGGTCTATTGCTGCCTCGGGCACCTAATGGTCGTTCCCCTGTGAGTCTAGATTTTCGAATCCGACGGGATACTGATTGTTAATTGTAAATTTCAGGGCCTCCTAATGACGATGGAGCACTCAAATTACGTCGAGATTCAATACATCGTCCTTCAGCCGACTTGTCTCCAGGGATCTATTGCTGCCTCGGGCACCTTATGGTCGTTCCCCTGTGAGTCTAGATTTTAGAATCCGACGCAAAACTGATAGTTAATTGTAATGTTCAGGGCCTCCTAATGGCGATGGAACACTCAAATTGCGTCGAGAGTCAATACATCGTCCTTCAGCCGACTTGTCTCCAAGGGTCTATTGCTGCTTCGGGCACCTTATGGTCGTTCTCCTCTGAGTCTAGATATTCGAATCCGACGCAAAACTTATAGTTAATTGTAACGTTCAGGGCCTCCTAATGACGATGGAACACACAACTTGCGTCAAGATTCAATACATCGTCTTTCAGCCGACTTGTACCCAAGGGGATATTGCTGTCTCGGGCACCATATGATCCTTCTCCTGTGACTAAATTTTCGAATCCGACGCATAAATGATAGTTAATTGTAACGTTCAGCGCCTCCTAATGACGATGGAACACTCAAATTGCATCGAGAGTCAATACATCGTCCTCCAGCCGACTTGTCTCCATGAGGATATTGGTGCCTTGAGTTCCTTATGATCGCTCTCCTGTAAGTCTAGATTTTCGAATCCGACGCATAACTGATACTTAATTGTAACGTTCAGGAGCTGCTAATGACGATGGAACACTCAAATTGCGTGGAGATTCAATACATCGTCCTAAAGCGGACTTGTCTCCAAGGGGATATCGCTGCCTCGGGCACCACATGGTCCGTCTCCGGTGATACTACATTTTCGAATCCGACGCAAGATTCATAGTTAATTGTAAAGTTCAGGGCCTCCTAATGACGATGGAACACTCAAATTGTGTCGAGATTCAATACGTCGCTTCCAGCCGACTTGTTTCCAAGGGGACATTGCTGCCTCGGGCACCATATGGTCCGTCTCCTGTGAGTCTAGATTTTCGATTCGGATGCGAAACTGATAGTTAATTGTAACGTTCAGGGCCTCCTAATGACGAAGGAACACGCAAATTGCGTCCAGAATCACTACATCGTCCTCCAGCCGACTTGTCTCCAAGGGGATATTGCTGCCTCGGTCACCACATGGTCAGTCTCCGGTGATTCTACGTTTTCGAATCCGACGCAAAACTGAAAGTTAATTGTAACGTTCAGGGCCTCCTAATGACGATGGAACACTCAAATTGCGTCGAGATTCAATACATCGTACTTCAGCCGACTGGTCTCCAAGGGCATATTGCTACCTCGGGCACCTTATGGTCCGTCTCCTGTGAGTCTAGATTTTCGAATCCGACGCAAAAATGATAGTTAATTGTAACGTTCAGCGCTTCCTATTGACGATGGAACACTCAAATCGCGTCGAGAGACAATACATCGACCTCCAGCCGACCTGTCTACAAGGGGATATTGTTGCCTCGGGCTCTATGTGGTCCGTCTCCTGTGAGTCTAGATTTTCGAATCCGACGCGAAACTGATAGTTAACTGTAACGTTCAGGGCCTCCTAATGACGATGAAACACTCAAATTGCGTCGCGATTCAATACATCGTCCTCCAGCGGACTGGCCTCCAAGTGGATATTGCTGCCTCGGGCACCTTATGGTCCGTCTCCAGTGAGTCTAGATTTTCGAATCCGACGCTAAAATGTTAGTTAATTGTAACTTTCAGCGCCTCCTAATGACGATGGAACACTCAAATTGCGTCTAGACTCAATACATCGGCCTCCAGCCGACTTGTCTCCAAGGGGCTAGTGCTGCCTCGGGCACCTTATGGTCGTTCTCCTGTGAGTCTACATTTTCGAATCCGACGAAAAACTGATTGTTAATTGTAACGTTCAGGGCTTCCTAATGACGATGGAACACTGAAATTGCGTCGAGATTCAATACCTCGTCATTCAGCCGATTTCTCTCCAAGGGTCTATTGCTGCCCCGGGCACCTTATGGTCGTTCCCCTGTGAGTCTATATTTTCGAATCCGACGCGAAACTGATTATTAATTGTAAATTTCATTGCCTCCTAATGGCGATGGAACACTCAAATTGCGTCGAGAGTCAATACATCGTCCTTCAGTCGACTTGTCCCCAAGGGTCTATTGCTGCCTCGGGCACCATATGATCGTTCTCCTCTGAGTGTAGATTTTCGAATCCGACGCAAAACTAATAGTTAATTGTAACGTTCAGGGCCTCCTAATGACGATGGAACACACAACTTGCGTCAAGATTCAATACATCGTCTTTCAGCCGACTTGTACCCAAGGGGATATTGCGGTCTCCGGCACCATATGATCCTTCTCCTGTGACTAAATTTTCGAATCCGACGCATAAATGATAGTTAATTGTAACGTTCAGCGCCTCCTAATGACGATGGAACACTCAAATTGCATCGAGAGTCAATACATCGTCCTCCAGCCGACTTGTCTCCATGGGGATATTGGTGCCTCGAGTTCCTTATGATCGCTCTCCTGTGAGTCTAGATTTTCGAATCCGACGCATAACTGATACTTAATTGTAAAGTTCAGGAGCTGCTAATGACGATGGATCACTCAAATTGCGTGGAGATTCAATACATCGTCCTAAAGCGTACTTGTCTCCAAGGGGATATCGCTGCCTCGGGCACCACATGGTCCGTCTCCGGTGATTCTACATTTTCAAATCCGACGCAAAACTCATAGTTAATTGTAATGTTCAGGGCCTCCTAATGACGATGGAACACTCAAATTGTGTCGAGATTCAATACGTCGCTTCCAGCCGACTTGTTTCCAAGGGGACATTGCTGCCTCGGGCACCATATGGTCCGTCTCCTGTGAGTCTAGATTTTCGATTCCGATGCGAAACTGATAGTTAATTGTAACGTTCAGGACCTCCTAATGACGAAGGAACACTCAAATTGCGTCGAGATTCACTACATCGTCCTCCAGCCGACTTGTCTCCAAAGGGATATTGCTGCCTCGGTCACCACATGGTCAGTCTCCGGTGATTCTACGTTTTCGAATCCGACGCAAAACTGAAAGTTAATTGTAACGTTCAGGGCCTCCTAATGACGATGGAACACTCAAATTGCGTCGAGATTCAATACATCGTCCTTCAGCCGACTTGTCTCCAAGGGGATATTGCTGCCTAGGGCACGTTATGGTCCGTCTCCTGTGAGTCTAGATTTTCGAATCCGACGCAAAAATGTCAGTTAATTGTAACGTTCAGCGCCTCCTATTGACGATGGAACACTTAAATCGCGTCGATAGACAATACATCGACCTCCAGCCGAGTGGTCTACAAGGGGATATTGTTGCCTCGGGCTCCATGTGGTCCGTCTCCTGTGAGGCTAGATTTTTGAATCCGACGCCAACTTGATTGTTAATTGTAACGCTCAGGGCATCCTAATGTCGATGGAACACTGAAATTGCGCCGAGATTCAATACCTCGTCATTCAGCCGATTTGTCTCCAAGGGTCTATTGCTGCCCCGGGCACCTTATGGTCGTTCCCCTGTGAGTCTAGATTTTCGAATCCGACGCGAAACTGATTGTTAATTGTAATTTTCAGGGCCTCCTAATGACGATGGAACACTCAAATTGCGTGGAGATTCAATACATCGTCCTAAAGCCGACTTGTCTCTAAGGGGATGTCGCTGCCTCGGGCACCACATGGTGTGTCTCCGGTGTTTCTACATTTTCGAATCCGACGCAAAACTCATAGTTAATTGTAACGTTCAGGGCCTCCTAATGATGATGGAACACTCAAATTGTGTCGAGATTCAATACTTCGCTTCCAGCCGACTTGTTTCCAAGGGGACATTGCTGCCTCGGGCACCATATGGTCCGTCTCCTGTGAGTCTAGATTTTCGATTCCGATGCGAAACTGATAGTTAAATGTAACGTTCAGGGCCTCCTAATGACGATGGAACACTCAAATTGCGTGGAGATTCAATACATCGTCCTAAAGCGTACTTGTCTCCAAGGGGATATCGCTGCCTCGGGCACCACATGGTCCGTCTCCGGTGATTCTACATTTTCAAATCCGACGCAAAACTCATAGTTAATTGTAACGTTCAGGGCCTCCTAATGACGATGGAACACTCAAATTGCGTCGAGATTCAATACATCGTCCTTCAGCCGACTTGTCTCCAAGGGGCTAGTGCTAACTCGGGCACCTTATGGTCGTTCTCCTGTGAGTCTAGATTTTCGAATCCGACGCCAACTTGATTGTTAATTGTAACGCTCAGGGCATCCTAATGTCGATGGAACACTGAAATTGCGCCGAGATTCAATACCTCGTCATTCAGCCGATTTGTCTCCAAGGGTCTATTGCTGCCCCGGGCACCTTATGGTCGTTCCCCTGTGAGTCTAGATTTTCGAATCCGACGCGAAACTGATTGTTAATTGTAATTTTCAGGGCCTCCTAATGACGATGGAACACTCAAATTGCGTGGAGATTCAATACATCGTCCTAAAGCCGACTTGTCTCTAAGGGGATGTCGCTGCCTCGGGCACCACATGGTGTGTCTCCGGTGTTTCTACATTTTCGAATCCGACGCAAAACTCATAGTTAATTGTAACGTTCAGGGCCTCCTAATGATGATGGAACACTCAAATTGTGTCGAGATTCAATACTTCGCTTCCAGCCGACTTGTTTCCAAGGGGACATTGCTGCCTCGGGCACCATATGGTCCGTCTCCTGTCAGTCTAGATTTTCGATTCCGATGCGAAACTAATTGTTAATTGTAACGTCTAGGGCTTCCAAATGACGATGGAACACTCAAATTGCGTCGAGATTTACTACATCGTCCTCCAGCCGACTTGTCTCCAAGGGGATATTGCTGCCTCGGGCACCACATGGTCCGTCTCCGGTGATTCTACGTTTTCGAATCCGACGCAAAACTGAAAGTTAATTGTAACGTCTAGGGCTTCCAAATGACGATGGAACACTCAAATTGCGTCGAGATTTACTACATCGTCCTTCAGTCGACTTGTCTCCAAGGGGATATTGCTGCCTCGGGCACCTTATGGGCCGTCTCCTGTGAGTCTAGATTTTCGAATCCGACGCTAAAATGACAGTTAATTGTAACGTTAAGCGCCTCCTATTGACGATGGAACACTCAAATCGCGTCGAGAGACAATGCATCGACCTCCAGCCGACTTGTCTACAAGGGGATATTGTTGCCACGGGCTCCATGTGGTCCGTCTCCTGTGAGTCTAGATTTTCGAATCCGACGCGAAACTGATAGTTAATTGTAACGTTCAGGGCCTCCTAATGACGATGGAACACTCAAATTGCGTCGAGATGAACTACAACGTCCTCCTGCGGACTTGTCTCCAAGGGGATATCGCTGCCTCGGGCACCACATGGTCCGTCTCCGGTGATTCTACGTTTTCGTATCCGAGGCAAAACTGATAGTTAATTATATCGTTCAGGGCCTCCTAATGACGATGGAACACTCAAATTGCGTCGCGATTCAATACATCGTCCTCCAGCGGACTGATCTCCAAGGGTCTATTGCTGCCTCGGGCACCTTATGATCGTTCTCCTGTGAGTCTAGATTTTCGAACCCGACGCAAAACTCATAGTTAATTGTAACTTTCAGTGCCTCCTAATGTCGATGGAATACTCAAATTGCGTCGAGATTCAATACATCGTCCTCCAGCCGACTTCTCTCCATGGGTATATTGCTGCCTCGGGCACCTTATGATCGTTCTCCTGTGAGTCTAGATTTTCGAATCCGGCGCAAAACTAATAGTGAATTGTAACGTTCAGGGCCTCCTAGTGACGATGGAACACTCAAATTGCGTCGAGATTCAATACATCGTCCTCCAACCGACTTGTCTCCATGGGGTACTGTTGCCTCGAGTTCCTTATGGTCGCTCTCCTGTGAGTCTTGATTTTCGAATCCGACGCATAACTGATACTTAATTGTAAAGTTCAGGAGCTGCTAATGACGATAGAACACTCAAATTGTGTCGAGATTCAATACTTCGCTTCCAGCCGACTTGTTTCCAAGGCGACATTGCTGCCTCGGGCACCATATGGTCCGTCTCTTGTGAGTCTATATTTTCGATTCCGATGCGAAACTGATAGTTAATTGTAACGTTCAGGGCCTCCTAATGACGAAGGAACACTCAAATTGCGTCGAGATTCACTACATCGTCCTCCAGCCGACTTGTCTCCAAAGGGATATTGCTGCCTCGGTCACCACATGGTCAGTCTCCGGTGATTCTACGTTTTCGAATCCGACGCAAAACTGAAAGTTAATTGTAACGTTCAGGGTCTCCTAATGACGATGGAACACACAATTTGCGTCGAGATTCAAAACATCGTTCTTCAGCCGACTTGTCTCCAAGGGGATATTGCTGCCTCGGGCACCTTATGGTCCGTCTCCTGTGAGTCTAGATTTTCGAATCCGACGCTAAAATGACATTTAATTGTAACGTTCAGCGCCTCCTATTGGCGATGGAACACTCAAATCGCGTCGAGAGACAATACATCGACCTCCAGCCGACTTGTCTACAACGGGATATTGTTGCCTCGGGCTCCATGTGGTCCGTCTCCTGTGAGTCTAGATTTTCGAATCCGACGTGAAACTGATAGTTAATTGTAACGTTCAGGGCCTCCTAATGACGATGGATCACTCAAATTGCGTCGCGATTCAATACATCGTCCTCCAGCCGACTTGTCTCCAAGGGGCAAGTGCTGCCTCGGGCACCTTATGGTCGTTCACCTGTGAGTCTAGATTTTCGAATCCGACGCAAACTTGATTGATAATTGTAACGTTCAGGGCTTCCTAATGACGATGGAACACTGAAATTGCGTCGAGAATCAATACCTCGTCATTCAGCCGATTTGTCTCCCAGGGTCTATTGCTGCCCCGGGCACCTTATGGTCGTTCCCCTGTGAGTCTAGATTTTCGAATCCGACGCGAAACTGATTGTTAATTGTAAATTTCTAGGCCGCCTAATGACGATGGAACACTCAAATTGCGTGGAGATTCAATACATCGTCCTAAAGCCGACTTGTCTCCAAGGGGATATCGCTGCCTCGGGCACCACATGGTGTGTCTCCGGTTATTCTACATTTTCCAATCCGACGCAAAACTCATAGTTAATTGTAACGTTCAGGGCCTCCTAATGATGATGGAACACTCAAATTGTGTCGAGATTCAATACTTCGCTTCCAGCCGACTTGTTTCCAAGGGGACATTGCTGCCTCGGGCACCATACGGTCCAACTCCTGTCAGTCTAGATTTTCGATTCCGATGCGAAACTGATAGTTAATTGTAACGTTCAGGGCCTCCTAATGACGAAGGAACACTCAAATTGCGTCGAGATTCACTACATCGTCCTCCAGCCGACTTGTCTCCAAAGGGATATTGCTGCCTCGGTCACCACATTGTCAGTCTCCGGTGATTTTACGTTTTCGAATCCGACGCAAAACTGAAAGTTAATTGCAACGTTCAGGGCCTCCTAATGACGATGGAACACTCAAATTGCGTCGAGATTCAATACATCGTTGTCCAACCGACTTGTCTCCAGAGGGATATTGCTGCCTCGGGCACCATATGGTCCGTCTCCTGTGAGTCTAGATTTTCGAATCCGACGCAAAAATGATAGTTAATTGTAACGTTCAGCGCCTCCTAATGACGATGGAACACTCAGATTGCATCGAGAGTCAATACATCGTCCTCCAGCCGGCTTGTCTACATGGGGATATTGCTGCCTCGGGTTCCTTATGGTCGCTCTCCTGTGAGTCTAGATTTTCGAATCCGACGCATAACTGATACTTAATTGTAAAGTTCAGGAGCTGCTAATGACGATGGAACACTCAAATTGCGTGGAGAATCAACACATCGTCCTAAAGCTGACTTGTCTCCAAGGGGATATCGCTGCCTCTGGCACCACATGGTCCGTCTCCGGTGATTTTTTCGAATCCGACGCAAAACTCATAGTTAATTGTATCGTTCAGGGCCTCCTAATGACGATGGAACACTGAAATTGTGTCGAGATTCAATACTACGCATCCAGCCGACTTGTTTCCAAGGGGACATTGCTTCCTCGGGCCCCATATGGTCCGTCCCCTGTGAGTCTAGATTTTCGAATCCGACGCGAAACTGATTGTTAATTGTAAATTTCTAGGCCGCCTAATGACGATGGAACACTCAAATTGCGTCGAGATTCAATACATCGTCCTGCAGCCGACTTGTCTCCAAGGGGATATTGCTGCCTCGGGCACCATATGGTCGTTCTCCTGTGAGTCTAAATTTTCGAATCCGACGCAAACTTGATTGTTAATTGTAACGTTCTGTTCTTCCTAATGACGATGGAACACTGAAATTGCGTCGAGATTCAATTCCTCGTCATTCAGCCGATTTGTCTCCAAGGGTCTATTGCTGCCCCGGGCACCTTATGGTCGTTCCCCTGTGAGTCTAGATTTTCGAATCCGACGCGAAACTGATTGTTAATTGTAAATTTCAGGGCCTCCTAATGACGATGGAACACTCAAATTGCGTGGAGATTCAATACATCGTCCTTAAGGCGACTTGTCTCCAAGGGGATATCGCTGCCTCTGGCACCACATGGTGTGTCTCCGGTGATTCTACATTTTCGAATCCAACGCAAAACTCATAGTTAATTGTAACGTTCAGGGCCTCCTAATGATGATGGAACACTCAAACTGTGTCGAGATTCAATACATCGTCCTTCAGCCGACTTGTCTCCAAGGGGATATTGCTGCCTCGGGCACCTTATGGTCGTTCCCCTGTGAGTCTAGATTTTCGAATCCGACGGGAAACTGATTGTTAATTGTAAATATCAGGGCCTCCTAATGACGATGGAACACTCAAATTGCGTCGAGATTCAATACATCGTCCTTCAGCCGACTTGTCTCCAGGGGTCTATTTCTGCCTCGGGCACCTTATGGTCGTTCCCCTGTGAGTCTAGAATTTAGAATCCGACGCATAACTGATACTTAATTGTAAAGTTCAGGAGCTGCTAATGACGATGGAACACTAAAATTGCGCCGAGATTCAATACTTCGCTTCCAGCCGACTTGTTTCCAAGGGGACATTGCTGCCTCGGGCACCATATGGTCCGTCTCCGGTGATTCTACGTTTTCGAATCCGACGCAAAACTGAAAGTTAATTGTAACGTTCAGGGCCTACTAATGACGATGGAACACTCAAATTGCGTCGAGATTCAATACATCGTCCTTCAGCCGACTTGTCTCCATGGGGATATTGCTGCCTCGGGCACCTTATGGTCCGTCTCCTGTGAGTCTAGATTTTCGAATCCGACGCAAAAATGATAGTTAATTGTAACGTTCAGCGCTTCCTATTGACGATGGAACACTCAAATCGCGTCGAGAGACAGTACATCGACCTCCAGCCGACTTGTCTACAAGGGTGTATTGTTGCCTCGGGCTCCATGTGGTCCGTCTCCTGTGGGTCTAGATTTTCGAATCCGACCCGATACTGATACTTAATTGTAACGTTCAGGGCCTCCTAATGACGATGGAACACTCAAACTGCGTTGAGATTCAATACATCGTCCTTCAGCCGACTTGTCTCCAACTTTCTATTGCTGCCTCGGGCACCTTATGGCCGTTCTCCTGTAAGTCTAGATTTTCGAATCCGACGCGAAACTGATTGTTAATTGTAACGTTCAGGGCTTCCTAATGACGATGGAACACTCAAATTGCGTCGAGATTCAATACCTCGTCATTCATCCGATTTGTTTAAAAGGGTATATTGCTGCCTCGGGCACCTTATGGTCGTTCCCCTGTGAGTCTAGATTTTAGAATCCAACGCAAAAATGATAGTTAATTGTAATTTTCAGGGCCTCCTAATGACGACGGAAGACTCAAACTGCGTCGAGATTCAATTCATCGGCCTCCAGCCGACTTGTCTCCAAGGGGACATTGCTGACTCGGGCACCATATGATCCGTCTCCTGTGAGTCTAGATTTTCGTTTCCGACGCGAAACTGATAGTTAATTGTAACGTTCTGGGCCTCCTAATGACGATGGAACACTCAAATTGAGTCGAGATTCAATACATCGGTCTGCAGCCGACTTGTCTCCAATTGTCATTTGCTGCCTCGGGCATCTTATGGTCGTTCTCCTGTGAGTCTAGATTTTCGAATCCGGCGCATGACTGATAGTTAATTGCAACGTTCAGGGCCTCCTAATGACGATGGAACACTCAAATTGCGTCGAGATTCATTACATCGGCCGCCAGCCGACTTGTCTCCAAATGTCTATTGCTGCCTCGGGCACCTTCTGGTAGTTCTCCTGTGAGTCTAGATTTTCGACTCCGACGCATAACTGATAGTTAATTGTAAAGTTCAGGGCCTCCTAATGACGATGGAACAATCAAATTGCTTCGAGATTCAATACATCGTCCTGCGGCCGACTTGTGTCCAAGGCTCTATTGCTGCCTCGGGCACCTTTTATTCGTTCTCCAGTGAGTCTAGATTTTCGAATCCGACGCATAACTGATAGTTAATTGTAAAGCTTAGCGCCTCCTAATGACGATGTAACACTCAAATTGCGTCGAGATTCAATACATCGTCCTCCAGCCGACTTGTCTCCAAGGGGATATTGCTGCCCCGGGCACCATATGCTCCGTCTCCTGCGAATATAGATTTTCGAATCCGACGCGAAACTGATAGTTAATTGTAACGTTCAGGGTACTAATGACGATGGAACACTCAAATTGCGTCGAGATTCAATACACCGGCCTCCAGCCGACTTGTCTCAGAGGGTCTATTGCTGCCTCAGGCACCTTATGTTCGATCTCCTGTGAGTCTAGATTTCCGAATCCGACCCATGACTAATAGTTAATTCCAACGTTCAGCGCCTCCTAATAACGATGGAACACTCAGATTGCGTCGAGATTTAATACAATGTCCTCCAGCCGACTTGTCTCCAGGGGCCTATTGCTACCTCGGGCACCTTGTGGTCGTTCTCCTGTGAGACTAGATTTTCGAATCCGACGCATAACTGATAGTTAATTGTAACGCTCAGCGCCTCCTAATGACGATGTAACACTCAAATTGCGTCGAGATTCAATACATCGTCCTCCAGCCGACTTGTCTCCAAGGGGATATTGCTGCCCCGGGCACCATATGCTCCGTCTCCTGCGAATATAGATTTTCGAATCCGACGAAAAACTGATAGTTCATTGTGACATTCAGGGCCTCCTAATGACGATGGGGCACTCAAATTGCGTCGAGGTTCAATACATCGTCCTCCAGCCGACTTGTCTCCAAGGGGTATTGCTGCCTCGGGCACCATATGGTCCGTCTCCTGTGAGTCTAGATTTTTGAATCCGACGCAAAAATTATAGTTAATTGTAACGTTCAGCGCCTCCTAATGTCGATGGAACACTCAAATTGCGTCGAGATTCAATAAATCGTCCTCCAGCCGACTTGTCTCCAATGGTCTATTGCTACCTTACGCACCTTATGGTCGTTCTCCTGTGAGTCTAGATTTTCGAGTGCGACGCATAACTGACAGTTAATTTTAACGCTCAGCGCCTCCTAATGACGATGGAACACTCAAATTGCATCGAAATTCAATACATCGTCCACCAGCCGAGTGGTCTCCAAGGGGATATTGCTGCCTCGGGAACCATATGATCCGTCTCCTGTGAGTCTAGATATTCGAATCCGACGCGAAACTGATAGTTAATTGTAACGTTCAGGGCCTCCTAATGACGATGGAACACTCAAATTGCGTCGAGAGTCAATACATTGTCCTCCAGCCGACTTGTCTCCAATCGTCTATTGCTGCCTCGCGCACCTTATGGTCGTTCTCCTGTGAGTATAGATTTTCGAATCCAACGCATAACTAATAGTTAATTGCAACGTTCAGCGCCCCCTAATGACGATGGAACACTCAAATTGCGTCGAGGTTGAATACATCGGCCTCCAGCCGAATTGTCTCCAAGGGGATATTGCTGCCTCTTGCTCTATATGGTCCTTCTCCTGTGAGTCTAGATTTTCGAATCCAACGTGAAACTGATAGTTAATTGTAACGTTCAGGGCCTCCTAATGACGATGGAACACTCAAATTGCGTCGAGATTCAATACATCGGCCTCCAGCCGACTTGTCTCCAAGGGAACATTGCTGCCTCGGACACCTTATATTCATTCTCCGGTGATTCTACATTTTCTAATCCGACGCAAAACTGATAGTTAATTGTAACGTTCAGGGCCTCCTAATGATGATGGAACACTCAAATTGCGTCGAGATTCAATAATACATCGTCCTCCAGCCGACTTGCTAAAAGAGGATATTGCTACCTCGGGCTCCATATGGTCCTTCTCCTGTGAGTCTAGACTTTCGAATCCAACGTGAAACTGATAGTTAATTGTAACGTTCAGGGCCTCCTAATGACGATGGAACACTCAAATTGCGTCGAGATTCAATACATCGTCCTCCAGCCGACTTGTCTCCAAGGCTTATTGCTGCCTCGGGCAGCATATGGTCCGTCTTAGGTGAGTCTAGATTTTCGAATCCGACGCAAAAATGATAGTTAATTGTAACGTTCAGGGCCTCCTAATGATGATGGAACACTCAAATTGCGTCGAGATTCAATAATACATTGTCCTCCAGCCGACTTGCTAAAAGAGGATATTGCTACCTCGGGCTCCATGTGGTCCGTTTCCTGTGAGTCTATATTTTCGAATCCGACGCGAAACTGATAGTAAATTGTAACGTTCAGGGTTCTCATGACGATCTAACACTCAAATTGCGTCGAGATTCAATACATCGGCCTCCAGCCGACATGTCTCAGAGGGTCTATCGCTTCCTCGTGCACCTTACGGTCGTTATCCTGTGAGTCTACATTTTTCGAATCCGACCCATAACTGATAGTTGATTCCAACGTTCAGCGCCTCCTAATGACGATGGAACACTCAGATTGCGTCGAGATTCAATACATTGTCCTCCAGCCGACTTGTCTCCAAGGGTCTATAGCTACCTCGGGCACCTTATGGTCGTTCTCCTGTGAGAGTAGATTTTCGAATCCGACGCATAACTGATAGTTAATTGTAACGCTCAGCGCCTCCTAATGACGATGGAACACTCAAATTGCATCGAGATTCAATACATCGTCCACCAGCCGAGTTGTCTCCAAGGGGATATTGCTGCCTCGGGAACCATATGATCCGTCTCCTGTGAGTCTACATATTCGAATCCGACGCAAAACTGATAGTTAATTGTAACGTTCAGCGCCTCCTAATGACGATGGAACACTCAGATTGCGTCGAGATTCAATACATTGTCCTCCAGCCGACTTGTCTCCAAGGGTCTATAGCTACCTCGGGCACCTTATGGTCGTTCTCCTGTGAGAGTAGATTTTCGAATCCGACGCATAACTGATAGTTAATTGTAACGCTCAGCGCCTCCTAATGACGATGGAACACTCAAATTGCATCGAGATTCAATACATCGTCCTCCAGCCGACTTATCTACAAGGGAATATTGCTGCCTCGGGCTCCATGTGGTGCGTGTCCTGTGAGTCTAGATTTTCGAATCCGACGCGAAACTGATTGTTAATTGTAACGTTCAGGGCTTCCTAATGACGATGAAACACTCAAATTTGGTCGAGATTCAATACATCGTCCTCCAGCCGACTTGACTCCAAGAGTCTATGGCTGCCTCGGACACATTATGGTCGTTCTCCGGTGGTTCTACATTTTCTAATCCGACTCAAAACTGATAGTTAATTGTAACGTTCAGGGCCTCCTAATGACGTTGGAACTCTCAAATTGGGTCGAGATTCAATACATCGGCCTCCAGCCGACTTGTCTCCAATTGTCTATTGCTGCCTCGGGCACCTTATGGTCGCTCTCCTGTGAGTTTAGATTTTCGAATCCAACGCATAACTGATAGTTAATTGTAATGTTCAGGGCCTCCTAATGACGATGGAACACTCAAATTGCGTCGAGATTCAATACACCGGCCTCCAGCCGACTTGTCTCCACGGGGACATTGCTGCCTCGGGCACCATATGGTCCGTCTCCTGTGACTCTAGATTTTCGATTCCGACGCGAAACTGATAGTTAATTGTAACGTTCATGGCCTCCTAATGACGTTGGAACTCTCAAATTGGGTCGAGATTCAATACATCGGCCTCCAGCCGACTTGTCTCCAATTGTCTATTGCTGCCTCGGGCACCTTATGGTCGCTCTCCTGTGAGTTTAGATTTTCGAATCCAACGCATAACTGATAGTTAATTGCAACGTTCAGCGCCCCATAATGACGATGGAACACTCAAAGTGCGTCGAGATTCAATACATCGGCCTCCAGCCGACTTGTCTCCAAATGTCTATTGCTGCCTCGGGCATCTTGTGGTCGTTCTCCTGTGAATCTAAATTTTCAAATACGACGCATACGTGATAGTTAATTGTAAAGTTCAGGGCCTCCTAATGACGATGGAATACACAAATTGCGTCGAGATTCAATCTATCGTCCTCCAGCCGACTTGTCTCCAAGGCTCTATTGCTGCCTCGGGCACCTTATTGTCGTTCTCCTGTGAGTCTAGAATTACGAATCCGACGCATAACTGACAGTGAATTGTAACGCTCAGCGTCTCGTATTGACGATGGAATACTCAAATTGCGTCGAGATTCAATACATCGGCCTCGAGCCGACTTGTCTCCATGGGGACATTGCTGCCTCGGGCACCATATGGTCCGTCTCCTGTGAGTCTAGATTTTAGAATCCGACGCAAAAATGGTAGTTAATTGTAACGTTCAACCCCTCCTAATGACGATGGAACACTAAAATTGCGTCGAGAGTCAATACATCGTCCTCCAGCCGACTTGTCTACAATGGGATATTGCTGCCTCGGGCTCCATGTGGTCCGTCTCCTGTGAGCCTAGGTTTTCGACTCCGACGTGAAACTGATAGTTAATTGTAAAGTTCAGGGCTTCCTAATGACGATGGAACACTCAAATTGCGTCGAGATTCAATACATCGTCCTACAGCCGGCTTGTGACCAAGGCGATATCTCTGCCTCGTTCACCACATGGTCCGTCTGCGGTGATTCTACATTTTCGTATCCGACGCAAAACTGATAGTAAATTGTACCGCTCATGGCCTCCTAATGACAATGGATTACTCAAATTGCGTCGCGATTCAATACACCGTCCTCCAGCCGACTTCTCTCCATGGGGATAATGCTGCCTCGGGCACTTTATGCTCGTTCGCCTGTGAGTCTAGATATTCGAATCCGACTCCAAACGGATTGTTAATTGTAACGTTCCGGGCTTCCTAATGACGATGGAACACTCAAGTTGCGTCGAGATTCAATACATCGTCATTCAGCCGATTTGTCTCCAGGGGTCTATTGCTGCCTCGGGCACCTTATGGTCGTTCCACTGTGAGTCTAGATTTTAGAATCCGACGCAAAACTGATAGTTAATTGTAATGTTCAGGGCCTCCTAATGACGATGGAACACTCAAATTGCGTCGAGATTCAATATATCGTCCTCCAGCCGACTTCTCTCCATGGGGATAATGCTGCCTCGGGTAACTCATGGTCGTTCACCTGTGAGTATAGATTTTCGAATCCGACGCGAAACTGATTGTTAATTGTAACGTTCAGGGCTTCCGAATGCCGATAGAACACTCAAATTGCGGTGAGATTCAATACATCGTCCTTCAGCCGACTTGTCTCCAAGAGTCTATTGCTGTCTCGGACACCTTATGGTCGTTCTCCTGTGCGTCTAGATTTTCGAATCCGAAGCAAAACTGATAGTTAATTGCAACGTTTAGGGCCTCCGAATGACGATGGAACACTCAAATTGCGTCGAGATTCAATACATCGTCCTTCAGCCGACTTGTCTCCAAGGCTCTATTGCTGCGTCGGGCACCTTATGGTCGTTCTCCTGTGAGTCTAGAATTTCGCATCCGACGCATAACTGATAGATAGTTGCAACATTCAGCACCTCCAAATGACGATGGAACACTCAAATTGCGTCGAGATTCAATACATCGTACTTCAGCCGACTTGTCTCCAAGAGTCTATTGCTGCCTCGGACACCTTATGGTCGTCCTCCTATGAGTCTAGATTTTCGGATCCGAAGCAAAACTGGTAGTTAATTGTAACGTTCGGGGCCTCCTAATGTCGATGGAACACTTAAATTGCGTCGAGATTCAATACATCGTCCTTCAGCCGACTTGTCTCCAAATGTCTATTGCTGCCTCGGACACCTTATGGTCGTTCTCCTGTGAGTCTAGATTTTCGAATCCGAAGCAAAACTGATAGTTAATTGTAACGTTCGGTGCCTCCTAATGACGATGGAACACTCAAATTGCGTCGAGATTCAATACATCGGCCTCGAGCCGACTTGTCTCCAAGGGGACATTGCAGCCTCGGGCACCAAATGGTGCGTCTCCTGTGAGTCTAGATTTTCGCTTCCGATGCGAAACTGATAGTTAATTGTAATGTTCAGGGCCTCCTAATGACGATGGAACACTCAAATAGCGTCGAGATTCAATATATCGTCCTGTAGCCGACATTTCTCCAAGTTTCTATTGCTGCCTCGGGCACCTTATGGTCGTTCTACTGTGAGTCTCGATTTTTGAATCCGACGCAAAGCTGAACGTTAATTGCAACGTTCAGGGCCTCCTAATCACGATGGAACACTCAAATTGCGTCGAGATTCAATACATCGTCATTCTGCCGATTTTTCTCCAAGGGTATATTGCTGCCTCGGGCACCTTATGGTCTTTCCCCTGTGAGTCTAGATTTTAGTATCCGAAGCAAAACTGATAGTTAATTGTAATGTTCAGAGCCTCCTAATGACAATGGAACACTCAAATTGCGTCGAGATTCAATTCACCGTCCTTCAGCCGACTTGTCTCCAAAGGTCTATTGCTGCCTCGAGCATCTTATGGTCGTTCTCCTGTGAGTCTAGATTTTCGAAACCGACGCTAAAATGATAGTTAATTGTAAATTTCAGCACCTCCTAATGACGATGGAACACTCAAATTGCGTCGAGATTCAATACATCGTCCTCCAGCCGACTGTCTCCAAGGGTCTATTGCTGCCTCGGGCACCTTATGGTCGTTCCCCTGTGAGTCTAGATTTTCGAATCCGACGCATAACTGATAGTTAATTGTAACGCTCAGCGCCTCCTAATGACGATGGAACACTCAAATTGCGTCGAGAATCAATACATCGTCCTCCAGCCGACTTGTCTCAAGGGGATATTGCTGCCACGGGCACCATTTGGTCCGTCTCCTGTGAGTCACGAATTTCGAATCCGACGCGAAACTGATAGTTAATTGTAACATTCAGGGCCTCCTAATGACGATGGAACACTCAAATTGCGTCAAGATTCAATACATCGTCCTTCAGCCGACGTGTCTCCAAGGTTCTATTGCTGCGTCGGGCACCTTATGGTCGTTCTCCTGTGAGTGTAGATTTTCGAATCCGACGCATAACTGATAGTTAATTGCAACGTTCAGCACCTCCAAATGACGATGGAACACTCAAATTGCGTCGAGATTCAATACATCGTCCTTCAGCCGACTTGTCTCCAAGAGTCCATTGCAGCCTCGGACACCTTATGGTCGTCCTCCTGTAAGTCTAGATTTTCGGATCCGAAGCAAAACTGATAGATAATTGTAACGTTCATGGCCTCCTAATGACGATGGAACACTCAAATTGCGTCGAGATTCAATACATCGTAATTTAGTCGACTTGTCTCCAAGGTTCTATTGCTGCCTCGGGCACCTTATGGTCGTTCTCATGTGTGTCTCGATTTTCGAATCCGACGCAAAACTGCTAGTTAATTGCAACGTTCAGGGCCTCTTAATGACGATGGAACACTCAATTTGCGTCGAGATTCAATACATCGGCCTCTAGCGGACTTGTCTCCGAGGGGACATTGCTGCCTCGGGCACCAAATGGTGCGTCTCCTGTGAGTCTCGATTTTCGATTCCGATGCGAAACTGGTAGTTAATTGTAATGTTCAGGGCCTCCTAATGACGATGGAACACTCAAATAGCGTCGAGATTCAATATATCGTCCTGCAGCCGACCTGTCTCCAATTTTCTATTGCTGCCTCGGGCACCTTATGTTCGTTCTACTGTGAGTCTCGATTTTTTAATCCGACGCAAAACTGAACGTTAATTGCAACGTTCAGGGCCTCCTAATCACGATGGAACACTCAAATTGCGTCAAAATTCAATACATCGTCATTGTCGATTTTTTTCCAAGGCTATATTGCTCTCTCGGGCAACTTATGGTCTTTCCCCTGTGAGTCTAGATTTTAGAATCCGAAGCAAAAATGATAGTTAATTGTAATGTTCAGAGCCTCCTAATGACGATGGAACACTCAAATTGCGTCGAGAGTCAATACATCGTCCTCCAGCCGACTTCTCTCCATGGGGATAATGCTGCCTCGGGCACTTTATGCTCGTTCGCCTGTGAGTGTAGATATTCGAATCCGACTCGAAACGCATTGTTAATTGTAACGTTCCGGGCTTCCGAATGCCGATAGAACACTCAAATTGCGGTGAGATTCAATACATCGTCCTTCAGCCGACTTGTCTCCAAGAGTCTATTGCTGCCTCAGACACCTTATGGTCGTTCTCCTGTGCGTCTACGTTTTCGAATCCGAAGCAAAACTGATAGTTAATTGCAACGTTTGGGGCCTCCGAATGACGATGGAACACTCAAATTGCGTCGAGATTCAATACATCGTCCTTCAGCCGACTTGTCTCAAAGGTTCTATTGCTGCGTCGGGCACCTTATTGTCGTTCTCCTGTGAGTCTAGAATTTCGCATCCGACGCATAACTGATAGATAGTTGCAACATTCAGCACCTCCAAATGACGATGGAACACTCAAATTGCGTCGAGATTCAATACATCGTACTTCAGCCGACTTGTCTCCAAGAGTCTATTGCTGCCTCGGACACCTTGTGGTCGTCCTCCTGTGAGTCTAGATTTTCGGATCCGAAGCAAAACTGATAGTTAATTGTAACGTTCGCGGCCTCCTAATGTCGATGGAACACTTAAATTGCGTCGCGATTCAATACATCGTCCTTCAGCCGACTTGTCTCCAAATGTCTATTGCTGCCTCGGACACCTTATGGTCGTTCTCCTGTGAGTCTAGATTTTCAAATCCGAAGCAAAACTGATAGTTAATTGTAACGTTCGGTGCCTCCTAATGACGATGGAACACTCAAATTGCGTCGAGATTCAATACATCGGCCTTGAGCCGACTTGTCTCCAAGGGGACATTGCAGCCTCGGGCACCAAATGGTGCGTCTCCTGTGAGTCTAGATTTTCGCTTCCGATGCGAAACTGATAGTTAATTGTAATGTTCAGGGTCTCCTAATGACGATGGAACACTCAAATAGCGTCGAGATTCAATATATCGTCCTGTAGCCGACCTTTCTCCAAGTTTCTATTGCTGCCTCGGGCACCTTATGGTCGTTCTACTGTGAGTCTCGATTTTTGAATCCGACGCAAAGCTAAACGTTAATTGCAACGTTCAGGGCCTCGTAATCACGATGGAACACTCAAATTGCGTCGAGATTCAATACATCGTCATTCTGCCGATTTTTCTCCAAGGGTATATTGCTGCTTCGGGCACGTTATGGTCTTTCCCCTGTGAGTCTAGATTTTAGTATCCGAAGCAAAACTGATAGTTAATTGTAATGTTCAGGACCTCCTAATGACGATGGAACACTCAAATTGCGTCGAGATTCAATTCATCGTCCTTCAGCCGACTTGTCTCCAAAGGTCTATTGCTGCCTCGGACACCTTATGGTCGTCCTCCTGTGAGTCTAGATTTTCGGATCCGAACCAAAACTGATAGTTAATTGCAACGTTCAGGGCCTCTCAATGACGATGGAACACTCAATTTGCGTCGAGATTCAATCTATCGGAATCGAGCCGACTTGTCTCCAAGGGGACATTGCTGCCTCGGGCACCAAATTGTGCGTCTCCTGTGAGTCTAGATTTTCGATTCCGTTGCGAAACTGATAGTTAATTGTAATGTTCAGGGCCTCCTAATGACGATGGAACACTCAAATAGCGTCGAGATTCAATATATCGTCCTGCAGCCGACCTGTCTCCAAGTTTCTATTGCTGCCTCGGGCACCTTATGGTCGTTCTACTGTGAGTCTCGATTTTTGAATCCGACGCAAAGCTAAACGTTAATTGCAACGTTCAGGGCCTCGTAATCACGATGGAACACTCAAATTGCGTCAAAATTCAATACATCGTCATTCTGCCGATTTTTCTCCAAGGCTATATTGCTGCCTCGGGCAACTAATGGTCTTTCCCCTGTGAGTATAGATTTTAGAATCCGAAGCAAAACTGATAGTTAATTGTAATGTTCAGAGCCTCCTAATGACGGTGGAACACTCAAATAGCGTCTAGATTCAATACATCGGCCTCCAGCTGACTTGTCTCCATGGGGAATTGCTGCCTCGGGCACCATATGGTCCGTCTCCTGTGAGCCTAGATTTTCGATTCCGATGCGAAACTGATAGTTAATTGTAATGTTCAGGGCCTCCTAATGACGATGGAACACTCAAATTGCGTCGAGGTTCAGTACATCGTCCTCCAGCCGACTTGTCTCCAAGGGGTATTGCTGCCTCGGACACCATATGGTCCGTCTCCTGTGAGTCTAAATTTTCGAATCCGACGCAAATATGATAGTTAATTGTAACGTTCAGCGCCTCCTAATGACGATGGGACACTCAAATTGCGTCGAGAGTCAATACATCGTCTTCCAGCCGACTTGTCTACAAGGGGATATTGCTGCCTCAGGCTCCATGTGGACCGTGTCCTGTGAGTATAGATTTTCGAATCCGACGCGAAACTGATAGTTAATTGTAACAGTCAGGGCCTCCTAATGACGATGGAACACTCAAATTGCGTTGAGATTCAATACATCCCCCTCCAGCCGACTTGTCTCCAAATGTCTATTGCTGCCTCGGGGACCTTGTGGTCGTTCTCCTGTGAGTCTAGATTTTCGAATCCGACGCATAACTGATAGTTAATTGTAAAGTTCAGGGCCTCCTAATGACGATGAAACACTCAAATTGCGTCGAGATTCAATACATCGTCCGCCAGCCGACTTGTCTCCAAGGGCATATCGCTGCCTCGGACACCACATGGTCCGTCTCTGTTGATTCTACATTTTCGAATCCGACGCAAGACTGATAGTTAATTGTAACGTTGAGGGCCTCCTAATGACGATGGAACACTCAAATTGCGTCGAGGTTCAATACATCGTCCTCCTGCCGACTTGTCTCCAATGGGTATTGCTGCCTTGGGCACCATATGGTCCTTCTCCTGTGAGTCTAGATTTTCGAATCCGACGCATAACTGATAGTTAATTGCAACGTTCAGCACCTCCAATTGACGATGGAACACTTAAATTGCGTCGAGATTCAATACATCGTCCATCAGCCAACTTGTCTCCAAGAGTCCATTGCAGCCTCGGACACCTTATGGTCGTCCTCCTGTAAGTCTAGATTTTCGGATCCGAAGCAAAACTGATAGATAATTGTAACGTTCATGGCCTCCTAATGACGATGGAACACTCAAATTGCGTCGAGATTCAATACATCGTAATTTAGCCGACTTGTCTCCAAGGTTCTATTGCTGCCTCGGGCACCTTATGGTCGTTCTCATGTGTGTCTCGATTTTCGAATCCGACGCAAAACTGCTAGTTAATTGCAACGTTCAGGGCCTCTTAATGACGATGGAACACTCAATTTGCGTCGAGATTCAATACATCGGCCTCTAGCGGACTTGTCTCCAAGGGGACATTACTGCCTCGGGCACCAAATGGTGCGTCTCCTGTGAGTCTCGATTTTCGATTCCGATGCGAAACTAGTAGTTAATTGTAATGTTCAGGGCCTCCTATTGACGATGTAACACTCAAATAGCGTCGAGATTAAATATATCGTCCTGCAGCCGACCTGTCTCCAATTTTCTATTGCTGCCTCGGGCACCTTATGGTCGTTCTACTGTGAGTCTCGATTTTTTAATCCGACGTAAAACTGAACGTAAATTGCAACGTTCAGGGCCTCCTAATCACGATGGAACACTCAAATTGCGTCAAAATTCAATACATCGTCATTCTGTCGATTTTTCTCCAAGGCTATATTGCTCTCTCGGGCAACTTATGGTCTTTCCCCTGTGAGTCTAGATTTTAGAATCCGAAGCAAAAATGATAGTTAATTGTAATGTTCAGAGCCTCCTAATGACGATGGAACACTCAAATTGCGTCGAGAGTCAATACATCGTCTTCCAGCCGACTTGTCTACAAGGGGATATTGCTGCCTCAGGCTCCATGTGGACCGAGTCCTGTGAGTATAGATTTTCGAATCCGACGCGAAACTGATAGTTAATTGTAACAGTCAGGGCCTCCTAATGACGATGGAACCCTCAAATTGCGTCGAGATGCAATACATCGGCCTCCAGCCGACTTGTCTCCAAATGTCTATTGCTGCCTCGGGGACCTTGTGGTCGTTCTCCTGTGAGTCTAGATTTTCGAATCCGACGCATAACTGATAGTTAATTGTAAAGTTCAGGGCCTCCTAATGACGATGAAACACTCAAATTGCGTCGAGATTCAATACATCGTCCGCCAGCCGACTTGTCTCCAAGGGCATATCGCTTCCTCGGGCACCACATGGTCCGTCTCCGTTGATTCTACATTTTCGAATCCGACGCAAAACTGATAGTTAATTGTAACGTTGAGGGCCTCCTAATGACGATGGAACTCTCAAATTGCGTCGAGGTTCAATACATCGTCCTCCTGCCGACTTGTCTCCAATGGGTATTGCTGCCTTGGGCACCATATGGTCCTTCTCCTGTGAGTCTAGATTTTCGATTCCGACGTGAAACTGATAGTTAAATGTAACGTTCAGAGCCTCCTAATGACGATGGAACACTCAAATTGCGTCGAGGTTCAATACATCGTCCTCCTGCCGACTTGTCTCCAATGGGTATTGCTGCCTCGGGCACCATATGGTCCGTCTTCTGTGAGTATAGATTTTCGAATCCGACTCTAAAATGATAGTTAATTGTAAATTTCAGCACCTCCTAATGACGATGGAACACTCAAATTGCGTCGAGATTGAATACATCAGCCTTCAGCCGACTTTTCTCCAAATGTCTATTGCTGCCTCGGGCACCTTATGTTCGTTCCCCTGTGAGTCTAGATTTTCGAATCCGACGCATAACTGATAGTTAATTGTAACGCTCAGCGCCTCCTAATGACGATGGAACACACAAATTGCGTCGAGAATCAATACATCGTCCTCCAGCCGACTTGTCACAAGGGGATATTGCTGCCTAGGGCACCATTTGGTCCGTCTCCTGCGAGTCACGAATTTCGAATCCGTCGCGAAACTGATAGTTAATTGTAACATTCAGGGCCTCCTAATGACGATGGAACACTCAAATTGCGTCAAGATTCAATACACCGTCCTTCAGCCGACGTGTCTCCAAGGTTCTATTGCTGCGTCGGGCACCTTATGGTCGTTCTCCTGTGAGTCTAGATTTTCGAATCCGACGCATAACTGAGAGTTAATTGCAACGTTCAGCACCTCCAAGTGACGATGGAACACTCAAATTGCGTCGAGATTCAATACATCGTCCTACAGCCGACTTGTCTCCAAGAGTCTATTGCAGCTTTGGACACCTTATGGTCGTCCTCCTGTGAGTCTAGATTTTCGGAACCGATGCAAAACTGATAGTTAATTGCAACGTTCATGGCCTCCTAATGACGATGGAACACTCAAATTGCGTCGAGATTCAATACATCGTCCATTAGCCGACTTGACTCCAAGGTTCTACTGCTGCCTCGGGCACCTTATGGCCGTTCTCATGTGTGTCTCGATTTTCGAATCCGACGCAAAACTGCTAGTTAATTGCAACGCTCAGGGCCTCTTAATGACGATGGAACACTCAATTTGCGTCGAGATTCAATACATCGGCCTCGAGCGGACTTGTCTCCAAGGGGACATTGCTGCCTCGGGCACCAAATGCTGCGTCTCCTGTGAGTCTCGATTTTCGATTCCGATGCGAAACTGATAGTTAATTGTAATGTTCAGGGCCTCCTAATGACGATGGAACACTCAAATTGCGTAGAGATTAAATATATAATCCTGCAGCCGACCTGTCTCCAAGTTTCTATTGCTGCCTCGGGCACCTTATTGTCGTTCTCCTGTGAGTCTAGATTTTCGAATCCGACGCATAACTGATAGTTAATTGTAACGTTCAGGGCCTCCTAATGACGATGAAACATTCAAATTGCGTCGAGATACAATACATCGTCCTCCACCCGATTTGTCTCCAAGGGCATATCGCTGCCTCGGGCACAATATGGTCCGTCTCCGTTGATTCTACATTTTCGAATCCGACGCAAAACTGATAGTTAATTGTAACGTTCAGGGCCTCCTAATGACGATGGAACACTCAAATTGCGTCGAGGTTCAATACATGGTCCTCCAGCCGACTTGTCTCCAAGGGGTATTGCTGCCTCGGGCACCATATGGTCCGTCTCCTGTGAGTCTAAATTTTCGAATCCGACGCAAAAATGATAGTTAATTGTAACGTTCAGCGCCTCCTAATGACGATGGAACACTCAAATTGCGTCGAAAGTCAATACATCCTCTTCCAGCCGACTTGTCTACAAGGGGATATTGCTGCCTCAGGCTCCATGTGGACCGTGTCCTGTGAGTAAAAATTTTCGAATCCGACGCGAAACTGATAGTTAATTGTAACGTTCAGGGCCTCCTATTGACGATGGAACACTCAAACTGCGTCGAGATTCAATACATCGGCCTCCAGCCGACTTGTCTCCAAATGTCTATTGCTGCCTCGGGGACCTTGTGGTCGTTCTCCTGTGAGTCTAGATTCTCGAATCCGACGCAAAACTGATAGTTAATTGTAACGTTCAGGGCCTCCTAATGACGATGGGGCACTCAAGTTGCGTCGCGATCCAATACATCGTGTTCCAGCAGACTTCTCACCAAGAGGCTGTTGCTGCCTCGGGCACCTTATGATCGTTCTCCTTTGAGTCTCGATTTTCTAATCCGACGCAAAACTGATAGTTAATTGCAACGTTCAGTGCCTCCTAATGACGATGGAACTCTCAAATTGCGTCGAGGTTCAATACATCGTCCTCCTGCTGACTTGTCTCCAATGGGTATTGCTGCCTCGGACACCATATGGTCCTTCTCCTGTGAGTCTAGATTTTCGATTCCGACGCGAAACTGATAGTTAAATGTAACGTTCAGGGCCTCCTAATGACGATGGAACACTTAAATTGCGTCGAGGTTCAATACATCGTCCTCCTGCCGACTTGTCTCCAATGGGTATTGCTGCCTCGGACACCATATGGTCCTTCTCCTGTGAGTCTAGATTTTCGATTCCGACGCGAAACTGATAGTTAAATATAACGTTCAGCGCCTCCTAATGACGATGGAACACTCAAATTGCGTCGAGATTCAATACATCGTCCTCCAGCCGACTTGTCTCAAGGGGATGTTGCTGCCTCGGGCACCTTATGATCGTTCTCTTGTGAGTCTCGATATTCTAATCCGACGCAAAACATATAGTTAATTGCAACTTTCAGGGCCTCCTCATGACGATGGAACACTCAAATTGCGACGAGGTTCAATACATCGTCCTCCTGCCGACTTGTCTCCAATGGGTTTTGCCTTCTCGGGCACCATATGATCCTTCTCCTGTGAGTCTAGATTTTCGATTCCGACGCGACACCGATAGTTAATTGTAACGTTCAGTGCCTCCTAATGACGATGCAGCACTCAAATTGCGTCGAGGTTCAATACATCGTCCTCCAGCCGACTTGTCTACAAGGGGATACTGCTGCCTCGGGCTCCATGTGGTCCGTCTCCTGTGTGTCTAGATTTTCGAATCTGACGCGAAACTGATAGTTAATTGTAACGTTCAGGGCCTCCTAATGACGATGGAACACTCAAATTGCGTCGAGATTCAATACATCGTCCTCCAGCCGACATCTCTCCATGGGGATAATGCTGCCTCGGGCACCTTATGGTCGTTCTCCAGTGAGTCTAGATTTTCGAATCCGACGCGAAATTGAGTGTTATTTGTAACGTTCAGGGCTTCCTAATGACGATGGAACACTCAAATTGCGTCGAGAGTCAATACATCGTCCTGCAGCCTACTTGTCTCCAAGGGGTATTGCTGCCTCGGGCACCATATGGTCCGTCTCCTGTGAGCCTAGATTTTCGAATCCGACCCAAAAATGGTAGTTAATTGTAACGTTCAGCGCCTCCCAATGACGATGGAACACTCAAATTGCGTCGAGAGTCAATACTTCGTCCTCCAGCCGACTAGTCTACAAGGGGATATTGCTGCCTCTGGCTCCATGTGGTCCGTGTCCTGTGAGTCTAGATTTTCGAATCTGACGCGAAACTGATAGTTAATTGTAACGTTCAGGGCCTCCTAATGGCGATGGATCACTCAAATTGCGTCGAGATTCAATACATCGACCTCCAGCCGACTTGTCTCCAAATGTCTATTGCTGCCTCGGGGACCTTGTGGTCGTTCTCCTGTGAGTCTAGATTTTCGAATCCGACGCATAACTGATAGTTAATTGCAACGTTCAGGGCCTCCTCATGACGATGGAACACTCAAATTGCGACGAGGTTCAATACATCGTCCTCCTGCCGACTTGTCTCCAATGGGTTTTGCTGCCTCGGGCACCGTATGTTCTTTCTCCTGTGAGTCTAGATTTTCGATTCCGACGCGACACCGATAGTTAATTGTAACGTTCAGGGCCTCCTAATGACGATGCAGCACTCAAATTGCGTCGAGGTTCAATACATCGTCCTCCAGCCGACTTGTCTCCAAGGGGTATTGCTGCCTCGGGCACCATATGGTCAGTCTCCTGTCAGTCTAGATTTTCGTATTCGACGCTAAAATGATAGTTAATTGTAACGTTCAGGGCCTCATAATGTCAATGGAACACTCAAATTGCGTCGAGGTTCAATACATCGTCCTCCTGCCGACTTGTCTCCAAAGGGTATTGCTGCCTCTGGCACCATATGGTCCGTCTCCTGTGAGTCTAGATTTTCGAATCCGACTCTAAAATGATAGTTAATTGTAAATTTCAGCATCTTCTAATGACGATGGAAGACTCAAATTGCGTCGAGATTGAATACATCAGCCTTCAGCCGACTTGTCTCCAAATGTCTATTGCTGCCTCGGGCACCTTATGGTCGTTCCCCTGTGAGTCTAGATTTTCGAATCCGACGCATAACTGATAGTTAATTGTAACGCTCAGCGCCTCCTAATGACGATGGAACACACAAATTGCCTCGAGAATCAATACATCGTCCTCCAGCCGACTTGTCTCAAGGGGATATTGCTGCCTCGGGCACCATTTGGTCCGTCTCCTGTGAGTCACGAATTTCGAATCCGTCGCGAAACTGATAGTTAATTGTAACATTCAGGGCCTCCTAATGACGATGGAACACTCAAATTGCGTCAAGATTCAATACATCGTCCTTCAGCCGACGTGTCTCCAAGAGTCTATTGCAGCCTTGGACACCTTATGGTCGTCCTCCTGTGAGTCTAGATTTTCGGAACCGATGCAAAACTGATAGTTAATTGTAACGTTCATGGCCTCCTAATGACGATGGAACACTCAAATTGCGTCGAGATTCAATACATCGTCCATTAGCCGACTTGACTCCAAGGTTCTACTGCTGCCTCGGGCACCTTATGGTCGTTCTCATGTGTGTCTCGATTTTCGAATCCGACGCAAAACTGCTAGTTAATTGCAACGCTCAGGGCCTCTTAATGACGATGGAACACTCAATTTGCGTCGAGATTCAATACATCGGCCTCGAGCGGACTTGTCTCCAAGGGGACATTGCTGCCTCGGGCACCAAATGCTGCGTCTCCTGTGAGTCTCGATTTTCGATTCCGATGCGAAACTGATAGTTAATTGTAATGTTCAGGGCCTCCTAATGACGATGGAACACTCAATTAGCGTCGAGATTCAATATATCGTCCTGCAGCCGACCTGTCTCCAAGATTCTATTGCTGCCTCGGGCACCTTATTGTCGTTCTCCTGTGAGTCTAGATTTTCGAATCCGACGCATAACTGATAGTTAATTGTAACGGTCAGGGCCTCCTAATGACGATGAAACATTCAAATTGCGTCGAGATACAATACATCGTCCTCCACCCGATTTGTCTCCAAGGGCATATCGCTGCCTCGGGCACAATATGGTCCGTCTCCGTTGATTCTACATTTTCGAATCCGACGCAAAACTGATAGTTAATTGTAACGTTCAGGGCCTCCTAATGACGATGGAACACTCAAATTGCGTCGAGGTTCAATACATGGTCCTCCAGCCGACTTGTCTCCAAGGGGTATTGCTGCCTCGGGCACCATATGGTCCGTCTCCTGTGAGTCTAAATTTTCGAATCCGACGCAAAAATGATAGTTAATTGTAACGTTCAGCGCCTCCTAATGACGATGGAACACTCAAATTGCGTCGAGAGTCAATACATCCTCTTCCAGCCGACTTGTCTACAAGGGGATATTGCTGCCTCAGGCTCCATGTGGACCGTGTCCTGTGAGTATAGATTTTCGAATCCGACGCGAAACTGATAGTTAATTGTAACGTTCAGGGCCTCCTAATGACGATGGAACACTCAAACTGCGTCGAGATTCAATACATCGGCCTCCAGCCGACTTGTCTCCAAATGTCTATTGCTGCCTCGGGGACCTTGTGGTCGTTCTCCTGTGAGTCTAGATTCTCGAATCCGACGCAAAACTGATGGTTAATTGTAACGTTCAGGGCCTCCTAATGACGATGAAACATTCAAATTGCGTCGAGATACAATTCATCGTCCTCCAGCCGACTTGTCTCCAAGGGCATATCGCTGCCTCGGGCACCACATGGTCCGTCTCCGTTGATTATACATTTTCGAATCCGACGCAAAACTGATAGTTAATTGTAACGTTCAGGGCCTCCTAATGACGATGGGGCACTCAAGTTGCGTCGCGATCCAATACATCGTGTTCCAGCAGACTTCTCACCAAGAGGCTGTTGCTGCCTCGGGCACCTTATGATCGTTCTTCTTTGAGTCTCGATTTTCTAATCCGACGCAAAACTGATAGTTAATTGCAACGTTCAGTGCCTCCTAATGACGATGGAACTCTCAAATTGCGTCGAGGTTCAATACATCGTCCTCCTGCTGACTTGTCTCCAATGGGTATTGCTGCCTCGGACACCATATGGTCCTTCTCCTGTGAGTCTAGATTTTCGATTCCGACGCGAAACTGATAGTTAAATGTAACGTTCAGGGCCTCCTAATGACGATGGAACACTTAAATTGCGTCGAGGTTCAATACATCGTCCTCCTGCCGACTTGTCTCCAATGGGTATTGCTGCCTCGGACGCCATATGGTCCTTCTCCTGTGAGTCTAGATTTTCGATTCCGACGCGAAACTGATAGTTAAATATAACGTTCAGCGCCTCCTAATGACGATGGAACACTCAAATTGTGTCGAGATTCAATACATCGTCCTCCAGCCGACTTGTCTCAAGGGGATGTTGCTGCCTCGGGCACCTTATGATCGTTCTCTTGTGAGTCTCGATATTCTAATCCGACGCAAAACATATAGTTAATTGCAACGTTCAGGGCCTCCTCATGACGATGGAACACTCAAATTGCGACGAGGTTCAATACATCGTCCTCCTGCCGACTTGTCTCCAATGGGTTTTGCTGCCTCGGGCACCATATGTTCTTTCTCCTGTGAGTCTAGATTTTCGATTCCGACGCGACACCGATAGTTAATTGTAACGTTCAGGGTCTCCTAATGACGATGCAGCACTCAAATTGCGTCGAGGTTCAATACATCGTCCTCCAGCCGACTTGTCTCCAAGGGGTATTGCTGCCTCGGGCACCATATGGTCAGTCTCCTGTCAGCCTAGATTTTCGTATTCGACGCTAAAATGATAGTTAATTGTAACGTTCAGGGCCTCATAATGACAATGGAACACTCAAATGGCGTCGAGAATCAATACATCGTCCTCCAGCCGACTTGTCTACAGGGGGATATTGCTGTATCTGGCTCCATGTGGTCCGTCTCCTGTGTGTCTAGATTTTCGAATATGACGCGAAACTGATAGTTAATTGTAACGTTCAGGGCCTCCTAATGACGATGGAACACTCAAATTGCGTCGAGATTCAATACATCGTCCTCCAGCCGACATCTCTCCATGGGGATAATGCTGCCTCGGGCACCTTATGGTCGTTCTCCAGTGAGTCTAGATTTTCGAATCCGACGCGAAACTGAGTGTTATTTGTAACGTTCAGGGCTTCCTAATGACAGTGGAACACTCAAATTGCGTCGAGAGTCAATTCATCGGCCTCCAGCCTACTTGTCTCCAAGGGGTATTGCTGCCTCGGGCACCATATGGTCCGTCTCCTGTGAGCCTAGATTATCGAATCCGACCCAAAAATGGTAGTTAATTGTAACGTTCAGCGCCTCCCAATGACGATGGAACACTCAAATTGCGTCGAGAGTCAATACTTCGTCCTCCAGCCGACTAGTCTACAAGGGGATATTGCTGCCTCTGGCTCCATGTGGTCCGTGTCTTGTGAGTCTAGATTTTCGAATCCGACGCGAAACTGATAGTTAATTGTAACGTTCAGGGCCTTCTAATGGCGATGGATCACTCAAATTGCGTCGAGATTCAATACATCGACCTCCAGCCGACTTGTCTCCTAATGTCTATTGCTGCCTCGGGGACCTTGTGGTCGTTCTCCTGTGAGTCTAGATTTTCGAATCCGACGCATAACTGATAGTTAATTGTAAAGTTCAGGGCCTCCTAATGACGATGAAACACTCAAATTGCGTCGAGATTCAATACATCGTCCGCCAGCCGACTTGTCTCCAAGGTCATATCGCTTCCTCGGGCACCACATGTTCCGTCTTCGTTGATTCTACATTTTCGAATCCGACGCAAAACTGATAGTTAATTGTAACGTTGAGGGCCTCCTAATGACGATGGAACACTCAAATTGCGTCGAGGTTCAATACATCGTCCTCCTGCCGACTTGTCTCCAATGGGTATTGCTGCCTTGGGCACCATATCGTCCTTCTCCTGTGAGTCTAGATTTTCGATTCCGACGTGAAACTGATAGTTAAATGTAACGTTCAGGGCCTCCTAATGACGATGGAACACTCAAATTGCGTCTTGGTTCAATACATCGTCCTCCAGCCGACTTGTCTACAAGGGGTATTGCTGCCTCGGGCACAATATGGTCCGTCTCCTGTGAGTCTAGTTTTTCGAATCCGACTCTAAAATGATAGTTAATTGTAAATTTCAGCACCTCCTAATGGCAATGGAACACTCAAATTGCGTCGAGATTGAATACATCAGCCTTCAGCCGACTTGTCTCCACATGTCTATTGCTGCCTCGGGCACCTTATGGTCGTTCCCCTGTGAGTCTAAATTTTCGAATCCGACGCAAAAATGATAGTTAATTGTAACGTTCAGCGCCTCCTAATGACGATGGAACACTCAAATTGCGTCGAGAGTCAATACATCCACTTCCAGCCGACTTGTCTACAAGGGGATATTGCTGCCTCAGGCTCCATGTGGACCGTGTCCTGTGAGTATAGATTTTCGAATCCGACGCGAAACTGATAGTTAATTGTAACGTTCAGGGCCTCCTAATGACGATGGAACACTCAAACTGCGTCGAGATTCAATACATCGGCCTCCAGCCGACTTGTCTCCAAATGTCTATTGCTGCCTCGGGGACCTTGTGGTCGTTCTCCTGTGAGTCTAGATTCTCGAATCCGACGCAAAACTGATAGTTAATTGTAACGTTCAGGGCCTCCTAATGACGATGAAACATTCAAATTGCGTCGAGATACAATTCATCGTCCTCCAGCCGACTTGTCTCCAAGGGCATATCGCTGCCTCGGGCACCACATGGTCCGTCTCCGTTGATTCTACATTTTCGAATCCGACGCAAAACTGATAGTTAATTGTAACGTTCAGGGCCTCCTAATGACGATGGGGCACTCAAGTTGCGTCGCGATCCAATACATCGTGTTCCAGCAGACTTCTCACCAAGAGGCTGTTGCTGCCTCGGGCACCTTATGATCGTTCTCCTTTGAGTCTCGATTTTCTAATCCGACGCAAAACTGATAGTTAATTGCAACGTTCAGTGCCTCCTAATGACGATGGAACTCTCAAATTGCGTCGAGGTTCAATACATCGTCCTCCTGCTGACTTGTCTCCAATGGGTATTGCTGCCTCGGACACCATATGGTCCTTCTCCTGTGAGTCTAGATTTTCGATTCCGACGCGAAACTGATAGTTAAATGTAACGTTCAGGGCCTCCTAATGACGATGGAACACTTAAATTGCGTCGAGGTTCAATACATCGTCCTCCTGCCGACTTGTCTCCAATGGGAATTGCTGCCTCGGACACCATATGGTCCTTCTCCTGTGAGTCTAGATTTTCGATTCCGACGCGAAACTGATAATTAAATATAACGTTCAGTGCCTCCTAATGACGATGGAACACTCAAATTGCGTCGAGATTCAATACATCGTCCTCCAGCCGACTTGTCTCAAGGGGATGTTGCTGCCTCGGGCACCTTATGATCGTTCTCTTGTGAGTCTCGATATTCTAATCCGACGCAAAACATATAGTTAATTGCAACGTTCAGGGCCTCCTCATGACGATGGAACACTCAAATTGCGACGAGGTTCAATACATCGTCCTCCTGCCGACTTGTCTCCAATGGGTTTTGCTGCCTCGGGCACCATATGTTCTTTCTCCTGTGAGTCTAGATTTTCGATTCCGACGCGACACCGATAGTTAATTGTAACGTTCAGGGCCTCCTAATGATGATGCAGCACTCAAATTGCGTCGATGTTCAATACATCGTCCTCCAGCCGACTTGTCTCCAAGGGGTATTGCTGCCTCGGGCACCATATGGTCAGTCTCCTGTCAGTCTAGATTTTCGTATTCGACGCTAAAATGATAGTTAATTGTAACGTTCAGGGCCTCATAATGACAATGGAACACTCAAATGGCGTCGAGAATCAATACATCGTCCTCCAGCCGACTTGTCTACAAGGGGATATTGCTGTATCGGGCTCCATGTGGTCCGTCTCCTGTGTGTCTAGATTTTCGAATCTGACGCGAAACTGATAGTTAATTGTAACGTTCAGGGCCTCCTAATGACGATTGAACACTCAAATTGCGTCGAGATTCAATACATCGTCCTCCAGCCGACATCTCTCCATGGGGATAATGCTGCCTCGGGCACCTTATGGTCGTTCTCCAGTGAGTCTAGATTTTCGAATCCGACGCGAAACTGAGTGTTATTTGTAACGTTCAGGGCTTCCTAATGACAATGGAACACTCAAATTGCGTCGAGAGTCAATTCATCGTCCTCCAGCCTACTTGTCTCCAAGGGGTATTGCTGCCTCGGGCACCATATGGTCCGTCTCCTGTGAGCCTAGATTTTCGAATCCGACCCAAAAATGGTAGTTAATTGTAACTTTCAGCGCCTCCCAATGACGATGGAACACTCAAATTGCGTCGAGAGTCAATACTTCGTCCTCCAGCCGACTAGTCTACAAGGGGATATTGCTGCCTCTGGCTCCATGTGGTCCGTGTCTTGTGAGTCTAGATTTTCGAATCCGACGCGAAACTGATAGTTAATTGTAACGTTCAGGGCCTCCTAATGGCGATGGATCACTCAAATTGCGTCGAGATTCAATACATCGACCTCCAGCCGACTTGTCTCCTAATGTCTATTGCTGCCTCGGGGACCTTGTGGTCGTTCTCCTGTGAGTCTAGATTTTCGAATCCGACGCATATCTGATAGTTAATTGTAACATTCAGGGCCTCCTAATGACGATGAAACATTCAAATTGCGTCGAGATACAATACATCGTCCTCCACCCGATTTGTCTCCAAGGGCATATCGCTGCCTCGGGCACAATATGGTCCGTCTCCGTTGATTCTACATTTTCGAATCCGACGCAAAACTGATAGTTAATTGTAACGTTCAGGGCCTCCTAATGACGATGGAACACTCAAATTGCGTCGAGGTTCAATACATGGTCCTCCAGCCGACTTGTCTCCAAGGGGTATTGCTGCCTCGGGCACCATATGGTCCGTCTCCTGTGAGTCTAAATTTTCGAATCCGACGCAAAAATGATAGTTAATTGTAACGTTCAGCGCCTCCTAATGACGATGGAACACTCAAATTGCTTCGAGAGTCAATACATCCTCTTCCAGCCGACTTGTCTACAAGGGGATATTGCTGCCTCAGGCTCCATGTGGACTGTGTCCTGTGAGTATAGATTTTCGAATCCGACGCGAAACTGATAGTTAATTGTAACGTTCAGGGCCTCCTAATGACGATGGAACACTCAAACTGCGTCGAGATTCAATACATCGGCCTCTAGCCGACTTGTCTCCAAATGTCTATTGCTGCCTCGGGGACCTTGTGGTCGTTCTCCTGTGAGTCTAGATTCTCGAATCCGACGCAAAACTGATAGTTAATTGTAACGTTCAGGGCCTCCTAATGACGATGAAACATTCTAATTGCGTCGAGATACAATTCATCGTCCTCCAGCCAACTTGTCTCCAAGGGCATATCGCTGCCTCGGGCACCACATGGTCCGTCTCCGTTGATTCTACATTTTCGAATCCGACGCAAAACTGATAGTTAATTGTAACGTTCAGGGCCTCCTAATGACGATGGAACACTCAAATTGCGTCGAGGTTCAATACATCGTCCTCCTGCCGACTTGTCTCCAATGGGTATTGCTGCCTTGGGCACCATATGGTCCTTCTCCTGTGAGTCTAGATTTTCGATTCCGACGTGAAACTGATAGTTAAATGTAACGTTCAGGGCCTCCTAATGACGATGGAACACTCAAATTGCGTCGTGGTTCAATACATCGTCCTCCAGCCGACTTGTCTACAAGGGGTATTGCTGCCTCGGGCACAATATGGTCCGTCTCCTGTGAGTCTAGATTTTCGAATCCGACTCTAAAATGATAGTTAATTGTAAATTTCAGCACCTCCTAATGACGATGGAACACTCAAATTGCGTCGAGATTGAATACATCAGCCTTCAGCCGACTTGTCTCCAAATGTCTATTGCTGCCTCGGGCACCTTATGGTCGTTCCCCTGTGAGTCTAGATTTTCGAATCCGACGCATAACTGATAGTTAATTGTAACGCTCAGCGCCTCCTTATGACGATGGAACACACAAAATGCGTCGAGAATCAATACATCGTCCTCCTGCCGACTTGTCTACAAGGGGATATTGCTGCCTCAGGCTCCATGTGGACTGTGTCCTGTGAGTATAGATTTTCGAATCCGACGCGAAACTGATAGTTAATTGTAACGTTCAGGGCCTCCTAATGACGATGGAACACTCAAACTGCGTCGAGATTCAATACATCGGCCTCCAGCCGACTTGTCTCCAAATGTCTATTGCTGCCTCGGGGACCTTGTGGTCGTTCTCCTGTGAGTCTAGATTCTCGAATCCGACGCAAAACTGATAGTTAATTGTAACGTTCAGGGCCTCCTAATGACGATGAAACATTCTAATTGCGTCGAGATACAATTCATCGTCCTCCAGCCGACTTGTCTCCAAGGGCATATCGCTGCCTCGGGCACCACATGGTCCGTCTCCGTTGATTCTACATTTTCGAATCCGACGCAAAACTGATAGTTAATTGTAACGTTCAGGGCCTCCTAATGACGATGGGGCACTCAAGTTGCGTCGCGATCCAATACATCGTGTTCCAGCAGACTTCTCACCAAGAGGCTGTTACTGCCTCGGGCACCTTATGATCGTTCTCCTTTGAGTCTCGATTTTCTAATCCGACGCAAAACTGATAGTTAATTGCAACGTTCAGTGCCTCCTAATGACGATGGAACTCTCAAATTGCGTCGAGGTTCAATACATCGTCCTCCTGCCGACTTGTCTCCAATGGGTATTGCTGCCTCGGACACCATATGGTCCTTCTCCTGTGAGTCTAGATTTTCGATTCCGACGCGAAACTGATAGTTAAATGTAACGTTCAGGGCCTCCTAATGACGATGGAACACTCAAATTGCGTCGAGGTTCTATACATCGTCCTCCTGCCGAATTGTCTCCAATGGGTATTGCTGCCTCGGACACCATATGGTCCTTCTCGTGTGAGTCTAGATTTTCGATTCCGACGCGAAACTGATAGTTAAATGTAACGTTCAGCGCCTCCTAATGACGATGGAACACTCAAATTGCGTCGAGATTCAATACATCGTCCTCCAGCCGACTTGTCTCAAGGGGATGTTGCTGCCTCGGGCACCTTATGATCGTTCTCTGGTGAGTCTCGATATTCTAATCCGACGCAAAACTGATAGTTAATTGCAACGTTCAGGGCCTCCTCATGACGATGGAACACTCAAATTGCGACGAGGTTCAATACATCGTCCTCCTGCCGACTTGTCTCCAATGGGTTTTGCTGCCTCGGGCACCATATGTTCCTTCTCCTGTGAGTCTAGATTTTCGATTCCGACGCGACACCGATAGTTAATTGTAACGTTCAGGGCCTCCTCATGACGATGCAGCACTCAAATGGCGTCGAGAGTCAATACATCGTCCTCCAGCCGACTTGTCTACAAGGGGATATTGCTGCCTCAGGCTCCATGTGGTCCGTCTCCTGTGTGTCTAGATTTTCGAATCTGACGCGAAACTGATAGTTAATTGTAACGTTCAGGGCCTCCTAATGACGATGGAACACTCAAATTGCGTCGAGATTCAATACATCGTCCTTCAGCCGACTTGTCTCCTAAGGTCTATTGCAGGCTCGGGCACCTTATGGTCGTTCTCCTGTAAGTCTAGATTTTAGAATCCGACGCAAAACTGATAGTTAATTAAAACGTTCAGGGCCTCCTAATGACGATGGAACACTCAAATTGCGTGGAGATTCAATACAGCGGCCACGAGCCGATTTGTGTCCAAGGGGACGTTGCTGCATCGGGCACCAAATGGTCCGTCTCCTGTGAGTCTAGATTTTCGATTCCGACGCGAAACCGATGGTTAATTGTAACGTTCAGGGCCTCCTAATGACGATGGAACTCTCAAATTGCGTCGAGGTTCAATACATCGTCCTCCAGCCGACTTGTCTCCAAGGGGTATTGCTGCCTCGGGCACCATATGGTCAGTCTCCTGTGAGTCTAGATTTTCGAATTCGACGCTAAAATGATAGTTAATTGTAACGTTCAGGGCCTCCTAATGACGAAGGAACACTCAAATTGTGTCGAGAGTCAATACATCGTGTTCCAGCGTCTTGTCTACATGGGGATATTGCTGCCTCGGGCTCCATGTGGTCCGTCTCCTGTGAGTCTAGTTTTTCGATTCCGATGCGAAACTGATAGTTAATTGTAACGTTCAGGGCCTCCTAATAACGATGGAACACTCAAATTGCGTCGAGATTCAATATATCGTAATGCAGCCGACTTGTCTCCAAGTTTGTATTGCTGCCTCGGGAACCTTATGATCTTTCACCTGTGAGTCTAGATTTTCGAACCCGACGCAAAACTGATAGTTAAATGTAACGTTCAGCGCCTCCCAATGACGATGGAACACTCAAATTGCGTCGAGAGTCAATACTTCGTCCTCCAGCCGACTAGTCTACAAGGGGATATTGATGCCTCTGGCTCCATGTGGTCCGTGTCCTGTGAGTCTAGATTTTCGAATCCGACGCGAAACTGATAGTTAATTGTAACGTTCAGGGCCTCCTAATGGCGATGGATCACTCAAATTGCGTCGAGATTCAATACATCGAACTCCAGCCGACTTGTCTCCAAATGTCTATTGCTGCCTCGGGATCCTTGTGGTCGTTCTCCTGTGAGTCTAGATTTTCGAATCCGACGCATAACTGATAGATAATTATAAAGTTCAGGGCCTCCTAATGACGATGAAACATTCAAATTGCGTCGAGATTCAATACATCGTGCTCCAGCCGACTTGTCTCCAAGGGCATATCCCTGCCTCGGGCACCACATGTTCCGTCTCCGTTGATTCTACATTTTCGAATCCGACGCAAAACTGATAGTTAATTGTAACGTTCAGGGCCTCCTGATGACGATGGGGCACTCTTATTGCGTCGCGATTCAATACATCGTCCTCCAGCCAACTTGTCTCCAATGGGTATTGCTGCCTCGGGCACCATATGTTCCTTCTCCTGTGAGTCTAGATTTTCGATTCCGACGCGAAACCGATAGTTAATAGTAACGTTCAGGGCGTCCTAATGACGATGGAACACTCAAATTGCGTCGAGATTCAATACATCGTCCTTCACCCGACTTGTCTCCAAGGTTCTATTGCTGCCTCGGGCACCTTATGGTCGTTCTCCTGTGAGTCTAGATTTTTGAATCCGAACCCTAACTGATAGTTATTTGCAACGTTCAGCGCCTCGTAATGACGATGGAACACTCAAATTGCTTCGAGAAGCAATACATCGTCATTCAAACCTACTTGTCTCCAAAGGTCTATTGCTCCCTCGGGCATCTTATGTTCGTTCTCCTGTGAGTCTAGATTTTAGAATCCGACGCAAAACTAATAGTTAATTGTAACGTTCAGGGCCTCCTAAAGACGATGGAACACTCAAATTGCGTCGAGATTCAATACATCGTCCTCCAGCCGACTTGTCTCCAAGGGGCCATTGCTGCCTCGGGCACCATATGGTCCGTCTCCTGTGAGTCTAGATTTTCGATTCCGATGCGAAACTGATAGTTCATTGTAACTTTCAGGGCCTCATAATGACGATGGAACACTCAAATTGCGGCGAGATTCAATAAATCGGCTTCCAGCCGACTTGTCTCTAAGGGTCCATTGCTGCCTCGGGCACCTTATGGTCGTTCTCCTGTGAGTCTAGATTTTCGAGTCCGACGCATAACTGATAGTTAATTGCAATGTTAAGCACCTCCTAATGACGATGGAACACTCAAATTGCGTCGAGATTCAATACATCGTCTGTAATTTTTCCTCCTCATATCTTTTTTTTTCTACGTAATTCTGTAGCTCTCAATTCGTACGAGCAATCAATCATTCATGATAGGAAATACAGTCATAGCTCAGTCACTCAAAATGATTCTGAAATTTTACTTGTTAGAATGAAATCAGGCGATGACTCTTCTTCTCTGCAGGCTCATGCTTTGCGGCAGTCTGCTAATCTGCACAAATAACATGCCTCGTAATTTTGGGAGCGTTGTATAATCAGTCGGGAAATCTCAGATCAAGCGGATATTTCGCACTGATGAAGTTTAACCTTCCGAAGAAGCAATGGAGCTCTTGGATTATTAAGTGCAGGTTCGTATCCAGTCTTTCGGAAGTCCCTTCTGATTAACAACTACGCTATATATCGATAAATATCATTATTTTTCAAATTTAAAATACACACCATTTACTTGAAGGAGCCATCTATATATATATTTCCATTTAATCGTACAGTTCATATCAGTTATCTTCTGTAATAAATCTCAATAATCAGATTACAGTTCTTCCAAACCAAGCACAGGCTAATCGGCACGAAGACAAACTCGGAAGCTCCCCTTTCTTTTTTTTTTTCTAACAACCACCAGAGAGAGTACTACAAAGAATACTTATGCGCTCATGGCATAGCTATTGTATGAACTACTTTTCGCATGGATTCTGCGAGTATGAAGATAGAAAATTTGTAAACGTCATTCAAGGGTAGAATTGTATCAGAATAATTCATCGAATATAAAGAGATATTACAATTGCCCCTCGCAGCGAGCAAAGTTAATGATAATACACTTTGCGAGCTAACAGAAAAAATTTGTTGGGTTGTTTATTCAAAAGAGGAATATTTTGAATTAGTAGAATTTTACTGTAGAGAGTATGGGTAACATGTTAAGACAATAAGTTACGGGAATACCTAAGCTGTAGCTTTTACATGTACCGGGGTATACCCGCATCCCGAGTACATAACCAGGAAAGATGTAGGTTGGTGTAATTACGAAAAAGCTCTACCCATTTGGGAACTTGCCTTCACAGGGAAACCCTGGAAAACCCGGAAGAATAGACCCCAGTTCAGGTATTAAAGAAGATAGGAAAGCCTAAATCCAGTAACTTTGAAATATATAGAAGCTCTATAGATTAGATCGAAGGAAAAGTGCCTCATAGCCAAAAAAAATTTTACAGTATTCCTCAAAAAAAAAATTTTCAAAATTCTTCTTTCGACGATGTAGCCGGCGATCTCGTTGTGAAGTCGATGGAACAGGAACACTGGGCACGGACACCGGGTAAGCGATTTAGGCGATGTACAGCGTTTGGTGGAGGCGGCACGGAGGACAGGCGATGGCTTATGATACAGGACAGAAGCTGGTAACGTGCCGTGGAAACAGGAAGATGATCTCAGGAACAGATGGTCAGGGACGTGAACATGAAACAGGTTTAAAGTGGAATAAGAAAAGGTTCTGAGTGAATAAATCCCTGGAAGAGAGTGGATTAAGCCAACGAAGTCCATATTTCATCGTTGAACTCAAAATCGGAGTGGATTCTTATATTCTTCCATCTGTACTAGACTGGAACATCCATCAGTCCTGACAATCGCGAATTTTTTTTTTGTAGTGCTCAATACCAAAGTTGTTTTGCATTACAACTGCTGATTGTCCAAAACATTGCCAATTAGACTGTGGGCATTTAAATTTTGTTGTAGCTCATATCGAATGTATCCCTCTCAAAAAAAATTTTATCAAATCTTCGTTTTGTTATAGTGCAGGTGGAAGTAGAGCATTGAATCTGTCCGAGGTTTGCTTTCAATTACGAAATTATGGATAAAATTTAAGTTTACACCTGATGAAAAATTTTAAACATAGCCATATGACACTGACTCCACAAAAGGAATAATTTGAAAAATTTTCATTATTCTTATAATTAATTGATTTATAGATCCACTTGCAAATAAATATCATTGATGATGACGTATGTTCGTTTATCAAATCATCCAATCGCAGAATCTTCTTCATCCTCTCATGAACATTTATGGAAATATATTTCAACAATTATGTCCATAATATGAAACACACAAACTGCTATTCTTAAAAAGTTAATTAAAATTCTTAAATTAATTCTCCTGGTAAAGAAGGCATAATGAAAAAATCTAAAAATTATAATAATTTTCTCTCGCGCAACCAGGGAGTTTCTTCAGTTGTTTGCAACAGTGACATTATCGACTGTTGCTTCATTTCACAGTTCGTTTGTTTTCTTGCGCGAACAGCGCACGTCATACACACAGCGTATTTACCTACATATCCCACACTGTTCAAGTTTCACACGCAATTCTCACATAAGTGCCGTGTCTTGAGGAAATGTAGATGCACTTTCATTGTATATCACTGTGGCTTCTGCTCATAGTCCACACTTACAAATGCTAGTAATTAACAAATTCTTCTACCTATCTTAAAATTTTTGTGCTGAAGTATCACAGGAGTAATCTCACTGTCTCTTAACCTATCACAGGAGTAATCTCACTGTCTCTTAACCTATCACAGGAGTAATCTCACTGTCTCTTAACCTACCACAGGAGTAATCTCACGTTCTCTTAACCTCTAGACAACATAAACTTCTTGATATTTATATACACATTCGACTCATAGTCAAATTCCACTCTAAATTCTTCTCCATATTTGGTATCACAGATCTACGATCCTTCACTAAATTTCTTAATATCATTATGTGGGAATAATCCCTTTATTCTTTTCGATTCGGGATATGCCAACAAGTATGATCCAGGATTTGGTATATTTACAATAACGTATGGTCCGGTATAAATAAGATTCCATTTCTTTACGTTCTTCATCAGTTTCGAGGAATGGATGTGTTGCCTCAATGAAACCTTTTCTCCAAGATGAAAAATCTGAATCCGATGAATCCGTTTATCATATGTCAATTTCCGTTGTATTGCCTTTTCAGTTAAATTGACAATTGCGAGTCAAGTCTTTTCCTCCCATTTTAAATTCTGGTCTTCATACTTTTCGTCCGTTGCCTCCAGGTTTTGGAACGACTAAGAGCGGAGAACAATATGGACTAGTTGATGGCTCAATCAAGTTCCATTCTAACATTCTATTTATCACCCTTTGAACGGATTGCTTTAAACGCCAGGGGATCGGATAGTGCGTGTAACAGTAAGTCTGATGTGGCTTCACTTGTAGGTGACAAATATACCCTTTAATAATTCCTGGTTTTTCATCAAAAATCTCTTCATATGCCCCAAACAAATAATGAAGCTGCTGCCTTCGTTCTCCGGTAAGCTGATTTGATTCACTAGCTTTTATCGTTGTTCTTTGGTTAAAGTCCTCTTGTTGTATCAAATCCTTTGAAAGCTCCTTCCAACGACCGTTTGTAGTGTCAATTAATTGAATTATGGCACCGCGACAATCTTTCTCATGCACAGTTTCCTTTCTATTTAAATCCAGTGCTATCTCTTCTCCATTTAATCTAAATTTAACTATTCCTTCCAAAAAATCAATCTGACAATCGTACTCCTGCATACTCCCAATACCAAGAATACAGTCCACTAATAACTTCTCCACTACAAGGAACGTGCATTTTATTGCTACATTTCCCATTTTCATCTCTAATTGTGTTTGTATTTTGACATTGGGAGAGCGTGCTCCAACAGCTCCGATGATTTTGCAGTTCTGTACTGGCAAAATTGGTACCTTCTTCTTCCTAATAATTCTCCGAAAAAGAGCGCCTGAGATGACATTGGCGGAAGCGGCGGTGTCTAATATCACATTCGTTGGAACTTCCTCTATTTCAACAAATACTTCCGATACCGGAACACTCGATCTGTCATTATGACAAGTTATTAAATCCTTTGTAAACTCTTCAGTCAACAGCTCACCATCATTATATCTTAACAATTGTAATTTTACTGTTTCGCCCCTAACAGATCCCCTGACCGCTCCTCCGGGGCACGATGCGGTCATGTTTAGTTTGACTGATTATTGGTCCGATTGGTATTTATCTCTTCAACTACTTCAGTGATTATCGGTTGTTGTGGTGAATTCGGTCTATATTGTCTTGCTTGGTTTGTGTAATTATTGTTGTTGTTCTGCTGGTGTTGGTAGAACTGTCCTGTGTTGCCATACATTGGATCATATCGATTAAAATTCCTACTGTTCCTAAAATAGCCCCTCGCTGCACCATTACTAAAGTTTCCATTATGGTAATAATTATTGTTTGCATTCTGTCCATTTCTAACTCTCCTCGGAGAGTGTAGTTGGTTATGATTATTGTTACTGCTACCATTACTGCCATTCCCATTCGAGTTGCAACTCGGATTCGCTTCTGTTACTCCTCTTTGATATGACATTTCTCTTGCCCTTTTATTGTCCTCCTCAATTATATCAATATGATCAAGCGTAGTCATAAATGAGTCTATATCCTTATCATTTATATATAACAGCTGATTCCTTATACTGGTGGGTAGTCTGGACTTGAGTATTCTAAGTATATCCGGCAAAGGAATCGGTACATCCCAATACAAAGATTTATTAATGTATTTCTCAAAATATCTCTTTAGAGATCCTCTAGAAAACGAGAAAGGCTCAGGATATAATACTTCCTGCCTAAGTCTTTCTTGTATTCCAGCAGACCAATATTTTGCTACAAAAGCCTGCTCAAATTCTTTGTAACATTTACAAGAAGATGTTTGTTCGGATGCCCACAGTGCTCCTGATCCTTGTATATATCTAGATACAAAACTAATCTTTTGCCATTCTGTCCAAGATCGTGGAAATAGACCTCTGAAACTTCGAATAAAGGCTACAGGATGAACATTCTTTTTGTCAGGGTTAAAGATTTGAAATTGTCTCTGTTTAATCATCTTCTCCTCAACGGTACTACGATTCCAAAAATCATCCTGTTCGTACTTTTCCCTGTGGCTCTCCGTTCTATCGAATCTAACTTGTGACGTTCCAGTTCTATCTACATCGGATCTTGTCGTGGACGGAATGTCACGCGCAGATTGAGAGTTTTGTTTCCTACTTCTCGGTGTTTCTAAATCCTCCTGCGAGAGATTTAGTGATCTTTCGATATTTTCTTTCCAACGCGAGAATTCTTCGCCAAGTTGTTCTCGAACTTCCTTTAACCCTTTGTTAAAAAAATTATCCTCGGAACTCTCTGAAATTGACTGTAAAGCTACTTTCACAGTTTCTTCTATCGTTTCCGAAGGAGAATTGTGCCGCTCTAATGTCATTTCTGAAAACTTTCCCGCAAGTACATTCATTCTATGTTCCACTGTCTCCTGTTTTTCCTTCACTTCGTCAAATTGCTTCTTTAGATTATCTTGGGATTCTGTTATTTCTGGTATCATAGCTACGGAGCACTGTATGTCCTCTTGAGCTTGTATTACTTGAGGAAACAGTTCTACTTGTTTTTGTATCGTGTCAATTTTGACGGATACATATTCGGTTAGTTCCGCTTTCAATTTACTATTGTTTTCTTGGCATTGTTGGCGGACCTGCTCAATTCGAGCAATAAGATTCTGTTCGGTCCTTTCTGCCTGTTCCTTTATTTCCTGTGTCTGGGTATTTAATCTCTGATCTAATTCGGTAAAGGTTGCTCTTAACTAATTTTGTAATTCTGTTTGATTTTCGGCTAGTTGATTTTTGAATTCATTTTGTATAACCGATAAGTCTCGTTTCACCTCCGCTTGGCCTTCGGCTAATAGAGACAACTGTTGCATAACAACAACTAATGTGTCCACAACAGTCTGATCAGCTGTTGTATGAATGTTTTCTGAACCAGCGGGATTATTTATATTGCTACCGCTAGCCACAACAGTCTCAGAATTGCTATCCGTGGCCTCTGCTTCTGTGCAAACAGCTGAAGGCTGTTGCACGTCTCGTTGCTGATTCAATGACATTTTAAATGCCGCTCTAATCAATACCATTAAATAACTGTCAATATCAGGTTCCAGTCACTAAATACAGTTTCAAATTTACTGTCGTAGACACACTTCACTTTCAAATTACTTCACAGATGGTATAAAGTTCAATGTCCAGATACGAAAATCACACAATATACAGTTCTACAATCTAACTACTATCTGGAAAAAAGTTCTTTCTAAATTGATTTCAAACTATTTTAACTACAGGATAAAAAAATTAGATTTCTCTGGCCTTGTTCTGTAGTCTCGGTATTGTCCAATAGTTGAAATCGTTTCTTGGTATCAGCAATCTTTTACTATGGGCACCGAATCTCTCATCAGATTAGTTACCTCTCGTTCTCGTTGGTTTTCATGAAACAAAAAATACATATATTATATAACAATCCTAGAGAGTCCTGTCACACTGGCGCCACTGTAATTTTTCCTCCTCATAACTTTTCTTTTCTACGTAATTCTGTAGCTCTCAATTCGTTCGAGCAATCAATCATTCATGATAGGAAATACAGTCATAGCTCAGTCACTCAAAATGATTCTGAAATTTTACTTGTTAGAATGAAATCAGGCGATGATTCTTCTTCTCTGCAGGCTCGTGCTTTGCGGCAGTCTGCTAATCTGCACAAATAAAATGCCGCGTAATTTTGGGAGCGTTGTATAATCAGTCGGGAAACCTCAGATCAAGCGGATATTTGGCTTTGATGAAGTTTAACCTTCCGAAGAAGCAATGGAGCTCTTGGATTATTAAGTGCAGGTTCGTATCCAGTCTTTCGGAAGTCCCTTCTGATTAACAACTACGCAATATATCGATAAATATCATTAATTCTCAAATTTAAAATACACACCATTTACTTGAAGGATCCATCTATATATATTTCCATTTAATCGTACAGTTCATATCAGTTATCTTCTGTAATAAATCTCAATAATCAGATTACAGTTCTTCCAAACCAAGCACAGGCTAATCGGCACGAAGACAAACTCGGAAGCTCCCCTTTCCCTTTTTTTTTTCTAACAACCACCAGAGAGAGTACTACAAAGAATACTTATGCGCTCATGGCATAGCTATTGTATGAACTACTTTTCGCATGGATTCTGCGAGTATGAAGATAGAAAATTTGTAAACGTCATTCAAGGGTAGAATTGTATCAGAATAATTCATCGAATATAACGAGATATTACATGTCCTCCAGCCGACTTGTCTCCATGGGTCTATTGCTGCCTCGGGCACCTTATGGTTGTTCTCCTGTGAGTCTAGATTCTCGAATCCGACGCAAAACTGATAGTTAATTGTAACGTTCAGGGCCTCCTAATGACGATGGAACACTCAAATTGCGTCGAGATTCAATACAGCGGCCACGAGCCGACTTGTGTCCAAGGGGACATTGCTACCTCGGGCACCAAATTGTCCGTCTCCTGTAAGTCTAGATTTTCGACTCCGATGCGAAACTGATAGTTAATTGTAACGTTCAGGGCCTCCTAATGGCGATGGAACACTCAAATTGCGTCGAGATTCAATACATCGGCCTCCAGCCAACTTGTCTCCAAGAGTCTATTGCTGCCTCGGACACCTTATGGTCGTTCTCCTGTGAGTCTAGATTCTCTAATCCGACGCAAAACTGGTAGTTAATTGTAACGTTCAGGGCCTCCTAATGACGATGGAACACTCAAATTGCGTCGAGATTCGATACAGCGGCCACGAGAAGACTTGTGTCCGAGGGGACATTGCTGCCTCGGGCACCAAATGGTCCGTCTCCTGTGAGTCTAGATTTTCGATTCCGATGCGAAACTGATAGTTAATTGTAACGTTCAGGGCCTTCTAATAACGATGGAACTCTCAAATTGCGTCGAGATTCAATATATCGTCCTGCAGCCGACTTGTCTCCAAGAGTCTATTGCTGCCTTGGGCACCTTATCATCTGTCTCCTGTGAGTCTAGATTTTCGAACCCGACGCAAAACTGATAGTTAATTGTAACATTCAGGGCCTCCTAATGACGATGGAATACTCAAATTGCGTCGAGATTAAATTCATCGTCCTCCAGCCAACTTCTCTCCATGGGGATAATGCTGCCTCGGGCACCTTATGGTCGTTCTCCTGTGAGTCTAGATTTTCGAATCCGACGCGAAACTGATTAATTGTAGCGTTCAGGGCTTCCTATTGACGATGGAACACTCAAATTGCGTCGAGAGTCAATACATCGTCCTCCAGCCGACTTGTCTCCAAGGCGTATTGCTGCCTCGGGCACCATATGCTCCGACTCCTGTGAGTCTAGATTTTCGAATCCGACGCAAAATTGATAGGTAATTGTAACGGTCAGCGCCTCCTAATGACGATGGAACACTCAAATTGCGTCGAGAGTCAATTCATCGTCCTCCAGCCAACTTGTCTACAAGGGGATATTGCTGCCTCTGGCTCCATGTGGTCCGTGTCCTGTGAGTCTAGGTTTTCGAATCTGACGCGAAACTGATAGTTAATTGCAACGTTCAGCGCCTCGTAATGACGATGGAACACTCAAATTGGGTCGAGATTCAATACATCGGCCTCCAGCCGACTTGTCTCCAAATGTCTATTGCTGCCTCGGGCACGTTATGGTCGTACTCTTGTGACTCTCGATTTTCGAATCCGACGCAAAACTGTTAGTTAATTGCAACGTTCAGGTCGTCCTAATGACGATGGAACACTCAAATTGCGTCGAGGTTCAATACATCGGCCACGAGCCGACTTGTCTATAAGGGGATATTGCTGCCTCTGGCTCCATGTGGTCCGTGTCCTGTGAGTCTAGATTTTCGAATCCGACGGGAAACTGATAGTTAATTGTAACGTTCAGGGCCTCCTAATGGCGATGGAACACTCAAATTGCGTCGAGATTCAATACATCCTCTTCCAGCCGACTTGTCTCCAAGGGTCTACTGCTGCCTCGAGCACCTTATGGTCGTGCTACTGTGAGTCTTGATTTTTGAATCCGACGCATAACTGATAGTTATTTGCAACGTTCAGCGCCACCTAATGACGATGGAACACTCAAATTGCGTCGAGATTCAATACATCGACCTCCAGCCGACTTGTCTCCAAATGTCTATTGCTGCCTCGGGGACCTTGTGGTCGTGCTCCTGTGAGTCTAGATTATCGAATCCGACGCATAACTGATAGTTAATTGTGAAGTTCAGGGCCTCCTAATGACGATGAAACATTCAAATTGCGTCGAGATTCAATAAATCGTCCTCCAGCCGATTTGTCTCCAAGGGCATATCGCTGCCTCGGGCACCACATGGTCCGTATCCGTTGATTCTACATTTTCGGATCCGATGGAATACTGATAGTTAATTGTAACGTTCAGGGCCTCCTAATGACGATGGGGCACTCAGATTGCGTCGCGATACAATACATCGTCCTCCAGCGGACTGGTCTCCAAGGTGATATTGCTGCCTCGGGAACCAAATGGTCCGTCTCCTATGAGTCTAGATTTTCGATTCCGATGCGAAACTGATAGTTAATTGCAACGTTCAGGGCCTCCTAATGACGATAGAATGCTCAAATTGCGTCGAGATTAAATACATCGTCCTCCAGCCGACTTCTCTCCATGGGGATAATGCTGCCTCGGGCACCTTATGGTCGTTCTCCTGTGAGTCTAGATTTTCAAATCCGACGCGAAACTGATTAATTGTAACGTTCAGGGCATCCTATTGACGATGGAACACTCAAATTGCGTCGAGAGTCAATACATCGTCCTCCAGCCGACTTGTCTCCAACGGGTATTGCTGCCTCAGGCACCATATGGTCCGACTCTTGTGAGTCTAGATTTTCGAATCCGACGCTAAAATGATAGTTAATTGTAACGTTCAGCGCCTCCTAATGACGATGGAACACTCAAATTGCGTCGAGATTCAATACATCGGCCTCCAGGCGACTTATCTCCAAGGGTCTATTGCTGCCTCGGGCACCTTATGGTCGTTCTCCTGTGGGTCTAGATTTTCGAATCCGACCCATAACTGATAGTTAATTGCAACGTTCAGCGCCTCGTAATGACGATGGAGCCCTCAAATTGGGTCGAGATTGAAAACATCGGCCTCAAGCCGACTTGTCTCCAAATGTCTATTGCTGCCTCGGGCACCTTATGGTCGTTCTCTTGTGAGTCTCGATTTTTGAATCCTACGCAAAACTGTTAGTTAATTGTAACGTTCAGGGTCTCCTAATGGCGATGGAACACTCAAATTGCGTCGAGATTCAATACATCGGCCTCCAGCCGAATTGTCTCCAAGGGTCTACTGCTGCCTCGAGCACCTTATGGTCGTTCTACTGTGAGTCTTGATTTTTGAGTCCGACGCATGACTGACAGTTATTTGCAACGTTCAGCGCCTCCTAATGACGATGGAACACTCAAATTGCGTCGAGATTCAATACATCGACCTCCAGCCGACTTGTCTCCAAATGTCTATTGCTGCCTCGGGGACATTGTGGTTGTTCTCCTGTGAGTCTAGATTTTCGAATCCGACGCTAAAATGATAGTTAATTGTAACGTTCAGCTCCTCCTAATGACGATGAAACATTCAAATGGCGTCGAGATTCAATACATCGTCCTCCAGCGGACTGGTCTCCAAGGTGATATTGCTGCCGCGGGCACCTTATGGTCCGTCTCCAGTGAGTCTAGATTATCGATTCCGACGAAAAACTGATAGTTAATTGTAACATTCAGGGCCTCCTAATGACGATGGAACACTCATATTGCGTCGCGATCGAATATATTGTCTTCCAGCCGACTTGTCTCCAAATGTCTATTGCTGCCTCGGGCACCATATGTTACTTCTCCTGTGAGTCTAGATTTTCGATTCCGACGCGAGACCGATAGTTAATTGTTACGTTCAGGGCCTCATAATGACGATGGAACACTCAAATTGCGTCGAGGTTCAATACATTGTCCTCCAGCCGACTTGTATCCAAGGGGTATTGCTGCCTCGGGCACCATATGGTCCGTCTCCTGTGAGTCAAGATTTTCGAATCCGACGCTAAAATGATAGTTAATTATAACGTTCAGGGCCTCCTAATGACGTTGGAACACTCAAATTGCGTCGAGAGTCAATACATCGTCCTTCAGACGACTTGTCTCCAAGGGTCTATTGCTGGCTCGGGCCCCTTTATGGTCGTTCTCCTGTGAGTCTAGATATTAGAATCCGACGCAAAACTGATAGTTAATTGTATCGTTCAGGGCCTCCTAATTACGATGGAACACTCAAATTGGGTGGAGATTCAATACATCGGCCTCCAGTCGACTTGTCTCCAAGGGGACATTGCTGCCTCAGGCACCATATCGTCCGTCTCCTGTGAGTCTAGATTTTCGAATCCGACGCAAAACTGATAGTTAATTGCAACGTTCAGGGCCTCCTAATGACGATGGAACACTCAAATTGCGTCGAGGTTTAATACATCGTCCTCCAGCCGACTTGTCTCCAAGGGGTAATGCTGCCTCGGGCACCATATGGTCCGTCTCCTGTGAGTCTAGATTTTCGAATCCGACGCAAAAATGATAGTTAATTGTAACGTTCAGCGCCTCCTAATAACGATGGAACACTCAAATTTCGTCGAGAGTCAATACATCGTCCTCCAGCCGACTTGTCTACAAGGGGATATTGCTGCCTCGGGCTCCATGTGGTCCGTGTCCTGTGAGTCTAGATTTTCGAATCCGGCGCGAAACTGATAGTTAATTGTAACGTTCAGGGCCTCCTAATGACGATGGATTACTCAAATTGCGTCGAGATTCAATACATCTGCCTCCTGCCGACTTGTCTCCAAGGGTCTATTGCTGCCTCGAGCACCTAATGGTCGTTCTCCTTTGAGTCTAGATTTTTGAATCCGACGCATAACTTATAGTTATTTGCAACGCTCAGCGCCTCGTAATGTCGATGGAACACTCAAATTGCTTCTAGAAGCAATACATCGTCATTCAAACCAACTTGTCTCCAAAGGTATATTGCTGCCTCGGGCACCTTATGGTCGTTCACCTGTGAGTCTAGATTTTAGAATCCGACGCAAAACTAATAGTTAATTGTAAAGTTCAGGGCCTCCTGTAGACGGTGGAACACTCAAATTGCGTCGAAGTTCAATACGTCGTCCTCCAGCCGACTTGTCTCCAAGGGGTATTGCTGCCTCGGGCACCATATGGTCCATCTCCAGTGAGTCTAGATTTTCGAATCCGACGCTAAAATAATAATTAATTGTAACGTTTAGGGCCTCCTAATGACGTTGGAACACTCAAATTGCGTCGAGAGTCAATACATCGTCCGCCAGCCGACTTGTCTACAAGGGGATATTGCTGCCTCGGGCTCCATGTGGTCCGCCTCCTGTGTGTCTAGATTTTCGATTCCGACGCGAAACTGACAGATAATTGTAACGTTCATTGCCTCCTAATGACGATGGAACACTCAAATTGCGTCGAGATTCAATACATCGTCCTTCAGACGACTTGTCTCCAAAGGTCTATTGCTGGCTCGGGCACCCTATGTTCGTTCTCCTGTGAGTCTAGATTTTAGAATCCGACGCAAAACTGATAGTTAATTGTAACGTTCAGGGCCTCCTAATTACGATGGAACACTCAAATTGCGTGGAGATTCAATACATCGGCCTCAAGTCGACTTGTCTCCAAGGGGACATTGCTGCCTCAGGCACCATATCGTCCGTCTCCTGTGAGTCTAGATTTTCGAATCCGACGCAAAACTGATAGTTAATTGCAACGTTCAGGGCCTCCTAATGACGATGGAACACTCAAATTGCGTCGAGGTTTAATACATCGTCCTCCAGCCGACTTGACTCCAAGGGGTATTGCTGCCTCGGGCACCATATGGTCCGTCTCCTGTGAGTCTGGATTTTCGAATCCGTCGCAAAAATGATAGTTAATTGTAACGTTCAGCGCCTCCTAATGACGATGGAACACTCAAATTGCGTCGAGAGTCAATACGTCGTCCTCCAGCCGACTTGTCTACAAGGGGATATTGCTGCCTCGGGCTCCATGTGGTCCGTGTCCTGTGAGTCTAGATTTTCGAATCCGGCGCGAAACTGATAGTTAATTGTAATGTTCAGGGCCTCCTAATGTCGATGGAACACTCAAATTGCGTCGAGATTCAATACATCGGCCACCAGCCGACTTGTCTCCAAAAATCTATTGCCGCCTCGGGTACCTTGTGGTCGTTCTCCTGTGAGTCTAGATTTTCGAATCCGACGCATAACTGATAGTTAATTGTAAAGTTCAGTGCCTCCTAATGACAATTAAACACTAAAATTGCGTCGAGATTCAATTCATCGTCCACCAGCGGACTGGGGTCCAAGGTTCTATTGCCGCCTCGGGCACCGTATGGTCGTTCTCGTGTGAGTCTCGATTTTCGAATCCGACGCGAAACTGATAGTTAATTGCAACGTTCAGGGCCTCCTAATGACGATGAAACACTCAAATTGGGTCGAGAGTCAATACATCGTCCTCCAGACGACTTGTCTCCAAGTGGTATTAATGCCTCGGGCACCATATGGTCCGTCTCCTGTGAGTCTAGATTTTAGAATGCGACGAAAAAATCATAGTTAATTGTAACGTTCAGCGCCTCCTAGTGACGATGGAACACTCAAGTTGCGTCGAGAGTCAATACATCGTTCTCCAGCCGAATTGTCTACAAGGTGATATTGCTGCCTCGGGCTCCATCTGGTCCGTCCCCTGTGAGTCTAGATTTTCGAATCCGACGCGAAACTGATAGTTAATTGTAACGTTCAGGGCCTCCTAATGACGATGGAACACTCATATTGCGTCGCGAGTCAATACATCGTCCTGCAGCCGACTTCCCTCCATGGGGATATTGCTGCCTCGGGCACCTTATGGTCGTTCTCCTGTGAGTCTAGATTTTTGAAACCGACGCGAAACTGATTGTTAATTGTAACGTTCAGGACTACTTAATGACGATGGAACACTGAAATTGCGTCGAGATTCAATACATCGTCATTCAGCCGATTTGTCTCCAAGGGTCTATTGCTGCCTCGGCCACCTTATGGTCGTTCCCCTGTGAGTCTAGATTTTAGAATCCGACGCATAACTGATAGTTAATTGTAATGTTCAGGGCCTCCTAATGACGACGAAACACCCAAATTGCGTCGAGAGTCAATTCATCGTCCTCCAGCCGACTTGTCTACAAGGGGATATTGCTGCCTCTGGCTCCATGTGGTCCGTGTCCTGTGAGTCTAGGTTTTCGAATCTGACGCGAAACTGATAGTTAATAGTAATGTTCAGGCCTCCTAATGACGATGGAACACTCAAATTGCGTCGAGATTCAATACATCGGCCTCCAGGCGACTTATCTCCAAGGGTCTATTGCTGCCTCGGGCACCATATGGCCGTTCTCCTGTGGGTCCAGATTTTCGAATCCGACCCATAACTGATAGTTAATTGCAACGTTCAGCGCCTCGTAATGACGATGGAACACTCAAATTGGGTCGAGATTCAATACATCGGCCTCCAGCCGACTTGTCTCCAAATGTCTATTGCTGCCTCGGGCACGTTATGGTCGTACTCTTGTGAGTCTCGATTTTCGAATCCGACGCAAAACTGTTAGTTAAATGCAACGTTCAGGTCGTCCTAATGACGATGGAACACTCAAATGGCGTCGAGGTTCAATACATCGGCCACGAGCCGACTTGTCTATAAGGGGATATTGCTGCCTCTGGCTCCATGTGGTCCGTGTCCTGTGAGTCTAGATTTTCGAATCCGACGGGAAACTGATAGTTAATTGTAACGTTCAGGGCCTCCTAATGGCGATGGAACACTCAAATTGCGTCGAGATTCAATACATCGGCCTCCAGCCGACTTGTCTCCAAGGGTCTACTGCTGCCTCGAGCACCTTATGGTCGTGCTACTGTGAGTCATGATTTTTGAATCCGACGCATAACTGATAGTTATTTGCAACGTTCAGCGCCACCTAATGACGATGGAACACTCAAATTGCGTCGAGATTCAATACATCGACCTCCAGCCGACTTGTCTCCGAATGTCTATTGCTGCCTCGGGGACCTTGTGGTCGTGCTCCTGTGAGTCTAGGTTATCGAATCCGACGCATAACTGATAGTTAATTGTGAAGTTCAGGGCCTCCTAATGACGATAAAACATTCAAATTGCGTCGAGATTCAATAAATCGTCCTCCAGCCGACTTGTCTCCAAGGGCATATCGCTGCCTCGGGCACCACATGGTCCGTATCCGTTGATTCTACATTTTCGAATCCGATGGAATACTGATAGTTAATTGTAACGTTCAGGGCCTCCTAATGACGATGGGGCACTCAGATTGCGTCGCGATACAATACATCGTCCTCCAGCGGACTGGTCTCCAAGGTGATATTGCTGCCTCGGGAACCAAATGGTCCGTCTCCTATGAGTCTAGATTTTCGATTCCGATGCGAAACTGATAGTTAATTGCAACGTTCAGGGCCTCCTAATGACGATAGAATGCTCAAATTGCGTCGAGATTAAATACATCGTCCTCCAGCCGACTTCTCTCCATGGGGATAATGCTGCCTCGGGCACCTTATGGTCGTTCTCCTGTGAGTCTAGATTTTCGAATCCGACGCGAAACTGATTAATTGTAACGTTCAGGGCATCCTATTGACGATGGAACACTCAAATTGTGTCGAGAGTCAATACATCGTCCTCCAGCCGACTTGTCTCCAAATGGTATTGCTGCCTCAGGCACCATATGGTCCGACTTTTGTGAGTCTAGATTTTCGAATCCGACGCTAAAATGATAGTTAATTGTAACGTTCAGGGCCTCCTAATGGCGATGGAACACTCAAATTGCGTCGAGATTCAATACATCGGCCTCCAGCCGAATTGTCTCCAAGGGTCTACTGCTGCCTCGAGCACCTTATGGTCGTTCTACTGTGAGTCTTGATTTTTGAGTCCGACGCATGACTGATAGTTATTTGCAACGTTCAGCGCCTCCTAATGACGATGGAACACTCAAATTGCGTCGAGATTCAATACATCGACCTCCAGCCGACTTGTCTCCAAATGTCTATTGCTGCCTCGGGGACATTGTGGTTGTTCTCCTGTGAGTCTAGATTTTCGAATCCGACGCTAAAATGATAGTTAATTGTAACGTTCAGCGCCTCCTAATGACGATGAAACATTCAAATGGCGTCGAGATTCAATACATCGTCCTCCAGCGGACTGGTCTCCAAGGTGATATTGCTGCCACGGGCACCTTATGGTCCGTCTCCAGTGAGTCTAGATTATCGATTCCGACGAAAAACTGATAGTTAATTGTAACATTCAGGGCCTCCTAATGACGATGGAACACTCATATTGCGTCGGGATCGAATATATTGTCTTCCAGCCGACTTGTCTCCAAATGTCTATTGCTGCCTCGGGCACCATATGTTACTTCTCCTGTGAGTCTAGATTTTCGATTCCGACGCGAGACCGATAGTTAATTGTTACGTTCAGGGCCTCATAATGACGATGGAACACTCAAATTGCGTCGAGGTTCAATACATTGTCCTCCAGCCGACTTGTATCCAAGGGGTATTGCTGCCTCGGGCACCATATGGTCCGTCTCCTGTGAGTCAAGATTTTCGAATCCGACGCTAAAATGATAGTTAATTATAACGTTCAGGGCCTCCTAATGACGTTGGAACACTCAAATTGCGTCGAGAGTCAATACATCGGCCTCCAGGCGACTTATCTCCAAGGGTCTATTGCTGCCTCGGGCACCTTATGGTCGTTCTCCTGTGGGTCTAGATTTTCGAATCCGACCCATAACTCATAGTTAATTGCAACGTTCAGCGCCTCGTAATGACGATGGAACACTCAAATTGCTTCGAGAAGCAATACATCGTCATTCAAACCAACTTGTCTCCAAAGGTATATTGCTGCCTCGGGCACCTTATGGTCGTTCACCTGTGAGTCTAGATTTTAGAATCCGACGCAAAACTAATAGTTAATTGTAAAGTTCAGGGCCTCCTATAGACGGTGGAACACTCAAATTGCTTCGAAGTTCAATACGTCGTCCTCCAGCCGACTTGTCTCCAAGGGGTATTGCTGCCTCGGGCACCATATGGTCCGTCTCCAGTGAGTCTAGATTTTCGAATCCGACGCTAAAATAATAGTTAATTGCAACGTTCAGGGCCTCCTAATGACGATGGAACACTCAAATTGCGTCGAGGTTTAATACATCGTCCTCCAGCCGACTTGACTCCAAGGGGTATTGCTGCCTCGGGCGCCATATGGTCCGTCTCCTGTGAATCTAGATTTTCGAATCCGACGCATAAATGATAGTTAATTGTAACGTTCAGCGCCTCCTAATGACGATGGAACACTCAAATTGCGTCGAGAGTCAATACGTCGTCCTCCAGCCGACTTGTCTACAAGGGGATATTGCTGCCTCGGGCTCCATGTGGTCCGTGTCCTGTGAGTCTAGATTTTCGAATCCGGCGCGAAACTGATAGTTAATTGTAACGTTCAGGGCCTCCTAATGACGATGGATTACTCAAATTGCGTCGAGATTCAATACATCTGCCTCCAGCCGACTTGTCTCCAAGGGTCTATTGCTGCCTCGAGCACCTAATTGTCGTTCTCCTTTGAGTCTAGATTTTTGAATCCGACGCATAACTTATAGTTATTTGCAACGCTCAGTGCCTCGTAATGACGGTGGAACACTCAAATTGCTTCGAGAAGCAATACATCGTCATTCAAACCTACTTGTCTCCAAAGGTCTATTGCTGCCTCGGGCACCTTATGGTCGTTCTCCTGAGAGTCTAGATTTTAGAATCCGACGCAAAACTAATAGTTAATTGTCAAGTTCAGGGCCTCCTATAGACGATGGAACACTCAAATTGCGTCGAGATTCAATACATCGTCTTCCAGCCGACTTGTCTCCAAGGGGACGTTGCTGCTTCGGGCACCATATGGTCCGCCTGCTGTTAGTCTAGATTTTCGATTCCGATGCGAAACTGATAGTTCATTGTAACGTTCAGGGCCTCCTAATGACGATGGAACACTCAAAATGCGGCGTGATTCAATACATCGGCTTCCAGCTGACTTGTCTCTAAGGGTCTATTGCTGCCTCGGGCACCTTATGGTCGTTCTCCTGTGAGTCTAGATTTTCGAATCCGACGCATAACTGATAGTTAATTGCAACGTTCAGCGACTCCTAATGACGATGTAACACTCAAATTGCGTCGAGATTCAATACATCGTCCTCCAGCCTACTTGCCTCCAAGGGTCTGTTGCTGCCTCGGGCACCTTATTGTCGTTCTCCTGTGAGTCTAGATTTTCGGATCCGAAGCATAACTGATAGTTAATTGCAACGCTCAGCCATTCCTAATTGACGATGGAACACTCAAATTGCGTCGAGATTCAATACATCAGCCTCCAGCCGACTTGTCACTAAGGGGCTATTGCTGCATCGGGCACCTCATGGTCCGTCTCCAGTGTGTCTAGATTTTCGATTCCGACGAAAAACTGACAGTCAGTTGTAACATTCACGTTCTCCTAATGACGATGGAACACTCATATTGCGTCGCGATCCAATACATCGTTCTCCACCCGACTTGTCTCCAAGGGTCTATTGCTGCCTCGGGCACCTTATGATCGTTCCGCTGTGAGTTTAGATTTTTGAACCCGACGCTAAGCTGATAGTTAATTGTAACTTTCAGGGCCTCCTAATGACGATGAAATACTCAAATTGCGTCAAGAGTAAAAACATCGTCCTCCAGCCGACTTCTCTCCATGAGGATATTGCTGCCTCGGGCACGTTATGGTCGTTCTCCTGCGAGTCTAGATTTTCGAATCTGACGCATAACTGATAGTTAATTGTAACGCTCAGCGCCTCCTAATGACGATGGAACACTCAAATTGCGTCGAGAATCAATACATCGTCCTCCAGCCGACTTGTCTCAAGGGGATATTGCTGCCACGGGCACCATTTGGTCCGTCTCCTGTGAGTCACGAATTTCGAATCCGACGCGAAACTGATAGTTAATTGTAACATTCAGGGCCTCCTAATGACGATGGAACACTCAAATTGCGTCAAGATTCAATACATCGTCCTTCAGCCGACGTGTCTCCAAGGTTCTATTGCTGCGTCGGGCACCTTATGGTCGTTCTCCTGTGAGTGTAGATTTTCGAATCCGACGCATAACTGATAGTTAATTGCAACGTTCAGCACCTCCAAATGACGATGGAACACTCAAATTGCGTCGAGATTCAATACATCGTCCTTCAGCCGACTTGTCTCCAAGAGTCCATTGCAGCCTCGGACACCTTATGGTCGTCCTCCTGTAAGTCTAGATTTTCGGATCCGAAGCAAAACTGATAGATAATTGTAACGTTCATGGCCTCCTAATGACGATGGAACACTCAAATTGCGTCGAGATTCAATACATCGTAATTTAGTCGACTTGTCTCCAAGGTTCTATTGCTGCCTCGGGCACCTTATGGTCGTTCTCATGTGTGTCTCGATTTTCGAATCCGACGCAAAACTGCTAGTTAATTGCAACGTTCAGGGCCTCTTAATGACGATGGAACACTCAATTTGCGTCGAGATTCAATACATCGGCCTCTAGCGGACTTGTCTCCGAGGGGACATTGCTGCCTCGGGCACCAAATGGTGCGTCTCCTGTGAGTCTCGATTTTCGATTCCGATGCGAAACTGGTAGTTAATTGTAATGTTCAGGGCCTCCTAATGACGATGGAACACTCAAATAGCGTCGAGATTCAATATATCGTCCTGCAGCCGACCTGTCTCCAATTTTCTATTGCTGCCTCGGGCACCTTATGTTCGTTCTACTGTGAGTCTCGATTTTTTAATCCGACGCAAAACTGAACGTTAATTGCAACGTTCAGGGCCTCCTAATCACGATGGAACACTCAAATTGCGTCAAAATTCAATACATCGTCATTCTGTCGATTTTTTTCCAAGGCTATATTGCTCTCTCGGGCAACTTATGGTCTTTCCCCTGTGAGTCTAGATTTTAGAATCCGAAGCAAAAATGATAGTTAATTGTAATGTTCAGAGCCTCCTAATGACGATGGAACACTCAAATTGCGTCGAGAGTCAATACATCGTCCTCCAGCCGACTTCTCTCCATGGGGATAATGCTGCCTCGGGCACTTTATGCTCGTTCGCCTGTGAGTGTAGATATTCGAATCCGACTCGAAACGCATTGTTAATTGTAACGTTCCGGGCTTCCGAATGCCGATAGAACACTCAAATTGCGGTGAGATTCAATACATCGTCCTTCAGCCGACTTGTCTCCAAGAGTCTATTGCTGCCTCGGACACCTTATGGTCGTTCTCCTGTGCGTCTACGTTTTCGAATCCGAAGCAAAACTGATAGTTAATTGCAACGTTTGGGGCCTCCGAATGACGATGGAACACTCAAATTGCGTCGAGATTCAATACATCGTCCTTCAGCCGACTTGTCTCAAAGGTTCTATTGCTGCGTCGGGCACCTTATTGTCGTTCTCCTGTGAGTCTAGAATTTCGCATCCGACGCATAACTGATAGATAGTTGCAACATTCAGCACCTCCAAATGACGATGGAACACTCAAATTGCGTCGAGATTCAATACATCGTACTTCAGCCGACTTGTCTCCAAGAGTCTATTGCTGCCTCGGACACCTTGTGGTCGTCCTCCTGTGAGTCTAGATTTTCGGATCCGAAGCAAAACTGATAGTTAATTGTAACGTTCGCGGCCTCCTAATGTCGACGGAACACTTAAATTGCGTCGCGATTCAATACATCGTCCTTCAGCCGACTTGTCTCCAAATGTCTATTGCTGCCTCGGACACCTTATGGTCGTTCTCCTGTGAGTCTAGATTTTCAAATCCGAAGCAAAACTGATAGTTAATTGTAACGTTCGGTGCCTCCTAATGACGATGGAACACTCAAATTGCGTCGAGATTCAATACATCGGCCTTGAGCCGACTTGTCTCCAAGGGGACATTGCAGCCTCGGGCACCAAATGGTGCGTCTCCTGTGAGTCTAGATTTTCGCTTCCGATGCGAAACTGATAGTTAATTGTAATGTTCAGGGTCTCCTAATGACGATGGAACACTCAAATAGCGTCGAGATTCAATATATCGTCCTGTAGCCGACCTTTCTCCAAGTTTCTATTGCTGCCTCGGGCACCTTATGGTCGTTCTACTGTGAGTCTCGATTTTTGAATCCGACGCAAAGCTGAACGTTAATTGCAACGTTCAGGGCCTCCTAATCACGATGGAACACTCAAATTGCGTCGAGATTCAATACATCGTCATTCTGCCGATTTTTCTCCAAGGGTATATTGCTGCTTCGGGCACGTTATGGTCTTTCCCCTGTGAGTCTAGATTTTAGTATCCGAAGCAAAACTGATAGTTAATTGTAATGTTCAGGACCTCCTAATGACGATGGAACACTCAAATTGCGTCGAGATTCAATTCATCGTCCTTCAGCCGACTTGTCTCCAAAGGTCTATTGCTGCCTCGGACACCTTATGGTCGTCCTCCTGTGAGTCTAGATTTTCGGATCCGAACCAAAGCTGATAGTTAATTGCAACGTTCAGGGCCTCTCAATGACGATGGAACACTCAATTTGCGTCGAGATTCAATCTATCGGAATCGAGCCGACTTGTCTCCAAGGGGACATTGCTGCCTCGGGCACGAAATTGTGCGTCTCCTGTGAGTCTAGATTTTCGATTCCGTTGCGAAACTGATAGTTAATTGTAATGTTCAGGGCCTCCTAATGACGATGGAACACTCAAATAGCGTCGAGATTCAATATATCGTCCTGCAGCCGACCTGTCTCCAAGTTTCTATTGCTGCCTCGGGCACCTTATGGTCGTTCTACTGTGAGTCTCGATTTTTGAATCCGACGCAAAGCTAAACGTTAATTGCAACGTTCAGGGCCTCGTAATCACGATGGAACACTCAAATTGCGTCAAAATTCAATACATCGTCATTCTGCCGATTTTTCTCCAAGGCTATATTGCTGCCTCGGGCAACTTATGGTCTTTCCCCTGTGAGTATAGATTTTAGAATCCGAAGCAAAACTGATAGTTAATTGTAATGTTCAGAGCCTCCTAATGACGGTGGAACACTCAAATAGCGTCTAGATTCAATACATCGGCCTCCAGCTGACTTGTCTCCATGGGGAATTGCTGCCTCGGGCACCATATGGTCCGTCTCCTGTGAGCCTAGATTTTCGATTCCGATGCGAAACTGATAGTTAATTGTAATGTTCAGGGCCTCCTAATGACGATGGAACACTCAAATTGCGTCGAGGTTCAGTACATCGTCCTCCAGCCGACTTGTCTCCAAGGGGTATTGCTGCCTCGGACACCATATGGTCCGTCTCCTGTGAGTCTAAATTTTCGAATCCGACGCAAATATGATAGTTAATTGTAACGTTCAGCGCCTCCTAATGACGATGGGACACTCAAATTGCGTCGAGAGTCAATACATCGTCTTCCAGCCGACTTGTCTACAAGGGGATATTGCTGCCTCAGGCTCCATGTGGACCGTGTCCTGTGAGTATAGATTTTCGAATCCGACGCGAAACTGATAGTTAATTGTAACAGTCAGGGCCTCCTAATGACGATGGAACACTCAAATTGCGTTGAGATTCAATACATCCCCCTCCAGCCGACTTGTCTCCAAATGTCTATTGCTGCCTCGGGGACCTTGTGGTCGTTCTCCTGTGAGTCTAGATTTTCGAATCCGACGCATAACTGATAGTTAATTGTAAAGTTCAGGGCCTCCTAATGACGATGAAACACTCAAATTGCGTCGAGATTCAATACATCGTCCGCCAGCCGACTTGTCTCCAAGGGCATATCGCTGCCTCGGACACCACATGGTCCGTCTCTGTTGATTCTACATTTTCGAATCCGACGCAAGACTGATAGTTAATTGTAACGTTGAGGGCCTCCTAATGACGATGGAACACTCAAATTGCGTCGAGGTTCAATACATCGTCCTCCTGCCGACTTGTCTCCAATGGGTATTGCTGCCTTGGGCACCATATGGTCCTTCTCCTGTGAGTCTAGATTTTCGAATCCGACGCATAACTGATAGTTAATTGCAACGTTCAGCACCTCCAATTGACGATGGAACACTTAAATTGCGTCGAGATTCAATACATCGTCCATCAGCCAACTTGTCTCCAAGAGTCCATTGCAGCCTCGGACACCTTATGGTCGTCCTCCTGTAAGTCTAGATTTTCGGATCCGAAGCAAAACTGATAGATAATTGTAACGTTCATGGCCTCCTAATGACGATGGAACACTCAAATTGCGTCGAGATTCAATACATCGTAATTTAGCCGACTTGTCTCCAAGGTTCTATTGCTGCCTCGGGCACCTTATGGTCGTTCTCATGTGTGTCTCGATTTTCGAATCCGACGCAAAACTGCTAGTTAATTGCAACGTTCAGGGCCTCTTAATGACGATGGAACACTCAATTTGCGTCGAGATTCAATACATCGGCCTCTAGCGGACTTGTCTCCAAGGGGACATTACTGCCTCGGGCACCAAATGGTGCGTCTCCTGTGAGTCTCGATTTTCGATTCCGATGCGAAACTAGTAGTTAATTGTAATGTTCAGGGCCTCCTAATGACGATGGAACACTCAAATAGCGTCGAGATTAAATATATCGTCCTGCAGCCGACCTGTCTCCAATTTTCTATTGCTGCCTCGGGCACCTTATGGTCGTTCTACTGTGAGTCTCGATTTTTTAATCCGACGTAAAACTGAACGTTAATTGCAACGTTCAGGGCCTCCTAATCACGATGGAACACTCAAATTGCGTCAAAATTCAATACATCGTCATTCTGTCGATTTTTCTCCAAGGCTATATTGCTCTCTCGGGCAACTTATGGTCTTTCCCCTGTGAGTCTAGATTTTAGAATCCGAAGCAAAAATGATAGTTAATTGTAATGTTCAGAGCCTCCTAATGACGATGGAACACTCAAATTGCGTCGAGAGTCAATACATCGTCTTCCAGCCGACTTGTCTACAAGGGGATATTGCTGCCTCAGGCTCCATGTGGACCGAGTCCTGTGAGTATAGATTTTCGAATCCGACGCGAAACTGATAGTTAATTGTAACAGTCAGGGCCTCCTAATGACGATGGAACCCTCAAATTGCGTCGAGATGCAATACATCGGCCTCCAGCCGACTTGTCTCCAAATGTCTATTGCTGCCTCGGGGACCTTGTGGTCGTTCTCCTGTGAGTCTAGATTTTCGAATCCGACGCATAACTGATAGTTAATTGTAAAGTTCAGGGCCTCCTAATGACGATGAAACACTCAAATTGCGTCGAGATTCAATACATCGTCCGCCAGCCGACTTGTCTCCAAGGGCATATCGCTTCCTCGGGCACCACATGGTCCGTCTCCGTTGATTCTACATTTTCGAATCCGACGCAAAACTGATAGTTAATTGTAACGTTGAGGGCCTCCTAATGACGATGGAACTCTCAAATTGCGTCGAGGTTCAATACATCGTCCTCCTGCCGACTTGTCTCCAATGGGTATTGCTGCCTTGGGCACCATATGGTCCTTCTCCTGTGAGTCTAGATTTTCGATTCCGGCGTGAAACTGATAGTTAAATGTAACGTTCAGAGCCTCCTAATGACGATGGAACACTCAAATTGCGTCGAGGTTCAATACATCGTCCTCCTGCCGACTTGTCTCCAATGGGTATTGCTGCCTCGGGCACCATATGGTCCGTCTTCTGTGAGTATAGATTTTCGAATCCGACTCTAAAATGATAGTTAATTGTAAATTTCAGCACCTCCTAATGACGATGGAACACTCAAATTGCGTCGAGATTGAATACATCAGCCTTCAGCCGACTTTTCTCCAAATGTCTATTGCTGCCTCGGGCACCTTATGTTCGTTCCCCTGTGAGTCTAGATTTTCGAATCCGACGCATAACTGATAGTTAATTGTAACGCTCAGCGCCTCCTAATGACGATGGAACACACAAATTGCGTCGAGAATCAATACATCGTCCTCCAGCCGACTTGTCTCAAGGGGATATTGCTGCCTAGGGCACCATTTGGTCCGTCTCCTGCGAGTCACGAATTTCGAATCCGTCGCGAAACTGATAGTTAATTGTAACATTCAGGGCCTCCTAATGACGATGGAACACTCAAATTGCGTCAAGATTCAATACATCGTCCTTCAGCCGACGTGTCTCCAAGGTTCTATTGCTGCGTCGGGCACCTTATGGTCGTTCTCCTGTGAGTCTAGATTTTCGAATCCGACGCATAACTGAGAGTTAATTGCAACGTTCAGCACCTCCAAGTGACGATGGAACACTCAAATTGCGTCGAGATTCAATACATCGTCCTACAGCCGACTTGTCTCCAAGAGTCTATTGCAGCTTTGGACACCTTATGGTCGTCCTCCTGTGAGTCTAGATTTTCGGAACCGATGCAAAACTGATAGTTAATTGTAACGTTCATGGCCTCCTAATGACGATGGAACACTCAAATTGCGTCGAGATTCAATACATCGTCCATTAGCCGACTTGACTCCAAGGTTCTACTGCTGCCTCGGGCACCTTATGGCCGTTCTCATGTGTGTCTCGATTTTCGAATCCGACGCAAAACTGCTAGTTAATTGCAACGCTCAGGGCCTCTTAATGACGATGGAACACTCAATTTGCGTCGAGATTCAATACATCGGCCTCGAGCGGACTTGTCTCCAAGGGGACATTGCTGCCTCGGGCACCAAATGCTGCGTCTCCTGTGAGTCTCGATTTTCGATTCCGATGCGAAACTGATAGTTAATTGTAATGTTCAGGGCCTCCTAATGACGATGGAACACTCAAATTGCGTAGAGATTAAATATATAATCCTGCAGCCGACCTGTCTCCAAGTTTCTATTGCTGCCTCGGGCACCTTATTGTCGTTCTCCTGTGAGTCTAGATTTTCGAATCCGACGCATAACTGATAGTTAATTGTAACGTTCAGGGCCTCCTAATGACGATGAAACATTCAAATTGCGTCGAGATACAATACATCGTCCTCCACCCGATTTGTCTCCAAGGGCATATCGCTGCCTCGGGCACAATATGGTCCGTCTCCGTTGATTCTACATTTTCGAATCCGACGCAAAACTGATAGTTAATTGTAACGTTCAGGGCCTCCTAATGACGATGGAACACTCAAATTGCGTCGAGGTTCAATACATGGTCCTCCAGCCGACTTGTCTCCAAGGGGTATTGCTGCCTCGGGCACCATATGGTCCGTCTCCTGTGAGTCTAAATTTTCGAATCCGACGCAAAAATGATAGTTAATTGTAACGTTCAGCGCCTCCTAATGACGATGGAACACTCAAATTGCGTCGAAAGTCAATACATCCTCTTCCAGCCGACTTGTCTACAAGGGGATATTGCTGCCTCAGGCTCCATGTGGACCGTGGCCTGTGAGTAAAAATTTTCGAATCCGACGCGAAACTGATAGTTAATTGTAACGTTCAGGGCCTCCTAATGACGATGGAACACTCAAACTGCGTCGAGATTCAATACATCGGCCTCCAGCCGACTTGTCTCCAAATGTCTATTGCTGCCTCGGGGACCTTGTGGTCGTTCTCCTGTGAGTCTAGATTCTCGAATCCGACGCAAAACTGATAGTTAATTGTAACGTTCAGGGCCTCCTAATGACGATGAAACATTCAAATTGCGTCGAGATACAATTCATCGTCCTCCAGCCGACTTGTCTCCAAGGGCATATCGCTGCCTCGGGCACCACATGGTCCATCTCCGTTGATTCTACATTTTCGAATCCGACGCAAAACTGATAGTTAATTGTAACGTTCAGGGCCTCCTAATGACGATGGGGCACTCAAGTTGCGTCGCGATCCAATACATCGTGTTCCAGCAGACTTCTCACCAAGAGGCTGTTGCTGCCTCGGGCACCTTATGATCGTTCTCCTTTGAGTCTCGATTTTCTAATCCGACGCAAAACTGATAGTTAATTGCAACGTTCAGTGCCTCCTAATGACGATGGAACTCTCAAATTGCGTCGAGGTTCAATACATCGTCCTCCTGCCGACTTGTCTCCAATGGGTATTGCTGCCTCGGACACCATATGGTCCTTCTCCTGTGAGTCTAGATTTTCGATTCCGACGCGAAACTGATAGTTAAATGTAACGTTCAGGGCCTCCTAATGACGATGGAACACTTAAATTGCGTCGAGGTTCAATACATCGTCCTCCTGCCGACTTGTCTCCAATGGGTATTGCTGCCTCGGACACCATATGGTCCTTCTCCTGTGAGTCTAGATTTTCGATTCCGACGCGAAACTGATAGTTAAATATAACGTTCAGCGCCTCCTAATGACGATGGAACACTCAAATTGCGTCGAGATTCAATACATCGTCCTCCAGCCGACTTGTCTCAAGGGGATGTTGCTGCCTCGGGCACCTTATGATCGTTCTCTTGTGAGTCTCGATATTCTAATCCGACGCAAAACATATAGTTAATTGCAACGTTCAGGGCCTCCTCATGACGATGGAACACTCAAATTGCGACGAGGTTCAATACATCGTCCTCCTGCCGACTTGTCTCCAATGGGTTTTGCCTTCTCGGGCACCATATGTTCCTTCTCCTGTGAGTCTAGATTTTCGATTCCGACGCGACACCGATAGTTAATTGTAACGTTCAGTGCCTCCTAATGACGATGCAGCACTCAAATTGCGTCGAGGTTCAATACATCGTCCTCCAGCCGACTTGTCTACAAGGGGATACTGCTGCCTCGGGCTCCATGTGGTCCGTCTCCTGTGTGTCTAGATTTTCGAATCTGACGCGAAACTGATAGTTAATTGTAACGTTCAGGGCCTCCTAATGACGATGGAACACTCAAATTGCGTCGAGATTCAATACATCGTCCTCCAGCCGACATCTCTCCATGGGGATAATGCTGCCTCGGGCACCTTATGGTCGTTCTCCAGTGAGTCTAGATTTTCGAATCCGACGCGAAATTGAGTGTTATTTGTAACGTTCAGGGCTTCCTAATGACGATGGAACACTCAAATTGCGTCGAGAGTCAATACATCGTCCTGCAGCCTACTTGTCTCCAAGGGGTATTGCTGCCTCGGGCACCATATGGTCCGTCTCCTGTGAGCCTAGATTTTCGAATCCGACCCAAAAATGGTAGTTAATTGTAACGTTCAGCGCCTCCCAATGACGATGGAACACTCAAATTGCGTCGAGAGTCAATACTTCGTCCTCCAGCCGACTAGTCTACAAGGGGATATTGCTGCCTCTGGCTCCATGTGTTCCGTGTCCTGTGAGTCTAGATTTTCGAATCTGACGCGAAACTGATAGTTAATTGTAACGTTCAGGGCCTCCTAATGGCGATGGATCACTCAAATTGCGTCGAGATTCAATACATCGACCTCCAGCCGACTTGTCTCCAAATGTCTATTGCTGCCTCGGGGACCTTGTGGTCGTTCTCCTGTGAGTCTAGATTTTCGAATCCGACGCATAACTGATAGTTAATTGCAACGTTCAGGGCCTCCTCATGACGATGGAACACTCAAATTGCGACGAGGTTCAATACATCGTCCTCCTGCCGACTTGTCTCCAATGGGTTTTGCTGCCTCGGGCACCGTATGTTCTTTCTCCTGTGAGTCTAGATTTTCGATTCCGACGCGACACCGATAGTTAATTGTAACGTTCAGGGCCTCCTAATGACGATGCAGCACTCAAATTGCGTCGAGGTTCAATACATCGTCCTCCAGCCGACTTGTCTCCAAGGGGTATTGCTGCCTCGGGCACCATATGGTCAGTCTCCTGTCAGTCTAGATTTTCGTATTCGACGCTAAAATGATAGTTAATTGTAACGTTCAGGGCCTCATAATGACAATGGAACACTCAAATTGCGTCGAGGTTCAATACATCGTCCTCCTGCCAACTTGTCTCCAAAGGGTATTGCTGCCTCTGGCACCATATGGTCCGTCTCCTGTGAGTCTAGATTTTCGAATCCGACTCTAAAATGATAGTTAATTGTAAATTTCAGCATCTTCTAATGACGATGGAAGACTCAAATTGCGTCGAGATTGAATACATCAGCCTTCAGCCGACTTGTCTCCAAATGTCTATTGCTGCCTCGGGCACCTTATGGTCGTTCCCCTGCGAGTCTAGATTTTCGAATCCGACGCATAACTGATAGTTAATTGTAACGCTCAGCGCCTCCTAATGACGATGGAACACACAAATTGCCTCGAGAATCAATACATCGTCCTCCAGCCGACTTGTCTCAAGGGGATATTGCTGCCTCGGGCACCATTTGGTCCGTCTCCTGTGAGTCACGAATTTCGAATCCGTCGCGAAACTGATAGTTAATTGTAACATTCAGGGCCTCCTAATGACGATGGAACACTCAAATTGCGTCAAGATTCAATACATCGTCCTTCAGCCGACGTGTCTCCAAGAGTCTATTGCAGCCTTGGACACCTTATGGTCGTCCTCCTGTGAGTCTAGATTTTCGGAACCGATGCAAAACTGATAGTTAATTGTAACGTTCATGGCCTCCTAATGACGATGGAACACTCAAATTGCGTCGAGATTCAATACATCGTCCATTAGCCGACTTGACTCCAAGGTTCTACTGCTGCCTCGGGCACCTTATGGTCGTTCTCATGTGTGTCTCGATTTTCGAATCCGACGCAAAACTGCTAGTTAATTGCAACGCTCAGGGCCTCTTAATGACGATGGAACACTCAATTTGCGTCGAGATTCAATACATCGGCCTCGAGCGGACTTGTCTCCAAGGGGACATTGCTGCCTCGGGCACCAAATGCTGCGTCTCCTGTGAGTCTCGATTTTCGATTCCGATGCGAAACTGATAGTTAATTGTAATGTTCAGGGCCTCCTAATGACGATGGAACACTCAATTAGCGTCGAGATTCAATATATCGTCCTGCAGCCGACCTGTCTCCAAGATTCTATTGCTGCCTCGGGCACCTTATTGTCGTTCTCCTGTGAGTCTAGATTTTCGAATCCGACGCATAACTGATAGTTAATTGTAACGGTCAGGGCCTCCTAATGACGATGAAACATTCAAATTGCGTCGAGATACAATACATCGTCCTCCACCCGATTTGTCTCCAAGGGCATATCGCTGCCTCGGGCACAATATGGTCCGTCTCCGTTGATTCTACATTTTCGAATCCGACGCAAAACTGATAGTTAATTGTAACGTTCAGGGCCTCCTAATGACGATGGAACACTCAAATTGCGTCGAGGTTCAATACATGGTCCTCCAGCCGACTTGTCTCCAAGGGGTATTGCTGCCTCGGGCACCATATGGTCCGTCTCCTGTGAGTCTAAATTTTCGAATCCGACGCAAAAATGATAGTTAATTGTAACGTTCAGCGCCTCCTAATGACGATGGAACACTCAAATTGCGTCGAGAGTCAATACATCCTCTTCCAGCCGACTTGTCTACAAGGGGATATTGCTGCCTCAGGCTCCATGTGGACCGTGTCCTGTGAGTATAGATTTTCGAATCCGACGCGAAACTGATAGTTAATTGTAACGTTCAGGGCCTCCTAATGACGATGGAACACTCAAACTGCGTCGAGATTCAATACATCGGCCTCCAGCCGACTTGTCTCCAAATGTCTATTGCTGCCTCGGGGACCTTGTGGTCGTTCTCCTGTGAGTCTAGATTCTCGAATCCGACGCAAAACTGATGGTTAATTGTAACGTTCAGGGCCTCCTAATGACGATGAAACATTCAAATTGCGTCGAGATACAATTCATCGTCCTCCAGCCGACTTGTCTCCAAGGGCATATCGCTGCCTCGGGCACCACATGGTCCGTCTCCGTTGATTCTACATTTTCGAATCCGACGCAAAACTGATAGTTAATTGTAACGTTCAGGGCCTCCTAATGACGATGGGGCACTCAAGTTGCGTCGCGATCCAATACATCGTGTTCCAGCAGACTTCTCACCAAGAGGCTGTTGCTGCCGCGGGCACCTTATGATCGTTCTTCTTTGAGTCTCGATTTTCTAATCCGACGCAAAACTGATAGTTAATTGCAACGTTCAGTGCCTCCTAATGACGATGGAACTCTCAAATTGCGTCGAGGTTCAATACATCGTCCTCCTGCTGACTTGTCTCCAATGGGTATTGCTGCCTCGGACACCATATGGTCCTTCTCCTGTGAGTCTAGATTTTCGATTCCGACGCGAAACTGATAGTTAAATGTAACGTTCAGGGCCTTCTAATGACGATGGAACACTTAAATTGCGTCGAGGTTCAATACATTGTCCTCCTGCCGACTTGTCTCCAATGGGTATTGCTGCCTCGGACGCCATATGGTCCTTCTCCTGTGAGTCTAGATTTTCGATTCCGACGCGAAACTGATAGTTAAATATAACGTTCAGCGCCTCCTAATGACGATGGAACACTCAAATTGCGTCGAGATTCAATACATCGTCCTCCAGCCGACTTGTCTCAAGGGGATGTTGCTGCCTCGGGCACCTTATGATCGTTCTCTTGTGAGTCTCGATATTCTAATCCGACGCAAAACATATAGTTAATTGCAACGTTCAGGGCCTCCTCATGACGATGGAACACTCAAATTGCGACGAGGTTCAATACATCGTCCTCCTGCCGACTTGTCTCCAATGGGTTTTGCTGCCTCGGGCACCATATGTTCTTTCTCCTGTGAGTCTAGATTTTCGATTCCGACGCGACACCGATAGTTAATTGTAACGTTCAGGGCCTCCTAATGACGATGCAGCACTCAAATTGCGTCGAGGTTCAATACATCGTCCTCCAGCCGACTTGTCTCCAAGGGGTATTGCTGCCTCGGGCACCATATGGTCAGTCTCCTGTCAGCCTAGATTTTCGTATTCGACGCTAAAATGATAGTTAATTGTAACGTTCAGGGCCTCATAATGACAATGGAACACTCAAATGGCGTCGAGAATCAATACATCGTCCTCCAGCCGACTTGTCTACAGGGGGATATTGCTGTATCTGGCTCCATGTGGTCCGTCTCCTGTGTGTCTAGATTTTCGAATATGACGCGAAACTGATAGTTAATTGTAACGTTCAGGGCCTCCTAATGACGATGGAACACTCAAATTGCGTCGAGATTCAATACATCGTCCTCCAGCCGACATCTCTCCATGGGGATAATGCTGCCTCGGGCACCTTATGGTCGTTCTCCAGTGAGTCTAGATTTTCGAATCCGACGCGAAACTGAGTGTTATTTGTAACGTTCAGGGCTTCCTAATGACAGTGGAACACTCAAATTGCGTCGAGAGTCAATTCATCGGCCTCCAGCCTACTTGTCTCCAAGGGGTATTGCTGCCTCGGGCACCATATGGTCCGTCTCCTGTGAGCCTAGATTTTCGAATCCGACCCAAAAATGGTAGTTAATTGTAACGTTCAGCGCCTCCCAATGACGATGGAACACTCAAATTGCGTCGAGAGTCAATACTTCGTCCTCCAGCCGACTAGTCTACAAGGGGATATTGCTGCCTCTGGCTCCATGTGGTCCGTGTCTTGTGAGTCTAGATTTTCGAATCCGACGCGAAACTGATAGTTAATTGTAACGTTCAGGGCCTTCTAATGGCGATGGATCACTCAAATTGCGTCGAGATTCAATACATCGACCTCCAGCCGACTTGTCTCCTAATGTCTATTGCTGCCTCGGGGACCTTGTGGTCGTTCTCCTGTGAGTCTAGATTTTCGAATCCGACGCATAACTGATAGTTAATTGTAAAGTTCAGGGCCTCCTAATGACGATGAAACACTCAAATTGCGTCGAGATTCAATACATCGTCCGCCAGCCGACTTGTCTCCAAGGTCATATCGCTTCCTCGGGCACCACATGTTCCGTCTTCGTTGATTCTACATTTTCGAATCCGACGCAAAACTGATAGTTAATTGTAACGTTGAGGGCCTCCTAATGACGATGGAACACTCAAATTGCGTCGAGGTTCAATACATCGTCCTCCTGCCGACTTGTCTCCAATGGGTATTGCTGCCTTGGGCACCATATCGTCCTTCTCCTGTGAGTCTAGATTTTCGATTCCGACGTGAAACTGATAGTTAAATGTAACGTTCAGGGCCTCCTAATGACGATGGAACACTCAAATTGCGTCGTGGTTCAATACATCGTCCTCCAGCCGACTTGTCTACAAGGGGTATTGCTGCCTCGGGCACAATATGGTCCGTCTCCTGTGAGTCTAGTTTTTCGAATCCGACTCTAAAATGATAGTTAATTGTAAATTTCAGCACCTCCTAATGGCAATGGAACACTCAAATTGCGTCGAGATTGAATACATCAGCCTTCAGCCGACTTGTCTCCACATGTCTATTGCTGCCTCGGGCACCTTATGGTCGTTCCCCTGTGAGTCTAAATTTTCGAATCCGACGCAAAAATGATAGTTAATTGTAACGTTCAGCGCCTCCTAATGACGATGGAACACTCAAATTGCGTCGAGAGTCAATACATCCACTTCCAGCCGACTTGTCTACAAGGGGATATTGCTGCCTCAGGCTCCATGTGGACCGTGTCCTGTGAGTATAGATTTTCGAATCCGACGCGAAACTGATAGTTAATTGTAACGTTCAGGGCCTCCTAATGACGATGGAACACTCAAACTGCGTCGAGATTCAATACATCGGCCTCCAGCCGACTTGTCTCCAAATGTCTATTGCTGCCTCGGGGACCTTGTGGTCGTTCTCCTGTGAGTCTAGATTCTCGAATCCGACGCAAAACTGATAGTTAATTGTAACGTTCAGGGCCTCCTAATGACGATGAAACATTCAAATTGCGTCGAGATACAATTCATCGTCCTCCAGCCGACTTGTCTCCAAGGGCATATCGCTGCCTCAGGCACCACATGGTCCGTCTCCGTTGATTCTACATTTTCGAATCCGACGCAAAACTGATAGTTAATTGTAACGTTCAGGGCCTCCTAATGACGATGGGGCACTCAAGTTGCGTCGCGATCCAATACATCGTGTTCCAGCAGACTTCTCACCAAGAGGCTGTTGCTGCCTCGGGCACCTTATGATCGTTCTCCTTTGAGTCTCGATTTTCTAATCCGACGCAAAACTGATAGTTAATTGCAACGTTCAGTGCCTCCTAATGACGATGGAACTCTCAAATTGCGTCGAGGTTCAATACATCGTCCTCCTGCTGACTTGTCTCCAATGGGTATTGCTGCCTCGGACACCATATGGTCCTTCTCCTGTGAGTCTAGATTTTCGATTCCGACGCGAAACTGATAGTTAAATGTAACGTTCAGGGCCTCCTAATGACGATGGAACACTTAAATTGCGTCGAGGTTCAATACATCGTCCTCCTGCCGACTTGTCTCCAATGGGAATTGCTGCCTCGGACACCATATGGTCCTTCTCCTGTGAGTCTAGATTTTCGATTCCGACGCGAAACTGATAATTAAATATAACGTTCAGTGCCTCCTAATGACGATGGAACACTCAAATTGCGTCGAGATTCAATACATCGTCCTCCAGCCGACTTGTCTCAAGGGGATGTTGCTGCCTCGGGCACCTTATGATCGTTCTCTTGTGAGTCTCGATATTCTAATCCGACGCAAAACATATAGTTAATTGCAACGTTCAGGGCCTCCTCATGACGATGGAACACTCAAATTGCGTCGAGGTTCAATACATCGTCCTCCAGCCGACTTGTCTCCAAGGGGTATTGCTGCCTCGGGCACCATATGGTCAGTCTCCTGTCAGTCTAGATTTTCGTATTCGACGCTAAAATGATAGTTAATTGTAACGTTCAGGGCCTCATAATGACAATGGAACACTCAAATGGCGTCGAGAATCAATACATCGTCCTCCAGCCGACTTGTCTACAAGGGGATATTGCTGTATCGGGCTCCATGTGGTCCGTCTCCTGTGTGTCTAGATTTTCGAATCTGACGCGAAACTGATAGTTAATTGTAACGTTCAGGGCCTCCTAATGACGATTGAACACTCAAATTGCGTCAAGATTCAATACATCGTCCTCCAGCCGACATCTCTCCATGGGGATAATGCTGCCTCGGGCACCTTATTGTCGTTCTCCAGTGAGTCTAGATTTTCGAATCCGACGCGAAACTGAGTGTTATTTGTAACGTTCAGGGCTTCCTAATGACAATGGAACACTCAAATTGCGTCGAGAGTCAATTCATCGTCCTCCAGCCTACTTGTCTCCAAGGGGTATTGCTGCCTCGGGCACCATATGGTCCGTCTCCTGTGAGCCTAGATTTTCGAATCCGACCCAAAAATGGTAGTTAATTGTAACTTTCAGCGCCTCCCAATGACGATGGAACACTCAAATTGCGTCGAGAGTCAATACTTCGTCCTCCAGCCGACTTGTCTACAAGGGGATATTGCTGCCTCAGGCTCCATGTGGTCCGTCTCCTGTGTGTCTAGATTTTCGAATCTGACGCGAAACTGATAGTTAATTGTAACGTTCAGGGCCTCCTAATGACGATGGAACACTCAAATTGCGTCGAGATTCAATACATCGTCCTTCAGCCGACTTGTCTCCTAAGGTCTATTGCAGGCTCGGGCACCTTATGGTCGTTCTCCTGTAAGTCTAGATTTTAGAATCCGACGCAAAACTGATAGTTAATTAAAACGTTCAGGGCCTCCTAATGACGATGGAACACTCAAATTGCGTGGAGATTCAATACAGCGGCCACGAGCCGATTTGTGTCCAAGGGGACGTTGCTGCATCGGGCACCAAATGGTCCGTCTCCTGTGAGTCTAGATTTTCGATTCCGACGCGAAACCGATGGTTAATTGTAACGTTCAGGGCCTCCTAATGACGATGGAACTCTCAAATTGCGTCGAGGTTCAATACATCGTCCTCCAGCCGACTTGTCTCCAAGGGGTATTGCTGCCTCGGGCACCATATGGTCAGTCTCCTGTGAGTCTAGATTTTCGAATTCGACGCTAAAATGATAGTTAATTGTAACGTTCAGGGCCTCCTAATGACGAAGGAACACTCAAATTGTGTCGAGAGTCAATACATCGTGTTCCAGCGTCTTGTCTACATGGGGATATTGCTGCCTCGGGCTCCATGTGGTCCGTCTCCTGTGAGTCTAGATTTTCGATTCCGATGCGAAACTGATAGTTAATTGTAACGTTCAGGGCCTCCTAATAACGATGGAACACTCAAATTGCGTCGAGATTCAATATATCGTAATGCAGCCGACTTGTCTCCAAGTTTCTATTGCTGCCTCGGGAACCTTATGATCTTTCACCTGTGAGTCTAGATTTTCGAACCCGACGCAAAACTGATAGTTAAATGTAACGTTCAGCGCCTCCCAATGACGATGGAACACTCAAATTGCGTCGAGAGTCAATACTTCGTCCTCCAGCCGACTAGTCTACAAGGGGATATTGATGCCTCTGGCTCCATGTGGTCCGTGTCCTGTGAGTCTAGATTTTCGAATCCGACGCGAAACTGATAGTTAATTGTAACGTTCAGGGCCTCCTAATGGCGATGGATCACTCAAATTGCGTCGAGATTCAATACATCGAACTCCAGCCAACTTGTCTCCAAATGTCTATTGCTGCCTCGGGATCCTTGTGGTCGTTCTCCTGTGAGTCTAGATTTTCGAATCCGACGCATAACTGATAGATAATTATAAAGTTCAGGGCCTCCTAATGACGATGAAACATTCAAATTGCGTCGAGATTCAATACATCGTGCTCCAGCCGACTTGTCTCCAAGGGCATATCGCTGCCTCGGGCACCACATGTTCCGTCTCCGTTGATTCTACATTTTCGAATCCGACGCAAAACTGATAGTTAATTGTAACGTTCAGGGCCTCCTGATGACGATGGGGCACTCTTATTGCGTCGCGATTCAATACATCGTCCTCCAGCCAACTTGTCTCCAATGGGTATTGCTGCCTCGGGCACCATATGTTCCTTCTCCTGTGAGTCTAGATTTTCGATTCCGACGCGAAACCGATAGTTAATAGTAACGTTCAGGGCGTCCTAATGACGATGGAACACTCAAATTGCGTCGAGATTCAATACATCGTCCTTCACCCGACTTGTCTCCAAGGTTCTATTGCTGCCTCGGGCACCTTATGGTCGTTCTCCTGTGAGTCTAGATTTTTGAATCCGAACCCTAACTGATAGTTATTTGCAACGTTCAGCGCCTCGTAATTACGATGGAACACTCAAATTGCTTCGAGAAGCAATACATCGTCATTCAAACCTACTTGTCTCCAAAGGTCTATTGCTCCCTCGGGCATCTTATGTTCGTTCTCCTGTGAGTCTAGATTTTAGAATCCGACGCAAAACTAATAGTTAATTGTAACGTTCAGGGCCTCCTAAAGACGATGGAACACTCAAATTGCGTCGAGATTCAATACATCGTCCTCCAGCCGACTTGTCTCCAAGGGGCCATTGCTGCCTCGGGCACCATATGGTCCGTCTCCTGTGAGTCTAGATTTTCGATTCCGATGCGAAACTGATAGTTCATTGTAACTTTCAGGGCCTCATAATGACGATGGAACACTCAAATTGCGGCGAGATTCAATAAATCGGCTTCCAGCCGACTTGTCTCTAAGGGTCCATTGCTGCCTCGGGCACCTTATGGTCGTTCTCCTGTGAGTCTAGATTTTCGAGTCCGACGCATAACTGATAGTTAATTGCAATGTTAAGCACCTCCTAATGACGATGGAACACTCAAATTGCGTCGAGATTCAATACATCGTCTGTAATTTTTCCTCCTCATATCTTTTTTTTTCTACGTAATTCTGTAGCTCTCAATTCGTACGAGCAATCAATCATTCATGATAGGAAATACAGTCATAGCTCAGTCACTCAAAATGATTCTGAAATTTTACTTGTTAGAATGAAATCAGGCGATGACTCTTCTTCTCTGCAGGCTCATGCTTTGCGGCAGTCTGCTAATCTGCACAAATAACATGCCTCGTAATTTTGGGAGCGTTGTATAATCAGTCGGGAAATCTCAGATCAAGCGGATATTTCGCACTGATGAAGTTTAACCTTCCGAAGAAGCAATGGAGCTCTTGGATTATTAAGTGCAGGTTCGTATCCAGTCTTTCGGAAGTCCCTTCTGATTAACAACTACGCTATATATCGATAAATATCATTATTTTTCAAATTTAAAATACACACCATTTACTTGAAGGAGCCATCTATATATATATTTCCATTTAATCGTACAGTTCATATCAGTTATCTTCTGTAATAAATCTCAATAATCAGATTACAGTTCTTCCAAACCAAGCACAGGCTAATCGGCACGAAGACAAACTCGGAAGCTCCCCTTTCTTTTTTTTTTTCTAACAACCACCAGAGAGAGTACTACAAAGAATACTTATGCGCTCATGGCATAGCTATTGTATGAACTACTTTTCGCATGGATTCTGCGAGTATGAAGATAGAAAATTTGTAAACGTCATTCAAGGGTAGAATTGTATCAGAATAATTCATCGAATATAAAGAGATATTACAATTGCCCCTCGCAGCGAGCAAAGTTAATGATAATACACTTTGCGAGCTAACAGAAAAAATTTGTTGGGTTGTTTATTCAAAAGAGGAATATTTTGAATTAGTAGAATTTTACTGTAGAGAGTATGGGTAACATGTTAAGACAATAAGTTACGGGAATACCTAAGCTGTAGCTTTTACATGTACCGGGGTATACCCGCATCCCGAGTACATAACCAGGAAAGATGTAGGTTGGTGTAATTACGAAAAAGCTCTACCCATTTGGGAACTTGCCTTCACAGGGAAACCCTGGAAAACCCGGAAGAATAGACCCCAGTTCAGGTATTAAAGAAGATAGGAAAGCCTAAATCCAGTAACTTTGAAATATATAGAAGCTCTATAGATTAGATCGAAGGAAAAGTGCCTCATAGCCAAAAAAAATTTTACAGTATTCCTCAAAAAAAAAATTTTCAAAATTCTTCTTTCGACGATGTAGCCGGCGATCTCGTTGTGAAGTCGATGGAACAGGAACACTGGGCACGGACACCGGGTAAGCGATTTAGGCGATGTACAGCGTTTGGTGGAGGCGGCACGGAGGACAGGCGATGGCTTATGATACAGGACAGAAGCTGGTAACGTGCCGTGGAAACAGGAAGATGATCTCAGGAACAGATGGTCAGGGACGTGAACATGAAACAGGTTTAAAGTGGAATAAGAAAAGGTTCTGAGTGAATAAATCCCTGGAAGAGAGTGGATTAAGCCAACGAAGTCCATATTTCATCGTTGAACTCAAAATCGGAGTGGATTCTTATATTCTTCCATCTGTACTAGACTGGAACATCCATCAGTCCTGACAATCGCGAATTTTTTTTTTGTAGTGCTCAATACCAAAGTTGTTTTGCATTACAACTGCTGATTGTCCAAAACATTGCCAATTAGACTGTGGGCATTTAAATTTTGTTGTAGCTCATATCGAATGTATCCCTCTCAAAAAAAATTTTATCAAATCTTCGTTTTGTTATAGTGCAGGTGGAAGTAGAGCATTGAATCTGTCCGAGGTTTGCTTTCAATTACGAAATTATGGATAAAATTTAAGTTTACACCTGATGAAAAATTTTAAACATAGCCATATGACACTGACTCCACAAAAGGAATAATTTGAAAAATTTTCATTATTCTTATAATTAATTGATTTATAGATCCACTTGCAAATAAATATCATTGATGATGACGTATGTTCGTTTATCAAATCATCCAATCGCAGAATCTTCTTCATCCTCTCATGAACATTTATGGAAATATATTTCAACAATTATGTCCATAATATGAAACACACAAACTGCTATTCTTAAAAAGTTAATTAAAATTCTTAAATTAATTCTCCTGGTAAAGAAGGCATAATGAAAAAATCTAAAAATTATAATAATTTTCTCTCGCGCAACCAGGGAGTTTCTTCAGTTGTTTGCAACAGTGACATTATCGACTGTTGCTTCATTTCACAGTTCGTTTGTTTTCTTGCGCGAACAGCGCACGTCATACACACAGCGTATTTACCTACATATCCCACACTGTTCAAGTTTCACACGCAATTCTCACATAAGTGCCGTGTCTTGAGGAAATGTAGATGCACTTTCATTGTATATCACTGTGGCTTCTGCTCATAGTCCACACTTACAAATGCTAGTAATTAACAAATTCTTCTACCTATCTTAAAATTTTTGTGCTGAAGTATCACAGGAGTAATCTCACTGTCTCTTAACCTATCACAGGAGTAATCTCACTGTCTCTTAACCTATCACAGGAGTAATCTCACTGTCTCTTAACCTACCACAGGAGTAATCTCACGTTCTCTTAACCTCTAGACAACATAAACTTCTTGATATTTATATACACATTCGACTCATAGTCAAATTCCACTCTAAATTCTTCTCCATATTTGGTATCACAGATCTACGATCCTTCACTAAATTTCTTAATATCATTATGTGGGAATAATCCCTTTATTCTTTTCGATTCGGGATATGCCAACAAGTATGATCCAGGATTTGGTATATTTACAATAACGTATGGTCCGGTATAAATAAGATTCCATTTCTTTACGTTCTTCATCAGTTTCGAGGAATGGATGTGTTGCCTCAATGAAACCTTTTCTCCAAGATGAAAAATCTGAATCCGATGAATCCGTTTATCATATGTCAATTTCCGTTGTATTGCCTTTTCAGTTAAATTGACAATTGCGAGTCAAGTCTTTTCCTCCCATTTTAAATTCTGGTCTTCATACTTTTCGTCCGTTGCCTCCAGGTTTTGGAACGACTAAGAGCGGAGAACAATATGGACTAGTTGATGGCTCAATCAAGTTCCATTCTAACATTCTATTTATCACCCTTTGAACGGATTGCTTTAAACGCCAGGGGATCGGATAGTGCGTGTAACAGTAAGTCTGATGTGGCTTCACTTGTAGGTGACAAATATACCCTTTAATAATTCCTGGTTTTTCATCAAAAATCTCTTCATATGCCCCAAACAAATAATGAAGCTGCTGCCTTCGTTCTCCGGTAAGCTGATTTGATTCACTAGCTTTTATCGTTGTTCTTTGGTTAAAGTCCTCTTGTTGTATCAAATCCTTTGAAAGCTCCTTCCAACGACCGTTTGTAGTGTCAATTAATTGAATTATGGCACCGCGACAATCTTTCTCATGCACAGTTTCCTTTCTATTTAAATCCAGTGCTATCTCTTCTCCATTTAATCTAAATTTAACTATTCCTTCCAAAAAATCAATCTGACAATCGTACTCCTGCATACTCCCAATACCAAGAATACAGTCCACTAATAACTTCTCCACTACAAGGAACGTGCATTTTATTGCTACATTTCCCATTTTCATCTCTAATTGTGTTTGTATTTTGACATTGGGAGAGCGTGCTCCAACAGCTCCGATGATTTTGCAGTTCTGTACTGGCAAAATTGGTACCTTCTTCTTCCTAATAATTCTCCGAAAAAGAGCGCCTGAGATGACATTGGCGGAAGCGGCGGTGTCTAATATCACATTCGTTGGAACTTCCTCTATTTCAACAAATACTTCCGATACCGGAACACTCGATCTGTCATTATGACAAGTTATTAAATCCTTTGTAAACTCTTCAGTCAACAGCTCACCATCATTATATCTTAACAATTGTAATTTTACTGTTTCGCCCCTAACAGATCCCCTGACCGCTCCTCCGGGGCACGATGCGGTCATGTTTAGTTTGACTGATTATTGGTCCGATTGGTATTTATCTCTTCAACTACTTCAGTGATTATCGGTTGTTGTGGTGAATTCGGTCTATATTGTCTTGCTTGGTTTGTGTAATTATTGTTGTTGTTCTGCTGGTGTTGGTAGAACTGTCCTGTGTTGCCATACATTGGATCATATCGATTAAAATTCCTACTGTTCCTAAAATAGCCCCTCGCTGCACCATTACTAAAGTTTCCATTATGGTAATAATTATTGTTTGCATTCTGTCCATTTCTAACTCTCCTCGGAGAGTGTAGTTGGTTATGATTATTGTTACTGCTACCATTACTGCCATTCCCATTCGAGTTGCAACTCGGATTCGCTTCTGTTACTCCTCTTTGATATGACATTTCTCTTGCCCTTTTATTGTCCTCCTCAATTATATCAATATGATCAAGCGTAGTCATAAATGAGTCTATATCCTTATCATTTATATATAACAGCTGATTCCTTATACTGGTGGGTAGTCTGGACTTGAGTATTCTAAGTATATCCGGCAAAGGAATCGGTACATCCCAATACAAAGATTTATTAATGTATTTCTCAAAATATCTCTTTAGAGATCCTCTAGAAAACGAGAAAGGCTCAGGATATAATACTTCCTGCCTAAGTCTTTCTTGTATTCCAGCAGACCAATATTTTGCTACAAAAGCCTGCTCAAATTCTTTGTAACATTTACAAGAAGATGTTTGTTCGGATGCCCACAGTGCTCCTGATCCTTGTATATATCTAGATACAAAACTAATCTTTTGCCATTCTGTCCAAGATCGTGGAAATAGACCTCTGAAACTTCGAATAAAGGCTACAGGATGAACATTCTTTTTGTCAGGGTTAAAGATTTGAAATTGTCTCTGTTTAATCATCTTCTCCTCAACGGTACTACGATTCCAAAAATCATCCTGTTCGTACTTTTCCCTGTGGCTCTCCGTTCTATCGAATCTAACTTGTGACGTTCCAGTTCTATCTACATCGGATCTTGTCGTGGACGGAATGTCACGCGCAGATTGAGAGTTTTGTTTCCTACTTCTCGGTGTTTCTAAATCCTCCTGCGAGAGATTTAGTGATCTTTCGATATTTTCTTTCCAACGCGAGAATTCTTCGCCAAGTTGTTCTCGAACTTCCTTTAACCCTTTGTTAAAAAAATTATCCTCGGAACTCTCTGAAATTGACTGTAAAGCTACTTTCACAGTTTCTTCTATCGTTTCCGAAGGAGAATTGTGCCGCTCTAATGTCATTTCTGAAAACTTTCCCGCAAGTACATTCATTCTATGTTCCACTGTCTCCTGTTTTTCCTTCACTTCGTCAAATTGCTTCTTTAGATTATCTTGGGATTCTGTTATTTCTGGTATCATAGCTACGGAGCACTGTATGTCCTCTTGAGCTTGTATTACTTGAGGAAACAGTTCTACTTGTTTTTGTATCGTGTCAATTTTGACGGATACATATTCGGTTAGTTCCGCTTTCAATTTACTATTGTTTTCTTGGCATTGTTGGCGGACCTGCTCAATTCGAGCAATAAGATTCTGTTCGGTCCTTTCTGCCTGTTCCTTTATTTCCTGTGTCTGGGTATTTAATCTCTGATCTAATTCGGTAAAGGTTGCTCTTAACTAATTTTGTAATTCTGTTTGATTTTCGGCTAGTTGATTTTTGAATTCATTTTGTATAACCGATAAGTCTCGTTTCACCTCCGCTTGGCCTTCGGCTAATAGAGACAACTGTTGCATAACAACAACTAATGTGTCCACAACAGTCTGATCAGCTGTTGTATGAATGTTTTCTGAACCAGCGGGATTATTTATATTGCTACCGCTAGCCACAACAGTCTCAGAATTGCTATCCGTGGCCTCTGCTTCTGTGCAAACAGCTGAAGGCTGTTGCACGTCTCGTTGCTGATTCAATGACATTTTAAATGCCGCTCTAATCAATACCATTAAATAACTGTCAATATCAGGTTCCAGTCACTAAATACAGTTTCAAATTTACTGTCGTAGACACACTTCACTTTCAAATTACTTCACAGATGGTATAAAGTTCAATGTCCAGATACGAAAATCACACAATATACAGTTCTACAATCTAACTAATATCTGGAAAAAAGTTCTTTCTAAATTGATTTCAAACTATTTTAACTACAGGATAAAAAAATTAGATTTCTCTGGCCTTGTTCTGTAGTCTCGGTATTGTCCAATAGTTGAAATCGTTTCTTGGTATCAGCAATCTTTTACTATGGGCACCGAATCTCTCATCAGATTAGTTACCTCTCGTTCTCGTTGGTTTTCATGAAACAAAAAATACATATATTATATAACAATCCTAGAGAGTCCTGTCACACTGGCGCCACTGTAATTTTTCCTCCTCATAACTTTTCTTTTCTACGTAATTCTGTAGCTCTCAATTCGTTCGAGCAATCAATCATTCATGATAGGAAATACAGTCATAGCTCAGTCACTCAAAATGATTCTGAAATTTTACTTGTTAGAATGAAATCAGGCGATGATTCTTCTTCTCTGCAGGCTCGTGCTTTGCGGCAGTCTGCTAATCTGCACAAATAAAATGCCGCGTAATTTTGGGAGCGTTGTATAATCAGTCGGGAAACCTCAGATCAAGCGGATATTTGGCTTTGATGAAGTTTAACCTTCCGAAGAAGCAATGGAGCTCTTGGATTATTAAGTGCAGGTTCGTATCCAGTCTTTCGGAAGTCCCTTCTGATTAACAACTACGCAATATATCGATAAATATCATTAATTCTCAAATTTAAAATACACACCATTTACTTGAAGGATCCATCTATATATATTTCCATTTAATCGTACAGTTCATATCAGTTATCTTCTGTAATAAATCTCAATAATCAGATTACAGTTCTTCCAAACCAAGCACAGGCTAATCGGCACGAAGACAAACTCGGAAGCTCCCCTTTCCCTTTTTTTTTTCTAACAACCACCAGAGAGAGTACTACAAAGAATACTTATGCGCTCATGGCATAGCTATTGTATGAACTACTTTTCGCATGGATTCTGCGAGTATGAAGATAGAAAATTTGTAAACGTCATTCAAGGGTAGAATTGTATCAGAATAATTCATCGAATATAACGAGATATTACATGTCCTCCAGCCGACTTGTCTCCATGGGTCTATTGCTGCCTCGGGCACCTTATGGTTGTTCTCCTGTGAGTCTAGATTCTCGAATCCGACGCAAAACTGATAGTTAATTGTAACGTTCAGGGCCTCCTAATGACGATGGAACACTCAAATTGCGTCGAGATTCAATACAGCGGCCACGAGCCGACTTGTGTCCAAGGGGACATTGCTACCTCGGGCACCAAATTGTCCGTCTCCTGTAAGTCTAGATTTTCGACTCCGATGCGAAACTGATAGTTAATTGTAACGTTCAGGGCCTCCTAATGGCGATGGAACACTCAAATTGCGTCGAGATTCAATACATCGGCCTCCAGCCAACTTGTCTCCAAGAGTCTATTGCTGCCTCGGACACCTTATGGTCGTTCTCCTGTGAGTCTAGATTCTCTAATCCGACGCAAAACTGGTAGTTAATTGTAACGTTCAGGGCCTCCTAATGACGATGGAACACTCAAATTGCGTCGAGATTCGATACAGCGGCCACGAGAAGACTTGTGTCCGAGGGGACATTGCTGCCTCGGGCACCAAATGGTCCGTCTCCTGTGAGTCTAGATTTTCGATTCCGATGCGAAACTGATAGTTAATTGTAACGTTCAGGGCCTTCTAATAACGATGGAACTCTCAAATTGCGTCGAGATTCAATATATCGTCCTGCAGCCGACTTGTCTCCAAGAGTCTATTGCTGCCTTGGGCACCTTATCATCTGTCTCCTGTGAGTCTAGATTTTCGAACCCGACGCAAAACTGATAGTTAATTGTAACATTCAGGGCCTCCTAATGACGATGGAATACTCAAATTGCGTCGAGATTAAATTCATCGTCCTCCAGCCAACTTCTCTCCATGGGGATAATGCTGCCTCGGGCACCTTATGGTCGTTCTCCTGTGAGTCTAGATTTTCGAATCCGACGCGAAACTGATTAATTGTAGCGTTCAGGGCTTCCTATTGACGATGGAACACTCAAATTGCGTCGAGAGTCAATACATCGTCCTCCAGCCGACTTGTCTCCAAGGCGTATTGCTGCCTCGGGCACCATATGCTCCGACTCCTGTGAGTCTAGATTTTCGAATCCGACGCAAAATTGATAGGTAATTGTAACGGTCAGCGCCTCCTAATGACGATGGAACACTCAAATTGCGTCGAGAGTCAATTCATCGTCCTCCAGCCAACTTGTCTACAAGGGGATATTGCTGCCTCTGGCTCCATGTGGTCCGTGTCCTGTGAGTCTAGGTTTTCGAATCTGACGCGAAACTGATAGTTAATTGCAACGTTCAGCGCCTCGTAATGACGATGGAACACTCAAATTGGGTCGAGATTCAATACATCGGCCTCCAGCCGACTTGTCTCCAAATGTCTATTGCTGCCTCGGGCACGTTATGGTCGTACTCTTGTGAGTCTCGATTTTCGAATCCGACGCAAAACTGTTAGTTAATTGCAACGTTCAGGTCGTCCTAATAACGATGGAACTCTCAAATTGCGTCGAGATTCAATATATCGTCCTGCAGCCGACTTGTCTCCAAGAGTCTATTGCTGCCTCGAGCACCTTATGGTCGTGCTACTGTGAGTCTTGATTTTTGAATCCGACGCATAACTGATAGTTATTTGCAACGTTCAGCGCCACCTAATGACGATGGAACACTCAAATTGCGTCGAGATTCAATACATCGACCTCCAGCCGACTTGTCTCCGAATGTCTATTGCTGCCTCGGGGACCTTGTGGTCGTGCTCCTGTGAGTCTAGATTATCGAATCCGACGCATAACTGATAGTTAATTGTGAAGTTCAGGGCCTCCTAATGACGATAAAACATTCAAATTGCGTCGAGATTCAATAAATCGTCCTCCAGCCGACTTGTCTCCAAGGGCATATCGCTGCCTCGGGCACCACATGGTCCGTATCCGTTGATTCTACATTTTCGAATCCGATGGAATACTGATAGTTAATTGTAACGTTCAGGGCCTCCTAATGACGATGGGGCACTCAGATTGCGTCGCGATACAATACATCGTCCTCCAGCGGACTGGTCTCCAAGGTGATATTGCTGCCTCGGGAACCAAATGGTCCGTCTCCTATGAGTCTAGATTTTCGATTCCGATGCGAAACTGATAGTTAATTGCAACGTTCAGGGCCTCCTAATGACGATAGAATGCTCAAATTGCGTCGAGATTAAATACATCGTCCTCCAGCCGACTTCTCTCCATGGGGATAATGCTGCCTCGGGCACCTTATGGTCGTTCTCCTGTGAGTCTAGATTTTCGAATCCGACGCGAAACTGATTAATTGTAACGTTCAGGGCATCCTATTGACGATGGAACACTCAAATTGCGTCGAGAGTCAATACATCGTCCTCCAGCCGACTTGTCTCCAAATGGTATTGCTGCCTCAGGCACCATATGGTCCGACTTTTGTGAGTCTAGATTTTCGAATCCGACGCTAAAATGATAGTTAATTGTAACGTTCAGGGCATCCTATTGACGATGGAACACTCAAATTGCGTCGAGATTCAATACATCGGCCTCCAGCCGAATTGTCTCCAAGGGTCTACTGCTGCCTCGAGCACCTTATGGTCGTTCTACTGTGAGTCTTGATTTTTGAGTCCGACGCATGACTGATAGTTATTTGCAACGTTCAGCGCCTCCTAATGACGATGGAACACTCAAATTGCGTCGAGATTCAATACATCGACCTCCAGCCGACTTGTCTCCAAATGTCTATTGCTGCCTCGGGGACATTGTGGTTGTTCTCCTGTGAGTCTAGATTTTCGAATCCGACGCTAAAATGATAGTTAATTGTAACGTTCAGCGCCTCCTAATGACGATGAAACATTCAAATGGCGTCGAGATTCAATACATCGTCCTCCAGCGGACTGGTCTCCAAGGTGATATTGCTGCCACGGGCACCTTATGGTCCGTCTCCAGTGAGTCTAGATTATCGATTCCGACGAAAAACTGATAGTTAATTGTAACATTCAGGGCCTCCTAATGACGATGGAACACTCATATTGCGTCGGGATCGAATATATTGTCTTCCAGCCGACTTGTCTCCAAATGTCTATTGCTGCCTCGGGCACCATATGTTACTTCTCCTGTGAGTCTAGATTTTCGATTCCGACGCGAGACCGATAGTTAATTGTTACGTTCAGGGCCTCATAATGACGATGGAACACTCAAATTGCGTCGAGAGTCAATACGTCGTCCTCCAGCCGACTTGTCTACAAGGGGATATTGCTGCCTCGGGCTCCATGTGGTCCGTGTCCTGTGAGTCTAGATTTTCGAATCCGGCGCGAAACTGATAGTTAATTGTAACGTTCAGGGCCTCCTAATGACGATGGATTACTCAAATTGCGTCGAGATTCAATACATCTGCCTCCAGCCGACTTGTCTCCAAGGGTCTATTGCTGCCTCGAGCACCTAATTGTCGTTCTCCTTTGAGTCTAGATTTTTGAATCCGACGCATAACTTATAGTTATTTGCAACGCTCAGTGCCTCGTAATGACGGTGGAACACTCAAATTGCTTCGAGAAGCAATACATCGTCATTCAAACCTACTTGTCTCCAAAGGTCTATTGCTGCCTCGGGCACCTTATGGTCGTTCTCCTGAGAGTCTAGATTTTAGAATCCGACGCAAAACTAATAGTTAATTGTCAAGTTCAGGGCCTCCTATAGACGATGGAACACTCAAATTGCGTCGAGATTCAATACATCGTCTTCCAGCCGACTTGTCTCCAAGGGGACGTTGCTGCTTCGGGCACCATATGGTCCGCCTGCTGTTAGTCTAGATTTTCGATTCCGATGCGAAACTGATAGTTCATTGTAACGTTCAGGGCCTCCTAATGACGATGGAACACTCAAAATGCGGCGTGATTCAATACATCGGCTTCCAGCTGACTTGTCTCTAAGGGTCTATTGCTGCCTCGGGCACCTTATGGTCGTTCTCCTGTGAGTCTAGATTTTCGAATCCGACGCATAACTGATAGTTAATTGCAACGTTCAGCGACTCCTAATGACGATGTAACACTCAAATTGCGTCGAGATTCAATACATCGTCCTCCAGCCTACTTGCCTCCAAGGGTCTGTTGCTGCCTCGGGCACCTTATTGTCGTTCTCCTGTGAGTCTAGATTTTCGGATCTGAAGCATAACTGATAGTTAATTGCAACGCTCAGCCATTCCTAATTGACGATGGAACACTCAAATTGCGTCGAGATTCAATACATCAGCCTCCAGCCGACTTGTCACTAAGGGGCTATTGCTGCATCGGGCACCTCATGGTCCGTCTCCAGTGTGTCTAGATTTTCGATTCCGACGAAAAACTGACAGTCAGTTGTAACATTCACGTTCTCCTAATGACGATGGAACACTCATATTGCGTCGCGATCCAATACATCGTTCTCCACCCGACTTGTCTCCAAGGGTCTATTGCTGCCTCGGGCACCTTATGATCGTTCCGCTGTGAGTTTAGATTTTTGAACCCGACGCTAAGCTGATAGTTAATTGTAACTTTCAGGGCCTCCTAATGACGATGAAATACTCAAATTGCGTCAAGAGTAAATACATCGTCCTCCAGCCGACTTCTCTCCATGAGGATATTGCTGCCTCGGGCACGTTATGGTCGTTCTCCTGCGAGTCTATATTTTAGAATCCGACGCATAACTGATAGTTAATTGTAATGTTCAGGGCCTCCTAATGTCGATGGAACACTCAAATTGCGTCGAGATTCAATACATCGGCCACCAGCCGACTTGTCTCCAAAAATCTATTGCTGCCTCGGGTACCTTGTGGTCGTTCTCCTGTGAGTCTAGATTTTCGAATCCGACGCATAACTGATAGTTAATTGTAAAGTTCAGTGCCTCCTAATGACAATTAAACACTAAAATTGCGTCGAGATTCAATTCATCGTCCACCAGCGGACTGGGGTCCAAGGTTCTATTGCCGCCTCGGGCACCTTATGGTCGTTCTCGTGTGAGTCTCGATTTTCGAATCCGACGCAAAACTGATAGTTAATTGCAACGTTCAGGGCCTCCTAATGACGATGAAACACTCAAATTGGGTCGAGAGTCAATACATCGTCCTCCAGACGACCTGTCTCCAAGTGGTATTAATGCCTCGGGCACCATATGGTCCGTCTCCTGTGAGTCTAGATTTTCGAATGCGACGAAAAAATCATAGTTAATTGTAACGTTCAGCGCCTCCTAGTGACGATGGAACACTCAAGTTGCGTCGAGAGTCAATACATCGTTCTCCAGCCGAATTGTCTACAAGGTGATATTGCTGCCTCGGGCTCCATCTGGTCCGTCCCCTGTGAGTCTAGATTTTCGAATCCGACGCGAAACTGATAGTTAATTGTAACGTTCAGGGCCTCCTAATGACGATGGAACACTCATATTGCGTCGCGAGTCAATACATCGTCCTGCAGCCGACTTCCCTCCATGGGGATATTGCTGCCTCGGGCACCTTATGGTCGTTCTCCTGTGAGTCTAGATTTTTGAAACCGACGCGAAACTGATTGTTAATTGTAACGTTCAGGACTACTTAATGACGATGGAACACTGAAATTGCGTCGAGATTCAATACATCGTCATTCAGCCGATTTGTCTCCAAGGGTCTATTGCTGCCTCGGCCACCTTATGGTCGTTCCCCTGTGAGTCTAGATTTTAGAATCCGACGCATAACTGATAGTTAATTGTAATGTTCAGGGCCTCCTAATGACGATGAAACACCCAAATTGCGTCGAGAGTCAATTCATCGTCCTCCAGCCGACTTGTCTACAAGGGGATATTGCTGCCTCTGGCTCCATGTGGTCCGTGTCCTGTGAGTCTAGGTTTTCGAATCTGACGCGAAACTGATAGTTAATAGTAATGTTCAGGCCTCCTAATGACGATGGAACACTCAAATTGCGTCGAGATTCAATACATCGGCCTCCAGGCGACTTATCTCCAAGGGTCTATTGCTGCCTCGGGCACCATATGGTCGTTCTCCTGTGGGTCCAGATTTTCGAATCCGACCCATAACTGATAGTTAATTGCAACGTTCAGCGCCTCGTAATGACGATGGAACACTCAAATTGGGTCGAGATTCAATACATCGGCCTCCAGCCGACTTGTCTCCAAATGTCAATTGCTGCCTCGGGCACATTATGGTCGTACTCTTGTGAGTCTCGATTTTCGAATCCGACGCAAAACTGTTAGTTAATTGCAACGTTCAGGTCGTCCTAATGACGATGGAACACTCAAATTGCGTCGAGGTTCAATACATCGGCCACGAGCCGACTTGTCTATAAGGGGATATTACTGCCTCTGGCTCCATGTGGTCCGTGTCCTGTGAGTCTAGATTTTCGAATCCGACGGGAAACTGATAGTTAATTGTAACGTTCAGGGCCTCCTAATGGCGATGGAACACTCAAATTGCGTCGAGATTCAATACATCGGCCTCCAGCCGACTTGTCTCCAAGGGTCTACTGCTGCCTCGAGCACCTTATGGTCGTGCTACTGTGAGTCTTGATTTTTGAATCCGACACATAACTGATAGTTATTTGCAACGTTCAGCGCCACCTAATGACGATGGAACACTCAAATTGCGTCGAGATTCAATACATCGACCTCCAGCCGACTTGTCTCCAAATGTCTATTGCTGCCTCGGGGACCTTGTGGTCGTGCTCCTGTGAGTCTAGATTATCGAATCCGACGCATAACTGATAGTTAATTGTGAAGTTCAGGGCCTCCTAATGACGATAAAACATTCAAATTGCGTCGAGATTCAATAAATCGTCCTCCAGCCGACTTGTCTCCAAGGGCATATCGCTGCCTCGGGCACCACATGGTCCGTATCCGTTGATTCTACATTTTCGAATCCGATGGAATACTGATAGTTAATTGTAACGTTCAGGGCCTCCTAATGACAATGGGGCACTCAGATTGCGTCACGATACAATACATCGTCCTCCAGCGGACTGGTCTCCAAGGTGATATTGCTGCCTCGGGGACCAAATGGTCCGTCTCCTATGAGTCTAGATTTTCGATTCCGATGCGAAACTGATAGTTAATTGCAACGTTCAGGGCCTCCTAATGACGATAGAATGCTCAAATTGCGTCGAGATTAAATACATCGTCCTCCAGCCGACTTCTCTCCGTGGCGATAATGCTGCCTCGGGCACCTTATGGTCGTTCTCCTGTGAGTCTAGATTTTCGAATCCGACGCGAAACTGATTAATTGTAACGTTCAGGGCATCCTATTGACGATGGAACACTCAAATTGCGTCGAGAGTCAATACATCGTCCTCCAGCCGACTTGTCTCCAAGGGGTATTGCTGCCTCAGGCACCATATGGTCCGACTCTTGTGAGTCTAGATTTTCGAATCTGACGCTAAAATGATAGTTAATTGTAACGTTCAGCGCCTCCTAATGACGATGGAACACTCAAATTGCGTCGAGATTCAATACATCGGCCTCCAGGCGAATTGTCTCCAAGGGTCTACTGCTGCCTCGAGCACCTTATGGTCGTTCTACTGTGAGTCTTGATTTTTGAATCCGACGCATGACTGATAGTTATTTGCAACGTTCAGCGCCACCTAATGACGATGGAACACTCAAATTGCGTCGAGATTCAATACATCGACCTCCAGCCGACTTGTCTCCAAATGTCTATTGCTGCCTCGGGGACATTGTGGTTGTTCTCCTGTGAGTCTAGATTTTCGAATCCGACGCTAAAATGATAGTTAATTATAACGTTCAGCGCCTCCTAATGACGATGAAACATTCAAATGGCGTCGAGATTCAATACATCGTCCTCCAGCGGACTGGTCTCCAAGGTGATATTGCTGCCACGGGCACCTTATGGTCCGTCTCCAGTGAGTCTAGATTATCGATTCCGACGAAAACCTGATAGTTAATTGTAACATTCAGGGCCTCCTAATGACGATGGAACACTCATATTGCGTCGCGATCGAATATATTGTCTTCCAGCCGACTTGTCTCCAAATGTCTATTGCTGCCTCGGGCACCATATGTTACTTCTCCTGTGAGTCTAGATTTTCGATTCCGACGCGAGACCGATAGTTAATTGTTACGTTCAGGGCCTCATAATGACGATGGAACACTCAAATTGCGTCGAGGTTCAATACATTGTCCTCCAGCCGACTTGTATCCAAGGGGTATTGCTGCCTCGGGCACCATATGGTCCGTCTCCTGTGAGTCAAGGTTTTCGAATCCGACGCTAAAATGATAGTTAATTGTAACGTTCAGCGCCTCCTAATGACGATGAAACATTCAAATGGCGTCGAGATTCAATACATCGTCCTCCAGCGGACTGGTCTCCAAGGTGATATTGCTGCCACGGGCACCTTATGGTCCGTCTCCAGTGAGTCTAGATTATCGATTCCGACGAAAAACTGATAGTTAATTGTAACATTCAGGGCCTCCTAATGACGATGGAACACTCATATTGCGTCGCGATCGAATATATTGTCTTCCAGCCGACTTGTCTCCAAATGTCTATTGCTGCCTCGGGCACCATATGTTACTTCTCCTGTGAGTCTAGATTTTCGATTCCGACGCGAGACCGATAGTTAATTATAACGTTCAGGGCCTCCTAATGACGTTGGAACACTCAAATTGCGTCGAGAGTCAATACATCGATCTCCAGGCGACTTATCTCCAAGGGTCTATTGCTGCCTCGGGCACCTTATGGTCGTTCTCCTGTGGGTCTAGATTTTCGAATCCGACCCATAACTCATAGTTAATTGCAACGTTCAGCGCCTCGTAATGACGATGGAACAATCAAATTGGGTCGAGATTCAAAACATCGTCCTCCAGCCGACTTGTCTCCAAATGTCTATTGCTGCCTCGGGGACCTTGTGGTCGTTCTCCTGTGAATCTAGATTTTCGAATCCGACGCATAACTGATAGTTAATTGTTACGTTCAGGGTCTCTTAATGTCGATGGAACACTCAAATTGCGACGAGATTCAATACATCGTCCTTCAGACGACTTGTCTCCAAGGGTCTATTGCTGGCTGGGGCCCCTTTATGGTCGTTCTCCTGTGAGTCTAAATATTAGAATCCGACGCAAAACTGATAGTTAATTGTATCGTTCAGGGCCTCCTAATTACGATGGAACACTCAAATTGGGTGGAGATTCAATACATCGGCCTCCAGTCGACTTGTCTCCAAGGGGACATTGCTGCCTCAGGCACCATATCGTCCGTCTCCTGTAAGTCTAGATTTTCGAATCCGACGCAAAACTGATAGTTAATTGCAACGTTCAGGGCCTCCTAATGACGTTGGAACACTCAAATTGCGTCGAGGTTTAATACATCGTCCTCCAGCCGACTTGTCTCCAAGGGGTAATGCTGCCTCGGGCACCATATGGTCCGTCTCCTGTGAGTCTAGATTTTCGAATCCGACGCAAAAATGATAGTTAATTGTAACGTTCACCGCCTCCTAATGACGATGGAACACTCAAATTTCGTCGAGAGTCGATACATCGTCCTCCAGCCGACTTGTCTACAAGGGGATATTGCTGCCTCGGGCTCCATGTGGTCCGTGTCCTGTGAGTCTAGATTTTCGAATCCGGCGCGAAACTGATAGTTAATTGTAACGTTCAGGGCCTCCTAATGACGATGGATTACTCAAATTGCGTCGAGATTCAATACATCTGCCTCCTGCCGACTTGTCTCCAAGGGTCTATTGCTGCCTCGAGCACCTAATGGTCGTTCTCCTTTGAGTCTACATTTTTGAATCCGACGCATAACTTATAGTTATTTGCAACGCTCAGCGCCTCGTAATGTCGATGGAACACTCAAATTGCTTCTAGAAGCAATACATCGTCATTCAAACCAACTTGTCTCCAAAGGTATATTGCTGCCTCGGGCACCTTATGGTCGTTCACCTGTGAGTCTAGATTTTAGAATCCGACGCAAAACTAATAGTTAATTGTAAAGTTCAGGGCCTCCTATAGACGGTGGAACACTCAAATTGCTTCGAAGTTCAATACGTCGTCCTCCAGCCGACTTGTCTCCAAGGGGTATTGCTGCCTCGGGCACCATATGGTCCGTCTCCAGTGAGTCTAGATTTTCGAATCCGACGCTAAAATAATAGTTAATTGTAACGTTTAGGGCCTCCTAATGACGTTGGAACACTCAAATTGCGTCGAGAGTCAATACATCGTCCGCCAGCCGACTTGTCTACAAGGGGATATTGCTGCCTCGGGCTCCATGTGGTCCGCCTCCTGTGTGTCTAGATTTTCGATTCCGACGTGAAACTGACAGATAATTGTAACGTTCATTGCCTCCTAATGACGGTGGAACACTCAAATTGCGTCGAGATTCAATACATCGTCCTTCAGACGACTTGTCTCCAAAGGTCTATTGCTGGCTCGGGCACCCTATGTTCGTTCTCCTGTGAGTCTAGATTTTAGAATCCGACGCAAAACTGATAGTTAATTGTAACGTTCAGGGCCTCCTAATTACGATGGAACACTCAAATTGCGTGGAGATTCAATACATCGGCCTCAAGTCGACTTGTCTCCAAGGGGACATTGCTGCCTCAGGCACCATATCGTCCGTCTCCTGTGAGTCTAGATTTTCGAATCCGACGCAAAACTGATAGTTAATTGCAACGTTCAGGGCCTCCTAATGACGATGGAACACTCAAATTGCGTCGAGGTTTAATACATCGTCCTCCAGCCGACTTGACTCCAAGGGGTATTGCTGCCTCGGGCGCCATATGGTCCGTCTCCTGTGAGTCTAGATTTTCGAATCCGACGCAAAAATGATAGTTAATTGTAACGTTCAGCGCCTCCTAATGACGATGGAACACTCAAATTGCGTCGAGAGTCAATACGTCGTCCTCCAGCCGACTTGTCTACAAGGGGATATTGCTGCCTCGGGCACCTTATGGTCGTTCTCCTGTGAGTCTAGATTTTCGAATCCGACGCGAAACTGATTAATTGTAACGTTCAGGGCATCCTATTGACGATGGAACACTCAAATTGCGTCGAGAGTCAATACATCGTCCTCCAGCCGACTTGTCTCCAAGGGGTATTGCTGCCTCAGGCACCATATGGTCCGACTCTTGTGAGTCTAGATTTTCGAATCCGACGCTAAAATGATAGTTAATTGTAACGTTCAGCGCCTCCTAATGACGATGGAACACTCAAATTGCGTCGAGATTCAATACATCGGCCTCCAGGCGAATTGTCTCCAAGGGTCTACTGCTGCCTCGAGCACCTTATGGTCGTTCTACTGTGAGTCTTGATTTTTGAATCCGACGCATGACTGATAGTTATTTGCAACGTTCAGGGCCTCCTAATGACGATGGAACACTCAAATTGCGTCGAGATTCAATACATCGACCTCCAGCCGACTTGTCTCCAAATGTCTATTGCTGCCTCGGGGACATTGTGGTTGTTCTCCTGTGAGTCTAGATTTTCGAATCCGACGCTAAAATGATAGTTAATTGTAACGTTCAGCGCCTCCTAATGACGATGAAACATTCAAATGGCGTCGAGATTCAATACATCGTCCTCCAGCGGACTGGTCTCCAAGGTGATATTGCTGCCACGGGCACCTTATGGTCCGTCTCCAGTGAGTCTAGATTATCGATTCCGACGAAAAACTGATAGTTAATTGTAACATTCAGGGCCTCCTAATGACGATGGAACACTCATATTGCGTCGCGATCGAATATATTGTCTTCCAGCCGACTTGTCTCCAAATGTCTATTGCTGCCTCGGGCACCATATGTTACTTCTCCTGTGAGTCTAGATTTTCGATTCCGACGCGAGACCGATAGTTAATTGTTACGTTCAGGGCCTCATAATGACGATGGAACACTCAAATTGCGTCGAGGTTCAATACATTGTCCTCCAGCCGACTTGTATCCAAGGGGTATTGCTGCCTCGGGCACCATATGGTCCGTCTCCTGTGAGTCAAGATTTTCGAATCCGACGCTAAAATGATAGTTAAATATAACGTTCATGGCCTCCTAATGACGTTGGAACACTCAAATTGCGTCGAGAGTCAATACATCGGCCTCCAGGCGACTTATCTCCAAGGGTCTATTGCTGCCTCGGGCACCTTAGGTCGTTCTCCTGTGGGTCTAGATTTTCGAATCCGACCCATAACTCATAGTTAATTGCAACGTTCAGCGCCTCGTAATGACGATGGAACAATCAAATTGGGTCGAGATTCAAAACATCGTCCTCCAGCCGACTTGTCTCCAAATGTCTATTGCTGCCTCGGGGACCTTGTGGTCGTTCTCCTGTGAATCTAGATTTTCGAATCCGACGCATAACTGATAGTTAATTGTTACGTTCAGGGCCTCTTAATGTCGATGGAACACTCAAATTGCGACGAGATTCAATACATCGTCCTTCAGACGACTTGTCTCCAAGGGTCTATTGCTGGCTGGGGCCCCTTTATGGTGGTTCTCCTGTGAGTCTAGATATTAGAATCCGACGCAAAACTGATAGTTAATTGTATCGTTCAGGGCCTCCTAATTACGATGGAACACTCAAATTGGGTGGAGATTCAATACATCGGCCTCCAGTCGACTTGTCTCCAAGGGGACATTGCTGCCTCAGGCACCATATCGTCCGTCTCCTGTGAGTCTAGATTTTCGAATCCGACGCAAAACTGATAGTTAATTGCAACGTTCAGGGCCTCCTAATGACGATGGAACACTCAAATTGCGTCGAGGTTTAATACATCGTCCTCCAGCCGACTTGTCTCGAAGGGGTAATGCTGCCTCGGGCACCATATGGTCCGTCTCCTGTGAGTCTAGATTTTCGAATCCGACGCAAAAATGATAGTTAATTGTAACGTTCACCGCCTCCTAATGACGATGGAACACTCAAATTTCGTCGAGAGTCAATACATCGTCCTCCATCCGACTTGTCTACAAGGGGATATTGCTGCCTCGGGCTCCATGTGGTCCGTGTCCTGTGAGTCTAGATTTTCGAATCCGGCGCGAAACTGATAGTTAATTGTAACGTTCAGGGCCTCCTAATGACGATGGATTACTCAAATTGCGTCGAGATTCAATACATCTGCCTCCTGCCGACTTGTCTCCAAGGGTCTATTGCTGCCTCGAGCACCTAATGGTCGTTCTCCTTTGAGTCTAGATTTTTGAATCCGACGCATAACTTATAGTTATTTGCAACGCTCAGCGCCTCGTAATGTCGATGGAACACTCAAATTGCTTCTAGAAGCAATACATCGTCATTCAAACCAACTTGTCTCCAAAGGTATATTGCTGCCTCGGGCACCTTATGGTCGTTCACCTGTGAGTCTAGATTTTAGAATCCGACGCAAAACTAATAGTTAATTGTAAAGTTCAGGGCCTCCTATAGACGGTGGAACACTCAAATTGCTTCGAAGTTCAATACGTCGTCCTCCAGCCGACTTGTCTCCAAGGGGTATTGCTGCCTCGGGCACCATATGGTCCGTCTCCAGTGAGTCTAGATTTTCGAATCCGACGCTAAAATAATAGTTAATTGTCAAGGTCAGGGCTCCTATAGACGATGGAACACTCAAATTGCGTCGAGATTCAATACATCGTCTTCCAGCCGACTTGTCTCCAAGGGGACATTGCAGCTTCGGGCACCATATGGTCCGCCTGCTGTTAGTCTAGATTTTCGATTCCGATGCGAAACTGATAGTTCATTGTAACGTTCAGGGCCTCCTAATGACGATGGAACAGTCAAATTGCGGCGTGATTCAATACATCGGCTTCCAGCTGACTTGTCTCTAAGGGTCTATTGCTGCCTCGGGCACCTTATGGTCGTTCTCCTGTGAGTCTAGATTTTCGAATCCGACGCATAACTGATAGTTAATTGCAACGTTCAGCGACTCCTAATGACGATGTAACACTCAAATTGCGTCGAGATTCAATACATCAGCCTCCAGCCGACTTGTCAGTAAGGGGCTATTGCTGCATCGGGCACCTCATGGTCCGTCTCCAGTGTGTCTAGATTTTCGATTCCGACGAAAAACTGACAGTCAGTTGTAACATTCAGGTTCTCCTAATGACGATGGAACACTCATATTGCGTCGCGATCCAATACATCGTTCTCCACCCGACTTGTCTCCAAGGGTCTATTGCTGCCTCGGGCACCTTATGATCGTTCCGCTGTGAGTTTAGATTTTTGAACCCGACGCAAAGCTGATAGTTAATTGTAACTTTCAGGGCCTCCTAATGACGATGAAATACTCAAATTGCGTCAAGAGTAAATACATCGTCCTCCAGCCGACTTCTCTCCATGAGGATATTGCTGCCTCGGGCACGTTATGGTCGTTCCCCTGTGAGTCTATATTTTAGAATCCGACGCATAACTGATAGTTAATTGTAATGTTCAGGGCCTCCTAATGTCGATGGAACACTCAAATTGCGTCGAGATTCAATACATCGGCCACCAGCCGAATTGTCTCCAAAAATCTATTGCTGCCTCGGGTACCTTGTGGTCGTTCTCCTGTGAGTCCAGATTTTCGAATCCGACGCATAACTGATAGTTAATTGTAAAGTTCAGTGCCTCCTAATGACAATTAAACACTAAAATTGCGTCGAGATTCAATTCATCGTCCACCAGCGGACTGGGGTCCAAGGTTCTATTGCCGCCTCAGGCACCTTATGGTCGTTCTCGTGTGAGTCTCGATTTTCGAATCCGACGCAAAACTGATAGTTAATTGCAACGTTCAGGGCCTCCTAATGACGATGAAACACTCAAATTGGGTCGAGAGTCAATACATCGTCCTCCAGACGACTTGTCTCCAAGTGGTATTAATGCCTCGGGCACCATATGGTCCGTCTCCTGTGAGTCTAGATTTTCGAATGCGACGAAAAAATCATAGTTAATTATAACGTTCAGCGCCTCCTAATGACGATGGAACACTCAAGTTGCGTCGTGAGTCAATACATCGTTCTCCAGCCGAATTGTCTACAAGGTGATATTGCTGCCTCGGGCTCCATCTGGTCCGTCCCCTGTGAGTCTAGATTTTCGAATCCGACGCGAAACTGATAGTTAATTGTAACGTTCAGGGCCTCCTAATGACGATGGAACACTCATATTGCGTCGCGAGTCAATACATCGTCCTGCAGCCGACTTCCCTCCATGGGGATATTGCTGCCTCGGGCACCTTATGGTCGTTCTCCTGTGAGTCTAGATTTTTGAAACCGACGCGAAACTGATTGTTAATTGTAACGTTCAGGACTACTTAATGACGATGGAACACTGAAATTGCGTCGAGATTCAATACATCGTCATTCAGCCGATTTGTCTCCAAGGGTCTATTGCTGCCTCGGCCACCTTATGGTCGTTCCCCTGTGAGTCTAGATTTTAGAATCCGACGCATAACTGATAGTTAATTGTAATGTTCAGGGCCTCCTAATGACGATGAAACACACAAATTGCGTCGAGATTCAATACATCGGCCTCCAGCCGTCTTGTCTAGAAGGGGACCTTGCTGCCTCGGGCACCATATTTGCCCGTCTCCTGTGAGCTAGATTTTTGATTCCGACGCGAAACTGATAGTTAATTGTAATGTTCAGGGCATCCTAATGACGATGCAACACTCAAATTGGGTCGAGATTCAATTCGTCGTCCTCCAGCCGACTTGTCTACACGGGGATTTTGCAGCCTCGGGCTCCATTTGGTCCGTCTATTGTGAGTCTAGATTTTCGAATCCGACTCGAAACGTATAGTTAATTGATACGTTCAGGGCCTCCTAATGACGATGGAACACTCAAATTGCGTCGAGATTCAATACAACTGCCTCCAGCCGACTTGTCTCCAAGGGTCTATTGCTGCCTCGGGTACCTTATGGTCGTTCTCCTGTGAGTCTAGATTTTCGAATCTGACGAATAACTGATAGTTAATTGCAACGTTCAGCGCCTCCTAATGACGATGGAACACTCAAATTGTGTGGAGATTCAATACATCGGCCTCCAGCCGACTTGTCTCCTAATGTCTATTGCTGCATCGGGCACCTTGTGGTCGTTCTGCTGTGAGTCTAGATTTTCGTATCCAACGCATAACTGATAGTTAATTGTAAAGTTCAGGTCCTCCTAATGACGATGGAACACTCAAATTGCGTGAGATTCAATACATCGTTCTCCAGCCGACTTGTCTCCTAGGGTCTATTGCTGCCTCGGGCACCTTATGGTCGTTCTCCCGTGAGTCTAGATTTTCGAATACGACGCATAACTGATAGTTAATAGTAACGCTCAGCGCCTCCTAATGACAATGGAACACTCAAATTGCGTCGAGATTCAATACATCGTCCTCCAGCCGACTTGTTTCCAAGGGGTTATCGCTGCCTTGGGCACCACGAGGTCCATCGCCTGTGAGTCTAGATTTTCGAATCCGACGCGAAACTGATAGTTAATTGTAACGTTCAGGGCCTCCCATTGACGATGGAACACTCAAATTGCGTCGAGATTCAATACATCGGCCTCCAGCCGACTTGTCTCCAAGGGTCTATTGCTGCCTCGGGCACCTTATGGTCGTTCTTCTGTGACTTTACATTTTCGAATCCTACGCATAACTGTTAGTTAATTGCAACGTTCAGCGCCTCCTAATGACGATGGAACACTCAAATTGCGTCGAGATTCAAAACATCGGCCTCCAGCCGACTTGTCTCCAAGGGGTTATAGCTGCCTCGGGCACAACATGATCCGTCTCCGGCGATTCTACATTTCGAATCAGACGCAAAACTGATAGTTAATTGTAACATTCATGGCCCCCTAATGACTATGGAACACTCAAATTGCGTCGCGATCTAATACATCGTCCTTCAGCCGACTTATCTCCAAGGGTCAATTGCTGCCTCTGGCACCTTACTATCGTTCTCCTGTCAGTCTAGACTTTCGATCCCGACTCAAACCTGATGGTTAATTGTAACGTTCACGGCCTCCTAATGATGATGGAACCCTCAAATTGCGTCGAGATTCAATACATCGACCTCGAGCCGATTTGTCTCCAAGGGGACACTGCTGCCTTGGCCAACATTTGGTCCGTCTCCAGTGAGTCTTGATTTACGATTCCGATGCGAAACAGATAGTTAATTGTTACGTTCAGGGCCTCCTAGTGACGATGGAACACTCAAATTGCTTCCAGATTCAATAAATCGTCCTTCTGCCGACTTGTCTCCAAGGGGTATTGCTGCTTCGGGCACCTTATAGTCGTTCTCTTGTGAGTCTAGATTTTCGAATCCGACGCATAACTGATAGTTAATTGCAACGTTCAGCGCGTCCTAATGACAATGGAACACTCAAATTGCTTCGAGATTCAATACATCGGCCTCCAGCCGACTTGTCTCCAAATGTCTATTGCTGCCTCGGGCACCTTATGGTCGTTCTCCTGTGAGTCTAGATTTTCGAATCCGACGCATAACTGATAGTTAATTGTAACTCTCACCGCTTCCTAATGACGATGGAACACTAAATTGCGTGGAGATTCAATACATCGGCCTCCAGCCGAACTGTCTCCAAATGTCTATTGCTACCTCGGTCACCTTTTGGTCGTTCTCCTGTGAGTCTCGATTTTCGAATCCGACGCAATACTGATAGTTAATTGCAATTTTCAGGGCCTCCTAATGACGATGGAACACTCAAATTGCGTCGCGGTTCAATACATCGTCCTCCAGCCGACTTGTCTCCAAGGGGTATTGCTGCATCTGGGTACATGTGGTCCGTCTCCTGTAGGTCTAAATTTTCGACTCCGTCGCGAAACTGAAGATAATTGTAACGGTCAGGGCCTCCTAATGATGATGGAACACTCATATTGCGTCGAGATTCAATACATCGTCATTCAGCCGACTTTTCACCAAGGGTCTATTGCTGCCTCAGGCACCATATGGTCGTTCTCCTGTGAGACTAAATTTTTGAAACCGACGCAAAACTGATAGTTAATTGCAACGTTCAAGGCCTCCTAATGACGATGGGACACTCAAATTGCGTCGAGGTTCAATACATTGTCCTCCAGCCGACTTGTCTCCAAGGGGTATTGCTGCCTCGGGCACCATATGGTCCGACTCCTGTGAGTCTAGATTTCCGAATCCGACGCAAAAATGATAGTTAATTGTAACGTTCAGCGCCTCGTAATGACGATGGAACACTCAAATTGCGTCGAGAGTCTTAACATCGTCCTCCAGCCGACTTGATAACAAGGGGATAAAACTGCCTCCGGCTCCATGTGGTCCGTGTCCTGTGAGTCTAGATTTTCGAATCCGCCGAGAAACTGATAGTTAATTGTAACGTTCAGGGCCTCATAATGACGATGGAACACTCAAATTGCGTCGAGTTTCAGTACATCGGCCCCAGCCGACTTGTCTCCATATGTCTATTGCTCCCTCAGGCACCTTGTGGTCGTTCTCCTGTGAGTATAGATTTTAGAATCCGACGCATAACTGATAGTTAATTGTAAAGTTCAGTGCCTCCTAATGACGATGGAACACTCAAATTGCGTCGAGATTCCATACATCGTCCTACAGCCGACTTGTCTCCAAGGGTCTATTGCTGCCTCGGGCACCATATGGTCCGTCTCCTCTGAGTCTAGATTTTCGAATCCGACGCGAAACTGATAGTTAATTGTAACGTTCAGGGCCTCCCAATGACGATAGGGCACTCAAATTGCGTCGCGATTCAATACATCGTCCTCCAGCGGACTGGTCTCCAAGGGAATATTGCTGCCTAGGGCACCTTATGTTCCGTCTCCAGTGAGTCTAGATTTTCGAATCCGACGCATAACTGATAGTTAATTGCAACGTTCAGAGCCTCCTAATGACGATGGAACACTCAAATTGCGTCGAGATTCAATACATCGTCCTCCGGATGACTTGTCTCCAAATGTCTATTTCTGCCTTGGGCACCTTGTGGTCGTTCTCCTGTGAGTCTAGATTTTCGAATACGACGCATAACTGATAGTTCATTGTAACGCTCAGCGCCTCCTAATGACGATGGAAGACACAAATTGCGTCGAGATTCAATACATCGTCCTCCAGCCGACTTGTCTCCAAGGGGATATTGCTGCCTTGGGCACCACATGGTCCATCTACGGTGATTCAACATTGTCGAATCCGACGCAAAACTGATAGTTGATTGTAACGTTCAGGGCCTCCTAATGACGATGGAACACTCAAATTGCGTCGAGATTCAATACATTGGCCTCCAGCCGACTTGTCTCCAAGGGTCTATTCCTGCCTCGGGCACCTTATCGTCGTTCCCCTGTGAGTCCAGATATTTGAATCCGACGCAAAACGGACAGTTACTTGTAACGTTCAGAGCCTCCTAATGATGATGGAACACTCAAATTGCGTCGAGATTCAATACATCGTCCTTCTGCCGACTTGTCTCCAAGGGAATATTGCTGCCTCGGGCACCATATGGTCCGTCTCCTGTGAGTCTAGATTTTCGAATCCGAAGCAAAACTTCTAATTAATTGTAACTTTCATGGCCTCCTATTGACGATGGAGCACACAATTTGCGTCGAGATCCAATACATCGTCCTCAAGCCGACTTGTCTCCAACGTGATATTGCTGCCTCGGGCACCATGTGATCCGTCTCCTGTGAGTCTAGATTTTCAAATCCGACGCAAAAATGATTGTTAATTGTAACGTTCATGGCTTCCTAATGACGATGGAACACTGATATAGGGTCGAGATTCAATACATCGTCAATCAGCCGACTTGTCTCCAAGCGACTATTGCTGCCTCGGGCACCTTACGGTCGTTCTCCTGTGAGTCATGATTTTAGAATCCGACGCAAAACGGATAGTTAATTGTAACGTTCAGGGCCTCATAATGACGATGGAACACTTAAATTGCGTCGAGATTCAATACATCGGCCTCCAGCCGACTTGTCCCCAAGGGGACATTGCTGCCACGGGCACCATATGGTCCTTCTCCTGTGAGTCTAGATTTTCGATTCCGATGCGAAACTGATAGTTAATTTTAACGTTCAGGCCCTCCTAATGACGATGGAACACTCAAATTGCGTCGAGATTCAATTCATCGTCCTCCCGCTGACTTGTCTCCAATGGGATATTGCTGCCTCAGCCACCATGTGGTCCTTCTCCTGTGAGTCTAGATTTTCGAATCCGACGCAAAAATAATAGTTAATTGTAACGTTCAGGGCCTCCTAATGACGAAGGAACACTCAAATTGCGTCGAGATACAATACATCGTCCTCCAGCCGACTTGTTTCCAAGGGTCTATTGCTGCCTCGGGCAACATATGGTCGTTCTCCTGCGAGTCTACATTTTCGATTCCAACATATAACTGATAGTTAATTCCAACGTTCAGCGCCTCCAAATGACGATGGAACACTCAGATTGCGTCGAGATTCAATACATTGTCCTCCAGCCGACTTGTCTCCAAGGGTCAATTGCTACCTCGGGCACCTTATGGTCGTTCTCCTGTGAGTCTACATTTTCGATTCCGACACATAACTGATAGTTAATTGTAACGTTCAGGGCCTCCTAATGACGATGAACACTCAAATTGCGTCGAGTGTCAATACATCGTCCTCCAGCCGACTTGTCTCCAAGGGTCTATTGCTGCCTCGGGCACCTTATGATCGTTTTCCTGTGAGACTAGACTTTCGAACCCGACGCAAAACTGATAGTCAATTGTAACGTTCAGGGCCTCCTAATGACAATGGAACACTCAAATTGCGTCGAGATTCAATACATCGTCCTCCAGCGGACTGGTCTCCAAGGGGATATTGCTGCCTCGGACACCTCATGGTCCGTCTCCAGTGAGTCTAGGTTTTCGAATACGACGCATAACTGATGGTTAATTGCAACGTTCAGCGCCTCCTAATGACGATGGAACACTCAAATTGCGTCGAGATTCAATACATCGGCCTCCAGCCGACTTGTCTCCAAATGTCTATTGCTGCCTCGGGCACCTTGTGTTCGTTCTCCTGTGAGTCTAGATTCTCGAATACGACGCATAACTGATAGTTAATTGAAAAGTTCAGCGCCTCCTAATGACGATGGAACACCTAATTGGCGTCGAGATTCAATACATCGTCCTCCAGCCGACTTGTCTCCAAGGGCCTATGCCTGCCTCGGGCACCTAATCGTCGTTCTCCTGTGAGTCCAGATATTCGAATCCGACGCAAAACGGACTGCTAATTGTAACGTTCAGAGCCTCCTAATGATGATGGAACACTCAAATTGCGTCGAGATTCAATACATCGTACTCCAGCCGACTTGTCTCCAAGGGGATATTGCAGCCTCGGGCACCATATAGTCCTTCTCCTGTGAGTCAAGAATTTCGAATCCGACGCAAAACTGATAGTTAATTGTAACGTTCAGGACCTCCTAATGACGGTGGAACACTCAAATTGCGTCGCGATTCAATACATCGTCCTCCAGCCGACTTGTTTCTAAGGGTCAATAGCTGCCTTTGGCACCTAATGGTCTTGCTCCTGTGAGTCTAGATTTTCGAATCCGACGCAAAACTGATATTTAATTGTAACGTTAAGGGCCTCCTAGTGACGATGGAACACTCAAATTGCGTCGAGATTCAATACATCGTCCTTCTGCCGACTTGTCTCCAAGGGAATATTGCTGCCTCGGGCACCATATGGTCCGTCTCCTGTGAGCCTAGATTTTAGAATCCGACACAAAACTTCTAATTAATTGTAACTTTCATGGCCTCCTATTGACGATGGAACACTCAATTTGCGTCGAGATCCAATACATCGTCCTCCCGCCGACTTGTCTCCAACGTGTTATTGCTGCCTCGGGCACCATGTGATCCGTCTCCTGTGAGTCTAGATTTTCAAATCCGACGCAAAAATGATTGTTAATTGTAACGTTCATGGCTTCTTAATGACGATGGAACACTGATATAGGGTCGAGATTCAATACATCGTCAATCAGCCGACTTGTCTCCAAGCGACTATTGCTGCCTCGGGCACCTTACGGTCGTACTCCTGTGAGTCATGATTTTAGAATCCGACGCAAAACGGATAGTTAATTGTAACGTTCAGGGCCTCATAATGACGATGGAACACTTAAATTGCGTCGAGATTCAATACATCGGCCTCCAGCCGACTTGTCCCCAAGGGGACATTGCTGCCACGGGCACCATATGGTCCTTCTCCTGTGAGTCTAGATTTTCGATTCCGATGCGAAACTGATAGTTAATTTCAACGCTCAGGGCCTCCTAATGACGATGGAACACTCAAATTGCGTCGAGATTCAATTCATCGTCCTCCCGCTGACTTGTCCCCAACGGGATATTGCTGCCTCAGCCACCATGTGGTCCTTCTCCTGTGAGTCTAGATTTTCGAATCCGACGCAAAAATAATAGTTAATTGTAACGTTCAGGGCTTCCAAATGACGAAGGAACACTCAAATTGCGTCGAGATACAATACATCGTCCTCCAGCCGACTTGTTTCCAAGGGTCTATTGCTGCCTCGGGCAACATATGGTCGTTCTCCTGCGAGTCTACATTTTCGATACCGACATATAACTGATAGTTAATTCCAACGTTCAGCGCCTCCAAATGACGATGGAACACTCAGATTGCGTCGAGATTCAATACATCGGCCTACAGCCGACTAGTCTCCAAATTTTGATTGCTGCCTCGGGCACCTTGTAGTCGTTCTCCTGTGAGTCTAGATTTTCGATTCCGACGCATAACTGACAGTTAATTGTAAAGTTAATGGCCTCCTAATGACGATGGAACACTCAAATTGCGTCGAGATTCAATACATCGTACTCCAGCCGACTTGTCTCCAAGGGGATATTGCAGCCTCGGGCACCATATAGTCCTTCTCCTGTGAGTCAAGAATTTCGAATCCGACGCGAACCTCATAGTTAATTGCAATTTTCAGGGCCGCGTAATGTCGATGAACACTCAAATTGCGTCGAGATTCAATACATCGTCCTCCAGCCGACTTGTCTCCAAGGGGTATTGCTGCCTCGGGGTCCATGTGGTCCGGCTCCTGTGAGTCAAGATTTTCGAATCCGACGCGAAACTGAAGATAATTGTAACGTTCAGAGCCTCCTAATGACGATGGAACACCCAAATTGCGTCGAGATTCAATACATCGGCCCACAGCCGACTAGTCTCCAAATTTTAATTGCTGCCTCGGGCACCTTGTAGTCGTTCTCCTGTGAGTCAAGAATTTCGAATCCGATCCAAAACTGATAGTTAATTGTAACGTTCAGGACCTCCTAATGACGGTGGAACACTCAAATTGCGTCGCGATTCAATACATCGTCCTCCAGCCGACTTGTTTCCAAGGGTCAATTGCTGCCTTTGGCACCCAATGGTCTTGTTCCTGTGAGTCTAGATTTTCGAATCCCACGCAAAACTGATATTAAATTGTAACGTTAAGGGCCTCCTAATGACGATGGAACACTCAAATTGCTCGAGATTCAATACATCGTCCTCCAGCCGACTTGTCTCCAAGGGAATATTGCTGCCTCGTACACCATATGGTCCGTCTCCTGTGAGTCTAGATTTTCGAATCCGACGCAAAACTTGTAGTTAATTGTAACGCTCAGCGCCTCCTAATGACAATGGAACACTCAATTTGCGTCGAGGTCCAATACATCGTCCTCCCGCCGACTTGTCTCCAACGTGATATTGCTGCCTCGGGCACCATATGGTCCGACTCCATTGAGGCTAAAATTACGAATCCGACGCATAAATGATAGTGAATTGTAACGTTCAGCGCCACCTAATGACTATGGAACACTCAAATTGCGTAGCGATTCAATACATCGTCCTCCAGCCGACTTTCCTTCAAGGGTCTATTGCTGCCTCTGGCACCTAATGGTTTTGCTCCTGTGAGTATAGATTATCAAATCCGTCGCAAAACTGATATTTAATTGTATCGTTAAGGGCCTCCTAATGACGATAGAACACTCTAATTGCATCGAGATTTAATACATCGTCCTTCAGACGACTTGTCTCCAAGGGGATATTATTGCCTCGGGCACCATATGGTCCGTCCCCTGTGAGTCTAGATTAACGAATCCGACGCATAACTTGTAGTTAATTGTAACGTTCAGGGCCTCCAAATGACGATGGAACACTCAAATTGCGTCGAGATTCAATACATCGTCCTCCCGCTGACTTGTCTCCAACGGGATATTGCTGCCTCGGACACCATGTGGTCCTTCTCCTGTGATTCTAGATTGTCGAATCCGACGCGGAACTGATAGTTAATTGTAACGTTCAGGGCCTCCTAATGACGGTGGAACACTCAAATTGCGTCGCGATTCAATACATCGTCCTCCAGCCGACATGTTTCTAAGGGTCAATAGCTGCCTTTGGCACCTAATGGTCTTGCTCCTGTGAGTCTAGATTTTCGAATCCGACGCAAAACTGATATTTAATTGTAACGTTAAGGGCCTCCTAGTGACGATGGAACACTCAAATTGCGTCGAGATTCAATACATCGTCCTTCTGCCGACTTGTCTCCAAGGGAATATTGCTGCCTCGGGCACCATATGGTCCGTCTCCTGTGAGTCTAGATTTTCGAATCCGACGCAAAACTTCTAATTAATTGTAACTTTCATAGCCTCCTATTGACGATGGAACACTCAATTTGCGTCGAGATCCAATACATCGTCCTCCCGCCGACTTGTCTCCAACGTGATATTGCTGCCTCGGGCACCATGTGATCCGTCTCCTGTGAGTCTAGATTTTCAAATCCGACGCAAAAATGATTCTTAATTGTAACGTTCATGGCTTCCTAATGACGATGGAACACTGATATAGTGTCGAGATTCAATACATCGTCAATCAGCCGACTTGTCTCCAAGCGACTATTGCTGCCTCGGGCACCTTACGGTCGTTCTCCTGTGAGTCATGATTTTAGAATCCGACGCAAAACGGATAGTTAATTGTAACGTTCAGGGCCTCATAATGACGATGGGACACTTAAATTGCGTCGAGATTCAATACATTGTCCTCCAGCCGACTTGTCTCCAAGGGTCAATTGCTACCTCGGGCACCTTATGGTCGTCCTCCTGTGAGTCTACATTTTCGATTCCGACACATAACTGATAGCTAATTGTAACGTTCAGGGCCTCCTAATGACGATGGAACACTCAAATTGCGTCGAGATTTAATACATCGTACTCCAGCCGACTTGTCTCCAAGGGGATATTGCAGCCTCGGGCACCATATAGTCCTTCTCCTGTGAGTCAAGAATTTCGAATCCGACGCGAACCTCATAGTTAATTGCAATTTTCAGGGCCGCGTAATGACGATGAACACTCAAATTGCGTCGAGGTTCAATACATCGTCCTCCAGCCGACTTGTCTCCAAGGGGTATTGCTGCCTCGGGGTCCATGTGGTCCGGCTCCTGTGAGTCAAGATTTTCGAATCCGACGCGAAACTGAAGATAATTGTAACGTTCAGAGCCTCCTAATGACGATGGAACACTCAAATTGCGTCGAGATTCAATACATCGGCCTACAGCCGACTAGTCTCCAAATTTTAATTGCTGCCTCGGGCACCTTGTAGTCGTTCTCCTGTGAGTCTAGATTTTCGATTCCGACGCATAACTGACAGTTAATTGTAAAGTTAATGGCCTCCTAATGACGATGGAACACTCAAATTGCGTCGAGATTCAATACATCGTACTCCAGCCGACTTGTCTCCAAGGGAATATTGCTGCCTCGGGCACCATATGGTCCGTCTCCTGTGAGTCTAGATTTTCGAATCCGAAGCAAAACTTCTAATTAATTGTAACTTTCATGGCCTCCTATTGACGATGGAGCACACAATTTGCGTCGATATCCAATACATCGTTCTCAAGCCGACTTGTCTCCAACGTGATATTGCTGCCTCGGGCATCATGTGATCCGTCTCCTGTGAGTCTAGATTTTCAAATCCGACGCAAAAATGATTGTTAATTGTAACGTTCACGGCTTCCTAATGACGATGGAACACTGATATAGGGTCGAGATTCAATACATCGTCAATCAGCCGACTTGTCTCCAAGCGACTATTGCTGCCTCGGGCACCTTACGGTCGTTCTCCTGTGAGTCATGATTTTAGAATCCGACGCAAAACGGATAGTTAATTGTAACGTTCAGGGCCTCATAATGACGATGGAACACTTAAATTGCGTCGAGATTCAATACATCGGCCTCCAGCCGACTTGTCCCCAAGGGGACATTGCTGCCACGGGCACCATATGGTCCTTCTCCTGTGAGTCTAGATTTTCGATTCCGATGCGAAACTGATAGTTATTTTTAACGTTCAGGGCCTCCTAATGACGATGGAACACTCAAATTGCGTCGAGATTCAATTCATCGTCCTCCCGCTGACTTGTCTCCAACGGGATATTGCTGCCTCAGCCACCATGTGGTCCTTCTCCTGTGAGTCTAGATTTTCGAATCCGACGCAAAAATAATAGTTAATTGTAACGTTCAGGGCCTCCTAATGACGAAGGAACACTCAAATTGCGTCGAGATACAATACATCGTCCTCCAGCCGACTTGTTTCCAAGGGTCTATTGCTGCCTCGGGCAACATATGGTCGTTCTCCTGCGAGTCTACATTTTCGATTCCAACATATAACTGATAGTTAATTCCAACGTTCAGCGCCTCCAAATGACGATGGAACACTCAGATTGCGTCGAGATTCAATACATTGTCCTCCAGCCGACTTGTCTCCAAGGGTCAATTGCTACCTCGGGCACCTTATGGTCGTTCTCCTGTGAGTCTACATTTTCGATTCCGACACATAACTGATAGTTAATTGTAACGTTCAGGGCCTCCTAATGACGATGAACACTCAAATTGCGTCGAGTGTCAATACATCGTCCTCCAGCCGACTTGTCTCCAAGGGGTATTGCTGCCTCGGGGTCCATGTGGTCCGGCTCTTGTGAGTCAAGATTTTCGAATCCGACGCGAAACTGAAGATAATTGTAACGTTCAGAGCCTCCTAATGACGATGGAACACTCAAATTGCGTCGAGATTCAATACATCGTCCTCCAGCCGACTTTTCTCCTAGGGTCCATTGCTGCCTCGGGCACCTTATGGACGTTGTCCTGTGAGTCAAGATTTTCCAATCCGACGCATAACTGATACTTAATTGTAACGCTCAGCGCCTCCTAATGATGATGAAACACTCAAATTGGATCGAGATTCAATACATCGTCCTCCAGCCGACTTGTCTCCAAGGGTCTATTGCTGCCTCGGGCACCTTATGATCGTTTTCCTGTGAGACTAGACTTTCGAACCCGACGCAAAACTGATAGTCAATTGTAACGTTCAGGGCCTCCTAATGACAATGGAACACTCAAATTGCGTCGAGATTCAATACATCGTCCTCCAGCGGACTGGTCTCCAAGGGGATATTGCTGCCTCGGACACCTCATGGTCCGTCTCCAGTGAGTCTAGGTTTTCGAATACGACGCATAACTGATGGTTAATTGCAACGTTCAGCGCCTCCTAATGACGATGGAACACTCAAATTGCGTCGAGATTCAATACATCGGCCTCCAGCCGACTTGTCTCCAAATGTCTATTGCTGCCTCGGGCACCTTGTGTTCGTTCTCCTGTGAGTCTAGATTCTCGAATACGACGCATAACTGATAGTTAATTGAAAAGTTCAGCGCCTCCTAATGACGATGGAACACCTAATTGGCGTCGAGATTCAATACATCGTCCTCCAGCCGACTTGTCTCCAAGGGCCTATGCCTGCCTCGGGCACCTAATCGTCGTTCTCCTGTGAGTCCAGATATTCGAATCCGACGCAAAACGGACTGCTAATTGTAACGTTCAGAGCCTCCTAATGATGATGGAACACTCAAATTGCGTCGAGATTCAATACATCGTACTCCAGCCGACTTGTCTCCAAGGGGATATTGCAGCCTCGGGCACCATATAGTCCTTCTCCTGTGAGTCAAGAATTTCGAATCCGACGCAAAACTGATAGTTAATTGTAACGTTCAGGACCTCCTAATGACGGTGGAACACTCAAATTGCGTCGCGATTCAATACATCGTCCTCCAGCCGACTTGTTTCTGTCAATAGCTGCCTTTGGCACCTAATGGTCTTGCTCCTGTGAGTCTAGATTTTCGAATCCGACGCAAAACTGATATTTAATTGTAACGTTAAGGGCCTCCTAGTGACGATGGAACACTCAAATTGCGTCGAGATTCAATACATCGTCCTTCTGCCGACTTGTCTCCAAGGGAATATTGCTGCCTCGGGCACCATATGGTCCGTCTCCTGTGAGCCTAGATTTTAGAATCCGACACAAAACTTCTAATTAATTGTAACTTTCATGGCCTCCTATTGACGATGGAACACTCAATTTGCGTCGAGATCCAATACATCGTCCTCCCGCCGACTTGTCTCCAACGTGTTATTGCTGCCTCGGGCACCATGTGATCCGTCTCCTGTGAGTCTAGATTTTCAAATCCGACGCAAAAATGATTGTTAATTGTAACGTTCATGGCTTCTTAATGACGATGGAACACTGATATAGGGTCGAGATTCAATACATCGTCAATCAGCCGACTTGTCTCCAAGCGACTATTGCTGCCTCGGGCACCTTACGGTCGTACTCCTGTGAGTCATGATTTTAGAATCCGACGCAAAACGGATAGTTAATTGTAACGTTCAGGGCCTCATAATGACGATGGAACACTTAAATTGCGTCGAGATTCAATACATCGGCCTCCAGCCGACTTGTCCCCAAGGGGACATTGCTGCCACGGGCACCATATGGTCCTTCTCCTGTGAGTCTAGATTTTCGATTCCGATGCGAAACTGATAGTTAATTTCAACGCTCAGGGCCTCCTAATGACGATGGAACACTCAAATTGCGTCGAGATTCAATTCATCGTCCTCCCGCTGACTTGTCCCCAACGGGATATTGCTGCCTCAGCCACCATGTGGTCCTTCTCCTGTGAGTCTAGATTTTCGAATCCGACGCAAAAATAATAGTTAATTGTAACGTTCAGGGCTTCCAAATGACGAAGGAACACTCAAATTGCGTCGAGATACAATACATCGTCCTCCAGCCGACTCGTTTCCAAGGGTCTATTGCTGCCTCGGGCAACATATGGTCGTTCTCCTGCGAGTCTACATTTTCGATACCGACATATAACTGATAGTTAATTCCAACGTTCAGCGCCTCCAAATGACGATGGAACACTCAGATTGCGTCGAGATTCAATACATCGGCCTACAGCCGACTAGTCTCCAAATTTTGATTGCTGCCTCGGGCACCTTGTAGTCGTTCTCCTGTGAGTCTAGATTTTCGATTCCGACGCATAACTGACAGTTAATTGTAAAGTTAATGGCCTCCTAATGACGATGGAACACTCAAATTGCGTCGAGATTCAATACATCGTACTCCAGCCGACTTGTCTCCAAGGGGATATTGCAGCCTCGGGCACCATATAGTCCTTCTCCTGTGAGTCAAGAATTTCGAATCCGACGCGAACCTCATAGTTAATTGCAATTTTCAGGGCCGCGTAATGACGATGAACACTCAAATTGCGTCGAGATTCAATACATCGTCCTCCAGCCGACTTGTCTCCAAGGGGTATTGCTGCCTCGGGGTCCATGTGGTCCGGCTCCTGTGAGTCAAGATTTTCGAATCCGACGCGAAACTGAAGATAATTGTAACGTTCAGAGCCTCCTAATGACGATGGAACACCCAAATTGCGTCGAGATTCAATACATCGGCCCACAGCCGACTAGTCTCCAAATTTTAATTGCTGCCTCGGGCACCTTGTAGTCGTTCTCCTGTGAGTCTAGATTTTCGATTCCGACGCATAACTGACAGTTAATTGTAAAGTTAATGGCCTCCTAATGACGATGGAACACTCAAATTGCGTCGAGATTCAATACATCGTACTCCAGCCGACTTGTCTCCAAGGGGATATTGCAGCCTCGGGCACCATATAGTCCTTCTCCTGTGAGTCAAGAATTTCGAATCCGATCCAAAACTGATAGTTAATTGTAACGTTCAGGACCTCCTAATGACGGTGGAACACTCAAATTGCGTCGCGATTCAATACATCGTCCTCCAGCCGACTTGTTTCCAAGGGTCAATTGCTGCCTTTGGCACCCAATGGTCTTGTTCCTGTGAGTCTAGATTTTCGAATCCCACGCAAAACTGATATTAAATTGTAACGTTAAGGGCCTCCTAATGACGATGGAACACTCAAATTGCTCGAGATTCAATACATCGTCCTCCAGCCGACTTGTCTCCAAGGGAATATTGCTGCCTCGTACACCATATGGTCCGTCTCCTGTGAGTCTAGATTTTCGAATCCGACGCAAAACTTGTAGTTAATTGTAACGCTCAGCGCCTCCTAATGACGATGGAACACTCAATTTGCGTCGAGATCCAATACATCGTCCTCCCGCCGACTTGTCTCCAACGTGATATTGCTGCCTCGGGCACCATATGGTCCGACTCCATTGAGGCTAAAATTACGAATCCGACGCATAAATGATAGTGAATTGTAACGTTCAGCGCCACCTAATGACTATGGAACACTCAAATTGCGTAGCGATTCAATACATCGTCCTCCAGCCGACTTTCCTTCAAGGGTCTATTGCTGCCTCTGGCACCTAATGGTTTTGCTCCTGTGAGTATAGATTATCAAATCTGTCGCAAAACTGATATTTAATTGTATCGTTAAGGGCCTCCTAATGACGATAGAACACTCTAATTGCATCGAGATTTAATACATCGTCCTTCAGACGACTTGTCTCCAAGGGGATATTATTGCCTCGGGCACCATATGGTCCGTCCCCTGTGAGTCTAGATTAACGAATCCGACGCATAACTTGTAGTTAATTGTAACGTTCAGGGCCTCCAAATGACGATGGAACACTCAAATTGCGTCGAGATTCAATACATCGTCCTCCCGCTGACTTGTCTCCAACGGGATATTGCTGCCTCGGACACCATGTGGTCCTTCTCCTGTGATTCTAGATTGTCGAATCCGACGCGGAACTGATAGTTAATTGTAACGTTCAGGGCCTCCTAATGACGGTGGAACACTCAAATTGCGTCGCGATTCAATACATCGTCCTCCAGCCGACATGTTTCTAAGGGTCAATAGCTGCCTTTGGCACCTAATGGTCTTGCTCCTGTGAGTCTAGATTTTCGAATCCGACATATAACTGATAGCTAATTGTAACGTTCAGGGCCTCCTAATGACGATGGAACACTCAAATTGCGTCGAGATTTAATACATCGTCCTTCTGCCGACTTGTCTTCAAGGTTCTGTTGCTGCCTCGGGGACCTTATGGTCGTTCTCCTGTGAGTCATGATTTTAGAATCCGACGCAAAACGGATAGTTAATTGTAACGTTCAGGGCCTCATAATGACGATGGGACACTTAAATTGCGTCGAGATTCAATACATCGTCCTCCAGCCGACTTGTCTCCAAGGGTCTATTGCTGCCTCGGGCAACATATGGTCGTTCTCCTGCGAGTCTACATTTTCGATTCCGACATATAACTGATAGTTAATTCCAACGTTCAGCGCCTCCAAATGACGATGGAACACTCAGATTGCGTCGAGATTCAATACATTGTCCTCCAGCCGACTTGTCTCCAAGGATCAATTGCTACCTCGAGCACCTTATGGTCGTTCTCCTGTGAGTCTACATTTTCGATTCCGACACATAACTGATAGCTAATTGTAACGTTCAGGGCCTCCTAATGACGATGGAAGACTCAAATTGCGTCGAGATTTAATACATCGTCCTTCTGCCGACTTGTCTTCAAGGTTCTGTTGCTGCCTCGGGGACCTTATGGTCGTTCTCCTGTGAGTCATGATTTTAGAATCCGGCGCATAACTGATACTTAATTGTAACGCTCAGCGCCTCCTAATGATGATGAAACACTCAAATTGGATCGAGATTCAATACATCGTCCTCCAGCCGACTTGTCTCCAAGGGTCTATTGCTGCCTCGGGCACCTTATGATCGTTTTCCTGTGAGACTAGACTTTTGAACCCGACGCAAAACTGATAGTCAATTGTAACGTTCAGGGCCTCCTAATGACAATGGAACACTCAAATTGCGTCGAGATTCAATACATCGTCCTCCAGCGGACTGGTCTCCAAGGGGATATTGCTGCTTCGGACACCTCATGGTCCGTCTCCAGTGAGTCTAGGTTTTCGAATACGACGCATAACTGATGGTTAATTGCAACGTTCAGCGCCTCCTAATGACGATGGAACACTCAAATTGCGTCGAGATTCAATACATCGGCCTCCAGCCGACTTGTCTCCAAATGTCTATTGCTGCCTCGGGCACCTTGTGTTCGTTCTCCTGTGAGTCTAGATTCTCGAATACGACGCATAACTGATAGTTAATTGTAAAGTTCAGGGCCTCCTAATGACGATGGAATACTCAAATTGCGTCGAGATTCAATACATCGTCCTCCAGCCGAATTTTCTCCAAGGGTCTATTGCTGCCTCGGGCACCTTATGGTCGTTCTCCTGTGAGTCTAGATTTTCGAATTAGACGCACAACGGATAGTTAATTGTAACGCTCAGCGCCTCCTAACGACGATGGAACACTCAAATTGCGTCGAGATTCAATACATCGTCCTCCAGCCGACTTGTCGCAAGGTTATATTGCTGCCTCGGGCACCATATGGTCCGTCTCCTGTGAGGCTAAAATTTCAAATCCGACGCAAAAATGATAGTGAATTGTAACGTTCAGCGCCACCTAATGACAATGGAACACTCAAATTGCGTAGCGATTCAATACATCGTCCTCCAGCCGACTTTCCTTCAAGGGTCTATTGCTGCCTCTGGCACCTAATGGTCTTGCTCCTGTGAGTCTAGATTTTCGAATCCGTCGCAAAACTGATATCTAATTGTAACGTTAAGGGCCTCCTAATGACGATGGAACACTCTAATTGCGTCCAGATTTAATACATCGTCCTTCAGACGACTTGTCTCCAAGGGGATATTATTGCCTCGGGCACCATATGGATCGTCCCCTGTGAGTCTAGACTAACGAATCCGACGCATAACTTGTAGTTAATTGTAACGTTCAGGGCCTCCAAATGACGATGGAACACTCAAATTGCGTCGAGATTCAATACATCGTCCTCCCGCCGACTTGTCTCCAAGGGGTATTGCTGCCTCGGGGTCCATGTGGTCCGTCTCCTGTGAGTCAAGATTTTCGAATCCGACGCGAAACGGAAGATAATTGTAACGTTCAGAGCCTCCTAAAGACGATGGAACACTCAAATTGCGTCGAGATTCAATACATCGGCCTACAGCCGACTAGTCTCTAAATTCCTATTGCTGCCTCGTGCACCTTGTAGTCGTTCTCCTGTGAGTCTAGATTTTCGATTCTGACGCATAACTGACAGTTAATTGTAAAGTTAATGGCCTCCTAATGACGATGGAACACTCAAATTGCGTCGAGATTCAATACATCGTACTCCAGCCGACTTGTCTCCAAGGGGATATTGCAGCCTCGGGCACCATATAGTCCTTCTCCTGTGAGTCAAGAATTTCGAATCCGATCCAAAACTGATAGTTAATTGTAACGTTCAGGACCTCCTAATGACGGTGGAACACTCAAATTGCGTCGCGATTCAATACATCGACCTCCAGCCGTCTTGTTTCCAAGGGTCAATTGCTGCCTTTGGCACCCAATGGTCTTGTTCCTGTGAGTCTAGATTTTCGAATCCCACGCAAAACTGATATTAAATTGTAATGTTAAGGGCCTCCTAAAGACGATGGAACACTCAAATTGCTCGAGATTCAATACATCGTCCTCCAGCCGACTTGTCTCCAAGGGAATATTGCTGCCTCGGACACCATATGGTCCGTCTCCTGTGAGTCTAGATTTTCGAATCCGACGCAAAACTTGTAGTTAATTGTAACGTTCAGCGCCTCCTAATGACGATGGAACACTCAATTTGCGTCGAGATCCAATACATCGTCCTCCCGCTGACTTGTCTCCAACGTGATATTGCTGCCTCGGGCACCATATGGTTCGTCTCCTGTGAGGCTAAAATTTCGAATCCGACGCAAAAATGATAGTGAATTGTAACGTTCAGCGCCACCTAATGACTATGGAACACTCAAATTGCGTAGCGATTCAATACATCGTCCTCCAGCCGACTTTCCTTCAAGGGTCTATTGCTGCCTCTGGCACCAAATGGTCTTGCTCCTGTGAGTATAGATTTTCAAATCCGTCGCCAAACTGATATTTAATTGTATCGTTAAGGGCCTCCTAATGACGATGGAACACTCTAATTGCGTCGAGATTTAATACATCGTCCTTCAGACGACTTGTCTCCAAGGGGATATTATTGCCTCGGGCACCTTGTTTTCGTTCTCCTGTGAGTCTAGATTTTCGAATACGACGCATAACGGTTAGTTAATTGTAAAGTTCAGGGCCTCCTAATGACGATGGAACACTCAAATTGCGTCGAGATTCAATACATCGTACTCCAGCCGACTTGTCTCCAAGGGGATATTGCAGCCTCGGGCACCATATAGTCCTTCTCCTGTGAGTCAAGAATTTCGAATCCGATCCAAAACTGATAGTTAATTGTATCGTTCAGGACCTCCTATTGACGGTGGAACACTCAAATTGCGTCGCGATTCAATACATCGTCCTCCAGCCGACTTTTTTCCAAGGGTCAATTGCTGCCTTTGGCACCTAATGGTCTTGCTCCTGTGAGTCTAGATTCTCGAATCCCACGCAAAACTGATATTTAATTGTAACGTTAAGGGCCTCCTAATGACGATGGAACACTCAAATTGCTCGAGATTCAATACATCGTCCTCCCGCCGACTTGTCTCCAACGTGATATTGCTGCCTCGGGCACCATGTGGTCCGTCTCCTGTGAGTCTAGATTTTCAAATCCGGCGCAAAAATGATAGTTAATTGTAACGTTCAGGGCCTCCTAATGACGATGGAACTCTCAAATTGCGTAGCGATCCAATACATCGTCCTCCAGCCGACTTGACTCCAAGGGGATATTGCTGCCTCGGGCACCTTATGCTCGTTCTCCTGTGAGTCTAGATTTTCGAACCCGACGCAATTTTAACGTTCAGTGCCTCCTAATGACGATGGAATACTCAAACGGCGTCGAGATTAAATACATCGTCCTCCATCCGACTTCTCTCCATGGGGTTATTGCTGCCTCGGGCACCTTATGGTCGTTCTCCTGTGAGTGTAGATTTTCGAATCCGACGCGAAACTGATTGTTAATTGTAACGTTCAGGGCTTCCTAGTGACGATGGAACACTGAAATAGCGTTGAGTTTCAATGCATCGACAATCAGCCGACTTGTTTCCAAGCGACTGTTGCTGCCTCGGGCACCTTATGGTCGTTCTCCTGTGAGACATGATTTTAGAATCCGAGGCAAAACTGATAGTTAATTGCAACGTTCAGGGCCTCCTAATGACGAAGGAACACTCAAATTGCGTCGAGATTCAATACATCGTCCTCCAGCCGACTTGTCTCCAAGGGTCTATTGCTGCCTCGGGCACCTTATGGTCGTTCTCCTGTGAGTCTAGATTATCGAATCCGACCAGTAACTGATAGTTAATTGTAACGTTCATCGCCTCCTAATGACGATGGAACACTCAAATTGCGTCGAGATTTAATACATCGGCCTCCAACCGACTTGCTGCCACGGACACCTTATGGTCGCTCTCCTGTGAGTCTAGATTTTGGAATCCGACGCATAACTGATAGTTAATTGTAACGTCCAAGGACTCCTGATGACGATGGAACACTCAATGTGCGTCGAGATTCAATACATCGTCCTCCAGCCGACTTGTCTCCAAGGGTCTATTGCAGCCTGGGTCGTTCTCCTGTGAGTCTTGATTTTCGAATCCGACGCATAACTGATAGCTAATTGTAACGTTAAGGGCCTCCTAATGAAGATGGAACACTGACATTGCGTTGAGATTGAATACATCGTCCTCCAGCCGACTTGTCTCCAAGGGTCTATTGCTGCCTCGGGCACCTTATGGTCCGTCTGCTGTGAGTCTAGATTTTCGAATCCGACGCACAACTGATGTTAATTGTAACGTTCAGGTCCTCCTAATGAAGATATAACACTCACATTGCGTTGAGATTCAATACATCGTCCTCCAGCCGTCTCCAAGTGGATATTGCTGCGTCGGGCACCATATGGTCAGTCTCCTGTGAGTCTAGATTTTCGAATCCGACGCAAAACTGATAGTTACTTGTAACGTTCAGGGCCTCCTAATGACGATGGAACACTCAAATTGCGTCGAGATTCAATACAAGGTCCTCCAGCCGACTTGTTTCCAAGGGGATAGTCCTGCCTCGGGCACCATATATTCCGTTTCCTGCGAGTCTTGATTTTCGAATCCGACGCCAAATTAATGGTTAAATGTAACGTGCAGCGCCTCCTAATGACGATGGAACACTCAAATTGCGTCGTGATTCAATACATCATCATCCAGCCGACGTTAACTCCTGGGGTCTATTGCAGCCTCGGGCACCTTATGGTCGTTCTCCTGTGAGGCTAGATTATCGAATCCAACGCAAAACTGATAGTTATTTGTGACGTTCAGGGCCTCCTAATGACGATGGAACACTCAAATTAAGTCGAGATTCAATAAATCGTCCTCCAGCCGATATGTCTCCATGGGTCTATTGGGGCCCCGGTCACCTCATGGTCGTTCTCCTGTGAGTCCAGATTTTCGAATCCGACACAAAACGGACTGTTAATTGTAACGTTCCGACACTGCTAACGACGATGGAACACACAAATTGCGTCGCGATTTAATACATCGTCCTCCAGCCGACTTGTCTCCAAGGGCCTATTGCTGCCTCGGGCACCTAATGGTAAGTCTCCTGTGAGTCTAGATTTTCGAATCCGACGCAAAACTGATATTTAATTGTAACGTTAATGGCCTCCTAATGACGATGGAACACTCAAATTGCGTCGAGATTCAATACATCGTCCTCCAGCCGACTTGTCTCCAAAGGAATATTGCTGCCTCGGGCACCAGATGGTCCGTCTCCTGTGAGTCTAGATTTTCGAATCCGACGCAAAAATGGTGGTTAATTGTAACGTTCAGGGCCTCCTAATGACGAAGGAACACTCAAATTGCGTCGAGATTGAATACATCGTCCTCCAGCCGACTTGTCTCCAAGGGTCTATTGCTGCCTCGGGCACCTTATGGTCCGCCTCCTGTGAGTCTAGATTTTCGAATCCGACGCAAAACTGATAGTTAATTGTAACGTTCATGGCCTCCTAATGACGATGGAACACTCAAATTGCGTAGCGATCCAATACATCGACCTCCAGCCGACTTGTCTCCAAGGGGATATTGCTGCCTCGGGCACCTTATGCTCGTTCTCCTGTGAGTGTAGATTTTCGAATCCGACGCGAAACTGATTGTTAATTGTAACGTTCAAGGCTTCCTAATGACGATGGAACACTGAAATAGCGTCGAGTTTCAATACATCGTCAATCAGCCGACTTGTCTCCAAGCGACTATTGCTGCCTCGGGCACCTTATGGTCGTTCTCCTGTGAGACATGATTTTAGAATCCGACGCAAAACTGATAGTTAATTGTAACGTTCAGGGCCTCCTAATGACGAAGGAACACTCAAATTGCGTCGAGATTGAATATGTCGTCCTCCAGCCGACTTGTCTCCAAGGGTCTATTGCTGCCTCGGGCACCTTATGGTCGTTCTCCTGTGAGTCTAGATTTTCGAATCAGACGCACAACGGATAGTTAATTGTAACGCTCAGCGCCTCCTAATGACGATGGACCACTCAATTGGCGTCGAGATTCAATACATCGTCCTCCAGCCGACTTGTCTCCAAGTGTCTATTCCTGCCTCGGGCACCTTATTGACGTTGTCCTGTCCGTCCAGATATTCGAATCCGACGCAAAACGGACTGCTAATTCTAACGTTCAGAGCCTCCTAATGATGATGGAACACTCAAATTGCGTCGAGATTCAATACATCGTCGTCAGCCGACTAGTCTCCAAGGGTCTATTGCTGCCTCGTGCACTTTATATTCGTTCTCCTGTGAGTCTATATTTTCGAATCCGACGCAAAACTGATAGTTAATTGTAACGTTCAGGGCCTCCTAACGACGATGGAACACTCAAATTGCGTCGAGATTCAATACATCGTCGTCCAGCCGACTTGTCGCAAGGTTATATTGCTGCCTCGGGCACCATGTGGTCCGTCTCCTGTGAGGCTAAAATTTCGAATCCGACGCAAAAATGATAGTGAATTGTAATGTTCAGCGCCACCTAATGACAATGGAACACTCAATTGCGTAGCGATTCAATACATCGTCCTCCAGCCGACTTTCCTTCAAGGGTCTATTGCTGCCTCCGGCACCTAATGGTCTTGCTCCTGTGAGTCTAAATTTTCGAATCCGTCGCAAAACTGATATTTAATTGTATCGTTAAGGGCCTCCTAATGACGATGGAACACTCTAATTGCGTCGAGATTTAATACATCGTCCTTCAGACGATTTGTCTCCAAGGGGATATTATTGCCTCGGGCACCATATGGTCCGTCCCCTGTGAGTCTAGATTAACGAATCCGACGCATAACTTGTAGTTAATTGTAACGTTCAGGGCCTCCAAATGACGATGGAACACTCAAATTGCGTCGAGATTAAATACATCGTCCTCCCGCTGACTTGTCTCCAACGGGATATTGCTGCCTCGGACACCATGTGGTCCTTCTCCTGTGATTCTAGATTGTCGAATCCGACGCGGAACTGATAGTTAATTGTAACATTGAGCGCCTGCTAAGGACGATGGAACACTTAAATTGCGTCGAGATTCAATACAGCAGCCTCCAGCAGACTTCTCTCCGAGGGTCTATTGCTGCCTCGGGCACCTTATGGTCCGCCTCCAGTGAGTCTAGATTTTCGAATCCGACGCATAACTGATAGTTAATTGCAACGTTCAGCGCCTCCTAATGACGATGGAACACTCAAATTGCGTCGAGACTCAATACATCGACCTCCAGCCGACTTGTCTCCAAATGTCTATTGCTACCTCGGGCACCTTGTGTTCGTTCTCCTGTGAGTCTAGATTTTCGAATACGACGCATAACTGTTAGTTAATTGTAAAGTTCAGGGCCTCCTAATGACGATGGAACACTCAAATTGCGTCGAGATTCAATACATCGTCCTCCAGCCGACTTTTCTCCAAGGATGTATTGCTGCCACGGGCACCTAATGGTCGTTCTCCTGTGAGTCTAGATTTTCGAATCCGACGCATAACTGATAGTTAATTGTAACGCTCAGCGCCTCCTAATGACGATGGAACACTCAATTGGCGTCGAGATTGAATACGTCGTCCTCCAGCCGACTTGTCTCCAAGGGTCTATTCCTGCCTCGGGCACCTAATCGTCGTTCTCCTGTGAGTCCAGATATTCGAATCCGACGCAATACGGACTGCTAATTGTAACGTTCAGAGCTTCCTAGTGATGTTGGAACACTCAAATAGCGTCCAGATTCAATACATCGTACTCCAGCCGACTTGTCTCCAAGGGGATATTGCAGCCTCAGGCACCATAAAGTCCTTCTCCTGTGAGTCAAGAATTTCGAATCTGATCCAAAACTGATAGTTAATTGTAACGTTCAGGACCTCGTAATGACGGTGGAACACTCAAATTGCGTCGCGATTCAATACATCGTCCTCCAGCCGACTTTTTTCCAAGGGTCAATTGCTGCCTTTGGCACCTAATGGTTTTGCTCCTGTGAGTCTAGATTTTCGAATCCCACGCAAAACTGATATTTAATTGTAACGTTAAGTGCCTCCTAATGACGATGGAACACTCAAATTGCTCGAGATTCAATACATCGTCCTTGGGCCGACTTGTCTCCAAGGGAATCTTGCTGCCTCGGACACCATATGGTCCGTCTCCTGTGAGTCTAGATTTTCGAATCCGACGCAAAACTTGTAATTAATTGTAACGTTCAGGGCCTCCTAATGACGATGGAACACTCAATTTGCGTCGAGATCCAATACATCGTCCTCCCGCCGTCTTGTCTCCAACGTGATATTGCTGCCTCGGGCACCATGTGGTCCGTCTCCTGTGAGTCTAGATTTTCAAATCCGGCGCAAAAATGATAGTTAATTGTAACGTTCAGGGCCTCCTAATGACGAAGGAACACTCAAATTGCGTCGAGATTGAATATATCGTCCTCCAGCCGACTTGTCTCCAAGGGTCTATTGCTGCCTCGGGCACCTTATGGTCCGAATCCTGTGAGTCTAGATTTTCGAATCCGACACAAAACTGATAGTTAATTGTAACGTTCATGGCCTCCTAATGACGATGGAACACTCAAATTGCGTAGCGACCCAATACATCGTCCTCCAGCCGACTTGACTCCAAGGGGATATTGCTGCCTCGGGCACCTTATGCTCGTTCTCCTGTGAGTCTAGATTTTCGAACCCGACGCAATTTTAACGTTCAGGGCCTCCTAATGACGATGGAATACTCAAACGGCGTCGAGATTCAATACATCGTCCTCCATCCGACTTCTCTCCATGGGGATATTGCTGCCTCGGGCACCTTATGGTCGTTCTCCTGTGAGTCTAGATTATCGAATCCGACCAATAACTGATAGTTAATTGTAACGTTCATCGCCTCCTAATGACGATGGAACACTCAAATTGCGTCGAGATTTAATACATCGGCCTCCAGCCGACTTGCTGCCTCGGACACCGTATGGTCGTTCTCCTGTGAGTCTAGATTTTGGAATCCGACGCATAACTGATAGTTAATTGTAACGACCAAGGACTCCTGATGACGATGGAACACTCAAATTGCGTCGAGATTCAATACATCGTCCTCCAGCCGACTTGTCCCCAAGGGTCTATTGCATTCTGGGTCGTTCTCCTCTGAGTCTAGATTTTCGAATCCGACGCATAACTGATAGCTAATTGTAACGTTCAGGGCCTCCTAATGACGATGGAACACTGAAATAGCGTCGAGATTCAGTACATCGTCCTTCAGCCGACTTGTCTCCAAGTGTCCATTGTTGCCTCGGGCACCTTATGGTCGTTCTCCTGTGAGTCTACATTTTCAATTCCGACACATAACTGATAGTTAATTGTAACGTTCAGGACCTCCTAATGACGATGGAACACTCAAATTGCGTCGCGATTAAATACATCGTCCTCCACCTGACTTGTCTCCAAGGGTCAATTGCTGCCTTTGGCGCCTAATGGTCTTGCTCCTGTAAGTCTAGATTTTCGAATCCGACGCAAAACTGATATTTAATTGTAACGTCAAGGGCCTCCTAATGACGATAGAACACTCAAATTGCGACGAGATTCAATACAAGGTCCTCCAGCCGACTTGTTTCCAAGGGGATAGTGCTGCCTCGGGCACCATATGTTCCGTTTTCTGCGAGTCTTGATTTTCGAATCCGACGCCAAATTAATGGTTAAATGTAACGTTCAGCGCCTCCTAATGACGATGGAACACTCAAATTGCGTCGCGATTCAATACATCATCATCCAGCCGACGTTAACTCCTGGGGTCTATTGCAGCCTCGGGCACCTTATGGTCGTTCTCCTGTGAGGCTAGATTATCGAATCCAACGCAAAATTGATAGTTAATTGTAACGTTCAGGGCCTCCTAATGACGATGGAACACTCAAATTAAGTCGAGATTCAATAAATCGTCCTCCAGCCGATATGTCTCCATGGGTCTATTGGGGCCTCGGTCACCTTATGGTCGTTGTCCTGTGAGTCCAGATTTTCGAATCCGACGCAAAACGGACTGTTAATTGTAACGTTCCGACCCTGCTAACGACGATGGAACACACAAATTGCGTCGCGATTTAATACATCGTCCTCTAGCCGACTTGTCCCCAAAGGAATATTGCTGCCTCGGGCACCAGATGGTCCGTGTCCTGTGAGTCTAGATTTTCAAATCCGACGCAAAAATGATGGTTAATTGTAACGTTCAGGGCCTCCTAATGACGAAGGAACACTCAAATTGCGTCGAGATTGAATACATCCTCCTCCAGCCGACTTGTCTCCAAGGGTCTATTGCTGCCTCGGGCACCTTATGGTCCGCCTCCTGTGAGTCAAGATTTTCGAATCCGACGCAAAACTGATAGTTAATTGTAACGTTCATGGCCTCCTAATGACGATGGAACACTCAAATTGCGTAGCGATCCAATACATCGTCCTCCAGCCGACTTGACTCCAAGGGGATATTGCTGCCTCGGGCACCTTATGCTCGTTCTCCTGTGAGTGTAGATTTTCGAATCCGACGCGAAACTGATTGTTAATTGTAACGTTCAAGGCTTCCTAATGACGATGGAACACTGAAATAGCGTCGAGTTTCAATACATCGTCAATCAGCCGACTTGTCTCCAAGCGACTATTGCTGCCTCGGGAACCTTATGGTCGTTCTCCTGTGAGACATGATTTTAGAATCCGACGCAAAACTGATAGTTAATTGTAACGTTCAGGGCCTCCTAATGACGAAGGAACACTCAAATTGCGTCGAGATTCAATACATCGTCCTCCAGCCGACTTGTCTCCAAGGGTCTATTGCTGCCTCGGGCACCTTATGGTCGTTCTCCTGTGAGTCTAGATTATCGAATCCGACGAACAACTGATAGTTAATTGTAACGTTCATCGTCTCCTAATGACGATGGAACACTCAAATTGCGTCGAGATTTAATACATCGGCCTCCAGCCGACTTGCTGCCTCGGACACCTTATGGTCGTTCTCCTGAGAGTTTAGATTTTCGAATCCGAGGCATAACTGATAATTAATTGTAAGGTGCAAGGACTCCTATAGACGATGGAACACTCAAATTGCGTCGAGATTCAATACATCGTCCTCCAGCCGACTTGTCTCCAAGGGTCTATTGCTACCTCGGTCACCTTATCGTCGTTCTCCTGTGAGGCCAGATATTCAAATCCGACGCAAAACGGACTGCTAATTGTAACGTTCAGAGCCTCCTAATGATGATGGAAGACTCAAAATTGCGTCGAGATTCAATACATCGTCCTCCAGCCGACTTGTCTCCAAGGGGATATTGCTGCCTCGAGCACCATATAGTCCTTCTCCTGTGAGTCTAGAATTTTGAATCCGACCCAAAACTGATAGTTAATTGTAACGTTCAGGACCTCCTAATGACGATGGAACACTCAAATTGCGTCGCGATTCAATACATCGTCCTCCACCCGACTTCTCTCCAAGGGTCAATTGCTGCCTTTGGCACCTAATGGTCTTGCTCCTTTGAGTCTAGATTTTCGTATACGACGCAAAACTGATATTTAATTGTAATGTTAAGGGCCTACTAATGACGATGGAACACTCAAATAGCGTCGAGATTCAATAAATCGTCCTCCAGCCGACTTGTCTCCAAGGGGATATTGCTGCCTCGGGCAACATATGGTCCGTCTCCTGTGAGTCTAGATTTTCGAATCCGACGCACAACTGATGTTAATTGTAACGTTCAGGTCCTCCTAATGAAGATGGAACACTCACATTGCGTTGAGATTCAATACATCGTCCTCCAGCCGTCTCCAAGGGGATATTGCTGCGTCGGGCACCATATGGTCAGTCTCCTGTGAGTCTAGATTTTCGAATCTGACGCAAAACTGATAGTTAATTGTAACGTTCAGGGCCTCCTAATGACGATGGAACACTCAGATTGCGTCGAGATTCAATGCAAGGTCCTCCAGCCGACTTGTTTCCAAGGGGATAGTGCTGCCTCGGGCACCATATGTTCCGTCTCCTGTGAGTCTTGATTTTCGAATCCGATGCCAAATTAATGGTTAAATGTAACGTTCAGGGCCTCCTATTGACGATGGAACACTTAAATTGCGTCGCGATTCAATACATCATCATCCAGCCGACGTTATCTCCTGGGGTCTATTGCAGCCTCGGGCACCTTATGGTCGTTCTCCTGTGAGGGTACATTATCGAATCCAACGCAAAACTGATAGCTAATTGTAACGTTCAGGGCCTCCTAAAGACGATGGAACACTCAAATTGCGAGCGCGATTCAATACATCGTCCTCCACCCGACTTCTCTCCAAGGGTCAATTGCTGCCTTTGGCACCTATTGTTCTTGCTCCTTTGAGTCACGATTTTCGTATACGACGCAAAACTGATATTTAATTGTAACGTTAAGGGCCTACTAATGACGATGGAACACTCAAATAGCGTCGAGATTCAATACATCGTCCTCCAGCCGACTTGTCTCCAAGGATCTATTGCTGCCTCAGGAACCTTATGGTTGTTCTCCTGTGAGTCAAGATTTTCGAATCCGACGCAAAACTGATGGTTAATTGTAACGATCAGTGCCTCCTATCGACGATGGTCACTCAAATTTTTGAATCCTACGCTAAACTGATGGTTAATTGTAACATTCAAGGCCTCCTAATGACGATGGAACTCGTAAAATTGCGTCGAGATTCCTTACACCGTCCTCCAGCCGACTTGTCTGCAGGGGGAATTTGGTGCCGCGGGCACCGTGAGTCTAGAGTTTCGAATCCGACGCAAAACTGATAGATAATTGTAACGTTCATCGCCTCCTAATGACGATGGAACACTCAAATTGCGTCGAGATTTAATACATCGGCCTCCAGCCGACTTGCTGCCTCGGACACCTTATGGTCGTTCTCCTGTGAGTCTAGATTTTGGAATCCGACGCATAACTGATAGTTAATTGTAACGTCCAAGGACTCCTGATGACGATGGAACACTCAAATTGCGTCGAGATTCAATACATCGTCCTCCAGCCGACTTGTCTCCAAGGGTCTATTGCAGCCTGGGTCGTTCTCCTCTGAGTCTAGATTTTAGAATCCGACGCATAACTGATAGCTAATTGTAACGTTCAGGGCCTCCTAATGACGATGGAACACTGAAATAGCGTCGAGATTCAATACATCGTCCTTCAGCCGACTTGTCTCCAAGCGTCCATTGTTGCCTCGGGCACCTTATGGTCGTTCTCCTGTGAGTCTACATTTTCAATTCCGACACATAACTGATAGTTAATTGTAACGTTCAGGACCTCCTAATGACGATGGAACACTCAAATTGCGTCGCGATTCAATACATCGTCCTCCACCTGACTTATCTCCAAGGGTCAATTGCTGCCTTTGGCACCTAATGGTCTTGCTCCTGTGAGTCTAGATTTTCGAATCCGACGCAAAACTGATATTTAATTGTAACGTTAAGGGTCTCCTAATGACGATGGAACACTCAAATTGCGTCGAGATTGAATACATCGTCCTCCAGCCGACTTGTCTCCAAGGGTCTATTGCAGCATGGGTCGTTGTCCTGTGAGTCTTGATTTTCGAATCCGACGCATAACTGATAGCTAATTGTAACGTTAAGGGCCTCCTAATGACGATGGAACACTCAAATTGCGGCGAGATTGAATACATCGTCCTCCAGCCGACTTGTCTCCAAGGGGATATTGATGCCTCGGGCACCATATGGTCCGTCTGCTGTGAGTCTAGATTTTCGAATCCGACGCACAACTGATGATAATTGTAACGTTCAGGTCCTCCTAATGAAGATGGAACACTCACATTGCGTTGAGATTCAATACATCGTCCTCCAGCCGTCTCCAAGTGGATATTGCTGCGTCGGGCACCATATGGTCAGACTCCTGTGAGTCTAGATTTTCGAATCCGACGCAAAACTCATAGTTAATTGTAACGTTCAGGGCCTCCTAATGACGATAGAACACTCAAATTGCGTCGAGATTCAATACAAGGTCCTCCAGCCGACTTGTTTCCAAGGGGATAGTGCTGCCTCGGGCACCATATGTTCCGTTTCCAGCGAGTCTTGATTTTCGAATCCGACGCCAAATTAATGGTTAAATGTAACGTTCAGCGCCTCCTAATGACGATGGAACACTCAAATGGCGTCGCGATTCAATACATCATCATCCAGCCGACGTTAACTCCTGGGGTCTATTGCAGCCTCGGGCACCTTATGGTCGTTCTCCTGTGAGGCTAGATTATCGAATCCAACGCAAAACTGATAGTTAATTGTAACGTTCAGGGCCTCCTAATGACGATGGAACACTCAAATTAAGTCGAGATTCAATAAATCGTCCTCCAGCCGATATGTCTCCATGGGTCTATTGGGGCCTCGGTCACCTTACGGTCGTTCTCTTGTGAGTCCAGATTTTCGAATCCGACGCAAAACGGACTGTTAATTGTAACGTTCCGACCCTGCTAACGACGATGGAACACACAAATTGCGTCGCGATTTAATACATCGTCCTCCAGCTGACTTGTCTCCAAGGGCCTATTGCTGCCTCGGGCACCTTATGGTCCGTCTCCTGTGAGTCTATATTTTCGAATCCGACGCAAAACTGATATTTAATTGTAACGTTAAGGGCCTCCTAATGACGATGGAACACTCAATTTGCGTCGCGATCCAATACATCGTCCTCCCGACGACTTGTCTCCAATGTGGTCCGTGTCCTGTGAGTCTAGATTTTCAAATCCGACGCAAAAATGATGGTTAATTGTAACGTTCAGGGCCTCCTAATGACGAAGGAACACTCAAATTGTGTCGAGATTGAATACATCGTCCTCCAGCCGACTTGTCTCCAAGGGTCTATTGCTGCCTCGGGCACCTTATGGTACGCCTCCTGTGAGTCTAGATTTTCGAATCTGACGCAAAACTGATAGTTAATTGTAACGTTCATGGCCTCCTAATGACGATGGAACACTCAAATTGCGTAGCGATCCAATACATCGTCCTCCAGCCGACTTGACTCCAAGGGGATATTGCTGCCTCGGGCACCTTATGCTCGTTCTCCTGTGAGTGTAGATTTTCGAATCCGACGCGAAACTGATTGTTAATTGTAACGTTCAAGGCTTCCTAATGACGATGGAACACTGAAATAGCGTCGAGTTTCAATAAATCGTCAATCAGCCGACTTGTCTCCAAGCGACTATTGCTGCCTCGTGAACCTTATGGTCGTTCTCCTGTGAGACATGATTTTAGAATCCGACGCAAAACTGATAGTTAATTGTAACGTTCAGGGCCTCCTAATGACGAAGGAACACTCAAATTGCGTCGAGATTCAATACATCGTCCTCCAGCCGACTTGTCTCCAAGGGTCTATTGCTGCCTCGGGCACCTTATGGTCGTTCTCCTGTGAGTCTAGATTATCGAATCCGACGAACAACTGATAGTTAATTGTAACGTTCATCGCCTCCTAATGACGATGGAACACTCAAATTGCGTCGAGATTTAATACATCGTCCTCCAGCCGACTTGCTGCCTCGGACACCTTATGGTCGTTCTCCTGAGAGTTTAGATTTTCGAATCCGAGGCATAACTGATAATTAATTGTAAGGTGCAAGGACTCCTATAGACGATGGAACACTCAAATTGCGTCGAGATTCAATACATCGTCCTCCAGCCGACTTGTCTCCAAGGGTCTATTGCTGCCTGGGTCGTTCTCCCGTGAGTCTAGATTTTCGAATCCGACTCATAACTGATAGCTAATTGTAACGTACAGGGCCTCCTAATGACGATGGAACACTGAAATAGCGTCAAGATTCAATACATCCTCCTTCAGCCGACTTGTCTCCAAGCGTCCATTGTTGCCTCGGGCACCGTATGGTCGTTCTCCTGTGGGTCTACATTTTCGATTCCGACACATAACTGATAGTTAATTGTAACGTTCAGGGCCTCCTAATGACGATGGAACACTCAAATAGATCGAGATTCAATACATCGTCCTCCAGCCGACTTGTCTCCCTGGGTCTACTGCCACCTCGGTCACCTTATCGTCGTTCTCCTGTGAGGCCAGATATTCGAATCCGACGCAAAACGGACTGCTAATTGTAACGTTCAGAGCCTCCTAATGATGATGGAAGACTCAAAATTGCGTCGAGATTCAATACATCGTCCTCCAGCCGACTTGTCTCCAAGGGAATATTGCTGCCTCGAGCACTATATAGTCCTTCTCCTGTGAGTCTAGAATTTTGAATCCGACCTAAAACTGATAGTTAATTGTAACGTTCAGGACCTCCTAATGACGATGGAACACTCAAATTGCGTCGCGATTCAATACATCGTCCTCCACCCGACTTCTCTCCAAGGGTCAATTGCTGCCTTTGGCACCTAATGGTCTTGCTCCTTTGAGTCTAGATTTTCGTATACGACGCAAAACTGATATTTAATTGTAACGTTAAGGGCCTACTAATGACGATGGAACAATCAAATAGCGTCGAGATTCAATAAATCGTCCTCCAGCCGACTTGTCTCCAAGGGGATATTGCTGCCTCGGGCACCATATGGTCCGTCTCCTGTGAGTCTAGATTTTCGAATCCGACGCACAACTGATGTTAATTGTAACGTTCAGGTCCTCCTAATGAAGATGGAACACTCACATTGCGTTGAGATTCAATACATCGTCCTCCAGCCGTCTCCAAGGGGATATTGCTGCGTCGGGCACCATATGGTCAGTCTCCTGTGAGTCTAGATTTTCGAATCCGACGCAAAACTGATAGTTAATTGTAACGTTCAGGGCCTCCTAATGACAATGGAACACTCAAATTAAGTCGAGATTCAATAAATCGTCCTCCAGCCGATATGTCTCCTCTGGTCTATTGAGACCTCGGTCACCTTATGGTCCGTCTCCCGTGAGTCTAGATTTTCGAATCCGACGCAACACTGATAATTGTAACGTTCAGGGCCTCCTAAAGACGATGGAACACTCAAATTGCGTCGCGATTAAATACATCGTCCTATAGCCGACTTGTGTCAAGGGGTCTATTGCAGCCTCAGGCACCTTATGGTCGTTCAGCTGTAAGGCTAGATTATCGAATCCGACGCAAAACTGATAGTTAATTGTAACAATCAGGGCCTCCTAATGACGATGGAACACTCAAATTGCGAGCGCGATTCAATACATCGTCCTCCAGCCGACTTGTCTCCAAGGATCTATTGCTGCCTCAGGCACCTTATGGTTGTTCTCCTGTGAGTCTAGATTTTCGAATCCGACGCAAAACTGATAGTTAACTGTAACCCTCAGAGCCTCCTAATGACGATGGGGCACTCAAATTGCGTCGAGATTCAATACATTGACCTCCAGCGGACTTGCCTCCAAGGGTCTACTCCTGCCTCGGGCACCTTATGGTCGTTCTCCTGTGAGTCTAGATTATTAAATCCGATGCAAAACTGACATTAAATTGTAACGTTCTGACCATGCTAACGACGATGGAACACCTAAATTGCGTCGCAATTCAATACATCGGCCTCCAGCCGACTTGTCTCCATGGGTCTATTGCTGCTTCGGGCACCTTATGGTCGTTTTCCTGTGGGTCCAGATCATCAAATCCGACGCAAAACTGATAGTTAATTGTAACGTTCATGGCCTCCTAATGACGATGGAACACTCAAATTGCATCACGATTCAATACATCGTCCTCCAGCAGACTTGTCTCCAAGGGTCTATTGCTGCCTCGGGCACCTTATGGTCGTTCTCCTGTGAGCCTAGATTTTCGAATCCGACGCAAAACTGATGGTTAATTGTAACGTTCAGTGCCTCCTATTGACGATGGTCACTCAAATTTTTGAATCCTACGCTAAACTGATGGTTAAATGTAACATTCAAGGCCTCCTAATGACGATGGAACTCGCAAAATTGCGTCGAGATTCCTTACACCGTCCTCCAGCCGACTTGTTTGCAGGGGGAAATTGCTGCCGCGGGCACCGTGAGTCTAGATTTTCGAATCCGACGCAAATCTGATAGTTAATTGCTACTTTCCGACCATGCTAAAAGCGATGGAACACACTAACTGCGTCGCGATTCAATACATCGTCCTCCAGCCGACTTGTCTTCAAGGTTCTATTGTTTCATGTGGCAACTTATGGTCGTTCTCCTGTGAGTCAAGATTTTCGAATCAGACGCAAAACTGATAGTTTATTGGAACGTTCAGAGCCTCCTAATGACGATAAAACACTCAAATTGCGTCGAGACCCATTACATCGTCCTCCAGCCGACTTGTTTCCAAGGAGAAATTACTGCCGCGGGCACCGGGTGTCTAGATTTTCGAATCCGACGCAAAACTGATAGTTAATTGTAACGTTCAGGGCCTGCTAATGACGATGGAACACTCAATTTGCATCGCGATTCAATACATCGTCCTCTAGCCGATTTGTCTCCAAGGGTCTATTGCTGCCTCGGGCACCTTATGGTCGTTCTCCTGAGTCTAGATTTTCGAATCCGACGCAAAACTGATAGTTAATTGTAACGTTCAGGTCCTCCTAATGAAGATGGAACACTCACATTGCGTCGAGATTCAATACATCGTCCTCCAGCCGTCTCCAAGGGGATATTGCTGCCTCGGGCACCATATGGTCCATCTCCTGTGAGTCTTGATTTTCGAATCCGACGCAGATGTGATGGTTAATTGTAACGTTCAGGGCCTCCTAATGACGATGGAACACTCAAATTGCGTCGCGATATAATACATCGTCTTCCAGCCGACGTGTCTCCTGGGGTCTATTGCAGCCTCGGGCACCTTATGGTCGTTCTCCTGTGAGTCTAGATTTTCGAATCCGACGCAAAACTGATAGTTAATTGTTACGTTCAGGGCCTCCAAATGACGATGGAACACTCAAATTGCGTCGCGATTCAATACAACGTCCTCCAGCCGGCTTGTCTCCAAGGGTCTATTGCTGCGACGGGCACCTTATGGTCCGACGCAAGACTGATGTTTAATTGTAAGGTTCAGGGCCTCCTAATGACATTGGAACACTCAAATCGCGTCGCGATTCAATACATCGTCCTCCAGGCGACTTGTCTTCAAGGGTCTATTGCTGCCTGTGGCACCATATGTTCGTTCTTCTGTGAGTCTAGATTTTCGATTCCGACGCAAAACTGATAGTTAATTGTAACGTTCAGGGCCTGCGAATGACGATGGAACACTCACATTGCGTCGAGATTCAATACATCGTCCTCCAGCCGACTTGTCTCCAAGGGGATTGTTTTGCCTCGGGCACCATATGGTCCGTCTCCTGTGAGTCTAGATTTTTGAATCCGACGAAAAACTGATAGATTATTGGAACGTTCAGGGCCTCGTAATGTCAATGGAACACTAAAATTGCGTCGAGAATCAATACATCGTCCTCCAACGGATTTGTCTCCAAGGGGATATTTCTGTCTCGGGCACCTTTTGTTCCGTCTCCTGTGAGTCTTCATATTCGAATCCGACGCAAAAATGATGGTTAATTGTAACGTTCAGGGTCTCCTAATGACGATGGAACACCAAATTGCGTCGAGATTCAATACATCGTCCTCCAGCCGACCTGTCTCCAGGAGTCTATTGCTGCCTCGGGCACCTTACGGTCGTTCTCCTCTGAGAATAGATTATCGATTCCGACACAAAACTGATAGTTAATTGTAACGTCCAGGGCCTCCTAATGACGATGGAGCACTCAAATTGCGTCGCGATTCAATACATCGTCCTGCAGCCGTCTTGTCTCCCAGGGTCTATTGCTGCCTGAGGCACCTTATGGTCATTCTTCTGTGAGTCCAGATTTTCGAATCCGACGTAAAACGGACTGTTAATTGTAACGTTCCGACCCTGCTAACGACGATGGAACACACAAATGGCGTCGCGATTCAATACATCGTCCTCCAGCCGACTTGACTCCAATGGTCTATTGCTGCCTGTGGCACCTTATGGTCGTTTTCCTGTGAGTCTAGATTTTCGAATCCGACGCAAAACTGATAGTTTATTGTAACGTTCAGGGCCTCCTAAAGAAGAAGGAACACTCACATTGCGTCGAAATTGATTACATCGTCCTCCAGCCGACTTGTCTCCAATGGTCTATTGCTGCCTCGGGCACCATATGGTCGTTGTCCTTTATTTTTTTTTTTTTTTAATTACTTATTTACTGTTCCGTCGGACCACATTGAGGAGAAGTCTCCATGGTTATGGAACGAGTCAATACATGAAATTATAACACGATTGTAGAAACAGACAGAATGAAATATAAGAAACATATTCAGGCGGTAAGTCGTTAGTTTAAATAAAGATAATCAAGAATGTAACTCTGGAATTTGCTTAATTTTTAGTCTCTTCCAGGAGCTCCTCGACAGAATAGAGGACGTGAGCCATGAGGAAACTCTTCAGTTTAGACTTAAAAGTGTTTGGGCTACTGCTAAGATTTTTGAGTTCTTGTGGTAGCGTATTGAAAATGGATGCGGCAGAATACTGCACTCCTTTCGGCACAAGGGTCAAGGAAGTGCATTCCACATGCAGATTTGATTTCTGCCTAGTATTAACTGAGTGAAAGCTGCTAACTCTTGGGAATAAGCTAATATTGCTAACATAAAACGACATTAAAGAAAATACATACTGTGAGGGCAATGTCAAAATTCCCAGCCTATTGAATAGGGGTCGACAAGAGGTTTTCGAACTTACACCACACATAGCTAGCACAGCCCGTTTTTGAGCCGAAAATACCCTTTTTGAATCAGAAGAAGTACCCCAAAAAATAATACCATATGACATAAGCGTATGAAAATATGCGAAGTATACTACTTTTCGTGTTGAAATGTCACTTATTTCAGATACTGTTCTAATGGTAAATAATGCGGCATTTAGTTTCTGAACAAGATCCTGAACTTGGGCTTTCCACAACAGCTTACTATCTATCCGTACGCCTAGGAACTTGAACTGTTCCGTCTCGCTTATAACATGCCCATTCTGTCTGATTAAAATGTCAGTTCTTGTTGAATTGTGGGTTAGAAACTGTAAAAACTGAGTCTTACTGTGAATTAGCATCAAATTATTTTCCACAAGCCAAGAACTTATATCATGAACTACATTATTCGATAATGTTTCAATATTACACACAAGATCCTTCACTACCAAGGTGGTGTCATCAGCAAACAGAAATATTTTTGAATCAACTGTAATACTAGAAGGCATATCATTTACATAAATAAGGAACAGCAGTGGCCCCAGCACCGACCCTTGGGGAACGCCCCATTTAACAGTGCCCCCATTGGGACTGAACATCATTACCACTCTCAATATTGCGGAGGATTACCGTCTGCTTTCTGTTCTTAAAGTAGGAGGCGAACCAATTGTAAGCTACTCCCCTTACTCCATAATGTTCCAACTTCTGCAGTAATATTTTGTGGTCAACACAGTCGAAAGCCTTCGTTAAATCAAAGAAAACACCTAACGTTCGCAACGTTTTATTTAATCCGTCCAAAACCTCACAGAGAAAAGAGACTACAGCATTTTCAGTTGTTAAGCCATTTCTAAAACCAAACTGTATATTTGACAGCAAATTATGTGAATTTAAATGCTGCAGTAACCTTGTATATACAACCCTCTCGATAACTTTAGCAAACACCGATGGTATAGAAATAGGTCTATAATTGTCAACATTATCCCTGTCTCCCTTTTTATAAAGTGGCTTCACTACCGAGTACTTTAATCGGTCAGGAAACCGACCATTCCTAAAGGATAAGTTACAGATATGGCTAAGTACTGAGCTAACATACGTGGAACAATACTTCAGTATTCTGCTAGATACCCCGCCATATCCATGAGAGTTCTTGGTCTTTAGTGATTTAATTATTAACTCAATCTCCCTCTTGTCAGTATCATGGAGGAGCATTTCAGGTAACAGTCTCGGAACACTTTTTTCTGTCCCTGTTGGGACTAGGTTTCTATTTAGTTCACCTGCTATATTCAGAAAGTGATTATTAAGTACTGTACATATATGCGACTTATCAGTAACACGGACATCTCCACTACGCACTGATTCTATATTCTCGACCTGTCTCTGCAGACCAGCCACTTCCTTTACGACTTCCTTTTAATTTTATCCTGAGACTTTGCTATTCTATCTGCATACCACATACTTTTTGCCTTCCTAATAACTTTTTTAAGCACCTTACAATACTGTTTGTAATGGGCTGCTGCATTTAGATTTTGACTGTTTCTATTGTTTTGATATAATTGCCACTTTCATCTACAAGATATTCTTATCCCTTTAGTCAGCCACCCAGGCTGCCTGTTTGTGCTAGTACCCTGTTTTGAACGTTCTAACGGAAAGCAACTTTCAAAGAGCACGAGAAAAGTCTTGAGGAAAGCATTATATTTATTGTCTACTGTATCAGCACTATAAACATCTTGCCACTCTTGTTCCTTGATAAGGTTTACAAAAGTCTGTACAGCAACTGGATCAGCTTTCCTAAAAAAGTTGGTAACTATATTTAACATGTGTTGCAGCACAAAAATCTTTTAGACTTAAAATTTGTGCATCATGATCTGAAAGGCCATTCACCTTTTTGCTAACAGAATGCCCTTCTAATAATGACGAATGAACAAAAATATTGTCTATGGTTGTTCTACTGTTCCCTTGCACTCTCGTTGGAAAAAATACGGTTGCATGATATTATATGAATTAAGGAGTCTAGATTTTCCAATCCGACGCATAATTGACATTTCATTCTAACGTTCCGACCCTGCAAACGACGATGGAACACACAAACTGCGTCGCGTTTCAATACATCGTCCTGCAGCCGACTTGTCTCCAACTTAGTTTGCTGTCTCGGCCATCTTATGGTCCGTCTCCTGTGAGTCTAGATTATCAAATCCGACGCAAAACTCATAGTTAATTGTAACGTTCATGGCCTCCTAATGACGATGGAACACTCAAATTGCATCGAGATTCAATACATCGTCATCCAGCAGACTTGTCTCCAAGGGGATATTGCTGTCTCGGGCATCTTATGGTCCGCCTCCTGTGAGTCTAGATTTTCGAATCCGACGCAAAACTGAGGGTTAATAGTAACATTCAGGGCCTCCTAATGACTATGGAACACTCAAATTGCGTCGCGATTCAATACATCGTCCTCCAGCCGACTTGTCTTCAAGGTTCAATTGTTGCCTGTGGCACCTTATGGTCGTTCTCCTGTGAGTCTAGATTTCCGAATCCGATGCAAAACTGATAGTTAATTGTAACGTTCAGGGCCTCCTAATGACGATGGAACACTCAAATTGCGGCGAGATCCATTACACCGTCCTCCAGCCGACTTGTTTCCAAGGGGAAATTGCTGCCGCGGGCACCGTAAGTCTAGATTTTCGAATCCGACGCTAAACTGATAGTTAATTGTAACGTTCAGGGCCTCCCAATGACGATGGAAGACTCAAATTGCATCGCGATTCAATACATCGTCCTCCAGCCGACTTGTCTCCAAGGGTCTATTGCTGCCTCGGGTACCTTATGGTCCGTCTCCTGTGAGTCTAGATTCTCGAATCCGACGCAAAACTGATAGTTAATTGTATCGTTCAGGGCCTCCTAATGACGATGGAACACTCAAATTGCGTCGCGATTCAATACACCGTCCTCCAGCCGACTTGTCTCCAAGGGGATATTGCTGCCTCGGGCACCATATGTTCCGTATCCTGTGAGTCTTGATTTTCGAATCCGACGCAAAACTGATGGTTAATTGTAACGTTCAGGGCCGCCTATTGACGATGGAATACTCAAATTTTCGAATCCTACGCTAAACTGATGGTCAATCGTAACGTTCAAGGCGTCCTGTGACGATGGAACTCTCAAATTGCGTCGAGATTCATTACACCGTCCTCCAGCCGACTTGTCTCCAGGGGGAAATTGCTGCCGCGGGCCCCGTGAGTCTAGATTTTCGAATCCGACGCAAAACTGATAGATAATTGTAACGTTCCGACCCTGCTAACAACGATGGAACACACAAACTGCGTCGCGATTCAATACATCGTCCTCCAGCCGACATGTCTCCAAGGGCTCTATTGCTGCCTCGGGCACCTTATGGTCCGTCTCCCGTGAGTCTTTGTTTTCGAATCCGATGCAAAACTGATAGTTTATTGTAACGTTCAGGGCCTCCTAATGATTAAGGAACACTCAAATTGCGTCGCGATTCAATACATCGTCCTCCAGCAGACTTGTCTTCAAGGTTCTATTGTTTCCTGTGCCACCTTATGGTCGTTCTCCTGTGAGTCAAGATTTTCGAATCAGACGCAAATCTGATAGTTAATTGTAAAGTTCAGGGCCTCCTAATGACGATGGAACATTGAAATTGCATCGCGATTCAATACATCGTTCTCCTACCGACTTGTCTCCAAGGGTCTATTGCTGCCTATGGCACCTTGTGGTTGTTCTCCTGTGGGTCTAGTATTTCGAATCCTGCTTAAAACTGTTAGTTAATTGTAACGTTAAGGGCCTCCTAATGACGATGGAACATTCCAATTGCGTCGAGATTCAATACATCGTCCTCCAGCCGACTTGTCTCCAAGAGTCTATTGCTGCCTCGGTCACCTTATGGTCGTTCTCCTGTGAGTCTAGATTTTCGAATCCGACGCAAAACTGATAGTTAATTGTAACGTTCCGACCCTGCTAAGGACGATGGAACACACAAATTGCGTCGCGATTCAATACATCGTCCTCCAGCCAACTTGTCTCCAAGGGAATATTGCTGCCTCGGGCACCTTCTGTTCGTTCTCCTGTGAGCCTAGATTTTCGAATCCGACGCAAAGCTGATGGTTAATTGTAACGTGCAGGGCCTCCTAATGACGATGGAACAATCAAATTGCGTCGAGATTCAATACATCGTCCTCCATCCGACTTGTCTCCAATGGAATATTGCTGCCTCGGGCACCTCATGGTCCGTGTACTGTGAGTCGAAATTTTCAAATCCGACGCAAAACTGATGCTTAATTGTAACGTTCAGGGCCTCCTAAAGACTATGGAACACTCAAATCGCGTCGCGATTCAATACATCGTCTTCCAGCAGACTTGTCTTCAAGGTTCTATTGTTTCCTGTGGCACCTTATGGTCGTTCTCCTGTGAGTGAAGACTTTCGAATCAGACGCAAAACTGATAGATAATTGTAACCTTCAGGGCCTCCTAATACGATAGAACACTCAAATTGCGTCGAGATCCATTACACCGTCCTCCTGCCGACTTGTTTCACAGGGGAAATTGCTGCCGCGGTTATCGTGAGTCTAGATTTTCGAATCCGACGCAAAACTGATAGTAAATTGTAACGTTCAGGGCCTGCGAATGACGTTGGAACACTCTAATTGCATCGCGATTCAATACATCGTCCTCCAGCCGACATTTCTCCAAGGGTCTATTGATGCCTCGGGCACCTTAAGTTCCGTCTCCTGTAAGTCTAGATTTTCGAATCCGACGCAAAACTGATTGTTAATTATAACGTTCAGTTTCTTCTAATGACGATGGAACACTCAAATTGCGTCGCGATTCAATACATCGTCCTCCAGCCAATTTGTCTCCATGGGTCTATTGCTGCCTCGGACAGCTTATGGTCGTTCTCCTGTGAGTCTAGATTATCAAATCCGACGCAAAACTGATGGTTAATTGTAACGTTCAGGGCCTCCTAATGACGATGGAACACTCAAATTGCGTCGTGATTCAATACATTGTCTTCCAGCCGACTTGTCTCCAGGGATCTATTGCTGCCTCGGGCAACTTACGGTCGTTCTCCTGTGAGTCTAGATTTTCGAATCCGACAAAAACTGATAGTTAATTGCAACGTTCAGCGCCTCCTAATGACGATGGAACACTCAGATTGCGTCGAGATTCAATACATCGTCCTCCAGCCGACTTGTCTCCAAGGGGATATTGCTGCCTCGGGCACCTCGTGGTCCGTGTCGAACTTTTCAAATCCGACGCAAAACTGATGGTTAATTGTAACGTTCAGGGCCTCCTAATGACGATGGAACACTCAAATTGCGTCGCGATTCAATACATTGTCTTCCAGCCGACTTGTCTCCAAGGATCTATTGCTGCCTCGGGCAACTTATGGTCGTCCTCCTGTGAGTCTAGATTTTCGAATCCGACGAAAAACTGATAGTTAATTGCAACGTTCAGCGCCTCCTAATGACGATGGAACACTCAGATTGCGTCGAGATTCAATACATCGTCCTCCAGCCGACTTGTCTCCAAGGATCTATTGCTGCCTCGGGCAACTTATGGTCGTCCTCCTGTGAGTCTAGATTTTCGAATCCGACGCAAAACTGATACTTAATTGTAACGTTCAGGGCCTTCTAATGACGATGGAACACTCAAATTGCATCGCGAATCAGTACATCGTCCTCCAGCCGACTTGTCTCCAAGGGTTTATTGCTGCCTCGGGTACCGTATGGTCCGTCTCCTGTGAGTCCTGATTTTCGAATCCGTCTCAATACTGATAGTTAATTGTAACGTTCAGGGCCTCCTAATGACGATGGAACACTCAAATTGCGTCGCGATTCAATACACCGTCCTCCAGCCGACTAGTCTCCAAGGGGATATTGCTGCCTCGGGCACCATACGTTCCGTATCCTGTGAGTCTTGATTTTCGAATCCGACGCAAAACTGATGGTTAATTGTAACGTTCAGGCCCACCTATTGACGATGGAACACTCAAATTTTCGAATCCTACGCTAAACTGATGGTTAATTGTAACGTTCAAGGCGTCCTGTGACGATGGAACTCTCAAATTGCGTCGCGATTCAATACACCGTCCTCCAGCCGACTTGTCTCCAGGGGGAAATTGCTGCCGCGGGCCCAGTAAGTCCAGATTTTCGAATCCGACGCAAAACTGATAGTTAATTGTAAAGTTCCGACCCTGCTAACAACGATGGAACACACAAACTGCGTCGCGATTCAATACATCGTCCTCCAGCCGACTTGTCTCCAAGGGCTCTGTTGCTGCCTCGGGCACCTTATGGTCCGTCTCCCGTGAATCTTTATTTTCGAATCCGACGCAAAAGTGATAGTTTATTGTAACGGTCAGGGCCTCCTAATGATTAAGGAACACTCAAATTGCGTCGCGATTCAGTACATCGTCCTCCAGCAGACTTGTCTTCAAGGTTCTATTGTTCCTGTGCCACCATTTGGTCGTTCTCCTGTGAGTCAAGATTTTCGAATCAGACGCAAAACTGATAGTTAATTGTAACGTTCAGGGCCTCCTAATAACGATAGAACACCCAAATTGCGTCGAGATCCATTACACCGTCCTCCAGCCGACTTGTTTCACAGGGGAAATTGCTGCCGCAGGCACCGAGAGTCTAGATTTTCGAATCCGACGCAAAACTTATAGTTAATTGTAACGTTCAGGGCCTCCTAATGACGATGGAACATTGAAATTGCATCGCGATTCAATACATCGTCTTCCTACCGGCTTGTCTCCAAGGGTATATTGCTGCCTAGGGCACCTTATGGTTGTTCTCCTGTGGGTCTAGTATTTCGAATCCTGCGTAAAACTGTTAGTTAATTGTAACGTTAAGGGCCTCCTAATGACGATGGAACACTCCAATTGCGTCGAGATTCAATACATCGTCCTCCAGCCGACTTGTGTCTATGGGTCTATTGCGGCCTCGGTCACCTTATGGTCGTTCTCCTGTGAGTCTAGATTTTCGAATCCGACGCAAAACTGATAGTTAATTGTAACGGTCCGACCCTGCTAAGGACGATGGAACACACAAATTGCGTCGCGATTCAATACATCGTCCTCCAGCCGACTTGTCTCCAAGGGTCTACTGCTGCCTCGGGCACCTTATGTTCGTTCTCCTGTGAGCCTAGATTTTCGAATCCGACGCAAAACTGATGGTTAATTGTAACGTTCAAGGCCTCCTAATGACGATGGAATACCCAAATTGCATCGCGATTCAATACATCGCCCTCCAGCCGACTTGTCTCCAAGGGACTAATGCTGCCTCGGGCACCTTATGGGCGTTCTCCTGTGAGTGAAGATTTTCGAATCCGACGCAAAACTGATAGTTTATAGTAACGTTCAGGGCCTCCTAATAATTATGGAACACTCAAATTGCGTCACGATTCAATACATCGTCCTCCAGCAGACTTGTCTTCAAGGTTCTATTGTTTCCTGTGGCACCTTATGGTCGTTCTCCTGTGAGTGAAGATTTTCGAATCAGACGCAAAACTGATAGTTAATTGTAACGTTCAGGGCCTCCTAATGACGAGAGAACACTCAAATTGCGTCGAGATCCATTACACCGTCCTCCTGCCGACTTGTTTCACAGGGTAAATTGCTGCCGCGGGCACCGTGAGTCAAGATTTTTGAATCCGACGCAAAACTGATAGTAAATGGTAACGTTCAGGGCCTCCGAATGACGACGGAACACTCAAATTGCATCGCGATTCAATACATCGTCCTCCAGCCGACTTGTCTCCAAGGGTCTGTTGCTGCCTCGGGCACCTTATGGTCCGTCTCCTGTGAGACTAGATTCTCGAATCCGACGCAAACCTGATAGTTAATTGTAACGTACAGGGCCTCCTAATGACGATGGAACACTCAAATTGCGTCGCGATTCAATACACCGTCCTCCAGCCGACTTGTCTCCAAGGGGATATTGCTGCCTCGGGCACCTCATAGTCCGCGTCGAAATTTTCAAATCCGACGCAAAACTGATGGTTAATTGTAACGTTCAGGGCCTCCTAATGACGATGGAACACTCAAATTGCGTCACGATTCAATACATTGTCTTCCAGCCGAATTGTCTCCAAGGATCTATTGCTGCCTCGGGCAACTTATGGTCGTTCTCCTGCGAGTCTAGATTTTCGAATCCGACAAAAAACTGATAATTAATTGTAACGTTCAGCGCCTCCTAATGTCGATGGAACACTCAGATTGCGTCGAGATTCAATACATCGTCCTCCAGCCGACTTGTCTCCAATTGGATATTGCTGCCTCGGGCAACTCATGGTCCGTGTCCTATGAGTCGAGATTTTCCAATCCGACGCAAAACTGATGGCAAATTGTAACGTTCAGGGCCTCCTAATGACGATGGAACACTCAAATTGCGTCGCAATTCAATACATCGTCTTCCAGCCGACTTGTCTCCAAGGTTCTATTGCTGCCTCGGGCAACTTATGGTCGTTCTCCTTTGAGTCTAGATTTTCGAATCCGACGAAAAACTGATAGTTAATTGTAACGTTCAGCGCCTCCTAAAGACGATGGAACACTCAGATTGCGTCGAGATTCAATACATCGTCCTCCAGCCGACTTGTCTCCAAGGGGATATTGCTGCCTCGGGCTCCTCATGAACCGTGTCGAAATTTTCAAATCCGACGCAAAACTGATGGTTAATTGTAACGTTCAGGGCCTCCTAATGACGATGGAACACTCAAATTGCGTCGCGATTCAATACACCGTCCTCCAGCCGACTTGTCTGCAAGGGGATATTGCTGCCTCGGGCACCATATGTTCCGTATCCTGTGAGTCTTGATTTTCGAATCCGACGCAAAACTGATGGTTAATTGTAACGTTCAGGGCCTCTTATTGACGATGGAACACTCAAATTTTCGAATCCTACGCCAAACTGATGGTTAATTGTAACGTTCAAGGCGTCCTGTGACGATGGAACTCTCAAATTGCGTCGAGATTCATTACACCGTCCTCCAGCCGACTTGTCTCCAGGGGGATATTGCTGCCGCGGGCCCCGTGAGTCTACGAGGGCAGTTCAATAAGTAATGCAACACATTTTTTTTCAGAAACATGGGTAGTTTTATTCAGCATTGAAATACACCAGGTTATTCCCCAATCTTTTAGCTACACAACACTATTTTTCAACGTAATCTCCATTCAATGCTACGGCCTTACGCCACCTTGAAATGAGGGCCTGTATGCCTGCGCGGTACCATTCCACTGGTCGATGTCGGAGCCAACGTCGTACTGCATCAATAACTTCTTCATCATCCGCGTAGTGCCTCCCACGGATTGCGTCCTTCATTGGGCCAAACATATGGAAATCCGACGGTGCGAGATCGAGACTGTAAGGTGCATGAGGAAGAACAGTCCACTGAAGTTTTGTCAGCTCCTCTCGGGTGCGAAGACTTGTGTGAGGTCTTGCGTTGTCATGAAGAAGGAGAAGTTCGTTCAGATTTTTGTGCCTACGAACACGCTGAAGTCGTTTCTTCAATTTCTGAAGAGTAGCACAATACACTTCAGAGTTGATCGTTTGACCATGGGGAAGGACATCGAACAGAATAACCCCTTCAGCGTCCCAGAAGACTGTAACCATGACTTTACCGGCTGAGGGTATGGCTTTAAACTTTTTCTTGGTAGGGGAGTGGGTGTGGCGCCACTCCATTGATTGCCGTTTTGTTTCAGGTTCGAAGTGATGAACCCATGTTTCATCGCCTGTAACAATCTTTGACAAGAAATTGTCACCCTCAGCCACATGACGAGCAAGCAATTCCGCACAGATGGTTCTCCTTTGCTCTTTATGGTGTTCGGTTAGAAAACGAGGGACCCAGCGGGAACAAACCTTTGAATATCCCAACTGGTGAACAATTGTGACAGCACTACCAACAGAGATGTCAAGTTGAGCACTGAGTTGTTTGATGGTGATCCGTCGATTATCTCGAACGACTGTGTTCGCACGCTCCGCCATTGCAGGAGTCACAGCTGTGCACGGCCGGCCCGCACGCGGGAGATCGGACAGTCTTGCTTGACCTTGCGGCGATGATGACTCACGCTTTGCCCAACGACTCACCGTGCTTTTGTCCACTGCCAGATCACCGTAGACATTCTGCAAGCGCCTATGAGTATCTGAGATGCCCTGGTTTTCCGCCAAAAGAAACTCTATCACTGCCCGTTGTTTGCAACGCACATCCGTTACAGACGCCATTTTAACAGCTCCGTACAGCGCTGCCACCTGTCAGAAGTCAATGAAACTATACGAGACGAAGCGGGAATGTTTGAAAATATTCCACAAGAAATTTCCGGTTTTTTCAACCAAAATTGGCCGAGAAAAAAAATGTGTTGCATTACTTATTGAACTGCCCTCGTAGATTTTCGAATCCGACGCAAAACTGATAGTTTATTGTAACGTTCAGGGCCTCCTAATGATTAAGGAACACTCAAATTGCGTCACAATTCAATACATCGTCCTCCAGCAGACTTGTCTTCAAGGTTCTATTGTTTCCTGTGCCACCTTATGGTCGTTCACCTGAGAGTCAAGATTTTCGAGTCAGACGCAAAACTGATAGTTAATTGTAACGTTCAGGGCCTCCTAATGACGACAGAACACTCAAATTGCGTCGAGACCCATTACACCGTCCTCCAGCCGACTTGTTTCACAGGGGAAATTGCTGCCGCGGGCACCGTGAGTCTAGATTTTCGAATCCGACGCAAAACTGATAGTTAATTGTAACGTTCCGACCCTGCTAAGGACGATGGAACACACAAATTGCGTCGCGATTCAATACATCGTCCTCCAGCCGACTTGTCTCCAAGGGTCTATTGCTGCCTCGGGCACCTTATGTTCGTTCTCCTGTGAGTCTAGATTTTCGAATCCGACGCAAAACTGATGGTTAATTGTAACTCTCAGGGCCTCCTAATGACGATGCAACACTCAAATTGCGTCGAGATTCAATACATCGTCCTCCATCCGACTTGTCTCCAAGGGAATATTGCTGCCTCGGGCACCTCATGGTCCGTGTCCTGTGAGTCGAAATTCTCAAATCCGACGCAAAACTGATGCTTAATTGTAACGTTCAGGGCCTCCAAATGACTATGGAACTCTCAAATTGCGTCGCGATTCAATACATCGTCCTCCAGCCGACATGTCTCCAAGGGTCTATTGCTGCCTCGGGCACCTTATGGTCGTTCTCCTGTGAGTCTAGATTTTCGAATCCGACGCAAAACTGATGGTTAATTGTAACGTTCAGGGCCTCCTAATGACGATGGAACACCCAAATTGCATCGCGATTCAATACATCGTCCTCCAGCAAACTTGTCTCCAAGCGTCTATTGCTGCCTCGGGCACCTTATGGTCGTTCTCCTGTAAGTCTAGATTTTCGAATCCGACGAAAAACTGATAGTTAATTGTAACGTTCAGCGCCTCTTAATGACGATGGAACACTCAGATTGCGTCGAGATTCAATGCATCGTCCCCCAGCCGACTTGTTTCCAAGGGGATATTGCTCCTTCGGGCCCCTTATGGTCCGACGCAAAACTGATGGTTAATTGTAACGTTCAGGGCCTCCTAATGACGATGGAACACTCAAATTGTGACGCGATTCAATACATCGTCCTCCAACCGACTTGTCTCCAAGGGTCTATTGCTGCCTATGGCACCTTATGGTTGTTCTCCTGTGGGTCTAGTATTTCGAATCCTAAGTAAATTTGATAATTAATTGTAACGTTAAGGGTCTCCTAATGACGATGGAACACTCAGATCGCGTCGAGATTCAATACATCGTCCTCCAGCCGACTTGTCTCCAAGGGGATATTGCTGCCTCGGGCACCATAAGTTCCGTCTCCTGTGAGTCTTGATTTTCGATTCCGACGCAAAAGTGATGGTTAATTGTACCGTTCAGGGCCATCTAATGTCGATGTAACACTCAAATTCCGTCGCGATTCAATACATCGCCCTCCAACCGACTTGTCTCCAAGGGTCTATTGCTGCCTATGGCACCTTATGGTTGTTCTCCTGTGGGTTTAGTATTTCGAATCCTGCGTAAAATTGATAGTTAATTGTAACGTTAAGGGTCTCCTAATGACGATGGAACACTCAAATTGGGTCGAGATTCAATACATCGTCCTCCAGCCGACTTGTGTCCATGGGTCTATTGCGGCATCGGTCACCTTATTGTCGTTCTCCTTTGAGTCTAGATTCTCGAATCCGACTCATAGCTGATAGTTAATTGTAACGTTCAGGGCCTCCTAATGACGATGGAACACTCAAATTGCGTCGAGATCCATTACACCGTCCTCCAGCGACTTGTTTCCAAAGGGAAATTGCTGCCGCGGGCACCGTGAGTCTAGATTTTCGAATCCGACGCAAAACTGATAGTTAATTGTAACGTTCAGGGCCTCCTAATGTCGATGGAGCACTCAAATTGGGTCGCGATTCAATACATTGTCCTCCAGCGGACTGGTCTCCAAGGGGATATTGCTGCCTCGGGCACCTAATGGTCTGTCTCCAGTGAGTCTAGATTTTCGAATTCGACGAACAACTGATAGTTAATTGTACCATTCAGGGCCTCTTAATGACAGTGGAACTGTCAAATTGCGTCGAGATTCAATACATCGTCCTTCAGGCGACTTGTCTCCAAGGGCCTATTGCTGTCTCGGGCACCTTATGATCATTCTCCTGTGAGACTAGATTTCAGAATGCGGCGCAAAACTGATAGTTAATTGTAACGTTCACGGCTTCCTAATGACGTCGGAACACTCCAGTTGCGTCGAGATTCAATACATCGTCCTTCAGCCGACTTGTCTCCAAGAGTCTTTTGCTGCCTCGGGCACCATATGGTCGTTCTCCTGTGAGTCAAGATTTTCGAATCCGACGCAAAACTTATAGTTACTTGTAACGTTCAGGACCTCCTAATGACGATGGAACACTCAAATTGCATCGAGATTCAATACATCGGCCTCCAGCCGACTTGTCTGCAAGGGGATATTGCTGCCTCGGGCACCATATGGTCCGTCTCCTGTGAGTCTAGATTTTCGAATCCGACGCAAAAATGATAGTTAATTGTAACGATCAGCGCCTCCTAATGACGATGGAATACTCAAATTGCGTCGAGATTCAATGAATCGTCCTCCAGCAACTTGTCTCCAAGGGGATATAGCTGCCACGGGCACCATATGCTCAGTCTCCTGTGGGTCTAGATTTTCGAATCTGACGCGAAACTGATTGTTAATTGTAACGTTCAGAGCCTCCTAATGACGATGGAACACTGAAATTGCGTCGAGATTCAATACATTGTCCTACAGCCGACTTGTCACCAAGAGTCTATTGCTGCCTCGGCACCTTATGGTCGTTCTCCTGTGAGTCTAGGTTTTCGAATCCGACGCAAAACTGATTGTTAATTGTAACGTTCAGGGCCTCCTATTGACGATGGAACACTCAAATTGCGTCGAGATTCAATACATCGGTCTCCAGCCGACTTGTCTCCAAGGGTCTATTGCTGCCTCGGGCACCAAAAGGTCGTTCTCCTGTGAGTCTAGATTTTCGAATCCGACGCAAATCTGATGGTTAATTGTAACGTTCAGGGCCTCCTAATGACGATTGGACACTCAAATTGCGTCCTCCAGCCGACTTGTCTCCATGGGTATATTGATGCCTCGGGCACCTTATGATAGTTCTCCTGTGAATAGATTTTCGAATCCGACGCTAAAATGATAGTTAATTGTAACGTTAAGGGTTTCCAAATCACGATGGAACACTCAAATCGCGTCGCAATTCAATACATCGTCCTCCAACCGACTCGTCTCCAAGGGTCTATTGCTGCCTATGGCACCTTATGGTTGTTCTCCTGTAGGTCTAGTATTTCGAATAAGGCGTAAAACTGATAGTTAATTAGGGCCTCCTAATGACGATGGAACACTCAAATTGCTTCGAGATTCAATACATCGTCCTCCAGCCGACTTGTCTCCATGGGTCTATTGCGGCTTCGGTCACCTTATTATCGTTCTCCTGTGAGTCTAGATTTTCGAATCCGACGCAAAACTGATAGTTAACTGTACCCTTCAGGGCCTCCTAATGGCGATGTGACAGTCAAATTGCGTCGAGATTCAATACATCGTCCTCCAGCCGACTTGTCTCCAAGGGTCTACTACTGCCTAAGGCACCTTATGGTTGTTCTCCTGTGAGTCTAGATTTTCGAATCCAACGCAAAACTGATAGTTAATTGTAACTTTCAGGGCCTCCAAATGACGATGGAACACTCAGATTGCGTCGAGATTCAATACAATGTCCTCCAGCCGACTTGTCTCCAAGGGGATATTGCTGCTTCGGGCACCTTATGGTCCGACGCAAAACTGATGGTTTATTGTAACATTCAGGTGCTCCTAATGACGATGGAACACTCAAATTGCGTCGCGCTTCAATACGTTGTCTTCCAGCCGACTTGTCTCCAAGGATCTATTGCTGCCTCGGGCAACTTATGGTCGTTCTCTTGTGAGTCTAGATTTTCGAATCCGACGCAAAAATGATAGTTAATTGTAACGTTCAGGGACGATGGAACACTTAAATTGCGTCGAGATTCAATACACAGTCCTCCAGCCGGCTTGCCTCCAAGAGTCTATTGCTGCCTGTGGCACCTTATGGTCGTTCTCGTAAGGGTCTACATTTTCAAATCCGACGAAAAACAGATAGTTAATGGTAACGTTCAGGACCTCCTAATGACGATGTAACACTCAAATTGAGTCGAGATTCAATACATCGTCCTACAGCCAACTTGTCTCCAAGGGGATATCGCCGCCTCGGGCTCATTATGGTCCGCCTCCTGTGATTCTTCATTTTCGATTCCGACGCAAAACTTAAAGTTAATTGTAACGTTCAGGGCCTCCTAAAAACGATGGTGCACTCAAATTGCGGCGCGATTCAATACATCGTCCTCCAGCGGACTGGTGTCCGAAGGGATATTGCTGCCTCGGGCACCTTATAGTCCGTCTCCAGTGAATCTAGATTTTCGAATCCGACGGAAAACTGATAGTTTATTGTACCATTCAGCGCCTCCTAATGACGATGGAACACTCAAAATGCGTCGCAATCCAATACATCGTCCTCTAGCCGACTTGTCTCCAAGGGTCTATTGCTGCCTCTTGCACCATATGATCGTTCTCCTGTGAGTTTAGATTTTCGAATCCTACGCAAAACTGATTGTTAATTGTAACGTTCAGGGCCTCCTAATGACGATGGAACACTCAAATTGCGTCGAGATTCACTATATCGGCCTCCAGCTGACATGTCTCCAAGGGTCTATTGCTGCCTCAGGCACCTTATGCTCGTTCTCCTGTGAGTCTAGATTTTCGATTCCGACGCAAAACTGATTGTTAATTGTAACGCTCAGGGCCTTCTAATGACGATGGGACACTCTAATTGCGTCGCGATCCAATACATCGTCCTCCATCCGACTTGTCTCCAAGGGAATATTGCTGCCTCGCGCACCTCATGGTCCGTGTCCTGTGAGTCGAAATTCTCAAATCCGACGCAAAACTGATGCTTAATTGTAACGTTCAGGGCCTCCAAATGACTATGGAACTCTCAAATTGCGTCGCGATTCAATACATCGTCCTCCAGCCGACATGTCTCCAAGGGTCTATTGCTGCCTCGGGCACCTTATGGTCGTTCTCCTGTGAGTCTAGATTTTCGAATCCGACGCAAAACTGATGGTTAAATGTAACGTTCAGGGCCTCCTAATGACGATGGAACACCCAAATTGCATCGCGATTCAATACATCGTCCTCCAGCAAACTTGTCTCCAAGCGTCTATTGCTGCCTCGGGCACCTTATGGTCGTTCTCCTGTAAGTCTAGATTTTCGAATCCGACGAAAAACTGATAGTTAATTGTAACGTTCAGCGCCTCTTAATGACGATGGAACACTCAGATTGCGTCGAGATTCAATGCATCGTCCCCCAGCCGACTTGTTTCCAAGGGGATATTGCTCCTTCGGGCCCCTTATGGTCCGACGCAAAACTGATGGTTAATTGTAACGTTCAGGGCCTCCTAATGGCGATGTGACAGTCAAATTGCGTCGAGATTCAATACATCGTCCTCCAGCCGACTTGTCTCCAAGGGTCTACTACTGCCTAAGGCACCTTATGGTCGTTCTCCTGTGAGTCTAGATTTTCGAATCCAACGCAAAACTGATAGTTAATTGTAACTTTCAGGGCCTCCAAATGACGATGGAACACTCAGATTGCGTCGAGATTCAATACAATGTCCTCCAGCCGACTTGTCTCCAAGGGGATATTGCTGCTTCGGGCACCTTATGGTCCGACGCAAAACTGATGGTTTATTGTAACATTCAGGTGCTCCTAATGACGATGGAACACTCAAATTGCGTCGCGCTTCAATACGTTGTCTTCCAGCCGACTTGTCTCCAAGGATCTATTGCTGCCTCGGGCAACTTATGGTCGTTCTCTTGTGAGTCTAGATTTTCGAATCCGACGCAAAAATGATAGTTAATTGTAACGTTCAGGGACGATGGAACACTCAAATTGCGTCGAGATTCAATACACAGTCCTCCAGCCGGCTTGCCTCCAAGAGTCTATTGCTGCCTGTGGCACCTTATGGTCGTTCTCGTAAGGGTCTACATTTTCAAATCCGACGAAAAACAGATAGTTAATGGTAACGTTCAGGACCTCCTAATGACGATGTAACACTCAAATTGAGTCGAGATTCAATACATCGTCCTACAGCCAACTTGTCTCCAAGGGGATATCGCCACCTCGGGCTCATTATGGTCCGCCTCCTGTGATTCTTCATTTTCGATTCCGACGCAAAACTTAAAGTTAATTGTAACGTTCAGGGCCTCCTAAAAACGATGGTGCACTCAAATTGCGGCGCGATTCAATACATCGTCCTCCAGCGGACTGGTGTCCAAAGGGATATTGCTGCCTCGGGCACCTTATAGTCCGTCTCCAGTGAATCTAGATTTTCGAATCCGACGAAAAACTGATAGTTTATTGTACCATTCAGCGCCTCCTAATGACGATGGAACACTCAAAATGCGTCGCAATCCAATACATCGTCCTCTAGCCGACTTGTCTCCAAGGGTCTATTGCTGCCTCTTGCACCATATGATCGTTCTCCTGTGAGTTTAGATTTTCAAATCCTACGCAAAACTGATTGTTAATTGTAACGTTCAGGGCCTCCTAATGACGATGGAACACTCAAATTGCGTCGAGATTCACTATATCGGCCTCCAGCTGACATGTCTCCAAGGGTCTATTGCTGCCTCAGGCACCTTATGCTCGTTCTCCTGTGAGTCTAGATTTTCGATTCCGACGCAAAACTGATTGTTAATTGTAACGCTCAGGGCCTTCTAATGACGATGGGACACTCTAATTGCGTCGCGATCCAATACATCGTCCTCCAGCCGACTTGTCTCCAAGGGTCTATTGATGCCTCGGGCACCTTAAGATCGTTCCCCTGTGAATAGATTTTCGAATCCGACGCGAAAATGATAGTTAATTGTAACGTTCAGCGCCTCCTAATGACGATGGAACACTCATATTGCGTCAAGAGTCAATACATCGTCCTCCAGCCGTCTTGTCTACAAGGGGATATTGCTGCCTCGGGCTCCATGTGGTCCGTCTCCTGTGAGTCTAGATTTTCGAAACCGACGCAAAAATGATAGTTATTTGTAACGTGCAGGGCCTCCTAATGACGATGGAACACTGAAATTGCGATGAGATTCAATACATCGGCCTCCAGCCGACTTGTCTCCAAGGGTCTAGTGCTGCCACGGGCACCTTATGGTCGTTCTCCTGTGAGTCTAGATTTTCGAATCCGACGCAACACTGATTGTTAATTGTAACATTCAGAGCCTCCTAATGACGATGGATCACTCAAATTGCGTCGAGAGTCAATACATTGGCCTCCAGCCGACTTGTCTCCAAGGGTCTATTGCTGCCTCGGGAACCTTATGGTCGTTCTCCTGTGAGTCTAGATTTTCGAATCCGAGGCAATACTGATTGTTAATTGTAACGTTCCTAATGACGATGGGTCACTCAAATTGCGTCGCGATCCAATACATCGTCCTCCAGGCGACTTGTCCCCAAGGGTCTATTGATGCCCGGGCACCTTATGATCGTTCTCCTGTGAATAGATTTACAAATCCGACGCTAAAATGATAGTTAATTGTAACGTTCAGGACATCCTAATGACGATGGAACACCGAAATTGCGTCGAGATTCAATACTTCGGCCTCCAGGTCTTCTAGGGTCTATTGCTGCCTCGGGCACCATATGGTCCGTCTCCTGTAATTCTACATTTTCGAATCCGACGCAAAACTTATAGTTAATTAATACGTTTAGGGCCTCTTAATGACGAAGGAGCACTCAAATTGCGTCGCGATTAAATACATTGTCCTCGAGCGGACTGGTCTCCAAGGGGATATTGCTGCCTCGGGCACCTTTTGGTCTGTCTCCAGTGAGTCTAGTTTTTCGAATCCGACGAAAAACAGATAGTTAACTGTACCATTCAGGGCCTCCTAAAGACGATGGAACACTCAAACTGCGTCGCGATTCAATATATCGTTCTCCAGCCGACTTGTTTCCAAGGCCCTATTGCTGCCTCTTGCACCTTATGATCGTTCTCCTGTGTGTCTAGATTTTCGAATGCGACGCAAAACTGATAGTTAATTGTAACGTTCAGGGTTTCCTAATGACAATGGAACAGTCAAATTGCGTTGAGATTCAATACATCGTCCTCCAGCCAACTTGTCTCCATGGGGATATTGCTGCCTCGTGCACCTTATGGTCGTTCTCCTGTGTGTCTAGATTTTCGAATCCGACGCAAAACTGATAGTTAATTGTATTGTTCAGGGCCTCCTAATGACGATGGAACACTCAAATTGCGTGGAGATTCAATACATCGTCCTTCAGCCGACTTGTCTCCAAGAGTCTTTTGCTGCCTCGGGCACCTTATGGCCGTTCTCCTGTGAGTCAAGATTTTCGAATCCGACGCAAAACGTATAGTTAATTGTAACGTTCAGGACCACCTAATGACGATGGAACACTCAAATTGCATCGAGATTCAATACATCGGCCTCCAGCCGACTTGCCTGCAAGGGGATACTGATGCCTCGGGCACCATATGGTCCGTCTCCTGTGAGTCTAGATTTTCGAATCTGATTGTTAATTGTAACGTTCAGGGCCTCCTAATGACGATGGAACACTGAAATTGCGTCGAGATTCAATACATTGTCCTTCAGCCGACTTGTCACCAAGAGTCTATTGCTGCCTCTTGCACCTTATGATCGTTCTCCTGTGAGTCTAGATTTCGAATGCGACGCCAAACTGATGGTTAATTGAAACGTTAAGGGCCTCCTTATGACGATGGAACACTGAAATTGCGTCGAGATTCAATACATCGTCCTCCAGCGAACTGGTCTCCAAGGGGATATTGCTGCCTCGGGCACCATATGGTCCGTCTCCTGTGAGTCTAGATTTTCGAATCCGACGAAAAACTGATAGTTAATTGTACCATTCAGGTCCTCCTAAAGACGATGGAACACTCAAATTGCGTCGTGATACAATACATCGTCCTCCAGCCTACTTGTCTCCAAGGGCCTATTGCTTCTTCTTGCACCTTGTGATCGTTCTCCTGTGAGTCTAGATTTTCGAATGCGACGCAAAACTGATAGTTAATTGAAACATTCAGGGCCTCCTTATGACGATGGAACACTCAAATTGCGTCGCGATTCAATACATCGTCCTCCAGCCGGCTCGTCTCCAAGGGTCTATTGCTGCCTCGGGCACCTTATTATCGTTCTCCTGTGAGTCTAGATTTTCGAATGCGACGCAAAACTGACAGTTAATTGTAACGTTAAGGGCCTCCTAATGACGATGGAACACTCAAATTGCGTCGAGATTCAATACATCGTCCTCCAGCCGATTAGTCTACAAGGGGATATTGCTGCCTCGGGCACCATATGGTCCGTCTCCTGTGAGTCTGACGCGAAACTGGTAGTTAATTGTAACTTTCAGGGCATCCTAATGATGATGGAACACTCAAATTGCGTGGAGATTCAATACATCGTCCTTCAGCCGACTTGTCTGCAAGGGGATATTGCTGCCACGGGCACCATATGGTCCGTCTCCTGTGAGTCTAGATTTTCGAAACCGTCTCAAAAATGAAAGTTAATTGTAACGATCAGCGCCTTCTAATGACGATGGAATACTCAGTTTGCGTCGAGATTCAATGAATCGTCCTCCAGCAACTTGTCTCCAAGGAGATATAGCTGCCACGGGCACCATATGCTCCGTCTCCTGTGAGTCTAGAATTTCGAATCCGACGCGAAACTAATTGTTAATTGTAACATTCAGGGCCTCCTAATGACGATGGAACACTGAAATTGCGTCGATATTCAATACATCGGCCTCCATTCGACTTGTCTCCAAGGGGAGATTGCTGCCTCGGGTACCATATGGTCGTTCTCCTGTGAGTGTAGATTTTCGAATCCGACGCAAAACTGATTGTTAATTGTAACGTTCAGGGCCTCCTAATGACGATGGGACACTCAAATTGCGTCGATATCCAATACATCGTCCTCCAGCCGACATGTTTCCGAGGGTCTATTGATGCCTCGGGCACCTAATGATCGTTCTCCTGTGAATAGACTTTCGATTCCGACGCTAAAATGATAGTTAATTGTAAAGTTAAGGGCCTCCTAATGACGATGGGACACTCAAATTGCGTCGATATTCAATACATCGTCCTTCAGCCGACTTGTCTACAAGGGGATATTGCTGCCTCGGGCACCATGTGGTCCCTCTCCTGTGAGTCTAGATTTTCGAATCCGACGCGAAACTGATAGTTAATTGTAACGTTCAGGGCCTCCAAATGACGATGGAACACTCAAATTGCGTCGAGATTCAATACATCGTCCGTCAGCCGACTTGTCTCCAAAAGTCTTTTGCTGCCTCTGGCACCTTGTGGTCGTTCTCCTTTGAGTCAAGATTTTCGAATCCGACGACAAGTTTATAGTTAATTGTAACGTTCAGGACCTCCTAATGACGATGGAACACTCAAATTGCGTCGAGATACAATACATCGGCCTCCAGCCGCCTTGTCTCCAAGGGGCTATAGCTGCCTGTGGCACCTTATGGACGTTCCCCTATGGGTCTAGACGTTCGAATCCGACGCAAAACAGATAGTTAATTGTAACGTTCAGCGCCTCCTAATGACAATGGAACACTCAAATTGCGTCGAGATTCTATACATCGGCCTCCAGCCGACTTGTCTCCAAGGGTCTATAGCTGCCTTTGGCACCTTACGGACGTTCCCCTATGGGTCTAGACGTTCGAATCCGACGCAAAACAGATAGTTAATTGTAACGTTCAGGGCCTCCTAATGACGATGGAACACTCAAATTGCGTCGAGATTCAATACTTCGTCCTTCTGCCGGCTTGTCTCCAAGGGTCTGTTGCTGCGTCGGGTACGTTATGGTCGTTCTCCTGTGAGTCTAATTTTCGAATCCGACGCCAAACTGATAGTTAATTGTACCATTCAGGTCCTCCTAAAGACGATGGAACACTCAAATTGCGTCGCGATACAATACATCGTCCTCCAGCCGACTTGTCTCCAAGGGTCTATTGCTGCCTCTTGCACCTTATGATCGTTCTCCTGTGAGTCTAGATTTTCGAATGCGACGCAAAACTCATGGTTAATTGAAACATTCAGGGCCTCCTTATGACGATGGAAGACTCAAATTGCGTCGCGATTCAATACATCGTCCTCCAGCCTACTTGTCTCCAAGGGTCTATTGCTGCCTCGGGCACCTTATTATCGTCCTCCTGTGAGTCTAGATTTTCGAATGCGACGCAAATCTGACAGTTAATTGTAACGTTAAGGGCCTCCTAATGACGATGGAACGCTCAAATTGCGTCGAGATTCAATACATCGTCCTCCAGCCGACTAGTCTACAAGGGGATATTGCTGCCTCGGGCACCATATGGTCCGTCTCCTGTGAGTCCGACGCGAAACTGGTAGTTAATTGTAACTTTCAGGGCCACCTAATGACGATGGAACACTCAAATTGCGTGTAGATTCAATACATCGTCCTTCAGCCGACTTGTCTGCAAGGGGATATTGCTGCCACGGGCATCATATGGTCCGTCTCCTGTGAGTCTAGAATTTCGAATATGACGCCAAACTGATTGTTAATTGTAACATTCAGGGCTTCCTAATGATGATGGAACACTGAAATTGCGTCGAGGTTCAATACATCGTCCATCAGCCGACTGGTCTCCAAGAGTCTATTGCTGCCTCGGCGCCATATGGTCGTTCTCCTGTGAATTTTCGAATTCGACGCAAAACTGATTGTTAATTGTAACGTTCAGGGCCTCCTAATGACGATGGAACACTCAAATTGCGTCGAGATACAATACATCGGCCTCCAGCCGACTTGTCTCCAAGGGGATACTGCTGCCTCGGGCACCATATGGTCCGTCTCCTGTGAGTCTAGATTTTCGAATCCGACGCTTAACTGATAGTTAATTGTAACGTTCAGGGCCTCCTAATGACGATGGAACACTCAAATTGCGTCGAGATTCAATACGTCGTCCTCAAGCGGACTCGTCCCCATGGGGATATTTCTGCCTCGGGCACTATATGGTCCGTCTCCTGTGAGTCTACATTTTCGAATCCACGCATCGGGCACCTTATGGTCGTTCTCCTGTGATTCTACATATTCGAATTAGACGCAAAACTTATAGTTAATTAATACGTTCAGGACCTCCTAATGACGATGGAACACTCAAATTGCGTCGAGATTCAATACATCGGCCTCCAGCCGACTCGTCTCCAAGGTGATATTGCTGCCTCGAGCACCATATGGTCCTTCTCCTGTGAATAGATTTTCGAATCCGACGCAAAAATGATAGTTAATTGTAACGATCAGCGAATCCTAATGACGATGGAATACTCAAATTGCGTCAAGATTCAATGAATCGTCCTCCAGCAACTTTTCTCCAAGGGGATATAGCTGCCACGGGCACCATATGCACCGTCTCCTATGAGTCTAGATTTTTGAATCCGACGCGAAACTGATTGTTAATTGTAACGTTCAGGGCCTCCTAATGACGATGGAACACTGAAATTGCGTCGAGATTCAATACATCGTCCTTCAGCCGACTTGCCTCCAAGAGTCTATTGCTGCCTCGGCACCTTATAGTCGTTCTCCTGTAAGTCTAGATTTTCGAATCCGACGCTAAAATGATACTAAATTGCAACGTCCAGGGCCTCCTATTGACGATGGAACACTCAAATTGCGTCGAGATTCAACACATCGTCCTTCTGCCGACTTGTCTCCAAGAGTCTATTTCTGCCTCGGGTACAGTATGGTACGTCTCCTGTGATTCTACATTTTCGAATCCACGCAAAACTGATAGTTAAATGTAACGTTCAGGGCCTCCTAGCGACGAAGGAACACTCAAATTGCATCGCGATTCAATACTTCGTCCTCCAGCGGACTGGTCTCCAAGGGTCTATTGCTGCCTCGGGCACCTTATGGTGGGTCTCCAGTGAGTCTAGATTTTCGAATCCGACGCATAACTGATAGTTAATTGTAACGTTCAGGGCCTCCTAAAGACGATGGAACACTGAAATTGTGTCCAGATTCAATACATCGTCCCTCAGCACACTTGTCTCCAGGAGTCTATTGCTGCCTCGGGCACCTTATGGTCGTTCTTCTGTGAGTCTAGATTTTCGAATCCGACGCAAAACTGATTGTTAATTTTAACGATCAGGGCCTCCTAATGACGATGGGACACTGAAATTGCGTCGCGATCCAATACATCGTCCTCCAGCCGACTTGTCTCCAAGGGTCTATTGATTCCTCGGGCACCTTATGATCGTTCTCCTGTGAATAGATTTTCGAATCCGACGCTAAAATGGTAGTTAATTGTAACGTTCAGGACCTCCTAATGACGATGGAACACTGAAATTGCATCGAGATTCAAAACTTCGGCCTCCAGCCGACTTGTCTCCAAGGGTCTATTGCTGCCTCGGGCACCATATGGTCCGTCTCCTGTAATTCTACATTTTCGAATCCGACGAAAAACTCATAGTTAATTGTACCATTCAGGGCCTCCTAAAGACGAGGGAACACTCAAATTGCGTCGAGATTCTATACATCTGCCTCCAGCCGACTTGTCTGCAAGGGGATATTGCTGCCTCGGGCACCATACGTTCCGTCTCCTGTGAGTCTAGAATTTCGAAACCGACGCAAAACTGATAGTTAATTGTAACGTTCAGGGCCTCCTAAAGACGATGGAACACTCAAATTGCGTCGAGATTCAATAAATCGTCCTTCAGCCAACTTGTATCCAAGTGGATATTACTGCCTCGGGCACCATATGGTCTTTCTCCTGTGAATAGATTTGCGAATCCGACGCGAAAATGATAGTTAATTGTAAAGTTCAGCGCCTCCTAATGACGATGGAACACTCAAATTGCGTCGAGAGTCAATACATCGTCCTCCAGCCGACTTGTCTACAAGGGGATATTGCTGCCTCGGGCTCCATGTGGTCCGTCTCCTGCGAGTCTAGATTTTCGAATCCGACGCAAAAATGATAGTTCGTTGTAACGTTCAGGGCCTCCAAATGACGTTGCAACACTCAAATTGCGTCGAGATTCAATTCATCAGTCTCCAGCCGAGTAGTCTCCAAGGGTCTATTGCTGCCTCGGGCACCTTATGGTCGTCCTCCTGTGAGTCAAGATTTTCGAATCCGACGCATAACTGATAGTTAACTGTAACTTTCAGCGCCTCCTAATGACGATGGAACACTCAAATTGCGGCGAGATTCAATACATCGGCCTCCAGCCGACTTGTCTGCAAGGGGATATTGCTGCCTCGGGCACCATATGATCCGTCACTTGTGAGTCTAGATTTTCGAATCCGACGCAAAAATGATAGTTAATTGTAACGATCAGCGAATCCTAATGACGATGGAATACTCAAATTGCGTCGAGATTCAATGAATCGTCCTCCAGCAACTTTTCTCCAAGAGGATATAGCTGCCACCGGCACCATATGCACCGTCTCCTATGAGTCTAGATTTTTGAATCCGACTCGAAACTGATTGTTAATTGTAACGTTCAGTGCCTCCTAATGACGATGGAACACTGAAATTGAGTCGAGATTCAATACATCGTCCTTCAGCCGACTTGCCTCCAAGAGTCTATTGCTGCCTCGGCACCTTATAGTCGTTCTCCTGTAAGTCTAGATTTTCGAATCCGACGCTAAAATGATACTAAATTGCAACGTCCAGGGCCTCCTATTGACGATGGAACACTCAAATTGCGTCGAGATTCAATACATCATCCTTCTGCTGACTTGTCTCCAAGAGTCTATTTCTGCCTCGGGTACAGTATGGTACGTCTCCTGTGATTCTACATCTTCGAATCCACGCAAAACTGATAGTTAATTGTAACGTTCAGGGCCTCCTAGCGACGAAGGAACACTCAAATTGCATCGCGATTCAATACTTCGTCCTCCAGCGGACTGGTCTCCAAGGGGAAATTGCTGCCTCGGGCACCTTATGGTCCGTCTCCAGTGAGTCTAGATTTTCGAATCCGACGCATAACTGATAGTTAATTGTAACGTTCAGGGCCTCTTAAAGACGATGGAACACTGAAATTGTGTCGGGATTCAATACATCGTCCTTCAGCACACTTGTCTCCAAGAGTCTATTGCTGCCTCGGGCACCTTATGGTCGTTCTTCTGTGAGTCTAGATTTTCGAATCCGACGCAAAACTGATTGTTAATTTTAACGTTCAGGGCCTCCTAATGACGATGGAACACTGAAATTGCGTCGAGATACAATACTTCGTCCTCCAGCGGGCTGATCTCCAAGGGGATATTGCTGCCTCGGGCACCTTATGGTCCGTCTCTAGTGAGTCTAGGGTTTGGAATCCGACGCAAAACTGATAGTTAATTGTAACCTTCAGCGCCTCCTAATGACGATGGAACACTCAAATTGCGTCGAGATTCAATAAATCGTCCTCCAGCCGACTTGTATCCAAGTGGATATTACTGTCTAGGGCACCATATTGTCCTTCTCCTGTGAATAGAATTTCGAATCCGACGCGAAAATGATAGTTAATTGTAAAGTTCAGCGCCTCCTAATGACGATGGAACACTCAAATTGCGTCGAGAGTCAATACATCGTCCTCCAGCCGACTTGTCTACAAGGGGATATTGCTGCCTCGGGCTCCATGTGGTCCGTCTCCTGCGAGTCTAGATTTTCGAATCCGACGCAAAAATGATAGTTAGTTGTAACGTTCAGAGCCTCCAAATGACGTTGCAACACTGAAATTGCGTCGAGATTCAATTCCTCGGTCTCCAGCCGAGTAGTCTCCAAGGGTCTATTGCTGTCTCGGGCACTTTATGATCGTTCTCCTGTGAGTCTAGATTTTCGAATCCGACGCATAACTGATAGTTAATTGTAACTTTCAGCGCCTCCTAATGACGATGGAACACTGATATTGTGTCGAGATTCAATACATCGTCCTTCAGCACACTTGCTCCAAGAGTCTATTGCTGCCTCGGGCACCTTATGGTCGTTCTCCTGTGAGTCTAGATTTTCGAACCCGACGCAAAACTGATAGTTAATTGTAACGTTCAGGGCCTCCTAATGACGACGGAACACTGAAATTGCGCCGAGATTCAATACATCGGCCTCCAGCCGACTTGTCTCCAAGGGTCTATTGCTGCCTCGGGCACCTTATGGTCGTTCTCCTGTGAGTCTAGATTTTCGAATCCGACGCAAAACTGATTGTTAACTGTAACGTTCAGGGCCTCCTAATGACGATGGAACACTCAAATTGCGTCGAGAGTCAATACATTGGCCTCCAGCCGACTTGTCTCCAAGGGTCTATTGCTGCCTCGGGCACCTTATGGTCGTTCTCCTGTGAGTCTAGATTTTCGAATCCGACGCAAAACTGATTGTTAATTTTAACGTTCAGCGCCTCCTAATGACGATGGGACACTCAAATTGCGTCGCGATCCAATACATCGTCCTCCAGCCGACTTGTCTCCAAGCGTCTATTGATTCCTCGGGCACCTTATGATCGTTCTCGAGTGAATAGATTTTCGAATCCGACGCTAAAATGGTAGTTAATTGTAACGTTCAGGACTTCCTAATGACGATGGAACACCGAAATTGCATCGAGATTCAAAACATCGGCCTCCAGCTTACTTGTCTCCAAGGGGCTATTGCTGCCTCGGGCACCATATGGTCCGTCCCCTGTAATTCTACATTTTCGAATCCGACGCAAAAATCATAGGTAATTGTAACGTTCAGCGCCTCCTAATGACGATGGAATACTCTAATTGCGTCGAGATTCAATGAATCGTCCTCCTGCAACTTGTCTCCAAGGGGATACAGCTGTCACGGGCACCATATGCTCCGTCTCCTGTGTGTCTAGATTTTCGAATCCGACGCGAAACTGATTGTTAATTGTAACGTTCAGGGCCTCCTAATGACGATGGAACACTCAAATTGCGTCGAGATACAATACATCGGCCTCCAGCCGACTTGTATCCAAGGGGATATTACTGTCTCGGGCATCATATGGTCCTTCTCCTGTGAATAGATTTTCGAATCCGACGCGAAAATGATAGTTAATTGTAAAGTTCAGCGCCTCCTAATGACGATGGAACACTCAAATTGCGTCGAGATTCAATACATCGGCCTCCAGCCGACTTGTCTCCAAGGGTCTATTGCTGCCTCGGGCACCATATGGTCGTTCTCCTGTGAGTCTAGATATTCGAATCCGACGCAAAACTGATAGTTAATTGTAACGTTCTACGCCTCCTAATGACGTTGGAACACTAAAATTGCGTCGAGATTCTATAAATCGTCCTCCAGCCGACTTGTTTCCAAGGGGATATTACTGTCTGGGGCACCATATGGTCCTTCTCCTGTGAATAGATTTTCGAATCCGAGGCGATAATATTAGTTAATTGTAAAGTTCAGCGCCTCCTAATGACGATGGAACACTCTAATTGCGTCGAGAGTCAATACATCGTCCTCCAGCCGACTTGTCTACAAGGGGATATTGCTGCCTCGGGCTCCGTGTGGTCCGTCTCCTGTGAGTCTAGATTTTCCAATCCGATGCAAAACTGATTGTTAACTGTAACGTTCAGGGCCTCATAATGACGATGGAACACTCAAATTGCGTCGACAGTCAATACAGTGACCTCCAGCCGACTTGTCTCCAAGGGTCTGTTGCTGCCTCGGGCACCTTATGGTCGTTCTCCTGTGAGTCTAGATTTTCGAATCCGACGCAAAACTGATAGTTAATTGTAAAGTTCAGGGCCTCCTAATGACGATGGAACACTCAAATTGCGTCGAGATTCGATACATCGGCCTCCAGCCGACTTGTCTCCAAGGGTCTATTGCTGCCTCGGGCAACATATGGTCGTTCTCCTGTGAGTCTAGATATTCGAATCCGAAGCAAAACTGATTGTTAATTGTAACGTTCAGGGCCTCCTAATGACGATGGAACACTGAAATTGCGTCGAGTTTCAATACATCGCCCTTCAGCCGACTTGTCTCCAAGAGTCTATTGCTGCCTCGGCACCATATAGTCGTTCTCCTGTGAGTCTAGAATTTCGAATCCGACGCAAAACTGATGGTTAATTGAAAAGTTCAGGGCCTCCTAATGACGATGGAACACTCAAATTGCGTCGAGATTCGATAAATCGGCCTCCAGCCGACTTTTCTCCAAGGGTCTATTGCTGCCTCGGGCACCATATGGTCGTTCTCCTGTGAGTCTAGATATTCGAATCCGACGCAAAACTGATTGTTAATTGTAACCTTCAGGGCCTCCTAATGACGATGGGACACTCAAATTGCGTCGCGATCCAATACATCGTCCTCCAGCAGACTTGTCTCCAAGGGTGCCTCAGGCACCTTATGATCGTTCTATTGTGAATAGATTTTCGAATCCGACGCTAAAATGATAGATAATTGTAACGTTCAGGGCCTACTAATGACGATGGAACACTCAAATTGCGTCGAGATACAATACATCGGCCTCCAGCCGACTTGTATCCAAGGGGATATTACTGTCTCGGGCACCATATGGTCCTTCTCCTGTGATTAGATTTTCGAACCGACGGGAAATGATAGTTAATTGTAAAGTTCAGCGCCTCCTAATGACGATGGAACACTCAAATTGCGTCGAGATTCAATACATCGGCCTCCAGCCGACTTGTCTCCAAGGGTCTATTGCTGCCTCGGGCACCATATGGTCGTTCTCCTGTGAGTCTAGATATTCGAATCCGACGCAAATCTGATAGTTAATTGTAACGTTCTACGCCTCATAATGACGTTGGAACACTCAAATTGCGTCGAGATTCTATAAATCGTCCTCCAGCCGACTTGCATCCAAGGGGATATTATAGTCTTGGGCACAATATGGTCCTTCTCCTGTGAATAGATTTTTGAATCCGACGCGAAAATATTAGTTAATTGTAAAGTTCAGCGCCTCCTAATGACGATGGAACACTCAAATTGCGTCGAGAGTCAATACATCGTCCTCCAGCCGACTTGTCTACAAGGGGATATTGTTGCCTCGGGCTCCATGTGGTCCGTCTCCTGTGAGTCTAGATTTTCGAATCCGATGCAAAACTGATTGTTAACTGTAACGTTCAGGGCCTCCTAATGACGATGGAACACTCAAATTGCGTCGACAGTCAATACAGTGGCCTCCAACCGACTTGTCTCCAAGGGTCTATTGCTGCCTCGGGCACCTTATGGTCGTTCTCCTGTGAGTCTAGACTTTAGAATCGTACGCAAAAGTGATTGTTAAATTTAACGTTCAGGGCCTCCTAATAACGATGGGACAATCAAATTGCGTCGCGATCCAATACATCGTCCTCCAGGCGACTTGTCTCCAAGGGTATATTGATGCCTCGGGCACCTTATGATCGTTCTCCTGTGAATAGATTTTCGAATCCGACGTTAAAATGATAGTTAATTGTAACGTTCAGGACCTCTTAATGACGATGGAACACTGAAATTGCACCGAGATTCAATACATCGGCCTAAGGCCGACATGTGTGCATGGGTCTATTGCTGCCTCGGGCACCATATGGCTAGATTTTCGAATCCGACGCAAATTTGATAGTTAATTGTAACGATCAGCACCTCCTAATGACGATGGAGTACTCAAATTGCGTCGAGATTAAATGAATCGTCCTCCAGCAACTTGGCTAAAAGGGGATATAGCTGCCACGGGCACCATATGCACCGTCTCCTGTGAGTCTAGATTTTCGAATCCGACGCGAAACTGATTGTTAATTGTAAAGTTCAGGGCCTCCTAAAGACGATGGAACACTCAAATTGCGTCGACATTCAATACATCGGCCTCCAGCCGACTTGTCTCCTAGGGTCTATTGATGCCTCGGGCACCTTATGATCGTTCACCTGTGAGTAGATTTTCGAATCCGACGATAAAATGATAGTTAATTGTAACGTTCAGGACCTCCTAATGACGATGGATCACTGAAATTGCATCGAGATTCAATACATCGGCCTAAGGCCGACATGTGTGCATGGGTCTACTGCTGCCTCGGGCACCATATGGTCCGTCTCATGTGAGACTAGATTTTCGAATCCGACGCAAATTTGATAGATAATTGTAACGTTCAGGGCCTCCTAATGACAATGGAACACTCAAATATCGTCGAGACACAATACATCGGCCTCCAGCCGACTTGTCTCCAAGGGGATATTGCTGCCTCGGGCACCATATGGTCCGTCTCCTGTGAGTCTAGATTTTCGAATCCGACGCAAAAATGATGGTTAATTGTAACGATCAGCGGCTCCTAATGACGATGGAATACTCAATTTGCGTCGAGATTCAATGAATCGTCCTCCAGCAACTTGTCTCCAAGGGGATATAGCTGCCTAGGGCACCATATGGTCCGTCTCGTATGAGTCTAGATTTTCGAATCCGACGCGAAACTGATAGTTAATTGTAACGTTCAGGGCCTCCTAATGACGATGGGACACTCAAATTGCGTCGAAATTCAATACATCGTCCTTTAGCCGACTTGCTTCCAAGGGTCTATTGCAGCCTCGGGCACCTTATAGACGTTCTCCTGTGAGTCTAGATTTTCGAATCCGACGCATAACTGATAGTTAATTGTAACGCTCAGCGCCTCCTAATGACAATGGAACACTCAAATTGCGTCGAGATTCAATACTTCGTCCTCCAGCGGACTGGTCTCCAAGGGTATATTGCTGCCTCGGGCACCTTATGGTCCGTCTCTAGTGAGTCTAGATTTTCAAATCCGACGCGATACTGATAGTTAATTGTAACGTTCAGGGCCACCTAAAGACGATGAAACACTGAATTTGTGTCGAGATTCAATACATCGTCCTTTAGCACACTTGTCTTCATTAGTCTATTGCTGCCTCGGGCACCTTATGGTCGTTCTCCTGTGAGTCTAGATTTTCGAATCCGACGCAAATCTGATAGTTAATTGTAACGTTCAGGGACTCCTAATGACGATGGAACACTGAAATTGCGTCGAGATTCAATACATCGGCCTCCAGCCGACTTGTCTCTAAGGGTCTATTGCTGCCTCGGGCACCTTATGGTCGGTCTCCTGTGAGTCTAGATTTTTGAATCCGACGCAAAACTGATTGTTAACTGTAACGTTCAGGGGCTCCTAATGACGATGGAACACTCAAATTGCGTCGAGAGTCAATACATTGGCCTCCAGCCGACTTGCCTCCAAGGGTCTATTGCTGCCTCGGGCACCTTATGGTCGTTCTCCTGTGAGTCTAGGTTTTCGAACCCGACGCAAAACTGATTGTTTATTTTTAACGTTCAGGGCCTCCTAATGACGATGGGACACTCAAATTGCGTCGCGTTCCAATACATCGTCCTCCTGCCGATTGTCTCCAAGTGTCTATTGATTCCTCGGGCACTTTATGATCGTTCTCGCGTGAATGGATTTTCGAATCCGACGCAAAAATGATAGATAATTGTAACGATCAGCGCCTCCTAATGACGATGCAATACTCTATTTGCGTCGAGATTCAATGAATCGTCCTCCAGCAACTTGTCTCCAAGGGGATACAGCTGCCACGGGCACCATATACTCCGTCTCCTGTGAGTCTAGATTTTCGTTTCCGACGCGAAACTGATTGTTAATTGTAACGTTCAGGGAATCCTAATGACGATGGAACACTGAAATTGTGTCGAGATTCAATACATCGTCCTTCAGCTCACTTGTCTCCAAGGGTCTATTGATGCCTCGGTCACCTTATGATCGTTTTCTTGTGAATAGACTTTCGAATCCGACGCTAAATTGATAGATAATTGTAACGTTCAGGGAATCCTAATGACGATGGAACACTCAAATTGCGTCGAGATACAATACATCGGCCTCCAGCCTTCTTGCCTCCAAGGGGATATTGCTGCCTCGGGCACGATATCGTCCGTCTCCTGTGAGTCTAGATATTCGAATCCGACGCATAACTGATAGTTAATTGTATTGTTCAGCGCCTCCTAATGACAAAGGAACACTCAAATTGCGTCGTGATTCAATAAATCGTCCTCCAGCCGACTTGTATCCACGGGGAATTACTGCCTCGGGCACCATATGGTCCTTCTCCTGTGAATAGATTTTCGAATCCTACTCGAAAATGATAGTTAATTGTAAAGTTCAGCGCCTCCTAATGACGATGGAACACTCAAATTGCGTCGGGAGTCAATACATCGTTCTCCAGCCGACTTGTCTACAAGAGGATATTGTTGCCTCGGGCTCCATGTGGTCCGTCTCCTGTGAGTCTAGATTTTCGAATCCGATGCAAAACTGAATGTTAACTGTAACGTTCAGGGCCTCCTAATGACGATGGAACACTCAAATTGCGTCGACAGTCAATACAGTGGCCTCCAACCGACTTGTCACCAAGGGTCTATTGCTGCCTCGGGCACCTTATGGTAGTTCTCCTGTGAGTCTAGACTTCAGAATCGTACGCAAAACTGATTGTTAAATTTAACGTTCAGGGCCTCCTAATAACGATGGGACACTCCAATTGCGTCGCGATCCAATACATCGTCCTCCAGGCGACTTGTCTCCAAGGGTCTATTGATGCCTCGGGCACCTTATGATCGTTCTCCTGTGAATAGATTTTCGAATCCGACGATAAAATGATAGTTAATTGTAACGTTCAGGACCTCTTAATGACGATGGAACACTGAAATTGCATCGAGATTCAATACATCGGCCTAAGGCCGACATGTGTGCATGGGTCTATTGCTGCCTCGGGCACCATATGGTCCGTCTACTGTGAGGCTAGATTTTCGAATCCGACGCAAATTTGATAGTTAATTGTAACGATCAGCACCTCCTAATGACGATGGAGTACTCAAATTGCGTCGAGATTAAATGAATCGTCCTCCAGCAACTTGGCTCCAAGGGGATATAGCTGCCACGGGCACCATATGCACCGTCTCCTGTGAGTGTAGATTTTCGAATCCGACGCGAAACTGATTGTTAATTGTAAAGATCAGGGCCTCCTAAAGACGATGGAACACTCAAATTGCGTCGACATTCAATACATCGGCCTCCAGCCGACTTGTCTCCAAGGGTCTATTGCTGCCTCGGGCACCATATGGTCGTTCTCCTGTGAGTCTAGATTATCGAATCCGACGCAAAACTGATTGTTAATTGTAACCTTAAGGGCCTCCTAATGACGATAGGACACTCAAATTGTATCACGATCCAATGCATCGTCCTCCAGCCGACTTGTCTCCTAGGGTCTATTGATGCGTCCGGCACCTTATGATCGTTCACCTGTGAATAGATTTTCGAATCCGACGATAAAATGATAGTTAATTGTAACTTTCAGGACCTCCTAATGACGATGGAACACTGAAATTGCATCGAGATTCAATACATCGGCCTAAGGCCGACATGTGTGCATGGGTCTATTGCTGCCTCGGGCACCATATGGTCCGTCTAATGTGAGACTAGATTTTCGAATCCGACGCAAATTTGATAGATAATTGTAACGTTCAGGGCCTCCTAATGACAATGGAGTACTCAAATTGCGTCGAGACACAATACATCGGCCTCCAGCCGACTTGTCTCCAAGGGGATATTGCTGCCTCGGGCACCATATGGTCCGTCTCCTGTGAGTCTAGATTTTCGAATCCGACGCAAAAATGATGGTTAATTGTAACGATCAGCGGCTCCTAATGACGATGGAATACTCAAATTGCGTCGAGATTCAATGAATCGTCCTCCAGCAACTTGTCTCCAAGGGGATATAGCTGCCTCGGGCACCATATGGTCCGTCTCGTATGAGTCTAGATTTTCGAATCCGACGCGAAACTGATAGTTAATTGTAACGTTCAGGGCCTCCTAATGACGATGGGACACTCAAATTGCGTCGAAACTCAATACATCGTCCTTCAGCCGACTTGCTTCCAAGGGTCTATTGCTGCCTGGGGCACCTTATAGACGTTCTCCTGTGAGTCTAGATTTTCGAATCCGACGCATAACTGATAGTTAATTGTAACGTTCAGCGCCTCCTAATGACAATGGAACACTCAAATTGCGTCGAGATTCAATACATCGGCCTCCAGCCGACTTGTCTCCAAGGTTCTATAGCTGCCTGTGGCACCTTATGGACGTTCCCTTATGGGTCTTCACGTTCGTATCCGACGCAAAACAGATATTTAAATGTAACGTTCAGGGCCTCCTAATGACGATGGAACACTCAAATTGCGTCGAGATTCAATACTTCGTCCTTCTGCCGACTTGTCTCCACGGGTCTATTGCTGCCTCGGGTACCTTATGGTCGTTCTCCTGTGAGTCTTATCTTCGAATCCGACGCCAAACAGATAGTTAATTGTAACGTTCAGGGCCTCCTAAAGACGATGGAACACTCAAATTGCGTCGAGATTCAATACGTCGTCCTCCAGCGGACTTGTCTCCATGGGGATATTGCTTCCTCGGGCACCATATGGTCCGTCTCCTGTGATTCTACATTTTCGAATCCACGCAAAACTGATAGTTAATTGTAACGTTCAGGGCCTCCTAATGACGAAGGAACACTCAAATTGCATCGCGATTCAATACTTCGTCCTCCAGCGGACTGGTCTCCAAGGGTATATTGCTGCCTCGGGCACCTTATGGTCCGTCTCTAGTGAGTCTAGATTTTCGAATCCGACGCGATACTGATAGTTAATTGTAACGTTCAGGGCCACCTAAAGACGATGAAACACTGAATTTGTGTCGAGATTCAATACATCGTCCTTTAGCACACTTGTCTTCATTAGTCTATTGCTGCCTCGGGCACCTTATGGTCGTTCTCCTGTGAGTCTAGATTTTCGAATCCGACGCAAATCTGATAGTTAATTGTAACGTTCAGGGCCTCCTAATGACGATGGAACACTGAAATTGCGTCGAGATTCAATACATCGGCCTCCAGCCGACTTGTCTCCAAGGGTCTATTGCTGCCTCGGGCACCTTATGGTCGGTCTCCTGTGAGTCTAGATTTTTGAATCCGACGCAAAACTGATTGTTAACTGTAACGTTCAGGGCCTCCTATTGACGATGGAACACTCAAATTGCGTCGAGAGTCAATACATTGGCCTCCAGCCGACTTGCCTCCAAGGGTCTATTGCTGCCTCGGGCACCTTATGGTCGTTCTCCTGTGAGTCTAGATTTTCGAACCCGACGCAAAACTGATTGTTAATTTTAACGTTCAGGGCCTCCTAATGACGATGGGACACTCAAATTGCGTCGCGTTCCAATACATCGTCCTCCAGCCGATTGTCTCCAAGTGTCTATTGATTCCTTGGGCACTTTATGATCGTTCTCGTGTGAATGGATTTTCGAATCCGACGCAAAAATGATAGATAATTGTAACGATCAGCGCCTCCTAATGACGATGCAATACTCTATTTGCGTCGAGATTCAATGAATCGTCCTCCAGCAACTTGTCTCCAAGGGGATACAGCTGCCACGGGCACCATATGCTCCGTCTCCTGTGAGTCTAGATTTTCGTTTCCGACGCGAAACTGATTGTTAATTGTAACGTTCAGGGCCTCCTAATGACGATGGAACACTGAAATTGTGTCGAGATTCAATACATCGTCCTTCAGCACACTTGTCTCCAAGGGTCTATTGATGCCCCGGTCACCTTATGATCGTTCTCTTGTGAATAGATTTTCGAATCCGACGCTAAAGTGATAGATAATTGTAACGTTCAGGGCCTCCTAATGACGATGGAACACTCAAATTGCGTCGAGATACAATACATCGGCCTCCAGCCTTCTTGCCTCCAAGGGGATATTGCTGCCTCGGGCACCATATCGTCCGTCTCCTGTGAGTCTAGATATTCGAATCCGACGCATAACTGATAGTTAATTGTATTGCTCAGCGCCTCCTAATGACAAAGGAACACTCAAATTGCGTCGTGATTCAATAAATCGTCCTCCAGCCGACTTGTATCCACGGGGAAATACTGTCTCGGGCACCATATGGTCCTTCTCCTGTGAATAGATTTTCGAATCCGACTCGAAAATGATAGTTAATTGTAAAGTTCAGCGCCTCCTAATGACGATGGAACACTCAAATTGCGTGGAGGTCCAATACATCGTGCTCCAACCGACTTGTCTCCAAGGTGATATTGCTGCCTCAGGCACCAAATGTTCCGACTCCTGTGAGTCTAGATTTTCGAATCCGACGCAATACTGATAGTTAATTGTAACGTTCAGGGCCTCCTAATGACGTTGGTACACTGAAATTGTGTCGAGATTCAATACATCATCCTTCAGCCGTCATGTCTCCAAGAGTCTATCGCTGCCTCGGGCACCTTATGGTCGTTCTCCTGTGAGTCTAGATTTTCGAATCCGACGCAAAACTGATAGTTAATTGTAACGTTCAGGGCCTCCTAATGACGATGGAACACTGAAATTGCGTCGAGATTCAATACATCGGCCTCCAGCCGACTTGTCTCCAAGGGTCTATTGCTGCCTCGGGCACCTCATGGTCGTTCTCCTGTGAGTCTAGATTTTCGAATCCGATGCTAAACTGATTGTTAACTGTAACGTTCAGGGCCTCCTAATGACGATGGAACACTCAAATTGCGTCGAGAGTCAATACATTGGCCTCCAGCCGACTTGCCTCCAAGGGTGTATTGCTGCCTAGGCACCTTATGGTCGTTCTCCTGTGAGTCTAGATTTTCGAACCCGACGCAAAACTGATTGTTAATTTTAACGTTCAGGGCCTCCTAATGACGGTGGAACACTCAAATTGCGTCGACAGTCAATACAGTGGCCTCCAGCCGACTTGTCTCCAAGGGTCTATTGATGCCTCGGGCACCTTATGATCGTTCTCCTGTGAATAGATTTTCGAATCCGACGATAAAATTATAATTAATTGTAACGTTCAGGACCTCCTAATGACGATGGAACACTGAAATTACATCGCGATTCAATACATGGGCCTAAAGCCGACATGTGTCCATGGGTCTATTGCTGCCTCGGGCACCATATGGTCCGTCTCCTGTGAGTCTAGATTTTCGAATCCAACGCAAAAATGACAGTTAATTGTAACGATCAGCGCCTCCTAATGACGATGGAATGCTCAAATTGCGTCGAGATTCAATGAATCGTCCTCCAGCAACTTGTCTCCAAGGGGATACAGCTGCCACGGGCACCATACGCACAGTCTCCTGTGAGTCTAGATTTTCGAATCCGACGCGAAACTGATTGTTAATTGTAACGTTCAGGGCCCCCTAATGACGATGGAACACTGAAATTACGTCGAGATTCAATACATCGGCCTCCAGCCGACTTGTCTCCAAGGGTCTATTGCTGCCTCGGGCACCTTATGGTCGTTCTCCTGTGAGTCTAGATTTTCGAATCCGACGCAAAACTAATTGTTAATTGTAACGTTCAGGGCCTCCTAATGACGATGGAACACTCAATTTGCGTCGAGATTCAATACATTGGCCTCCAGCCGACTTGTCTCCAAGGGTCTATTGCTGCCTCGGGCACCATATGTTCGTTCTCCTGTGAGTCTAGATTTTCGAATACGACGCAAAACTGATTGTTACTTGTAACGTTCATGGCCTCCTAATGACGATGGGACACTCAAATTGCGTCGCGATCCAATACATCGTCTTCCAGCCGACTTGTCTCCAAGGGTCTATTGATGCCTCGGGCACCTTATGATCGTTCTCTTGTTAATAGATTTTCGAATCCTACGCTAAATTGATAGTTAATTGTAACGCTCAGGGCCTCATAATGACGATGGAACACTGAAATTTCGTCGAGATTCAATACATCGGCCTCCAGCCGACTTGTCTCCAAGGGTCTATTGCTGCCTCGGGCACCATATGGTCGTTCTCCTGTGAGTCTAGATTTTCGAATCCGACGCAAAACTGATTGTTAACTGTAACGTTCAGGTCCTCCTAATGACGATGGAACACTCAAAATGCGTCGAGATTCAGTACATCGGTCTCCAGCCGAGTAGTCTCCAAGGGTCTATTGCTGCCTCGGGCACCTTTTGGTCGTTCTGCTGTTAGTCTAGACTTTCGAAACCGACGCAAATCTGATAGTTAATTGTAAATTTCAGCGCCTCCTAATGACGATGGAACACTCAAATTGCGTCGAAATTCAATACATCGTGCTCCAACCGACTTGTCTCCAAGGTGATATTGCTGCCTCAGGCACCAAATGGTCCGTCTCCTGTGAGTCTAGATTATCTAATCCGACGCATAACTGATAGTTAATTGTAACGTTCAGCGCCTCCTTATGAGAATGGAACACTCAAATTGCGTCGAGATTCAATAAATCGTCCTCCAGCCGACTTGTATCCAAGGGAATATTACTGTCTCGGGCACCATATGGTCCTTCTCCTGTGAATATATTTTCGAATCCGACGCGAAAATGATAGTTAATTGTAAAGTTCAGCGCCTCCTAATGACGATGGAACTCTCAAATTTCGTCGAGAGTCAATACATCGTCCTCCAGCCGACTTGTCTACAAGGGGATATTGCTGCCTTGGGCTCCATGTGGTCCGTCTCCTGCGAGTCTAGATTTTCGAATCAGACGCAAAAATGATAGTTAATTGTAACGTCCAGGGCCTCCAAATGACGATGCAACACTCAAAATGCGTCGAGATTCAGTACATCGGTCTCCAGCAGAGTAGTCTCCAAGGGTCTATTGCTGCCTCGGGCACCTTATGGTCGTTCTCCTGTGAGTCTAGATTTTCGAATCCGAAGCATATCTGATAGTTAATTGTAAATTTCAGCGCCTCCTAATGACGATGGAACACCCAAATTGCGTGGAGATTCAATACATCGTGCTCCAACCGTCTTGTCTCCTAGGTGATATTGCTGCCTCAGGCACCAAATGGTCCGTCTCCTGTGAGTCTAGATTTTCGAATCCGACGCAATACTGATAGTTAATTGTAACGTTCAGGGCCTCCTAATGACGATGGAACACTGAAATTGTGTCGAGATTCAATACATCATCCTTCAGCCGTCTTGTCTCCAAGAGTCTATTGCTGCCTCGGGCACCTTGTGGTCGTTCTCCTGTGAGTCTAGATTTTCGATACCGACGCAAAACTGATAGTTAATTGTAACGTTCAGGGCCTCCTAATGACGATGGAACACTGAAATTGCATCGCGATTCAATACATCGGCCTAAAGCCGACATGTGTCCATGGGTCTATTGCTGCCTCGGGCACCATATGGTCCGTCTCCTGTGAGTCTAGATTTTCGAATCCGACGCGAAACTGATTGTTAATTGTAACGCTCAGGGCCTCCTAATGACGATGGAACACTGAAATTGCGTCGAGATTCAATACATCGGCCTCCAGCCGACTTGTCTCCAAGGGTCTATTGCTGCCTCGGGCACCTTATGGTCGTTCTCCTGTGAGTCTTGATTTTCGAATCCGACGCAAAACTGATTGTTAATTGTAACGTTAAGGGCCTCCTAACGACGAAGGAACACTCAAATTGCATCGCGATTCAATAATTCGTCCTCCAGCGGAAGGTCTCCAAGGGGATATTGCTGCCTCGGGCACCTTATTGTCCGTCTCCAGTGAGTCTAGATTTTCGAATCCGACGCATAACTGATAGTTAATTGTAACTTTCAGCGCCTCCTAATGACGATGGAACACTCAAATTGCGTCGAGATTCAATACATCGTGGTCCAACCGACTTGTCTCCAAGGTGATATTAATGCTTCAGGCACCAAATGGTCCGTCTCCTGTGAGTCTAGATTTTCGAATCAGACGCGATACTGATAGTTAATAGTAACGTTCAGGGCCTCCTAAAGACGATGGAACACTGAAATTGTGTCAGGATTCAATACATCGTCCTTCAGCACACTTGTCTCCAAGAGTCTATTGCTGCCTCGAGCACCTTATGGTCGTTCTCCTGTGAGTCTAGATTTTCGAATCCGACGCAAAACTGAGAGTTAGTTGTAACGTACAGGGCCTCATAATGTCGATGGAACACTGAAATTTCGTCGAGATTCAATACATCGGCCTCCAGCCGACTTGTCTCCAAGGGTCTATTGCTGACTCGGGCACCATATGGTCGTTCTCCTGTGATTCTACATTTTCGAATCCGACGCAAAACTTACAGTTAATTATTACGTTCAGGGCCTCCTAATGACGATGGAGCACTCAAATTGCGTCGCGATTCAATGCATCGTCCTCCAGCGGACTGGTCTCCAAGGGGATATTGCTGCCTCGGGCACCTTATGGTCCGTCTCCAGTGAGTCTAGATTTTCTTATCCGACGAAAAACTGATAGTTCATTGTACCAATCAGGGCCTCCTAAAGACGATGGAACACTCAAATTGCGTCGCGATTCAATACATCGTCCTCCAGGCGACTTATCTCCAAGGGACTATTGCTGCCTCTTGCACCTTATGATCGTTCTCCTGTGAGTCTAGATATTTGAATGCGACGTAAAACTGATAGTTAGTTTTAACGTTCAGGGCCTCCTAATGACGATGGGACACTCAAATTGCGTCGCGATCCAATACATCGTCCTCCAGCCGACTTGTCTCCAAGGGTCTATTGATGCCTGGGGCACTGTATGATCGTTCCCTTGTGAATAGATTTTCGAATCCTACGCTAAAATGATAGTTATTTGTAACGTTCAGGGCCTCCTAATGACGATGGAACACTCAAATTGCGTCGAGATTCAATACATCGTCCTTCTGCCGACTTATCACCAAGGGTCTAATTCTGCCTCGGGTACCTTATGGTCGTTCTCCTGTGAGTCTAGATTTTCGAATCCGACGAAAACTGATTGTTAATTGTAACGTTCAGGGCCTCCTAATGACGATGGAACACTGAAATTGCGTCGAGATTCAATACATCGGCCTCCAGCCGACTTATCTCCAAGGGTCTATTGCTGCCTCGGGCACCATATGGTCCGTCTCCTGTGAGTCTAGATTTTCGAATCCGACGCGAAACTGATTGTTAATTGTAACGTTCAGGGCCTCCTAATGACGATGGAACACTGAAATTGCGTCGAGATTCAATACATCGTCCTTCAGCCGACTTGTCTCCTAGAGTCTATTGCTGCCTCGGCACCTTATAGTCGTTCTCCTGTGAGTCTAGATTTTCGAATCCGACGCGAAACTGATTGTTAATTGTAACGTTCAGGGCCTCCTAATGACGATGGAACACTCAAATTGCGTCGAGATTCAATACATCGACCTTCTGCCGACTTATCACCAAGGGTCTATTTCTGCCTCGGGTACCTTATGGTCGTTCTCCTGTGAGTCTAGATTTTCGAATCCGACGAAAACTGATTGTTAATTGTAACGTTCAGGGCCTCCTAATGACGATGGAACACTGAAATTGCGTCGAGATTCAATACATCGGCCTCCAGCCGACTTGTCTCCAAGGGTCTATTGCTGCCTCGGGCACCTTATGGTCGTTCTCCTGTGGGTCTTGATTTTCGAATCCGACGCAAGACTGATTGTTAATTGTAACGTTCAGGGCGTCCTAATGACGATGGAACACTCAATTTGCGTCGAGATTCAATACATTGGCCTCCAGCCGACTTGTCTCCAAGGGTGTATTGATGCCTCGGGCACATTATGATCGTTCTTTTGTGAATAGATTTTCGAATCCTACCCTAAAATGATAGTTAATTGTAACGTTCAGATCCTCCTAATGACAATGGAACACTCAAATTGCGTCGAGATTCAATACATCGTCCTTCTGCCGACTTGTCTCCAAAGGTCTATTTCTGCCTCGGGTACCTTATGGTCGTTCTCCTGTGAGTCTATTTTTCGAATCCGACGCATAACTGATAGTTAATTTTAACTTTCAGCGCCTCCTAATGACGATGGAACACTCATATTGCGTCGAGATTCTGTACATCGAGGTCCAACCGACTTGTCTCCAAGGTGATATTGCTGCTTCAGGCACCAAATGTTCCGTCTCCTGTGAGTCTAGATTTTCGAATCCGAAGCGATACTGATAGTTAATTGTAACGTTAAGGGCCTCCTAAAGACGATGGAACACTGAAATTGTGACGAGATTCAATACATCGTCCTTCAGCACACTTGTCTCCAAGAGTCTATTGCTGCCTCGAGCACATTATGGTCGTTCTCTTGTGAGTCTAGATTTTCGAATCCGACGCAAAACCGATAGTTAATTGTAACGTTCAGGGCCTCCTAATGACGATGGAACACTCAAACTGCGTCGAGATTCAATACATTGTCCTTCAGCCGACTAGCTTCCAAGGGTCTATTGCTGCCTCGGGCACCTTATGGTCGTTCACCTTTGAGTCTTGATTTTCGAATCCGACGCAAAACTGGTAGTTAATTGTAACGATCAGGGTCTCCTAATGGCGATGGAACACTGAAAATGCGTCGAGATTCAATACATCGGCTTCAAGCCGACTTGTCTCCAAGCGTCTTTTGCTGCCTCGGGCACCTTCTGGACGTCCTCCTGTGAGTCTAGATTTTCGAATCCGACAAAAAACTGATAGTTAATTGTGACATTCAGGGCGTCCTGATGAGGATGGAACACTCAAATTGCGTCGCGATCCAATACATCGTCCTTCAGCCGACTTGTATCCAAGGGCCTATAGCTGTGACAGGCACCATATGGTACGTCTCCTGTGAGTGGATTTCCGAATCCGACGGTAAAATGATAGTGAATTGTAACGTTCAGGGCCTGCTAATGTCGGTGGAACACTCAAATTGCGTCGAGATACAATACATCGTGCGCCGGCCGACTTGTCTCCAAGGGGATATTGCTGCCTCGGGCACCATATGGTATGTCTCCTGTGAGTCTAGCTTTTCGTATCCGACGCAAAACTGATCGTTAATTGTAACGTTCAGGGCCTCTTAATGACGACGGAACACTCAAATTGCGTCGAGAGTTAATACATCGGCCTCCAGCCGACTAGTCTCCAAGGGTCTATAGCTGCCTCGGGCACCTTATGGTCGTTCTCCTGTGAGTCTAGATTTTCGAATCCGACGCAAAACTGATTGTTAATTGTAACGATCAGGGCCTCCTAATGACGATGGAACACTCAAATTGCGTCTAGATTCAATGCATCGTCCTCCAGCCGACTTGTATCCAAGGGGATATTGCTGTCTCGGGCACCATATGGTCCTTCTCCTGTGAATAGATTTTCGAATCCGACGCAAAACTGATTGTCAATTGTAACTTTCAGCGCCACCTAAGGACGATGGAGCACTCAAATTGCGTCGAGATTCAATACATCGTACTCCAGCCGACTTGTCTCCAAGGGTCTATTGCTGCCTCTTGCACCTTATGATCGTTCTCCCGTGTTTCTAGCTTTTCGAATGCGACGCAAAACTGATGGTTAATTGTAACGTTCAATGCTTCCTAATAACGATGGAACACTCAAATTGCGTCGAAATTCAATACATCGTCCTCCAGCCGACTTGTCTCCATGGGGATATTGCTGCCTCGGGGCAACTTATGGTCGCTCTCCTGTGAGTCTAGACTTTCGAATCCGGCGCAAAACTGATAGTTAATTGTAACTTTCAGGGCCTCCTTATGACTATGGAACACTCAAATTGCGTCGCGATTCAATACATCGTCCTCCCGACGACTTGTCTCCAAGGGGATATTGCTGTCCTTGGCACTTTATGGTCGTGCTCCTGTGAGTCTAGATTTTCGAATCCAACGCATAACTGATAGTTAATTGTAAATTTCAGCGCCTCCTAAGGACAATGGAACACTCAAATTGCGTTGGGATTCAATACATCGGCCTCCAGCCGACTGGTCTCCAAGGGTCTATAGCTGCCTGTGGCACCTTAGGGTCGTTCCCCTAAGGGTCTAGACTTTCGAATCCGACGCCAAACTGATAGTTAATTGTACCGTTCAGGGCCTCCTGATGACGATGGAACACTCAAATTGCGTCGAGATACAATACATCGTGCTCCGGCCGACTTGTCTCCAAGGGGATATTGCTGCCTCGGGCACCATATGGTACGTCTCCTGTGAGTCTAGCTTTTCGTATCCGACGCAAAACTGATGGTTAAATGTAACGTTCAGGGCCTCCTAATGACGACGGAACACTCAAATTGCGTCGAGATTTAATACATCGGCCTCCAGCCGACTAGTCTCCAAGGGTCTATAGCAGCCTCGGGCACCTTATGGTCGTTCTCCTGTGAGTCTAGATTTTCGAATCCGACGCAAAACTGATTGTTAATTGTAACGATCAGGGATTCCTAATGGCGATGGAACACTCAAATTGCGTCGAGATTCAATGCATCGTCCTCCAGCCGACTTGTATCCAAGGGGATATTGCTGTCTCGGGCACCACATGGTCCTTCTCCTGTGAATAGATTTTCGAATCCGACGCTAAAATGATAGTTAATTGTAAAGTTCAGCGCCTCCTAATGAATATGGGACACTCAAATTGCGTCGATAGTCAATACATCGTCCTCCAGCCGACTTGTCTCCAAGTGTCTATTGCTGCCTCGGGGCAACTTATGGTCGTTCTCCTGTGAGTCTAGACTTTCGAATCCGACGCAAAACTGATAGTTAATTGTAAGTTTCAGGGCCTCCTTATGACTATGGAACACTCAAATTGCGTCGCGATTCAATACATCGTCCTCCCGACGACTTGTCTCCAAGGGGATATTGCTGCCCCTGGCACTTTATGGTCGTGCTCAGGTGAGTCTAGATTTTCGAATCCGACGCAAAACTAATAGTTAATTGAAACGTTAAGGGCATCCTAATGACGATGGAACACTCAAATTGCGTCGAGATTCAATACATCGTCCTCAAGCCGACTTGTATCCAAGGGGATATTGCTGTCTCGGGCACGATATGGTCCTTCTCCTGTGAATAGATTTTCGTATCCGACGCTAAAATGATAGTTAATTGTAAAGTTCAGCGCCTCCTAATGAATATGGGACACTCAAATTGCGTCGATAGTCAATACATCGTCCTCCAGCCGACTTGTCTACAAGGGGATATTACTGCCTCGGGCTCCATCTGGTCCGTCTCCTGAGTCTACATTTTCGAATCCGACGCAAAAATGATAGTTAATTGTAAACTTTCAGGACCTCCTAATTACGATGGAACACTCAAATTGCGTCGAGATTCAATACATCGGCCTCCAGCCGACTTGTCTCCAAGGGCTTATTGCTGCCTTGGGCACCTTATGGTCGTTCTCCTGTGAGTCTAGATTTTCGAATCCAACGCTTAACTGATAGTTAATTGTAAATTTCAGCGCCTCCTAAGGACAATCGAACACTCAAATTGCGTCGGGATTCAATACATCGGCCTCCAGCCGACTGGTCTCCAAGGGTCTATAGCTGCCTGTGGCACCTTATGGTCGTTCCCCTAAGGGTCTAGACTTTCGAATCCGACGCCAAACTGATAGTTAATTGTACCGTTCTGGGCCTCCTGATGACGATGGAACACTCAAATTGCGTCGATATTCAATACATCGTCCTTCAGACGACTTGTCTCCAAGAGTCTATTGCTGCCTCGGGCACCTTATGGTCGTTCTCCTGTGAGTCAAGATTTTCGAATCGGACGCAAAACTGATAGTTAATTGTAACTTTCAGGGCCTCCTTATGACTATGGAACACACAAACTGCGTCGCGATTCAATACATCGTCCTCCCGACGACTTGTCTCCAAGGGGATATTGCTGCCCCTGTCACTTTATGGTCGTGCTCCTGTGAGTCTAGATTTTCGAATCCAACGCATAACTGATAGTTAATTGTAAATTTCAGCGCCTCCTAAGGACAATGAAACACTCAAATTGCGTCGGGATTCAATACATCGGCCTCCAGCCGACTGGTCTCCAAGGGTCTATAGCTGCCTGTGGCACCTTATGATCGTTCCCCTAAGGGTCTAGACATTAGAATCCGACGCCAAACTGATAGTTAATTGTACCGTTCAGGGCCTCCTGATGACGATGGAACACTCAAATTGCGTCGAGATTCAATGCATCGTGCTCCAGCCGACTTGTCTCCATGGGGATATTGCTGCCTCGGGCACCTTATGATCGTTCTCCTGTGAGTCTACACTTTCGAATCCGACGCAAAACTGATAGTTAATTGTATCTTTCAGGGCCTCCTTATGACGATGGAACACTCAAATTGCGTCGCGATTCAATACATCGACCTCCAGCCAACTTGTCTCCAAGGGGATATTGCTGCCTCTGGCACTTTATGGTCGTGCTCCTGTGAGTCTAGATTTTGAATCCAACGCAAAACTGATAGTTAATTGTAACGTTGAGGGCCTCCTAATGACGTTGGAACACTCAAATTGCGTCGATATTCAATACATCGTCCTTCAGACGACTTGTCTCCAAGAGTCTATTGCTGCCTCGGGCACCTTATGGTCGTTCACCTGTGCGTCAAGATTTTCGAATCCGACGCAAAACTTATAGTTAATTGTAACATTCAGGACCTCGTAATGACGATGGAACACTCAAATTGCGTCGAGATTCAATACATCGGGCTCCAGCCGACTTGTCTCCAAGGGTCTATTGCCGCCTGTGGCACCTTATGGTCGTTCCCCTATGGGTCTAGACTTTCGAATCCGACGCCAAACTGATAGTTAATTGTAACTTTCAGGGCCTGCTAATGACGGGGGAACACTCAAATTGCGTCGAGATACAATACATCGTGCTCCGGCCGACTTGCCTCCAAGGGGATATTGCTGCCTCGGGCACCACATGGTCCGTCTCCTGTGAGTCTAGCTTTTCGTATCCGACGCAAAACTGATGGTTAATTGTAACGTTCAGGGCCTCCTAATGACGACGGAACACTCAAATTGCGTCGAGATTTAATACATCGGAATCCAGCCGACTAGTCTCCAAGGGTCTATAGCTGCCTCGGGCACCTTATGGTCGTTCTCCTGTGAGTCTAGATTTTCGAATCCGACGCAAAACTGATTGTTAATTGTAACGAACAGGGCCTCCTAATGACGATGGAACACTCCAATTGCGTCGAGATTCAATGCATCGTCCTCCAGCAGACTTGTATCCAAGGGGATATTACTGCCTCGGGCTCCATCTGGTCCGTCTCCTGAGTCTACATTTTCGAATCCGACGCAAAACTGATAGTTAATTGTATCTTTCAGGGCCTCCTTATGACGATGGAACACTCTAATTGCGTCGCGATTCAATACATCGACCTCCAGCCAACTTGTCTCCAAGGGGATATTGCTGCCTCTGGCACTTTATGGTCGTGCTCCTGTGAGTCTAGATTTTGAATCCAACGCAAAACTGATAGTTAATTGTAACGTTGAGGGCCTCCTAATGACGTTGGAACACTCAAATTGCGTCGATATTCAATACATCGTCCTTCAGACGACTTGTCTCCAAGAGTCTATTGCTGCCTCGGGCACCTTATGGTCGTTCACCTGTGCGTCAAGATTTTCGAATCCGACGCAAAACTTATAGTTAATTGTAACATTCAGGACCTCGTAATGACGATGGAACACTCAAATTGCGTCGAGATTCAATACATCGGGCTCCAGCCGACTTGTCTCCAAGGGTCTATTGCTGCCTGTGGCACCTTATGGTCGTTCCCCTATGGGTCTAGACTTTCGAATCCGACGCCAAACTGATAGTTAATTGTAACTTTCAGGGCCTGCTAATGACGGGGGAACACTCAAATTGCGTCGGGATACAATACATCGTGCTCCGGCCGACTTGCCTCCAAGGGGATATTGCTGCCTCGGGCACCACATGGTCCGTCTCCTGTGAGTCTAGCTTTTCGTATCCGACGCCAAACTGATAGTTAATTGTACCGTTCAGGGCCTCCTGATGACGATGGAACACTCAAATTGCGTCGAGATTCAATGCACCGTGCTCCAGCCGACTTGTCTCCATGGGGATATTGCTGCCTCGGGCACCTTATGATCGTTCTCCTGTGAGTCTACACTTTCGAATCCGACGCAAAACTGATAGTTAATTGTATCTTTCAGGGCCTCCTTATGACGATGGAACACTCAAATTGCGTCGCGATTCAATACATCGACCTCCAGCCAACTTGTCTCCAAGGGGATATTGCTGCCTCTGGCACTTTATGGTCGTGCTCCTGTGAGTCTAGATTTTGAATCCAACGCAAAACTGATAGTTAATTGTAACGTTGAGGGCCTCCTAATGACGTTGGAACACTCAAATTGCGTCGATATTCAATACATCGTCCTTCAGACGACTTGTCTCCAAGAGTCTATTGCTGCCTCGGGCACCTTATGGTCGTTCACCTGTGCGTCAAGATTTTCGAATCCGACGCAAAACTTATAGTTAATTGTAACATTCAGGACCTCGTAATGACGATGGAACACTCAAATTGCGTCGAGATTCAATACATCGGGCTCCAGCCGACTTGTCTCCAAGGGTCTATTGCTGCCTGTGGCACCTTATGGTCGTTCCCCTATGGGTCCAGACTTTCGAATCCGACGCCAAACTGATAGTTAATTGTAACTTTCAGGGCCTGCTAATGACGGGGGAACACTCAAATTGCGTCGAGATACAATACATCGTGCTCCGGCCGACTTGCCTCCAAGGGGATATTGCTGCCTCGGGCACCACATGGTCCGTCTCCTGTGAGTCTAGCTTTTCGTATCCGACGCAAAACTGATGGTTAATTGTAACGTTCAGGGCCTCCTAATGACGACGGAACACTCAAATTGCGTCGAGATTTAATACATCGGAATCCAGCCGACTAGTCTCCAAGGGTCTATAGCTGCCTCGGGCACCTTATGGTCGTTCTCCTGTGAGTCTAGATTTTCGAATCCGACGCAAAACTGATTGTTAATTGTAACGAACAGGGCCTCCTAATGACGATGGAACACTCCAATTGCGTCGAGATTCAATGCATCGTCCTCCAGCAGACTTGTATCCAAGGGGATATTACTGCCTCGGGCTCCATCTGGTCCGTCTCCTGAGTCTACATTTTCGAATCCGACGCAAAACTGATAGTTAATTGTATCTTTCAGGGCCTCCTTATGACGATGGAACACTCTAATTGCGTCGCGATTCAATACATCGACCTCCAGCCAACTTGTCTCCAAGGGGATATTGCTGCCTCTGGCACTTTATGGTCGTGCTCCTGTGAGTCTAGATTTTGAATCCAACGCAAAACTGATAGTTAATTGTAACGTTGAGGGCCTCCTAATGACGTTGGAACACTCAAATTGCGTCGATATTCAATACATCGTCCTTCAGACGACTTGTCTCCAAGAGTCTATTGCTGCCTCGGGCACCTTATGGTCGTTCACCTGTGCGTCAAGATTTTCGAATCCGACGCAAAACTTATAGTTAATTGTAACATTCAGGACCTCGTAATGACGATGGAACACTCAAATTGCGTCGAGATTCAATACATCGGGCTCCAGCCGACTTGTCTCCAAGGGTCTATTGCTGCCTGTGGCACCTTATGGTCGTTCCCCTATGGGTCTAGACTTTCGAATCCGACGCCAAACTGATAGTTAATTGTAACTTTCAGGGCCTGCTAATGACGGGGGAACACTCAAATTGCGTCGGGATACAATACATCGTGCTCCGGCCGACTTGCCTCCAAGGGGATATTGCTGCCTCGGGCACCACATGGTCCGTCTCCTGTGAGTCTAGCTTTTCGTATCCGACGCCAAACTGATAGTTAATTGTACCGTTCAGGGCCTCCTGATGACGATGGAACACTCAAATTGCGTCGAGATTCAATGCACCGTGCTCCAGCCGACTTGTCTCCATGGGGATATTGCTGCCTCGGGCACCTTATGATCGTTCTCCTGTGAGTCTACACTTTCGAATCCGACGCAAAACTGATAGTTAATTGTATCTTTCAGGGCCTCCTTATGACGATGGAACACTCAAATTGCGTCGCGATTCAATACATCGACCTCCAGCCAACTTGTCTCCAAGGGGATATTGCTGCCTCTGGCACTTTATGGTCGTGCTCCTGTGAGTCTAGATTTTGAATCCAACGCAAAACTGATAGTTAATTGTAACGTTGAGGGCCTCCTAATGACGTTGGAACACTCAAATTGCGTCGATATTCAATACATCGTCCTTCAGACGACTTGTCTCCAAGAGTCTATTGCTGCCTCGGGCACCTTATGGTCGTTCACCTGTGCGTCAAGATTTTCGAATCCGACGCAAAACTTATAGTTAATTGTAACATTCAGGACCTCGTAATGACGATGGAACACTCAAATTGCGTCGAGATTCAATACATCGGGCTCCAGCCGACTTGTCTCCAAGGGTCTATTGCTGCCTGTGGCACCTTATGGTCGTTCCCCTATGGGTCCAGACTTTCGAATCCGACGCCAAACTGATAGTTAATTGTAACTTTCAGGGCCTGCTAATGACGGGGGAACACTCAAATTGCGTCGAGATACAATACATCGTGCTCCGGCCGACTTGCCTCCAAGGGGATATTGCTGCCTCGGGCACCACATGGTCCGTCTCCTGTGAGTCTAGCTTTTCGTATCCGACGCAAAACTGATGGTTAATTGTAACGTTCAGGGCCTCCTAATGACGACGGAACACTCAAATTGCGTCGAGATTTAATACATCGGAATCCAGCCGACTAGTCTCCAAGGGTCTATAGCTGCCTCGGGCACCTTATGGTCGTTCTCCTGTGAGTCTAGATTTTCGAATCCGACGCAAAACTAATAGTTAATTGAAACGTTAAGGGCATCCTAATGACGATGGAACACTCAAATTGCGTCGAGATTCAATACATCGTCCTCAAGCCGACTTGTATCCAAGGGGATATTGCTGTCTCGGGCACGATATGGTCCTTCTCCTGTGAATAGATTTTCGTATCTGACGCTAAAATGATAGTTAATTGTAAAGTTCAGCGCCTCCTAATGAATATGGGACACTCAAATTGCGTCGATAGTCAATACATCGTCCTCCAGCCGACTTGTCTACAAGGGGATATTACTGCCTCGGGCTCCATCTGGTCCGTCTCCTGAGTCTACATTTTCGAATCCGACGCAAAAATGATAGTTAATTGTAAACTTTCAGGACCTCCTAATTACGATGGAACACTCAAATTGCGTCGAGATTCAATACATCGGCCTCCAGCCGACTTGTCTCCAAGGGCTTATTGCTGCCTTGGGCACCTTATGGTCGTTCTCCTGTGAGTCTAGATTTTCGAATCCAACGCATAACTGATAGTTAATTGTAAATTTCAGCGCCTCCTAAGGACAATCGAACACTCAAATTGCGTCGGGATTCAATACATCGGCCTCCAGCCGACTGGTCTCCAAGGGTCTATAGCTGCCTGTGGCACCTTATGGTCGTTCCCCTAAGGGTCTAGACTTTCGAATCCGACGCCAAACTGATAGTTAATTGTACCGTTCTGGGCCTCCTGATGACGATGGAACACTCAAATTGCGTCGATATTCAATACATCGTCCTTCAGACGACTTGTCTCCAAGAGTCTATTGCTGCCTCGGGCACCTTATGGTCGTTCTCCTGTGAGTCAAGATTTTCGAATCGGACGCAAAACTGATAGTTAATTGTAACTTTCAGGGCCTCCTTGTGACTATGGAACACACAAACTGCGTCGCGATTCAATACATCGTCCTCCCGGCGACTTGTCTCCAAGGGGATATTGCTGCCCCTGTCACTTTATGGTCGTGCTCCTGTGAGTCTAGATTTTCGAATCCAACGCATAACTGATAGTTAATTGTAAATTTCAGCGCCTCCTAAGGACAATGAAACACTCAAATTGCGTCGGGATTCAATACATCGGCCTCCAGCCGACTGGTCTCCAAGGGTCTATAGCTGCCTGTGGCACCTTATGATCGTTCCCCTAAGGGTCTAGACATTAGAATCCGACGCCAAACTGATAGTTAATTGTACCGTTCAGGGCCTCCTGATGACGATGGAACACTCAAATTGCGTCGAGATTCAATGCATCGTGCTCCAGCCGACTTGTCTCCATGGGGATATTGCTGCCTCGGGCACCTTATGATCGTTCTCCTGTGAGTCTACACTTTCGAATCCGACGCAAAACTGATAGTTAATTGTATCTTTCAGGGCCTCCTTATGACGATGGAACACTCAAATTGCGTCGCGATTCAATACATCGACCTCCAGCCAACTTGTCTCCAAGGGGATATTGCTGCCTCTGGCACTTTATGGTCGTGCTCCTGTGAGTCTAGATTTTGAATCCAACGCAAAACTGATAGTTAATTGTAACGTTGAGGGCCTCCTAATGACGTTGGAACACTCAAATTGCGTCGATATTCAATACATCGTCCTTCAGACGACTTGTCTCCAAGAGTCTATTGCTGCCTCGGGCACCTTATGGTCGTTCACCTGTGCGTCAAGATTTTCGAATCCGACGCAAAACTTATAGTTAATTGTAACATTCAGGACCTCGTAATGACGATGGAACACTCAAATTGCGTCGAGATTCAATACATCGGGCTCCAGCCGACTTGTCTCCAAGGGTCTATTGCTGCCTGTGGCACCTTATGGTCGTTCCCCTATGGGTCTAGACTTTCGAATCCGACGCCAAACTGATAGTTAATTGTAACTTTCAGGGCCTGCTAATGACGGGGGAACACTCAAATTGCGTCGAGATACAATACATCGTGCTCCGGCCGACTTGCGTCCAAGGGGATATTGCTGCCTCGGGCACCACATGGTCCGTCTCCTGTGAGTGTAGCTTTTCGTATCCGACGCAAAACTGATGGTTAATTGTAACGTTCAGGGCCTCCTAATGACGACGGAACACTCAAATTGCGTCGAGATTTAATACATCGGAATCCAGCCGACTAGTCTCCAAGGGTCTATAGCTGCCTCGGGCACCTTATGGTCGTTCTCCTGTGAGTCTAGATTTTCGAATCCGACGCAAAACTGATTGTTAATTGTAACGAACAGGGCCTCCTAATGGCGATGGAACACTCCAATTGCGTCGAGATTCAATGCATCGTCCTCCAGCAGACTTGTATCCAAGGGGATATTGCTGTCTCGGGCACCATATGGTCCATCTCCTGTGAATAGATTTTCGAATCCAACGCAAAACTGATTGACAATTGTAACTTTCAGCGCTCCTAAGGGCGATGGAACACTCAAATTGCGTCGAGATTCAATACATCGTCCTCCAGCCGACTTGTCTCCAAGGGTCTATTGCTGCCTCGGGCACCTTATGATCGTTCTCCTGTGAGTCTAGCTTTTCGAATGCGTCGCAAAACTGATTGTTAATTGTAACGTTTAGGGCCTCCTAATGACGATGGAACACCCAATTTGCGTCGCGATTCAATACATCGTCCTCCCGACGACTTGTTTCCAAGGGGATATTGCTGTCCCTGGCACTTTATGGTCGTGCTCCTGTGAGTCTAGATTTTCGAATCCGACGCAAAACTAATAGTTAATTGAAACGTTAAGGGCCTCCTAATGACGATGGAACACTCAAATTGCGTCGAGATTCAACACATCGTCCTCAAGCCGACCTGTATCCAAGGGGATATTGCTGTCTCGGGCACCATATGGTCCTTCTCCTGTGAATAGATTTTCGAATCCGACGCTAAAATGATAGTTAATTGAAAAGTTCAGCGCCTGCTAATGACGATGGAACACTCAAATTGCGTCGATAGTCAATACATCGTCCTCCAGCCGACTTGTCTCCAAGGGTCTATTGCTGCCTCTTGCACCTTAAGATCGTTCTCCTGTGAGTCTAGATTTTCGTATGCGACGCAAAACTGATAGTTAATTGCAACTTTCTGGGCTTCCTAATGACGATGGAACACTCAAATTGTGTCGAGATTCAATACATCGTCCTCCAGTCGACTTGTCTCCATGGTAATATTGCTGCCTCGGGCACCTTATGGTCGTTCTCCTGTGAGTCTTGATTTTCGAATCCGACGCAAAACTGATAGTTAATTGTAACGTTAAGGCCCTCCTAATGACGATGGAACACTAAAATTGCGTCGCGATTCAATACATCGACCTCCAGCCAACTTGTCTCCAAGGGGATATTGCTGCCTCTGGCACTTTATGGTCGTGCTCCTGTGAGTCTAGATTTTGAATCCAACGCAAAACTTATAGTTAATTGTAACGTTAAGGGCCTCCTAATGACGTTGGAACACTCAAATTGCGTCGATATTCAATACATCGTCCTTCAGACGACTTGTCTCCAAGAGTCTATTGCTGCCTCGGGCACCTTATGGTCGTTCTCCTGTGAGTCAAGATTTTCGAATCCGACGCAAAACTTATAGTTAATTGTAACATTCAGGACCTCGTAATGACGATGGAACACTCAAAAAGCGTCGAGATTCAAGACATCGGACTCCAGCCGACTTGTCTCCAAGGGCTTATTGCTGCCTCGGGCACCTTAAGGTCGTCCTTCCTGTGAGTCTAGATTTTCGAATCCGACGCATAACTGATAGTTAATTGTAAATTTGAGGGCCTCCTAAGGACAATGGTACACTCAAATTGCGTCGAGATTCAATACATCGGCCTCCAGCCGACTTGTCTCCAAGGGTCTATTGCTGCCTGTGGCACCTTATAGTCGTTCCCCTATGGGTCTAGACTTTCGAATCCGACGCCAAACTGATAGTTAATTGTAACGTCCAGGGACTCCTAATGACGATGGAACACTCAAATTGCGTCGAGATTCAATACATCGGCCTCCAGCCGACTTGTCTCCAAGGGTCTATTGCTGCCTGTGGCACCTTATGGTCGTTCCCCTATGGGTCTAGACATTCGAATCCGACGCCAAACCGATAGTTAATTGTAACGTTCAGGGACTTCTAAGGACAATGGAACACTCAAATTGCGTCGGGATTCAAAACATCGGCCTCCAGCCGACTTGTCTTCAAGGGTCTATTTCTGCCTGTGGCACCTTACGGTCGTTCCCCTATGGGTCTAGACTTTCGAATCCGACGCCAAACTGATTGTTAATTGTAGCGTTCAGGGCCTCCTAATGACGATGGAACTCTCAAATTGCGTCGTGATTCAATGCATCGTCCTCCAGCCGACTTGTCTCCATGGGGATATTGCTGCCTCGGGCACCTTATGGTCGTTCTCCTGTGAGTCTTGATTTTCGAATCCGACGCAAAACTGATAGTTAATTGTAACGTTAAGGCCGTCCTAATGACGATGGAACACTAAAATTGCGTCGGGATTCAATGCATCGTCCTCCAGCCGACTTGTCTCCAAGGGTCTATTGCTGCCTCTTGCACCTTTTGATCGTTCTCCTGTGAGTCTAGATTTTCGTATGCGAAGCAAAACTGATAGTTAATTGTAACTTTCAGGGCTTACTAATGACGATGGAACACTCAAATTGTGTCGAGATTCAATACATCGTCCTCCAGTCGACTTGTCTCCATGGGGATATTGCTGCCTCGGGCAACTTATGGTCGTTCTCCTGTGAGTCTAGACTTTCGAATCCGACGCAAAACTGATAGTTAATTGTAACTTTTAGGGCCTCCTTATGACCATGGAACACTCAAATTGCGTCGCGATTCAATACATCGACCTCCAGCCGACTTGTCTCCAAGGGGATATTGCTGTCTCGGGCACAATATGGTCCTTCTCCTGTGAATAGATTTTCTAATCCGACGCTAAAATGATAGTTAATTGTAAAGTTCAGCGCCTCCTAATGACGATGGAACACTGAAATTGCGTCGAGATTCAATACATCGGCCTCCAGCCGACTTGTCTCCAAGGGCTTATTGCTGCCTCGGGCACCTTATGGTCGTTCTCTTGTGAGTCTAGATTTTCGAATCCGACGCATAACTGATAGTTAATTGTAAGTTTCAGCGCCTCCTAAGGACAATGGAACACTCAAACTGCGTCGACATTCAATATTACGGCCTCCAGCCGACATGTCTCCAAGGGTCTATTGCTGCCTGTGGCACCTTATGGTCGTTCCCCTATGAGTCTAGACTTTCGAATCCGACGGCAAACTGTTAGTTAATTGTATCCTTAAGGCCCTCCTAATCACGATGGAACACTAAAATTGCGTCGGGATTCAATACATCGTCCACCAGCCGACTTGTCTTCAAGGGTCTATTGCTACCTCTTGCACCTTATGATCGTTCTCCTGTGAGTCTAGATTTTCGTATGCGACGCAAAACTGATTGTTAATTGTAACATTCAGGGCTCCCTAATGACGATGGAACACTCAAATTGCGTCGAGATATAATACATCGTGCTCCAGCCGACTTGTCTCCAAGGGGATATCGCTGCCTCGGGCAATATGGTCCGTCTCCTGTGAGTCTAACTTTTCGTTTCCGATGCAAAACTGATGGTTAATTGTTACGTCCAGGGCCTCCTAATGACGGTGAAACACTGAAATTGCGTCGAGATTCAATACATCGACCTCCAGCCGAATTGTCTCCAAGGCTCTATTGCTGCCTATGGGCACCTTATGGTCGTTCTCCTGTGATTCTAGATTTTCAAATCAGAGGCAGAACTGATAGTTAGTTGCGACGTTCAGGGCGTCCTAATGACGATGGTACACTCAAATTGCGTCGAGATTCAATATATCGTCCTCCAGCCGAGTTTTATCCAAGTGTCTATTGCTGTCTCGGGCACCATATGGTCCTTCTCCTGTGAGTGGATTTTCGAATCCGACGCAAAAGTGATAGTGATTTGTAACGTTCAGCGCCTCCTAATGACGATGGAACACTCAAATTGCGTCGAGATTCAATGCATCGTCCTCCAGCCGACTTGTCTACAAGGGGATATTGCTGTCTCGGGCACCATGTGGTCTGTCTCCTGTGAGTCTAGATTCTCGAATCCGACGCAAAACTGATTGTTAATTGAAACGTTCAGGGCCTGCTAATGACGATAGAACACTCAAATTGCGTCGAGAGTCAATACATCGTCCTGCAGCCGACTTGTCTACAAGGGGATATTGCTGTCTCGGGCACCATGTGGTCCGTCTCCTGTGAGTCTAGATTTCCGAATCCGTCGCAAAACTGATTGTTAATTGTAACGTTAATGGCCTCCTAATGACGATGGAACACTGAATTTGCGTCAAGATTCAATACATCGGCCTCCAGCCGACTTGTCTCCAAGGGTCCATTGCTGCCTCGGGCACCTTATGGTCGTTCTCCTGTGGGTGTAGATTTTCGAATCCGACGCAGAAATGATAGTTAATTGAAACGTTCATGGCCTTCTAATGACCATGTAACACTCAAATTGCGTCGAGAGTCAATACATCGTCCTGCAGCCGACTTGTCTACAAGGGGATATTGCTGTCTCGGGCACCATATGGTCCGTCTCCTGTGAGTCTAGATTTTCGTATCCGACGCAAAACTGATGGTTAATTGTAACGTTCAGGGCCTCCTAATGACGATGGGACACTCAAATTGCGTCGAGATTCAATACATCGGCCTCCAGCCGACTTGTCTCAAAGGGGATATTGCTGCCTCAGGCACCTTATGGTCGTTCTCCTGTGAGGCTAGATTTTCAAATCAGAGGCAAAACAGATAGTTATTTGTAACGTTCAGGGCCTCCTAATGACGATGGAACATTCAAATTGCGTCTTGATTCAATACATCGGCCTCCAGCCCACTTGTCTGCAACGGTCTATTGCTGCGTCGCGCACCTTATGGTCGTTCTCCTGTGAGTCTAGACTTTCGAATCCGACGCATAACTGATATTTAAATGTAACGTTCAGGGCCTCCTAATGACGGTGGAACACTCAAATTGCGTCGAGATTCAATACATCGACCTCCAGCCGACATGTCTCCAAGGCACTATTGCTGCCTATGGGCACCTTATGGTCGTTCTCCTGTGTGTCTAGAATTTTAAATCAGAGGCAAAACTGATAGTTAATTGTGACGTTTAGGGCGTCCTAAAGACGATGGAACACTCAAATTGAGTCGAGATTCAGTACATCGTCCTCCAGCCGACTTGTATCCAAGTGTCTATTGCTTTCTCGGGCACCATATGGTCCTCCGGTGAGTGGATTTTCGAATCCGACGCAAACATGATAGTGAATTGTAACGTTCAGCGCCTCCTAATGACGATGGAACACCCAAATTGCGTCGAGATTCAATGCATCGTCCTCCAGCCGACTTGTCTCCAAGGGGATATTGCTGCCTCGGGCATTATATGGTCCGTCTCCTGTGAGTCTAGATTTTCGTATCCGACGCAAAACTGATGGTTAATTGTAACGTTCAGGGCCTCCTAATGACGATGGAACACTCAAATTGCGTCGAGATTCAATACATCGTCCTCCAGCCAACTTGTCTCCAAGGGTCTATTGTTGCCTCGGGCACCATATTGTCGTTCTCCTGTGAGGCTATATTTTCGAATCCGACGAATAACTGATAGTTAATTGAACGTTCAGCGCCTCCTAATGACGATGGAACACTCAAATTGCGTCGATATTCAATACATCGTCCTCCAGCCCACTTGTCTCCAAGGGGATATTGCTGCCTCGGGCACCATGTGGTCCGTCTCCTAGTCTAGATTTTCGAATCCGACGCAGAAATGATAGTTAATTGTAACGTTCATGGCCTTCTAATGACGATGGAACACTTAAACTGCGTCGAGAGTCAATACATCGTCCTGCAGCCGACTTGTCTACAAGGGGATTTTGCTGTCTCGGGCACCATGTGGTCCGTCTCCTGTGGGTCTAGATTTTCGAATCCGACGCAAAACTGATTGTTAATTGTAACGTTCGGGGCCTCCTAATGGCGATGGAACACTCAAATTGCGTCGAGATTCAATACATCGGATTCCAGCCGACTTGTCTCCAAGGGGATGTTGCTGCCTCGGGCAACTAATGGTCGTTCTCCTGTGTGTCTAGAATTTTAAATCAGAGGCAAAACTGATAGTTAATTGTGACGTTTAGGGCGTCCTGAAGACGATGGAACACTCAAATTGCGTCGAGATTTAGTACATCGTCCTCCAGCCGACTTGTATCCAAGTGTCTATTGCTTTCTCGGGCACCATATGGTCCTCCGGTGAGTGGATTTTCGAATCCGACGCAAAAAAGATAGTGAATTGTAACGTTCAGCGCCTCCTAATGACGATGGATCACCCAAATTGCGTCGAGATTCAATGCATCGTCCTCCAGCCGACTTGTCTCCAAGGGGATATTGCTGCCTCGGGCACCATATGGTCCGTCTCCTGTGAGTCTAGATTTTCGTATCCGACGCAAAACTGATGGTTAATTGTAACGTTCAGGGCCTCCTAATGACGATGGAACACTCAACTTGCGTCGAGATTCAAACATCGGCCTCCAGCCGACTTGTATCCAAGGGGATATTGCTGCCTCGGTCACCTTATGGTCGTTCTCGTGTCAGTCTAGTTTTTCGAATCCGACGCAAAATTGACATTTAATTTTAACTTTACGACTGTGCTAACAACGATGGAACTCACAAATTGCGTCGAGATTCAATACATCGTATGCCAGCCGACTTACCTCCAAGGGTCTATTGCTGCCTGTGGCACCTTATGGTCGTTCTCCTATGGGTCTAGACTTTGGAACCCGACGCAAAACAGATAGTTAGTTGTAACGTTCAGGGCCTCCTAATGACGATGGAACACTCAAATTGCATCGAGATTCAATACATCGTCCTCCAGACGTCTCCAAGGGGCTATTGCTGCCTCGGGCACCTTATGGTCGTTCTCCTGTGAGTCTAGATTGTCGAATCCGACGCATAACTGATAGTCAATTGGCCTGCAAATGACGGTGGAACACTCAAACTGCGTCGAGATTCAATACATCGACCTCCAGCCGACTTGTCTTGAAGGGGATATTGCTGCCTCGGGCACCATGTGGTCCGTCTCCTGTGAGTCTAGATTTTCGAATCCGACGCAGAATTGATTGTTAATTGTTACGTTCATGGCCTTCTAATGACGATGGAACACTTAAACTGCGTCGAGAGTCAAAACATCGTCCTGCAGCCGACTTGTCTACAAGGGGATATTGCTGTCTCGGGCACCATGTGGTCCGTCACCTGTGAGTCTAGATTTTCGAATTCGACGCAAAACTGATTGTTTATTGTAACGTTTGGGGCATCCTAATGACGATGGAACACTCAAATTGCGTCGAGATTCAATACATCGGCTTCCAGCCGACTTGTCTCCAAGGGGATAATGCTGCCTCGGGCACCTAATGGTCGTTCTCCTGTGAGACTAGATTTTCAAATCACAGGGAAAACTGATAGTTAATTGTAACGTTCAGGGCCTCCTAATGACGATGGAACACTCTAATTGCGTCGAGATTCAATCCATCGTCCTCAAGCCGACTTGTCTCCAAGATATTGCCGCCTCGGTCACCTTATGGTCGGTCTCCTGTGCGTCTAGTTTTTCGAATCCGACGAAAAATTGACATTTAATTATAATGTTACGACTATGCTAACGACGATGCAACAAACAAATTGCGTTGCGTTTCTTAATATCGTCCATCAGCCGACTTGTCTCCAAGAGTCTATTGCTGCCTTCGGCACCTTATGGTCATTCTCCTGTGAGTCTAGATTTACGATTCCGACGCAAAACTGACATTTAATTATAACTTTACGACTATGCTAACGACGATGGAACTCACAAATTGCGTTGCGTTTCGGTACATCGTCCTCCAGACGACTTGTCTCCATGGGTCTATTGCTGAAACGGTCACCTTATGGTCTTTCTCGCGGCAGTCCAGATTTTCGAATCCGACGCAAAGCGGACTGTTAATTCTATCGTTCCGACTTTGCTAACGACGATGGCACACACAGATTGCGTCGCGATTCAATACATCGTCCTCCAGCCGACTTGTCTCCCAACGGTCTATTACTGCCTCGGGTACCTTATGGTCGTTCACCTGTGAGTCTAGGTTTTCAAATCCGAGGCAAAACTGATAGTTAATTGTAACGTTCAGGGCCCCCTAATGACGATGTAACACTCATATTGCGTCGAGATTCAATACATCGTCCGCCAGCCGACTTGTCTCCAAGGTGATATTGCTGCCTCGGGCACCATATGGTCCGTCTCCTGTGAGTCAAGATTTTCGAATCCGCCGCAAAACTGATAGTTAATTGTAACGTTCAGCGCCTCCTAATGACGATGGAACACTCAAATTGCGTCGAGATTCAATACATCGTCCTCCAGCCGACTTGTCTCCAATGGGATATTGCTGCCTTGGGCACCATATGGTCCATCTCCTGTGAGTAGATTTTAGAATCCGACGCGAAACTGATAGTTAATTGTAACGTTCAGGGGCTCCTAATGACGATGGAACACTCAAATTGCGTCGAGATTCAATACATCGTCCTCCAGCCAACTTGTCTTTAAGGGTCTATTGTTGCCTCGGGCACCATATTGTCGTTCTCCTGTGAGGCTATATTTTCGAGTCCGACGAATAACTGATAGTTAATTGAACGTTCAGCGCCTCCTAATGACGATGGAACACTCAAATTGCGTCGATATTCAATACATCGTCCTCCAGCCCACTTGTCTCCAAGGGGATATTGCTGCCTCGGGCACCATGTGGTCCGTCTCCTAGTCTAGATTTTCGAATCCGACGCAGAAATGATAGTTAATTGTAACGTTCATGGCCTTCTAATGACGATGGAACACTTAAACTGCGTCGAGAGTCAATACATCGTCCTGCAGCCGACTTGTCTACAAGGGGATTTTGCTGTCTCTGGCACCATGTGGTCCGTCTCCTGTGGGTCTAGATTTTCGAATCCGACGCAAAACTGATTGTTAATTGTAACGTTCGGGGCCTCCTAATGACGATGGAACACTCAAATTGCGTCGAGATTCAATACATCGGCCTCCAGCCGACTTGTCTCGAAGGGGATATTGCTGCCTCGGGCAACTAATGGTCGTTCTCCTCTGAAGCTAGATTTTCAAATCAGAGGCAAAACTGATAGTTAATTGTAACGTTCAGGGCCTCCTAATGACGATGGAACACTCTAATTGCGTCGAGATTCAATACATCGTCCACCAGCCGACTTGTCTCCCAACGGTCTATTACTGCCTCGGGTACCTTATGGTCGTTCACCTGTGAGTCTAGGATTTCGAATCCGAGACAAAACTGATAGTTAATTGTAACGGTCAGGGCTTCCTATTGACGATGGAACACTCAAAATGCGTCGATATTCAATACATCGTCCTCCAGCCCACTTGTCTCCAAGGGGATAATGCTGCCTCGGGCACCATGTGGTCCGTCTCCTAGTCTAGATTTTCGAATCCGAAGCAGAAATGATAGTTAATTGTAACGTTCATGGCCTTCTAATGACGATGGAACACTTAAACTGCGTCGAGAGTCAATACATCGTCCTGCAGCCAACTTGTCTACAAGGGGATTTTGCTGTCTCGGGCACCATGTGGTCCGTCTCCTGCGGGTCTAGATTTTCGAATCCGAGCAAAACTGATTGTTAATTGTAACGTTCGGGGCTTCCTAATGACGATGGAACACTCAAATTGCGTCGAGATTCAATACATCGCCTCCAGCAGACTTGTCTCCAAGGGGATATTGCTGCCTCGGGCAACTAATGGTCGTTCTCCTGTGAAGCTAGATTTTCAAATGAGAGGCAAAACTGATAGTTAATTGTAACGTTCAGGGCCTCCTAATGACGATGGAACACTCTAATTGCGTCGAGATTCAATACATCGTCCACCAGCCGACTTGTCTCCCAACGGCCTATTACTGCCTCGGGTACCTTGTGGTCGTTCACCTGTAAGTCTAGGAATTCGAATCCGAGGCAAAACTGATAGTTAATTGTAACGTTCAGGGCCTCCTAATGACGATGGAACACTAAAAATGCGTCGAGATTCAATACATTGTCCTCCAGCCGACTTGCCTCCAAGGGTCTATTGCACCCTGTGGCACCTTATGGTCGTTCTCCTTGGGTCTAGACTTTGGAACCTGATACAAAACAGATAGTTAATTGTAACGTTCAGGGCCTCCTAATGACGATGAAACACTCAAATTGCGTCGAGATTCAATACATCGTCCGCCAGCTGACTTGTCTCCAAGGTGATATTGCTGCCTCGGGCACCATATGGTCCGTCTCCTGTGAGTCTAGATTTTCGAATCCGACGCAAAACTGATAGTTAATTGTAACGTTCAGCGCCTCCTATTGACGATGGAACACTCTAATTGCGTAGAGATTCAATACATCTTCCTCCAGCCGGCTTGTCTCCAAGGGGATATCGCATCTCGGGCACCATATGGTCCTTCTCCTGTTAGTAGTTTTTCGAATCCGCCGCTAAAATGATAGTTAATTGTAACGTTCAGGGCCTCCTAATGACGATGGAGCACTCGATTGCGTCGAGATTCAACACATCGTCCTCCAGCCGACTTGTATCCAAGGTCCTATTGCTCTCTCGGGCACCATATGGTCCATCTCCTGTGAGTAGATTTTCGAATCCGACGCTAAAATGATAGTGAATTGAAACGTTCAGCGCCCCCTAATGACGATGGAACACTCAAATTGCATCGAGATTCAATACATCGGCCTCCAGCCAACTTGTCTCCAAGAGTCTATTGCTGTCTCGGGCACCTTATGGTCGTTCTCCCGTGAGGCTAGAGTTTCGAATCCGACGAATAACTGGTAGTTAGTTGTAACGTTCATGGCCTCCTAATGACGATGGAACACTCAAATCGCGTCGATATTAAATACATCGTCCTCCAGCCGACTTGTCGCCAACTGGATATTGCTGCCTTGGGCACCATGTGGTCCGTCTCCTGTGAGTCTAGATTTTCGAATCCGACGCAGAAATGATTGTTAATTGCAACGTTCATGGCCTTCTAATGACGATGGAACACTCAAACTGCGTCGAGAGTCAATACATCGTCCTGCAGCCGACTTGTCTACAAGGGGATATTGCTGTCTCGGGCACCATGTGGTTCGTCTCCTGTGAGTCTAGATTTTCGAATCCGACGCAAAACTGATTGTTAATTGTAACGTTCGGGGCCTCCAAATGACGATGGAACACTCAAATTGCGTCGAGATTCAATACATCGGCCTCCAGCCGACTTGTCTCCAAGGGGATATTGCTGCCTCGGGCACCTAATGGTCGTTCTCCTGTGAGGCTAGATTTTCGAATCCGACGCAAAAATGATAGTTAATTGTTACGTTCAAGGCCTCCTAATGACGATGGAGCACTCAATTGCGTCGAGATTCAACACATCGTCCACCAGCCGACTTGTCTCCAATGGGATATTGCTGCCTCGAGCACTATATGGTCCATCTCCTGTGAGTAGATTTTCGAATCCAACGCGAAACTGATAGTTAACTGTAACGTTCAGGGCCTCCTAATGACGATGGAACACTCAAATTGCGTCGAGATTCAATACATCGCCCTTCAGCCGACTTGTCTCCAAGTGTCTATCGTTGCCTCGGGCACCTTATGGTCGTTCTCCTGTGAGTCTAGATTTTAGTATCCGACGCCAAACTGATAGTTAATTGTAACGTTCAGAGCCTCCAAATGACAATGGAACACTCAAATTACGTCGAGATTAAATACATCAGCATCCAGCCGACTTGTCTCCAAATGGATATTGCTGCCTGAGGCACCATATGGTCCGTCTCCTGTGAGTCTAGATTTTCGATTCCGACGCGAATCTGATAGTTAATTGTAACGTTCAGGGCCTCCTAATGACGATGGAACACTCAAATTGCGTCGAGAGTCAATACATGGCCCTTCAGCCGAAATGTCTCCAAGCGTCTATTGCTGCCTCGGGCACCTTATGGTCGTCCTCCTGTGAGTCTAGATTTCCGAATCCGACGAAAAACTGATAGTTAATTGTAACATTCAGGGCGTCCTGATGACGATGGAACACTCAAATTGCGTCGCGATCCAATACATCGTCCTCCAGCCGACTTGTATCCAAGGGCCTATTGCTCTCTCGGGCACCATATGGTCCATCTCCTGTGAGTAGATTTTCGAATCTGACGCTAAAATGATAGTGAATTGTAACGTTCAGCGCCCCCTAATGACGATGGACCACTCAAATTGCATCGAGATTCAATACATCGGCCTCCAGCCAACTTGTCTCCAAGGGTCTATTGCGGCCTCGGGCACCTTATGGTCGTTCTCCTGTGAGGCTAGATTTTCGAATCCGACGAATAACTGATAGTTAGTTGTAACGTTCAGCGCCTCCTATTGACGATGGAACACTCAATTTGCGTCGATATTCAATACATCGTCCTCCAGCCGACTTGTCTCCAAGGGGATATTGCTGCCTTGGGCACCATGTGGTCCGTCTCCTGTGAGTCTAGATTTTCGAATCCGACGCAGAAATGATAGTTAATTGTAACGTTCATGGCCTCCTATTGACGATGGAACACTCAAATTGCGTCGAGATTCAATACATCGGCCTCCAGCCGACTTGTCTCCAAGGGTCTATTGCTGCCTCGGGCACCTTATGGTCGTTCTCCTGTGAGTCTAGATTGTCGAATCCGACGCATAACTGATAGTTAATTGTAACGTTCATGGCCTCCTAATGACGATGGAACACACAAATTGCGTCGATATTAAATACATCGTCCTCCAGCCGACTTGTCTCCAAGGGGATATTGCTGCCTTGGGCGCCATGTGGTCCGTCTCCTGTGAGTCTAGATTTTCGAATCCGACGCGAAACTGATAGTTAATTGTAACGTTCAGGGCCTCCTAATGACGATGGAACACTCAAATTGCGTCGAGACTCAATACATAGCCCTTCAGCCGACTTGTCTCCAAGCGTCTATTGCTGCCTCGGGCACCTTATGGTCGTCCTCCTGTGAGTCTAGATTTTCGAATCCAACGAAAAACTGATAGTTAATTGTAACATTCAGGGCGTCCTGATGACGATGGAACACTCAAATTGCGTCGCGATCCAATACATCGTCCTCCAGCCGACTTGTATCCAAGGGCCTATTGCTCTCTCGGGCACCATATGGTCCATCTCCTGTGAGTAGATTTTCGAATCCGACGCTGAAATGATAGTGAGTTGTAACGTTCAGCGCCCCCTAATGACGATGGAACACTCAAATTGCATCGAGATTCAATACATCGGCCTCCAGCCAACTTGTCTCCAAGGGTCTATTGCGGCCTCGGGCACCTTATGGTCGTTCTCCTGTGAGGCTAGATTTTCGAATCCGACGAATAACTGATAGTTAGTTGTAACGTTCAGCGCCTCCTATTGACGATGGAACACTCAATTTGCGTCGATATTCAATACATCGTCCTCCAGCCGACTTGTCTCCAAGGGGACATTGCTGCCTTGGGCACCATGTCGTCCGTCTCCTGTGAGTCTAGATTTTCGAATCCGACGCAGAAATGATAGTTAATTGTAACGTTCATGGCCTCCTATTGACGATGGAACACTAAAATTGCGTCGAGATTCAATACATCGGCCTCCAGCCGACTTGTCTCCAAGGGTCTATTGCTGCCTCGGGCACCTTATGGTCGTTCTCCTGTGAGTCTAGATTGTCGAATCCGACGCATAACTGATAGTTAATTGTAACGTTCATGGCCTCCTAATGACGATGGAACACACAAATTGCGTCGATATTAAATACATCGTCCTCCAGCCGACTTGTCTCCAAGGGGATATTGCTGCCTTGGGCGCCATGTGGTCCGTCTCCTGTGAGTCTAGATTTTCGAATCCGACGCAGAAATGACTGTTAATTGTAACGTTCATGGCCTTCTAATGACGATGGAACACTCAAACTGCGTCGAGAGTCAATACATCGTCCTGCAGCCGACTTGTCTACAAGGGGATATTGCTGTCTCGGGCACCATGTGGTTCGTCTCCTGTGAGTCTAGATTTTCGAATCCGACGCAAAACTGATTGTTAATTGTAACGTTCGGGGCCTCCTGATGACATTGGAACACTCAAATTGCGTCGAGATTCAATACATCGTCCTTCAGCCGACTTGTCTCCAAGGGGATGTTGCTGCCTTGGGCACCATGTCGTCCGTCTCCTGTGAGTCTAGATTTTCGAATCCGACGCAGAAATGATTGTTAATTGTAACGTTCAGGGCCTTCTAATGACGATGGAACACTTAAACTGCTTCGAGAGTCAATACATCGTCCTGCAGCCGACTTGTCTACAAGGGGAAATTGCTGTCTCGGGCACCATGTGGTCCGTCTCCTGTGAGAGTAGATTTTCGAATCCGACGCAAAACTGATTGTTAATTGTAAGGTTCGGGGCCTCCTAATGACGATGGAACACTCAAATTGCGTCGAGATTCAATACATCGGCCTCCAGCCGACTTGTCTCCAAGGGGATATTGCTGCCTCGGGCACCTAATAGTCGTTCTCCTGTGAGGCTAGATTTTCAAATTAGAGGCAAAACTGATAGTTAATTGTAACGTTCAGGGCCTCCTAATGACGATGGAACACTCTAATTGCATCGAGATTTAATACATCGTCCTCAAGCCGACTTGTCTCCAAGGTATTGCTGCCTCGTTCACCTTATGGTCGTTCTCCTGTGAGTCTAGTTTTTCGAATCCGACTCAAAATTGACATTTCAGTATAATGTTACGACTATGCTAACGACGATGGAACTCACAAATTGCGTTGCGTTTCAATACATCGTCCTTCAGCCGACTTGTCTCCAAGAGTCTATTGCTGCCTTGGGCACCTTATGGTCATTCTCCTGTGAGTCTAGATTTTCGATTCCGACGCAAAACTGACATTTAATTATAACTTTACGAATATGCTAACGACGATGGAACTAACAAATTGCGTTGCGTTTCTGTACATCGTCCTCCAGACGACTTGTCTCCATGGGTCTATTGCTGAAACGGTCACCTTATGGTCTTTCTCCCGGCAGTCCAGATTTTCGAATCCGACGCAAAACGGACTGTTGATTCTAAAGTTCCGACCCCGCTAACGACGATGGCACACACAAATTGCGTCGCGATTCAATACATCGTCCTCCAGCCGACTTGTCTCCCAACGGTCTATTACTGCCTTGGGTACTTTAAGGTCGTTTACCTCTGAGTCTAGGTTTTCGAATCCGAGGCAAAACTGATAGTTAATTGTAACGTTCTGGGCCTCCTAATGACTTTGGAACACTCATATTGCGTCGAGATTCAATATATTGTCCTCCAGCCGACTTGCCTCCAAGGGTCTATTGCTGCCTGTGGCACCATATGGTCGTTCTCCTATGGGTGTAGACTTTCGAACCCGACGCAAAACAGATAGTTAATTGTAACGCTCAGGGCCTCCTAATGACGATGGAACACTCAAATTGCGTCGAGATTCAACACATCGTCCTCCAGCCGACTTGTCTCCAAGGGGATATTGCTGTCTCGGGCACCATATGGTCCGTCTCCTGTGAGTCTAGATTTTCGAATCCGACACGAAACTGATAGTTAATTGTAACGTTGAGGGCCTCCTGATGACATTGGAACACTCAAATTGCGTCGAGATTCAATACATCGTCCTTCAGCCGACTTGTCTCCAAGAGTCTATTGCTGCCTCGGGCACCTTATGGTCGTTCTCCTGTGAGTCTAGATTTTAGTACCCGACGCAAAACTGATAGTTAATTGTAACGTTCAGGGCCTGCTAATGACGATGGAAAACTCAAATTACGTCGAGATTCAATACATCGGCATCCAGCCGACTTGTCTCCAAGGGGATATTGCTGCCTGTGGCACCATATGCTCCGTCTCCTGTGAGTCTAGATTTTCGATTCCGACGCGAAACTGATGGTTAATTGTAACGTTCAGGGCCTCCTAATGACGATGGAACACTCAAACTGCGTCGAGATTCAATACATGGCCATTCAGCCGACTTGTCTCCAAGGGTCTATAGCTGCCTCGGGCACCTTATGGTCGTTTTCCTGTGAGTATAGATTTTCGAATCCGACGAAAAACTGATGGTTAATTGTAACGTTCAGGGCCTGCTAATGACGGTGGAACACTCAAATTGCGTCGAGATTCAATACATCGTCCTGCAGCCGACTTGTCTCCAAGGGGATATTGCTGCCTCGAGCACCATATGGTCCGCCTCCTGTGAGTCTAGATTTTCGTATCCGACGCAAAACTGATGGTTAATTGTAACATTTAGGGCCTCCTAATGACGATGGAACTCTCAAATTGCGTCTTGATTCAATACTTCGGCCTCCAGCCGACTTGTCTGCAACGGTCTATTCCTGCCTCGCGCACCTTATGGTCGTACTCCTGTGAGTCTAGACTTTCGAATCCGACGCATAACTCATAGTTAATTGAAGCGCTCAGGGCCTCCTAATGACGGTGGAACACTCAAATTGCGTCGAGATTCAATGAATCGTCCTCCAGCCGACTTGTCTCCAAGGGGATATTGCTGTCTCGGGCACCATATGGTCCGTCTCCTGTGAGTCTAGATTTTCGATCCGACGCTTAAATGATTGTTAATTGTAACGTTCAGGGCCTCCTAATGACGATGGAACACTGAAATTGGGTCGCGATTCAATACATCGTCTTCCAGCCGACTTGCCTCCAAGCGCCTATTGCTGCCTCGGGCACCTTATGGTCGTTCTCCTGTGAGTCTAGATTTTAGTACCCGACGCAAAACTGATAGTTAATTGTAACGTTCAGAGCCTCCAAATGACGATGGAACACTCAAATTACGTCGAGATTCAATTCATCGGCCTCCAGCCGACTTGTCTCCAAGGGGATATTGCTGCCTGTGGCACCATATGGTCCGTCTCCTGTGAGTCTAGATTTTAGATTCCGACGCGAAACTGATATTTAATTGTAACGATCAGGGCCTCCTAATGACGATGAAACACTCAAATTGCGTCGAGATTCAATACATGGCCCTCCAGCCGACTTGTCTCCTAGGGTCTATTGTTGCCACGGGCACCTTATGTTCGCCCTCCTGTGAGTCTAGATTTTCGAATCCGACGAAAAACTGATAGTTAATTGTAACATTCAGGGCGTCCTGATGACAATGGAACACTCAAATTGCGTCGCGATCCAATACATCGTCCTCCAGCCGACTTGTATCCAAGGGCCTATTACTGTCTCGGGCGCCATATGGTCCTTCTCCTGTGAGTAGATTTTCGAATCCGACGCTAAATTGATAGTGAATTGTATCGTTCATGGCCTCCTAATGACGATGGAACACTCAAATTGCGTCGAGATTCAATACATGGTCCTGCAGCCGACTTGTCTACAAGGGGATATTGCTGTCTCGGGCACCATGTGGTCCGTCTCCTGTGAGTCTAGATTTTCGAATCCGACGCAAAACTGATTGTTAAATGTAACGTTCAGGGCCTCGTAATGACGATGGAACACTCAAATTGCGTCGAGAGTCAATACATCGTCCTGCAGCCGACTTGTTTACAAGGGTCTATTGCTGCCTCGGGCACCTTATGGTTGTTCACCTGTGAGTCTAGTTTTTCGAATCCGACGCAAAATTGACATTTCATTATAAAGGTACGACTATGCTAACGACGTTGGAACACACAAATTGCGTTGCGTTTCAATACATCGTCCTTCAGCCGACTTGTCTCCAAGAGTCTATTGCTGCCTGTGGCACCTTATGGTCGTTCTCCTATGGGTCTAGACTTTCGAACCCGACGCAAAACAGATAGTTAATTGTATCGTTCAGGGCCTCCTAATGACGATGGAACACTCGAATTGTGTCAAGATTCAATACATCGTCCTCCAGCCGACTTGTCTCCAAGGGGATATTGCTGTCTCGGGCACCATATGGTCCTTCTCCTGTTAGTAGATTTTGGAATCCGACGCTAAAACGATAGTTAATTGCAAGGTTCAGGGCCTCCTAATGACGATGGAACACTCAAATTGCGTCGAGAGTCAACACATCGTCCTTCAGCCGACTTTTCTACAAGGGGATATTGCTGCCTCGGGCACCATATGGTCCGTCTCCTGTGAGTCTAGATTTTCGAATCCGGCGCGAAACTGATAGATAATTGTAACGATCAGGGCCTCCTAATGACGATGGAACACTCAAATTGCGTCGAGATTCAATACATAACCCTCCAGCGGACTTGTCTCCAAGGGTCTATCGCTGCCTCGAGCACCTTATGGTCGTTCTCCTGTGAGGCTAGATTTTCGAATCCGACGAATAACTGATAGTTAATTGAACCGTTCAGCGCCTCCTAATGACGATGGAACACTCAAATTGCGACGACTTGTCTCAAGGGGGATATTGCTGCCTTGGGCACCATGTGGTCCTTCTCCTGTGAGTCTAGATTTTCGATTCCGACGCAGAAATGATAGATAATTGTTACGTTCATGGCCTCCTAATGACGATGGAACACTCAAATTGCGTCGAGATTCAATACATCGGCCTCCAGCCGACTAGTCTCCAAGGGGATATTGCTGCCTCGAGCACCATATGGTCCGCCTCCTGTGAGTGTAGATCTTCGTATCCGACGCAAAACTGATGGTTAATTGTAACATTCAGGGCCTCCTAATGACGATGGAACACTCAAATCGCGTCTTGATTCAATACATCGGCCTCCAGCCGACTTGTCTGCAACGGTCTATTGCTGTCTCGCGCACCTTATGGTCGTTCTCCTATGAGTCTAGACTTTCGAATCCGACGCATAACTGATAGTTAATTGTAATGTTCAGGGCCTCCTAATGACGGTGGAACACTCAAATTGCGTCGAGATTCAATGCATCGTCCTCCAGCCGACTTGTCTCCAAGGGGATATTGCTGCATCGGGCACCATGTGGTCCGTCTCCTAGTCTAGGTTTTCGAATACGACGCAGAAATGATAGTTAATTGTAACGTTCATGGCCTCCTAATAACGATGGAACACTCAAATTGAGTCCAGAGTCAATACATCGTCCTGCAGCCGACTTGTCTACAAAGGATATTGCTGTCTCGGGCACCATGTGGTCCGTCTCCTGTGAGTCTAGATTTTCGAATACGACGCAAAACTGATTGTTAATTGTAACGTAAAGGGCCTCCTAATGACGATGGAACACTCAAATTGCGTCGAGATTCAATACATCGGCCTCCAGCCGACCTGTCTCCAAGGGTCTATTGCTGCCTCGGGCACCATATGTTACGTCTCCTGTGAGTCTAGTTTTTCGAATCCGACGCGAAACTGATAGTTAATTGTTACGTTCTGGGCCTCCAAATGACGATGGAACTCTCAAATTACGTCGAGATTCAATACATCGGCATCCAGCCGACCTGTCTCCAAGGGGATATTGTTGCCTCGGGCACCATGTGGTCCGTCTCCTGTGAGTCTAGATTTTCGATTCCGACGCGAAACTGATAGTTAATTGTAACGTTCAGGGCCTCCTAATGACGATGGAACACTCAAATTGCGTCGAGATTCAATACATGGCCATTGAGCCGACATGTTTCCAAGGGTCTATTGCTGCCTCGGGCACCATATGGTCGTTCTCCTGTGACACTAGATTTTCGAATCCGACGAATTACTGATAGTTAATTGTAACGTTCAGCGCCTCCTAATGACGATGGAACACTCACATTGCGTCGAGATTCAATACATCGTCCACCAGCCGACTAGTCTCCAAGGGGATATTGCTGCCTCGGGCACCATGTGGTCCGTCTCCTGTGAGTCTAGATTTTGGAAACCGACGCAGAAATGATAGTTAATTGTAACGTTCATGGCCTCCTATTGACGATGGAACACTCAAATAGCGTCGAGATTCAATACATCGGCCTAAAGCCGACTTATCTCCAAGGGTCTATTGCTGCCTCGGGCACCTTATGGTCGTTCTGTGGGTATAGATTGTCGAGTCCGACGCATGACTGATAGTTAATTGTAACGTTCAGCGCCCTCTAATGATGATGGAACACTCAAATTGTGTCGAGAGTCAATACATCAACTTGCAGCCGACTTATCTATAAGGGGATATTGGTGCCTCGGGCACCATGTGGTCCGACTCCTGTGAGTCTAGATTTTCGTATCCGACGCAAAACTGAAGGTTAATTGTAACGTTCAGGGCCTCCTAATGACGGTGGAACACTCAAATTGCGTCGTGATTCAATACATCGTCCTCCATCCGACTTGTATCCGAGTGTCTATTGCTGTCTCGGGCACCATATGGTACTTCTCCTGTGAGTGGATTTTCGAATCCGACGTTCAGCGCCTCCTAATGACGATGGAACACTCACATTACGTCGAGATTCAATACATCGTATTCCAGCCGACTTGTCTCCAAGGGGATAATGCTGCCTCGGGCACCATGTGGATCGTCTCCTAGTCTAGATTTTCGAATCCGACGCAAAACTGATTGTTAATTGTAACGTTCAGGGCCTCCTAATGACGATGGAACAGTCAAATTGCGTCGAGATTCAATACATCGGCCTCCAGCCGGCTTGTCTCCAAGGGTCTATTGCTGCCTCAGGCACCTTATGGTCGTACTCCTGTGAGTCTAGATTTTCGAATCCGACGCATAACTGATAGTTAATTGTAACGTTCAGGGCCACCTAATGACCGTGGAACACTCAAATTGCGTCGAGATTCAATACATCGTCCTCCAGCCGACTTGTCTCCAAAGGGATATTGCTACCTCGGGCACCTTATGGTCGTTCTCCTGTGAGTCTAGATTTTAGTATCCGACGCAAAACGGATAGTTAATTGTAACGTTCAGAGCCTCCAAATGACGATGGAACACTCAAATTGCGTCGAGATTCAATACATCGGCCTCCAGCCGACTTGTCTCCAAGGCTCTATTGCTGCCTCGGGCACCTTATGGTCGTTCTCCTGTGAGTCTAGATTTTAGTATCCGACGCAAAACGGATAGTTAATTGTAACGTTCATGGCCTTCTAATGACGATGGAACACTCAAATTGTGTCGTGATTCAATACATCGGCCTCCAGCCGACTTGTTCCCACCGCGAAAATGCTGCCTCGGTCACCTTATGGTCGTTCTCCTGTGAGTCTAGTTTTTCGAATCCGACGCAAAATTGACATTTAATTATAACGTTACGACTATGCTAACGAGAATGGAACACCCAAATTGCGTTGCGTTTCTTTACATCGTCCTCCAGCCGACTTGTCTCCAAGGGGTTATTGCTGCATCGGGCACCATATGGTCCGTTCCCCCTGCCGACTTGTCTCCAAGGGGATATTGCTGCCTCGGGCACCATATGGTCCGTCTCCTGTGAGTCTAGTTTTTCGAATCCGACGCGAAACTGATAGATAATTGTATCGTTCAGGGCCTCCAAATGACGACAGAACACTCAAATTACGTCGAGATTCAATACATCGGCATCCAGCTGACTTGTCTCCAAGGGGATATTGCTGCCTCGGGAACCTTACGGTCGTTCTCCTGTGAGTCAAGAATTTAGAATCCGACGCAAAACTGACAATTAATTCTAACGTTACGACTATGCTAACGACGATGGAACTCACAAATTGCGTTGCGTTTCAATACATCGTCCTTCAGCCGACTTGCCGCCAAGAGTCTATTGCTGCCTCGGGCACCTTATGGTCGTTCTCCTATGAGTCTACATTTTCGATTCCGACGCGAAACTAATAGTTAATTGTAACGTTCAGGGCCTCCAAATGACGGCGGAACACTCAAATTACGTCGATATTCAATACATCATCATCCAGCCGACTTCTCTCCAAGGGGATATTGTTGCCTCGGGCACCATGTGGTCCGTCTCCTGTGAGTCTAGATTTTCGAATCCGACGCAAAAATGATAGTTAATTGTAACGTTCATGGCCTCCTATTGACGATGGAACACTCAAATTGCGTCGAGATTCTATACATCGGCCTCCAACCGACTTGTCTCCAAGGGTCTATCGCTGCCTCGGGCAACTTATGGTCGTTCTGTGGGTGTAGATTGTCGAGTCCGACGCATAACTGATAGTTAATTGTAACGTTCAGCGCCTTCTATTGACGATGGAACACTCAAATTGTGTCGAGAGTCAATACATCGACTTGCAGCCGACTTATCTACAAGGGGATAGTGCTGCCTCGAGCACCATGTGGTCCGACTCCTGTGGGTCTAGATTTTCGAATCCGACGCAAAGCTGATAGTTAATTGTAACGTTCGGGGCCTGCTAATGACGGTGGAACACTCAAATTGCGTCGAGATTCAATACATCGTCCTCCAGCCGACTTGTCTGTATGGGGATATTGCTGCCTCGGGAACCATGTGGTTCGTCTCCTAGTCTAGATTTTCGAATCCGACGCAAAACTGATTGTTAATTGTAACGTTCAGGGCCTCCGAATGACGATGGAACACTCAAATTGCGTCGAGATTCAATACATCGGCCTCCAGCCGACTTGTTCCCAACGGGATATTGCTGCCTCGGGCACCTTATGGTCGTTCTCCTGTGAGTCTAGATTTTCGAATCCGACGCAGATTTGATAGTTAATTGTAACGTTCATGGCCTTCTAATGACGATGGAACACTCAAATTGTGTCGTGATTCAATACATCGGCCTCCAGCCGACTTGTTCCCAACGGGATATTGCTGCCTCGGTAACCTTATGGTCGTTCTCCTGTGAGTCTAATTTTTCGAATCCGACGCAAAATTGACATTTAATTATAACGTTACGACTATGCCAACGACGATGGAACACACAAATTGCGTTGCGTTTCTTTACATCGTCCTCCAGCCGACGTGTCTCCAAGGGGATATTGCTTCCTCGGGCACCATATGCTCCGTTCCCCCAGCCGACTTGTCTCCAAGGGGATATTGCTGCCCTGGGGCACCATATGGTCCGTCTCCTGTGAGTCTAGTTCTTCGAATCCGACGCGAAACTGATAGTTAATTGTATCGTTCAGGGCCTCCAAATGTCGACGGAACACTCAAATGACGTCGAGATTCAATACATCGGCATCCAGCCGACTTGACTCCAAAGGGATATTGCTGCCTCGGGCACCTTATGGTCGTTCTCCTGTGAGTCTAGATTTTAGAATTAAACGCAAAACGGGTAGTTAATTGTTACGTTCAGAGCCTCCAAATGACGATGGAACACTCAAATTGCGTCGAGATTCAATACATCGGCCTCCAGCCGACTTGTCTCCAAGGGTTTATTGCTACCTCGGTCACCTTATGGTCGCTCTCCTGTGAGGCCAGATTTTCGAATCCGACGAGTAACTGATAGTTAATTGTAACGTTCAGCGCCTCCTAATGACGATGGAACACTCAAATTGCGACGACTTGTCTCCAAGGGGATATTGCTGCCTTGGGCACCATGTGGTCCGTCTTCTGTGAGTCTAGATTTTCGAATCCGACCCAGAAATGATAGTTAATTGTAACGTTCATGGCCTCCTAATGACGATGGAACACTCAAATTGCGTCGAGATTCAATACATCGGCCTCCAGCCGACTTGTCTCCAAGGGGATATTGCTGCCTCGAGCACCATATGGTCCGCCTCCTGTGAGTCTATATTTTCGTATCCGGCGCAAAACTGATGGTTAATTGTAACATTCAGGGCCTCCTAATGACGATGGAACACTCAAATTGCGACTTGAATCAATACATCGGCCTCCAGCCGACTTGTCTGCAACGGTCTATAGCTAACTCGCGCACCTAATGGTCGTTCTCCTGTGAGTCTAGACTTTCGAATCCGACGTAAGACTTATTGTTAATTGTAACGTACAGGGGCTCCTAATGACGATGGAACACTCAAATTGCGTCGAGATTAAATACATCGGCCTTCAGCCGACTTGTTCCCAAAGGGATATTGCTGCCTCGGTCACCTTATGGTCATTCTCCTGTGAGTCTATTTTTTCGAATCCGACGCAAAATTGACATTTAATTATAACGTTACGACTATGCTAACGACGATGGAACACACAAATTGCGTTGCGTTTCTTTACATCGCCCTCCAGCCGACTTGTCTCCAAGGGGATATTGCTGCCTCCGGCACCATATGGTCCGTTCCCCCAGCCGACATGTCTCCAAGGGGATATTGCTATCTCGGTCACCTTATGTTCGTTCCCCTGTGAGTCTAGATCTTCGAATTTGACGCAAAACTGACATTTAATTATAACGTTACGACAATGCTAACGACGTTGGAACTCACAAATTGCGTTGCGTTTCAATACATCGTCCTTCAGCCAACTTGTCTCCAAGGGTGTATTGCTGCCCCGGGCACCATATGGTCCGTCTCCTGTGCGTCTAGGTTTTCGAATCCGACGCGAAACTGATACATAGGGCCTCCATATGACGATGGAACACTCATATTGCGTCGAGATTCAGTACAACGTCCTTCAGCCGACTTGTCTCCAAGGGTCTATTGCTGCCTCGGGCACCTTCTTGCCGTTCTCCTGTGAGTCTAGATTTTCGAATCCGACGCGAAACTGATAGTTAATTGTTACGTTCAGGGCCTTCTAATGACGATGGAACACTCAAATAGCGTCGAGATTCAATACATCGTCCTGCAGCCGATTAGATTCCATGGGGATATTGCTGCCTCGGGCACCGTATGGTCCGACCCCTGTGAGTCTAGATTTTTGAATCCGACGCAAAACTGATAGTTAATTGTAACGTTCAGGGCCTCCTAATGACGATGGAACACTCAAATTGCGTCGCGATTCAATACATCGTCCTCCAGCCGACTTGTCTCCAAGGAGATATTTCTGCCTCGGGCACCTTATGGTCCTTCCCCTGTGAGTCTAGATTTTCGAATCCGACGCGAAACTGATAGTTTATTGTAACAATGAGGGCCTCCTAATGACGATGGAACTCTCAAATTGCGTCGAGATTCAATACTTCGGCCTCCAGCCGACTTGTCTCCAAGGGGATAATGCTGCCTCGGGTAGCACATGGTCCGTCTCCTGTGAGTCTAGAATTTCGAATCCGACGCGAAAATGATACATAATTGTAACGTTCAGGGCCTCCTAATAACGATGGAACACTCAAATTGCGTCGAGATTCAATACATCGTCCATCAGCCGACTAGTCTCCTAAGGTCTATTGCTGCCTCGGGCACCTTAAGGTCGTCCTCCTGTGAGTCTAGATTTTTGAATCCGACCCAAAACTGATAGTTAAGTGTAACGTTCAGGGCCTCCTAATGACAATGAAACACTCAAATTGCGTCGATATTCAATACATCGTCTTCCAGCCTACTTGTCTCCAAGGGGATATTGCTTCCTCGGGCACCTTATGGTCCGACTCCTGTGAGTCTAGATTTTCGAATCCGATGCGAAACTGATAGTTAATTGTAACGTTCAGGGCCTCCTAAAGACGATGGAACACTCAAATTGCGTCGATATTCAATACATCGTCCTCCAGCCGACTTGTCTCCAAGGGTCTATTGCTGCCTCGGGCACCTTATGGTCGTTCTCCTGTAAGTCTAGATTGTCGAATCCGACGCAAAAGTGATAGTTAATTGTAACGTCAGGGCTCCTAATGACGATGGAACACTCAAATTGCGTCGAGATTCGTTACATCGACCTTCAGCCGACCTGTCTCCAAGGGTCTATTATTGCCACGGCCACCTTATGGTCGTTCTCCTATGAGTCTAGATTTTCGAATCCGACGCAAAACTGATAGTTATCTGTAACAATTAGGGCCTCCTAATGACGATATAACTCTCAAATTGCGTCGAGATTCAATACATCGGTCTCCAGCCGACTTGTCTCCAAGGGGATAATGCTGCCTCGGGCACCACATGGTCCGTCTCCTGTGAGTCTAGATTTTAGAATCCGACGCGAAAATGATAGTTAATTGTAACGTTCAGGGATTCCTAATAACGATGGAACACTGAAATTGCGACGAGATTCAATACATCGTCCATCAGCTAACATGTCTCCAAAGGTCTATTGCTGCCTCGGGCACCTTATGGTCGTCCTCCTGTGAGTCTAGATTTTTGAATCCGACGCAAAACTGATAGTTAATTGTAACGTTCAGGGCCTCCTAATGACAATGGAACACTCAAATTGCGTCGATATTCAATACATCGTACTCCAGCCGATTTGTCTCCAAGGGTCTATTGCTGCCTCGGGCACCTTATGGCCGTTCTCCTGTAAGTCAAGATTGTCGAATCCGACGCATAACTGATAGTTAATTGTAACGTCAGGTCCTCCTAATGACGATGGAACACTCAAATTGCGTCGAGATTCTATACATCGTCCTCCAGCCTACTTTTCTCCAAGGGGATATTGCTTCCTCGGGCACCTTATGGTGCGTCTCCTGTGAGTCTAGATTTTCGAATCCGACGCGAAACTGATAGTTAATTGTAACGTTCAGGGCCTCCTAATGACGATGGAACACTCAAATAGCGTCGAGATTCAATACATCGTCCTCCAGCCGACTAGTCTCCAAGGGGGTATTGCTGCCTCGGGCAACATATGGTCCGTCTCCTGTGCGTCTAGATTTTCGAATCCGATGCGAAACTGATAGATAATTGTAACGTTCAGGGCCTCCTAATGACGATGGAACACTCAAATTGCGTCGAGATTCAGTACATCGTCCTTCAGCCGACTTGTCTCCAAGAGTCTATTGCTGTCACGTGCACCTTATGGTCGTTCTCCTGTGACTCTAGATTTTCGAATCCGATGCAAAACTGATAGTTAATTGTAATGTTCAGGGCCTCCTATTGACGATGGAACAATCGAATTGCGTCGAGATTCGTTACATCGACCTTCAGCCGACCTGTCTCCAAGGGTCTATTGCTGCCTCGGGCACCTTATGGTCGTTCTCCTGTGAGTCTAGATTTTCGAATCCGACGCCAAACTGGTAGTTAATTGTAACAATCAGGGCCTCCTAATGACGATGGAACTCTCAAATTGCGTCGAGATTCAATACATCGTCCTCCAGCCGACTAGACTCTAAGGGGATATTGCTGCCTCGGGCACAGTATTGTCCGTCTCCTGTGACTCTAGATTTTTGAATCCGACGCAAAACTGATAGTTAATTGTAACGTTCAGGGCCTCCTAATGACGATGGAACACTCAAATTACGTCGATATTCACTACATCGTCCTCCAGCCGACTTGTCTCCAAGGGTCTATTGCTGCCTCAGGCACCTTATGGTCGTTCTCCTGTAAGTCTAGTTTGTCAAATCCGAATCAAAACTGATAGTTAATTGTATCGTCAGGACCTCCTAATGACGATGGAACACTCAAATTGCGTCGAGATTCAATACAACGTCCTCCAGTCTACTTGTCTCCAAGGGGATATTGCTGCCTCGGGCACCTTATGTTCGTTCTCCTGTAAGTCTAGATTGTCAAATCCGAATCAAAACTGATAGTTAATTGTATCGTCAGGACCTCCTAATGACGATGGAACACTCAAATTGCGTCGCGATTCAATACAACGTCCTCCAGTCTACTTGTCTCCAAGGGGATATTGCTGCCTCGGGCACCTTATGGTCCGTCTCCTGTGAGTCTAGATTTTCGAATCCGACGCGAAACTGACAGTTAATTGTAACGCTCAGGGCCTCTTAATGACGATGGAACACTCAAATTGCGTCGAGATTCAATACATCGTCCTCCAGCCGATTTGTCTCCAAGGGGGTATTGCTGCCTCGGGCACCAGTTGGTCCGTCTCCTGTGGGTCTAGATTTTCGAATCCGACGCGAAACTGATAGTTAATTGCAACGCTCAGGGCCTCTTAATGACGATGGAACACTCAAATTGCGTCGAGATTCAATACATCGTCCTCCAGCCGATTTGTCTCCAAGGGGGTATTGCTGCCTCGGGCACCATATGGTCCGTCTCCTGTGCGTCTAAATTTTCGAATCCGACGCGAAACTGATAGTTAATTGTAACGTTCAGGGCCTCCTAATGACGATGGAACACTCAAATTGCGTCGAGATTCAATACATCGTCCTCCAGCCAATTTGTCTCCAAGGGTCCATTGCATCCTCGGCCACCTTATGGTCGTTCTCCTGTGAGTCTAGATTTTTGAATCCGACGCAAAACTGATAGTTAGTTGTAACGTTCAGGGCCTCCTAATGACGATGGAACACTCAAATTGCGTCGAGATTCGTTACATCGACCTTCAGCCGACCTGTCTCCAAGGGTCTATTGCTGCCTCGGGCACCTTATGGTCGTTCTCCTGTAAGTCTAGATTGTCGAATCCGACGCAAAACTGATAGTTAATTGTAACGTCAGGGCCTCCTAATGATGATGGAACACTCAAATTGCGTCGAGATTTAATACATCGTACTCCAGCCTACTTCTCTCCAAGGGGATCTTGCTTCCTTGGGCACCTTATGGTGCGTCTCCTGTGAGTCTAGTTTTTCGAATCCGACGCGAAACTGATAGATAATTGTATCGTTCAGGGCCTCCAAATGACGACAGAACACTCAAATTACGTCGAGATTCAATACATCGGCATCCAGCTGACTTGTCTCCAAGGGGATATTGCTGCCTCGGGAACCTTACGGTCGTTCTCCTGTGAGTCAAGAATTTAGAATCCGACGCAAAACTGACAATTAATTCTAACGTTACGACTATGCTAACGACGATGGAACTCACAAATTGCGTTGCGTTTCAATACATCGTCCTTCAGCCGACTTGCCGCCAAGAGTCTATTGCTGCCTCGGGCACCTTATGGTCGTTCTCCTATAAGTCTACATTTTCGATTCCGACGCGAAACTAATAGTTAATTGTAACGTTCAGGGCCTCCAAATGACGGCGGAACACTCAAATTACGTCGATATTCAATACATCATCATCCAGCCGACTTCTCTCCAAGGGGATATTGTTGCCTCGGGCACCATGTGGTCCGTCTCCTGTGAGTCTAGATTTTCGAATCCGACGCAAAAATGATAGTTAATTGTAACGTTCATGGCCTCTGATTGACGATGGAACACTCAAATTGCGTCGAGATTCTATACATCGGCCTCCAACCGACTTGTCTCCAAGGGTCTATCGCTGCCTCGGGCAACTTATGGTCGTTCTGTGGGTGTAGATTGTCGAGTCCGACGCATAACTGATAGTTAATTGTAACGTTCAGCGCCTTCTATTGACGATGGAACACTCAAATTGTGTCGAGAGTCAATACATCGACTTGCAGCCGACTTATCTACAAGGGGATAGTGCTGCCTCGGGCACCATGTGGTCCGACTCCTGTGGGTCTAGATTTTCGAATCCGACGCAAAGCTGATAGTTAATTGTAACGTTCGGGGCCTGCTAATGACGGTGGAACACTCAAATTGCGTCGAGATTCAATACATCGTCCTCCAGCCGACTTGTCTGTATGGGGATATTGCTGCCTCGGGAACCATGTGGTTCGTCTCCTAGTCTAGATTTTCGAATCCGACGCAAAACTGATTGTTAATTGTAACGTTCAGGGCCTCCGAATGACGATGGAACACTCAAATTGCGTCGAGATTCAATACATCGGCCTCCAGCCGACTTGTTCCCAACGGGATATTGCTGCCTCGGGCACCTTATGGTCGTTCTCCTGTGAGTCTAGATTTTCGAATCCGACGCAGATTTGATAGTTAATTGTAACGTTCATGGCCTTCTAATGACGATGGAACACTCAAATTGTGTCGTGATTCAATACATCGGCCTCCAGCCGACTTGTTCCCAACGGGATATTGCTGCCTCGGTAACCTTATGGTCGTTCTCCTGTGAGTCTAATTTTTCGAATCCGACGCAAAATTGACATTTAATCATAACGTTACGACTATGCCAACGACGATGGAACACACAAATTGCGTTGCGTTTCTTTACATCGTCCTCCAGCCGACGTGTCTCCAAGGGGATATTGCTTCCTCGGGCACCATATGCTCCGTTCCCCCAGCCGACTTGTCTCCAAGGGGATATTGCTGCCCTGGGGCACCATATGGTCCGTCTCCTGTGAGTCTAGTTCTTCGAATCCGACGCGAAACTGATAGTTAATTGTATCGTTCAGGGCCTCCAAATGTCGACGGAACACTCAAATGACGTCGAGATTCAATACATCGGCATCCAGCCGACTTGACTCCAAAGGGATATTGCTGCCTCGGGCACCTTATGGTCGTTCTCCTGTGAGTCTAGATTTTAGAATTAAACGCAAGACGGGTAGTTAATTGTTATGTTCAGAGCCTCCAAATGACGATGGAACACTCAAATTGCGTCGAGATTCAATACATCGGCCTCCAGCCGACTTGTCTCCAAGGGTCTATTGCTACCTCGGTCACCTTATGGTCGCACTCCTGTGAGGCCAGATTTTCGAATCCGACGAGTAACTGATAGTTAATTGTAACGTTCAGCGCCTCCTAATGACGATGGAACACTCAAATTGCGACGACTTGTCTCCAAGGGGATATTGCTGCCTTGGGCACCATGTGGTCCGTCTTCTGTGAGTCTAGATTTTCGAATCCGACAGAGAAATGATAGTTAATTGTAACGTTCATGGCCTCCTAATGACGATGGAACACTCAAATTGCGTCGAGATTCAATACATCGGCCTCCAGCCGACTTGTCTCCAAGGGGACATTGCTGCCTCGAGCACCATATGGTCCGCCTCCTGTGAGTCTATATTTACGTATCCGGCGCAAAACTGATGGTTAATTGTAACATTCAGGGCCTCCTAATGACGATGGAACACTCAAATTGCGACTTGATTCAATACATCGGCCTCCAGCCGACTTGTCTGCAACGGTCTATAGCTAACTCGCGCACCTAATGGTCGTTCTCCTGTGAGTCTAGACTTTCGAATCCGACGTAAAACTTATTGTTAATTGTAACGTTCAGGGGCTCCTAATGACGATGGAACACTCAAATTGCGTCGAGATTCAATACATCGGCCTTCAGCCGACTTGTTCCCAACGGGATATTGCTGCCTCGGTCACCTTATGGTCATTCTCCTGTGAGTCTATTTTTTCGAATCCGACGCAAAATTGACATTTAATTATAACGTTACGACTATGCTAACGACGATGGAACACACAAATTGCGTTGCGTTTCTTTACATCGCCCTCCAGCCGACTTGTCTCCAAGGGGATATTGCTGCCTCCGGCACCATATGGTCCGTTTCCCCAGCCGACATGTCTCCAAGGGGATATTGCTATCTCGGTCACCTTATGTTCGTTCCCCTGTGAGTCTAGATCTTCGAATTTGACGCAAAACTGACATTTAATTATAACGTTACGACAATGCTAACGACGTTGGAACTCACAAATTGCGTTGCGTTTCAATACATCGTCCTTCAGCCAACTTGTCTCCAAGGGTGTATTGCTGCCCCGGGCACCATATGGTCCGTCTCCTGTGCGTCTAGGTTTTCGAATCCGACGCGAAACTGATACATAGGGCCTCCATATGACGATGGAACACTCATATTGCGTCGAGATTCAGTACAACGTCCTTCAGCCGACTTGTCTCCAAGGGTCTATTGCTGCCTCGGGCACCTTCTTGCCGTTCTCCTGTGAGTCTAGATTTTCGAATCCGACGCGAAACTGATAGTTAATTGTTACGTTCAGGGCCTTCTAATGACGATGGAACACTCAAATAGCGTCGAGATTCAATACATCGTCCTGCAGCCGATTAGATTCCATGGGGATATTGCTGCCTCGGGCACCGTATGGTCCGACCCCTGTGAGTCTAGATTTTTGAATCCGACGCAAAACTGATAGTTAATTGTAACGTTCAGGGCCTCCTAATGACGATGGAACACTCAAATTGCGTCGCGATTCAATACATCGTCCTCCAGCCGACTTGTCTCCAAGGAGATATTTCTGCCTCGGGCACCTTATGGTCCTTCCCCTGTGAGTCTAGATTTTCGAATCCGACGCGAAACTGATAGTTTATTGTAACAATGAGGGCCTCCTAATGACGATGGAACTCTCAAATTGCGTCGAGATTCAATACTTCGGCCTCCAGCCGACTTGTCTCCAAGGGGATAATGCTGCCTCGGGTAGCACATGGTCCGTCTCCTGTGAGTCTAGAATTTCGAATACGACGCGAAAATGATACATAATTGTAACGTTCAGGGCCTCCTAATAACGATGGAACACTCAAATTGCGTCGAGATTCAATACATCGTCCATCAGCCGACTAGTCTCCTAAGGTCTATTGCTGCCTCGGGCACCTTAAGGTCGTCCTCCTGTGAGTCTAGATTTTTGAATCCGACCCAAAACTGATAGTTAAGTGTAACGTTCAGGGCCTCCTAATGACAATGAAACACTCAAATTGCGTCGATATTCAATACATCGTCTTCCAGCCTACTTGTCTCGAAGGGGATATTGCTTCCTCGGGCACCTTATGGTCCGACTCCTGTGAGTCTAGATTTTCGAATCCGATGCGAAACTGATAGTTAATTGTAACGTTCAGGGCCTCCTAAAGACGATGGAACACTCAAATTGCGTCGATATTCAATACATCGTCCTCCAGCCGACTTGTCTCCAAGGGTCTATTGCTGCCTCGGGCACCTTATGGTCGTTCTCCTGTAAGTCTAGATTGTCGAATCCGACGCAAAAGTGATAGTTAATTGTAACGTCAGGGCTCCTAATGACGATGGAACACTCAAATTGCGTCGAGATTCGTTACATCGACCTTCAGCCGACCTGTCTCCAAGGGTCTATTATTGCCACGGCCACCTTATGGTCGTTCTCCTATGAGTCTAGATTTTCGAATCCGACGCAAAACTGATAGTTATCTGTAACAATTAGGGCCTCCTAATGACGATATAACTCTCAAATTGCGTCGAGATTCAATACATCGGTCTCCAGCCGACTTGTCTCCAAGGGGATAATGCAGCCTCGGGCACCACATGGTCCGTCTCCTGTGAGTCTAGATTTTAGAATCCGACGCGAAAATGATAGTTAATTGTAACGTTCAGGGATTCCTAATAACGATGGAACACTGAAATTGCGACGAGATTCAATACATCGTCCATCAGCTAACATGTCTCCAAAGGTCTATTGCTGCCTCGGGCACCTTATGGTCGTCCTCCTGTGAGTCTAGATTTTTGAATCCGACGCAAAACTGATAATTAATTGTAACGTTCAGGGCCTCCTAATGACAATGGAACACTCAAATTGCGTCGATATTCAATACATCGTACTCCAGCCGATTTGTCTCCAAGGGTCTATTGCTGCCTCGGGCACCTTATGGCCGTTCTCCTGTAAGTCAAGATTGTCGAATCCGACGCATAACTGATAGTTAATTGTAACGTCAGGTCCTCCTAATGACGATGGAACACTCAAATTGCGTCGAGATTCTATACATCGTCCTCCAGCCTACTTTTCTCCAAGGGGATATTGCATCCTCGGGCACCTTATGGTGCGTCTCCTGTGAGTCTAGATTTTCGAATCCGACGCGAAACTGATAGTTAATTGTAACGTTCAGGGCCTCCTAATGACGATGGAACACTCAAATAGCGTCGAGATTCAATACATCGTCCTCCAGCCGACTAGTCTCCAAGGGGGTATTGCTGCCTCGGGCAACATATGGTCCGTCTCCTGTGCGTCTAGATTTTCGAATCCGATGCGAAACTGATAGATAATTGTAACGTTCAGGGCCTCCTAATGACGATGGAACACTCAAATTGCGTCGAGATTCAGTATATCGTCCTTCAGCCGACTTGTCTCCAAGAGTCTATTGCTGTCACGTGCACCTTATGGTCGTTCTCCTGTGACTCTAGATTTTCGAATCCGATGCAAAACTGATAGTTAATTGCAATGTTCAGGGCCTCCTATTGACGATGGAACAATCGAATTGCGTCGAGATTCGTTACATCGACCTTTAGCCGACCCGTCTCCAAGGGTCTATTGCTGCCTCGGGCACCTTATGGTCGTTCTCCAGTGAGTCTAGATTTTCGAATCCGACGCCAAACTGGTAGTTAATTGTAACAATCAGGGCCTCCTAATGACGATGGAACTCTAAATATTGCGTCGAGATTCAATACATCGTCCTCCAGCCGACTAGACTCTAAGGGGATATTGCTGCCTCGGGCACAGTATTGTCCGTCTCCTGTGACTCTAGATTTTTGAATCCGACGCAAAACTGATAGTTAATTGTAACGTTCAGGGCCTCCTAATGACGATGGAACACTCAAATTGCGTCGATATTCACTACATCGTCCTCCAGCCGACTTGTCTCCAAGGGTCTATTGCTGCCTCAGGCACCTTATGGTCGTCCTCCTGTAAGTCTAGTTTGTCAAATCCGAATCTAAACTGATAGTTAATTGTATCGTCAGGACCTCCTAATGACGATGGAACACTCAAATTGCGTCGAGATTCAATACAACGTCCTCCAGTCTACTTGTCTCCAAGGGGATATTGCTGCCTCGGGCACCTTATGTTCGTTTTCCTGTAAGTCTAGATTGTCAAATCCGAATCAAAACTGATAGTTAATTGTATCGTCAGGACCTCCTAATGACGATGGAACACTCAAATTGCGTCGCGATTCAATACAACGTCCTCCAGTCCACTTGTCTCCAAGGGGATATTGCTGCCTCGGGCACCTTATGGTCCGTCTCCTGTGAGTCTAGATTTTCGAATCCGACGCGAAACTGACAGTTAATTGTAACGCTCAGGGCCTCTTAATGACGATGGAACACTCAAATTGCGTCGAGATTCAATACATCGTCCTCCAGCCGATTTGTCTCCAAGGGGGTATTGCTGCCTCGAGCACCATTTGGTCCGTCTCCTGTGCGTCTAGATTTTCGAATCCGACGCGAAACTGACAGTTAATTGTAACGCTCAGGGCCTCTTAATGACGATGGAACACTCAAATTGCGTCGAGATTCAATACATCGTCCTCCAGCCGATTTGTCTCCAAGGGGGTATTGCTGCCTCGGGCACCATATGGTCCGTCTCCTGTGCGTCTAAATTTTCGAATCCGACGCGAAACTGATAGTTAATTGTAACGTTCAGGGCCTCCTAATGACGATGGAACACTCAAATTGCGTCGAGATTCAATACATCGTCCTCCAGCCAATTTGTCTCCAAGGGTCCATTGCATCCTCGGCCACCTTATGGTCGTTCTCCTGAAAGTCTAGATTTTCGAATCCGACGCAAAACTGATAGTTAATTGTAACGTTCAGGGCCTCCTAATGACGATGGAACACTCAAATTGCGTCGAGATTCGTTACATCGACCTTCAGCCGACCTGTCTCCAAGGGTCTATTGCTGCCTCGGGCACCTTATGGTCGTTCTCCTGTAAGTCTAGATTGTCGAATCCGACGCAAAACTGATAGTTAATTGTAACGTCAGGGCCTCCTAATGATGATGGAACACTCAAATTGCGTCGAGATTTAATACATCGTACTCCAGCCTACTTCTCTCCAAGGGGATCTTGCTTCCTTGGGGACCTTATGGTGCGTCTCCTGTGAGTCTAGATTTTCGAATCCGACGCGAAACTGATAGTTAATTGTAACGTTCAGGGCCTCCTAATGACGATGGAACACTCAAATTGCGTCGAGATTCAATACATCGTCCTCCAGCCGATTTGTCTCCAAGGGTCTATTGCGGCCTCGGGCACCTCATGGTCGTTCTCCTGTGAGTCTAGATTTTTGAATCCGACGCAAAACTGATAGTTAATTGTAACGTTCAGGGCCTCTTAATGACGATGGAACACTCAAATTGCGTCGAGATTCGTTACATCGACCTTCAGCCGACCTGTCTCCAAGGGTCTATTGCTGCCTCAAGCACCTTATGGTCGTTCTCCTGTAAGTCTAGATTGTCGAATCCGAAGCAAAACTGATAGTTAATTGTAACGTCAGGGCCTCCTAATGACGATGGAACACTCAAATTGCGTCGAGATTTAATACATCGTCCTCCAGCCTACTTTTCTCCAAAGGGATATTGCATCCTCGGGCACCTTACTGTGCGTCTCCTGTGAGTCTAGATTTTCGAATCCGACGCGAAACTGATAGTTAATTGTAACGTTCAGGGCCTCCTAATGATGATGGAACACTCAAATTGTGTCGAAATTCAATACATCGTCCTCCAGCCGATTTGTCTCCAAGGGGGTATTGCTGCCTCGGGCAACATATGGTCCGTCTCCTGTGCGTCTAGATTTTCGAATCCGATGCGAAACTGATAGATAATTGTAACGTTCAGGGCCTCCTAATGACGATGGAACACTCATAATGCGTCGAGGTTCAGTACATCGTAATTCAGCCGACTTGTCTCCAAGTGTCTATTGCTGCCTCGGGCACCTTATGGTCGTTCTCCTGTGAGTCTAGATTTTCGAATCCGACGCAAAACTGATAGTTAATTGTAATAATCAGGGGCTCGTAATGACGATGGAACTCTCAAATTGCGACGAGATTTAATACATCGTCCTCCAGCCGACTTGTCTCCAAGGGGATAATGCTCCCTCGGGCACCATAGGGTCCGTCTCCTGTGAGTCTAGATTTTCGAATCCGACGCGAAACTGATAGTTAATTGTAACGTTCAGGGCCTCCTAATGATGATGGAACACTCAAATTGTGTCGAAATTCAATACATTCTCCTCCAGCCGATTTGTCTCGAAGGGGGTTTTGCTGCCTCGGGCACCATATGGTCCGTCACCTGTGCGTCTAGAATTTCGTATCCGACGCGAAACTGATAGATAGGGCCTCCATATGACGATGGAACACTCATATTGCGTCGAGATTCAGTACATCGTCCTTCAGCCGACTTGTCTCCAAGGGTCTGTCTATTGCTGCCTCGGGCACCTTATGGTCGTTCTCCTGTGAGTCTAGATTTTCGAAACCGACGCGAAACTGATAGTTAATTGTAACGTTCAGGGCCTCCTAATGACGATGGAACACTCAAATAGCGTCGAGATTCAATACATCGTCCTCCAGCCGACTAGTCTCCAAGGGGGTATTGCTGCCTCGGGCAACATATGGTCCGTCTCCTGTGCGTCTAGATTTTCGAATCCGGTGAGAAACTGATAGATAATTGTAACTTTCAGGGACTCCTAATGACGATGGAACACTCAAATTGCGTCGAGATTCAGTACATCGCCCTCAGCCGACTTGTCTCCAAGAGTCTATTGCTGCCTCGGGCACCTTATGGTCGCTCTCCTGTGAGTCTAGATTTTCGAATCCGACGCAAAACTGATAGTTAATTGGAACAATCAGGGCCTCCTAGTGACGATGGAACTCTCAAGTTGCGTCGAGATTCAATACATCGTCCTCCAGCTGACTAGTCTCCAAGGGGATATTGCTGCCTAGTGCACAGTATTGTCCGTCTCCTGTGACTCTAGATTTTTGAATCCGACGCAAAACTGATAGTTAATTGTAACGTTCAGGGCCTCCTAAAGACGATGAAACACTCAAATTGCGTCGATATTCAATACATCGTCCTCCAGCCGATTTGTCTCCAAGTTGGTATTGCTGCCTCGGGCACCATATGGTGTGTCTCCTGTACGTCTAGATTTTCGAATCCGACGCGAAACTGATAGATAATTGTAAACTTCAGGACCTCCTAATGACGATGGAGCACTTATATTGCGTCGAGATTCAGTACATCGTCATTCAGCCCACTTGTCTCCAAGGGTCTATTGCTGCCTCGGGCACCGTATGGTCCGACTCCTGCGAGTGTAGATTGTTGAATCCGGCGCAAAACTGATAGTTAATTGTAAAGTTCAGGGCCTCCTAATGGCGATGGAACACTCAAATTGCGTCGAGATTCAATACATCGTCCCCCAGCCGAATTGTATAAAAGGGGGTATTGCTGCCTCGGGCACCAAATGGTCCGTCTCCTGTGAGTCTAGATTTTCGAATCCGACGCAAAACTGATAGTTAACTGAAACGTTCAGGGCCTCCTAATGACGATGGAACACTCAAATTGCGTCGATATTCAATACATCGTCCTCCAGGCGACTTGCCTCCAAGGGTCTATTGCTGCCTCAGGCACCTTATGGTCGTTCTCCTGTAAGTCTAGATTGTCGAATCCGAAGCAAAACTGATAGTTAATTGTATCGTCAGGACCTGCTAATGACGATGGAACACTCAAATTGCGTCGAGATTCAATACAACGTCCTCCAGTCTACTTGTCTCCAAGGGGATATTGCTGCCTCGGGCACCTTATGGTCCGTTTCCTGTGAGTCTAGATTTTCAAATCCGACGCGAAACTGACTGTTAATTGTAACGCTCAGGGCCTCTTAATGTCGATGGAACACTCAAATTGCGTCGAGATTCAATACATCGTCCTCCAGCCGATTTGTCTCCAAGGGGGTATTGCTGCCTCGGGCACCTTATGGTCGTTCTCCTGTGAGTCTAGATTTTCGAATCCGACGCAAAACTAATAGTTAATTGTAACGTTCAGGGCCTCCTAATGACGATGGAACACTCAAATTGCGTCGAGATTCGTTACATCGACCTTCAGCCGACCTGTCTCCAAGGGTCTATTGCTGCCTCGGGCACCTTATGGTCGTTCTCCTGTAAGTCTAGATTGTCGAATCCGACGCAAAACTGATAGTTAATTGTAACGTCAGGGCCTCCTAATGACGAAGGAACACTCAAATTGCGTCGAGATTTAGCACATCGTCCTCCAGCCTACTTTTCTCCAAGGGGATATTGCTTCCTCGGGCACCTTATTGTGCGTCTCCTGTGAGTCTAGATTTTCGAATCCGACGCGAAACTGATACATAATTGCAACGTTCAGGGCCTCCTAATGACGATGGAACACTCAAATTGCGTCGAGATTCAGTACATCGTCCTTCAGCCGACTTGTCTCCAAGAGTCTATTGCTGTCTCGTGCACCTTATGGTCGTTCTCCTGTGAGTCTAGATTTTCGATTCCGACGCAAAACTGATAGTTAATTGTAATGTTCAGGGCCTCCTATTGACGATGGAACAATCGAATTGCGTGGAGATTCGTTACATCGACCTTCAGCAGACCTGTCTTCAAGGGTCACTTGCTGCCTCGGGCACCTTAGGGTCGTTCTCCTGTGAATCTAGATTTTCGAATCCGACGCAAAACTGATAGTTAATTGTAACAATCAGGGCCTCCTAATGACGATGGAACTCTCAAATTGCGTCGAGATTCAATACATCGTCCTCCAGCCGACTAGTCTCCAAGGGGATATTGCTGCCTCGGGGACCGTATGGTCCGACTATTGCGAGTGTAGAATTTTGAATCCGGCGCAAAACTGATAGTTAATTGTAAAGTTCAGGGCCTCCTAATGACGATGGAACACTCAAATTGCGTCCTTATTCAATACATCGTCCTCCAGCCGAATTGTATCCAAGGGGGTATTGCTGCCTCGGGCACCAAATGGTCCGTCTCCTGTGAGTCTAGATTTTCGAATCCGATGCGAAACTGACAGTTAATTGTAACGCTCAGGGCCTCTTTTTGACGATTGAACACTCAAATTGCGTCGATATTCTATACATTGTCCTCCAGCCGATTTGTGTCCAAGGGGGTATTGCTGCCTCGGGCTCCATATGGTCCGTCTCCTGTGCGTCTAGATTTTTGAATCCGACGCGAAACTGATAGTTAATTGTAACGTTCGGAGCCTCCTAATGACGATGGAACACTCAAATTGGGTCGAGATTCAATACATCGTCCTCCAGCCGATTTGTCACCAAGGGACTATTGCTGCCTCGGGCACCTTATGGTCGTTCTCCTGTGAGTCTAGATTTTCGAATCCGACGCAAAACTGATAGTTAATTGTAACGTTCAGTTCCTCCTAATGACGATGGAACACTCTAATTGCGTCGTGATTCGTTACATCGACCTTCAGGCGACCTGCCTCCAAGGGTCTATTGCTGCCTCGGGCACCTTATTGCCATTCTCTTGTAAGTCTAGATTGTCGGATCCAACGCAAAACTGATAGTTAATTGTAACGTCAGGGCCTCCTAATGACGATGGAACACTCAAATTGCGTCGAGATTTAATACATCGTCCTCCAGCCTACTTTTCTCCAAGGGGATATTGCATCCTCGGGCACCTTATGGTGCGTCTCCTGTGAGTCGAGATTTTCGAATCCGACGCGAAACTGACAGTCAATTGTAACGCTCAGGGCCTCTTAATGACGATGGAACACTCAAATTGCGTCCAGATACAATACATCGTCCTCCAGCCGATTTGTCTCCAAAGTGGTATTGCTGCCTCGGGCACCATATCGTCCGTCTCCTGTGCGTCTAGATTTTCGAATCCGACGCGAAACTGATAGTTAATTGTAACGTTCAGGGCCTACTAATGACGATGGAACACTCAATTTGCGTCGAGATTCAATACATCGTCCTCCAGCCGATTTGTCTCCAAGGGGGTATTGCTGATTCGGGCAACATACGGTCCGGCTCCTGTGCGTCTAGATTTTCGAATTCGATGCGAAACTGATAGATAATTGTAACGATCAGGGCCTTCTAATGACGATGGAACACTCATAATGCGTCGAGGTTCAGTACGTCGTCATTCAGCCGACTTGTCTCCAAGGGTCTAGTGCTGCCTCGGGCACCTTATGGTCGTTCTCCTGTGAGTCTAGATTATCGATTCCGACGCAAAACTGATAGTTAATTGTAACAATAAGGGCCTCGTAATGACGATGGAACTCTCAAATTGCGACGAGATTCAATACATCGTCCTCCAGCCGACTTGTCTCCAAGGGGATAACTCTCCCTCGGGCACCATAGGGTCCGTCTCCTGTGAGTCTAGATTTTCGAATCCGACGCGAAACTGATAGTTAATTGTAACGTTCAGGGCCTCCTAATAAAGATGGAACACTCAAATTGCGTCGAGATTCAATACATCGTACTCTAACCGACTTGTGTCCAAGGGTCTATTGCTGCCTCGGGCACCATATGGTCGTTCTCCTGTAAGTCTAGATTGTCGAATCCGACGCAAAACTGATAGTTCATTGTAACGTCAGGGCCTCCTAATGACGATGGAACACTCTAATTGCGTCGAGATTCAATACATCGTCCTCCAGCCTACTTGTCTCCAAGGGGATATTGCTTCCTCGAGCACCTTATGGTCCTTCCCCTGTGAGTCTAGATTTTCGAATCCGACGCGAAACTGATAGTTAATTGTAACGTTCAGGCCCACCTAATGACGATGGAACACTCAAATTGCGTCGAGATTCGTTACATCGACCTTCAGCCGACCTGTCTCCAAGGGTCTATTGCTGCCTCGGGCACCTTATGGTCGTTCTCCTGTAGGTCTAGATTGTCGAATCCGACGCAAAACTGATAGTTAATTGTAAAGTTCAGGGCCTCCTAATGACAATGGAACACTCAAGTTGCGTCGATATTCAATACTTCGTACTCCAACCGACTTGTCTCCAAGTGTCTATTGCTGCCTCGGGCACCTTATGGTCGTTCTCCTGTAAGTCTAGATTGTCGAATCCGACGCAAAACTGATAGTTAATTGTAACGTCAGGGTCTCCTAATGACGATGGAACACTCTAATTGCGTCGAGATTTAATACATCGTCCTCCAGCCTACTTGTCTCCAAGGGGATATTGCTTCCTCGGGCACCTTATGGTCCCTCTCCTGTGAGTCTAGATTTTCGAATCCGACGCGAAACTGATAATTAATTGTAACGTTCAGGGCCTCCTAATGACGTTGGAACACTCATATTGCGTCGAAATTCAGTAGATCGTCCTTCAGCCGACTTGTCTCCAAGGGTCTATTGCTGCCTCGGGCACCTTATGGTCGTTCTGCTGTGAGTGTAGTTTTTCGAATGCGACGCAAAACTGATAGTTAATTTTACCGTTCAGGGCCTCCTATTGACGATGGAACACTCAAATTGCGTCGAGGTTCTTTACATCGACCTCTAGCCGACCTGTCTCCAAGGGCCTGTTGCTGCCTCGGGCACCTTATGGTCGTTCTCCTGTGAGTCTAGATTTTCGAATCCGACTCAAAACTGATTGTTAATTGTAACGTTCAGGGCCTCCTAATTACGATGGAGCATTCAAATTGCGTCGAGATTCAATACATCGACCTCCAGCCGGTTTGTATCCAAGGGGGTATTGCTGCCTCGCGCACCATATGGTCCGTCTCCTGTGCGTCTAGATTTTCCAATCCGACTCGAAACTGATAGACAATTGTAACGATCCGGGCCTCCTAATGACGATGGAACACTCATATTGCGTCTAGATTCAGTACATCGTCCTTCAGCCGACTTGTCTCCAAGGGTCTATTGCTGTCTCGGGCACCTTATGGTCGTTCTCCTGTGACTCTAGATTTTTGAATCCGACGCAAAACTGATAGTTAATTGTAAAGTTCAGGGCTTCCTAAAGTCGATGGAACACTCAAATTGCGTCGATATTCAATACATCGTCCTCCAGCTGACTTGCCTCCAAGGGTCTATTGCTGCCTCGGGCACCTTATGGTCGTTCTCCTGTAAGTCTAGATTGTCGAATCCGACGCAAAAATGATATTTAATTGTAACTTCAGGGCCTCCTATTGACGATGGAACACTCAAATTGCGTCGAGATTCAATACATCGACCAACAGCCGATTTGTATCCAAGGGGGTATTGCTGCCTCGGGCACCATATGGTCCGTCACCTGTGCGTGTAGATTTTCCAATCCGACGCGAAACTGATAGACAATTGTAACGATCCGGGCCTCCTAATGACGATGGAACACTCATATTGCGTCTAGATTCAGTACATCGTCCTTCAGCCGACTTGTCTCCAAGGGTCTATTGCTGTCTCGGGCACCTTATGGTCGCTCTCCTGTGACTCTCGATTTTTGAATCCGACGCAAAACTGATAGTTAATTGTAACGTTCAGGGCTTCCTAAAGTCGATGGAACACTCAAATTGCGTCGATATTCAATACATCGTCCTCTAGCTGACGTGCCTCCAAGGGTCTATTGCTGCCTCGGGCACCTTATGGTCGTTCTCCTGTAAGTCTAGATTGTCGAATCCGACGCAAAAGTGATATTTAATTGTAACTTCAGGGCCTCCTATTGACGATGGAACACTCAAATTGCGTCGAGATTCAATGCATCGTCCTCCAGCCTACTTGCTCCAAGGGGATATTGCTTCCTCGAGCACCTTATGGTCCTTCCCCTGTGAGTCTAGATTTTCGAATCCGACGCGAAACTGATAGTTAATTGTAACGTTCAGGCCCACCTAATGACGATGGAACACTCAAATTGCGTCGAGAATCGTTACATCGACCTTCAGCCGACCTGTCTCATAGGGTCTATTGCTGCTTCGGGCACCGTATGGTCGTTCTCCTGTAAGTCTAGATTGTCGAATCCGACGCAAAACTGATAGTTAATTGTAAAGTTCAGGGCCTCCTAATGACAATGGAACACTCAAATTGCGTCGATATTCAATACATCGTACTCCAACCGACTTGTCTCCAAGGGTCTATTGCTGCCTCGGGCACCTTACGGTCGTTCTCCTGTAAGTCTAGATTGTCGAATCCGACGCAAAACTGATAGTTAATTGTAACGTCAGGGCCTCCTAATGACGATGGAACACTCTAATTGCGTCGAGATTCAATACATCGTCCTCCAGCCTTCTTGTCTCCAAGGGAATATTACTGCCTCGGCCACCTTATGGTCCGTCTCCTGTGATTCTAGATTTTCGAATCGGACGCGAAACCGATAGTTAATTGTAACGTTCAGGGCCTCCTAATGACGTTGGAACACTTATATTGCGTCGAAATTCAGTAGATCGTCCTTCAGCCGACTTGTCTCCAAGGGTCTATTGCTGCCTCGGGCACCTTATGGTCGTTCTGCTGTGAGTGTACTTTTTCGAATGCGACGCAAAACTGATAGTTAATTTTAACGTTCAGGGCCTCCTATTGACGATGGAACGCTCAAATTGCGTCGAGGTTCTTTACATCGACCTTTAGCCTACCTGTCTCCAAGGGCTTGTTGCTGCCTCGGGCACCTTATGGTCGTTCTCCTGTGAGTCTAGATTTTCGAATCCGACTCAAAACTGATGGTTAATTGTAACGTTCAGGGCCTCCTAATTACGATGGAGCACTCAAATTGCGTCGAGATTCAATACATCGACCTCCAGCCGATTTGTATCTAAGGGGGTATTGCTGCCTCGGGCACCATATGGTCCGTCTCCTGTGCGTCTAGATTTTCCAATCCGACGTGAAACTGATAGACAATTGTAACGATCCGGGCCTCCTAATGACGATGGAACACTCATATTGCGTCTAGATTCAGTACATCGTCCTTCAGCCGACTTGTCTCCAAGGGTCTATTGCTGTCTCGGACACCTTATGGTCGTTCTCCTGTGAGTCTAGATTTTCGTATCCGACGCTAAACTGATAGTTAATTGTAACGCTCAGGGCCTACAATTGACGATGGAACAATCTAATTGCGTCGAGATTCGTTACATCGACCTTCAGCCGACCTGTCTCCAAGGGTCTATTGCTGCCTCGGGCACCTTATTGTCGTTCTCCTGTGAGTCTAGATTTTCGAATCCGTCGCAAAACTGATAGTTAATTGTAACAATCAGAGCCTCCTAATGACGATGGAACTCTCAAATTGCGACGACATTCAATACATCGTCCTCAAGCCGACTAGTCTCCAAGGGGATATTGCTACCTCGGGCACCGTATTGTCCGTCTCCTGTGACTCTATTGCTGCCTCGGGCACCTTATGGTCGTTCTCCTGTGAGTCTAGATTTTCGAATTCGACGCAAAATTGATAGTTAATTGAAACGTTCAGGGCCTCCTAATGACGATGGAACACTCAAATTGCGTCGATATTCAATACATCGTCCTCCAGCCGACTTGCCTCCAAGCGTCTATTGCTGCCTCAGGCACCTTATGGTCGTTCTCCTGTAAGTCTAGATTGTCGAATCCGACGCTAAACTGATAGTTAATTGAAACGTTCAGGGCCTCGTAATGACGATGGAACACTTAAATTGCGTCGAAATTCAATACATCGTCCTCCAGCCGACTTGTCTACAAGGCGATATTGCTGCCTCGGGCACTATATGGACCTTCCCTGTGAGTCTAGATTTTAGAATCAGACGCGAAACTGATAGTTAATTGTAACGTTCAGGGGCTCCTAATGACGATGGAACACTGCTGCCTCGGGCACCTTATGATCGTTCTCCTGTAAGTCTAGATTTTCGAATCCGACGCAAAACTGATAGTTAATTGTAACGTTCAGGGCCTCCTAATGACGATGGAACACTCAAATTGCGTCGAGATTCAATACAACGTCCTCCAGTCTACTTGTCTCCAAGTGGATATTGCTGCCTCGGGCACGTTATGGTCCGTCTCCTGTGAGTCTAGATTTTCAAATCCGACGCGAAACTGACTGTTAATTGTAACGCTCAGGGCCTCTTAATGACGATGGAACACTCAAATTGCGTCGAGATTCAATACATCGTACTCTAACCGACTTGTCTCCAAGGGTCTATTGCTGCCTCGGGCACCTTATGGTCGTTCTCCTGTAAGTCTAGATTGTCGAATCCGACGCAAAACTAATAGTTAATTGTAACGTCAGGGCCTCCTAATGACGATGGAACACTCTAAATGCGTTGAGATTCAATACATCGTCCTCCAGCCTACTTGTCTCCAAGGGGATATTGCTTCCTCGAGCACCTTATGGTCCTTCCCCTGTGAGTCTAGATTTTCGAATCCGACGTGAAACTGATAATTAATTGTAACGTTCAGGGCCTCCTAATGACGTCGGAATACTCACATTGCGTCGAAATTCAGTAGATCGTCCTTCAGCCGACTTGTCTCCAAGGGTCTATTGCTGCCTCGGGCACCTTATGGTCGTTCTGCTGTGAGTGTAGTTTTTCGAATGCGACGCAAAACTGATAGTTAATTTTAACGTTCAGGGCCTCCTATTGACGATGGAACACTCAAATTGCGTCGAGGTTCTTTGAATCGACCTTTAGCCGACCTGTCTCCAAGGGCCTGTTGCTGCCTCGGGCACCTTATGGTCGTTCTCCTGTGAGTCTAGATTTTCGAATCCGACTCAAAACTGATAGTTAATTGTAACGTTCAGGGCCTCCTAATTACGATGGAGCACTCAAATTGCGTCGAGAATCAATACATCGACCTCCAGCCGATTTGTATCCAAGGGGCTATTGCTGCCTCGGGCACCATATGGTCCGTCTCCTGTGCGTCTAGATTTTCCAATCCGACGCGAAACTGATAGACAATTGTAAGGATCCGGGCCTCCTAATGACGATGGAACACTCATATTGCGTCTAGATTCAGTACATCGTCCTTCAGCCGACTTGTCTCCAAGGGTCTATTGCTGTCTCGGACACCTTATGGTCGTTCCCCTGTGAGTCTAGATTTTCGTATCCGACGCAAAACTGATAGTTAATTGTAACGTTCAGGGCCTACAATTGACGATGGAACAATCGAATTGCGTCGAGATTCGTTACATCGACCTTCAGCCGACCTGTCTCCAAGGGTCTATTGCTGCCTCGGGCACCTTATGGTCGTTCTCCTGTGAGTCTAGATTTTCGAATCCGACGCAAAACTGATAGTTAATTGTAACAATCAGAGCCTCCTAATGACGATGGAACTCTCAAATTGCGACGACATTCAATACATCGTCCTCCAGCCGACTAGTCTCCAAGGGGATATTGCTGCCTCGGGCACCGTATTGTCCGCCTCCTGTGACTCTATTGCTGAATCGGGCACCTTATGGTCGTTCTCCTGTGAGTCTAGATTTTCGAATCCGACGCCAAACTGATAGTTTTTTTGTAGTAATCAGAGCCTCCTAATGACGATGGAACTCTCAAATTGCGTCGACATTCAATACATCGTCCTCCAGCCGACTAGTCTCCCAGGGGATATTGCTGCCTCGGGCACCGTATTGCCCATCTCCTGTGACTCTAGATTTTTGAATCCGACGCAAAACTGATAGTTAATTGTAACGTTCAGGGCTTCCTAAAGTCGATGGAACACTCAAATTGCGTCGATAATCAATACATCGTCCTCCAGCTGACTTGCCTCCAAGGGTCTATTGCTGCCTCGGGCACCTTATGGTCGTTCTCCTGTAAGACTAGATTGTCGAATCCGACGCAAAAGTGATAGTTAATTGTAACTTCAGGGCCTCCTAATGACGATGGAACACTCAAATTGCGTCGAGATTCAATACATCGTCCTCCAGCCTTCTTGTCTCCAAGGGGATATTACTGCCTCGGCCACCTTATGGTCCGTCTCCTGTGCGTCTAGATTTTCCAATCCGACGCGAAACTGATAGACAATTGTAACGATCCGGGCCTCCTAATGACGATGGAACACTCAAATTGCGTCGAGATTCAGTACATTGTCCTCCAGCCGATTTGTCTCCAATGGGGTATTGCTGCCTCGGGAACCATATGGTCCGTCTCTTGTACGTCTAGATTTTCGAATCCGACGCGAAAATGATAGATAATTGTATCCTTCTGGGCCTCCTAATGACGATGGAGCACTCATATTGCGTCGAGATTCAGTACATCGTCATTCAGCCGACTTGTCTCCAAGGGTCTAATGCTGCCTCGGGCACCTTATGGTCGTTCTCCTGTGAGTCTATTTTTTCGAATCCGACGCATAACTGATAGTTAATTGTAACAGTCAGGGCCTCCTAATGACGATGGAACTCTCAAATTGCGTCGAGATTCAATACATCGTCCTCCAGCCGACCTGTCTCCAAGGGGGTAATGCTGCCGCTGGCACCTTAGGGTCCGTCTCCTGTGAGTCTAGATTTTCAAATCCGACGCGAAACTGATAGTTAATTGTAACGTTCAGGGCCTCCTAATGACGATGGAACACTCTAATTGCGTCGAGATTCAATACATCGTCCTCCAGCCGACTAGTCTCCAAGGGCATATTGCTGCCTCGGGCTCCGTATGGTCCGACTCCTGCGAGTGTAGATTTTTGAATCCGGCGCAAAACTGATAGTTAATTGTAAAGTTCAGGGTCTCCTAATGCCGATGGAACACTCAAATTGTGTCGAGATTCAATACATCGTCCTCCAGCCGAATTGTATCCAAGGGGGTATTGCTGCCTCGGGCACCAAATGGTCGGTCTCCTGTGAGTCGAGATTTTCGAATCCGACGCGAAACTGATAGTTAATTGTGACGTTCAGGGCCTCCTAATGACGATGGAACACTCAAATTGCGTCGATATTCAATACATCGTCCTCCGGCCGAGTTGTCTCCAAGGGTCTATTGCTGCCTCAGGCACCTTATGGTCGTTCTCCTGTAAGTCTAGATTGTCGAATCCGAAGCCAAACTGATAGTTAATTGTAACGTCAGGACCTCCTAATGACGATGGAACACTCAAATTGCGTCGAGATTCAATGCAACGTCCTCCAGCCTACTTGTCTCCAAGGTGATATTGCTGCCTCGGCCACCTTATGGTCCGTCTCCTGTGAGTCTAGATTTTCGAATCCGACGCGAAACTGGCAGTTAATTGTAACGTTCAGGGCCTCCTAATGACGATGGAACACTCAAATTGCGTCGAGATTCAATACATCGTACTTCAGCCGACTTGTCTCCAAGGGTCTGTTGCTGCCTCAGGCACCTTATGGTCGTTCTCCTGTGAGTCTAGATTTTCGAATCCGACGCAAATCTGATAGTTAATTGCAACAATCAGGGACTCCTAATGACGATGGAACTCTCAAATTGCGTCGAGATTCAATACAGTGTCTTCCAGCCATCTTGTCTCCAAATGGATAATGCTGCCTCGGGCATCATAGGGTCTGTCTCATGTGAGTCTGGATTTTCGAATCCGACGCGAAACTGATAGTTAATTGTAACGTTCAGGGCCTCCTAATAACGAAGGAAACACTTATATTGCGTCGAGATTCAATACATCGTCCTTCAGCCGACTTGTCTACAAGGGTCTATTGCTGCCTCGGGCACCTTATGGTCCTTCTCCTGTGAGTCGATATTTTCGAATCCGACGCAAAACTGATAATTAATTGAAACGTTAAGGGCCTCCTAATGACGATGGAAGGCACAAATGGCCTCGATATTCAATACATCGTCCTCCAACCTACTTGCCTCCAAGGGGCTATTGCTGCCTCGGGCACCTTATCGTCGTTCTCCTGTAAGACTAGATTGTCGAATCCGACGCAAAACTGATAGTTAATTGAGACGTTCAGGGCCTCCTAATGACGATGGAACACTCAAATTGCGTCGAGATTCAATACATCGGCCACCAGCAGACTTGTCTCCAAGGGTCTATTGCTGCCTCCGGCACCTTATGATCGTTCTCCTGTGAGTCTAGATTTTCGAATCCGACGGATAACTGATAGTTAATTGTAACGTATAGCGCCTCCTAATGACGATGGAACACTCAAATTGTGTCGAGATTCAATACATCGTCCTCCAGCCGACTAGTCTCCAAAGGTATATTGCTGCCTCGGGCACCATAAGGTCCGTCTCCTGTGCGTCTAGATTTTCGAATCCGACACGAAACTGATAGATAATTGTAACGATCCGGCCCTCCTAATGTCGATGGAACACTCATATTGCGTCGAGTTTCAGTACAATGTCCTTCAGCGGACTTGTCTCCAAGGGTCTATCGCTGCCTCGGGCACCTTATGATCGTTCTCCCGTGAGTCCAGATTTTCGAATCCGACGCAAAACTGATAGTTAATTGTAACGTTCAGGGCCTCCTAATGACGATGGAACACTCAAATTGCGTCGGCATTCGTTACATCGACCTTCAGTCGACCTGTCTCCAAGGGTCTATTGCTGCCTCGGGCACCTTATGGTAGTTCTCCTGTGAGTCTAGATTTTCGAATCCGACGCAAAACTGATAGTTAATTGTAACAATCAGGGCCTCCTAATGACGATGGAACTCTCAAATTGCGTCGAGATTGTATTGAATCTCCTCCAGCCGACTTGTCTACAACGGGATATTGCTGCCTCGGGCACTATATTGTCCTTCCCTGTGAGTCTAGATTTTCGAATCAGACGAGAAACTGATAGTTAATTGTAACGTTCAGGGCCTCGTAATGACGATGGAACACTCAAATTGCGTCGAGATTCAATACATCACATTCAGCCGACTTGGCTACAAGTAAATATTGCTGCCTCGGGAACCATATGGTCCGTCTCCTGTGAGTCTTAATTTTCGAATCCTACGCGAAACTGATTGTTAATTGTAACGTTCAGGGCCTCCTAATGACGATGGAACACTCGAATTGCGTCGAGATTCAATACATCGTCCTCCAGCCGACTTGTCTCCAAGGGTCTATTGGTGCCTCGGGCACTTTATGGTCGTTCTCCTGTAAGTCTAGATTGTCGAATCCGACGCAAAACTGATAGATACTTGTAACGTTCAGGGCCTCCTAATGAAGATCGAACACTAAAATTGCGTCGAGATTCAATACATCGGCCACCTGCCGACTTGTTTCATAGGGTTTATTGCTGCCTGTGGCAACTTCTCCTGTGAGTCTAGATTTTCGAATCCGACGCAAAACTGATAGTAAATTGTAACGTGCAGGGCATCCTAATGACGATGGAACACTCAAATTGCGTCGAGATTCAATACATCGTCCTCCAGCCGACTTCTCTCCATGGGGATATTGCTGCCTCGGGCACCTTATGGTCCTTCTCCTGTGAGTCTATATTTTCAAATCCGACGCAAGACTGATAATTAATTGTAACTTTCAGGGCCCACTAATGACGATGGAACACTCAAATTGCATCGATATTGAATACATCGTCCTCCAGCCGACTTATCTCCAAGGGTCTATTGCTGCCTCGGGCACCATATGGTCGTTCTCCTGTAAGTCTAGATTGTCGAATCCGACGCAAAACTGATAGTTAATTGTAACGTCAGGGCCTCCTAATGACGACGGAACACTCAAATTGCGTCGACATTCGTTACATCGACCTTCAGCCGACCTGTCTCCACGGGTCTATTGCTGCCTCGGGCACCTTATGGTCGTTCTCCTGTGAGTCTAGATTTTCGAATCCGACGAAAAACTCATAGTTAATTGTAACAATCAGGGCCTCCTAATGACGATGGAACACTCAAATTGTGTCGAGATTCAATACATCGTCCTCCGGCCCACTTGTCTCCAAGGGGATAATGCTGCCTCGTGCATCATAGGGTCCGTCTCCTATGAGACTAGACTTTCGAATCCGACGCGAAACTGATTGTTAATTGTAACGTTCAGGGCCTCCTAATGACGATGGAACACTCAAATTGCGTCGAGATTCAATACAGCGTCCTCCAGCCGGCTTGTCTACAACGGGATATTGCTGCCTCGGGCACTATATTGTCCTTCCCTGTGAGTGTAGATTTTTGAATCAGACGCGAAACTGATAGTTAATTGTAACGTTCAGGGCCTCCTAATAACGATGGAACACTCAAATTGTGTCGAGATTCAATACATCTTCCTTCAGCCGACTTGTCTCCAAGGGTCTTTTGCTGCCTCGGGCACCTTATGGTCGTTCTCCTGTGAGTCTAGATTTTCGAATCCTACGCAGAACTGAAGGTTAATTGTAACGTTCAGGGCCTCCTAATGACGATGGAACACGCAAATTGCGTCGAGATTCAATAGATCGTCCTCCAGCCGACTTGTCTCCAAGGGGATATTGCTGCCTCGGGCACCATATGGTCCGTCTCCTGTGAGTCTAGATTTTCGAATCCGACGCGAAACTGATAGTTAATTGCAACGTTCAGGGATTCCTATTGACGATGGAACACTCAAATTGCGTCGAGATTCAATACATCGGCCACCAGCCAACTTGTTTAGTAGGGTCTATTGCTGACTGTGGCACCTTCTCCTGTGAGTCTAGATTTTCGAATCCGACGCAAAACTGACAGTTAATTGTTACGTTCAGGGCCTCCTAATGACAATGGAACACTCAAATTGCGTCGAGATTCAATACATCGTCCTCCAGCCTACTTGTCTCCAAGGGTTCATTGCTGCCTCGGCACCTTATCGTAGTTCTCCTGTAAGACTAGATTGTCGAATCCGACGCAAAACTGATAGTTAATTGTAACATTTAGGGCCTCCTATTGACGATGGAACACTCAAATTGCGTCGAGACTCAATACATCGGCCACCAGCAGACTTGTCTCCAAGGGTCTATTGCTGCCTCGGGCACCTTATGGTCGTTCTCCTGTGAGTCTAGATTATCGAATCCGACGCAAAACTGATAGTTAATTGTAACGATCAGGGCCTCCTAATGACGATGGAACACTCCATTCGCGTCGCGATGCAATGCATCGTCCTCCAGCCGACTTGTCTCCAAAGGGATATTGCTGCCTCGGACACCATATGGTCCGTCTCCTGTGAGTCTAGATTTTCGAATCCGACGCGTATCTGATAGTTAATTGTAACGTTCAGGGCCTCCTAATGACGATGGAACACTCAAATTGCGTCGAGATTCAATACATCGTCCTTCAGCCCACTTGTCTCCAAGGGTCTATTGCTGCCTCGGCCACCATATGGTCCTTCTCCTGTGAGTCTAGATTTTCGAATCCGACGCAAAACTGATAATTAATTGTAACGTTCAGGGCCTCCTAATGACGATGCAACGCTCAAATTCCGTCGATATTCAATACATCGTCCTCCAGCCTACTTGTCTCCAAGGGTTTATTGCTGCCTCCGGCACCTTGTCGTAGTTCTCCTGTAAGACTAGATTGTCGAATCTGATGCAAAACTGATAGTTAATTGTAACGTTTAGGGCCTCCTAATGACGATGGAACACTCAAATTGCGTCGATATTCAATACATCGGCCACCAGCAGACTTGTCTCCAAGGGTCTACTGCTGCCTCGGGCACCTTATAGTCGTTCTCCCGTGAGTCTAGATTTTCGAATCAGACTGATAACTGATAGTTAATTGTAACATTTAGCGCCTCCTAATGGCGATAAACACTCAAATTTTGTCGAGATTCAATACATCGTCCTCCAGCCGACTTGTTTCATAGGGTCTATTGCTGCCTGTGGCACCTTCTCCTGTGAGTCTAGTTTTTCGAATCCTACGCAGAACTGATGGTTAATTGTAACGTTCAGGGCCTCCTAATGACGATGGAACACTCAAATTGCGGTCGAGATTCAATACATCGTCCTCCAGCCGACTTGTCTCCAAGGGTCTATTGCTGCCTCGGGCACCTTATGGTAGTTCTCCTGTGAGTCTAGATTTTCGAATCCGACGCAAAACTGATAGTTAATTGTAACAATCAGGGCCTCCTAATGACGATGGAACTCTCAAATTGCGTCGAGATTGTATTGAATCTCCTCCAGCCGACTTGTCTACAACGGGATATTGCTGCCTCGGGCACTATATTGTCCTTCCCTGTGAGTCTAGATTTTCGAATCAGACGAGAAACTGATAGTTAATTGTAACGTTCAGGGCCTCGTAATGACGATGGAACACTCAAATTGCGTCGAGATTCAATACATCACATTCAGCCGACTTGGCTACAAGTAAATATTGCTGCCTCGGGAACCATATGGTCCGTCTCCTGTGAGTCTTAATTTTCGAATCCTACGCGAAACTGATTGTTAATTGTAACGTTCAGGGCCTCCTAATGACGATGGAACACTCGAATTGCGTCGAGATTCAATACATCGTCCTCCAGCCGACTTGTCTCCAAGGGTCTATTGGTGCCTCGGGCACTTTATGGTCGTTCTCCTGTAAGTCTAGATTGTCGAATCCGACGCAAAACTGATAGATACTTGTAACGTTCAGGGCCTCCTAATGAAGATCGAACACTAAAATTGCGTCGAGATTCAATACATCGGCCACCTGCCGACTTGTTTCATAGGGTTTATTGCTGCCTGTGGCAACTTCTCCTGTGAGTCTAGATTTTCGAATCCGACGCAAAACTGATAGTAAATTGTAACGTGCAGGGCATCCTAATGACGATGGAACACTCAAATTGCGTCGAGATTCAATACATCGTCCTCCAGCCGACTTGTCTCCATGGGGATATTGCTGCCTCGGGCACCTTATGGTCCTTCTCCTGTGAGTCTATATTTTCAAATCCGACGCAAGACTGATAATTAATTGTAACTTTCAGGGCCCACTAATGACGATGGAACACTCAAATTGCATCGATATTGAATACATCGTCCTCCAGCCGACTTATCTCCAAGGGTCTATTGCTGCCTCGGGCACCATATGGTCGTTCTCCTGTAAGTCTAGATTGTCGAATCCGACGCAAAACTGATAGTTAATTGTAACGTCAGGGCCTCCTAATGACGACGGAACACTCAAATTGCGTCGACATTCGTTACATCGACCTTCAGCCGACCTGTCTCCACGGGTCTATTGCTGCCTCGGGCACCTTATGGTCGTTCTCCTGTGAGTCTAGATTTTCGAATCCGACGAAAAACTCATAGTTAATTGTAACAATCAGGGCCTCCTAATGACGATGGAACACTCAAATTGTGTCGAGATTCAATACATCGTCCTCCGGCCCACTTGTCTCCAAGGGGATAATGCTGCCTCGTGCATCATAGGGTCCGTCTCCTATGAGACTAGACTTTCGAATCCGACGCGAAACTGATTGTTAATTGTAACGTTCAGGGCCTCCTAATGACGATGGAACACTCAAATTGCGTCGAGATTCAATACAGCGTCCTCCAGCCGGCTTGTCTACAACGGGATATTGCTGCCTCGGGCACTATATTGTCCTTCCCTGTGAGTGTAGATTTTTGAATCAGACGCGAAACTGATAGTTAATTGTAACGTTCAGGGCCTCCTAATAACGATGGAACACTCAAATTGTGTCGAGATTCAATACATCTTCCTTCAGCCGACTTGTCTCCAAGGGTCTTTTGCTGCCTCGGGCACCTTATGGTCGTTCTCCTGTGAGTCTAGATTTTCGAATCCTACGCAGAACTGAAGGTTAATTGTAACGTTCAGGGCCTCCTAATGACGATGGAACACGCAAATTGCGTCGAGATTCAATAGATCGTCCTCCAGCCGACTTGTCTCCAAGGGGATATTGCTGCCTCGGGCACCATATGGTCCGTCTCCTGTGAGTCTAGATTTTCGAATCCGACGCGAAACTGATAGTTAATTGCAACGTTCAGGGATTCCTATTGACGATGGAACACTCAAATTGCGTCGAGATTCAATACATCGGCCACCAGCCAACTTGTTTAGTAGGGTCTATTGCTGACTGTGGCACCTTCTCCTGTGAGTCTAGATTTTCGAATCCGACGCAAAACTGACAGTTAATTGTTACGTTCAGGGCCTCCTAATGACAATGGAACACTCAAATTGCGTCGAGATTCAATACATCGTCCTCCAGCCTACTTGTCTCCAAGGGTTCATTGCTGCCTCGGCACCTTATCGTAGTTCTCCTGTAAGACTAGATTGTCGAATCCGACGCAAAACTGATAGTTAATTGTAACATTTAGGGCCTCCTATTGACGATGGAACACTCAAATTGCGTCGAGACTCAATACATCGGCCACCAGCAGACTTGTCTCCAAGGGTCTATTGCTGCCTCGGGCACCTTATGGTCGTTCTCCTGTGAGTCTAGATTATCGAATCCGACGCAAAACTGATAGTTAATTGTAACGATCAGGGCCTCCTAATGACGATGGAACACTCCATTCGCGTCGCGATGCAATGCATCGTCCTCCAGCCGACTTGTCTCCAAAGGGATATTGCTGCCTCGGACACCATATGGTCCGTCTCCTGTGAGTCTAGATTTTCGAATCCGACGCGTATCTGATAGTTAATTGTAACGTTCAGGGCCTCCTAATGACGATGGAACACTCAAATTGCGTCGAGATTCAATACATCGTCCTTCAGCCCACTTGTCTCCAAGGGTCTATTGCTGCCTCGGCCACCATATGGTCCTTCTCCTGTGAGTCTAGATTTTCGAATCCGACGCAAAACTGATAATTAATTGTAACGTTCAGGGCCTCCTAATGACGATGCAACGCTCAAATTCCGTCGATATTCAATACATCGTCCTCCAGCCTACTTGTCTCCAAGGGTTTATTGCTGCCTCCGGCACCTTGTCGTAGTTCTCCTGTAAGACTAGATTGTCGAATCTGATGCAAAACTGATAGTTAATTGTAACGTTTAGGGCCTCCTAATGACGATGGAACACTCAAATTGCGTCGATATTCAATACATCGGCCACCAGCAGACTTGTCTCCAAGGGTCTACTGCTGCCTCGGGCACCTTATAGTCGTTCTCCCGTGAGTCTAGATTTTCGAATCAGACTGATAACTGATAGTTAATTGTAACATTTAGCGCCTCCTAATGGCGATAAACACTCAAATTTTGTCGAGATTCAATACATCGTCCTCCAGCCGACTTGTTTCATAGGGTCTATTGCTGCCTGTGGCACCTTCTCCTGTGAGTCTAGTTTTTCGAATCCTACGCAGAACTGATGGTTAATTGTAACGTTCAGGGCCTCCTAATGACGATGGAACACTCAAATTGCGGTCGAGATTCAATACATCGTCCTCCAGCCGACTTGTCTCCAAGGGGATATTGCTGCCTCGGGCACCTTATGGTCCGTCTCCTGTGAGTCTAGATTTTCAAATCCGACGCGAAACTGATAGTTAATTGAAACATTCAGGGCCTCCTAATGACGATGGAACACTCGAATTGCGTCGAGATTCAATACATCGTCCTCCAGCCGACTTGTCTCCGAGGGTCTATTGGTGGCTCGGGCACTTTATGGTCGTTCTCCTGCGAGTCTAGATTTTCGAATCCGACGCGAAACTGATAGTTAATTGTAACGTTCAGGGCCTCCTATTGACGATGGAACACTCAAATTGCGTCGAGATTCAATACATCGGCCACCAGCCGACTTGTTTCATAGGGTCTATTGCTGACTGTGGCACCTTCTCCTGTGAGTCTAGAATTTCGAATCCGACGCAAAACTGATAGCTAATTGTAACGATCAAGGCCTCCTAATGACGATGGAACACTTAAATTGCGTCGAGATTCAATACATCGTCCTTCAGCCCACTTGTCTCCAATGGTCCATTGCTGCCTTGGGCACCATATAATCCTTCTCCTGTGAGTCTAGATTTACGGATCCGACGCAAAACTGATAATTAATTGTAACGTTCAGGGACTCCTAATGAAGATGCAAAGCTCAAATTGCGTCGATATTCAATACATCGTCCTCCAGCCTACTTGTCTCCAAGGGTTTATTGTTGCCTCCGTCACCTTATCGTAGTTCTCCTGTAAGACTAGATTGTCGAATCCGACGCAAAACTGATAGTTAATTGTAACGTTTAGGGCCTCCTAATGACGATGGAACACTAAAATTGCGTCAAGATTCAATACATCTGCCACCAGCAGACGTGTCTCCAAGGGTCTATTGCTGCCTCGGGCACCTTATGGTCGTTCTCCTGTGAGTCTAGATTTTCGAATCAGACGGATAACTGATAGTTAATTGTAACTTTTAGCGCCTCCTAATGGCGATAAACACTCAAATTGTGTCGAGATTCAATACATCGTCCTCCAGCCGACTTGTCTACAACGGGATTTTGCTGCCTCGGGCACTATATTGTCCTTCTCTGTGAGTCTAGATTTTCGAATGAGACGCGAAACTGATAGTTACTTGTAACGTTCAGGGCCTCCTAATGACGATGGAACACTCAAATTGCGTCGAGATTCAATTCATCGTCATTCAGCCGACTAGTCTCCAAGGGTCTATTGCTGCCTCGGGCACCTTATGGTCGTTCTCCTGTGAGTCTAGATTTTCAAATCCGACGCAAATCAGACAGTTAATTGTAACGTTCAGGGCCCCCGAGTGACTTTGGAACACTCATATTGCGTTGACATTCAATACATCATCCTCCAGTAGACTTGTCTCCAAGTGTTCTTGCTGCCTCACGCACCTTATGGTCGTTCTCCTGTGAGTCTAGATTTTCGAATCCGACGGATAACTGATAGTTAATTGTAACTTTTAGCGCCTCCTAATGGCGATAAACACTCTAATTGTGTCGAGATTCAACACATCGTCCTCCAGCCGACTTGTCTACAGCGGGATATTGCTGCCTCGGGCACTTTATTGTCCTTCTCTGTGAGTCTAGACTTTCGAATCAGACGCGAAACTGATAGTTAATTGTAACGTTCAGTGCCTCCTAATGACGATGGAACACTCAAATTGCGTCGAGATTCAATACATCGTCATTCAGCCGACTTGCCTCCAAGGGTCCATTGCTGCCTCGGGCACCTTATGGTCGTTCTCCTGTGAGTCTAGATTATCGAATCCGACGCAAAACTGATAGTAAATTGTAACGTGCAGGGCATCCTAACGACAATGGAACACTCAAATTGCGTCGAGATTCAATACAACGTCCACCAGCCGACTAGTCTCCATGGGGATATTGCTGCCTCGGGCACCTTATGGTCGTTATCCTGTGAGTTTAGATTTTCGAATGCGACGCATATCTGATAGTTAATTGTAACGTTCAGGGCCTCCTAATGACGATGGAAGACTCAAATTGCGTCGAGATTCAATACATCGGCCACCAACCGACGTGTCTCCAAGGGGATATTGCTGAATCGGGCACCTAATGTTCCGTCTCCTGTGAGTCTAGATTTTCGAATCCGACGCGAAACTGATAGTTAATTGTAACGATCAGGGCCTGCTAATGACGATGGAACATTCAAATTGCGTCGAGATTCAATACATCGTCCTCCAGCCGACTAGTATCCAAGGGTATATTGCTGCCTCGGGTTCCATATGGTCCGTCTCCTGTGCGTCTAGATTTTCGAATCCGACGCGAAACTGATAGATAATTGTAACGTTCAGGGCCTCGTAATGACGATGGATCACTCAAATTGCGTCGAGATTCAATACATCGTCATTCAGCCTACTTGTCTCCAAGGGTCTTTCGCTGCCTCGGGCACCTTATGGTCGTTCTCCTGTGAGTCTAGATTTTCGAATCCTACGCAAAACTGATGGTTAATTGTAACGTTTAGGGCCTCCTAATGACGATGGAACGCTCAAATTGCGTCGAGATGCAATACATCGTCCTCCAGCCGACTAGTCCACAAGTGGATATTGCTACCTCGGGAACCATAAGTTCCATCTCCTGTGAGTCTAGAATTTCGGATCCGACGCGAGACTGATAGTTAATTGTAATGTTCAGGGCCTCCTAATGACGATGGAACATTCAAATTGCGTCCACATTCAATACATCGCCCTTCAGCCGACTTGTCTCCAAGGGTCTATTGCTGCCTCGGGCACCTTATGGTCGTTCTCCTTTGAGTCTAGATTTTCGAATCCGACGCAAAACTGATAGTTAATTGTAACGTTCAGGGCCTCCTAATGACGATGGAACACTCAAATTACGTCGAGATTCAATACATCGTCCTCCAGCCGACTTGTCTCTATGGGGATATTGCTGCCTCGGGCACCTTATGGTCGTTCTCCTGTGAGTTTAGATTTTCGAATCCGACGCATAACTGATAGTTAATTGTAACGTTCTGGGCCTCCTAACGACGATGGAACACTCAAATTGCGTCGATATTCAATACATCGGTCACCAGCAGACTTGTCTCCAAGGGTCTACTGCTGCCTCGGGCACCTTATGGTCGTTCTCCTGTGAGTCTAGATTTTCGAATCAGACTGATAACTGATAGTTAATTGTAACATTTAGCGCCTCCTAATGGCGATAAACACTCAAATTTTGTCGAGATTCAATACATCGTCCTCCAGCCGACTTGTTTCATAGGGTCTATTGCTGCCTGTGGCACCTTCACCTGTGAGTCTAGTTTTTCGAATCCTACGCAGAACTGATGGTTAATTGTAACGTTCAGGGCCTCCTAATGACGATGGAACACTCAAATTGCGTCGAGATTCAATACATCGTCCTCCAGCCGACTTGTCTCCAAGGGGATATTGCTGCCTCGGGCACCATATGGTCCGTCTCCTGTGAGTCTAGATTTTCAAATCCGACGCGAAACTGATAGTTAATTGAAACATTCAGGGCCTCCTAATGACGATGGAACACTCGAATTGCGTCGAGATTCAATACATCGTCCTCCAGCCGACTTGTCTCCAAGGGTCTATTGGTGCCTCGGGCACTTTATGGTCGTTCTCCTGCGAGTCTAGATTTTCGAATCCGACGCGAAACTGATAGTTAATTGTAACGTTCAGGGCCTCCTATTGACGATGGAACACTCAAATTGCGTCGAGATTCAATACATCGGCCACCAGCCGACTTGTTTCATAGGGTCTATTGCTGACTGTGGCACCTTCTCCTGTGAGTCTAGAATTTCGAATCCGACGCAAAACTGATAGTTAATTGTAACGATCAGGGCCTCCTAATGACGATGGAACACTCGAATTGCGTCGAGATTCAATACATCGTCCTCCAGCCGACTTGTCTCCAAGGGTCTACTGGTGCCTCGGGCACTTTATGGTCGTTCTCCTGCGAGTCTAGATTTTCGAATCCGACGAGAAACTGATAGTTAATTGTAACGTTCAGGGCCTCCTGTTGACGATGGAACACTCAAATTGCGTCGAGATTCAATACATCGGCCACCAGCCGACCTGTTTCATAGGGTCTATTGCTGACTGTGGCACCTTCTCCTGTGAGTCTAGAATTTCGAATCCGACGCAAAACTGATAGGTAATTGTAACGATCAGGGCCTCCTAATGACGATGGAACACTTAAATTGCGTCGAGATTCAATACATCGTCATTCAGCCCACTTGTCTCCAATGGTCTATTGCTGCCTTGGGCACCATATAATCCTTATCCTGTGTGTCTAGATTTACGGATCCGACGCAAAACTGATAATTAATTGTAACGTTCAGGGACTCCTAATGACGATGCAAGGCTCAAATTGCGTCGATATTCAATACATCGTCCTCCAGCCTACTTGTCTCCAAGGGTTTATTGCTGCCTCCGTCACCTTATCGTAGTTCTCCTGTAAGACTAGATTGTCGAATCCGACGCAAAACTGATAGTTAATTGTAACGTTTAGGGCCTCCTAATGACGATGGAACACTAAAATTGCGTCAAGATTCAATACATCTGCCACCAGCAAACGTGTCTCCAAGGGTCTATTGCTGCCTCGGGCACCTTATGGTCGTTCTCCTGTGAGTCTAGATTTTCGAATCAGACGGATAACTGATAGTTAATTGTAACTTTTAGCGCCTGCTAATGGCGTTAAACACTCAAATTGAGTCGAGATTCAATACATCGTCCTCCAGCCGACTTGTCTACAACGGGATTTTGCTGCCTCGGGCACTATATTGTCCTTCTCTGTGAGTCTAGATTTTCGAATGAGACGCGAAACTGATAGTTACTTGTAACGTTCAGGGCCTCCTAATGACGATGGAACACTCAAATTGCGTCGAGATTCAATTCATCGTCATTCAGCCGACTTGTCTCCAAGGGTGTATTGCTGCCTCGGGCACCTTATGGTCGTTCTCCTGTGAGTCTAGATTTTCAAATCCGACGCAAATCAGATAGTTAATTGTAACGTTCAGGGCCCCCGAGTGACTTTGGAACACTCATATTGCGTCGACATTCAATACATCATCCTCCAGTAGACTTGTCTCCAAGTGTTCTTGCTGCCTCACGCACCTTATGGTCGTTCTCCTGTGAGTCTAGATTTTCGAATCCGACGGATAACTGATAGTTAATTGTAACTATTAGCGACTCCTAATGGCGATAAACACTCAAATTGTGTCGAGATTCAACACATCGTCCTCCAGCCGACTTGTCTACAACGGGATATTGCTGCCTCGGGCACTATATTGTCCTTCTCTGTGAGTCTAGACTTTCGAATCAGACGCGAAACTGATAGTTAATTGTAACGTTCAGGGCCTCCTAATGACGATGGAACACTCAAATTGCGTCGAGATTCAATACATCGTCATTCAGCCGACTTGCCTCCAAGGGTCCATTGCTGCCTCGGGCACCTTATGGTCGTTCTCCTATGAGTCTAGATTATCGAATCCGACGCAAAACTGATAGTAAATTGTAACGTGCAGGGCATCCTAACGACAATGGAACACTCAAATTGCGTCGAGATTCAATACAACGTCCTCCAGCCGACTAGTCTCCATGGGGATATTGCTGCCTCGGGCACCTTATGGTCGTTATCCTGTGAGTTTAGATTTTCGAATGCGACGCATATCTGATAGTTAATTGTAACGTTCAGGGCCTCCTAATGACGATGGAACACTCAAATAGCGTCGAGATTCAATACATCGTTCTCCAGCCGACTTGTCTCCAAGGGGATATTGCTGCCTCGGACACCATAAGTTCCGTCTCCTGTGAGTCTAGATTTTCGAATCCGACGCAAAACTGATAATTAATTGTAACGTTCAGGGCCTCCTAATGACGATGCAACGCTCAAATTGCTTCGATATTCAACACATCGTCCTCCAGCATACTTGTCTCCAAGGGTCTATTGTTGCCTCGGGCACCTTATGGTCGTTCTCCTGTGAGTCTAGATTTTCGAATTCTACGCTAAACTGATGGTTAATTGTAACGTTCAGGGTCTCCTAATGACGAACATTCAAATTGCGTCGAGATTCAATACATCATCCTCCAGCCTTCTTGTCTCAAAGTGTTTTGGCTGCCTCGGGCACCTTATGGTCGTTCTCCTGTGAGTCTAGATTATCGAATCCGACGATAAAGTGATAGTTAATTGTAACGTTCAGGGCCTCCTAATGACGATGGAAGACTCAAATTGCGTCGAGATTCAATACATCGGCCACCAACCGACGTGTCTCCAAGGGGATATTGCTGCATCGGGCACCTAATGTTCCGTCTCCTGTGAGTCTAGATTTTCGAATCCGACGCGAAACTGATAGTTAATTGTAACGATCAGGGCCTGCTAATGACGATGGAACATTCAAATTGCGTCGAGATTCAATACATCGTCCTCCAGCCGACTAGTATCCAAGGGTATATTGCTGCCTCGGGTACCATATGGTCCGTCTCCTGTGCGTCTAGATTTTCGAATCCGACGCGAAACTGATAGATAATTGTAACGTTCAGGGCCTCGTAATGACGATGGATCACTCAAATTGCGTCGAGATTCAATACATCGTCATTCAGCCTACTTGTCTCCAAGGGTCTTTCGCTGCCTCGGGCACCTTATGGTCGTTCTCCTGTGAGTCTAGATTTTCGAATCCTACGCAAAACTGATGGTTAATTGTAACGTTCAGGGCCTCCTAATGACGAAGGAACGCTCAAATTGCGTCGAGATGCAATACATCGTCCTCCAGCCGACTAGTCCACAAGTGGATATTGCTTCCTCGGGAACCATAAGTTCCATCTCCTGTGAGTCTAGAATTTCGGATCCGACGCGAGACTGATAGTTAATTGTAATGTTCAGGGCCTCCTAATGACGATGGAACATTCAAATTGCGTCCACATTCAATACATCGCCCTTCAGCCGACTTGTCTCCAAGGGTCTATTGCTGCCTCGGGCACCTTATGGTCGTTCTCCTTTGAGTCTAGATTTTCGAATCCGACGCAAAACTGATAGTTAATTGTAACGTTCATGGCTTCCTAATGACGATGGAACACTCAAATTACGTCGAGATTCAATACATCGTCCTACAGCCGACTTGTCTCTATGGGGATATTGCTGCCTCGGGCACCTTATGGTCGTTCTCCTGTGAGTTTAGATTTTCGAATCCGACGCATAACTGATAGTTAATTGTAACGTTCTGGGCCTCCTAACAACGATGGAACACTCAAATTGCGTCGATATTCAATACATCGGCCACCAGCAGACTTGTCTCCAAGGGTCTACTGCTGCCTCGGGCACCTTATGGTCGTTCTCCTGTGAGTCTAGATTTTCGAATCAGACTGATAACTGATAGTTAATTGTAACATTTAGCGCCTCCTAATGGCGATAAACACTCAAATTTTGTCGAGATTCAATACATCGTCCTCCAGCCGACTTGTTTCATAGGGTCTATTGCTGCCTGTGGCACCTTCTCCTGTGAGTCTAACTTTTCGAATCCTACGCAGAACTGATGGTTAATTGTAACGTTCAGGGCCTCCTAATGACGATGGAACACTCAAATTGCGTCGAGATTCAATACATCGTCCTCCAGCCGACTTGTCTCCAAGGGGATATTGCTGCCTCGGGCACCATATGGTCCGTCTCCTGTGAGTCTAGATTTTCAAATCCGACGCGAAACTGATAGTTAATTGAAACATTCAGGGCCTCCTAATGACGATGGAACACTCGAATTGCGTCGAGATTCAATACATCGTCCTCCAGCCGACTTGTCTCCAAGGGTCTATTGGTGCCTCGGGCACTTTATGGTCGTTCTCCTGCGAGTCTAGATTTTCGAATCCGACGCGAAACTGATAGTTAATTGTAACGTTCAGGGCCTCCTATTGACGATGGAACACTCAAATTGCGTCGAGATTCAATACATCGGCCACCAGCCGACTTGTTTCATAGGGTCTATTGCTGACTGTGGCACCTTCTCCTGTGAGTCTAGAATTTCGAATCCGACGCAAAACTGATAGTTAATTGTAACGATCAGGGCCTCCTAATGACGATGGAACACTCGAATTGCGTCGAGATTCAATACATCGTCCTCCAGCCGACTTGTCTCCAAGGGTCTATTGGTGCCTCGGGCACTTTATGGTCGTTCTCCTGCCATTCTAGATTTTCGGATCCGACGCGAAACTGATAGTTAATTGTAACGTTCAGGGCCTCCTATTGACGATGGAACACTCAAATTGCGTCGAGATTCAATACATCGGCCACCAGCCGACTTGTTTCATAGGGTCTATTGCTGACTGTGGCACCTTCTCCTGTGAGTCTAGAATTTCGAATCCGACGCAAAACTGATAGTTAATTGTAACGATCAGGGCCTCCTAATGACGATGGAACACTCAATTTGCGTCGAGATTCAATACATCGTCCTTCAGCCCACTTGTCTCCAATGGTCTATTGCTGCCTTGGGCACCATATAATCCTTCTCCTGTGAGTCTAGATTTACGGATCCGACGCAAAACTGATAATTAATTGTAACGTTCAGGGACTCCTAATGACGATGCAAGGCTCAAATTGCGTCGATATTCAATACATCGTCCTCCAGCCTACTTGTCTCCAAGGTTTTATTCCTGCCTCCGTCACCTTATCGTAGTTCTCCTGTGAGACTAGATTGTCGAATCCGACGCAAAACTGATAGTTAATTGTAACGTTTAGGGCTTCCTAATGACGATGGAACACTAAAATTGCGTCAAGATTCAATACATCTGCCACCAGCAGACGTGTCTCCAAGGGTCTATTGCTGCCTCGGGCACCTTATGGTCGTTCTCCTGTGAGTCTAGATTTTCGAATCAGACGGATAACTGATAAATAATTGTAACTTTTAGCGCCTCCTAATGGCGATAAACACTCAAATTGTGTCGAGATTCAATACATCGTCCTCCAGCCGACTTGTCTACAACGGGATTTTGCTGCCTCGGGCACTATATTGTCCTTCTCTGTGAGTCTAGATTTTCGAATGAGACGCGAAACTGATAGTTACTTGTAACGTTCAGGGCCTCCAAATGACGATGGAACACTCAAATTGCGTCGAGATTCAATTCATCGTCATTCAGCCGACTTGTCTCCAAGGGTCTATTGCTGCCTCGGGCACCTTATGGTCGTTCTCCTGTGAGTCTAGATTTTCAAATCCGACGCAAATCAGATAGTTAATTGTAACGTTCAGGGCCCCCGAGTGACTTTGGAACACTCATATTGCGTCGACATTCAATACATCATCCTCCAGTAGACTTGTCACCAAGTGTTCTTGCTGCCTCACGCACCTTATGGTCGTTCTCCTGTGAGTCTAGATTTTCGAATCCGACGGATAACTGATAGTTAATTGTAACTTTTAGCGCCTCCTAATGGCGATAAACACTCAAATTGTGTCGAGATTCAACACATCGTCCTCCAGCCGACTTGTCTACAATGGGATATTGCTGCCTCGTGCACTATATTGTCCTTCTCTGTGTAGACTTTCGAATCAGACGCGAAACTGGTAGTTAATTGTAACGTTCAGGGCCTCCTAATGACGATGGAACACTCAAATTGCGTCGAGATTCAATACATCGTCATTCAGCCGACTTGCCTCCAAGGGTCCATTGCTGCCTCGGGCACCTTATGGTCGTTCTCCTGTGAGTCTAGATTATCGAATCCGACGCAAAACTGATAGTAAATTGTAAAGTGCAGGGCATCCTAACGACAATGGAACACTCAAATTGCGTCGAGATTCAATACAACGTCCTCCAGCCGACTAGTCTCCATGGGGATATTGCTGCCTCGGGCACCTTATGGTCGTTATCCTGTGAGTTTAGATTTTCGAATGCGACGCATATCTGATAGTTAATTGTAACGTTCAGGGCCTCCTAATGACGATGGAACACTCAAATTGCGTCGAGATTCAGTACATCGTTCTCCAGCCGACTTGTCTCCAAGGGGATATTGCTGCCTCGGACACCGTAAGGTCCGTCTCCTGTGAGTCTAGATTTTCGAATCCGACGCAAAATTGATAATTAATTGTAACGTTCAGGGCCACCTAATGACGAGGGAACTCTCAAATTGCGTCGAGATTCAATAGAACGGCCACCAGCCGACTTGTTTCATAGGGTCTATTGCTGCCTGTGGCACCTTCTTCTGTGAGTCTAGATTTTCGAATCCGACGCAAAACTGATAGTTAATTGTTAAGTTCAGGGCCTCCTAATGACGATGGAACACTCAAATTGCGTCGAGATTCAATACATCGTCCTTCAGCCGACTTGTCTCCAAGGGTCTATTGCTGCCTCGGGCACCTTATTGTCGTTCTCCTTTGAGTCTAGATTTTCGAATCCGACGCAAAACTGCTAGTTATTTGTAACGTTCAGGGCCTCCTAATGACGATGGAACACTCAAATTGCGTCGAAATTCAATACGTCGTCCTTCAGCCGACTTGTCTCCAAGGGTCTATTGCTGCCTCGGGCACCTTATTGTCGTTCTCCTTTGAGTCTAGATTTTCGAATCCGACGCGAAACAGATTGTTAATTGTAACGTTCAGGGTCTCTTATAGAGGAACATTCAAATTTCGTCGAGATTCAATACATCATCCTCCAGCCGACTTGTCTCCAACTGTTCTTGCTGCCTCGGGCACCTAAGGTCGTTATCCTGTGAGTCTAGATTATCGAATCCGACGCAAAACTGATAGTTAATTGTAACGATCAGGGCCTCCTAATGACGATGGAGCACTCAATTTGCGTAGGGATTAAATACATCGTCCTCCAGCCGACTTGTCTCCAAGGGTATATTCCTGCCTCGGGCACCTTATGGTCGTTCTCCTATGAGTCCAGATTTTCAAATCCGACGCATAACTGATAGTGAATTGTAACGTTTAGCTCCTCCTAATGACGATGGAACATTCAAATTGTGTCGAGATTCAACACAACGTCCTCTAGCGACTTGTCTACAATGGGAAATTGCTGCCTCGGGCACTATATTGACCTTCCCTGTGAGTGTAGATATTTGAATCAGACGCGAAACTGATAGTTAATTATAACGTTCAGGGCCAACGAATGACGATGGAACACTCTAATTGCGTCGAGATTCAATACATCGTCCTCCAGATGACTTGTCTCCAAGGGCATATTGCTTCCACGGGCACCATATGGACCGTCTCCTGTGTGTTTAGATTTTCGAATTCGACGGGAAACTGATAATTAATTGTAACGTTCAGGGTCTCCTAATGGCGAACATTCAAATTGCGTCGAGATTCAATACAACATCTTCCAGCCGACTTGTCTCCAAGTGCTCTTGCTGCCTCGGGCACCTTATGGTCGTTCTCCTGTGAGTCTAGATTATCGAATCCGACGCAAAACTGATAGTTAATTGTAACGATCAGGGCCTCCTAACGACGATGGAACACTCAATTTGCGTCGAGATTCAATACATGGTACTCCAGACGACTTGTCACCAAGGGGATATTGCTGCCTCGGACTCCATACGGTCCGTCTCCTGTGAGTCTAGATTTTCGAATCCGACGCGAAACTGATAGTTAATTGTAGCGTCCAGGGCCTCCTAATGACGATGGAACACTCAAATTTCGTAGAGATTCAAAACATCGCTTTCTAGCCTACTTGTCTCCAAGGGTCTATTGCTGCCTCGGGCACCTTATTGTCGTTCTCCTTTGAGTCTAGATTTTCGAATCCGACGCGAAACTGATTGTTAATTGTAACGTTCAGGGTCTCTTATAGAGGAACATTCAAATTTCGTCGAGATTCAATACATCATCCTCCAGCCGACTTGTCTCCAAGTGTTGTTGCTGCCTCGGGCACCTAAGGTCGTTATCCTGTGAGTCTAGATTATCGAATCCGACGCAAAACTGATAGTTAATTGTAACGATCAGGGCCTCCTAATGACGATGGAGCACTCAATTTGCGTAGGGATTAAATACATCGTCCTCCAGCCGACTTGTCTCCAAGGGGATATTGCAGCCTCGGACTCCATATGGTCCGTCTCCTGTGAGTCTAGATTCTCGAATCCGACGCGTAACTGATTGTTAATTGTAACGTTCAGGGTCTCTTATAGAGGAACATTCAAATTGCGTCGAGATTCAAAACATCGTTTTCCAGCCTACTTGTCTCCAAGGGTCTATTGCTGCCTCGGGCACCTTATTGTCGTTCTCCTTTGAGTCTAGATTTTCGAATCCGACGCGAAACTAATTGTTAATTGTAACGTTCAGGGTCTCTTATAGAGGAACATTCAAATTGCGTCGAGATTCAAAACATCGTTTTCCAGCCTACTTGTCTCCAAGGGTCTATTGCTGCCTCGGGCACCTTATTGTCGTTCTCCTTTGAGTCTAGATTTTTGAATCCGACGCAAAACTGATAGCTAATTGTAACGTTCAGGGCCTCCTAATGACGATGGAACACTCAAATTGCGTCGAGATTCAATACATCGTCCTCCAGCCTACTTGTCTCCAAAGGGTTATTGCTGCCTCGGGCATCATAGGTTCCGTCTCCTCTGAGTCTAGATTTTCGAATCCGACGCGAAACTGATATTTAATTGTAACGTCCAGGGCCACCTATTGACGATGGAACATTGAAATTGCGTCGAGATTCAGTACATCGTCCTCCAGCCGACTTGTCTACAACGGGATATTGCTGCCTCGGGCACTATATTGCCCTTCCCTGTGAGTCTAGATTTTCGAATCAGACGCGAAACTGATAGTTAATTGTAACGTTCAGGGCCTCCTAATGACGATGGAACACTCAAATTGCGTCGAGATTCAATACATCGTCATTCAGCCGATTTGCCTCCAAGGATCCATTGCTGCCTCGGGCACCTTATGGTCGTTCTCCTGTGAGTCTAGATTTCCGAATCCTAAGCAAAACTGATGGTTAATTGTAACGTTGAGGGTCTCCTAATGACGAACATTCAAATTGCGTCGAGGTTCAATACATCATCCTCCAGAAGACTTGTCTCCAAGGGTATATTCCTGCCTCGGGCACCTTATGGTCGTTCTCCTATGAGCCCAGATTTTCAAATCCGACGTATAACTGATAGTGAATTGTAACGTTTAGCTATTCCTAATGACGATGGAACATTCTTATTGTGTCGAGATTCAATACAACGTCCTCTAGCGACTTGTCTACAAAGGGATTTTGCTGCCTCGGGCACTATATTGACCTTCCCTGTGAGTCTAGATTTTCGAATCAGACGCGAAACTGATAGTTAATTGTAACGTTCAGGGCCTCCTAATGACGATGGAACACTCAAATTGCGTCGAGATTCAATACATCGTCATTCAGCCGATTTGCCTCCAAGGATCCATTGCTGCCTCGGGCACCTTATGGTCGTTCTCCTGTGAGTCTAGATTTCCGAATCCTAAGCAAAACTGATGGTTAATTGTAACGTTGAGGGTCTCCTAATGACGAACATTCAAATTGCGTCGGGATTCAATACATCATCCTCCAGAAGACTTGTCTCCAAGGGTATATTCCTGCCTCGGGCACCTTATGGTCGTTCTCCTATGAGTCCAGATTTTCAAATCCGACGCATAACTGATAGTGAATTGTAACGTTTAGCTCCTCCTAATGACGATGGAACATTCAAATTGTGTCGAGATTCAATACAACGTCCTCTAGCGACTTGTCTACAATGGGATATTGCTGCCTCGGGCACTATATTGACCTTCCCTGTGAGTGTAGATATTTGAATCAGACGCGAAACTGATATATAATTGAAACATTCAGGGCCTCCTAATGACGATAGATCACTCGAATTGCGTCGAGATTCAATTCATCCTCCTCCAGCCGACTTGTCTCCATGGGTCTATTGGTGCCTCGAGCACTTTATGGTCGTTCTCCTGTGAGTCTAGAATTTCGAATCCGACGCGAAACTGATAGTTAATTGTAACGTTCAGGGCCAACGAATGACGATGGAACACTCTAATTGCGTCGAGATTCAATACTTCGTCCTCCAGATAACTTGTCTCCAAGGGCATATTGCTTCCACGGGCACCATATGGACCGTCTCCTGTGAGTTTAGATTTTCGAATTCGACGGGAAACTGATAATTAATTGTAACGTTCAGGGTCTCCTAATGACGAACATTCAAATTGCGTCGAGATTCAATACAACATCTTCCAGCCGACTTGTCTCCAAGTGCTCTTGCTGCCTCGGGCACCTTATGGTCGTTCTCCTGTGAGTCTAGATTATCGAATCCGACGCAAAACTGATAGTTAATTGTAACGATCAGGGCCTCCTAACGACGATGGAACACTCAATTTGCGTCGAGATTCAATACATGGTACTCCAGACGACTTGTCACCAAGGGGATATTGCTGCCTCGGACTCCATACGGTCCGTCTCCTGTGAGTCTAGATTTTCGATTCCGACGCGAAACTGACAGTTAATAGTAGCGTCCAGGGCCTCCTAATGACGATAGAACACTCAAATTTCGTCGAGATTCAAAACATCGTTTTCCAGCCTACTTGTCTCCAAGGGGATATTGCTGCCTCGGGCACCTTATGGTCCGTCTGCTGTGAGTCTATATTTTCGAATCCGACGCGAAACTGATAGTTAATTGTAACGTTCAGGGCCTCCTAATGACGATGGAACACTCAAATTGCGTCGAGATTCAATACATCGTCCACCAGCCGAGTTGTTTCATAGGGTCTATTGCTGCCTGTGGCACCTTCTCCTGTAAGTCTAGATTTTCGTATCCGACGCGGAACTGATAGTTAATTGTAACGTTCAGGGTCTCTTAGTGACGAACATTCAAATTGCGTCGAGATTCAATACATCATCCTCCAGCCGACTTGCCTCCAAGTGTTCTTGCTGCCTCGGGCACCTTATGTTTGTTCTCCTGTGAGTCTAGATTTTCAACTCCGACGCAAAACTGATAGTTAATTGTAACGATCCGGGCCTCCGAATGACGATGGAACACTCATATTGCGTCGAGATTCAGTACAACGTCCTTCAGCGGATTTGTCTCCAAGGGTTAATTGCTGCCTCGGGCACCTTATGGTCGTTCTCCTGTGAGTCTAGATAATCGAATCGGACGCAAAACTGATAGTTAATTGTAATGTTCAGAGCCTCCTAATGACGATGAATAATTCAAATTGCGTCGAGATTCAATACATCGTCCTCCAGCCGACTAGTCTCCAAGTGTATATTGCTGCCCCGGGCACCATATGGTCCGTCTCCTGTGCGTCTAGATTTTCGAATCCGACGCGAAACTGATAGTTAATTCTAACGTCCAGGGCCTCCTAATGGCGATGGAACATTCAAATTGCGTCGAGATTCAGTACATCGTCCTTCAGCCGACTTGACTCCAAGGGTCTATTGCTGCCTCGGGCACCTTATGGTCGTTCTCCTGTGAGTCTAGATTTTCGAATCCGACGCAAAACTGATAGTTAATTGTAACGTTCAGGGCCTCCTAATGACGATGGAACTTTCAAATTGCGTCGTGATTCAATACATCGTCCTCCAGCCGACTAGTCTGCAAGTGGATATTGCTGCCTCGGGAACCATATGGTCCGTCTCCTGTGAGTCAAGATTTTCGAATCCGACGCGAGACTGATAGTTAATTTTAACGTTCAGGGCCTCCTAATGACGATGGAACACTCAAATTGCGTCGAGGTTCAATACATCGTCCTCCAGCTGACTTGTCTCCAAGGGGATATTGCTGCCTCGGGCACTTATGGTTGTTCTTCTGTGAGTCTAGATTTTCGAATCCTACGCAAAACAGATGGTTAATTGTAACTTTCAGGGACTCCTAATGACGAACATTCAAATTGCGTCGAGATTCAATACATCATCCTCCAGCCGACTTGTCTCCAAGTGTTTTGGCTGCCTCGGGCACCTTATGGTCGTTCTCCTGTGAGTCTAGATTTTCGAATCCGACGCAAAACTGATAGTTAATTGTAACGTTCAGGGCCTCCTAATGAAGATGGAACATTCAAATTGCGTCGAGATTCAATACATCGTCCTCCAGCCGACTTGTCTCCATGGGGATATTGCTGCCTCGGGCACCTTATGGTCGTTCTCCTGTGAGCTTAGATTTTCGAATCCGACGCATAACTGATAGTTAATTGTAACGTTCTAGGACTCCTAATGACGATGGAACACTCAAATTGCGTCCACATTCAATACGACGGCCACCAGCCGACTTGTCTCCAAGGGTCTATTGCTGCCTCGAGCACCTGATGGTCGTTCTCCTGTGAGTCTAGATTTTCGAATCCGACGCTTAACTGATAGTTAATTGTAACGTTTAGCGCCTCCTAATGACGATGGAACACTCAAATTGAGTCGAGATTCAATACATCGTCCTCCAGCCGACTTGTCTACAACGGGATATTGCTGCCTCGGGCACTATATTGTCCTTCCCTGTGAGTGTAGATTTTTGAATCAGACTCGAAACTGGTAGTTAATTGTAACGTTCAGGGCCTCCTAATGACGATGGAACACTCAAATTGTGCCGAGATTCAATACATGTTCCTTCAGCCGACTTGTCTCCAAGGGTCTATTGCTGCCTCGGACACCTTATGGTCGTTCTCCTGTGAGTCTAGATTTTCGAATCCTATGCAAAACTGATGGTTAATTGTAACTTTCAGGGACTCCTAATGACGAACATTCAAATTGCGTCGAGATTCAATACATCGTCCTCCAGCCGACTTGTCTCCAAGGGTCTATTGGTGCCTCGGGCACCTTATGGTCGTTCCCCTGTGAGTCTATATTATCGAATCCGACACAAAACTGATAGTTAATTGTAACGATCAGGGCCTCCTAATGACGATGGAATATTCAATTTGCTTCGAGAATCAATACATCGTCCTCCAGCCGACTTGTCTCCAAGGGGATTTTGCTGCCTCGGACACCATATGGTCCGTCTCCTGTGAGTCAAGATTTTCGAATCCGACGCAAAACTGATAGTTAATTGTAACGTTCAGGGCCTCCTAATGACGATGGAACACTCAAATTGCGTCGAGATTCAATACATCGTCCTCCAGCCGACTTGCCTCCATGGGGATATTGCTGCCTCGGGCACCTTATGGTCGTTCTCCTGTGAGTTTAGATTTTCGAATCCGACGCATAACTGATAGTTAATTGTAACGTTCAGGGCCTCCTAGTGACGATGGAACACTGAAATTGCATCGACATTCAATACATCGGCCACCAACCGTCTTGTCTCCAAGTGTCTGTTGCTGCCTCGGACACCTTATTGTCATTCTCCTGTGAGTCTAGATTTTCGAATCCGACGCATAACTGATAGTTAATTGTAACGTTTAGCGCCTCCTAATGACGATGGAAGACTCAAATTGTGTTGAGATTCAGTAGATCGTCCTCCAGCCGACTTGTCTACAACGGGATATTGCTGCGTCGGGCACTACATTGTCCTTCCCTGTGAGTGTTGATTTTTGAATCAGACGCGAAACTGATAGTTAATTGTAACGTTCAGGGCCTCATAATGACGATGGAACACTCAAATTGCGTCGAGATTCAATACATCGACATTCAGCCGACTTTTCTCCAAGGGTCTATTGCTGCCTCGGGCACCTTATGGTCGTTCACCTGTGAGTCTACATTATCGAATCCGAAGCAAAACTGATAGTTAATTGTAACGTTCAGGGCCTCCTAATGACGATGGAACACTCGAATTGCGTCGAGATGTCAATTCATCGTATTCCAGCCGACTTGTCTCCAAGGGTCTGTTGGTGCCTCGGGCACTTTATGGTCGTTCTCCTGTAAGTCTAGATTGTCGAATCCGACGCAAAACTGATAGATACTTGTAACGTTCAGGGCCTGCTAATGACAATGGAACACTCAAATTGCTTCGAGATTCAATTCATCGTCCTCCAGCCGACTTGTCTCCATGGGGATATTGCTGCCTCGGGCACATTATTGTCGTTCTCCTGTGAGTCTAGAGTTTCGAATGCGACGCGAAACTGATAGTTAATTGTAACGTTCAGGGCCTCCTAATGACGATGGAACACTCAAATTGCGTTGAGATTCAATACATCGGCCACCAGCCGACTTGTTTCATAGGGTCAATTGCTGCATGTGGCACCTTCTCCTGTGAGTCTAGATTTTTGAATCCGACGCAAAACTGAGAGTTAATTGCAACGTTCATGGCCTCCTAATGACGGTGGAACACTCAAATTGCGTCGAGATTCAATACATCGTACCTCAGCCGACTTGTCTCCAAGGGGATATTGCTGCCTTGGGCACCATATGGTCCGTCTCCTGTGAGTCTAGATTTTCGAATCCGACGCGAAACTGTTAGTTAATTGAAACATTCAGGGCCTCCTACTGACGATGGAACACTCAAATTGCGTTGAGATTCAAAACATCGGCCACCTGCCGACTTGTTTCATAGGGTCAATTGCTGCCTGTGGCACCTTCTCCTGTGAGTCTAGATTTTGGAATCCGATGCAAACCTGAGAGTTAATTGTAACGATCAGGGCCTCCTAATGACGATGGAACACTCAATTTGCGTCGAGATTCAATACATCGTCCTTCAGCCGACTTGTCTCTAAGTGGATATTGCTGCCTCAGGAACCATATGGTCCGTCTCCTGTGAGTCTAGATTTTCGAATCCGACGCGAAACTGATAGTTAATTGTAACATTCAGGGCCTCTTAATGACTATGGAGTACTCGAATTGCTAAGAGATACAATACATCGGCCTCCTGCCGACTTGTCTCCATAGGGATATTGCTGCCTCGGGCACCTTATTTTCGTTCTCCGATGAGTTTAGATTTTCGAATCCGACGCATAACTGATAGTTAATTGTAACCTTCAGGGCCTCCTAATGACGATGGAACACTCAAATTGCGTCGAGATTCAATACATCATTCTTTAGCCGACTTGTCTCCATGGGGATAATGCTGCCTTGGGCACCATATGGTACGTCTCCTGTGAGTCTAGATTTTCGAATCCGACGCGAAACTGAAAGTTAATTGAAACATTCAGGGCCTCCTAATGACGATGGAACACTCGAATTGGGTCGATATTTAATACATCGTCCTCCAGCCGACTTCTCTCCAAGGGTCTATTGGTCCCTCGGGCACTTTACGGTCGTTCTCCTGTAAGTCTAGATTGTCGAATCCGACGCAAAACAGATAGATACTTGAAACGTTCAGGGCCTGCTAATGACAATGGAACACTCAAATTGCGTCGAGATTCAATACATCGTCCTCCAGCCGACTTGTCTCCATGGCGATATTGCTGCCTCGGGTACTTTATTGTCGTTCTCCTGTGAGTCTAGATTTTCGAATCCGACGCGAAACTGATAGTTAATTGTAACGTCCAGGGCCTCCTAATGACGATGGAACACTCAAATTGCGTCGAGTTTCAATACATCTTCCTTCAGCCGACTTGTCTCCAAGGGTCTATAGCTGCCTCGGGCACTTTATGATTGTTCTCTTGTAAGTCTAGATTGTCGAATCCGACGCAAAACTGATAGATACTTGTAACGTTCAGGGCATCCTAATGACGATGGAACACTCAAATTTCGTCGGGATTCAGTACATCGGCCTCCTGCCGACTTGTCTCCATGGGGATATTGCTGCCTCGGGCACCATATGGTCGTTCTCCGGTGAGTTTAGATTTTTCGAATCCGACACATAACTGATAGTTAGTTGTAACGTTCAGTTCCTCCTAATGACGATGGAACACTCAAATTGCGTCGAGATTCAATACATCGTCCTCCAGCCGACTTCTCTCCAAGGGTCTATTGCTGCCTCGGGCACCTTACGGTCGTTCTCCTTTGAGTCCAGATTTTCGAATCCGCCGAAAAACTGATAGTTAATTGTAACGTTCAGGGCCTCCTAATGACGATGGAACACTCAAAATGCGCCGAGATTTATACATCGTCCTTCAGCCGACGTGTCTCCATGGGGATATTGCTGACTCGGGCACTATATTGTCCGTCTCCTGTGAATCTAGATTTTCGAATGCGACGCGAAACTGATAGTTAATTGAAACATTCAGGGCCTCCTAATGACGATGGAACACTCGAATTGCGTCGAGATTCAATACATCGTCCTTTAGCCGACTTGTCTCCAAGGGTCTATTGGTGCCTCGGGCACTTTATGGTCGTTCTCCTGTAAGTCTAAATTGTCGAATCCGACGCAAAACTGATAGATACTTGCAACGTTCAGGGCCTGATAATGACGATGGAACACTCTAATTGCGTCGAGATTCAATACATCGTCCTCCAGCCGACTTGTCTCCAAGTAGATACTGCTGCCTCGGGCACCATATGGCCCGTCTCCTGTGAGTCTAGATTTTCGAATCCGACGCGAAACGTAACGTCCAAAGCCTCCTAATGACGATGGAACACTCAAATTGCGTCTAAATTCAAAACATCGTCCTTCTGCCGACTTGTCTCCAAGGGTCTATTGCTGTCTCGGGCACCTTATGATCGATCTCCTGTGAGCTCAGATTTTCGAATCCTACGCAAAACTGATGGTTAATTGTAACGTTCAGGGCCTCCTAATGACGATGGAACACTCAAATTGCGTCGAGATTGAATACATCGGCCACCAGCCGACTTGTTTCATAGGGTCAATTGCTGCCTGTGGCACCTTCTCATGTCAGTCTAGATTTTCGAATCCGACGCAAAAGTGATAATTAATTGTAACGTGCATGGCATCATAATGACGATGGAACACTCAAATTGCGTCGAGATTCAATACATCGTCCTCCAGCCGACTTGTCTCCTAGTGGATATTGCTGCCTCGGGAACCATATGGTCCGTCTCCTGTGAGTCTAGATTTAAGAATCCGACGCGAGACTGATAGTTAATTGTAACGTTCAGGGCCTCCTAATGACGATGGAACACTCAAATTGCGTCGAGATTCAATACATCGTCCTCCAGCCGACTTGTCTCCAAGGGTCTATTGCTGCCTCGGGCACTTTATGATTGTTCTCCTGTAAGTCTAGATTGTCGCATCCGACGCAAAACTGATAGATACTTGTAACGTTCAGGGCCTCCTAATGACGATGGAACACTCAAATTGCGTCGAGATTCAATACATCGTCCTCCAGCCGACGTGTCTCCAAGGGGATATTGCTCCCACGGGCACCATATGGTCCGTCTCCTGTGAGTCTAGATTTTCGAATCCGACGCGAAACTGATAATTAATTGTAACGTCCAGGGCCTCCTAATAATGATGGAACACTCAAATTGCGTCGAGATTCAATACATCTTCCTTCAGCCGACTTGTCTCCAAGGGTCTATTCCTGCCTCGGGCACCTTATAGTCGTTCTCCTGTGAGTCTAGATTTTCCGAATCCTACGCAAAACTGATGGTTAATTGTAACGCTCAGGGCCTCCTAATGACGTTGGAACACTCAAATTGCGTAGAGATTCAGTACATCGTCCTTCAGCCGACTTTTCTCCAAGTGGATATTGTTGCCTCGGGAACCATATGGTCCGTATCCTGTGAGTCTAGATTTTCGAATCCGGCGCGAGACTGATAGTTAATTGTAACGTTCAGGGCCCGCTAATGACGATGGAACACTCAAATAGCGTCCAGATTCAATACATCGTCCTTCAGAAGACTTGTCTCCAAGGGTCTATTGCTGCCGCGGGCACCTTATGGTCGTTCTGCTTTGAATCTAGATTTTCGAATCCGACGCAAAACTGATAGTTAATCGTAACGTTCAGGGCCTCCTAATGACGATGGCACACTCAAATTGCGTCGAGATTGAATACATCGGCCACCAGCCGACTTGTTTCATAGGGTCTATTGCTGCCTGTGGCACCTTCTCATGTCAGTCTAGATATTCGAATCCGACGCAAAACTGATAGTTAATTGTAACGTGCAGGGCATCCTAATGACGATGGAACACTCAAATTGCGTCGAGTTCAATACATCTTCCTTCAGCCGACTTGTATCCAAGGGTCTATTGCTGCCTCGGGCACCTTATGGTCGTTCTCCTGTGAGTCTAGATTTTCGAATCCTACGCAAAACTGATAGTTAATCGTAACGTTCAGGGTCTCCTAATGACGAACATTCAAATTGCGTCGATTTTCAATACATCGTCCCCCAGCCAACGTGTCTCCAAGGGTCTATTGCTGCCTCGGCACTATATGGTCCGTCTCCTGTGAGTCTAAATTTTCGTATCCGACGCGAAACTGATATTTAATTGTAACGTTCAGAGTCTCCTAATGATGATGGAACACTCAAATTGCGTCGAGATACAATACATTAACCTCCAGCCGACTCGCCTCCAAGGGGATATTGCTGCCTCGGGCACCTTATGGTCCGTGTCATGTGAGTCTAGATTTTCGAATCTGATGCAAAACTGATGGTTAATTGTAACGATCAGGGTCTCCTAATGATGATGGAACACTCAAATTGTGTCTAGATTCAATACATCGTCCATCAGCCGACTTGTCTCCATAGGCCTATTGCTGCCTCGTGCAGCTTATGGTCGTCTTCCTGTGAGAATAGATTTTCGAATACGACGAAAACAGATAGTTAATTGTAACGTTCAGGGCCTCCTAATGACGATGGAACACTTAAGTTGCGTCTAGATTCAGTACATCGTCCTTCAGCCGACTTGTCTCCAAGGGTCTATTGCTGCCTCGGGCATCTTATGGTCGTTCCCTGTGAGTCTAGATTTTCGAATTATGACGCAAAACTGATAGTTAATTATAACGCTCAGGGCCTCCTAATGACGTTGGAACACTCAAATTGCGTCGAGATTCAGTACATCGTCCTTCAGCCGACTTGTCTCCAAGTGGATATTGTTGCCTCGGGAACCATATGGTCCGTATCCTGTGAGTCTAGAGTTTCGAATCCGACGCGAGACTGATAGTTAATTGTAACGTTCAGGACCTCCTAATGACAATGGAACCCTCAAATTGCGTCGAGATTCAATACTTCGTCCTCCAGCCGACTTGTCTCCAAGGGGATATTGCTCCCACGGGCACCATATGGTCCGTCTCCTGTGAGTCTAGATTCTCGAAACCGACGCGAAACTGATAGTTAATTGTAACGTCCAGGGCCTCCTAATAATGATGGAACACTCAAATTGCGTCGAGATTCAATACATCTTCCTTCAGCCGACTTGTCTCCAAGGGTCTAATGCTGCCTCGGGCACCATATAGTCGTTCTCCTGTGAGTCTAGATTTTCCGAATCCTACGCAAGACTGATAGTTAATTGTAACGTGCAGGGCATCCTAATGACGATGGGACACTCAAATTGCGTCGAGATTCAACACATCGTCCTTCCGCCGACTTGTCTCCAAGGGTCTATTGCTTCCTCGGGCACCTTATGGTCGTTCTCCTGTGAGTCTAGATTATCAAATCCGACGCAAAACTGATGGTTAATTGTAACGTGCAGGGCTTCCTAATGACGATGGAACACTCAAATTGCGTCGAGATTTACTACATCGTCCTCCAGCCGACTTTTCTTCAAGTGGATATTGCTGCCTCGGGAACCATATGTCCCGTCTCCTGTGAGTCTAGTTTTTCTAATCCGACGCGAGACTGATAGTTTATTGTAACGTTCAGGGCCTCCTAATGACGATGGAACACTCAAATTGCGTCGAGATTCAATACATCGTCCTCCAGCCAACTTGTCTCCAAGGTCATATTGCTCCCACGGGCAGCAAATGGTCCGTCTCCTGTGAGTCTAGATTTTCGAATCCGACGCGCAACTGATAGTTGATCGTAACGTTCAGGGTCTCCTAATGACGAACATTCAAATTGCGTCGAGATTCAATACATCGTCCTCCAGCCAACTTGTCTCCAAGGGTTTTTGCTGCATGGGGCACCTTATGGTCGTTCTCCTGTGAGTCTATATTTTCGTATCCGACGCAAAACTGATAGTTAATTGTAACGTTCAGGGCCTCCTAATGACGATGGAACACTCAAATTGCGTCGAGATTTAATACATCGTCCTCCAGCCGACTTGTCTACAATGGGATATTGCTGCCTCGGGCACTATATTGTCCTTCCCTGTGAGTCTAGATTTTCGAATCCGACGCGAAACTGATAGTTAATTGTAACGTGCAGGGCTTCCTAATGACGATGGGACACTCAAATTGCGTCGAGATTCAATACATCGTCCTTCAGCCGACTTGTCTCCAAGGGTTTTTGCTGCATGGGGCACCTTATGGTCGTTCTCCTGTGAGTCTAGATTTTCGTATCCGACGCAAAACTGATAGTTAATTGTAACGTTCAGGGCCTCCTAATGGCGATGGAACACTCAAATTGCGTCGAGATTTAATACATCGTCCTCCAGCCGTCTTGTCTCCAAGGGGATATTGCTGCCTCGGTCACCTTATGGTCGTTCTCCTGTGAATCTAGATTGTCGAATCCGACGTAAAACTGATAGTTAATTGTAACGTTCAGGGCTTCCTAATGACGATGGAACACTCAAATTGTGTCGTGATTCAATACATCGCCCTTCAGCCGACTTTTCTCCAAAGGTCTGTAGGTGCCTGTGGCACCTAATGGACTTTCTCCTGTGAGTCTAGATTTTCGAATCCGACGCAAAACTGATAGTTAATTGTAACGTTCAGGTCCTCCTAATGACGATGGAACACTCAAATTACGTCGAGATTCAATACATCGGCCACCAGCTGACTTTTCTCCAAGGGTCTATTGCTGCCTCGGGCACCTTATGGTCGTTCCCCTGTGAGTCTAGATTTTCGAATCCGATGCATAACTGATAGTTAATTTTAACGTTCAGGGCCTCCTAATGACGATGATACTCTCAAATTGCGTCGAGATTCAATACATCGCCCTTCACCCGACTTGTCTCCAAAGGTCTATTGCTTTCTCAGGCACCTTATAGTTGTTCTCCTGTCAGTCTAGATTTTTGAATCCGACGCATAACTGATAGTTAATTTTAACGTTAAGCGCCTCCTGATGACGATGGAACACTCAAATTGTGTCGTTATTCAATACATCGTCCTCCAGCCGACTTGTCTACAAATGGATATTGCTGCCTCGGGCACTGTATTGTCCTTCCCTGTGAGTCTAGATTGTCGAATGAGACGCAAAACTGATAGTTAATTGTAACGTTCAGGTCCTCCTAATGACGATGGAACACTCAAATTACGTCGAGATTCAATACATCGTCCTCCAGCCGACTTGTCTCCAAGGGTCTATTGCTGCTTCGGGCACCTTATAGTCGTTCTCCTGTGAGTCTAGATTTTCCGACTCCTACGCAAAACTGATGGTTAATTGCAACGTTCAGGGCCTCCTAATGACGATGGAACACTCAAATTGCGTCGAGATTCAATACATCGGCCACCAGCCGACTTGTTTCATGGGGTCTATTGCTGCCTGTGGCACCTTCTCATGTCAGTCTAGATTTTCGAATCCGACGCAAAACTGATAGTTAATTGTAACGTGCAGGGCATCCTAATGACGATGGAACACTCAAATTGCGTCGAGATTTAATACCTCGTCCTCCAGCCGACTTGTCTCCAAGTGGATATTGCTGCCTCGGGAACCATATGGTCCGTCTCCTGTGAGTCTAGTTTTTCTAATCCGACGCGAAACTGATAGTATATTGTAACGTTCAGGGCCTAATAATGACGATGGAACACTCAAATTACGTCGAGATTCAATACATCGCCCTTCAGCCGACTTGTCTCCAAAGGTCTAATGCTTTCTCAGGCACTTTATGGTTGTTCTCTTGTGAGTCTAGATTATCGAATCCGACTCATAACTGATAGTTAATTTTAACATTTGGCGCCTCCTGATGACGATGGAACACTCAAATTGTGTCGAGATTCAATACATCGACCTCCAGCCGACTTGTCTACAATGGGATATAGCTGCCTCGGGCACTATATTGTCCTTCCCTGTGAGTCTAGATTTTCGAATCAGACGCGAAACTGATAGTTAATTGTAACGTGCAGGGCTTCCTAATGACGATGGGAGACTCAAATTGCGTCGAGATTCAATACATCGTCCTCCAGCCGACTTGTCTCCAAGGTCATATTGCTCCCACGGGCAGCAAATGGTCCGTCTCCTGTGAGTCTAGATTTTCGAATCCGACGCGCAACTGATAGTTAATCGTAACGTTCAGGGTCTCCTAATGACGAACATTCAAATTGCGTCGAGATTCAATACATCGTCCTCCAGCCAACTTGTCTCCAAGGGTTTTTGCTGCCTGGGGCACCTTATGGTCGTTCTCCTGTGAGTCTAGATTTTCGTATCCGACGCAAAACTGATAGTTAATTGTAACGTTCAGGACCTCCTAATGACGATGGAACACTCAAATTGCGTCGAGATTCAATACATCGTCCTCCAGCCGATTTGTCTCCAAGGGGATATTACTGCCTCGGTCACCTTATGGTCGTTCTCCTCTGAAGCTAGATTTTCGAATCCGACGCAAAACTGATAGTTAATTGTAACGTGCAGGGCATCCTAATGACGATGGAACACTCAAATTGTGTCGTGATTCAATACATCGCCCTTCAGCCGACTTTTATCCAAAGGACTATAGGTGCCTGTGGCACCTAATGGACTTTCTCCTGTGAGTCTAGATTTTCGAATCCGACGCAAAACTGATCGTTAATTGTAACGTTCAGGTCCTCCTAATGACGATGGGACACTCAAATTGCGTCGAGATTCAATACATCGTCCTTCAGCCGACTTGTCTCCAAGGGTCTATTGCTGGCTCGGGCACCTTATGGACGTACTCCTGTGAGTCTATATTGTCGAATCCGACGCAAAACTGATAGTTAATTGTAACGTGCAGGGCTTCCTAATGACGATGGGACACTCAAATTGCGTCGAGATTCAATACATCTTCCTTCAGCCGACTTGTCTCCAAGGGTCTATTCCTGCCTCGGGCACCTTATAGTCGTTCTCCTGTGAGTCTAGATTTTCCGAATCCTACGCAAAACTGATGGTTAATTGTAACGCTCAGGGCCTCCTAATGACGTTGGAACACTCAAATTGCGTCGAGATTCAGTACATCGTCCTTCAGCCGACTTGTCTCCAAGTGGATATTGTTGCCTCGGGAACCATACGGTCCGTATCCTGTGAGTCTAGATTTTCGAATCCGACGCGAGACTGATAGTTAATTGTAACGTTCAGGGCCCCCTAATGACGATGGAACACTCAAATAGCGTCCAGATTCAATACATCGTCCTTCAGAAGACTTGTCTCCAAGGGTCTATTGCTGCCGCGGGCACCTTATGGTCGTTCTCCTTTGAATCTAGATTTTCGAATCCGACGCAAAACTGATAGTTAATCGTAACGTTCAGGGCCTCCTAATGACGATGGCACACTCAAATTGCGTCGAGATTGAATACATCGGCCACCAGCCGACTTGTTTCATAGGGTCTATTGCTGCCTGTGGCACCTTCTCATGTCAGTCTAGATATTCGAATCCGACGCAAAACTGATAGTTAATTGTAACGTGCAGGGCATCCTAATGACGATGGAACACTCAAATTGCGTCGAGTTCAATACATCTTCCTTCAGCCGACTTGTATCCAAGGGTCTATTGCTGGCTAGGGCACCTTATGGTCGTTCTCCTGTGAGTCTAGATTTTCGAATCCTACGAAAAACTGATAGTTAATCGTAACGTTCAGGGTCTCCTAATGACGAACATTCAAATTGCGTCGATTTTCAATACATCGTCCTCCAGCCAACTTGTCTCCACGGGTCTATTGCTGCCTCGGCACTATATGGTCCGTCTCCTGTGAGTCTAAATTTTCGTATCCGACGCGACTCTGATATTTAATTGTAACGTTCAGAGTCTCCTAATGATGATGGAACACTCAAATTGCGTCGAGATACAATACATTAACCTCCAGCCGACTCGCCTCCAAGGGGATATTGCTGCCTCGGGCACCTTATGGTCCGTGTCATGTGAGTCTAGATTTTCGAATCTGATGCAAAACTGATGGTTAATTGTAACGATCAGGGTCTCCTAATGATGATGGAACACTCAAATTGTGTCGAGATTCAATACATCGTCCATCAGCCGACTTGTCTCCATAGGTCTATTGCTGCCTCGTGCAGCTTATGGTCGTCTTCCTGTGAGAATAGATTTTCGAATCCGACGAAAACAGATAGTTAATTGTAACGTTCAGGGCCTCCTAATGACGATGGAACACATAAGTTGCGTCTAGATTCAGTACATCGTCCTTCAGCCGACATGTCTCCAAGGGTCTATTGCTGCCTCGGGCACCTTATGGTCGTTCCCTGTGAGTCTAGATTTTCGAATTATGACGCAAAACTGATAGTTAATTATAACGCTCAGGGAGTCCTAATGACGTTGGAACACTCAAATTGCGTCGAGATTCAGTACATCGTCCTTCAGCCGACTTGTCTCCAAGTGGATATTGTTGCCTCGGGAACCATATGGTCCGTATCCTGTGAGTCTAGATTTTCGAATCCGACGCGAGACTGATAGTTAATTGTAACGTTCAGGGCCCCCTAATGACGATGGAACACTCAAATAGCGTCCAGATTCAATACATCGTCCTTCAGAAGACTTGTCTCCAAGGGTCTATTGCTGCCGCGGGCACCTTATGGTCGTTCTCCTTTGAATCTAGATTTTCGAATCCGACGCAAAACTGATAGTTAATCGTATCGTTCAGGGCCTCCTAATGACGATGGCACACTCAAATTGCTTCGAGATTGAACACATCGGCCACCAGCCGACTTGTTTCATAGGGTCTATTGCTGCCTGTGGCACCTTCTCATGTCAGTCTAGATTTTCGAATCCGACGCGAGACTGATAGTTAATTGTAACGTGCAGGGCATCCTAATGACGATGGAACACTCAAATTGCGTCGAGATTCAATACATCGTCCTTCAGCCGACTTGTCTTCAAGGGTCTATTGCTGCCTCGGCACCTTATGGTCGTTCTCCTTTGAGTCTAGATCTTCGAATCCGTCGCAAAACTGATAGTTAATTGTAACGTTCAGGGCCTCCTAATGACGATGGAAAACTCAAATTGCGTCGAGATTCAATACATCGTCCTCCAGCCGACTTGCCTCCAAGGGGATATTGCTGCCTCGGGCATCATATGGTCCGTCTCCTATGAGTCTAGATTTTCGAATCCGACGCGAAACTGATAGTTAAATGTAACATTCAGGGCCTCCTAATGACGATGGAACACTCAAATTGTGTCGAGATTCAATACATCGTCCTCCAGCCGACTTGTGTCCAAGGGTATATTGGTGCCTCAGGCACTTTATGGTCGTACTCCTGTAAGTCTAGATTGTCGAATCCGACGCAAAACTGATAGATACTTGTAACGTTCAGGGCCTCCTAATAACGCTGGAACACTCAAATTGCCTCGAGATTCAATACACCGGCCACCAGCCGACTTGTTTCATAGGGTCTATTGCTGCCTGTGGCACCTTCTCCTGTGAGTCTAGATTTTCGAATCCGACGCAAAACTGATGGTTAATTGTAACGTGCAGGGCATCCAAATGACGATCGAACACTCAAATTGCGTCGAGATTCAATACATCGTCCTCCAGCCGACTTGTCTCCAAGGGTCTAATGCTGCCTCGGGCACCATATAGTCGTTCTCCTGTGAGTCTAGATTTTCCGAATCCTACGCAAGACTGATAGTTAATTGTAACGTGCAGGGCATCCTAATGACGATGGGACACTCAAATTGCGTCGAGATTCAACACATCGTCCTTCCGCCGACTTGTCTCCAAGGGTCTATTGCTGCCTCGGGCACCTTATGGTCGTTCTCCTGTGAGTCTAGATTATCAAATCCGACGCAAAACTGATAGTTAATTGTAACGTGCAGGGCTTCCTAATGACGATGGAACACTCAAATTGCGTCGAGATTTACTACATCGTCCTCCAGCCGACTTGTCTTCAAGTGGATATTGCTGCCTCGGGAACCATATGTCCCGTCTCCTGTGAGTCTAGTTTTTCTAATCCGACGCGAGACTGATAGTTTATTGTAACGTTCAGGGCCTCCTAATGACGATGGAACACTCAAATTGCGTCGAGATTCAATACATTGTCCACCAGGAAAACTTGTCTCCAAGGTCATATTGCTCCCACGGGCAGCAAATGGTCCGTCTCCTGTGAGTCTAGATTTTCGAATCCGACGCGCAACTGATAGTTGATCGTAACGTTCAGGGTCTCCTAATGACGAACATTCAAATTGCGTCGAGATTCAATACATCGTCCTCCAGCCAACTTGTCTCCAAGGGTTTTTGCTGCATGGGGCACCTTATGGTCGTTCTCCTGTGAGTCTAGATTTTCGTATCCGACGCAAAACTGATAGTTAATTGTAACGTTCAGGGCCTCCTAATGACGATGGAACACTCAAATTGCGTCGAGATTTAATACATCGTCCTCCAGCCGACTTGTCTACAATGGGATATTGCTGCCTCGGGCACTATATTGTCCTTCCCTGTGAGTCTAGATTTTCGAATCCGACGCGAAACTGATAGTTAATTGTAACGTGCAGGGCTTCCTAATGACGATGGGACACTCAAATTGCGTCGAGATTCAATACATCGTCCTTCAGCCGACTTGTCTCCAAGGGTTTTTGCTGCATGGGGCACCTTATGGTCGTTCTCCTGTGAGTCTAGATTTTCGTATCCGACGCAAAACTGATAGTTAATTGTAACGTTCAGGGCCTCCTAATGACGATGGAACACTCAAATTGCGTCGAGATTTAATACATCGTCCTCCAGCCGACTTGTCTCCAAGGGGATATTGCTGCCTCGGTCACCTTATGGTCGTTCTCCTGTGAATCTAGATTGTCGAATCCGACGTAAAACTGATAGTTAATTGTAACGTTCAGGGCTTCCTAATGACGATGGAACACTCAAATTGTGTCGTGATTCAATACATCGCCCTTCAGCCGACTTTTCTCCAAAGGTCTGTAGGTGCCTGTGGCACCTAATGGACTTTCTCCTGTGAGTCTAGATTTTCGAATCCGACGCAAAACTGATAGTTAATTGTAACGTTCAGGTCCTCCTAATGACGATGGAACACTCAAATTACGTCGAGATTCAATACATCGGCCACCAGCTGACTTTTCTCCAAGGGTCTATTGCTGCCTCGGGCACCTTATGGTCGTTCCCCTGTGAGTCTAGATTTTCGAATCCGATGCATAACTGATAGTTAATTGTAACGTTCAGGGCCTCCTAATGACGATGATACACTCAAATTGCGTCGAGATTCAATACATCGCCCTTCACCCGACTTGCCTCCAAAGGTCTATTGCTTTCTCAGGCACCTTATAGTTGTTCTCCTGTGAGTCTAGATTTTTGAATCCGACGCATAACTGATAGTTAATTTTAACGTTAAGCGCCTCCTGATGACGATGGAACACTCAAATTGTGTCGTGATTCAATACATCGTCCTCCAGCCGACTTGTCTACAAATGGATATTGCTGCCTCGGGCACTATATTGTCCTTCCCTGTGAGTCTAGATTGTCGAATGAGACGCAAAACTGAGAGTTAATTGTAACGTTCAGGGCCTCCTAATGACAATGGAACACTCAAATTGCGTCGAGGTTCAATACATCGTCCTCCAGCCGACTTGTCTCCAAGGTCATATTGCTCCCACGGGCAGCAAATGGTCCGTCTCCTGTGAGTCTAGATTTTCGAATCCGACGCGCAACTGATAGTTAATCGTAACGTTCAGGGTCTCCTAATGACGAACATTCAAATTGCGTCGAGATTCAATACATCGTCCTCCAGCCAACTTGTCTCCAAGGGTTTTTGGTGCCTCGGGCACCTTATGGTCGTTCTCCTGTGAGTCTAGATTTTCGTATCCGACGCAAAACTGATAGTTATTTGTAGAGTTCAGGGCCTCCTAATTACGATGGAACACTCAAATTGCGTCGAGATTCAATACATCGTCCTTCAGCCGACTTGTCTCCAAGGGTCTATTGCTGGCTCGGGCACCTTATGGACGTACTCCTGTGAGTCTATATTGTCGAATCCGACGCAAAACTGATAGTTAATTGTAACGTGCAGGGCTTCCTAATGACGATGGGACACTCAAATTGCGTCGAGATTCAATACATCGTCCTTCAGCCGACTTGTCTCCAAGGGTCTATTGCTGCCTCGGGCACCTTATGGTCGTTCTCCTGTGAGTCTAGATTTTCGTATCCGACGCAAAACTGATAGTTAATTGTAACGTTCAGGGCCTCCTAATGACGATGGAACACTCAAATTGCGTCGAGATTCAATACATCGTCCTCCAGCCGATTTGTCTCCAAGGGGATATTACTGCCTCGGTCACCTTATGGTCGTTCTCCTCTGAAGCTAGATTTTCGAATCCGACGCAAAACTGATAGTTAATTGTAACGTTCAGGGCTTCCTAATGACGATGGAACACTCAAATTGTGTCGTGATTCAATACATCGCCCTTCAGCCGACTTTTATCCAAAGGACTATAGGTGCCTGTGGCACCTAATGGACTTTCTCCTGTGAGTCTAGACTTTCGAATCCGACGCAAAACTGATCGTTAATTGTAACGTTCAGGTCCTCCTAATGACGATGGAATACTCAAATTACGTCGAGATTCAATACATCGGCCACCAGCTGACTATCTTCCAAGGGTCTATTGCTGCCACGGACACCTTTTGGTCGTTCCCCTGTGAGTCTATATTTTCGAATCCGATGCATAACTGATAGTTAATTGTAACGTTCAGGGCTACTATTGACGATGATACACTCAAATTGCGTCGAGATTCAATACATCGCCCTTCACCCGACTTGTCTCCAAAGGTCTATTGCTTTCTCAGGCACCTTATGGTTGTTCTCCTGTGAGTCTAGATTTTTGAATCCGACGCATAACTGATAGTTAATTTTAACGTTTAGCGCCTCCTGATGACGATGGGACACTCAAATTGTGTCGAGATTCAATACATCGTCCTCCAGCCGACTTGTCTACAAATGGATATTGCTGCCTCGGGCACTATATTGTCCTTCCCTGTTAGTCTAGATTGTCGAATGAGACGCGAAACTGATAGTTAATTGTAACGTTCAGGGCTTCCTAATGACGGTGGACCACTCAAATTGCGTCGACATTCAATACATCGTGCTCCATCCGACTTGCCTCCAAGGGCATATTGCTCCCACGGGCAGCATATGGTCCGTCTCCTGTGAGTCTAGATTTTCGAATCCGACGCGAAACTGATAGTTAATCGTAACGTTCAGGGTCTCCTAATGACGAACATTCAAATTGCGTCGAGATTCAATACATCGTCCTCCAGCCAACTTGTCTCCAAGGGTTTTTGGTGCCTCGGGCACCTTATGGTCGTTCTCCTGTGAGTCTAGATTTTCGTATCCGACGCAAAACTGATAGTTATTTGTAGAGTTCAGGGCCTCCTAATTACGATGGAACACTCAAATTGCGTCGAGATTCAATACATCGTCCTTCAGCCGACCTGTCTCCAAGGGTCTATTGCTGGCTCGGGCACCTTATGGACGTACTCCTGTGAGTCTATATTGTCGAATCCGACGCAAAACTGATAGTTAATTGTAACGTGCAGGGCTTCCTAATGACGATGGGACACTCAAATTGCGTCGAGATTCAATACATCGTCCTTCAGCCGACTTGTTTCCAAGGGTCTATTGCTGCCTCGGGCACCTTATGGTCGTTCTCCTGTGAGTCTAGGTTATCAAATCCGACGCAAAACTGATAGTTAATTGGAACGTGCAGGGCTTCCTAATGACGATGGAACACTCAAATTGCGTCGAGATTTTATACATCGTCCTCCAGCCGACTTGTCTTCAAGTGGATATTGCTGCGTCGAGAACCATATGGCCCGTCTCCTGTGAGTCTAGTTTTTCTAATCCGACGCGAGACTGATAGTTTATTGTAACGTTCAGGGCCTCCTAATGACGATGGAACACTCAAATTGCGTCGAGATTCAATACATCGCCCTTCAGCCGACTTGTCTCCAAAGGCCTATTGCTTTCTCAGGCACCTTATGGTTGTTCTCCTGTGAGTCTAGATTATCGAATCCGACGCGCAACTGATAGTTAATCGTATCGTTCAATGTCTCCTAATGACGAACATTCAAATTGCGTCGATATTCAATACATCGTCCTCCAGCCAACTTGTCTCCAAGGGTTTTTGCTGCATGGGGCACCTTATGGTCGTTCTAATGTGAGTCTAGATTTTCGTATCCGACGCAAAACTGATAGTTAATTGTAACGTTCAGGGCCTCCTAATGACGATGGAACACTCAAATTGCGTCGAGATTTAATACATCGTCCTCCAGCCGACTTGTCTCCAAGGGGATATTCCTGCCTCGGTCACCTTATGGTCGTTCTCCTGTGAATCTAGATTGTCGAATCCGACGCAAAACTGATAGTTAATTGTAACGTTCAGGGCTTCCTAATGACGTAGGAACACTCAAATTGTGTCGTGATTCAATACATCGCCCTTCAGCCGACTTTTCTCCAAAGGTCTGTAGGTGCCTGTGGCACCTAATGGACTTTCTCCTGTGAGTCTAGATTTTCGAATCCGACGCAAAACTGATAGTTAATTGTAACGTTCAGGTCCTCCTAATGACGATGGAACACTCAAATTACGTCGAGATTCAATACATCGGCCACCAGCTGACTTTTCTCCAAGGGTCTATTGCTGCCTCGGGCACCTTATGGTCGTTCCACTGTGAGTCTAGATTTTCGAATCCGATGCATAACTGATAGTTAATAGTAACGTTCAGGGCTACTATTGACGATGATACACTCAAATTGCGTCGACATTCAATACATCGCCCTTCACCCGACTTGTCTCCAAAGGTCTATTGCTTTCTCTGGCACCTTATGGTTGTTCTCCTGTGAGTCTAGATTTTTGAATCCGACGCATAACTGATAGTTAATTTTAACGTTAAGCGCCTCCTGATGACGATGGGACACTCAAATTGTGTCGAGATTCAATACATAGTCCTCCAGCCGACTTGTCTACAAATGGATATTGCTGCCTCGGGCACTATATTGTCCTTCCCTGTGAGTCTAGATTGTCGAATGAGACGCAAAACTGATAGTTCATTGTAACGTTCAGGGCCTCCTAATGACAATGGAACACTCAAATTGCGTCGAGATTCAATACATCGTCCTCCAGCCGACTTGTCTCCAAGGGGATATTGCTCCCACGGGCACCATATGGTCCGACTCCTGTGAGTCTAGATTCTCGAAACCGACGCGAAACTGATAGTTAATTGTGACTTTCAGGGCCTCCTAATAATGATGGAACACTCAAATTGCGTCGAGATTCAATACATCTTCCTTCAGCCGACTTGTCTCCAAGGGTCTATTGCTGCCTCGGGCACCTTATAGTCGTTCTCCTGTGAGTCTAGATTTTCCGACTCCGACGCAAAACTGATGGTTAATTGTAACGTTCAGGGCCTCCTAATGACGATGGAACACTCAAATTGCGTCGAGATTTAATACCTCGTCCTCCAGCCGACTTGTCTCCAAGTGGATATTGCTGCATCGGGAAACATATGGTCCGTCTCCTGTGAGTTTAGTTTTTCTAATCCGACGCGAGACTGATAGTTTATTGTAACGTTCAGGGCCTAATAATGACGATGGAACACTCAAATTACGTCGAGATTCAATACATCGCCCTTCAGCCGACTTGTCTCCAAAGGTCTATTGCTTTCTCAGGCACCTTATGGTTGTTCTCTTGTGAGTCTAGATTATCGAATCCGACGCATAACTGATAGTTAATTTTAACATTTAGCGCCTTCTGATGACGATGGAACACTCAAATTGTGTCGAGATTCAATACATCGTCCTCCAGCCGACTTGTCAACAATGGGATATAGCTGCCTCGGGCACTATATTGTCCTTCCCTGTGAGTCTAGATTTTCGAATCAGACGCGAAACTGATAGTTAATTGCAACGTGCAGGGCTTCCTAATGACGATGGGACACTCAAATTGCGTCGAGATTCAATACATCGTCCTCCAGCCGACTTGTCTCCAAGGTCATATTGCTCCCACGGGCAGCAAATGGTCCGTCTCCTGTGAGTCTAGATTTTCGAATCCGACGCGCAACTGATAGTTAATCGTAACGTTCAGGGTCTCCTAATGACGAACATTCAAATTGCGTCGAGATTCAATACATCGTCCTCCAGCCAACTTGTCTCCAAGGGTTTTTGCTGCCTGGGGCACCTTATGGACGTTCTCCTGTGAGTCTAGGTTTTCGTATCCGACGCAAAACTGATAGTTAATTGTAACGTTCAGGGCCTCCTAATGACGATGGAACACTCAAATTTCGTCGAGATTCAATACATCGTCCTCCAGCCGACCTTTCTCCAAGGGGATATTACTGCCTCGGTCACCTTATGGTCGTTCTCCTCTGAATCTAGATTTTCGAATCCGACGCAAAACTGATAGTTAATTGTAACGTTCAGGGCTTCCTAATGACGATGGAACACTCAAATTGTGTCGTGATTCAATACATCGCCCTTCAGCCGACTTTTATCCAAAGGTCTTTAGGTGCCTGTGGCACCTAATGGACTTTCTCCTGTGAGTCTAGATTTTCGAATCCGACGCAAAACTGATCGTTAATTGTAACGTTCAGGTCCTCCTAATGACGATGGAATACTCAAATTACGTCGAGATTCAATACATGTTCCACCAGCTGACTTTCTTCCAAGGGTCTATTGCTGCCACGGACACCTTATGGTCGTTCCCCTGTAGTCTAGATTTTCGAATCCGATGCATAACTGATAGTTAATTGTAACGTTCAGGGCTACTATTGACGATGATACACTCAAATTGCGTCGAAATTCAATACATCGCTCTTCACCCGACTTGTCTCAAAAGGTCTATTGCTTTCTCAGGCACCTTATGGTTGTTCTCCTGTGAGTCTAGATTTTTGAATCCGTCGCATAACTGATAGTTAATTTCAACGTTTAGCGCCTCCTGATGGCGATGGGACACTCAAATTGTGTCGAGATTCAATACATCGTCCTCCAGCCGAATTGTCTACAAATGGATATTGCTGCCTCGGGCTCTATATTGTCCTTCCCTGTGAGTCTAGATTGTCGAATGAGACGCGAAACTGATAGTTAATTGTAACGTTCAGGGCTTCCTAATGACGGTGGAACACTCAAATTGCGTCGAGATTCAATACATCGTGCTCCAGCCGACTTGCCTCCAAGGGCATATTACTCCCACGGGCAGCATATGGTCCGTCTCCTGTGAGTCTAGATTCTCGAATCCGACGCGAAACTGATAGTTAATCGTAACGTTCAGGGTCTCCTAATGACGAACATTCAAACTGCGTCGGGATTCAGTACATCGTCCTCCAGCCAACTTGTCTCCAAGGGTTTTTGGTGCCTCGGGCACCTTATGGTCGTTCTCCTGTGAGTCTAGATTTTCGTATTCGACGCAAAACTGATAGTTAATTGTAGAGCTCAGGGCCTCCTACTTACGATGGAACACTCAAATTGCGTCGAGATTCAATACATCGTCCTTCAGCCGACTTGTCTCCAAGGGTCTATTGCTTGCTCGGGCACAATATGGACGTACTCCTGTGAGTCTATATTGTCGAATCCGACGCAAAACTGATAGTTAATTGTAACGTTCAGGGCCTCCTAATGACGATGGAACACTCAAATTGCGTCGAGATTCAATACATCGCTCTTCAGCCGACTTGCCTCCATAGGTCTATTGCTGCCTCGTGCAGCTTATGGTCGTCTTCCTGTGAGAGTAGATTTACGAATCCGACGCAAAACAGATAGTTAATTGTAACGTTCAGGGCCTCCTAATGACGATGGAACACTCAAATTGCATCGAGATTCAATACATCGTCCTCCAGTTGATTTGTCTCCAAGGGTATATTGCTGCTTCGGGCACCGTATGTTCCGTCTCCTGCGAGTCTAGATTTTCGTATCCGACGCGAAACTGATATTTAATTGTAACGTTCAGGGCCACCTAATGACGATGGAACACTTAAATTGCGTCTAGATTCAGTACATCGTCCTTCAGCCGACTTGTCTCCAAAGGTCTATTGGTGCCTGTGGCACCTAATGGACCTTCTCTTGTGAGTCTAGATTTTCGAATCCGACGCAAAACAGATAGTTAATTGCAACGTTCAGGGTCTCCTAATGATGATAGAAAATTCAAATTGCGTCGAGATTTAATACATTAACCTCCAGCCGACTCGTCTCCAAGCGGATATTGCTGTCTCGGGCACCTTATGGTCCGTGTCATGTGAGTCTAGATTTTCGAATCTGACGCAAAACCGATTGGTTAATTGTAACGCTCAGGGTCTCCTAATGATGATGGAACACTCAAATTGTGTCGAGATTCAATGCATCGTCCTTCAGCCGACTTGTCTCCATAGGTCTATTGCTGCCTCGTGCAGCTTATGGTCGTCTTCCTGTGAGAATAGATTTTCGAATCCGACTCAAAACAGATAGTTAATTGTAACGTTCAGGGCCTCCTAATGACGATGGAACACTCAAATTGTTTCGAGATTCAATACATCGTCCTCCAGTTGATTTGTCTCCAAGGGTATATTGCTCTTCGGGCACCGTATGTTCCGTCTCCTGTGAGTCTAGATTTTCGTATCCGACGCGAAACTGATATTTAATTGTAACGTTCAGGGCCACCTAATGACGATGGAACACTTAAATTGCGTCTAGATTCAGTACATCGTCCTTCAGCCGACTTGTCTCCAAGGGTCTATTGCTGCCTAAGGCACCTTATGGTCGTTCTCCTGTAAATCTAGATTGTCGAATCCGACGCAAAACTGATAGTAAATTGTAACGTTCAGGGCCTCCTAATGACGATGGAACACTCAAATTGCGTCGTGATTCAATACATCGCCCTTAAGCCGACTTTTCTCCAAAGGTCTATAGGTGCCTGTGGCACCTAATGGACTTTCTCCTGTGAGTCTAGATTTTCGATTCCGACGCAAAACTGATAGTTAATTGTAACGTTCAGGTCCTCCTAATGACGATGAAACAGTCAAATTACGTCGAGATTCAATACATCGGCCTCCAGCTGACTTTTCTCCAAGGGTCTATTGCTGCCTCGGGCACCTTATGGTCGTTCTCCTGTGAGTTTAGATTTTAGAATCCGACGCAAAACTGATAGTTAATTGTAACGTTCAGGGTTTCCTAATGACGATGGAACACTCAAATTGCGTCGAGATTCAATACATCGTCCTTCAGCCGACTTGTCTCCAAGGGTCTATTGCTGCCCCGGGCACCTTATGGTCGTTCTCCTGTGAGTCTAGATTTTCAAATCCGACGCAAATCTGATAGTTAATTGTAACGTTCAGGGCCCCCGAATGACGATGGAACACTCAAATTGCGTCGAGATTCAATACATCGTCCTCCAGCCGACTTGCCTCCAAGGGCATATTGCTCCCACGGGCAGCATATGGTCCGTCTCCTGTGAGTCTAGATTTTCGAATCCGACGTGAAACTGATAGTTAAATGTAACATTCAGGGCCTCCTAATGACGATGGAACACTCGAATTGTGTCGAGATTCAATACATCGCCCTCCAGGCGACTTGTGTCCAAGGGTATTTTGGTGCCTCGGGCACTTTATGGTCGTTATCCTGTAAGTCTATATTGTCGAATCCGACGCAAAACTGATAGTTAATTGTAACGGTCAGGGCCTCCTAATGACGATGGAACACTCAAATTGCGTCGAGATTCAATACATCGGCCTTCAGCCGACTTGTCTCCAAAGGTCTATTGGTCCCTGTGGCACCTAATGGACTTTCTCTTGTGAGTCTAGATTTTCTTATCCGACGCAAACAGATAGGTTATTGTAACGTTCAGGGTCTCCTAATGATGATGGAACACTCAAATTGCGTCGAGAATTAATACATTAACCTCCAGCCGACTCGTCTACAAGGGGATATTGCTGTCTCGGGCACCTTATGGCCCGTGTCATTTGAGTCTAGATTTACGAATGTGAAGCAAGACTGATAGTTAATTGTAACGATCAGGGTCTCCTAATGATGATGGAACACTCAAAATGTTTCGAGATTCAATACATCGCCCTTCATCCGACTTGTCTCCATAGGTCTATTGCTGCCTCGTGCAGCTTATGGTCGTCTTCCTGTGAAAATAGATTTTCGAATCCGACGCAAAACACATAGTTAATTGTAACGTTCAGGCCCTCCTAATGACGATGGAACACTCAAATTGCGTCGAGATTCAATACATCGTCCTCCAGCCGACTTCTCTCCAAGGGTATATTGCTGCTTCGGGCACCGTATGTTCCGTCTCCTGTGAGTCTAGATTTTCGTATCCGACGCGAAACTGATATTTAATTGTAACGTTCAGGGGCTCCTAATGACGATGGAACACTTAAATTGCGGCTAGATTCATTACATCGTCCTTCAGCCGACTTGTCTCCAAGGGTCTATTGCTGCCTCGGGCACCTTATGGTCGTTCTCCTGTGAGTCTAGATTTTCGAATTATGACGCAAAACTGATAGTTCATTGTAACGTTCAGGACTTCCTAATGACGATGGAACACTCAAATTGCGTCGAGATTCAATACATCGTCCTTCAGCCGACTTGTCTGCAAGGGTCTCTTGCTGCCTCGGGCACCCAATGGTCGTTCTCCTTTGAGTCTAGATTTTCGAATCCGTCGCAAAACTGATGGTTAATTGTAACGTTCAGTTCCTCCTAATGACGATGGAACACTCAAATTGCGTCGAGATTCAATACATCGTCCTTCAGCCGACTTGTCTCCAAGGTCATATTGCTCATACGGGCAGAAAATGGTCCGTCTCCTGCGAGTCTAGATTTTCGAATCCGACGCGAAACTGGTAGTTAAATGTAACATTCAGGGCCTCCTATTGACGATGGAACACTCACATTGCGTCGAGATTCAATACATCTTCCTTCAGTCGACTTGAATCCAAGGGTCTATTGCTGCCTCGGGCACCTTATGGTCGTTCTCCTGTGAGTCTAGATTTTCGAATCCTACGCAAAACTGATGGTTAATTGTAACGTTCAGTTCCTCCTAATGACGATGGAACACTCAAATTGCGTCAAGATTCAATACATCGCCCTTCAGCCGACATGTCTCCAAAGGTCTATTGCTTTCTCAGGCACCTTATGGTTGTTCTCCTGTGAGTCTAGATTATCGAATCCGACGCATAACTGATAGTTAATTTTAACGTTTAGCGCATCCTGATGACGATGGAACACTCAAATTGTGTCGAGATTCAATACATCGTCCTCCAGCCGACTTGTCTACAAGGGGATATTGCTGCCTCGGGCACTATATTGTCCTTCCCTGTGAGTCTAGATTTTCGAATCAGACGCGAAACTGATAGTTCATTGTAACGTGCAGGGCCTCCTACTGACGATGGAACACTCAAATTGCGTCGAGATTCAATACATCGTCCTTCAGCCGACTTGTCTCCAAGGGTCTATTGCTGCCCCGGGCACCTTATGGTCGTTCTCCTGTGAGTCTAGATTTTCAAATCCAACGCAAATCTGATAGTTAATTGTAACGTTCAGGGCCTCCTAATTACTATGGAACACTCAAATTGCGTCGATATTCAACACATCGTCCTCTAGCCGACTTGTCTCCAAAGGTCTATTGCTGCCTTGGGCACCTTGTGGTCGTTCTCCTTTGAGTCTGGATTTTCGAATCCAACGCAAAACTGATTGTAACGTTCAGAGCCTCCTAATGACGATGGAACCCTCAAATTCCGTCGAGATTCAATACATCGGCCTCCAGCCGACTTGTCTCCAAGGGTATATTGCTGCTTCGGGCACCGTATGTTCCGTCTCCTGTGAGTCTAGATTTTCGTATCCGACGCGAAACTGATATTTAATTGTAACGTTCAGGGCCACCTAATGACGATGGAACACTTACATTGCGTCTAGATTCAGTACATCGGCCTTCAGCCGACTTGTCTCCAAGGGTCTATTGCTGCCTCGGGCACCTTATGGTCGTTCTCCTGTGAGTCTAGATTTTCGAATGATGACGCAAAACTGATAGTTAATTGTAACGTTCAGGGCTTCCTAATGACGATGGAACACTCAAATTGCGTCGAGATTCAATACATCGTCCTTCAGCCGACTTGTCTCCAAGGGTCTATTGCTGCCTCGGGCACCTTATGGTCGTTCTCCTTTGAGTCTAGATTTTCGAATCCGTCGCAAAACTGATAGTTTATTGTAACGTGCAGGGCCTCCTAATGACGATGGAACACTCAAATTGCGTCGAGATTCAATACATCGTCCTCAAGCTGACTTGTCTCCAAGGGGAAATTGCTGCCTCGGGCATCATATGGTCCGTCTCATGTGAGTCTAGATATTCGAATCCGACGCGAAACTGATAGTTAAATGTAACATTCAGGGCCTCCTAATGACGATGGAACACTCGAATTGTGTCGAGATTCAATACAACGTCCTCCAGCCGACATGTGTCCAATGGTATATTGGTGCTTCGGGCACTTTATAGTCGTTGTCCTGTAAGTCTAGATTTTCGAATCCGACGCAAAACTGATAGATACTTGTAACGTTCAGGGCCTCCTAATAACGATGGAACACTCAAATTGCGTCGAGATTCAATGTATCGGCCACCAGCCGACTTGTTTCATAGGGTCTATTGCTGCCTGTGGCACCTTCTCCTGTGAGTCTAGATTTTCGAATCCGACGCAAAACTGATAGTTAATTGTAACGTGCAGGGCATCCTAATGACGATGGGACACTCAAATTGCGTCGAGATTCAATACATCGCCCTCCAGCCGACTTGTCTCCAAGGGGATATTGCTGCCTCGGTCACCTTATGGTCGTTCTCCTGTGAATCTAGATTGTCGAATCCGACGCAAAACTGATAGTTAATTGTAACGTTCAGGGCTTCCTAATGACGATGGAATACTCAAATTGTCTCGTGATTCAATACATCGCCCTTCAGCCGACTTTTCTCCAAAGGTCTATAGGTGCCTGTGGCACCTAATGGACTTTCTCCAATGAGTCTAGATTTTCGTATCCGACGCAAAACTGATAGTTAATTGTAACGTTCAGGTCCTCCTAATGACGATGGAACACTCTAATTGCGTCGAGATTCAATACATCGTCCTTCAGCCGACTTGTCTCCAAGGGTCTATTGCTGCCTCGGGCACCTTATGGTAGTTCTCCTGTGAGTCTAGATTTTCAAATCCGACGCAAATCTGATAGTTAATTGTAACGTTCAGGGCCCCCGAATGACGATGGAACACTCAAATTGCGTCGAGATTCAATACATCGTCCTCCTGCCGACTTGCCTCCAAGGGCACATTCCTCCCACGGGCAGCATATGGTCCGTCTCCTGTGAGTCTAGATTTTCGAATCCGACGCGAAACTGATAGTTAAATGTAACATTCAGGGCCTCCTAATGATGATGGAACACTCGAATTGCGTCGAGATTCAATACATCGTCCTCCAGTCGACTTGTGTCCAAGGGTATTTTGGTAACTCGGGCACTTTATGGTCGATCTCCTGTAAGTCTATATTGTCGAATCCGACGCAAAACAGATAGTTAATGGTAACGTTCAGGGTCTCCTAATGATGATGGAACACTCAAATTGCGTCGAGATTCAATACATCGCCCTCCAGCCGACTTGTCTCCAAGGGGATATTGCTGCCTCGGTCACCTTATGGTCGTTCTCCTGTGAATCTAGATTGTCGAATCCGACGCAAAACTGATAGTTAATTGTAACGTTCAGGGCTTCCTAATGACGATGGAATACTCAAATTGTCTCGTGATTCAATACATCGCCCTTCAGCCGACTTTTCTCCAAAGGTCTATAGGTGCCTGTGGCACCTAATGGACTTTCTCCAATGAGTCTAGATTTTCGTATCCGACGCAAAACAGATAGTTAATTGTAACGTTCAGGCCCTCCTAATGACGATGGAACACTCAAATTGCGTCGAGATTCAATACTTCGTCCTCCATCCGACTTGTCTCCAAGGGGATATTGCTGCATCGGGCATCATATGGTCCGTCTCCTGTGAGTCTAGATTTTCGAATCCGACGCGAAACTGGTAGTTAAATGTACCATTCAGGGCCTCCTAATGACGATGGAACACTCGAATTTATGTCGAGATTCATTACATCGTCCTCCAGCCGACTTGTGTCCAAGGGTATATTGGTGCCTCGGGCACTTTATGGTCGTTCTCCTGTAAGTCTAGATTGTCGAATCCGATGCAAAACTGATAGACACTTGTAACGTTCAGGGCCTGTTAATAACGATGGAACACTCAAATTGCGTCGAGATTCAATACATCGGCCACCAGCCGACTTGTTTCATAGGGTCTATTGCTGCCTGTGGTACCTTCTCCTGTGAGTCTAGATTTTCGAATCCGACGCAAAACTGATAGTTAATTGTAACGTTCAGGTCCTCCGAATGACGATGGAACACTCAAATTGCTTCGAGATTCAATATACCGTCCTTCAGCCGACATGTCTCCAAGGGCCTATTGCTGCCTCGGGCACCTTATGGTCGCTCTTCGTGAGTCTAGATTTTCAAATCCGACGCAAATCTGATAGTTAATTATTTTTTCAGGGCCCCCGAGTGACGATGGAACACTCAAATTGCGTCGAGATTCAATACATCGTCATCCAGCCGACTTTTCTCCAAGGGTCTATTGCTGCCTCGGGGACCATTTGGTCGTTCTGCTGTAAGTCTAGATTGTCGAATCCGACGCTAAAAAGATAGTTACTTGTAACGTTCAGGGCCTCCTAATGACGATGCAACACTCAAATCGCATCGAGATTCAATAAATCGTCCTCCACCCGACTTGTCTCCAAGGGGATATTGCTGCCTCGGGCATCATATGGTCCGTCTCCTGTGAGTCTAGATTTTCGAATCCGACGCGAAACTGATAGTTCAAATGGCTCTGAGCACTATGGGACTTAACAGCTATGGTCATAAGTCCCCTAGAACTTAGAACTACGTAAACCTAACTAACCTAAGGACAGCACACAACCTCCAGCCATCACGAGGCAGAGAAAATCCCTGACCGCGCCGGGAATCGAACCCGGGAACCCGGTTGTGGGAAGCGAGAACGCTACCGCACGACCACGAGATGCAGGCAAAACTGATAGTTAAATGTAACATTCAGGGCCTCCTAATGACGATGGAACACTCGAATTGGGTCGAGATTCAATACATCGTCCTCCGGATTACTTGTGTCTAAGGGTATATTGGTGCCTCGGGCACTTTATGGTCGTTCTCCTGTAAGTGTAGATTGTAGAATCCGACGCAAAACTGATAGATACTTGTAACGTTCAGGGCCTCCTAATGACGATGGAACACTCAAATTACGTCGAGATTCAATACATTGGCCACCAGCTGACTTTTCTCCAAGGGTCTATTGCTGCCTCGGGCACCTTATGGTCGTACTCCTGTGAGTCTAGATTTTCGTATCCGACGCAAAACTGATAGTTATTGTAGAGTTCAGGGCCTCCTAATTACGATGGAACACCAAATTGCGTCGAGATCCAATACATCGTCCTTCAGCCGACTTGTCTCCAAAGGTCTATTGCTGCCTCGGGCACCTTATGGACGTTCTCCTTTGAGTCTGGATTTTCGAATCCAACGCATAACTGATTGTAACCTTCAGGGATTCCTATTGGCGATGGAACACACAAATTCCGTCGAGATTCAATACATCGGCCTCCAGCCGACTTGTCTCCAAGGGGATATTGATGCCTCGGGCACCATATGGTCCGTCTCCAGTGTGTCTAGATTATCAAATCCGACGCGAAACTGATAGTTAAATGTAACATTCAGCGCCTCCTAATGACGATGGAACACTCGAATTGCGTCGAGATTCAATACATCGTCCTCCAGGCGACTTGTGTCCAAGGGTATATTGGTGCCTCGGGCACTTTTTGGTCGTTCTCCTGTAAGTCTATATTGTCGAATCCGACGCAAAACTGATAGTTAATTGTAACTTTCAGGGCCTCCTAATGACGATGGAACACTCAAATTGCGTCGAGATTCAATACATCGCCCTTCAGCTGACTTGTCTCCAAAGGTCTATTGGTACCTGTGGCACGTAATGGACTTTCCCTTGTGAGTCTAGATTTTCGAATCCTACGCAAAACAGATAGTTAATTGCAACGTTCAGGGTCTCCTAATGATGATGGAACACTCAAATTGCGTCGAGATTTAATACATTAACCTCCAGCCGACTCGTCTCCAAGGGGATATTGCTGTCTCGGGCACCTTATGGTCCGTGTTATGTGAGTCTAGATTTTCGAATCTGACGCAAAACTGATGGTTAATTCTAACGATCAGGGTCTCCTAATGATGATGGAACACTCAAATTGTTTCGAGATTCAATGCATCGTCCTTCAGCCGACTTGTCTCCATAGGTCTATTGCTGCCTCGTGCAGCTTATGCTCGTCTTCCTGAGAGAATAGATTTTCGAATCCGACGCAAAACAGATAGTTAATTGTAACGTTCAGGGCCTCCTAATAACGATGGAACACTCAAATTGCGTCGAGATTCAATACATCGTCATCCAGCCGACTTGTCTCCAAGGGTCTATTGCTGCCTCGGGGACCATTTGGTCGTTCTGCTGTAAGTCTAGATTGTCGAATCCGACGCTAAAAAGATAGTTACTTGTAACGTTCAGGGCCTCCTAATGACGATGCAACACTCAAATTGCATCGAGATTCAATAAATCGTCCTCCAGCCGACTTGTCTCCAAGGGGATATTGCTGCCTCGGGCATCATATGGTCCGTCTCCTGTGAGTCTAGATTTTCGAATCCGACGCGAAACTGATAGTTAAATGTAACATTCAGGGCCTCCTAATGACGATGGAACACTCGAATTGGGTCGAGATTCAATACATCGTCCTCCGGATGACTTGTGTCCAAGGGTATATTGGTGCCTCGGGCACTTTATGGTCGTTCTCCTGTAAGTCTAGATTGTCGAATCCGACGCAATACTGATAGATACTTGTAACGTTCAGGGCCTCCTAATAACGATGGAACACTCAAATTGTGTCGTGATTCAATCCATCGCCCTTCAGCCGACTTTTCTCCAAAGGTCTATTGGTGCCTGTGGCACCTAATTGACTTTCTCCTGTGAGTCTAGATTTTCGAATCCGACGCCAAATTGATAGTTAATTGCAACGTTCAGGTCCTCCTAATGACGATGGAACACTCAAATTACGTCGAGATTCATTACATCGGCCACCAGCTGACTTTTCTCCAAGGGTCCATTGCTGCCTCGGGCACCTTATGGTCGTTCTCCTGTGAGTCTAGATTTTCGAATCCGACGCATAACTGATAGTTAATTGTAACGTTCAGCCCCTCCTAATGACGATGGAACACTCAAATTGTGTCGAGATTCAATACATCGTCCTCTAGCCGACTTGTCTACAAGGGGATATTGCTGCCTCGGGCACTATATAGTCCTTCCCTGTGTGTCTAGATTTTCGAATCAGACGCGAAACTGATAATTAATTGTAACGTTCACGGCTTCCTAATGACGATGGAACACACAAATTGTGTCGAGATTCAATACATCGTCCTTCAGCCGACTTGTCTCCAAGGGTCTATTGCTGCCCCGGGCACCTTATGGTCGTTCTTCTGTGAGTGTAGTTTTTCAAATCCAACGCAAATCTGATAATTAATTGTTACGTTCAGGGCCCCCGAGTGACGATGGAACACTCAAATTGCGTCGAGATTCAATACATCGTCATTCAGCCGACTTGTCTCCAAGGGTCTATTGCTGCCTCGGGGACCATTTGGTCGTTCTCCTGTAAGTCTAGATTGTCGAATTCGACGCTAAACTGATAGTTACTTGTAACGTTCAGGGCCTCCTAATGACGATGCAACACTCAAATTGCATCGAGATTCAATACATCGTCCTCCAGCCGACTTGTCTCCAAGGGTCTATTGCTGCCTCGGGTACCTTATGGTTGTTCTCCTGTGAGTCTAGATTTTCGAATCGTACGCAAAACTGATAGTTATAAACGTAACGTTCAGGGCCTTATAATGACGATGGAACACTCAAATTGCGTCGAGATACAATACATCGTCCTCCAGCCGACTTGTCTCCAAGTGGATATTGCTGCCTCGGGCACTTAATGGTCGTTCTCCTGTAAGTCTAGATTGTCGATCCGACGCAAAACTGATAGTTACTTGCAACGTTCAGGGCCTCCTAATGACGATGGAACACTCGAATTGCGTCGAGATTCAATACATCGTCCTCCGGATGACTTGTGTCCAAGGGTATATTGCTGCCTCGGGCACTTAATGGTCGTTCTCCTGTGAGTCTAGATTTCCGAATCTGAAGCAAAACTGATAGTTAATTGTAACGTTCAGGGCCTCCTAATGACGATGGAACACTCAAATTGCGTCGAGAATTGTTACATCGACCTTCAGCCGACCTGTCTCCAAGGGGATATTGCTGGCTCGGGCACCATAGGATCCGTCTCCTGTGAGTCTAGATTTTCAAATCCGACGCGAAACTGATAGTTAATTGTAACGTTCAGGGCCTCCTATTGACGATGGATCACTTAAATTGCGTCGAGATTCAATACATCGTCCTTCAGCCGACTTGTCTCCAAGGGTCTATTGCTGCCTCGGGCACCTAATGGTCGTTCTCCTGTAAGTCTAGATTGTAGAATACGACGCAAAACTCATAGATACTTGTAACGTTCAGGGCTCCTAATGACGATGGAACACTCAAATTGCATCGAGATTCAATACATCGTCCTCCAGCCGACTTGTCTCCAAGGGAATATTGCTGCCTCAGTCACCTTATGGTCGTTCTCCTGTAGGTCTAGGTTGTCGAATCCAACGCAAAACTGAGAGTTAATTGTAACGTTCAGGGCCTCCTATTGACGATGGATCACTTAAATTGCGTCGAGATTCAATACATCGTCCTCCAGCCTACTTGTCTCCAAGTGTTTATTGCTGCCTCGGGAGCAAAATGGTCCGGCTCCTGTGAGTCTAGATTTTCGAATCCGACTTGAATCTGATAGTTAATTGTAAAGTTGAGGGCCTCTAAATGACGATGGAACACTCATATTGCGTCGAGATTCAGTACATCGTCCTTCAGCTGACTTGTCTCCAAGGGTCTATTGCTGCCTCGATCACCTAATGGACGTTCTCCTGTGAGTCTAGATTTCCGAATCCGACGCAAAACTGATAGTTAATTGTAACGTTCAGGGCCTCCTAATGACCATGGAACACTCAAATTGCGTCGAGATTCGTTACATCGACCTTCAGCCGACCTGTCTCCAAGGGGATATTACTGCCTCGGGCACAATATGGTCCGTCTCCTGTGAGTCTAGATTTTCGAATCAGACGCGAAACTGATAGTTAATTGTATCGACGCAATTTGAATGTTCGTCATTAGGAGACCCTGAACGTTACAATTAACTATCAGTTTGGCGTCTGATTCTAAAATCTAGACTAACAGGGAAAGACCATATAGTGGCCGAGGCAGCAATATCCGCTTAAAGACATGTCGGCTGGAGGGCGATGTATTGAATCTCGACACGATTTGAGTGTTCCATCGTCATTAAGAGGCCCCGAACGTTACAATTAACTATCAGTTTCGCGTCGGATTCGAAAATCTAGACTCACAGGAGACGGACCCTATGGTGCCCGAGGCAGCAATTTCCCCTTGGAGACAAGTCGGCTAGAGGACGATGTATTGAATCTCGACACAATTTGAGTGTTCCATCGTCATTAGGAGGCGCTGAACGTTACAAATAACTATCAGTTTTGCGTCGGATTCGAAAATCTAGACTCACAGGAGAAGGTGCCATAGGCAGCAATAGACCCTATGAAACAAGTCGGCTGTTGGCCGATGTATTGAATCGCGACGCAATTTGAGTGTTCCATCGTTATTCGGAGGCCCTGAACGTTACAAGTATCTATCAGTTTTGCGTCGGATTCGACAATCTAGACATACAGGAGAACGACCATAATGTGCCCGGGGCACCAATAGACCCTTGGATACAAGTCGGCTGGATGACGATGTATTGAATCTCGACGCAATTTGAGTGCTCCATCGTCAATAGGAGGCCCTGAACGTTACAATTAACTACCAGTTTTGCTTCGGGTACGAAAACCTAGACTCACAGGAGAACGACCATAAGGTGCCCGACGCAGCAATAGACCCTTGGAGACAAGTCGGCTGAAGGACGATGTACTGAATCTCGACGCAATATGAGTGTTCCATTGTCATTAGGAGGCCCTCAACGTGACAATTAACTACGTTATAATTAACTAAGAGTTTCGCGTCGGATTCGAAAATCTAGACGGGCAGGAGACGGGACAATTCGGCTGGGATAAGATGTATTGAATCTCGACGCAATTTTAGTGTTCCATCGTCATTAGGTGGCCCTAAACGTTACAATTAACTATCAGTTTCGCGTCGGATTCGACAATCTAGACTTACAGGAGAACGACCATAAGGTGACCGACGCAGCAAAAACCCTTAAAGACAAGTCGGCTGGAGGACGATGTATTGAATATCGACGCAATTTGAATGTTCGTCATTAGGAGACCCTGAACGTTACAATTAACTATCAGTTTGGCGTCTGATTCTAAAATCTAGACTAACAGGGAAAGACCATATAGTGGCCGAGGCAGCAATATCCGCTTGTAGACATGTCGGCTGGAGGGCGATGTATTGAATCTCGACACGAGTTGAGTGTTCCATCGTCATTAAGAGGCCCCGAACGTTACAATTAACTATCAGTTTCGCGTCGGATTCGAAAATCTAGACTCATGGGAGACGGACCGTAAGGTGCCGAGGCAGCAATATCCCGTTGGAGACAAGTCGGCTGGAGGACGATTTATTGAATCTCGACGCAATTTGAGTGTTCCATCGTCATTAGGGTGCCCTGCACGTTACAATTAACTAACAGTTATGCGTCGTATTCGAAAATCTTGACTCACAGGAGAACGAACATAAGGTGCACGAGGCAGCAATAGACCCTAGGAGAAAAGTCAGCTGGTGGCCGATGTATTGAATCTCGACGTAATTAGAGTGTTCCATCGTCATTAGGAGGACCTGTACGTTACAATTAACTATCAGTTTTGCGTCGGATTCGACAATCTAGACTTACAGGAGAACGACCATAAGGTGACCGAGGCAGCAATATCCCGTTGGAGACAAGTCGGCTGGAGGACGATTTATTGCATCTCGACGGAATTTGAGTGTTCCATCGTCATTAGGGTGCCCTGCACGTTACAATTAACTATCAGTTTGGCGTCTGATTCTAAAATCTAGACTCACAAGGAAGGACCATATAGTGCCCGAGGCAGCAATATCCGCTTGTAGGCAAGTCGGCTGGAGGACGATGTATTGAATCTCGACACGATTTGAGTGTTCCATCGTCATTAAGAGGCCCCGAACGTTACAATTAACTATCAGTTTCGCGTCGGATTCGAAAATCTAGACTCACAGGAGACGGACCCTATGGTGCCCGAGGCAGCAATTTCTCCTTGGAGACAAGTCGGCTAGAGGACGATGTATTGAATCTCGACGCAATGTCAATGTTCCATCGTCATTAGGAGGCCCTGAACGTTACAATTAACTATCAGTTTTGCGTCGGATTCGAAAATCTAGGCTCACAGGTGAACGACCATCAGGTGCCCGAGGCAGCAATAGACCCTTGGAGACAAGTCGGCTGAAGGACGATGTACTGGATCTCGACGCAATTTGAGTGTTCCATCGTCATTAGGAGTCCCTGAACGTTACAATTAACTACCAGTTTCGCGTCGGATTCGAAAATCTAGACTCACAGGAGACGGACCATATGGAGCCCGTGGAAGCAATATGCCCTTGGAGACAAGTCGGCTGGAGGACGATGTATTGAATCTCGACGCAATTTGAGTGTTCCATCGTCATTCGGGGGCCCTGAACGTTACAATTAACTATCAGTTTCGCGTCTGATTCCAAAATCTAGACTCATAGGGAAGGACAATATAGTGCCCGAGGCAGCAATATCCCCTAGTAGACAAGTCGGCTAGAGGACGATGTATTGAATCCCGACACAATTTGAGTGTTCCATCGTCATTAGGAGGCGCTGAACGTTACAATTAACTATCAGTTTTGCGTCGGATTCGAAAATCTAGACTCACAGGAGAAGGCGCCACAGGCAGCAATAGACCCTATGAAACAAGTCGGCTGGAGGACAATGTATTGAATCTCGGCGCAATTTGAGTGTTCCATCGTCAAAAGGATGCCCTGCACGTTGCAATTAACATTCTGTTTTTCGTCGGATTCGAAATACTAGACTTACAGGAGATCGACCATAAGGTGCCCGAGGCAGCAATAGACCCTTGGAGACAAGTCGGTTGGATGACGATGTATTGAATCTCGGCGCAATTTGAGTGTTCCATCGTCATTAGGAGGCCCTGAACGTTACAATTAACTATCAGTTTGGCGTCTGATTCTAAAATCTAGACTCACAGGGTAGGACCATATAGTGCCCGAGGCAGCAATATCCTCTTTTAGACAAGTCGGCTGGAGGACGCTGTATTGAATCTCGACGCAATTCGAGTGTTCCATCGTCATTAGGAGGCTTTGAATGTTACATTTAACTATCAGTTTCGCGTCGGATTCGAAAATCTAGACTCACAGGAGACGGACCATATGATGCCCGAGGCAGCAATATCCCCTTGGAGACAAGTCTGCTGGAGGACGATGTATTGAATCCCGACACGTTTTGAGTGTTCCATCGTCATTAAGATTCCCTGAACGTTACAATTAACAATCAGTTTCGCGTCGGATTCGAATATCTAGACTCACAGGAGACGGAACCTATGATGCCCGAGGCAGCAATGTCCCCTTGGAGACAAGTCGGCTGGAGGACGATGTATTGAATCTCGACGATATTTGAGTGTTCCATCGTCATTATGAGGCCCTGAATGTTACAATTAACCATCAGTTTTACGTCGGATTCGAAAATCTAGACTCACAGGAGATCGACCATTAGGTGCCGAGGCAGCAATAGACACTTGGAGACAAGTCGGCTGAAGGACGATGTATTGAATCTCGACGCAATTTAAGTGTTCCATCGATTCCGACGCAGAACTGATAGATAATTGGATCGTTCAGGGCCACTTATTGACGATGGAACACTCGAATTGCGTCGAGATTCAATACATCGTCTTCCAGCCGACTTGTGCCTCGGGCACGTTATGGTCGTTCTCCTGTAAGTCTAGATTGTCGAATCCGACGCAAAACTGATAGTTACTTGCAACGTTCCGGGGCTCCTAATAACGATGGAACACTCAAATTACGTCGAGATTTAATACATCGGCCACCAGCCGACTTGTTTCATAGGGTCTAGTGCTGCCTGTGGCACCTTCTCCTGTGAGTCTAGATTCTTGAATCCGACGCAAATCTGATAGTTAATTGTAGCGTTAAGGGTTTCCTAATGACGATGGAACACTCAAACTGTGTCGAGATTCAATACATCGCCCTTCAGCCGACTTGTCTCCAAAGGTCTAATGGTTCCTGTAGCACCTAATGGACTTTCTCCTGTGAGTCGAGATTTTCGAATCCGACGCAAAACTGATAGTTAATTGTAACGTACAGGTCCTCCTAATGACGATGGAACACTCAAATTACGTCGAGATTCAATACATCGGCCACCAGCTGACTTTTCTCCTAGGGTCTATTTCTGCCTCGGGCACCTTATGTTCGATCTCCTGTGAGTCTAGATTTTCGAATACGACGCATAACTGTTATTTAATTGTAACGTGCAGGGCACCCTAATGACGATGGAACACTCAAATTGCGTCGAGATTCAATAAATCGTCCTCCAGCCGACTTGTCTAGAAGGGGATATTGCTGCCTCGGCACCTTATGGTCCGTCTCCTATGAGTCTAGATTTTCGAATCCGACGCGAAACTGATAGTTAATTGTAACGTTTAGGGCCTCCTAATGACGATGGAACACTCAAATTGCGTCGAGATTCAATACATCTGCCTCCAGCCGATTTGTCCCGTCTCCTGTCCGTCTAGATTTTCGAATCCGACGCGAAACTGATAGTTAATTGTAGCGTAGTTAATTGTAACGTTGAGGGCCTCCTAATGACGATGGAACACTCATATTGCGTCGAGATTCAGTACATCGTCCTTCAGCCTACTTGTCTAGAAGGGTCTATTGCTGCCTCGGGCACCTGTTGGTCGTTCACCTGTGTGCCTAGATTTTCGAATCCGACGTAAGACTGATAGTTAATTGTAACGTTCAGGGCCTCCTAATGACGATGGAACATTGACATTGCGTCGAGATTCAATACATCGTCCTCTAGCCGACTTGTCTCCAAGGGGAAGTTGCTGCCTCGGGCACCATAGGTTCCGTCTCCTGTGAGTCTAGATTTTCGAATCCGACGCGAAACTGATAGTTAATTGTAACGTTCGGGGCCTCTTAATGACGATGGAACACTCAAATCGTGTCGAGATTCAATACATCGTCCTCCAGCCGACTTGTCTACAAGGGGATATTGCTGCCTCGGGCACTATATGGTCCTTCCCTGTGAGTCCAGATTTTAGAATCAGGCGCCAAACTGATAGTTAATAGTAACGTTCAGGGCCTCCTAATGACGATGGAACACTCAAATGCGTCGAGATTCAATACATCGTCCTCCAACCGACTTGTCTCCAAAGGGATATTGCTGCCTCGGGCACCATATGGTCCGTCTCCTTTGAGTCTAGATTTACGAATCCAACGCAAAACTGATAGTTAATTGTAACATTCAGGGACTCCTAATGACGATGGAACACTCAGATTGCGTCGAGATTCAATACATCGTCATCCAGCCGACTTGTATCCAAGGGTCTATTGCTGCCTCGGGGACCATTTGGTCGTTCTCCTGTAAGTCTAGATTGTCTAATCCGACGCTAAACTGATAGTTACTTGTAACGTTCAGGGCCTCCTAATTACGATTTAACACTCAAATTGCGTCGAGATTCAGCACATCGTCCTCCTGCCGATTTGTCTCCAAGGGTCTATTGGTGCCTCGGGCACTTTATGGTCGTTCTCCTGTATGTCTAGATTGTCGAATCCGACGTAAAACTGATAGTTACTTGTAAGGTTCAGAGCCTCCTAATGAGGATGGAACACTCAAATTGCGACGAGATTCAATACATCGGCCACCAGCCGACTTGTTTCATTGGGTCTATTGCTGCCTGTGGCACCTTCTCCTGTGAGTCTAGATTTTCGAATCCGACGCAAAACTGATAGTTAATTGTAACGTGCAGGGCATCATAATGACGATGGAACACTCAAATTGCGTCACGATTCAATAAATCGTCCTCCAGCCGACTTGTCTCCAAGGGGATATTGCTGCCTCAAGCACCTGATGGTCGTTCACCTGTGAGCCTAGATTTTCGAATCCGACGTAAAACTGATAGATAATTGTAACATTCAGGGCCTCCTAATGACGATGGAACATTGACATTGCGTCGAGATTCAATACATCGTCCTCTAGAAGACTTGTCTCCAAGGGGAAGTTGCTGCCTCGGGCACCATAGGGTCCGTCTCCTGTGAAACTAGATTTTCAAATCCGACGCGAAACTGATAGTTAATTGTAACGTTCGGGGCCTCTTAATGACGATGGAACACTCAAATCGTGTCGAGATTCAATACATCGTCCTCCAGCCGACTTGTCTACAAGGGGATATTGCTGCCTCGGGCACTATATGGTCCTTCCCTGTGAGTCTACATTTCAGAATCAGGCGCTAAACTGATAGGTAATTGTAACGTTCAGGGCCTCCTAATGACGATGGAACACTCAAATTGCGCCAAGATACAATACATCGTCATCCAACCGACTTGTGTTCTCTGTCGTTCTCTGGTAAGTCTAGATTGTCGAATCCGACGCAAAACTGATAGATACTTGTAACGTTCAGGGCCTCCTAATAACGATGGAACACTCAAGTTGCGTCGTGATTCAATACATCGGCCACCAGCCGACTTGTTTCATAGGGTCTATTGCTGCCTGTGGCACTTTCTCCTGTGAGTCTAGATTTTCGAATCCGACGCAAAACTGATAGTTAATTGTAACGTTCACGGCTTCCTAATGACGATGGAACACTCAAATTGCGTCGAGATTCAATACATCGTCCTTCAGGGGACTTGTCGCCAAGGGTCTATTGCTGCCTCGGGCACCTTATGGTCGTTCTCCTGTGATTCTAGATTTTCGAATCCGAAGCAAAACTGATAATTGATTGTAACGTTCAGGGCCTCCTATTGACGAAGGAACACTCAAATTGCGTCGAGATTCAATACATCGTCCTCCAGCCGACTTGTCTACAAGGCGATATTGCTGCCTCGGGCACTATATGGACCTTCCCTGTGAGTCTAGATTTTAGAATCAGACGCGAAACTGATAGTTAATTGTAACGTTCAAGGGCTCGTAATGACGATGGAACACTCAAATTGCGTCGAGATTCAATACATCGCCATCCAACCGACTTGTCCCCAAAGGTCTATTGCTGCCTCGGGCACCTTATGATCGTTCTCCTGTAAGTCTAGTTTTTCGAAACCGACGCAAAACTGATAGTTAATTGTAACGTTCAGGGCCTCCTAATGACGATGGAACACTCAAATTACGTCGAGATTCAATACATAGTCCTCCAGCCGACTTGTCTCCATGTGGATACTGCTGCCTCGGTCACCTTATGGTCGTTCTCCTGTAAGTCTAGATTGTCGAATCCGACGCATAACTGTTAGTTAATTGTAACGTGCAGGGCATCCTAATGACGATGGAACACTCAAATTGCGTCGAGATCCAGTACATCGTCCTTCAGCCGACTTGTCTCCAAGGGTCTATTGCTGCCTCGGGCACCTGATGGTCGTTCACCTGTGAGCCTAGATTTTCGAATCCGACGCAAAACTGATAGTTAATTGTAACGTTCAGGGCCTCCTAATGACGATGGAACATTGACATTGCGTCGAGATTCAATACATCGTCCTCTAGCCGACTTGTCTCCAAGGAGAAATTGCTGCCTCGGGCACCATAGGGTCCGTCTCCTGTGAGTCTAGATTTTCGAATCCGACGCGAAACTGATAGTTAATTGTAACGTTCGGGGCCTCTTAATGACGATGGAACACTCAAATCGTGTCGAGATTCAATACATCGTCCTCCATCCGACTTGCCTACAAGCGGATATTGCTGCCTCGGGCACTATATGGTCCTTCCTTGTGAGTCTAGATTTTAGAATCAGACGCCAAACTGATAGTTAATTGTAACGTGCAGGGCATCCTTTTGACGATGGAACACTCAAATTGCGTCGAGATCCAATACATCGTCATGCAGCCGACTTGTATGCAAGGGTCTATTGCTGCCTTGGGGACCATTTGGTCGTTCTCCTGTCAGTCTAGATTGTCGAATCCGACGCTAAACTGATAGTTACTTGTAACTTTCAGGGCCTCTTAATGACGATGGAACACTCGAATTGCGTCGAGATTCAATACATCGTCTTCCACCCGACCTGTGCCTCGGGCACTTTATGGTCGTTCTCCTGTAAGTCTAGATTGTCGAATCCGACGCAAAAATGATAGATACTTGTAACGTTCAGGGCCTCCTAATAACGATGGAACACTCAAATTGCGTCGAGATTTAATACATCGGCCACCAGCCGAATTGTTTCATAGGGTCTATTGCTGCCTGTGGCACCTTCTCCTTTGAGTTTAGATTTTCGAATCCGACGCAAAACTGATAGTTAATTGTAACGTGCAGGGCACCCTAACGACGATGGAACACTCAAATTCCGTCGAGATGCAATAAATCGTCCTCCAGCCGACTTGTCTCCAACGGGATATTGCTGCCTCGGTCACCTTATGGTCGTTCTCCTGTAAGTCTAGATTGTCGAATCCGACGCAAAACTGATAGTTAATTGTAACGTACAGGTCCTCCTAATGACGATGGAACACTCAAATTACGTCGAGATTCAATACATCGGCCACCAGCTGACTTTTCTCCTAGGGTCTATTGCTGCCTCGTGCACCTTATGTTCGTTCTTCTGTGAGTCAAGATTTTCGAATACGACGCATAACTGTTAGTTAATTGTAACGTGCAGGGCACCCTAATGACGATGGAACACTCAAATTGCGTCGAGATTCAATAAATCGTCCTCCAGCCGACTTGTCTCCAACGGGATATTGCTGCCTCGGCACCTTACGGTCCGTCTCCCATGAGTCTAGATTTTCGAATCCGACGCGAAACTGATAGTTAATTGTAACGTTCGGGGCCTCTTAATGACGATGGAACACTCAAATCGTGTCGAGATTCAATACATCGCCCTCCAGCCGACATGTCTACAAGCGGATATTGCTGCCTCGGCCACTATATGGTCTTTCCCTGTTAGTCTAGATTTTAGAATCAGACGCCAAACTGATAGTTAATTGTAACGTTCAGGGTCTCCTAATGACGAACATTCAAATTGCATCGATATTCAATACATCGTCCTCCAGCCGACTTGTCTTTAAGGGTTTTTGCTGCGTCGGTCACCTTATGGTCGTTCTCCTGTAAGTCTAGATTGTCGAATCCGACGCGAAACTGATAGTTAATTGTAACGTTTAGGGCCACCTAATGACGATGGAACACTAAAATTGCGTCGAGATTCAATACATCTTATCCCAGCCGAATTGTCCCGTCTCCTGCCCGTCTAGATTTTCGAATCCGACGCGAAACTCTTAGTTAATTATAACGTAGTTAATTGTCACGTTGAGGGCCTCCTAATGACAATGGAACACTCATATTGCGTCGAGATTCAGTACATCGTCCTTCAGCCGACTTGTCTCCAAGGGTCTATTGCTGCCTCGGGCACCTGATGGTCGTTCACCTGTGAGCCAAGATTTTCGAATCCGACGCAAAACTGATTGTTAATTGTAACGTTCAGCGCCTCCTAATGACGATGGAACACTCAAATTGTGTCGAGATTCAATACATCGTCCACTAGCCGACTTGAGTCCAAGGGTATATTGGTGCCTCGGCACTTTATGGTCGTTCTCCTGTAAGTCTAGATTGTCGAATCCGACGCAAAACTGATAGATACTTGTAACGTTCAGGGCCTCCGAATAACGATTGAACACTCAAATTGCGTCGCGATTCAATACATCGGCCAACAGCCGACTTGTTTCATAGGGTCTATTGCTGCCTATGGCACCTTCTCCTGTGAGTCTAGATTTTCGAATCCGACGCAAAACTGATAGTTATTTGTAACGTTCAGCGCCTCCTAATGACGATGGAACACTCAAATTCTGTCGAGATTCAATACATCGTAATCTAGCCGACTTGTCTCCAAGGGGAAATTGCTGCCTCGGGCACCATAGGGTCCGTCTCCTGTGAGTCTAGATTTTCGAATCCGACGCGAAACTGATAGTAAATTGTAACGTTCGGGGCCTCTTAATGACGATGGAACACTCAAATCGTGTCGAGATTCAATACATCGCCCTCCAGCCGACATGTCTACAAGCGGATATTGCTGCCTCGGCCACTATATGGTCTTTCCCTGTTAGTCTAGATTTTAGAATCAGACGCCAAACTGATAGTTAATTGTAACGTTCAGGGTCTCCTAATGACGAACATTCAAATTGCGTCGATATTCAATACATCGTCCTCCAGCCGACTTGTCTTTAAGGGTTTTTGCTGCGTCGGGCACCTTATGGTCGTTCTCCTGTGAGTCTAGGTTTTCGAACCCGAAGCAAAACTGATAGTTAATTGTAACGTTCAGGGCCTCCTATTGACGATGGAACACTCACTTTGCGTCGAGATTCAATACATCTCAATCCAACCGACTTGTCTCCAAAGGGATATTGCTGCCTCGGGCACTATATGGTCCGTCTCCTGTGAGTCTAGATTTTCGAATCCGACGCAAAACGTATAGTTAATTGTAACATTCAGGGCCTCCTAATGACGATGGAACACTCGAATTGCGTCGAGATTCAATACATCGTCATCCAGCCGACTTGTATCCAAGGGTCTATTGGTGCCCCGGGCACATTATGGTCGATCTCCTGTATGTCTAGATTGTCGAATCCGACGCAAAACTGATAGTTACTTGTAAGGTTCAGGGCCTCCTAATGAGGATGGAACACTCAAATTGCGACGAGATTCAATTCATCGGCCACCAGCCGACTTGTTTCATAGTCTCTATTGCTGCCTGTGGCACCTACTCCTGTGAGTCTAGATTTTCGAATCCGACGCAAAACTGATAGTTAATTGTAACGTTCTGGGCCTCCTAATGACGATGTAACACTCAAATTACGTCGAGATTCAACACATCGCTCTCCTGCCGATTTGTCTCGTTGGGTCTATTGGTGCCTCGGACACTTTATGGTCGTTCTCCTGTAAGTCTAGATTGTCGATTCCGACGCAGAACTGATAGATAATTGGATCGTTCAGGGCCACTTAATGACGATGGAACACTCGACTTGCGTCGAGATTCAATACATCGTCTTCCAGCCGACTTGTGCCTCGGGCACGTTATGGTCGTTCTCCTGTAAGTCTAGATTGTCGAATCCGACGCAAAACTGATAGATACTTGCAACGTTCCGGGGCTCCTAATAACGATGGAACACTCAAATTACGTCGAGATTTAATACATCGGCCACCTGCCGACTTGTTTCATAGGGTCTAGTGCTGCCTGTGGCACCTTCTTCTGTGAGTCTAGATTTTTGAATCCGACGCAAATCTGATAGTTAATTGTAACGTTAAGGGTCTCCTAATGACGATGGAACACTCAAACTGTGTCGAGATTCAATACATCGCCCTTCAGCCGACTTGTCTCCAAAGGTCTAATGGTTCCTGTGGCACCTAATGGACTTTCTCCTGTGAGTCGAGATTTTCGAATCCGACGCAAAACTGATGGTTAATTGTAACGTACAGGTCCTCCTAATGACGATGGAACACTCAAATTACGTCGAGATTCAATACATCGGCCACCAGCTGACTTTTCCCTAGGGTCTATTGCTGCCTCGGGCACCTTATGTTCGATCTCCTGTGAGTCTAGATTTTTGAATACGACGCATAACTGTTATTTAATTGTAACGTGCAGGGCACCCTAATGACGATGGAACACTCAAATTGCGTCGAGATTCAATAAATCGTCCTCCAGCCGACTTGTCTAGAAGGGGATATTGCTGCCTCGGCACCTTATGGTCCGTCTCCTATGAGTCTAGATTTTCGAATCCGACGCGTAACTGATAGTTAATTGTAACGTTTAGGGCCTCCTAATGACGATGGAACACTCAAATTGCGTCGAGATTCAATACATCTGCCTCCAGCCGATTTGTCCCGTCTCCTGTCCGTCTAGATTTTCGAATCCGACGCGAAACTGATAGTTAATTGTAACGTAGTTAATTGTAACGTTGAGGGCCTCCTAATGACGATGGAACACTCATATTGCGTCGAGATTCAGTACATCGTCCTTCAGCCTACTTGTCTAGAAGGGTCTATTGCTGCCTCGGGCACCTGTTGGTCGTTCACCTGTGTGCCTAGATTTTCGAATCCGACGTAAGACTGATAGTTAATTGTAACGTTCAGGGCCTCCTAATGACGATGGAACATTGACATTGCGTCGAGATTCAATACATCGTCCTCTAGCCGACTTGTCTCCAAGGGGAAGTTGCTGCCTCGGGCACCATAGGTTCCGTCTCCTGTGAGTCTAGATTTTCGAATCCGACGCGAAACTGATAGTTAATTGTAACGTTCGGGGCCTCTTAATGACGATGGAACACTCAAATCGTGTCGAGATTCAATACATCGTCCTCCAGCCGACTTGTCTACAAGGGGATATTGCTGCCTCGGGCACTATATGGTCCTTCCCTGTGAGTCCAGATTTTAGAATCAGGCGCCAAACTGATAGTTAATAGTAACGTTCAGGGCCTCCTAATGACGATGGAACACTCAAATTGCGTCGAGATTCAATACATCGTCCTCCAGCCGACTTGTCTCCAAGGGCATAATGCTTCCACGGGCTCCATATGGTCCGTCTCCTGTGAGTCTAGATTTTCGAAACCGACGCGAAACTGATAGTTAAACATAACGTTCAGGGTCTCCTAATGACAAACATTCAATTTGCGTCGATATTAAATACATCGTCCTCCAGCCGACTTGTCTTTAAGGGTTTATGCTGCGTCGGGCACCTTATGGTCGTTCTCCTGTGATTCTAGATTTTCGAATCCGAAGAAAAACTGATAGTTAATTGTAACGTTCAGGGCCTCCTATTGACGGAGGAACACTCAAATGCGTCGAGATTCAATACATCGTCCTCCAACCGACTTGTCTCCAAAGGGATATTGCTGCCTCGGGCACCATATGGTCCGTCTCCTTTGAGTCTAGATTTACGAATCCAACGCAAAACTGATAGTTAATTATAACATTCAGGGACTCCTAATGACGATGGAACACTCAAATTGCGTCGAGATTCAATACATCGTCATCCAGCCGACTTGTATCCAAGGGTCTATTGCTGCCTCGGGGACCATTTGGTCGTTCTCCTGTAAGTCTAGATTGTCAAATCCGACGCTAAACTGATAGTTACTTGTAACGTTCAGGGCCTCCTAATTACGATTTAACACTCAAATTGCGTCGAGATTCAGCACATCGTCCTCCTGCCGATTTGTCTCCAAGGGTCTATTGGTGCCTCGGGCACTTTATGGTCGTTCTCCTGTATGTCTAGATTGTCGAATCCGACGTAAAACTGATAGTTACTTGTAAGGTTCAGGGCCTCCTAATGAGGATGGAACACTCAAATTGCGACGAGATTCAATACATCGGCCACCAGCCGACTTGTTTCATTGGGTCTATTGCTGCCTGTGGCACCTTCTCCTGTGAGTCTAGATTTTCGAATCCGACGCAAAACTGATAGTTAATTGTAACGTGCAGGGCATCATAATGACGATGGAACACTCAAATTGCGTCACGATTCAATAAATCGTCCTCCAGCCGACTTGTCTCCAAGGGGATATTGCTGCCTCAAGCACCTGATGGTCGTTCACCTGTGAGCCTAGATTTTCGAATCCGACGTAAAACTGATAGATAATTGTAACATTCAGGGCCTCCTAATGACGATGGAACATTGACATTGCGTCGAGATTCAATACATCGTCCTCTAGCCGACTTGTCTCCAAGGGGAAGTTGCTGCCTCGGGCACCATAGGGTCCGTCTCCTGTGAAACTAGATTTTCGAATCCGACGCGAAACTGATAGTTAATTGTAACGTTCGGGGCCTCTTAATGACGATGGAACACTCAAATCGTGTCGAGATTCAATACATCGACCTCCAGCCGACTTGTCTACAAGGGTATATTGCTGCCTCGGGCACTATATGGTCCTTCCCTGTGAGTCTACATTTCAGAATCAGGCGCTAAACTGATAGTTAATTGTAACGTTCAGGGCCTCCTAATGACGATGGAACACTCAAATTGCGCCAAGATACAATACATCGTCATCCAACCGACTTGTGTTCTCTATCGTTCTCTGGTAAGTCTAGATTGTCGAAACCGACTCAAAACTGATAGATACTTGTAACGTTCAGGGCCTCCTAATAACGATGGAACACTCAAGTTGCGTCGTGATTCAATACATCGGCCACCAGCCGACTTGTTTCATAGGGTCTATTGCTGCCTGTGGCACTTTCTCCTGTGAGTCTAGATTTTCGAATCCGACGCAAAACTGATAGTTAATTGTAACGTTCACGGCTTCCTAATGACGATGGAACACTCAAATTGCGTCGAGATTCAATACATCGTCCTTCAGGGGACTTGTCGCCAAGGGTCTATTGCTGCCTCGGGCACCTTATGGTCGTTCTCCTGTGATTCTAGATTTTCGAATCCGAAGCAAAACTGATAATTGATTGTAACGTTCAGGGCCTCCTATTGACGAAGGAACACTCAAATTGCGTCGAGATTCAATACATCGTCCTCTAGCCGACTTGTCTCCAAGGGGAAGTTGCTGCCTCGGGCACCATTGGGTCCGTCTCCTGTGAAACTAGATTTTCGAATCCGACGCGAAACTGATAGTTAATTGTAACGTTCGGGGCCTCTTAATGACGATGGAACACTCAAATCGTGTCGAGATTCAATACATCGTCCTCCAGCCGACTTGTCTACAAGGCGATATTGCTGCCTCGGGCACTATATGGACCTTCCCTGTGAGTCTAGATTTTAGAATCAGACGCGAAACTGATAGTTAATTGTAACGTTCAGGGGCTCCTAATGACGATGGAACACTCAAATTGCGTCGAGATTCAATACATCGTCATCCAACCGACTTGTCTCCAAGGGTCTATTGCTGCCTCGGGCACCTCATGATCGTTCTCCTGTAAGTCTAGGTTTTCGAATCCGACGCAAAACTGATAGTTAATTGTAACGTTCAGGGCCTCCTAATGACGATGGAACTATCAAATTGCGTCGAGATTCAATACATAGTCCTCCAGCCGACTTGTCTCCATGTGGATATTGCTGCCTCGGGCATCATATGGTCCGTCTCCTGTGAGTCTAGATTTTCGAATCCGACGCGAAACTGATAGTTAAATGTAACATTCAGGGCCTCCTAATGACGATGGAACACTCGAATAGCGTCGAGATTCAATACATCGTCCTCCAGCCGACTTGTGTCCAAGGGTATTTTTGTGCCTCGGGCACATTATGGTCGTTCTCCTGTAAGTCTAGATTTTCGAATCCGACGGTATACTGATAGTTACTTGTAACTCTCAGGGCCTCCTAATGACGATGCAACTCTCAAATTGCGTCGAAATTCAATTCATCAGCCACCAGCGGACTTGTTTCATAGTTTCTATTACTGCCTGTGGCACCTTTTCCTGTGGGTCATGATTTTCGAATCCGACGCAAAACTGATATTTACTTGTAACGTTCAGGGCATCCGAATGACGATGGAACACTCAAATTGTGTCGAGATTCAATACATCGTCCTCTAGCCGACTTGTCTACTAGGGGATATTGCTGCCTCGGGTACTATATTGTCCTTCCCTGTGAGTCTAGATTTTCGAATCAGACGCGTAACTGATAGTTAATTGTAACGTTCACGGCTTCCTAATGACGATGGAACACTCAAATTGCGTCGAGATTCAATACATCGTCCTTCAGCCGACTCGTCGCCAAGGGTCTATTGCTGCCTCGGGCACCTTATGGTCGTTCTCCTGTGAGTCAAGATTTTCATTTCCGTCGCAAATCTGATAGTTAATTGTAACGTTCAGGGCCGCCGAATGACGATGGAACACTCAAATTGCGTCGAGAATCAATACATCGTCCTCCAGCCGACTTGTCTCCAAGGGCATATCGCTTCCACGGGCTCCATATGGACCGCCTCCTGTGAGTCTACATTTTCGAATCCGACGCGAAACTGATAGTTAATTGTAACGTTCAGGGTCTCCTAATGACGAACATTCAAATTGCGTCGAGATTCAATACATCGTCCTCCAGCCGACTTGTGTCCAAGGGTATATTTGTGCCTCGGGCACATTATGGTCGTTCTCCTGTAAGTCTAGATTGTCGAATCCGACGCAAAACTGATAGATACTTGTAACGTTCAGGGCCTCCTAATGACGATGGAACACTCAAATTGCGTCGAGATTCAATTCATCGGCCACCAGCCAACTTGCTTCATAGTTTCTGTTATTGCCTGTGGCACCTTCTCCTGTGAGTCTAGCTTTTCGAATCCGACGCAAAACTGATAGTTACTTGTAACGTTCAGGACATCCGAATGACGATGGAACACTCAAATTGCGTCGGGATTCAATACATCGTCCTCCAGCCGACTTGACTCCAAGGGGATGTTGCTGCCTCGGCACCTTATGGTCCGTCTCCTATGAGTCTAGATTTTAGAATCCGACACCAAACTGATAGTTAATTGTAACGTTTAGGGCCTCCTAATGACGATGGAACACTCAAATTGCGTCGAGATTCAATACATCTTCCTCCAGCCGATTTCTCCCGTCTCCTGTCCGTCTAGATTTTCGAATCCGACGCGAAACAGATAGTTAATTGTAACGTAGTTAATTGTAACGTTGAGGGCCTCCTAATGACGATGGAACACTCATATTGCGTCGAGATTCAGTACATCGTCGTTCTTCCGACTTGTCTACAAGGGGATATTGCTGCCACGGGCACTGTATGGTCCTTCCGTGTGAGTCTAGATTTTAGAATCAGACGCCAAACTGATAGTTAATTGTAACGTTCAGGGCCTCCTAATGACGATGGAACACTCAAATTGCGTCGAGATTCAATACATCGTCATCCAACCGACTTGTCTCCAAGGGTCTATTGCTGCTTCGGGCACCTTATGGTCGTTCTCCTGTAAGTCTAGATTTTCGAATCCGACGCAAAACTGTTAGTTAATTGTAACGTGCAGGGCATCATAATGACGATGGAACACTCAAATTGCGTCGAGATTCAATAAATCGTCCTCCAGCCGACTTGTCTCCAAGGGGATATTGCTGCCTCGGTCACCTTATGGTCGTTCTCCTGTAAGTCTAGATTGTCGATTCCGACGCAAAACTGATAGTTAATTGTATCGTTCAGGGCCTCTTAATGACGATGGAACACTCGAATTGCGTCGAGAATCAATACATCGTCTTCCAGCCGACTTGTGCCTCGGGCACTTTATTGTCGTTCTCCTGTAAGTCTAGATTGTCGAATCCGACGCAAAACTGATAGATATTTGTAACGTTAAGGGCCTCCTAATGACGATGGAACACTCAAATTGTGTCGAGATTCAATACATCGCCCTTCAGACGACTTGTCTCCAAAGGTCCAATGGTGCCTGTGGCACCTAAGGGACTTTCTCCTGTGAGTCTAGATTTTCGAATCCGACGCAAAACTGATAGTTAATTGTAACGTTCAGGTCCTCCTAATGACGATGGAATACTCAAATTGCGTCGAAATTCAATACATCGGCCACCAGCTGACTCTTCTCCTAGGGTGTATTGCTGCCTCGGGCAACTTATGTTCGTTCCTCTGTGAGTCTAGATTTTGGAATACGACGCATAACTGTTAGTTAATTGTAACGTGCAGGGCATCCTAATGACGATGGAACACTCAAATTGCGCCGAGATTCAATAAATCGTCCTCCAGCCGACGTGTCTCCAAGGGGATATTGCTGCCTCGGTCACCTTATGGTCGTTCTCCTGTAAGTCTAGATTGTCGAATCCGACGCAAAACTGATAGTTAATTGTAGCGTTCAGGGCCTCCTAATGACGATAGAACACTCGAATTGCGTCGAGATTCAGTACATCGTCCTCCAGCCGACTTGAGTCCAAGTGTATATTGGTGCCTCGGCACTTTATGGTCGTTCTCCTGTAAGTCTAGATTGTCGAATCCGACGCAAAACTGATAGATACTTGTAACGTTCAGGGCCTCCTAATAACGATGGAACACTCAAATTGCGTCGTGATTCAATACATCGGCCACCAGCCGACTTGTTTCATAGGGTCTATTGCTGCCTGTGGCGTCTTCCTCAGTGAGTCTAGATTTTTGAATCCGACGCAAAACTGATAGTTAATTGTAACGTGCAGGGCATCCTTTTGACGATGGAACACTCAAATTTCGTCGAGATTCAATACATCGTCCTCCAGCCGACTTGTATCCAAGGGGATATTGCTGCCTCGGTCACCTTATGGACGTTCTCCTGTAAGTCTAGATTGTCGAATCCGACGCAAAACTGATAGTTAATTGTATCGTTCAGGGCCTCTCAATGACGATGGAACACTCGAATTGCGTCGAGATTCAATACATCGTCTTCCAGCCGACTTGTGCCTCGGGCACTTTATGGTCGTTCTCCTGTAAGTCTAGATTGTCGAATCCGACGCAAAACTGATAGATACTTGTAACGTTCAGGGCCTCCTAATAACGATGAAACACTCAAATTGCGTGGAGATTTAATACATCGGCCACCAGCCGACTTTTTCATAGGGTCTATTGCTGCCTGTGGCACCTTCTCCTGTGAGTCTAGATTTTCGAATCCGACGCAAAACTGATAGTTAATTGTAACGTGCAGGGCATCATAATGACGATGGAACACTCAAATTGCGTCAAGATTCAATAAATCGTCCTTCAGCCGACTTGTCTCCAAGGGGATATTGCTGCCTCGGTCACCTTATGGTCGTTCTCCTGTAAGTCTAGATTGTCGAATCCGACGGAAAACTGATAGTTAATTGTAACGTTGAGTGCCTCCTGATGACGATGGAACACTCAAATTGCGTCGAGATTCAATACATCGTCCTCCAGCCGACTTGTCTCCAAGGGAATATTGCTTCCACGGGCTCCATATGGTCCGTCTCCTGTGAGTCTAGATTTTCGATCCGACGCGAAACTGATAGTTAATTGTATCGTTCAGGGTCTCCTAATGACGAACATTTAAATTGCGTCGAGATTCAATACATCGTCCTCCAGCCGACTTGTCTTTAAGGCTTTTTGCTGTGTCGGGCACCTTATGGTCGTACTCCTGTGAGTCTAGATTTTCAAATCCGACGCAAAACTGATAGTTAATTGTAACGTTCAGGGCCTCCTAGTAACGATGGAACACTCAAATTGCGTCGTGATTCAATACATCGTCCTCCAACCGACTTGTCTCCAAAGGGATATTGCTGCCTCGGGCACCATATGGTCCGCCTCCTGTGAGTCTAGATTTTCGAATCCGGCGCAAAACTGATAGTTAATTGCAACATTCAGGACCTCCTAATGACGATGGAACACTCAAATTGCGTCGAGATTCAGCAAATCGTCCTCCTGCCGATTTGTCTCCAAGGGTCTATTGGTGCCTCGGGCACTTTATGGTCGTTCTCCTGTAAGTCTAGATTGTCGAATACGACGCAAACCTGATAGTTACTTGTAAGGTTCAGGGCCTCCTAATGACGATGGAACACTCAAATTGCGTCGAGATTCAATTCATCGTCCTCCAGCCGACTTGTCACCATAGGGATATTGCTGCCTCGGGCACCTTATGGTCGTTCTCCTGTGAGTCTAGATTTTCGAATCCGACGCAAAACTGATAGTTAATTGTAACGTTCAGGGCCACCTAATGATGATGGAAACTCAAATTGCTTCGAGATTTGTTACATCGACCTTCAGCCGACCTGTCTCCAAGGGTCTAATGCTGCCTCGGGCACCTTATGGTCGCTCTCCTGTGTCTAGATTATCGAATCCAACGCAAAACTGATAGTTAATTGCAATGATCAGGGCCTACTAATGACGATGGAACACTCAATTTGCGTCGATTTTCGTTACATCGACCTTCAGCCGACCTGTGTCCAAGGGTCTATTGCTGCCTCGGGCCCCTTATGGTCGTTCACCTGTGAGTCTAGATTTTCGAATCCAATGAAAAACTGATAGACAATTGTAACGTTCAGGGCCTCCTATTGACGATGGAACACTCAAATTGCGTCTTGATTCAATACATCGTCCTCCAGCCGACTTGTCTCCAAGGGGATATGATGCCTCGTGCACCATAGGATCCGTCTCCTGTGAGTCTAGATTTTCGAATCCGACGCGAAACTGATAGTTAATTGTAACGTTCAGGGCCTCCTAATGACGATGGAACACTCAAATTGTGTCGAAATTCAATACATCGTCCTCCTGCCGACTTGTCTCCGAGGGGATATTGCTGCCTCGGGCATCATATGGTCCGTCTCCTGTGAGTCTAGATTTTCGAATCCGACGCGAAACCGATAGTTAATTGTAACATTCAGCGCCTCGTAATGACAATGGAACACTCGAATTGCGGCGAGATACAATACATCGTCCTCCAGCCGACTTGAGTCCAAGGGTATATAGGTGCCTCGGGCACTTTATGGTCGTTCTCCTGTAATTCTAGATAGTTGAATCCGACGCAAAACTGATAGTAAATTGTAACGTTCAGGGCCTCCTAGTGACGATGGAACACTCAAATTGCGTCGAGATTCAATACATCGTCCTCCAACCGACTTGTCTCCAAAGGGATATTGCTGCCTCGGGCACCATATGGTCCGCCTCCTGTGAGTCTAGATTTTCGAATCCGGCGCAAAACTGATAGTTAATTGCAACATTCAGGGCCTCCTAATGACGATGGAACACTCAAATTGCGTCGAGATTCAGCAAATCGTCCTCCTGCGATTTGTCTCCAAGGGTGTATTGGTGCCTCGGGCACTTTATGGTCGTTCTCCTGTATGTCTAGAATGTCTAATCCGACGCAAAACTGATAGTTACTTGTAAGGTTCAAAGCCTCCTAATGACGATGGAACACTCAAATTGCGACGAGATTCAATACATCGGCCACCAGCCGACTTGTTTCATAGTAAATATTGCTGCCTGTGGCACCTTCTCCTGCGAGTCTAGATTTTTGAATCCGACGCAAAACTGATAGTTAATTGCAGTGATCAGGGCCTACTAATGACGATGGAACACTCAATTTGCGTCGAGATTCAATACATCGTCCTTCAGGCAACTTGTCTCGAAGGGTCTATTGCTGCCTCGGGCACCATATGGTCCTTCTCCTGTGAGTCTAGATTTTAGAATCCGACGCGAACCTGATAGTTAATTGTAACGTTCGGGGCCTCCTAAAGACGATGGAACACTCAAATTGCGTCGAGATTCAATACATCGTCCTCCAGCCGACTTGCCTCCAAAGTGGATATTGCTGCCTCGGGCACTTAATGGTCGTTCTCTTGTAAGTCTAGATTGTCGAATCCGACGCAAAACTGATAGTTACTTGTAATGTTCATGGCCTCCTAATGACGATGGAACACACAAATTGTGTCGAGATTCAATACATCGTCCTTCAGCCGACTTGTTTACAAGGGGATATTGCTGCCTCGGGCACTATATGGTCTTTCCCTGTGAGTCTAGAATTTCGAAACAGACGCGAAACTGATAGTTAGTTGTAACGTACAGGGCCTCTTAATGACGATGGAACACTCAAATTGCGTCGAGATTCAAGACATCGGCCACCAGCCGACATGTCTCCAAGGTTCTATCGCTGTCTGTGGCACCTACTCCTGTGAGTCTAGGTTTTTGAATCCGACACAAAAGTGATAGTTACTTGGAACGTTCAGGGGATCATAATGACGATGGAACATTAAAATTGCGTCGATATTCGTTACATCGACCTTCAGCCGACCTGTGTCCAAGGGTCTATTGCTGCCTCGGGCACCTTATTGTCGTTCACCTGTCAGTCTAGATTTTCGAATCCAACGCAAAACTGATAGTTAATTGTAACGTTCAGGGCCTCCTAATGGCGATGGAACACTCATATTCCGTCAAGATTCAGTACATCGTCTTTCAGCCGACTTGTCTCCAAGGGTCTATTCCTGCCTCGGGCACCTTATGGTCGTTCTCCTGTGAGTCTAGATTTCCGAATCCGACGCAAATCTCATAGTTAATTGTAACGTTCAGGGCCTCCTAATGACGATGGAACACTCAAATTGCGTCGATATTCGTTACATCGACCTTCAGCCGACCTGTGTCCAAGGGTCTATTGCTGCCTCGGGCACCTTATGGTCGTTCACCTGTGAGTCTAGATTTTCGAATCCAACGCAAAACTGATAGTTAGTTGTAACGTTCAGGGCCTCCTAATAACGATGGATCACTCAAATTGCATCGAGATTCAATACATCGTCATCCAACCGACTTGTCTCCAAGGGTCTATTGCTGCCTCGGGAACCTTATGGTCGTTCTCCTGTGAGTCTAGATTTTCGAATCCGACGCATAACTGATAGTTAATTGTAACGTTCAGCGCCTCCTAATGACGATGGAACACTGAAATTGTGTCGAGATTCAATACATCGTCCTCTGGCCGACTTGTCTGTAAGGGGATATTGCTGCCTCGGGCACTATATTGTCCTTCCCTGTGAGTCTAGATTTTCGAATCCGACGCGAAACTGATAGTTAATTGTAACGTCCAGGGCCTCCTAATGACGATGGAACACCCATATTGCGTCGAGATCCAATACATCGTCCTTCAGGCGACTTGTCTCCAAGGGTCTATTGCTGCCTCGTGCACCATAGGTTCCGTCTCCTGTGAGTCTAGATTTTCGAATCCGACGCGAATCCGATAGTTAATTGTAACGTTCTGGGCCTCCTATTGACGATGGAACACTTAAATTGCGTCGAGATTCAATACATCGTCCTCCAGCCGACTTGTCTCCAAGGGGATATTGCTGCCTCGGGCATCATATGGTCCGTCTCCTGTGAGTCTAGATTTACGAATCCGACGCGAAACCGATACTTAAATGTAACATTCAGCGCCTCCTAATGACGATGGAACACTCGAATTGCGTCGAGATCCAATACATCGTCCTCCAGCCGACTTGTGTCCAAGGCTGTATAGGTGCCTCGGGCACTTTATGGTCGTTCTCCTGTAAGGCTAGATTGTCGAATCCGACGCAAAACTGATAGATACTTGTAACGTTCAGGGCCTCCTAATAACGATGGATCACTCAAATTGCATCGAGATTCAATACATCGTCATCCACCGACTTGTCTCCAACTGTCTATTGCTGCCTCGGTCACCTTATGGTCGTTCTCCTGTAAGTCTAGATTGTCGAATCCGACGCAAAACTGATAGTTAATTGTAACGTTCATGGCCTCCTAATGACGATGGAACACACAAATAGTGTCGAGATTCAATACATCGACTTCAGCCGACTTGTCTCCAAAGGTCTATTGGTGCCTGTGGCACCTAATGGACTTTCTCCTGTGAGTCTAGATTTTCGAATCCGATGCAAAACTGATAGTTAATTGTAATGTTCAGGTCCTCCTAATAGCGATGGAACACTCAAATTGCGACGAGATTCAATACATCGGCCTCCAACCGACTTGTCTCCAAAGGGATATTGCTGCCTCGGGAACCATATGGTCCGTCTCCTGTGAGTCTAGATTTTCGAATCCGACGCAAAACTTATAGTTAATTGTAACATTCAGGGCCTCCTAATGACGATGGAGCACTCAAATTGCGTCGAGATTCAATACATCGTCATCCAGCCGACTTGTCTCCCAGGGTCTATTGCTGCCTCGGAGACCATTTGGTCGTTCTCCTGTAAGTCTAGATTGTCGAATCCGACGCTAAACTGATAGTTACTTGTAACGATCAGGGCCTCCTACTGACGATGCAACACTCAAATTGCGTCGAGATTCAATACATCGTCCTCCAGCCGACTTGTCTCCAAGGGGATGTTGGTGCCTGTGGAACCTAATGGACTTTCTCCTGTGAGTCTAGATTTTCGAATCCGACGCAAAACTGATAGTTAATTGTAACGTTCACGGCTTCCTAATGACGATGGAACACTCAAATTGCGTCGAGATTCAATACATCGTCCGTCAGCCGACTTGTCTCCAAGGGTCTATTGCTGCCTCGGGCACCTCATGGTCGTTCTCCTGTGAGTCAAGATTTTGAAATCCGACGCAAATCTGATAGTTAATTGTAACGTTCAGGGCCCGCGAATGACGATGGAACTCTCAAATTGCGTCGAGATTCAATACATCGTCCTCCAGCCGAGTTGTCTCCAAGGGCATATTGCTTCCACGGGCTCCATAAGGTCCGTCTCCTGTGAATCTAGATTTTCGAATCCTACGCAAAACTGATGGTTAATTGTAACGTTCAGGGCCTCCTAATGACGATGGAACACTCAAATTGCGTCGAGGTTCAATACATCGTCCTTCAGCCGACTTGTCTCCAAGAGTCTATTTCTGCCTCGGGCACCTTATGTTCGTTCTACTGTAAGTCTAGATTGTCGAATCCGACGCAAAACTGATAGTTACTTGTAAGGTTCAGGGCCTCCTAATGACGATGGAACACTCAAATTGCGTCGAGTTTCAATACATCGTCTCCCAACCGACTTGTCTCCAAAGGGATATTGCTGCCTCGGGCACCATATGGTCCGTCTCCTGTGAGTCTAGATTTTCGAATCCGACGTAAAACTGATAGTTAATTGTAACTTTCAGGGCCTCCTAATGACGATGGAGCACTCAAATTTCGTCGAGATTCAATACATCGTCATCCAGCCGTCTTGTCTCCAAGGGTCTATTGCTGCCTCGGAGACCATTTGGTCGTTCTCCTGTTAGTCTAAATTGTCGAATCCGACGCTAAACTGATAGTTACTTGTAACGTTCAGGGCCTCCTAACGACGATGCAACACTCAAATTGCGTCGAGATTCAATACATCGTCCTCCAACCGACTTGTCTCCAAGGGAATATTGCTGCCATGGGCACCATATGGTCCGTCTCCTGTGGTCCCGATTTTTGAATCCGCGCGAAAATGATAGTTAATTGCAACATTCAGGGCCTCCTAATGACGATGGAACACTCAAATTGCGTCGAGATTCATCACATCGCCCTCCTGCCGATTTGTCTCCCAGGGTCTATTGGTGCCTCGGGCACTTTATGGTCGTTCTCCTGTAAGTCAAGATTGTCGAATGCGACGCAAAACTGCTAGTTACTTGTAACGTTCAGGACCTCCTAATGACGATGGAACACTCAAATTGCGAAGAGATTCAATACATCGGCCACCAGCCGACTTGTTTCATGGTACCTATTGCTGCCTGTGGCACCTTCTCCTGTGAGTCTAGATTCTGGAATCCGACGCAATACTGATAGTTAAATGTAACGTGCAGGGCATCCTAATGACGATGGAACACTCAAATTGCGTCGAGATTCAATACATCGTCCTCCAGCCGACTTGCCTCCAAAGTGGATATTGCTGCCTCGGGCACTTAATGGTCGTTCTCTTGTAAGTCTAGATTGTCGAATCCGACGCAAAACTGATAGTTACTTGTAATGTTCATGGCCTCCTAATGACGATGGAACACACAAATTGTGTCGAGATTCAATACATCGTCCTTCAGCCGACTTGTTTACAAGGGGATATTGCTGCCTCGGGCACTATATGGTCTTTCCCTGTGAGTCTAGAATTTCGAAACAGACGCGAAACTGATAGTTAGTTGTAACGTACAGGGCCTCTTAATGACGATGGAACACTCAAATTGCGTCGAGATTCAAGACATCGGCCACCAGCCGACATGTCTCCAAGGTTCTATCGCTGTCTGTGGCACCTACTCCTGTGAGTCTAGGTTTTTGAATCCGACACAAAAGTGATAGTTACTTGGAACGTTCAGGGGATCATAATGACGATGGAACATTAAAATTGCGTCGATATTCGTTACATCGACCTTCAGCCGACCTGTGTCCAAGGGTCTATTGCTGCCTCGGGCACCTTATTGTCGTTCACCTGTCAGTCTAGATTTTCGAATCCAACGCAAAACTGATAGTTAATTGTAACGTTCAGGGCCTCCTAATGGCGATGGAACACTCATATTCCGTCAAGATTCAGTACATCGTCTTTCAGCCGACTTGTCTCCAAGGGTCTATTCCTGCCTCGGGCACCTTATGGTCGTTCTCCTGTGAGTCTAGATTTCCGAATCCGACGCAAATCTCATAGTTAATTGTAACGTTCAGGGCCTCCTAATGACGATGGAACACTCAAATTGCGTCGATATTCGTTACATCGACCTTCAGCCGACCTGTGTCCAAGGGTCTATTGCTGCCTCGGGCACCTTATGGTCGTTCACCTGTGAGTCTAGATTTTCGAATCCAACGCAAAACTGATAGTTAGTTGTAACGTTCAGGGCCTCCTAATAACGATGGATCACTCAAATTGCATCGAGATTCAATACATCGTCATCCAACCGACTTGTCTCCAAGGGTCTATTGCTGCCTCGGGAACCTTATGGTCGTTCTCCTGTGAGTCTAGATTTTCGAATCCGACGCATAACTGATAGTTAATTGTAACGTTCAGCGCCTCCTAATGACGATGGAACACTGAAATTGTGTCGAGATTCAATACATCGTCCTCTGGCCGACTTGTCTGTAAGGGGATATTGCTGCCTCGGGCACTATATTGTCCTTCCCTGTGAGTCTAGATTTTCGAATCCGACGCGAAACTGATAGTTAATTGTAACGTCCAGGGCCTCCTAATGACGATGGAACACCCATATTGCGTCGAGATCCAATACATCGTCCTTCAGGCGACTTGTCTCCAAGGGTCTATTGCTGCCTCGTGCACCATAGGTTCCGTCTCCTGTGAGTCTAGATTTTCGAATCCGACGCGAATCCGATAGTTAATTGTAACGTTCTGGGCCTCCTATTGACGATGGAACACTTAAATTGCGTCGAGATTCAATACATCGTCCTCCAGCCGACTTGTCTCCAAGGGGATATTGCTGCCTCGGGCATCATATGGTCCGTCTCCTGTGAGTCTAGATTTACGAATCCGACGCGAAACCGATACTTAAATGTAACATTCAGAGCCTCCTAATGACGATGGAACACTCGAATTGCGTCGAGATCCAATACATCGTCCTCCAGCCGACTTGTGTCCAAGGCTGTATAGGTGCCTCGGGCACTTTATGGTCGTTCTCCTGTAAGGCTAGATTGTCGAATCCGACGCAAAACTGATAGATACTTGTAACGTTCAGGGCCTCCTAATAACGATGGATCACTCAAATTGCATCGAGATTCAATACATCGTCATCCACCGACTTGTCTCCAACTGTCTATTGCTGCCTCGGTCACCTTATGGTCGTTCTCCTGTAAGTCTAGATTGTCGAATCCGACGCAAAACTGATAGTTAATTGTAACGTTCATGGCCTCCTAATGACGATGGAACACACAAATAGTGTCGAGATTCAATACATCGACTTCAGCCGACTTGTCTCCAAAGGTCTATTGGTGCCTGTGGCACCTAATGGACTTTCTCCTGTGAGTCTAGATTTTCGAATCCGATGCAAAACTGATAGTTAATTGTAATGTTCAGGTCCTCCTAATAGCGATGGAACACTCAAATTGCGACGAGATTCAATACATCGTCCTCCAACCGACTTGTCTCCAAAGGGATATTGCTGCCTCGGGAACCATATGGTCCGTCTCCTGTGAGTCTAGATTTTCGAATCCGACGCAAAACTTATAGTTAATTGTAACATTCAGGGCCTCCTAATGACGATGGAGCACTCAAATTGCGTCGAGATTCAATACATCGTCATCCAGCCGACTTGTCTCCCAGGGTCTATTGCTGCCTCGGAGACCATTTGGTCGTTCTCCTGTAAGTCTAGATTGTCGAATCCGACGCTAAACTGATAGTTACTTGTAACGATCAGGGCCTCCTACTGACGATGCAACACTCAAATTGCGTCGAGATTCAATACATCGTCCTCCAGCCGACTTGTCTCCAAGGGGATGTTGGTGCCTGTGGAACCTAATGGACTTTCTCCTGTGAGTCTAGATTTTCGAATCCGACGCAAAACTGATAGTTAATTGTAACGTTCACGGCTTCCTAATGACGATGGAACACTCAAATTGCGTCGAGATTCAATACATCGTCCGTCAGCCGACTTGTCTCCAAGGGTCTATTGCTGCCTCGGGCACCTCATGGTCGTTCTCCTGTGAGTCAAGATTTTGAAATCCGACGCAAATCTGATAGTTAATTGTAACGTTCAGGGCCCGCGAATGACGATGGAACTCTCAAATTGCGTCGAGATTCAATACATCGTCCTCCAGCCGAGTTGTCTCCAAGGGCATATTGCTTCCACGGGCTCCATATGGTCCGTCTCCTGTGAGTCTAGATTTTCGAATCCTACGCAAAACTGATGGTTAATTGTAACGTTCAGGGCCTCCTAATGACGATGGAACACTCAAATTGCGTCGAGGTTCAATACATCGTCCTTCAGCCGACTTGTCTCCAAGAGTCTATTTCTGCCTCGGGCACCTTATGTTCGTTCTACTGTAAGTCTAGATTGTCGAATCCGACGCAAAACTGATAGTTACTTGTAAGGTTCAGGGCCTCCTAATGACGATGGAACACTCAAATTGCGTCGAGTTTCAATACATCGTCTCCCAACCGACTTGTCTCCAAAGGGATATTGCTGCCTCGGGCACCATATGGTCCGTCTCCTGTGAGTCTAGATTTTCGAATCCGACGTAAAACTGATAGTTAATTGTAACTTTCAGGGCCTCCTAATGACGATGGAGCACTCAATTTTCGTCGAGATTCAATACATCGTCATCCAGCCGTCTTGTCTCCAAGGGTCTATTGCTGCCTCGGAGACCATTTGGTCGTTCTCCTGTTAGTCTAAATTGTCGAATCCGACGCTAAACTGATAGTTACTTGTAACGTTCAGGGCCTCCTAACGACGATGCAACACTCAAATTGCGTCGAGATTCAATACATCGTCCTCCAACCGACTTGTCTCCAAGGGGATATTGCTGCCATGGGCACCATATGGTCCGTCTCCTGTGGTCCCGATTTTTGAATCCGCGCGAAAATGATAGTTAATTGCAACATTCAGGGCCTCCTAATGACGATGGAACACTCAAATTGCGTCGAGATTCATCACATCGCCCTCCTGCCGATTTGTCTCCCAGGGTCTATTGGTGCCTCGGGCACTTTATGGTCGTTCTCCTGTAAGTCAAGATTGTCGAATGCGACGCAAAACTGCTAGTTACTTGTAACGTTCAGGACCTCCTAATGACGATGGAACACTCAAATTGCGAAGAGATTCAATACATCGGCCACCAGCCGACTTGTTTCATGGTACCTATTGCTGCCTGTGGCACCTTCTCCTGTGAGTCTAGATTCTGGAATCCGACGCAATACTGATAGTTAAATGTAACGTGCAGGGCATCCTAATGACGATGGAACACTCAAATTGCGTCGAGATTCAATACATCGTCCTCCAGCCGACTTGTCTCCATGGGGATATAGCTGCCTCGGGCACCTTGTGGTCGTTGTCCTGTGAGTCTGAATTTTCGAATCCGACTCAAAACTGATAGTTAATTGTAACGTTGAGGGCCTCCTAATGATGATGGAACACTCAAATTGCTTCGAGATTCGTTACCTCGACCTTCAGCCGACCTGTCTCCAAGGATCTATTGCTGCATCGGGCACCTAATGGTCGTTCGCCTGTGTCTAGATAATCGAATCCAACGCAAAACAGATAGTTAATTGCAGTGATCAGGGCCTCCTAATGACGATGGAACACTCAATTTGCGTCAAGATTCAATACATCGTCCTCCAGCCGACTTGACTCCGAGGGGATATTGCCACCTCGGGCACCATATCCTCCTTCTCCTGTGAGTCTAGATTTTCGAATCCGACGCGAAACTGATAGTTAATTGTAACGTCCAGGGCCTCCTAATGACGATGGAAGACCCAAATTGCGAAGAGATTCAATACATCGGCCACCAGCCGACTTGTCTCCAAAGGGATATTGCTGCCTCGGGCACCATATGGTCCGTCTCCTGTGAGTCTAGATTTTCGAATCCGACGCAAACGTGACAGTTAAGTGTAACGTACAGGGCATCCTAATGACGACGGAACACTCAAATTGCGTCGAGATTCAATTCATCGTCCTCCAGCCAACTTGTCACCATGGGGATATTGCTGCCTCGGGCACTCTATGGTCGTTCTCCTGTGAGTCTGAATTTTCGAATCCGTTTCAAAACTGATAGTTACTTGTAACGTTCAGGGCATCCTAATGACGACGGAACACTAAAATTGCGTCGATATTCGTTACACCGAAATTCAGCCGACCTGTGTCCAAGGGTCTATTGCAGCCTCGGGCACCTTGTGGTCGTTCACCTGTGAGTCTTGATTTTCGAATCCAACGCGAAACTGATAGTTAATTGTAACGTTCAGGGCCTCCTAATGACGATGGAACACTCATATTGCCTCGAGATTCAGTACATCGTCCTTCAGCCGACTTGTCCCCAAGGGTCTATTGCTGCCTCTGGCACCTTATGGTCGTTCTCCTGTGAGTCTAGATTTTCGATTCCGACGCAAAACTGATAGTTAATTGTAACGTTCAGGTCCCCCTAATGACGATGGAACACCCAAATTACGTCGAGATTCAATACATCGGCCACCATCTGACTTTTCTCCAAGGATCTATTGCTGCCTCGGGAACCTTATGGTCGTTCTCCTGTGAGTCCAGATTATCGAATCCGATGCAAATCTGATAGCTAATTGCAACGTTCAGGGCCCGCGAATGACGATGGAACACTCAAATTGCGTCGAGATTGAATACATCGTTCTCCAGCCGACTTGTCCCCAAGGGCATATAGCTTCCACGGGCTCCTTACGGTCCGTCTCCTGTGAGTCTAGATTTTTGAATCGGACGCAAAACTGATAGTTAATTGTAACGTTCAGGGACTCCTAATGACGATGGATCACTCAAATTGCGTCGAGATTCAATACATCGGCCACCAGCCGACTTGTCTCCAAGGGTCTATTGCTGCCTCGGGCACCTTATGGTCGTTCTCCTGTGAGTCTAGATTTTCGAATCCGACGCATAACTGATAGTTAATTGTAAAGTTTAGCGCCTCCTAATGACGATGGAACACTCAAATTGTGTCGAGATTCAATACATCGTCCTCCAGCCGACTTGTCTACAACTGGATATTGCTGCCTCAGGCACTATATGGTCCTTGCCTGTGAGCCTAGATTTTAGAATCAGACGCGAAACTGATAGTTAATTGTAACGTTCAGGGATTCCTAATGACGATGGAACACTCAAATTGCCTCGAGATTCAATACATCGTCCTCCAGCCGACTTGTCTCCAAGTGGATATTGCTGCCTCGGGGATCATATGGTCCGTCTCCTGTGAGTCTAGATTTTCAAATCCGACGCAAATCTGATAGTTAATTGTAACGTTCAGGGCCCGCGAATGTCGATGGAACACTCAAATTGCGTCGAGATTCAATACATCGTTCTCCAGCCGACTTGTCCCCAAGGGCATATAGCTTCCACGGGCTCCATACGGTCCGTCTCCTGTGAGTCTAGATTTTCGAATCCGACACGAAACTGATAGTGAATTGTAACGTTCAGGGCCTCCCAATGACGATGGAACACTCAAATTGCGTCGAGATTCATCACATCGCCCTCCTGCCGATTTGTCTCCAAGGGTCTATTGGTGCCTCGGGCACTATATGGTCGTTCTCCTGTAAGTCTAGATTGTCGTATCCGACGCAAAACTGATAGTTAAATGTAACGTGCAGGGCATCCTAATGACGATGGAACACTCAAATTGCGTCGAGATTCAATACATCGTCCTCCAGCCGACTTGTCTCCAAGGGGATATTGCTGCCTTGGGTACCATATGGTCCTTCTCCTGTGAGTCTAGCTTTTCGAATCCGACGCGAAACTGATAGTTAATTGTAACGTTCAGGGCATCCTAATGACGATGGAACACTCAAATTGCGTCGAGATTCAATACATCGTCCCACAGCCAAATTGTCTCCAAGGGTTTATTGCTGCCATGGGCACCTTATGGTCGTTCACCTGTGAGTCTAGATTTTCGATTCCGACGCAAAACTGATAGTTAATTGTAACATTCAGGGCCTCCTAATGACGGTGGAACACTCAAATTTCGTCGAGATTCAATACATCACACTCCAGCCGACTTGTCTCCAAGGGCATATTGCTGCCTCGGGCACCATTGGGGCCGTCTCCTGTGAGTCTAGATTTTCGAATCAGACGCGAAACTGATGGTTAATTGTAACTTTCAGGGCCTCCTAATGACGATGGAACACTCAAATCGTGTCCAGATTCAATACATCGTCCTCCAGCCGACTTGTCTACAAGGGAATATTGCTGCCTCGGGCACTATATGGTCCTTCCCTGTGAGTCTAGATTTTAGAATCCGACGCAAAACTGACAGTTACTTGTAACGTTCAGGGCCACCTAATGACGATGGAACACTCAAATTGCGTCGACATTCAATACATCGGCCACCAGCCGACATGTTTCCAAGGCTCCATTGCTGCCTGTGGCACCTTCTCCTGTGGGTCTAGATTTTCGAATCCGACGCAAAACTGATGGTTGCTTGTAACGTTCAGAGAATCCTATTGACGATGGAACACTAAAATTGCGTCGAGAATCAATACATCGTCTTCCAGACGACTTGTCTCCAAGGGGATATTGCTGGCTCGGGCACCTTATGTTCCGTCTCCTGTGAGACTAGATTTTCGAATCCAACGCGAAACTGATAGTTACTTGTAAGGTTCAGGGCCTCCTAATGACGATGGAACACACAAATTGCGTCGAGATTCATTACATCTAAATATAGCCGACTTGTCTCCAAGGGTATATTGCTGCCTCGGGCACCATTGGGGCCGTCTCCTGTGAGTCTAGATTTTCGAATCAGACGCGAAACTGATGGTTAATTGTAACTTTCAGGGCCTCCTAATGACGATGGAACACTCAAATCGTGTCCAGATTCAATACATCGTCCTCCAGCCGACATGACTCCAAGGGTCTATTGCTGCCTCGGGTACCATTTGGTCGTTCTCCTGTAAGTCTAGATTGTCGAATCCGACGCTAAGCTGATAGTTACTTGTAACGTTCAGGGCCTCCTAATGACGATGCAACACACAAATTGCGTCGAGATTCAATACATCTAAATCCAGCCGACTTGTCTCCAAGGGGGTATTGCTGCCTCGGGCAACTTATGGTCCGTCTCCTGTGAGTCTAGATTTTCGAATCCGACGCGAAACTGATAGTTAATTGTTACGTTCAGGGCCTCCTAATGACGATGGAACACTCAAATTGCGTCGAGATTCATCACATCGCCCTCCTGCCGATTTGTCTCCAAGGGTCTATTGGTGCCTCGGGCACTTTATGGTCGTTCTCCTGTAAGTCTAGATTGTCGTATCCGACGTTATACTGATAGTTAATTGTAACGTTCAGGGCCTCATAATGACGATGGAACACTCAAATTGCGTCGAGTTTCAATACATCGTCCCTCAGCCAAATTGTCTCCAAGGGCTTATTGCTGCCATGGGCACCTTATGGTCGTTCACCTGTGAGCCTAGATTTTCGAATCCGACGCAAAACTGATAGTTAATTGTAACGTTTAGGGCCTCCTAATGACGATGGAACATTGAAATTCCATCGCGATTCAATACATCGTCCTCCAGCCGACTTGTCCCCAAGGGGATATTGCTGCCTCGGGCACCATATTGTCCGTCTCCTGTGAGTCTAGATTTTCGAATCCTACGCGAAACTGATAGTTAATTGTATCGTTCAGGGCCTCCTAATGACGATGGAACACTTAAATTGCGTCGAGATTCAATACATCGTCCTTCAGCCGACTTGCCTCCAAGGGTCTATTGCTGCCTCGGGCACCTAATGGTCGTTCTCCTGTGAGTCTAGATTTTTGATTCCGATGCAAAACTGATAGTTAATTGTAACATTCAGGGCCTCCTAATGACGATGGAACACTCAAATTTCGTCGAGATTCAATACATCACCCTCCAGCCGACTTGTCTCCAAGGGGATATTGCTGCCTCGGGCACCATTGGGGCCGTCTCCTGTGAGTCTAGATTTTCGAATCCGACGCGAAACTGATAGTTAATTGTAACTTTCAGGGCCTCCTAATACGATGGAACACTCAAATTTCGTCGAGATTCAATACATCATCCTCCAGCCAACTTGTCTCCAAGGGGATATTGCTGCCTCGGGCACCATAGGGTCCGTCTCCTGTGAGTCTAGATTTTCGAATCCGACGCGAAACTGATAGTTAATTGTAACATTCAGGGCATCCTAATGACGATGGAACACTCAAATTTCGTCGAGATTCAATACATCATCCTCCAGCCGACTTGTCTCCAAGGGGATATTGCTGCCTCGGGCACCATAGGGTCCGTCTCCTGTGAGTCTAGATTCTCGAATCCGACGAGAAACTGATAGTTAATTGTAACGTTCAGGGCCTGCTAATGACGATGGAACACTCAAATTGCGTCGAGATTCAATAGATCGGCCACCAACCGACTTGTTTCAGAGGGTCTATTGCTGCCTGTGTCACCTTCTCCTGTGAGTCTAGATTTTCGAATCCAACGCAAAACTGATAGTTATTTGTAACGTTCAGGGCATCCTAATGACGATGGAACACCCAAATTGCGTCGAGATCCAATACATCGTCCTCCAGCCGACTCGTCTCCATGGGGATATTGCTGCCTCGGGAACCTTATGGTCGTTCTCCTGTGAGTTTAGATTTTCGAATCCGACGCATAACTGATAGTTAATTAAAACGTTCAGGGCCTCCTATTGACGATGGAACACTCAAATTGCGTCGAGATATAATATATCGTCCTCTAGCCGACTTCTCTCCAAAGGGATATTGCTCACTCGTGCACCTTATGGTCCGTCTCCTGAGCGTCTAGATTTTCGAATCCGACGCGAAACTGATAGGTAATTGTAACATTCAGGGCCTCCTAATGACGATGGAACACTCAAATTGCGTCGAGATTCAATAGAACGTCATCCAGCCGACTTGTCTCCAAGGGTCTATGGCTGCCTCGGGTACCATTTGGTCGTTCTCCTATAAGTCTAGTTTGTCGTATCCGACGCTAAGCTGATAGTTACTTGTAACGTTCAGGGCCTCCTATTGACGATGCAACACTCAAATTGCGACGAGATTCAATACATCGTCCTCCAGCCGGCTTGTCTCCAAGGGGATATTGCTGCCTCGGGCAACTTATGGTCCGTCTCTTGTGAGTCCCGAGTTTCGAATCCGCGCGAAACTGATAGTTAATTGTAACATTCAGGGCCTCCTAATGTCGATGGAACACTCAAATTGCGTCGAGATTCATCACATCGCCTCCTGCCGATTTGTCTCCAAGGGTCTATTGGTGCCTCGGGCACTTTATGGTCGTTCTCCTGTAAGTCTAGATTGTCGAAGCCGACGCAAAACTGATAGTTAAATGTCACGTGCAGGGCCTCCTATTGACGATGGAACATTTAAACTGCGTCGAGATTCAATACATCGTCCTTCAGCAGACTTGCCTCCAAGGGTCTATTGCTGCCTCGGGCACCTAATGGTCGTTCTCCTATGAGTCTAGATTTTCGATTCCGACGCAAAACTGATAGTTAATTGTAACATTCAGGGCCTCCTAATGACGATGGAACACTCAAATATCGTCGATTTTCAATACATCATCCTCCAGCCGACTTGTCTCCAAGGGGATATTGCTGCCTCGGGCACCATAGGGTCCGTCTCCTGTGAGTCTAGATTTTCGAATCCGACGCGAAACTGATAGTTAATTGTAACGTTCAGGGCCTCCTAATGACGATGGAACACTCAAATCGTGTCGAGATTCAATACATCGTCCTCCAGCCGACTTGTCTCCAAGGGGATATTGCTGCCTCGGGCACTATAGGGTCCGTCTCCTGTGAGTCTAGATTTTCGAATCCGACGCGAAACTGATAGTTAATTGCAACATTCAGGGCCTCCTAATGACGATGGGACACTCAAATTTCGTTGAGATTCAATACATCATCCTCCAGCCGACTTGTCTCCAAGGGGATATTGCTGCCTCGGGCACCATAGGGTCCGTCTCCTGTGAGTCTAGATTTTCGAATCCGACGCGAAACTAATAGTTAATTGTAACGTTCAGGGCCTCCTAATGACGATGGAACACTCAAATCGTGTCGAGATTCAATACATCGTCCTCCAGCCGACTTGTCTACAAGGGAATATTGCTGACTCGGGCACTATATGGTCCTTCCCTGTGGGTCTAGATTTTAGAATCAGACGCGGAACTGATAGTTAATTGTAACGTTCAGGGCCTCCTAATGACGATGGAACACTCAAATTGCGTCGAGATTCACTACATCGTCATCCTACCAACTTGACTACCTCGGGCACCTTATGGTCGTACTCCTGTAAGTCTAGATTGCCGAATCCGTCGCAAAACTGATAGTTACTTGTAACGTTCAGGGCCTCCTAAAGACGATGGAACACTCAAATTGCGTCGAGGTTCAATACATCGGCCACCAGCCAACATGTTTCCAAGGCTGCATTGCTGTTTGTGGCACCTTCTTCTGTGAGTCCAGATTTCCGAATCCGACGCAGAACTGATAGTTGCTTGTAACGTTCAGAGCATCCTAATGACAATGGAACAATCAAATTGCGTCGAGAATCAATACATCGTCCTCCAGCCGACTTGTCTCCAAGGGGATATTGCTGCCTCGGGCACCTTATGTTCCGTCTTCTGTGAGACTAGATTTTCGAATCCGACGCGAAACTGATAGTTAATAGTAACGTTCAGGACCTCCCAATGACGACTGAACACTCATATTGTGTCGAGGTTCAATACAACCTCCTCCAACCGACTTGTCTCCAAAGGGATAATGCTGCCTCGGGCACCATATGGTCCGTCTCCTCTGAGTCTTGATTTTTGAATCCGACGGGAAACTGATAGTTGCTTGTAACATTCAGGGCCTCCTAATGACGTTGGAACACTCAAATTGCGTCGAGATTCAATACATCGTCATCCTGCCGACTTGTCTCCAGGGGGCTATTTCTACCTCGGGGACCTTATGGTCGTTCTCCTGTAAGTCAAGATTGTCGAATCCGACGCAAAACTGATAGTTACTTGTAACGTTCAGGGCCTCCTAATGACGACTGAACACTCAAATTGCGTCGAGATTCAATAGATCGGCCACCAGCCGACTTGTTTCCAAGGGTCTATTGCTGCCTGTGGCACCTTCTCCTGTGAGTCTAGATTTTCGAATCCAACGCAAAACTGATAGTTAATTGTAACATTCAGGGCCTCCTAATGACGATGGAACACTCAAATTGCGTCGCGATTCAATACATCGTCATCCAGCCGACTTGTCTCCAAGGGTCTATTGCTGCCTCGGGTACCATTTGGTCGTTTTCCTGTAAGTCTAGATTGTCGAATCCGACGCTAAGCTGATAATTACTTGTAACGTTCAGGGCCTCCTATTGACGATGGAACACTCAAATTGCGTCGAGATTCATCACATCGCCCTCCTGCCAATTTGTCTCCAAGGGTCTATTGGTGCCTCGGGCACTTTATGGTCGTTCTCCTATAAGCCTCGATTTTCGAATCCGACGCAAAACTGTAACGTTCAGGACCCCCTAATGACGATGGAACACTCAAATTGCGACGAGATTCATAACATCGGAAACCTGCCGACTTGTTTCATAGTATCTATTGCTGCCTGTGGCACCTTGTCCTGTGAGTCTAGACTTTCGAATCCGACACAAAAATGATTGTTAAATCTAACGTGCAGGGCATCCTAATGACGATGGAACACTCAAATTGCGTCGAGGTTCAATACATCGGCCTCCAGCCGACTTGTCTCCAAGGGGATATTGCTGCCTCTCGCACCATATGGTCCGTCTCCTGTGAGTCCCGATTTTCGAATCCGCGCGAAACTGATAGTTAATTGTAACATTCAGGGCCTCCTAATGACGATGGAACACTCAAATTGCGTCGAGATTCATCACATCGCCCTCCTGCCGATTTGTCTCCAAGGGTCTATTGGTGCCTCGGGCACTGTATGGTCGTTCTCCTATAAGCCTAGATTTTCGAATCCGACGCAAAACTGTAACGTTCAGGACCTCCTAATGACGATGGAACACTCAAATTGCGACGAGATTCATAACATCGGCTACCTGCCGACTTGTTTCATAGTATTTATTGCTGCTTGTGGCACCTTCTCCTGTGAGTCTAGACATTCGAATCCGACACAAAAATGATTGTTAAATGTAACGTGCAGGGCATCCTAATGACGATGGAACACTCAAATTGCGTCGAGATTCAATACATGGTCCTCCAGCCGACTTTAGGGGATATTGCTGCCTCGGGCACCTTATGTTCCGTCTCCTGTGAGACTAGATTTTCGAATCCGACGCGAAACTGATAGGTAATTGTAACGTTCAGGGCCTCCTAATGATGATGGAACTCTCAAATTCCTTCGAGATTCGTTACATCGACCTTCAGCCGACCTGTCTCCAAGGGTCTATTGCTGCTTCGGGCACCTAATGGTCGTTCACCTGTGTCTAGATTATCGAATCCATCGCAAAACAGATAGTTAATTGCAATGATCAGGGCCTCCTAATGACGATGGAACACTCAAATTGCGTCGAGATTCAATACATCGTCCTCCAGCCGACTTGTCTCCAAGGGGATATTGCTGCCTCGGGCACCATATGGTCCTTCTCCTGTGAGTCTAGATTTTCGAATCCGACGCAAAACCGTTAGTTAATTGTAACGTCCAGGGCTTCCTGTTGACGATGGAACACCCAAATTGCGTCGAGATTCAATACATCGTCCTTCAGGCGACTTGTCTCCAAGGGTCTATTGCTGCCTCGGGCACCTTATGGTCGTTCTCCTGTGAGTCTAGATTTTCGAATCCGACGCAAAAGTGATAGTTAATTGTAACGTTCAGGGCCTCTTAATGACGATGGAACACTCAAATTGCGTCGAGATTCAATACATCGTCCTCCAGCCGACTCGTCTCCAAGTGGATATTGCTGCCTCGGGATCCAAATGGTCCGGCTACTGTGAGTCTAGATTTTCGAATCCGCCGCGAGACTGATAGTTAAATGTAAGGTTCAGGGCCTCCTGATGACGATGGAACACTCAAATTGCGTCGAAATTCAATACATCGACCTTCAGCCGACCTGTCTCCAAGTGTCTATTGCTGCGTCGGGCACCTTATGGTCGTTCACCTGTGAGTCTAGATTTTTGAATCCGACGCAAAACTGATAGTTAATTGTAACGTTCAGGGTCTCCTAATGTCGACGGAACACTCAAATTGCGTCGAGATTCAATACATCGTCCTCCAGCTGACTAGTCTCTAAGGGGATATTGCTGCCTCGGGCACCATAGGATCGGTCTCCTGTGAGTCTAGATTTTCGAATCCGACACGAAACTGATAGTTAATTGTAACGTTCAGGGCCTCCTATTGACGATGGAACACTTACATTGCGTCAAGATTCAATACATCGTCCTCCAGCCGACTTGTCTACAAGGGGATATTGCAGCCTCGGACACTATATGGTCCTTCCCTGTGAGTATAGATTTTAGAATCAGACGCGGAACTGATAGTTTAATGTAACGTTCAGTTCCTCCTAATGACGATGGAACACTCAAATTGCGTCGAATTTCACTACATCGTCATCCAACCAACTTGTCTACCTCGGGCACCTTATGGTCGTTCTCCTGTAAGTCTAGATTGTCGAATCCGACGCAAAACTGATAGTTGCATGTAACGTTCAGAGCATCCTAATGACTATAGAACACTCGAATTGCGTCGAGAATCAATACATCGCCCTCCAGCCGACTTAAGGGGATATTGCTGCCTCGGGCACCTTATGGTCTTTCTCCTGTGAGTCTAGATTTTCGAATCCGACGCATAACTGATAGTTAATTGTAACGTTCAGGGCCTCCTAATGATGATGGAACTCTCAAATTCCTTCGAGATTCGTTACATCGACCTTCAGCCGACCTGTCTACAAGGGTCTATTGCTGCTTCGGGCGCCTAATGGTCGTTCACCTGTGTCTAGATTATCGAATCCATCGCAAAACAGATAGTTAATTGCAATGATCAGGGCCTCCTAATGACGATGGAACACTCAATTTGCGTCGAGATTCAATACATCGTCCTCCAGCCGACTTGTCTCCAAGGGGATATTGCTGCCTCGGGCACCATATGGTCCTTCTCCTGTGAGTCTAGATTTTCGAATCCGACGCGAAACTGATAGTTAATTGTAACGTCCAGGGCTTCCTATTGACGATGGAACACCAAAATTGCGTCGAGATTCAATACATCGTCTTTCAGGCGACTTGTCTCCAAGGGTCTTTTGCTGCCTCGGGCACCTTATGGTCGTTCTCCTGTGAGTATAGATTTTCGAATCCGACGCAAAAGTGATAGTTAATTGTAACGTTCAAGGCCTCCTAATGACGATGGAACACTCAAATTGCGTCGAGATTCAATACATCGTCCTCCAACCGACTTGTCTCCAAGTGGATATTGCTGCCTCTGGATCCAAATGGTCCGGCTAATGTGAGTCTAGATTTTCGAATCCGCCGCGAGACCTATAGATAAATGTAAGGTTCAGGGCCTCCTGATGACGATGGAACACTCAGATTGCGTCGAGATTCAATACATCGTCGCTCAGCCAAATTGCCTCCAAGGGTCTATTGCTGCCTTGGGCACCCTATGGTCGTTCACCTGTGAGCCTAGATTTTCGAATCCGACGCAAAACTGATAGTTAATTGTAACGTTCAGGGCCTCCTAATGACGATGGAACATTGATATTGCGTCGCGATTCAATACATCGTCCTCAAGCCGACTTGTCTCCAAGGAGATATTGCTGCCTCGGGCACCATATGGTCCGTCTCCTGTGAGTCTAGATTTTCCAATCCGACGCGAAACTGATAGTTAATTGTATCGTTCAAGGCCCCCTAATAACGATGGAACACTCAAATCGTGTCGAGATTGAGTACATCGTCCTCCAGTCGACTTGTCTACGAGGGGATATTGCTGCCTCGGGCACTACATGGTTCTTCCCTGTGAGTCTAGATTTTAGAATCAGAAGCGGAATTGCTAGTTAATTGTAACGTTCAGGGCCTCCTAATGACGATGGAACACTTAAAATTGCGTCGAGATTCACTACATCGTCATCCAACCGACTTGTCTACCTCGGACACCATATGGTCGTTCTCCTGTAAGTCTAGATTTTCGAATCCGACGCAGAACTGATAGTTGCTAGTAACGTTCAGAGCATCCTAATGACGATGGAACACTCAAATTGCGTCGAGAATCAATACATCGTCCTCCAGCCGACATGTCTCAAAGGGGATAATGCTGCCTCGGGCACCTTATGTTCCGTTTCCTGTGAGACTAGATTTGCGAATCCGACGCGAAACAGATAGTTAATTGTTACGTTCAGGGCCTCCCAATGACGATTGAACACTCAAATTGCGTCGAGATTCAATACATCGTCCTCCAGCCGATTTGTCTCCAACGGGGTATTGCTTCCTCGGGCACCTTATGGTCTTTCTCCTGTGAGTTAGATTTACGAATCCGACGCAAAACTGATAGTTAATTGTAACGTTCAGGGCCTCCTAATGACGATTGAACACTCAAAGTGCGTCGAGATTCAATACATCGGCCACCAGCCGACTTGTTTCCGAGGGTCGATTGCTGCCTGTGGCACCTTCTCCTGTGAGTCTAGATTTTCGAATCCAACGCAAAACTTATAGTTAATTGCAACGTTCAGGGCATCCTAATGACCATGGAACACTCAAATTGCTTCGATTTTCAATACATCATCCTCCAGCCGACTTGTCTCCAAGGGGATATTGCTGCCTCGGGCACCATAGGGTCCGTCTCCTGTGAGTCTAGATTTTCGAATCCGACGCGAAACTGATAGTTAATTGTAACGTTCAGGGCCTCCTAATGACGATGGAACACTCAAATCGTGTCGAGATTCAATACATCGTCCTCCAGCCGACTTGTCTCCAAGGGGATATTGCTGCCTCGGGCACTATAGGGTCCGTCTCCTGTGAGTCTAGATTTTCGAATCCGACGCAAAAACTGATAGTTAATTGCAACATTCAGGGCCTCTTAATGACGATGGGACACTCAAATTTCGTTGAGATTCAATACATCATCCTCCAGCCGACTTGTCTCCAAGGGGATATTGCTGCCTCGGGCACCATAGGGTCCGTCTCCTGTGAGTCTAGATTTTCGAATCCGACGCGAAACTAATAGTTAATTGTAACGTTCAGGGCCTCCTAATGACGACGGAACACTCAAATCGTGTCGAGATTCAATACATCGTCCTCCAGCCGACTTGTCTACAAGGGAATATTGCTGACTCGGGCACTATATGGTCCTTCCCTGTGGGTCTAGATTTTAGAATCAGACGCGGAACTGATAATTAATTGTAACGTTCAGGGCCTCCTAATGACGATGGAACACTCAAATTGCGTCGAGATTCACTACATCGTCATCCTACCAACTTGACTACCTCGGGCACCTTATGGTCGTACTCCTGTAAGTCTAGATTGCCGAATCCGTCGCAAAACTGATAGTTACTTGTAACGTTCAGGGCCTCCTAAAGACGATGGAACACTCAAATTGCGTCGAGGTTCAATACATCGGCCACCAGCCAACATGTTTCCAAGGCTGCATTGCTGTTTGTGGCACCTTCTTCTGTGAGTCCAGATTTCCGAATCCGACGCAGACCGATAGTTGCTTGTAACGTTCAGAGCATCCTAATGACAATGGAACAATCAAATTGCGTCGAGAATCAATACATCGTCCTCCAGCCGACTTGTCTCCAAGGGGATATTGCTGCCTCGGGCACCTTATGTTCCGTCTCCTGTGAGACTAGATTTTCGAATCCGACGCGAAACTGATAGTTAATAGTAACGTTCAGGACCTCCCAATGACGACTGAACACTCAAATTGTGTCGAGGTTCAATACAACCTCCTCCAACCGACTTGTCTCCAAAGGGATAATGCTGCCTCGGGCACCATATGGTCCGTCTCCTCTGAGTCTTGATTTTCGAATCCGACGCGAAACTGATAGTTGCTTGTTACATTCAGGGCCTCCTAATGACGTTGGAACACTCAAATTGCGTCGAGATTCAATACATCGTCATCCTGCCGACTTGTCTCCAAGGGTCTATTTCTACCTCGGGGACCTTATGGTCGTTCTCCTGTAAGTCAAGATTGTCGAATCCGACGCAAAACTGATAGTTACTTGTAACGTTCAGGGCCTCCTAATGACGACTGAACACTCAAATTGCGTCGAGATTCAATAGATCGGCCACCAGCCGACTTGTTTCCAAGGGTCTATTGCTGCCTGTGGCACCTTCTCCTGTGAGTCTAGATTTTCGAATCCAACGCAAAACTGATAGTTAATTGTAACATTCAGGGCCTCCTAATGACGATGGAACACTCAAATTGCGTCGCGATTCAATACATCGTCATCCAGCCGACTTGTCTCCAAGGGTCTATTGCTGCCTCGGGTACCATTTGGTCGTTTTCCTGTAAGTCTAGATTGTCGAATCCGACGCTAAGCTGATAATTACTTGTAACGTTCAGGGCCTCCTATTGTCGATGGAACACTCAAATTGCGTCGAGATTCATCACATCGCCCTCCTGCCAATTTGTCTCCAAGGGTCTATTGGTGCCTCGGGCACTTTATGGTCGTTCTCCTATAAGCCTCGATTTTCGAATCCGACGCAAAACTGTAACGTTCAGGACCCCCTAATGACGATGGAACACTCAAATTGCGACGAGATTCATAACATCGGAAACCTGCCGACTTGTTTCATAGTATCTATTGCTGCCTGAGGCACCTTGTCCTGTGAGTCTAGACTTTCGAATCCGACACAAAAATGATTGTTAAATCTAACGTGCAGGGCATCCTAATGACGATGGAACACTCAAATTGCGTCGAGGTTCAATACATCGGCCTCCAGCCGACTTGTCTCCAAGGGGATATTGCTGCCTCTCGCACCATATGGTCCGTCTCCTGTGAGTCCCGATTTTCGAATCCGCGCGAAACTGATAGTTAATTGTAACATTCAGGGCCTCCTAATGACGATGGAACACTCAAATTGCGTCGAGATTCATCACATCGCCCTCCTGCCGATTTGTCTCCAAGGGTCTATTGGTGCCTCGGGCACTGTATGGTCGTTCTCCTATAAGCCTAGATTTTCGAATCCGACTCAAAACTGTAACGTTCAGGACCTCCTAATGACGATGGAACACTCAAATTGCGACGAGATTCATAACATCGGCCACCTGCCGACTTGTTTCATAGTATTTATTGCTGCTTGTGGCACCTTCTCCTGTGAGTCTAGACTTTCGAATCCGACACAAAAATGATTGCTAAATGTAACGTGCAGGGCATCCTAATGACGATGGAACACTCAAATTGCATCGAGATTCAATACATGGTCCTCCAGCCGACTTTAGGGGATATTGCTGCCTCGGGCACCTTATGTTCCGTCTCCTGTGAGACTAGATTTTCGAATCCGACGCGAAACTGATAGGTAATTGTAACGTTCAGGGCCTCCTAATGATGATGGAACTCTCAAATTCCTTCGAGATTCGTTACTTCGACCTTCAGCCGACCTGTCTCCAAGGGTCTATTGCTGCTTCGGGCACCTAATGGTCGTTCACCTGTGTCTAGATTATCGAATCCATCGCAAAACAGATAGTTAATTGCAATGATCAGGGCCTCCTAATGACGATGGAACACTCAAATTGCGTCGAGATTCAATACATCGTCCTCCAGCCGACTTGTCTCCAAGGGGATATTGCTGCCTCGGGCACCATATGGTCCTTCTCCTGTGAGTCTAGATTTTCGAATCCGACGCAAAACTGATAGTTAATTGTAACGTCCAGGGCTTCCTGTTGACGATGGAACACCCAAATTGCGTCGAGATTCAATACATCGTCCTTCAGGCGACTTGTCTCCAAGGGTCTATTGCTGCCTCGGGCACCTTATGGTCGTTCTCCTGTGAGTCTAGATTTTCGAATCCGACGCAAAAGTGATAGTTAATTGTAACGTTCAGGGCCTCTTAATGACGATGGAACACTCAAATTGCGTCGAGATTCAATACATCGTCCTCCAGCTGACTAGTCTCTAAGGGGATATTGCTGCCTCGGGCACCATAGGATCGGTCTCCTGTGAGTCTAGATTTTCGAATCCGACACGAAACTGATAGTTAATTGTAACGTTCAGGGCCTCCTATTGACGATGGAACACTTACATTGCGTCAAGATTCAATACATCGTCCTCCAGCCGACTTGTCTACAAGGGGATATTGCAGCCTCGGACACTATATGGTCCTTCCCTGTGAGTATAGATTTTAGAATCAGACGCGGAACTGATAGTTTAATGTAACGTTCAGTTCCTCCTAATGACGATGGAACACTCAAATTGCGTCGAATTTCACTACATCGTCATCCAACCAACTTGTCTACCTCGGGCACCTTATGGTCGTTCTCCTGTAAGTCTAGATTGTCGAATCCGACGCAAAACTGATAGTTGCATGTAACGTTCAGAGCATCCTAATGACTATAGAACACTCGAATTGCGTCGAGAATCAATACATCGCCCTCCAGCGGACTTAAGGGGATATTGCTGCCTCGGGCACCTTATGGTCTTTCTCCTGTGAGTCTAGATTTTCGAATCCGACGCATAACTGATAGTTAATTGTAACGTTCAGGGCCTCCTAATGATGATGGAACTCTCAAATTCCTTCGAGATTCGTTACATCGACCTTCAGCCGACCTGTCTACAAGGGTCTATTGCTGCTTCGGGCGCCTAATGGTCGTTCACCTGTGTCTAGATTATCGAATCCATCGCAAAACAGATAGTTAATTGCAATGATCAGGGCCTCCTAATGACGATGGAACACTCAATTTGCGTCGAGATTCAATACATCGTCCTCCAGCCGACTTGTCTCCAAGGGGATATTGCTGCCTCGGGCACCATATGGTCCTTCTCCTGTGAGTCTAGATTTTCGAATCCGACGCGAAACTGATTGTTAATTGTAACGTCCAGGGCTTCCTATTGACGATGGAACACCAAAATTGCGTCGAGATTCAATACATCGTCTTTCAGGCGACTTGTCTCCAAGGGTCTTTTGCTGCCTCGGGCACCTTATGGTCGTTCTCCTGTGAGTATAGATTTTCGAATCCGACGCAAAAGTGATAGTTAATTGTAACGTTCAAGGCCTCCTAATGACGATGGAACACTCAAATTGCGTCGAGATTCAATACATCGTCCTCCAGCCGACTTGTCTCCAAGTGGATATTGCTGCCTCTGGATCCAAATGGTCCGGCTCCTGTGAGTCTAGATTTTCGAATCCGCCGCGAGACCTATAGATAAATGTAAGGTTCAGGGCCTCCTGATGACGATGGAACACTCAGATTGCGTCGAGATTCAATACATCGTCGCTCAGCCAAATTGCCTCCAAGGGTCTATTGCTGCCTTGGGCACCCTATGGTCGTTCACCTGTGAGCCTAGATTTTCGAATCCGACGCAAAACTGATAGTTAATTGTAACGTTCAGGGCCTCCTAATGACGATGGAACATTGATATTGCGTCGCGATTCAATACATCGTCCTCAAGCCGACTTGTCTCCAAGGAGATATTGCTGCCTCGGGCACCATATGGTCCGTCTCCTGTGAGTCTAGATTTTCCAATCCGACGCGAAACTGATAGTTAATTGTATCGTTCAAGGCCCCCTAATGACGATGGAACACTCAAATCGTGTCGAGATTGAGTACATCGTCCTCCAGTCGACTTGTCTACGAGGGGATATTGCTGCCTCGGGCACTACATGGTTCTTCCCTGTGAGTCTAGATTTTAGAATCAGAAGCGGAATTGCTAGTTAATTGTAACGTTCAGGGCCTCCTAATGACGATGGAACACTTAAAATTGCGTCGAGATTCACTACATCGTCATCCAACCGACTTGTCAACCTCGGACACCATATGGTCGTTCTCCTGTAAGTCTAGATTTTCGAATCCGACGCAGAACTGATAGTTGCTAGTAACGTTCAGAGCATCCTAATGACGATGGAACACTCAAATTGCGTCGAGAATCAATACATCGTCCTCCAGCCGACATGTCTCAAAGGGGATAATGCTGCCTCGGGCACCTTATGTTCCGTTTCCTGTGAGACTAGATTTGCGAATCCGACGCGAAACAGATAGTTAATTGTTACGTTCAGGGCCTCCCAATGACGATTGAACACTCAAATTGCGTCGAGATTCAATACATCGTCCTCCAGCCGATTTGTCTCCAACGGGGTATTGCTTCCTCGGGCACCTTATGGTCTTTCTCCTGTGAGTTAGATTTACGAATCCGACGCAAAACTGATAGTTAATTGTAACGTTCAGGGCCTCCTAATGACGATTGAACACTCAAAGTGCGTCGAGATTCAATACATCGGCCACCAGCCGACTTGTTTCCGAGGGTCGATTGCTGCCTGTGGCACCTTCTCCTGTGAGTCTAGATTTTCGAATCCAACGCAAAACTTATAGTTAATTGCAACGTTCAGGGCATCCTAATGACCATGGAACACTCAAATTGCTTCGAGATTCAATACATCGTCCTCCAGCCGACTTGTCTCCATGGGGATATTGCTGCCTCGGGAACCTTATGGTCGTTCTATTGTTAGTTTAGATTTTCGAATCCGACGCATAACTGATAGTTAATTGTAACGTTCAGGGCCTCCTAATGACGATGGAACAGTCAAATTGTGTCGAAATTCAATACATCGTCCTCCAGCCGACTTGTCTACGAGGGGATATTGCTGCCTCGGGCACTATATGGTCCTTCCCTGTGAGTCTAGATTTTCAAATCAGACGCTAAACTGATAGTTAATTCTAACGTTCAGGGCCTCCTAATGACGATGGAATACTTAAATTGCGTCGAGATTCAATACATCGCTTCTCAGCCGACTTGTATCCAGCGGTCTATTGCTGCCTCGGGCACCTAATGGACTTTCTCCTGTGAGTCTAGATTTTCGAATCCGACGCAAAACTGATAGTAAATTGTAACATTCAGGGCCTCCTAATGACGATGGAACACTCAAATTTCGTCGAGATTCAATACTTCTTCCTCCAGCCGACTTGTCTCCAAGGGGATATTGCTGCCGCGGGCATCATAGGGTCCGTCTTCTGTGAGTGTAGATTATCGAATCCGACGCGAAACTGATAGTTAATTGAATCGTTAAGCGCCTCTTAATGACGATGGAACACTCAAATCGTGTCGAGTTTCAATATATCGTCCTCCAGCCGACTTGTCTACAAGAGGATATTGCTGCCTCGGGCACTATATTGTCCTTCCCTGTGAGTCTAGATTTTAGAATCAGACGCGAAACTGACAGTTAATTGTAACGTTAAGGGCCTCCTAATGACGATGGAACACTCAAATTGCGTCGAGATTCAATACATCGTCATCCAATCGACTTGTCTCCAAGGGTCTATTGCTACCTCGGGCACCTTATGGTCATTCTCCTGTAAGTCTAGATTGTCAAATCCGACGCAAAACTGTAGTTACTTGTAACGTTCAGGGCCTCCTAATGACGATGGAACACTCAAACTGCGTCGAGATTCAATACATCGGCCACCAGCCGACATGTTTCCAAGGCTCCATTGAAGCCTGTGGCACCTTCTCCTGTGAGTATAGATTTCCGAATCAGATGCACAACTGATAGTTTCTTGTAACTTTCAGAGCATCCTAATGACGATGGAACACTCAAATTGCGTCGAGAATCAATACATCGTCCTCCAGCCGATATGTCTCCAACGGGGTATTGCTTCCTCGGGCTCCTTATGGTCGTTCTCCAGTGAGTTAGATTTACGAATCCGACGCAAAACTGATAGTTAATTGTAACGTTCAGGGCCTCCTAATGACGATGGAACACTCAAATTGCGTCGAGATTCAATACATCGTCATCCAGCCGACTTGTCTTCAAGGGTCTGCTGCTGCCTGTGGCACCTTGTCCTGTGAGTCTAGATTTTCGAATCCAACGCAAAACTGATAGTTAATTGTAACGTCAGGGCCTCCTAATGACGATGAAACACTCAAATTGGGTCGAGATTCAATACATCGTCCTCCAGCCGACTTGTCTCCAAGTGGATATTGCTGTCTCGAGAACCAAATGGTCCGGCTCTTGTGAGTCTAGATTTTAGAATCCGACGCGAGCCTGATAGTTAATTGTAACGTCCAGGGCCTCCTAGATACGATGGAACACTCAAATTGCGTCGAGATTCAATACATCGACCTTCAGCCGACTTGTCTCAAAGTGTCTATTGCTGCCTCGGGCACCATATGGCCGTTCACCTGTGAGTCTAGATTTTCGTATCCGACGCAAAACTGATAGTCAATTGTAACGTTCAGGGCCTCCTAATGACAAAGGAACACTCAAATTGCGTCGAGATTCAATACATCGTCCTCCAGCCTACTTGGCTCCAAGGGGATATTGCTGCCTCGGGCACCAAAGGATCCATCTCCTGTGAGTATAGATTTTCGATTCCGACGCGAAACTGATAGTTAATTGTAACGTTCAGGGCCTCCTATTGACGATGGAACACTTAAATTGCGTGGAGATTCAATACATCGTCCTTCAGCCGACTTGTCTCTAAGGGTCTATTGCTGCCTCGGGCACCTAATGATTGTTCTCCTGTGAGTCTAGATTTTCGAATCCGACGCAAAACTGATAGTAAATTGTTACATTCAGGGCCTCCTAATGTCGATGGAACACTCAAATTTCGTCGAGATTCAATACTTCTTCCTCCAGCGACTTGCCTCCAAGGGGATATTGCTGCCTCGGGCACCATAGGGTCCGTCTTCTGTGAGTCTAGATTATCGAATCCGACGCGAAACTGATAGTTAATTGTATCGTTCAAGGCCCCCTAATGACGATGGAACACTCAAATTGTGTCGAGATTGAATACATCGTCCTCCAGCCGACTTGTCTCCAAGGGGATAATGCTGGATCGGGCACCTTATGTTCCGTTTCCTGTGTGACTAGATTTGCGAATCCGACGCGAAACTGATAGTTAATTGTTACGTTCAGGGCCTCCCAATGACGATTGAACACTCAAATTGCGTCGAGATTCAATACATCGTCCTCCAGCCGATTTGTCTCCAACGGGGTATTGCTTCCTCGGGCACCTTATGGTCTTTCTCCTGTGAGTTAGATTTACGAATCCGACGCAAAACTGATAGTTAATTGTAACGTTCAGGGCCCCCTAATGACGATTGAACACTCAAAGTGCGTCGAGATTCAATACATCGGCCACCAGCCGAATTGTTTCCGAGGGTCGATTGCTGCCTGTGGCACCTTCTAATGTGAGTCTAGATTTTCGAATCCAACGCAAAACTTATAGTTAATTGCAACGTTCAGGGCATCCTAATGACCATGGAACACTCAAATTGCTTCGAGATTCAATACATCGTCCTCCAGCCGACTTGTCTCCATGGGGATATTGCTGCCTCGGGAACCTTGTGGTCGTTCTATTGTGAGTTTAGATTTTCGAATCCGACGCATAACTGATAGTTAATTGTAACGTTCAGGGCCTCCTAATGACGATGGAACATTCAAATTGCGTCGAGATTCAATACATCGTCATCCAGCTGACTTGTCTTCAAGGGTCTGCTGCTGCCTGTGGCACCTTCTCCTGTGAGTCTAGATTTTCGAATCCAACGCAAAACTGATAGTTAATTGTAACGTCAGGGCCTCCTAATGACGATGAAACACTCAAATTGGGTCGAGATTCAATACATCGTCCTCCAGCCGACTTGTCTCCAAGTGGATATTGCTGTCTCGAGAACCAAGTGGTCCGGCTCTTGTTAGTCTAGATTTTAGAATCCGACGCGAGCCTGATAGTTAATTGTAACGTCCAGGGCCTCCTAATTACGATGGAACACTCAAATTGCGTCGAGATTCAATACATCGACCTTCAGCCGACTTGTCTCAAAGTGTCTATTGCTGCCTCGGGCACCATATGGCCGTTCACCTGTGAGTCTAGATTTTCGAATCGACGAAAAACTGATAGTCAATTGTAACGTTCAGGGCTTCCTAATGACAAAGGAACACTCAAATTGCGTCGAGATTCAATACATCGTCCTCCAGCGTACTTGTCTCCAAGGGGATATTGCTGCCTCGGGCACCAAAGGATCCATCTCCTGTGAGTCTAGATTTTCGATTCCGACGCGAAACTGATAGTTAATTGTAACGTTCAGGGCCTCCTATTGACGATGGAACACTTAAATTGCGTGGAGATTCAATACATCGTCCTTCAGCCGACTTGTCTCTAAGGGTCTATTGCTGCTTCGGGCACCTAATGATTGTTCTCCTGTGAGTCTAGATTTTCGAATCCGACGCAAAACTGATAGTAAATTGTAACATTCAGGGCCTCCTAATGTCGATGGAACACTCAAATTTCGTCGAGATTCAATACTTCTTCCTCCAGCAACTTGTCTCCAAGGGGATATTGCTGCCTCGGGCACCATAGGGTCCGTCTTCTGTGAGTCTAGATTATCGAATCCGACGCGAAACTGATAGTTAATTGTATCGTTCAAGGCCCCCTAATGACGATGGAACACTCAAATCGTGTCGAGATTGAATACATCGTCCTCCAGCCGACTTGTCTCCAAGGGGATAATGCTGCCTCGGGCACCTTATGTTCCGTTTCCTGTGAGACTAGATTTGCGAATCCGACGCGAAACTGGTAGTTAATTGTTACGTTCAGGGCCTCCCAATGACGATTGAACACTCAAATTGCGTCGAGATTCAATACATCGTCCTCCAGCCGATTTGTCTCCAACGGGGTATTGCTTCCTCGGGCACCTTATGGTCTTTCACCTGTGAGTTAGATTTACGAATCCGACGCAAAACTGATAGTTAATTGTAACGTTCAGGGCCTCCTAATGACGATTGAACACTCAAATTGCGTCGAGATTCAATACATCGGCCACCAGCCGACTTGTTTCCGAGGGTCGATTGCTGCCTGTGGCACCTTCTCCTGTGAGTCTAGATTTTCGAATCCAACGCAAAACTTATAGTTAATTGCAACGTTCAGGGCATCCTAATGACCATGGAACACTCAAATTGCTTCGAGATTCAATACATCGTCCTCCAGCCGACTTGTCTCCATGGGGATATTGCTGACTCGGGAACCTTGTGGTCGTTCTATTGTGAGTTTAGATTTTCGAATCCGACCCATAACTGATAGTTAATTGTAACGTTCAGGGCCTCCTAATGACGATGGAACACTCAAATTGTGTCGAAATTCAATACATCGTCCTCCAGCCGACTTGTCTACAAGGGCATATTGCTTCCTCGGGCACTATATGGTCCTTCCCTGTGAGTCTAGATTTTCAGATCAGACGCTAAATTGATAGTTAATTCTAACGTTCAGGGCCTCCTAATGACGATGGAATACTTAAATTGCGTAGAGATTCAATACATCGCCTCTCAGCCGACCTGTCTACAGCGGTCTATTGCTGCCTCGGGCACCTAATGGACTTTCTCCTGTGAGTCTAGATTTTCGTATCCGAAGCAAAACTGATAGTTAATTGTAACGTTCAGGGCCACCTAATGACGATATAACACTCAAATTGCGTCGAGATTCAATACATCGTCCTCCAGCTGACTTGTCTCCAAGGGTCTTTTGCTGCCTCGGGCACCATATGGTCGTTCTCCTGTAAGTCTAGATTGTCGAATCCGACGCAAAACTGATAGTTAATTGTAACGTCAGGGCCTCCTAATGACGATGAAACACTCAAATTGCGTCGAGATTCAATACATCGTCCTCCAGCCGCCTTGTCTCCACGGGGTTATTGCTGCCTCGGGCACCATAGGGTCCGTCTCCTGTGAGTCTAAATTTTCGAATCCGACGCAAAACTGATGGTTAATTGTAACGTCAGGGCCTCCTAATGACGATGGAACACTCAAATTGCTTCGAGATTCGTTACGTCGACCTTCAGCCGACCTGTCTCCAAGGGTCTATTGCTGCCTTGGGCACCTAATGGTCGTTCTCCTGTGTCAAGATTATCGAATCCAACCCAAATCAGATAGTTAATTGCAATGATCAGGGCCTCCTAATGACGATGGAACACTCAATTTGCGTCGAGATTCAATACATCTTCCTCCAGCCGACTTGTCTCGATGAGGATATTGCTGCCTCGGGAACGAAATGGTCCGGCTCCTGTGAATCTAGATTTTCGAATCCGACGCAGGCTGATAGTTAATTGTAACGTTCAGGGCCACCTAATGACGATGGAACACTCAAATTTCGTCGAGATTCAATACATCGACCTTCAGCCGACCTGTCTCCAAGTGTCTATTGCTGCTCGGGCACCTTATGGTCATTCTCCTGTAAGTCTAGATAGTCAAATCCGACGCAAAACTGTAGTTACTTGTAACGTTCAGGGCCTCCTAATGACGATGGAACACTCAAACTGCGTCGAGATTCAATACATCGGCCACCAGCCGACATGTTTCCAAGGCTCCATTGAAGCCTGTGGCACCTTCTCCTGTGAGTATAGATTTCCGAATCCAAAGCACAACTGATAGTTTCTTGTAACTTTCAGAGCATCCTAATGACGATGGAACACTCAAATTGCGTCGAGAATCAATACATCGTCCTCCAGCCGATTTTTCTCCAACGGGGTATTGCTTCCTCGGGCTCCTTATGGTCGTTCTCCAGTGAGTTAGATTTACGAATCCGACGCAAAACTCATAGTTAATTGTAACGTTCAGGGCCTCCTAATGACGATGGAACACTCAAATTGCGTCGAGATTCAATACATCGTCATCCAGCCGACTTGTCTTCAAGGGTCTGCTGCTGCCTGTGGCACCTTCTCCTGTGAGTCTAGATTTTCGAATCCAACGCAAAACTGATAGTTAATTGTAACGTCAGGGCCTCCTAATGACGATGAAACACTCAAATTGGGTCGAGATTCAATACATCGCCTTCCAGCCGCCTTGTCTCCAAGGGGATATTGCAGTCTCGGGCACCATAGGGTCCGTCTCCTGTGAGTCTAGATTTTCGAATCCGACGCGAAACTGATAGTTAATTGTATCGTTAAGGGCCTCTTAATGACTATGGAACACTTAAATTGCGTCGAGGTTCAATACATCTTCCTTCAGCCGACTTGTCTCCAAGGGTCTATTGCGGCCTCGGGCACCATATAGTCGTTCTCCTGTGAGTCTAGATTTTCGAATCCGACGCAAAAGTGATAGTTAATTGAATCGTTTAGCGACTCCTAATGACGATGGAACACTCAAATCGTGTCGAGTTTCAATACATCGTCCTCCAGCCGACTTGTCTACAAGCGGATATTGCTGCCTCGGGCACTATATTATCCTTCCCTGTGAGTCTAGATTTTAGAATCAGACGCGAAACTGACAGTTAATTGTAACGTTAAGGGCCTCCTAATGACGATGGAACACTCAAATTGCGTCGAGATTCAATACATCGTCATCCAACCGACTTGTCTCCAAGGGTCTATTGCTACCTCGGGCACCTTATGGTCATTCTCCTGTAAGTCTAGATTGTCGAATCCGACGCAAAACTGTAGTTACTTGTAACGTTCAGGGCCTCCGAATGACGATGGAACACTCAAATAGCGTCGAGATTCAATACATCGTCATCCACCCGACTTGTCTCCAAGGGTCTACTGCTGCCTGTGGCACCTTCTCCTGTGAGTCTAGATTTTCGAATCCAACGCAAAACTGATAGTTAATTGTAACTTCAGGGCCTCCTAATGACGATGAAACACTCAAATTGGGTCGAGATTCAATACATCGTCCTCCAGCCGCCTTGCCTCCCGGGGATATTGCAGCCTCGGGCACCATAGGGTCCGTCTCTTGTGAGTCTAGATTTTCGAATCCGACCCGAAACTGATAGTTAATTGTATCGTTAAGGGCCTCTTAATGACTATGGAACACTGAAATTGCGTCGAGAATCAATACATCGTCCTCCAGCCGATTTGTCTCCAACAGGGTATTGCTTCCTCGGGCTCCTTATGGTCGTTCGCCTGTGAGTTAGATTTACGAATCCGACGCAAAACTGATAGTTAATTGTAACGTTCAGGGCCTCCTAATGACGATGGAACACTCAAATTGCGTCGAGATTCAATACATCGTCTACCAGCCGACTTGTCTCCAAGGGTCTACTGCTGCCTCTGGCACCTTCTCCTCTGAGTCTAGATTTTCGAATCCAACGCAAAACTGATAGTTAATTGTAACGTCAGGGCCTCCTAATGACGATGAAACACTCAAATTGGGTCGAGATTCAATACATCGTCCTCCAGCCGCCTTGCCTCCAAGGGGATATTGCAGCCTCGGGCACCATAGGGTCCGTCTCCTGTGAGTCTAGATTTTCGAATCCGACGCAAAACTGTCGTTACTTGTATCGTTCAGGGCCTCCTAACGACGATGGAACATTCAAATTGCGTCGAGATTCAATACATCGGCCACCAGCCGACATGTTTCCAAGGCTCCATTGCTGCCTGTGGCACCTCCTCCTGTGAGTCTAGATTTTCGAATCCGAACCAGAACTGATAGTTGCTTGTAACGTTCAGGGCCTCCTAATGACGATGGAACACTCAAAATGCGTCGAGATTCGTTACATCGACCTTCAGCCGACCTGTGTCCATGGGGATTTTGCTGCCTTGGGCACCTTATGGTCGTTCTCCTGTGAGTCTAGATTTTCGAATCCGACGCAAAACTGATAGTTAATTGTAACGTTCAGGGCCTCCTAAAGACGATGGAACACTCAAATTGCGTCGAGATTCGTTACATCGACCTTCATCCGACCTGTCTCCAAGGGTCTATTGCTGCTCGGGCACCTTATGGTCGCCTCCTGTGAGTCTGGATTTTCGAATCCGACGCAAAACTGATAGTTAATTGTAACGTTCAGGGGCATCCTAATGACGATGGAACACTCAAATTGCGTCGAGGTTCAATACATCGTCCTCCAGCCGATTTGTCTCCAAAGGGATATTGCTGCCTTGGGCACCTTATTGTCGTTCTCCTGTGAGTGTAGATTTTCGAATCCGACGCAAAACTGATAGTTAATTGTAACGTTCAGGGCCTCCTAATGACGATGGAACACTCAAAATGCGTCGAGATTCGTTACGTCGACCTTCCGCCGACCTGTGTCCATGGGGATTTTGCTGCCTTGGGCACGTTATGGTCGTTCTCCTGTGAGTCTAGATTTTCGAATCCGACGCAAAACTGATAGTTAATTGTAACGTTCAGGGCCTCCTAAAGACGATGGAACACCCAAATTGCGTCGAGATTCGTTACATAGACCTTCAGCCGACCTGTCTCCAAGGGTCTATTGCTGCCTCGGGCACCTTATGGTCGTTCTCCTGTGAGTCTGGAATTTCGAATCCGACGCGAAACTGATAGTTATTTGAATCGTTTAGCGCCTCCTAATGACGATGGAACACTCAAATCGTGTCGAGTTTCAATACATCGGCCTCCAGCCGACTTGTCTACAAGCGGATATTGCTGCCTCGGGCACTATATTGTCCTTCCCTGTGAGTCTAGATTTTAGAATCAGACGCGAAACTGACAGTTAATTGTATTGTTAAGGGCCTCCTAATGACGATGGAACACTCAAATTGCGACGAGATTCAATACATCGTCATCCAACCGACTTGTCTCCAAGGGTCTATTGCTACCTCGGCCACCTTGTGGTCATTCTCCTGTAAGTCTAGATTGTCGAATCCGACGCAAATCTGTAGTTACTTGTAACGTTCAGGGCCTCCTAATGACGATGGAACACTCAAATTGCGTCGAGATTCAATACATCGGCCACCAGCCGACATGTTGCCAAGGCTCCATTGAAGCCTGTGGCACATTCTCCTGTGAGTATAGATTTCCGAATCCGAAGCACGACTGATAGTTTCTTGTAACTTTCAGAGCATCCTAATGACGACGGAACACTCAAATTGCGTCGAGAATCAATTCATCGTCCTCCAGCCGATTTGTCTCCAACAGGGTATTGCTTCCCCGGGCTCCTAATGGTCGTTCTCCTGTGAGTTAGATTTACGAATCCGACGCAAAACTGATAGTTAATTGTAACGTTCAGGGCCTCCTAATGACGATGGAACACTCAAATTGCGTCGTGATTCAATACATCGTCTACCAGCCGACTTGTCTCCAAGGGTCTCCTGCTGTCTGTGGCACCTTCTCCTGTGAGTCTAGATTTTCGAATCCAACGCAAAACTGATAGTTAATTGTAACGTCAGGGCCTCCTAATGACGATGAATCACTCAAATTGGGTCGAGATTCAATACATCGTCCTCCAGCCGCCTTGCCTCCAAGGGGATATTGCTGCCTCGGGCACCATAGGGTCCGTCTCCTGTGAGTCTAGATTTTCGAATCCGACGCGAAACTGATAGTTAATTGTATCGTTAAGGGCCTCTTAATGACTATGGAACACTTAAATTGCGTCGAGGTTCAATACATCGTCCTTCAGCCGACTTGTCTCCAAGGGTCTATTGCTGCCTCGGGCACCATATAGTCGTTCTCCTGTGAGTCTAGATTTTCGAATCCGACGCGAAACTGATAGTCAATTGTAACGTTCAGGGCCTCCTAATGACGATGGAACACTCAAATCGTGTCGCGATTCAATACATCGTCCTCTAGCCGACGTGTCTACAAGGGGATATTGCTGCCTCGGGCACTATATGGTCCTTCCCTGTGAGTATAGATATTAGAATCAGACGCGAAACTGATAGTTAATTGTAACTTTCAGGGCCTCCTAATGTCGATGGATCACTCAACTTGCGTCGAGATGCAATACATCGTCATCCAACCGCTTTGTCTCCAAGGGTCTATTGCTACCTCGGGCACCTTATGGTCATTCTGCTGTAAGTCTAGATTGTCGAATCCGACACAAAACTGTCGTTGCTTGTATCGTTCAGGGCCTCCTAACGGCGATGGAACACTCAAATTGCGTCGAGATTCAATACATCGTCCTCCAGCCGACTTGTCTCCAAAGGGCTATTGCTGCCTTGGGCACCTTATTGTCGTTCTCCTGTGAGTGTAGATTTTCGAATCCGACGCAAAACTGATAGTTAATTGTAACGTTCAGGGCCACCTAATGACGATGGAACACTCAAATTGCGTCGAGATTCGTTACATCGACCTTCAGCCGACCTGTCTCCAAGGGTCTATTGCTGCCTCGGGCACCTTATGGTCGTTCTCCTGTGAGTCTGGATTTTCGAATCCGACGCAAAACTGATAGTTAATTGTAACGTTCAGGGGCATCCTAATGACGATGGAACTCTCAAATTTCGTCTAGATTCAATACATCGTCCTTCAGCCGACTTGTCTCCAAAGGTCTACTACTCCCTCGGGCAACTCATGGTCGTCCTCCTGTGTGTCTAGATTTTCGAATCCGACGCAAAACTGATTGTTAATTGTAACGTTCAGGGCCTTCTAATGAAAATGGAACATTCAAATTGCGTCGAGATTCAAGACATCGTACTCCAGCCGACTAGTCTCCATGGAGATATTGCTGCCTCGGGCACCGTATGGTCCGACTCCTGTGAGTCTAGATTTTCGAATCCTACGCATAACTGATAGCTAATTGTAACGCTCAGGGCCACCTAATGACAATGGAACACTCAAATCGCATCGAGGTTCAATACATCGTCCTCCAGCCGACGTGTCTCCAAGGGGATATTGCTGCCTCGGGCACCATATAGTCGTACTCCTGTGAGTCTAGATTTTCGAATCCGACGCGAAACTGATAGTTAATTGTAACGTTCAGGGCCTCCTAATGACGATGGAACACTCAAATTTCGTCTAGATTCAATACATCGTCCTTCAGCCGACTTGTCTCCAAAGGTCTACTACTCCCTCGGGCAACTCATGGTCGTCCTCCTGTGTGTCTAGATTTTCGAATCCGACGCAAAACTGATTGTTAATTGTAACGTTCAGGGCCTTCTAATGACAATGGAACATTCAAATTGCGTCGAGATTCAAGACATCGTACTCCAGCCGACTAGTCTCCATGGAGATATTGCTCCCTCGGGCACCTTATGGTCGTCCTCCTGTAAGTCTAGATTTTCGAATCCGACGCACAACTGATAGTTAATTATAACGTCCAGGGCCTCCTAATGACGATGGAACACTCAAATTGCGTCGAGATTCAATACATCGTCCTTCAGCCGACTTGTCTCCAAGGGTCTATTCCTGCCTCGGGCACCTTATGGTCGTTCTCCTGTGAGTCTATATTATCGAATCCGACGCAAAACTGGTAGTTAATTGTAACGATCAGGGCCTCCTAATGACGATGGAACACTCAATTTGCGTCGAGATTCAATACATCGTCCTGCAGGTGACTTGTCTCCAAGGGGATATTCCTGCCTCGGGCACCATATGGTCCGTCTCCTGTGAGTCTCGATTTTCGAAACCGACGCAAAACTGATAGTTAATTGTAACGTCCAGGGCCTCTTAATGACGATGGAACTTTCAAATTGCGTCGAGATTCAATACATCGTCCTTCAGCCGACTTGTCTTCAAGGGTCTATTCCTACCTCGGGCACCATAAGGTCGTTCTCCTGTGAGTCTAGATTTTCGAATCCTACGCAAAACTGATGGTTAATTGTAACGTTCAGGGCCTCCTAATGTCGATGGATCACTCAACTTGCGTCGAGATTCAATACATCGTCATCCAACCGACTTGTCTCCAAGGGTCTATTGCTACCTCGGGCACCTTATGGTCATTCTCCTATAAGTCTAGATTGTCGAATCCGACGCAAAACTGTCGTTACTTGTATCGTTCAGGACCTCTTAACGACGATGGAACACTCAAATTGCGTCGAGATTCAATACATCGGCCACCAGCCGACATGTTTCCAAGGCTCCATTGCTGCCTGTGGCACCTCCTCCTGTGAGTCTAGTTTTTCGAATCCGAAGCAAAACTGATAGTTGCTTGTAACGTTCAGAGCATCCTAATGACGATGGAACACTCAAATTGCGTCGAGAATCAATACATCGTCCTCCAGCCGACTTGTCTCCATGGGGATATTGCTGCCTCGGGCACCTTATGTTCCGTCTCCTGTGAGACTAGATTTTCGAATCCGACACGAAACTGATTGTTAATTGTAACGTTCAGGGACTTCTAATGACAATGGAACACTCAAATTGCGTCGAGATTCAATACATCGTCCTCCAGCCGACTAGTCTCCATGGAGATATTGCTGCCTCGAGCACCGTATGGTCCGACTCCTGTGAGTCTAGATTTTCGAATCCTACGCATAACTGATAGCTAATCTTAACGCTCAGGGCCACCTAATGGCAATGGAACACTCAAATCGCATCGAGGTTCAATACATCGTCCTCCAGCCGACTTGCCTCCAAGGGGATATTGCTGCCTCGGGCACCATATAGTCTGTCTAATGTGAGTCTGGATTTTCGGCTCCGACGCAAAAATAATAGTGTGATATAACGATCAGCGCCTCCTAATGATGACGGAACACTCAAATTGCGTCGAGATTCAATACATCGTCCTTCAGCCGACTTGTCTCCAAAGGTCTGTTGCTGCCTCGGGCACCTTGTGGTCGTCCTCCTGTAAGTCTAGATTTTTGAATCCGACGCACAACTGATAGTTAATTATAACGTCCAGGGCCTCCTAATGACGATGGAACACTCAAATTGCGTCGAGATTCAATACATCGTCCTTCAGCCGACTTGTCTCCAAGGGTCTATTCCTGCCTCGGGCACCTTATGGTCGTTCTCCTGTGAGTCTATATTATCGAATCCGACGCAAAACAGGTAGTTAATTGTAACGATCAGGGCCTCCTAATGACGATGGAACACTCAATTTGCGTCGAGATTCAATACATCGTCCTGCAGGTGACTTGTCTCCAAGGGGATATTCCTGCCTGGGGCACCATATGGTCCGTCTCCTGTGAGTCTCGATTTTCGAAACCGACGCAAAACTGATAGTTAATTGTAACGTCCAGGGCCTCTTAATGACGATGGAACATTCAAATTGCGTCGAGATTCAATACATTGTCCTTCAGCCGACTTGTCTTCAAGGGTCTATTCCTACCTCGGGCACCATAAGGTCGTTCTCCTGTGAGTCTAGATTTTCGAATCCTACGCAAAACTCATGGTTAATTGTAACGTTCAGGGCCTCCTAATGACGATGGAACACTCAAATTGCGTCGAGATTCAATACATCGTCCTCCAGTCGACTTGTCTCCATGGGGATATTGCTGCCTTGGGCACCTTATGGTCGTTCTCCTGTGAGTCTAGGTTTTCGTATCCGACGCAAAACTGATAGTTAATTGTAACGTTCATTGCCTCCTATTGATGATGGAACACTCAAATTGCGTCGAGATTCGTTACATCGACCTTTAGCCGAATTGTCTCCAAGGGTCTGTTGCAGCCTTGGCCACCTTATGGTCGTCCTCCTGTGAGTCTAGATTTTCGAATCCGACGCACAACTGATAGTTAATTATAACGTCCAGGGCCTCCTAATGACGATGGAACACTCAAATTGCGTCGAGATTCAATACATCGTCCTTCAGCCGACTTGTCTCTAAGGGTCTATTCCTGCCTCGGGCACCTTATGGTCGTTCTCCTGTGAGTCTATATTATCGAATCCGACGCAAAACTGGTAGTTAATTGTAACGTTCAGGGCCTCCTATTGACGATGGAGCACTCAGATTGCGTCGCGATTCAATGCAACGTCCTTCAGCCCACTTGTCTCCAAGGGTCTATTGCTGCCTCGTTCACCTTATGGTCGTTCCCCTGTAAGTCTAGATTTTGGATTCCGACGCAAACCTGATTGTTAATTGTAACGTTCAGGGCCTCCTAATGACGATGGAACACTCAAATTGCGTCGAGTTTCAATACAACGTCCTCCAGCCCTCTTCTATCCAAGGGGATATTGCTGTCTCGGGCAGCATATGATCCTTCTCCTGAGCGTAGATTTTCGAATCCGACCCTAAAATGTTAGTTAATTGTAACGTTCAGCGCCCCCTAATGGCGATGGAACACTCATATTGCGTCGAGAGTCAATACATCGTCCTCCAGCCGACTTGTCTACAAGTGGATATTGCTGCCTCGGGCACCATATGGTCCGTCTCCTGTGAGACTAGATTTTCGATTCCGACGCAAAAATGATAGTGAGATGTAACGATCAGCGCCTCCTAATGATGATGGAACGTTCAAATTGCGTCGAGATTCAATTCATCGTTCTCCAGCCGACTTGTCTCCAAGGGGATATTGCTGCCTCGGGCTCCATATGGTCCGTCTCCTGGGAGTCTAGATTTTTGAATCCGACACAAAACAGATAGTTAATTGTGACTTTCAGGGCCTCCTATTGACGATGGAGCACTCAGATTGCGTCGCGATTCAATGCAACGTCCTTCAGCCGACTTGTCTCCAACGGTCTATTGCTGCCAGGTTCACCTTATGGTCGTTCCCCTGTGAGTCTAGATTTTGGAATCCGACGCAAAACTGATAGTTAATTGTAACGTTCAAGGCTTCCTAATGACGATGGAACACTCAAATATCGTCGAGATACAATACATCGTCATTCAGCCGTCCTGTCTCCAAGAGTCTATTGCTGCCTCGGGCAACTTATGGTCGTTCTCCTGTGAGTCTAGATTTTCGAATCCGACGCATAACTGGTAGTTAATAGTAACTTTCATGGCATCCTAATGACGATGGAACACTCAAATTGCGACGAGATTCAATAAATCGTCCTCCAGCCGACTTGTCTACATCTGGATTATGCTGCCTCCGGCTCCATATGGTCCGTCTCCTGTGAGTCTAGATCTATGAATCCGACGCGAAACTGATAGTTAATTGTGACGTTCAGGGCCTCCTAATGACGATGGAACACTCAAATTGCGTCTAGATTCAATACATCGTCCTTCTGCCGACTTGTCTCCAAGGGTCTTTTTCTGCCTCGGGCACCTTATGGTCGTTCTCCTGTGAGTCTAGATTTTGGGTTCCGACGCAAACCTGAATGTTAATTGTAACGTTCATGGCCTCCTAATGACGATGGAACACTGAAACTGCGTCGAGTTTCAATACATCGACCTCCAGCCGTCTTCTATCCAATGGGATATTGCTGTCTCGGGCACCATATGATCCTTCTCCTGAGCTTAGATTTTCGAATCCGACGCTAAAATGATAGTTAATTGTGACGTTCAGGGCCTCCTAATGACGATGGAACACACAAATTACGTCGAGTTTCAATGCATCGTCCTTCAGCCTACTTGTCTCCAAGGGTCTATTGCTGCCTTGGGCACCTTATGGTCGTCCTCCTGTGTGTCTAGATTTTGGAATCCGACGCAAAACTGATTGTTAATTGTAACGTTCAGGACCTATTAATGACGATGGAACACTCAAATTGCGTCGAGATTCAATACATCGTCCTCCAGCCGACTAGTCTCCAAGGGGATATTGCTGCCTCGGGCACCGTATGGTCCGACTCCTGTGAGTGTAGATTTTTGAATCCGACGCAAAATTGATAGTTAATTGAAACGTTCCGGGCCTCCTAATGACGATGGAACACTCAAATTGCGTCGATATTCAATACATCGTTCTCCAGCCGACTTGTCTCCAAGGGTCTATTGCTGCCTCGGGCACCATATGGTCTTTCTCCTGTGAGTCTAGATTTTCGAATCCTACGCATAACTGATAGTTAATTGTAACGCTCAGGGCCTCCTAATGAAGATGGAACACTCAAATTGCATCGAGGTTCTATACATCGTCATCCAGGCGACGTGCCTCCAAGGGGATATTGCTGCCTCGGGCACCATATGGTCCGTCTCCTGTGAGTCTGGATTTTCGATTCCGACGCAAAAATAATAGTGAGATGTAACGATCAGTGCCTCCTAATGATGACGGAACACTCAAATTGCGTCGAGATTCAATACATCGTCCTCCAGCCGACTTGTCTCCAAAGGGATATTGCTGCCTCGGGCTCCATATGGTCCGTCTCCTGTGAGTCTAGATTTTTGAATCCGACGCGGAACTAATAGTTAATTGTGACGTTCAGGGCCTCCTAATGACGATGGAACACTCAAATTGCGTCGAGATTCAATACAACGTCCTTCAGCCGACTTGTCTCCAAGTGTCTATTGCTGCCTCGGGCACCTTATGGTCGTTCCCCTGTGAGTCTAGATTTTGGAATCCGACGCAAACCTGATTGTTAATTGTAACGTTCAGGGCCTCCTAATGACGATGGAACACTCAAATTGCGTCGAGATTCAATACATCGTCCTCAAGCCGACTTGTCTCCAAGGGGATATTGCTGCCTCGGGCACCATATGGTCCGTCTCCTGTGAGTCTAGATTTCCGAATCCGACGCGAAACTGATAGTTAATTGCAACGTTCAAGGCCTCCTAATGACGATGGAACACTCAAATATCGTCGAGATGCAATACATCGTCCTTCATCTGACCTGTCTCCAAGAGTCTATTGCTGCCTCGGGCAACTTATGGTCGTTCTCCTGTGAGTCTAGATTTTCGAATCCGACGCATATCTGGTAGTTAATTGTAACGTTCATGGCATCCTAATGACGATGGAACACTCAAATTGCGACGAGATTCAATACATCGGCCTCCAGCCTACTTGTCTCCAAGGGTATATTGCCGTCTCGGGCACCAAATTATCCTTCTCCTGTGAGTCTAGATTTTCGATTCCGACGCCAAAATGATAGTGAATTGTAACGTGCAGCACCTCCTAATGACGGTCGAACAATCAAATTGCGTCGAGATCAATACATCGGGCTCCAGCCGACTTGACTCCAAGGGGATATTGCTGCCTTGGGCAAAATATGTTCCGCCTCCTGTGAGTCTAGATTTTTGAAACCGACGCGAAACTGATAGTTAATTGTAACGTTCAGGGCCTCTTCATGTCGATGGAACAGTCAAATTGCGTCGAGACTCAATACATCGTCCTTCAGCCGACTTGTGTACAAGGGTCAATTGCTGCCTCGGGCACCATATGGTCCGTCTCCTGTGAGTCTAAATTTTCGAATCCGACGCGAAACTGATAGTTAATTGTAACGTTTAAGGCCTCCTAATGACGATGGAACACTCAAATATCGTCGAGATACAATACATCGTCCTTCAACCGACATGTATCCAAGAGTCTATTGCTGCCTCGGGCACCTTATGGTCGTTTTCCTGCGAGTCTAGAATTTCGAACCCGACGCCAAGCTGATAGTCAGTTGTAACAGTCAGGGCCTCCTAAAGACGATGGAACACTCAAATTGCGTCGAGACTCAATACATCGTCCTTCAGCCGACTTTTCTCCAAGGGGAGATTGCTGCCTCAAGCACCTTATGGTCCGTCTCCAGCGAGTCTAGATTTTCTTATCCGACGAAAAACTGATAGCTAATTGTAACGTTCAGAGCATCCTAATGACGATGGAGCACTCAAATTGCGTCGAGATTCAATACATCGTCCTCTAGCCGACTTGTCTCCAAGGGGATATCGCTGCCTCGGGCACCAGATAGTCCGTCTCCGATGATTCTACATTTTCGAATCGGACGCAGAACTGATAGTTAATTGCAACATTCAGGGCCTCCTAATGACGATGGAACACTCAAATTGCGTCGCGATTCAATACATCGTTCTCCAGGCGACTTGTCACCTCGGGTCTATTGCTGCCTCAGGCACCTTATGATCGTTCTCCTATGGGTCCAGATTTTCGAACCCGACGCCAAACTGATAGTTAATTGTAACATTCAGGTCCTCCTAATGACGAGGGAACACTCAAATTGCGTCGAGATTCAATACATCGTCCTCCAGCCGAATTGTGTCCATGGGGATATTGCTGAGTCGGGCACCTTATGGTCGTTCTCCAGTGAGTCTAGATTATCGAATGCGACGCGAAACTGATTGTTAATTGTAACGTTCATGGCCACCTAACGACGATGGAACACTCAAATTGCGTCGATATTAAATACATCGGCCTCCAGCCGACTTGTCTCCAAGGGGATATTGCTGTCTCGGGCACCAAATGACCCTCCCTGTGAGTCTAGATTTTCGAATCCGACGCAAAAATAATAGTGAGATGTAACAATCAGCGCCTCCTAATGATGATGGAACACTTAAATTGCGTCGAGATTCAATACATCGTCCTCCAGCCGACTTGTTCCCAAGGGTCTATTGCTACCTCGGGCACCTTGTGGTCGTTCTCCTGTGAGTCTAGACTTTGGAATCCGACGCAAAACTGATTGTTAATTGTAACGTTCACGGCCTCCTAATGACGATGGAACACTCAAATTGCGTCGAGATTCAATACATCGTCCTCCATCCGACTTCTATCCAAGGGGATATTGCTGTCTCGGGCACCATTTGATCCTTCTCCTCTGCGTGGATTTTCGAATCCGACCCTAAAATGATAGTTAATTGTAACGTTCAGCGCCTCCTAATGCCGATGGAACACTCAAATTGTGTCGAGAGTCAAGCCATCGTCCTCCAGCCGACTTGTCTACAAGGGGATATTGCTGCCTCGGGATCCATGTGGTCCGTCTCCTGTTAGTCTAGATTTTCGAATCCCACGCAAAAATGATTGTTAATTGTAACGTTCAGGGCCACCTTATGACGATGGAACACTCAAATTGCGTCGAGATTCAAAACATCGGCCTCGAGCCGACTTGTCTCCAATGGTCTAAAACTGCCTCGGGCACCTTATGGTCGTTCTCCTGCGAGTCTAGATTTTGGAATCCGAAGCAAATCTGATTGTTAATTGTAACGTTCGGGGCGTCCTAATGACGATGGAACACTATAATTGCGTCGAGATACAATACATCGTCCTCCAGCCGACTTGTATCCAAGGGGATATTGCTGTCTCGGGCACCAAATGATCCTTCACCTGTGAGTCTAGATTTTCGGATCCGACGCCTAAATGATAGTGAATTGTAACGTTCAGCGCGTCCTAATAACGATAGAGAAATCAAATTGCGTCGAGATTCACTACATCGTCCTTCAGCCGACTTGTCTCCAAGGGTCTATTGCTGCCTCGGGCACCTTATGGTCCGTCTCCAGTGAGCCTAGATTTTCAAATCCGACGAAAAACTGATAGATAATTGCAACATTCAGGGCCTCCTAATGACGATGGAACACTCAAATTGCGTCGCGATCCAATACATCGTTCTCCATCCGACTTGTCTCCAAGGGTCTATTGCTGACTTGGGCACCTTGTGATCGTTCTCCTGCGAGTCTAGATTTTCGATCCCGACGCCAAGCTGATAGTTAATTGTAACATACAGGTCCTCCTGATGACGATGGAACACTCAAATTGCGTCGAGATTCAATACATCATTCTCCAGCCGACTTGTCTCCATGGGGATATTGCTGCCTCGGGCACCTTATGGTCGTTCTCCAGTGAGTCTAGATTTTCGAAACCAAAGCAAAACTGATTGTTAATTGTAACGTTCAGGGCTTCCTAATTACAATGGAACATTCAAATTACGTCGAGATTCAATACATCGTCATTCAGCCGACTTGTCTGCAGGGGTCTATTGCTGCCTCGGGCACCTTCTGGTCGTTCTCCTGTGAGTCTAGATTTTAGAATCCGACGCAAAACTGATAATTAATTGTGACGTTCAGGGCCACTTAATGACGATGGAACACTCAAATTGCGTCGAGATTCAATACATCGGCCTCCAGCCGACTTGTCTCCAAGGGGATATTGCTGTCTCGGGCACCAAGTGATCCCTCCCTGTGAGTCTAGATTTTCGAAACCGACGCAAAAATAATAGTGCGATGTAACGATCAGCGCCTCCTAATTATGATGGAGCACTCAAATTGCGTCGAGATTCAATACATAGTCCTCCAGCCGACTTGTCACAAGGGGATATTGCTGCCTCGGGCTCCATATGGTCTGTCTCCTGTGAGTCTAGATTTGTGAATCCAAAGCGAACCTGATAGTTAATTGTGACGATCAGGGCTTCCTAATGGCGATGGAGCACTCAAATTGCGTCGCGAACCCATACATCGTTCTCCAGCCGACTTGTCTCCAAGGGTTTATTGCTGCCTCGAGCACCTTATGATCGTTTTCCTGCGAGTCTAGATTTTCGATCCCGACGCCAAGCTGATAGTCAATTGTAACATTCAAGGCCTCCTAATGACGATGGAACACTCAAATTGCGTCGAGGTTCAGTACATCGTCCGCCAGCCGACGTGCCTCCAAGGGGATATTGCTGCCTCGGGCACCATATGGTCCGTCTCCTGTGAGACTAGATTATCGATTCCGACGCAAAATTGATAGTGAGATGTAACGATCAGCGCCTCCTAATGATGATGGAACACACAAACTGCGTCGAGATTCAATACATTGCCCTCCAGGCGACTTGTCTCCAAGGGTCTATTGCTGCCCCGGGCACCTTATGGTCGATCTCCTGTGAGTCTAGATTTTCGAATCCGACGCGAAACTGATTGTTAATTGTAACGTTCAGGGCTTCCTAATTATGATGGAACACTCAAATTGCGTCGAGACACAATACATCGTCATTCAGCCGACTTGTCTGTAGGGGTCAATTGCTGCCTCGGGCACCTTATGGTCGTACTCCTGTGAGTCTAGATTTTAGAATGCGACGCAAAACTGATAATTAATTATAGCGTTCAGGGCCACCTAATGACGATGGAACACTCAAATTGCGTCGAGATTCAATACATCGGCCTCCAGCCGAATTGTCTCCATGGGGATATTGCTGCCTCGGGCACCTTATGGTCGTTCTCCAGTGAGTCTAGATTATCGTATCCGACGCGAAACTGATTGTTAATTGTAACGTTCAGGGCTACCTGATTACTATGGAACACTCAACTTGCGTCGAGATTCAATTCATCGTCATTCAGCCGACTTGTCTGCAGGGGTCTATTGCTGCCTCGGGCCCCTTATGGTCGTTCTCCTGTGAGTCTAGATTTTGTATCCGACGCTAAACTGATTGTTAATTGTAACGTTTAGGGCCTCCTAATGACGATGGAACACTCTAATTGCGTCGAGATTCAATACATCGTCCTCAAGCCGACTTGTATCCAAGGGGATATTGCTGTCTCGGGCAGCATATGATCCTTCTCCTCAGCGTAGATTTTCGAAACCGTCCCTAAAATGATAGATAATTGTAATGTTCAGCGCCTCCTAATGCCGATGGAACACTCAAATTGCGTCGAGACTCAATACATCGCCCTTCAGCCGGCTTGTCGCCAAGTGTCTATTGCTGCCTCTGGCACCTTATGGTCCGACTCCAGTGAGCCTAGATTTTCAAATCCGACGAAAAAATGATAGATAATTGTAACATTCAGGGCTTCCTAATGACGATGGAACACTCAAATTGCGTCGAGAGTTAATACATCGTCCTCCAGCCGACTTGTCTACAAGGGGATATTGCTGCCTCGGGCTCCATGTGGTCCGTCTCCTGTTAGTCTAGAATTTCGAATCCCACGCAAAAATGATTGCTAATTATAACCTTCAGGGCCACCTAATGACGATGGAACACACATATTGCGTCGAGATTCAATTCATCGTCCTCCAGCCGACTTGTATCCAAGGGGATATTGCTGTCTCGGGCACCATATGATCCTTCTCCTCAGCGTAGATTTTCGAATCCGACCCTAAAATGATAGTTAATTGTAACGTTCAGCGCCTCGTAATGACGATGGAACACTCAAATTGCGTCGAGATTCAATACATCGTCCTCCAGCCGAATTGTCTCCATGGGGATATTGCTGCCTCGGACACCATATGGTCGTTCTCCAGTGAGTCTAGATTATCGAATCCGACGCGATACTGATTGTTAATTGTAACGTTCATGGCCACCTAATGACGATGGAACACTCAAATTGCGTCGAGATTCAATACATCGGCCTCCAGCCGACTTGTCTCCAAGGGGATATTGCTGTCTCGGGCACCAAATGACCTTCCCTGTGAGTCTAGATTTTCGAATCCGACGCAAAAATAATAGTGAGATGTAACAATCAGCGCCTCCTAATGATGATGGAACACTTAAATTGCGTCGAGATTCAATACATCGTCCTCCAGCCGACTTGTTCCCAAGGGTCTATTGCTACCTCGGGCACCTTGTGGTCGTTCTCCTGTGAGTCTAGACTTTGGAATCCGACGCAAAACTGATTGTTAATTGTAACGTTCACGGCCTCCTAATGACGATGGAACACTCAAATTGCGTCGAGATTCAATACATCGTATTCCATCCGACTTCTATCCAAGGGGATATTGCTGTCTCGGGCACCATTTGATCCTTCTCCTCTGCGTGGATTTTCGAATCCGACCCTAAAATGATAGTTAATTGTAACGTTCAGCGCCTCCTAATGCCGATGGAACACTCAAATTGTGTCGAGAGTCAAGCCATCGTCCTCCAGCCGACTTGTCTACAAGGGGATATTGCTGCCTCGGGATCCATGTGGTCCGTCTCCTGTTAGTCTAGATTTTCGAATCCCACGCAAAAATGATTGTTAATTGTAACGTTCAGGGCCACCTTATGACGATGGAACACTCAAATTGCGTCGAGATTCAAAACATCGGCCTCGAGCCGACTTGTCTCCAATGGTCTAAAACTGCCTCGGGCACCTTATGGTCGTTCTCCTGTGAGTCTAGATTTTGGAATCCGAAGCAAATCTGATTGTTAATTGTAACGTTCGGGGCGTCCTAATGACGATGGAACACTATAATTGCGTCGAGATACAATACATCGTCCTCCAGCCGACTTGTATCCAAGGGGATATTGCTGTCTCGGGCACCAAATGATCCTTCACCTGTGAGTCTAGATTTTCGGATCCGACGCCTAAATGATAGTGAATTGTAACGTTCAGCGCGTCCTAATAACGATAGAGAAATCAAATTGCGTCGAGATTCAATACATCGTCCTTCAGCCGACTTGTCTCCAAGGGTCTATTGCTGCCTCGGGCACCTTATGGTCCGTCTCCAGTGAGCCTAGATTTTCAAATCCGACGAAAAACTGATAGATAATTGCAACATTCAGGGCCTCCTAATGACGATGGAACACTCAAATTGCGTCGCGATCCAATACATCGTTCTCCATCCGACTTGTCTCCAAGGGTCTATTGCTGACTTGGGCACCTTGTGATCGTTCTCCTGCGAGTCTAGATTTTCGATCCCGACGCCAAGCTGATAGTTAATTGTAACATACAGGTCCTCCTGATGACGATGGAACACTCAAATTGCGTCGAGATTCAATACATCATCCTCCAGCCGACTTGTCTCCATGGGGATATTGCTGCCTCGGGCACCTTATGGTCGTTCTCCAGTGAGTCTAGATTTTCGAAACCAAAGCAAAACTGATTGTTAATTGTAACGTTCAGGGCTTCCTAATTACAATGGAACATTCAAATTACGTCGAGATTCAATACATCGTCATTCAGCCGACTTGTCTGCAGGGGTCTATTGCTGCCTCGGGCACCTTCTGGTCGTTCTCCTGTGAGTCTAGATTTTAGAATCCGACGCAAAACTGATAATTATTTGTGACGTTCAGGGCCACTTAATGACGATGGAACACTCAAATTGCGTCGAGATTCAATACATCGGCCTCCAGCCGACTTGTCTCCAAGGGGATATTGCTGTCTCGGGCACCAAATGATCCCTCCCTGTGAGTCTAGATTTTCGAAACCGACGCAAAAATAATAGTGCGATGTAACGATCAGCGCCTCCTAATTATGATGGAGCACTCAAATTGCGTCGAGATTCAATACATAGTCCTCCAGCCGACTTGTCACAAGGGGATATTGCTGCTTCGGGCTCCATATGGTCTGTCTCCTGTGAGTCTAAATTTGTGAATCCAAAGCGAACCTGATAGTTAATTGTGACGATCAGGGCTTCCTAATGGCGATGGAGCACTCAAATTGCGTCGCGAACCCATACATCGTTCTCCAGCCGACTTGTCTCCAAGGGTTTATTGCTGCCTCGAGCACCTTATGATCGTTTTCCTGCGAGTCTAGATTTTCGATCCCGACGCCAAGCTGATAGTCAATTGTAACATTCAAGGCCTCCTAATGACGATGGAACACTCAAATTGCGTCGAGATTCAATACATCGTCCTCTAGCCGACTTGTCTCCATGGGGATATTGCTGCCTCGGGCACCTTAAGGTCGTTCTGCTGTGAGTTTAGATTTTCGAATCCGACGCGAAACTGATTGTTAATTGTAACGATCAGGGCTTCCTAATGACGATGGAACACTCAAATTGCGTCGAGTTTCAATACGTCGTCATTCAGCCGACTTGTCTCCAAGGGTCTATTGCCGCCTCGGGCACCTTATGGTCGTTCTCCTGTGAGTCTCGATTTTCGAATCCGACGCAAAACTGATAGTTAATTATAACGTTCAGGGCCTCCTAATCACGATGGAACACTCAAATTGCGTCGAGGTTCAGTACATCGTCCGCCAGCCGACGTGCCTCCAAGGGGATATTGCTGCCTCGGGCACCATATGGTCCGTCTCCTGTGAGACTAGATTATCGATTCCGACGCAAAATTGATAGTGAGATGTAACGATCAGCGCCTCCTAATGATGATGGAACACACAAACTGCGTCGAGATTCAATACATTGCCCTCCAGGCGACTTGTCTCCAAGGGTCTATTGCTGCCCCGCGCACCTTATGGTCGTTCTCCTGTGAGTCTAGATTTTCGAATCCGACGCGAAACTGATTGTTAATTGTAACGTTCAGGGCTTCCTAATTATGATGGAACACTCAAATTGCGTCGAGACACAATACATCGTCATTCAGCCGACTTGTCTGTAGGGGTCAATTGCTGCCTCGGGCACCTTATGGTCGTACTCCTGTGAGTCTAGATTTTAGAATGCGACGCAAAACTGATAATTAATTATAGCGTTCAGGGCCACCTAATGACGATGGAACACTCAAATTGCGTCGAGATTCAATACATCGGCCTCCAGCTGAATTGTCTCCATGGGGATATTGCTGCCTCGGGCACCTTATGGTCGTTCTCCAGTGAGTCTAGATTATCGTATCCGACGCGAAACTGATTGTTAATTGTAACGTTCAGGGCTACCTGATTACTATGGAACACTCAACTTGCGTCGAGATTCAATTCATCGTCATTCAGCCGACTTGTCTGCAGGGGTCTATTGCTGCCTCGGGCCCCTTATGGTCGTTCTCCTGTGAGTCTAGATTTTGTATCCGACGCTAAACTGATTGTTAATTGTAACGTTTAGGGCCTCCTAATGACGATGGAACACTCTAATTGCGTCGAGATTCAATACATCGTCCTCAAGCCGACTTGTATCCAAGGGGATATTGCTGTCTCGGGCAGCATATGATCCTTCTCCTCAGCGTAGATTTTCGAAACCGTCCCTAAAATGATAGATAATTGTAATGTTCAGCGCCTCCTAATGCCGATGGAACACTCAAATTGCGTCGAGACTCAATACATCGCCCTTCAGCCGGCTTGTCGCCAAGTGTCTATTGCTGCCTCTGGCACCTTATGGTCCGTCTCCAGTGAGCCTAGATTTTCAAATCCGACGAAAAAATGATAGATAATTGTAACATTCAGGGCTTCCTAATGACGATGGAACACTCAAATTGCGTCGAGAGTTAATACATCGTCCTCCAGCCGACTTGTCTACAAGGGGATATTGCTGCCTCGGGCTCCATGTGGTCCGTCTCCTGTTAGTCTAGAATTTCGAATCCCACGCAAAAATGATTGTTAATTATAACCTTCAGGGCCACCTAATGACGATGGAACACACATATTGCGTCGAGATTCAATTCATCGTCCTCCAGCCGACTTGTATCCAAGGGGATATTGCTGTCTCGGGCACCATATGATCCTTCTCCTCAGCGTAGATTTTCGAATCCGACCCTAAAATGATAGTTAATTGTAACGTTCAGCGCCTCGTAATGACGATGGAACACTCAAATTGCGTCGAGATTCAATACATCGTCCTCCAGCAGAATTGTCTCCATGGGGATATTGCTGCCTCGGACACCATATGGTCGTTCTCCAGTGAGTCTAGATTATCGAATCCGACGCGATACTGATTGTTAATTGTAACGTTCATGGCCACCTAATGACGAGGGAACACTCAAATTGCGTCGAGATTCAATACATCGGCCTCCAGCCGACTTGTCTCCAAGGGGATATTGCTGTCTCGGGCACCAAATGACCTTCCCTGTGAGTCTAGATTTTCGAATCCGACGCAAAAATAATAGTGAGATGTAACAATCAGCGCCTCCTAATGATGATGGAACATTCAAATTTTGTCGAGATTCAATACATCGTCCTCCAGCCGACTTGTTCCCAAGGGTCTATTGCTGCCTCGGGCATCTTATGGTCGTTCTCCTGTGAGTCTAGACTTTGGAATCCGACGCAAAACTGATTGTAAATTATAACGTTCACGGCCCCCTAATGACGATGGAACACTCAAATTGCGTCGAGATTCAATACATCGTCCTCCAGCCGACTTGTATCCAAGGGGATATTGCTGTCTCGGGCACCATATGATCCTTCTCCTCAGCGTGGATTTTCGAATACCACCTTAAAATGATAGTTAATTGTAACGTTCAGCGCCTCCTAATTCCGATGGAACACTCAAATTGCGTCGAGAGTCATGCCATCGTCCTCCAGCCGACTTGTCTACAAGGGGATATTGCTGCCTCGGGCTCCATGTGGTCCGTCTCCTGTTAGTCTAGATTTTCGAATCCCACGCAAAAATAGTTGTTAATTGTAACGTTCAGGGCCACCTTATGACGATGGAACACTCAAATTGCGTCGAGATTCAAAACATCGGCCTCGAGCCGACTTGTCTCCAATGGTCTACTGCTGCCTCGGGCACCTTATGGTCGTTCTCCTGTGAGTCTAGATTTTGGAATCCGAAGCAAAACTGATTGTTAATTGTAACGTTCGGGGCCTCCTAATGACGATGGAACACTATTATTGCGTCGAGATACAATACATCGTCTTCCAGCCGACTTGTGTCCAATGGGATATTGCTGTCTCGGGCACCAAATGATTCTTCTCCTGCGAGTCTAGATTTACGAATCCTACGCCTAAATGATAGTGAATTGTAACGTTCAGCGCGTCCTAATGACGATAGAAAAATCAAATTGCGTCTAGATTCAATACATCGGTCTCCAGCCGTCTTGTCTCCAACGGGATATTGCTGCCTCGGGCACCATATGGTCCGTCTTCTGTGAGTCTAGATCTTTGAATCCGACGCAAAACTGATAGTTCATTGCAACGTTCAGGGCCTCCTAATGACGATGGAACACTGAAATTGCGTCGGGACACAATACATCGTCAGTCAGCCGACTTGTCTGCAGGGGTCTATTGCTGCCTCGGGCACCTTATGTTCGTTCTCCTGTGAGTCTAGATTTTAGAATCCGACGCAAAACTGATAATTAATTGTAACGTTCAGGGCCACCTAATGACGATGGAACACTTAAATTGCGTCGAGATTCAATACATCAGCCTCCAGCCGACTTGTCTCCAAGGGGATATTGCTGTCTCGGGCACCAAATGATCCTTCCCTGTGAGTCTAGATTTTCGAAACCGACGCAAAAATAATAGTGCGATGTAACGATCAGCGCCTCCTAATTATGATGGAGCACTCAAATTGCGTCGAGATTCAATACATAGTCCTCCAGCCGCCTTGTCACAAGGCGATATTGCTGCCTCGGGCTCCATATGGTCCGTCTCCTGTGAGTCTAGATTTTTGAATCCAAAGCGAACCTGATAGTTAATTGTGACGTTCAGGGCTTCCTAATGACGATGAAACACTCAAATTGCGTCGAGATTCAATACACCGTCCTTCAGCCGACTTGTCTCCAAGGGTCTATTACTGCCTCGGGCACCTTATGGTCGTCCTCCTGTGAGTCTAGATTTTGGAATCCGACGCAAAACTGATTGTTAATTGTAACGTTCTGGGCCTCCAAATGACGATGGAACACTCAAATTGCGTCGCGATTCAATACATCGTACTCCAGCCGACTTGTCTCCAAAAAGCTGCCTCGGGCACCATATGGTCCGTCTCCTGTGACTCTGGATTTTTGAATCCGACGCGAAACTGATAGTTAATTGTAACGTTCAGGGTCCCCTAATGACGATGGAACACTGAAGTTGCGTCGAGACTCAATACATCGTCCTTCGGCCGACTTGTCTCCAAGGATCCATTGCTGCCTTTGGCACCCTATGGTCCGTCTCCAGTGAGCCTAGATTTTCAAATCCGACGAAAAACTGATAGATAATTGTAACATTCAGGGGTTCCTAATGACGATGGAACACTCAAATTGCGTCGAGAGTCAATACATTGTCCTCCAGCTGACTTGTCTGCAAGGGGATATTGCTGCCTCGGGCTCCATGTGGTCCGTCTCCTGTTAGTCTAAATTTTCGAATCCCACGCAAAAATGATTGTTAATTACAACGCTCAGGGCCACCTATTGACGATGGAACACTCAAATTGCGTCAGGATTCAATAAATCGTCCTCCAGCCGACTTGTCTCCATGGGGATATTGCTGCCTCGGGCACCTTTTGGTCGTTCTCCAGTGAGTCTAGATTTTCATATCCCACGCGAAACTGATTTTTAATTGTAACGATCAGGGCTTCCTAATGACGATGGAACACTCAAATTGCGTCAAGATTCAATACATCGTCATTCAGCCGACTTCTCTCCAAGGGTCTATTGCCGCCTCGGGCACCTTATGGTCGTTGTCCTGTGAGTCTCGATTTTCGAATCCGACGCAAAACTGATAGTTAATTGTAACGTTCAGGGCCTCCTAATGACGATGGAACACTCAAATTGCGTCGAGGTTGAGTACATCGTCCTCCAGCCGACGTGCCTCCAAGGGGATTTTGCTGCCTCGGGCCCCATATGGTCCGTCTCCTCTGAGACTAGATTTTCGATTCCGACGCAAAAATGATAGTGAGATGTAACGATCAGCGCCTCCTAATGATGATGGAACACTCAAATTGCGTCGTGATTCAATACATTGTCCTCCAGGCGACTTGTATCCAAGGGGATATTGCTGTCTTGGGCATCAAATGATCCTTTTCCTGTGAGTCTTGATTTTCGAATCTGACGCCAAAATGATAGTGAATTGTAACGTTCAGCGCTTCCTAACGACGATAGAAAAATCAAATTGCGTCGAGAGTCAATACATCGGTCTCCAGCCGACTTGTCTCCAAGGGGATATTGCTGTCTCCGGCACCAAATGATCCTTTCCTGTGAGTCTAGATTTTCGAATCCGACGCAAAAATAATAGTGCGATGTAACGATCAGCGCCTCGTAATTATGATGGAGCACTCAAATTGCGTCGAGATTCAATACATCGTCCTCCAGCCGACTTGTCTGCAAGGGGATATTGCAGCCTCGGGCTCCACATGGTCCGTCTCCTGTGAGTCTAGATTTTTGAATCCGACGCGAAACTGATAATTAATTATAACGTTCAGGGCCACCTAATGACGATGGAACAGTCAAATTGCGTCGAGACTCAATACATCGTCCTTCAGCCGACTTGTCTCCAAGGGGAGATTGCTGCCTCAAGCACCTTATGGTCCGTCTCCAGTGAGTCTAGACTTTCGAATCCGACGAAAAACTGATAGTTAATTGTAACATTCAGGGCCTCCTAATGACGATGGAACACTCAAATTGCGTCACGAACCGATGCATCGTTCTCCAGCCGACTTGTCTCCAAGGGTCTATTGCTGCCCCGGGAACCTTATGGTCGTTCTCCTGTGAGTCTATATTTTCGAACCCGATGCCAAAATAATAGTTAATTGCAACATTCAGGTCCTCCTGATGACGATGGAACACTCAAATTGCGTCGAGATTCAGTACATCGTTCTCCAGCCGACTTGTCTCCATTGAGATATTGCTGCCTCGGGCACCTTATGGTCGTTCTCCAGTGTGTCTAGATTTTCGAATCCGACGCAAAACTGATAATTAATTATAACGTTCAGGGCCACCTAATGACGATGGAACACTCAAATTGCGTCGAGATTCAATACATTGTCTAAATGGGGATATTGCTGCCTCGGGCACCTTATGGTCGTTCTCCAGTGAGTCTAGATTATCTAATCCGACGCGAAACTGATTGTTAATTGTAACGTTCAGGGCTTCCTGATTACGATGCAACACTCAAATTGCGTCGAGATTCAATACATCGTCATTCAGCCGACTTGTCTGTAGGGGTCTATTGCTGCCTCGGGCACCTGTGAGTCCAGATTTTAGAATCCGACGCAAAACTGATAATTAATTGTACCGTTCAGGGCCACCTAATGACGATGGAACACTCAAATTGCGTCGAGATCCAATACATCGGCCTCCAGCTGACTTGTCTCTAAGGGGATATTGCTGTCTCGGGCACCAAATGATCCTTCCCTGTGAGTCTAGATTTTTGAATCCGACGCAAAAATAATAGTGAGATGTAAAATCAGCGCCTCCTAATGATGATGGAACACTCAATATGCGTCGAGATTCAATACATCGTCCTCCAGCCGACTTGTCCCCAAGGGGATATTGTTGCCTCGGGCTCCATATGGTCCGTCTCCTGTGAGTCTAGATTTTTGAATCCGAAGCGAAACTGATAGTTAATTGTTACGTTCAGGGCCTCCTAATGACGATGGAACACCCAAATTGCGTCACGAACCAATGCATCGTTCTCCAGCCGACTTGTCTCCAAGGGTCTATTGCTGCCCCGGGAACCTTATGGTCGTTCTCCTGTGAGTCTAGATTTTGGAATCCAACGCAAAACTGATTGTTAATATTAACGTTCAGGGCCTCCTAATGACGATGGAACACTCAAATTGCGTCGAGATTCAAAACATTGTCCTCCAGCCGACTTGTATCCAAGGGGATATTGCTGTCTTGGGCATCAAATGATCCTTTTCCTGTGAGTCTAGATTTTCGAATCTGACGCCAAAATGATAGTGAATTGTAACGTTCAGCGCTTCCTAACGACGATAGAAAAATCAAATTGCGTCGAGATTCAATACATCGGTCTCCGGCCGACTTGTCTCCAAGGGGATATTGCTGTCTCGGGCACCAAATGATCCTTTCCTGTGAGTCTACATTTTCGAATCCGACGCAAAAATAATAGTGCGATGTAACGATCAGCGCCTCGTAATTATGATGGAGCACTCAAATTGCGTCGAGATTCAATACACCGTCCTCCAGCCGACTTGTCTCCAAGGGGATATTGCAGCCTCGGGCTCCATATGGTCCGTCTCCTGTGAGTCTAGATTTTTGAATCCGACGCGAAACTGATAGTTAATTGTAACGTTCAACGCCTCCTAATGACGATGGAGCAGTCAAATTGCGTCGAGACTCAATACATCGTCCTTCAGCCGACTTGTCTCCAAGGGGAGATTGCTGCCTCAAGCACCTTATGGTCCGTCTCCAGTGAGTCTAGACTTTCGAATCCGACGAAAAACTGGTAGTTAATTGTAACATTCAGGGCCTCCTAATGACGATGGAACACTCAAATTGCGTCACGAACCAATGCAACGTTCTCCAGCCGACTTGTCTCCAAGGGTCTATTGCTGACTCGGGCACCTTATGATCGTTTTCCTGCGAGTCTAGATTTTCGATCCCGACGCGAAACTGATAGTCAATTGTAACATTCAGGGCCTCCTAATGACGATGGAACACTCAAATTGAGTCGAGACACAATACATCGTCCTCCAGCCGACATGTCTCCATCGGGATATTGCTGCCACGGGCACCTTAAGGTCGTTCTGCTGTGAGTTTAGATTTTCGAATCCGACGCGAAACTGATTGTCAATTGTAACGTTCAGGGCCTCCTAATGACGATGGAACACTCAAATTGCGTCGAGGGTGAGTACATCGTCCTCCAGCCGACGTGCCTCCAAGGGGATATTGCTGCCTCGGGCACCATATGGTCCGTCTCCTGTGAGACTAGATTTTCGATTCCGACGCAAAAATTATAGTGAGATGTAACGATCAGCGCCTCCTAATGATGATGGAACACTCAAATTGAGTCGAGATTCAATACATCGTCCTCCAGCCGACTTGTCTGCAAGGGGATATTGCTGCCTCGGGTTCCATATGGTCCGTCTCCTGTGAGCGTAGATTTTTGAATCCGACGCGAAACCAATAGTTAATTGTAACGGTCAGGGTCTCCTAATGACGATGTAACACTCAAATTGCGTCGAGATTCAATACATCATCCTCCAGCCGACTTGTCTCCAAATAGCTGCCTCGGGCACCTAATGGTCCGTCTCCTGTGAGTCTAGATTTTTTTATCCGCCGCGAAACTGATAGTTAATTGTAACGTTCAACGCCTCCTAATGACGATGGAACATTCAAATTGCGTCGAGACTCAATACACCGTCGTTCAGCCAAATTCTCTCCAAGAGGAGATTGATGCCTCAAGCACCTTATGGTCCGTCCCCAGTGAGTCTAGATTTTCGAATCCGACGAAAAACTGATAGTTAATTGTAACATTCAGGGCCTCCTGATGACGATGGAGCACTCAAATTGCGTCGCGAACCAATACATCGTTCTCCAGCCGACTTGTCCCCAAGGGTCTATTGCTGCTCCGGGCACTTTTTGGTCGTTCTCCTGTGGGTCTAGATTTTGGAACCCGATGCCAAACTGATAGTTAATTGTAACATTCAGGTCCTCCTGATGACGATGGAACACTCAAATTGCGTCGAGATTCAATAAATCGTCCTCCAGCCGACTTGTCTACATTGGGATATTGCTGCCTCGGGCACCTTATGATCGTTCACCAGTGTGTCTAGATTTTCGAATCCGACGCGAGACTGATTGTTAATTGTAACGTTCAGGGCTTCCTGATTACGATGCAACACTCAAATTGCGTCGAGATTCAATATATCGTCATTCAGCCGACTTGTCTGCTGGGGTCTATTGCTGCCTCGGGCACCTTATGGTTGGTCTCCTGTGAGTCTACATTTTAGAATCCGACGCAAAACTGATAATTAATTGTACCGTTCAGGGTCATCTAATGACGATGGATCACTCAAATTGCGTCGAGATTCAATACATCGGCCTCCAGCTGACTTGTCTCCAAGGGGATATTGCTGTCTCGGGCACCCAATGATCCTTCGCTGTGAGTCTAGATTTTCGAATCCGACGCAAAAATAATAGTGAGATGTAACAATCATCGCCTCCTAATGATGATGGAACACTCAAATTGCGTCGAGGGTGAGTACATCGTCCTCCAGCCGACGTGCCTCCAAGGGGATATTGCTGCCTCGGGCACCATATGGTCCGTCTCCTGTGAGACTAGATTTTCGATTCCGACGCAAAAATTATAGTGAGATGTAACGATCAGCGCCTCCTAATGATGATGGAACACTCAAATTGAGTCGAGATTCAATACATCGTCCTCCAGCCGACTTGTCCCCAAGGGTCTATTGCTGCCCCGGGCACCTTTTGGTCGTTCTCCTGTGGGTCTAGATTTTGGAACCCGATGCCAAACTGATAGTTAATTGAAACATTCAGGTCCTCCTGATGACGATGGAACACTCAAATTGCGTCGAGACTCAATACATCGTCCTCCAGCCGACTTGTCTCCAAGGGGATATTGTTGCCTCGGGCTCCATATGGTCCGTCTCCTGTGAGTCTAGATTTTTGAATCCGAAACGAAACTGATAGTTAATTGTTATCTTCAGGGCCTCCTAATGACGATGGAACACTGAAATTGCGTCACGAACTAATGCATCGTTCTCCAGCCGACTTGTCTCCAAGGGTCTATTGCTGCCTCGGGCACCTTATGATCGTTTTCCTGCGAGTCTGGATTTTCGATCCCGACGCCAAACTGATAGTCAATTGTAACATTCAGCTCCTCCTATTGACGATGGAACACTCAAATTGAGTCGAGACACAATACATCGTCCTCCAGCCGACTTGTCTCCATGGGGATATTGCTGCCTCGGGCACCTCAAGGTCGTTCTGCTGTGAGTTTAGATATTCGAATCCGACGCGAAACTGATTGTTAATTGTAACGATCAGGGCTTCCAAATGACGATGGAACACTCAAATTGCGTCAAGATTCAATACATCGTCATTCAGCCGATTTGTCTCCAAGGGTCTATTGCCGCCTCGGGCACCTTATGGTCGTTCTCCTGTGAGTATCGATTTTCGAATCCGACGCAAAAGTGATAGTTAATTGTAACGTTCAGGACCTCCTAATGACGATGGAATACTCAAATTGCGTCGAGGTTGAGTACATCGTCCTCCAGCCGACGTGCCTCCTAGGGGATATTGCTGCCTCGGGCACCATATGGTCCGTTTCCTGTGAGACTAGATTTTCGATTCCGACGCGAAAATGATAGTGAGATGTAACGATCAGCGCCACCTAATGATGATGGAACACTCAAATTGCGTCGAGATGCAATACATCGTCCTCCAGCCGACTTGTCTCCAAGGGGATATTGCTGCCTGGGGTTCCATATGGTCCGTCTCCTGTGAGCCTAGATTATTGAATCCGACGCGAAACTGATAGTTAATTGTAACGGTCAGGGCCTCCTAATGACGATGTAACACTCAAATTGCGTCGAGATTTAATACATCGTCCTCCAGCCGACTTGTCTCCAAATAGCTGCCTCGGGCACCATATGGTCCGTCTCCTGTGAGTCTAGATTTTTGAAATTGCCGCGAAACTGATAGTTAATTGTAACGTTCAACGCCTCCTAATGACGATGGAACACTCAAATTGCGTCGCGAACCAATACATCGTTCTCCAGCCGACTTGTCTCCAAGGGTCTATTGATGCCTCGGGCACCTTATGGTCGTTCTCCTGTGAGTCTAGATTTTCGAACCCGACGCCAAACTGATAGTTAATTGTAACATTCAGGTCCTCCTGATGACGATGGAACACTCAAATTCCGTCGAGATTCAATACATCGTCCTCCAGCCGACTTGTCTCCATGGGGATATTGCTGCCTCCGGCACCTTATGGTCGTTCTCCAGTGAGTCTAGATTTTCGAATCCGACGAAAAACTGATAGTTAATTGTAACATTCAGGGCCTCCTAATGACGATGGAACACTCAAAATGCGTCGAGATACAATTCATCGTCGTCCAGCCGACTTGTCTCCATGGGGATATTGCTGCCTCGGGCACCTTAAGGTCGCGCTGCTGTGAGTTTAGCTTTTCGAATCCGACGTGAAACTGATTGTTAATTGTAACGATCAGGGCTTCCTAATGACGACGGAACACTCAAATTGCGTCGAGATACAATACATCGTCCTCCAGCAGACTTGTCTCCATGGGGATATTGCTGCCTCGGGCAAGTTAAGGTCGTTCTGCTGTGAGTTTAAATTTTCGAATCCGACGCGAAACTGATAGTTAATTGTAACGTTCAGGGCCTCCTAATGACGATGGAACACTCAAATTGCGTCGAGATTCAATACATCGTCATTCGGCCGACTTGTCTCCAAGGGTCTATTGCCGCCTCGGGCACCTTATGGTCGTTCTCCTGTGAGTCTCGAATTTCGAATCCGACGCAAGACTGACAGTTAATTGTAACGTTCAGGGCCTCCTAATGACGATGGAACACTCAAATTGCGTCGGGGTTCAGTACATCGTCCTCCTGCCGACGTGCCTCCAAGGGGATATTGCTGCCTCGGGCACCATATGGTCCGTCTCCTGTGAGACTAGATTTTCAATTCCGACGCAAAAATGATAGTGAGATGTAACGATCAGCGCCTCCTAACGATGATGGAACACTCAAATTGCGTCGAGGGTCAATACATCGTCCTCCAGCCGACTTGTCTACAAGGGGATATTGCTCCCTCGGGCTCCATGTGGTCCGTCTCCTGTTAGTCAGGATTTTCGAATCCGACACAAAATTAATTGTTAATTGTAAAGTTCACGGCCTCCTACTGACGATGGAACACTCAAATTGCGTCGACATACAATACATCGGCCTCCAGCCGACTTGTCTCCAAGGGTAATTGCTGCTTCGGGCATCTTATGGTAGTTCTCCTGTGAGTCTAGATTTTCGAATCCGACGCATAACTGATAGTTAATTTTAACGTTCAGGGCATCCTAATGACGATGAAACACTCAAATTGCGTCGAGATTCAGTACATCGTCCTCCAGCCGACATGTCTCCAAGGGGATATCGCTGCCTTGGGCACCAGATGGTCCGTCTCCGGTGATTCTACACTTTCGAAAGGGACGCAAAACTGATAGTTAATTGTAACATTCAGGGCCTCCTAATGACGATGTAACACTCAAATTGCGTCGCGATCCAATACATCGATCTCCAACCGACTTGTCTCCAAGGGTCTATTTCTGCTCGGGCACCTTATGATCGTTCTCCTGTGAGTCTAGATTTTCGAACCCGACGCCAAATTGATAGTTAATTGTATCATTCAGGTCCTCCTAATGACGATTGAACACTCAAATTGCGTCGAGATTCAATACATCGTCCTCCAGCCGAATGGTCTCCATGGGGATATTGCTGCCTCGGACACCTTATGGTCGTTCTCCTGTGAGTCTAGTACTTTGAATCTGAGGCGAAACTGATAGTTAATTGTAACGTTCAGGGCCTCCTAATGACGATGCAACACTCAAATTGCGTCTAGAATCAATACATCGGCCTCCAGCCGACTTGTCTCCAAGGGTCTATTTCTGCCTCGGGCACCTTGTGGTCGTTCTCCTGCGAGTCTAGATTTTCGAATCCGACATATTACTGATAGTTAATTGTAAAGTTCAGGGCCTCCTAATGACGATGGGGCACTCAAATTGCGTCGCGATTCAATACATCGTTCTCCAGCGGACTGGTCTCCAAGGGTCTATTGCTGCCTCGGGCACCTTATGGTCGTTCTCCTGTGAGTCTAGATTTTCGAATCCGACGCATAACGATAGTTAATTGAAACAACCAGCGCCTCCTAATGACGATGGTGCTCTCAAATTGGTTCGAGAATCAATACATCGTCCTCCAGCTGACTTGTCTCCTAGGGGATATTGCTGCCTCGGGTACCATGAGGTCCGTCGCCTGTGAGGGTAGATTTTTGAATCCGACGCTAAACTGATTGTTAATTGTAACGTTCAGGGCCTCCTAATGACAATGGAACACTCATATTGCGTCGAGATTCAATACATCGTCCTCCATCCGACTTGTCTACAATGGGATATTGCTGCCTCGGGCACCTTATGGTTAATCTCCTGTGAGTCAATATTTTCGAAAGCGACGCATAACTGATAGTTGATTGTAACGTTCAAGGCATCCTAATGACGATGGAACACTCAAATTGCGTCGAGATTCAATACATCGTCCTCCAGCCGACTTGTCTCCAACAGGATATCGCTGCCTCGGGCACCACATGGTCCGTCTCCGGTGATTCTACATTTTCGAATCCGACGCAAAACTGATAGTAAATTGTAATGTTCAGCGCCTTCTAATGACGATGGAATACTCAAATTGCGTCGAGATTCAATACATCGTCCTCCATCCGACTTGTCTACAATGGGATATTTCTGCCTCGTGGTCCGTCTCCTGTTAGTCTAGATTTTCGAATCTTACGCGAAACTGATGATTGTAACGTTCAGTGCCTCCTAATGACGGTGGAACACTCAAATTGCGTCGAGATTCAATTCATCGGCCTCCAGCCGACTTGTCTCCAAGGATCTATTGCTGTCTCGGGCACCTTATGGTCATTCGCCTGTGAGTCTAGATTATCGAATCCGACGCATAACTGATAGTTAATTGTAAAGTTCAGGGCCTCCTAATGACGATGGAATACTCAAATTGCGTCGAGATTCAATACATCGTCCCCCAGCCGAGTTGTCTTGAAGGGTCTATTGCTGCCTCGGGCACATTACGGTCGTTCTCCTGTGAGTCTAGATTTTCGAATACGACGCATAACTGATAGTTAATTGTAACGCACAGCGCCTCCTAATGACGATGGAACACTCAAATTGCGTCGAGATTCATTACATCGGCCTCGAGCCGACTTGTCTCCATGGGTCTGTTGCTGCCTGGGGCACCTTATGATCGTTCTCCTGTGAGTCTAGATTTTAGAATCCGACGCAACTCTGATAGTTAATTTAACGTTCAGGGCCACCTAATGACTATAGAACACTCAAATTACGTCGAGATTCAATACATCGGCCTCCAGCCGACTTGTCTTCAAGGGGATATTGCTGTCTCGGGCACCATATGATCCTTCTCCTGTGAGTCTAACTGATAGTTAATTGTAAAGTTCAGGGCCTCCTAATGACGATGGAATACTCAAATTGCGTCGAGATTCAATACACCGTCGTTCAGCCAAATTCTCTCCAAGAGGAGATTGATGCCTCAAGCACCTTATGGTCCGTCCCCAGTGAGTCTAGATTTTCGAATCCGACGAAAAACTGATAGTTAATTGTAACATTCAGGGCCTCCTGATGACGATGGAGCACTCAAATTGCGTCGCGAACCAATACATCGTTCTCCAGCCGACTTGTCCCCAAGGGTCTATTGCTGCTCCGGGCACTTTTTGGTCGTTCTCCTGTGGGTCTAGATTTTGGAACCCGATGCCAAACTGATAGTTAATTGTAACATTCAGGTCCTCCTGATGACGATGGAACACTCAAATTGCGTCGAGATTCAATAAATCGTCCTCCAGCCGACTTGTCTACATTGGGATATTGCTGCCTCGGGCACCTTATGATCGTTCACCAGTGTGTCTAGATTTTCGAATCCGACGCGAGACTGATTGTTAATTGTAACGTTCAGGGCTTCCTGATTACGATGCAACACTCAAATTGCGTCGAGATTCAATATATCGTCATTCAGCCGACTTGTCTGCTGGGGTCTATTGCTGCCTCGGGCACCTTATGGTTGGTCTCCTGTGAGTCTACATTTTAGAATCCGACGCAAAACTGATAATTAATTGTACCGTTCAGGGTCATCTAATGACGATGGATCACTCAAATTGCGTCGAGATTCAATACATCGGCCTCCAGCTGACTTGTCTCCAAGGGGATATTGCTGTCTCGGGCACCCAATGATCCTTCGCTGTGAGTCTAGATTTTCGAATCCGACGCAAAAATAATAGTGAGATGTAACAATCATCGCCTCCTAATGATGATGGAACACTCAAATTGCGTCGAGGGTGAGTACATCGTCCTCCAGCCGACGTGCCTCCAAGGGGATATTGCTGCCTCGGGCACCATATGGTCCGTCTCCTGTGAGACTAGATTTTCGATTCCGACGCAAAAATTATAGTGAGATGTAACGATCAGCGCCTCCTAATGATGATGGAACACTCAAATTGAGTCGAGATTCAATACATCGTCCTCCAGCCGACTTGTCCCCAAGGGTCTATTGCTGCCCCGGGCACCTTTTGGTCGTTCTCCTGTGGGTCTAGATTTTGGAACCCGATGCCAAACTGATAGTTAATTGAAACATTCAGGTCCTCCTGATGACGATGGAACACTCAAATTGCGTCGAGACTCAATACATCGTCCTCCAGCCGACTTGTCTCCAAGGGGATATTGTTGCCTCGGGCTCCATATGGTCCGTCTCCTGTGAGTCTAGATTTTTGAATCCGAAACGAAACTGATAGTTAATTGTTATCTTCAGGGCCTCCTAATGACGATGGAACACTGAAATTGCGTCACGAACTAATGCATCGTTCTCCAGCCGACTTGTCTCCAAGGGTCTATTGCTGCCTCGGGCACCTTATGATCGTTTTCCTGCGAGTCTGGATTTTCGATCCCGACGCCAAACTGATAGTCAATTGTAACATTCAGCTCCTCCTATTGACGATGGAACACTCAAATTGAGTCGAGACACAATACATCGTCCTCCAGCCGACTTGTCTCCATGGGGATATTGCTGCCTCGGGCACCTCAAGGTCGTTCTGCTGTGAGTTTAGATATTCGAATCCGACGCGAAACTGATTGTTAATTGTAACGATCAGGGCTTCCAAATGACGATGGAACACTCAAATTGCGTCAAGATTCAATACATCGTCATTCAGCCGATTTGTCTCCAAGGGTCTATTGCCGCCTCGGGCACCTTATGGTCGTTCTCCTGTGAGTATCGATTTTCGAATCCGACGCAAAAGTGATAGTTAATTGTAACGTTCAGGACCTCCTAATGACGATGGAATACTCAAATTGCGTCGAGGTTGAGTACATCGTCCTCCAGCCGACGTGCCTCCTAGGGGATATTGCTGCCTCGGGCACCATATGGTCCGTTTCCTGTGAGACTAGATTTTCGATTCCGACGCGAAAATGATAGTGAGATGTAACGATCAGCGCCACCTAATGATGATGGAACACTCAAATTGCGTCGAGATGCAATACATCGTCCTCCAGCCGACTTGTCTCCAAGGGGATATTGCTGCCTGGGGTTCCATATGGTCCGTCTCCTGTGAGCCTAGATTATTGAATCCGACGCGAAACTGATAGTTAATTGTAACGGTCAGGGCCTCCTAATGACGATGTAACACTCAAATTGCGTCGAGATTTAATACATCGTCCTCCAGCCGACTTGTCTCCAAATAGCTGCCTCGGGCACCATATGGTCCGTCTCCTGTGAGTCTAGATTTTTGAAATTGCCGCGAAACTGATAGTTAATTGTAACGTTCAACGCCTCCTAATGACGATGGAACACTCAAATTGCGTCGCGAACCAATACATCGTTCTCCAGCCGACTTGTCTCCAAGGGTCTATTGATGCCTCGGGCACCTTATGGTCGTTCTCCTGTGAGTCTAGATTTTCGAACCCGACGCCAAACTGATAGTTAATTGTAACATTCAGGTCCTCCTGATGACGATGGAACACTCAAATTCCGTCGAGATTCAATACATCGTCCTCCAGCCGACTTGTCTCCATGGGGATATTGCTGCCTCCGGCACCTTATGGTCGTTCTCCAGTGAGTCTAGATTTTCGAATCCGACGAAAAACTGATAGTTAATTGTAACATTCAGGGCCTCCTAATGACGATGGAACACTCAAAATGCGTCGAGATACAATTCATCGTCGTCCAGCCGACTTGTCTCCATGGGGATATTGCTGCCTCGGGCACCTTAAGGTCGCGCTGCTGTGAGTTTAGCTTTTCGAATCCGACGTGAAACTGATTGTTAATTGTAACGATCAGGGCTTCCTAATGACGACGGAACACTCAAATTGCGTCGAGATACAATACATCGTCCTCCAGCAGACTTGTCTCCATGGGGATATTGCTGCCTCGGGCAAGTTAAGGTCGTTCTGCTGTGAGTTTAAATTTTCGAATCCGACGCGAAACTGATAGTTAATTGTAACGTTCAGGGCCTCCTAATGACGATGGAACACTCAAATTGCGTCGAGATTCAATACATCGTCATTCGGCCGACTTGTCTCCAAGGGTCTATTGCCGCCTCGGGCACCTTATGGTCGTTCTCCTGTGAGTCTCGAATTTCGAATCCGACGCAAGACTGACAGTTAATTGTAACGTTCAGGGCCTCCTAATGACGATGGAACACTCAAATTGCGTCGGGGTTCAGTACATCGTCCTCCTGCCGACGTGCCTCCAAGGGGATATTGCTGCCTCGGGCACCATATGGTCCGTCTCCTGTGAGACTAGATTTTCAATTCCGACGCAAAAATGATAGTGAGATGTAACGATCAGCGCCTCCTAACGATGATGGAACACTCAAATTGCGTCGAGGGTCAATACATCGTCCTCCAGCCGACTTGTCTACAAGGGGATATTGCTCCCTCGGGCTCCATGTGGTCCGTCTCCTGTTAGTCAGGATTTTCGAATCCGACACAAAATTAATTGTTAATTGTAAAGTTCAGGGCCTCCTACTGACGATGGAACACTCAAATTGCGTCGACATACAATACATCGGCCTCCAGCCGACTTGTCTCCAAGGGTAATTGCTGCTTCGGGCATCTTATGGTAGTTCTCCTGTGAGTCTAGATTTTCGAATCCGACGCATAACTGATAGTTAATTTTAACGTTCAGGGCATCCTAATGACGATGAAACACTCAAATTGTGTCGAGATTCAGTACATCGTCCTCCAGCCGACATGTCTCCAAGGGGATATCGCTGCCTTGGGCACCAGATGGTCCGTCTCCGGTGATTCTACATTTTCGAAAGGGACGCAAAACTGATAGTTAATTGTAACATTCAGGGCCTCCTAATGACGATGTAACACTCAAATTGCGTCGCGATCCAATACATCGATCTCCAACCGACTTGTCTCCAAGGGTCTATTTCTGCTCGGGCACCTTATGATCGTTCTCCTGTGAGTCTAGATTTTCGAACCCGACGCCAAATTGATAGTTAATTGTATCATTCAGGTCCTCCTAATGACGATTGAACACTCAAATTGCGTCGAGATTCAATACATCGTCCTCCAGCCGAATGGTCTCCATGGGGATATTGCTGCCTCGGACACCTTATGGTCGTTCTCCTGTGAGTCTAGTACTTTGAATCTGAGGCGAAACTGATAGTTAATTGTAACGTTCAGGGCCTCCTAATGACGATGCAACACTCAAATTGCGTCTAGAATCAATACATCGGCCTCCAGCCGACTTGTCTCCAAGGGTCTATTTCTGCCTCGGGCACCTTGTGGTCGTTCTCCTGCGAGTCTAGATTTTCGAATCCGACATATTACTGATAGTTAATTGTAAAGTTCAGGGCCTCCTAATGACGATGGGGCACTCAAATTGCGTCGCGATTCAATACTTCGTTCTCCAGCGGACTGGTCTCCAAGGGTCTATTGCTGCCTCGGGCACCTTATGGTCGTTCTCCTGTGAGTCTAGATTTTCGAATCCGACGCATAACGATAGTTAATTGAAACAACCAGCGCCTCCTAATGACGATGGTGCTCTCAAATTGGTTCGAGAATCAATACATCGTCCTCCAGCTGACTTGTCTCCTAGGGGATATTGCTGCCTCGGGTACCATGAGGTCCGTCGCCTGTGAGGGTAGATTTTTGAATCCGACGCTAAACTGATTGTTAATTGTAACGTTCAGGGCCTCCTAATGACAATGGAACACTCATATTGCGTCGAGATTCAATACATCGTCCTCCATCCGACTTGTCTACAATGGGATATTGCTGCCTCGGGCACCTTATGGTTAATCTCCTGTGAGTCAATATTTTCGAAAGCGACGCATAACTGATAGTTGATTGTAACGTTCAAGGCATCCTAATGACGATGGAACACTCAAATTGCGTCGAGATTCAATACATCGTCCTCCAGCCGACTTGTCTCCAACAGGATATCGCTGCCTCGGGCACCACATGGTCCGTCTCCGGTGATTCTACATTTTCGAATCCGACGCAAAACTGATAGTAAATTGTAATGTTCAGCGCCTTCTAATGACGATGGAATACTCAAATTGCGTCGAGATTCAATACATCGTCCTCCATCCGACTTGTCTACAATGGGATATATCTGCCTCGTGGTCCGTCTCCTGTTAGTCTAGATTTTCGAATCTTACGCGAAACTGATGATTGTAACGTTCAGTGCCTCCTAATGACGGTGGAACACTCAAATTGCGTCGAGATTCAATTCATCGGCCTCCAGCCGACTTGTCTCCAAGGATCTATTGCTGTCTCGGGCACCTTATGGTCATTCGCCTGTGAGTCTAGATTATCGAATCCGACGCATAACTGATAGTTAATTGTAAAGTTCAGGGCCTCCTAATGACGATGGAATACTCAAATTGCGTCGAGATTCAATACATCGTCCCCCAGCCGAGTTGTCTTGAAGGGTCTATTGCTGCCTCGGGCACATTACGGTCGTTCTCCTGTGAGTCTAGATTTTCGAATACGACGCATAACTGATAGTTAATTGTAACGCACAGCGCCTCCTAATGACGATGGAACACTCAAATTGCGTCGAGATTCATTACATCGGCCTCGAGCCGACTTGTCTCCATGGGTCTGTTGCTGCCTGGGGCACCTTATGATCGTTCTCCTGTGAGTCTAGATTTTAGAATCCGACGCAACTCTGATAGTTAATTTAACGTTCAGGGCCACCTAATGACTATAGAACACTCAAATTACGTCGAGATTCAATACATCGGCCTCCAGCCGACTTGTCTTCAAGGGGATATTGCTGTCTCGGGCACCATATGATCCTTCTCCTGTGAGTCTAACTGATAGTTAATTGTAAAGTTCAGGGCCTCCTAATGACGATGGAATACTCAAATTGCGTCGAGATTCAATACATCGTCCCATAGCCGAGTTGTCTTGAAGGGTCTATTGCTGCCTCGGGCACATTACGGTCGTTCTCCTGTGAGTCTAGATTTTCGAATACGACGCATAACTGATAGTTAATTGTAACGCACAGCGCCTCCTAATGACGATGGAACACTCAAATTGCGTCACGATTCAATACATCGGCCTCCAGCGGACTTGTCTCCAAGGGTCTGTTGCTGCCTGGGGCACCTTATGATCGTTCTCCTGTGAGTCTAGATTTTAGAATCCGACGCAACTCTGATAGTTAATTTAACGTTCAGGGCCACCTAATGACTATAGAACACTCAAATTGCGTCGAGATTCAATACATCGGCCTCCAGCCGACTTGTCTTCAAGGGGATATTGCTGTCTCGGGCACCATATGATCCTTCTCCTGTGAGTCTAGATTTTCGAATCCGACGCAAAAATTATAGTGAATTGTAACGTTCAGCGCCAAGTAATGATGATAGAACACTCAAATTGCGTCGAGATCCAATACATCGTCCATCAGCCGATTTCTCTCCAAGGGTCTATTGCTGCCTCGGGCACCTTATGGTCGTTCCCTTGTCAGTCTAGGTTTTCGAATCCGACGCAAAAATGATACTTAATTGTAACGTTCAGCGCCTCCTAATGGTGATGGAACACTCTAATTGGGTCGAGATTCAATTCATCGTCCTATAGCCGACTTGTCTCCAAGAGGATATTGCTGCCTCGGGCACCATATGGTCCTTCTCCTGTCAGTATAGATTTTCGAATCCGACGCGAAACCGATAGTTAATTGTAACGTTCAGGGCCTCCTAATGACGATGGAGCACTCACATTTCGTCGCGATACAATACATCGCCCTCCAACCGTCTTGTCTCCAAGGGTCTATTGGTGCCTGGGGCACCTTGTGATCGTTCTCCTGTGAGTCTAGATTTCCGAATCTGACGCTAAACTGATAGTTAATTGTAACGTTCTGGGCCTCGTAATGACGATGGAGCACTCAAATTGCGTCGCGATTCAATACATCGTCCTCCAGCGGACTTGTCTCCAAGGGTCTATTGCTGCATCGGGCACCTTATGGTCGTTCTCCTCTGCAGTCTAGATTTTCTAATCCGACGCAAAACTGATTGTTAATTGTTACGTTCAGGGCCTCCTAATGACGATGGAACACTCAAATGGCGTCGAGATTCAATACATCGTCCTCCAGCCGAATTGTATCCTAGGGGATATTGCTGCCTCGGGCACCTTATGGTCGTTCTCCTGTGAGTCTTGATTTTCGAATTCGACGCAAAAATGATAGTTAATTGTAACGTTCAGGGCCTCCAAATGACGATGGAACACTGAAATTGCGTCGGGATTCAATACTTCGGCATTCAGCCGATTTGTCTCCAAGGCTCTATTGCTGCCTCGGGCACCTTATGGTCGTTCCCCTGTGAGTCTAGATTTTAGAATCCGACGCAAAACTGATAGTTAATTGTTCAGGGCCTCCTAATGACAATGGAACACTCTAATAGCGTCGAGATTCAATACATCGGCCTCGAGCCGACTTGTCTCCAAGGGCCTATTGCTGCCTCGGGGAGCTTATGGTCCGTCTCCTGTAGGTCTAGATTTTTGAATCCGATGCGAAACTGAAAGTTAATTGTAACGTTCAGGGCCTCCTAAAGCCAATGGAACACTCACATTGCGTCGAGATTCAATACATCGTCCTTTAGCCGTCTTGACTCCAAGGGTCTATTGCTGCCTCGGGCATCTTATGGTCGTTCTCCTGTGAGTCTAGATATTCGAATCCGCCGCAAAAATGATAGTGAATTGTAACGTTCAGCGCCTACTAATGACGATGGAACACTCAAATTGCGTGGAGATTCAATACATCGGCCTCCAGCTGACTTGTCTCCAAGGTAATATTCCTGCCTCGGGCTCCATGTGGGCCGCCTACTGTGAGTCTAGATTTTCAAATACGACGCGAAACTGATAGTTAATTGTAACGTTCAGGGCCTCCTAATGACGATGGAGCACTAAAATTGCGTCGCGATTCAATACATCGTCCTCCAGCGGACTGGACTCCAAGGGGATATTGCTGCTTCAGGGACCTTATGGTCCGTTTCCAGAGAGTCTAGATTTTCGAATCTGACGTAAAACTGATTGATAATTGTAACATTTAGGGCCTCCTAGTTACGATGGAACACTCAAATTGCGTCGAGATCCAATACATCGTCCTCCAGCCGATTTGTCTCCAAGGGTCTATTGCTGCCTCGGGCACCTAATGGTCGTTCCCTTGTCAGTCTAGGTTTCGAATCCGACGCAAAAATGATACTTAATTGTAACATTCAGCGCCTCCTAATGGTGATGGAACATTCAAATTGGGTCGAGATTCAATTCATCGTCCTCCAGCCGACTTGTCTCCAAGGGGATATTGCTGCCTCGGGCACCATATGGTCCTTCTCCTGTCAGTATAGATTTTCGAATCCGACGCGAAACCGATAGTTAATTCTAACGTTCAAGGCCTCCTAATGCGGATGGAGCACTCAAATTGCGTCGCGATACAATACATCGTCCTCCAGTCGTCTTGTCTCCAAGGGTCTATTGGTGCCTGGGGCACCTTGTGATCGTTCAACTGTGAGTCTAGATTTTCGAATCCGACGCAAAACTGATAGTTAATTGTAACGTTCACAGCCTCCTAATGACGATGGAACACTCAAATTGCGTCGAGATTCAATACATCGGCGTTCAGCCGATTTGTCTCCAAGGCTCTATTGCTGCCTGGGGCACCTTATGGTCGTTCCCCTGTGAGTCTAGATTTTAGAATCCGACGCAAAACTGATAGTTAATTGTTCAGGGCCTCCTAATGACGATGGAACACTCAAACTGCGTCGAGATTCAATACATCGGCCTCCAGCAGGCTTGTCTGCAAGGGGATATTGCTGCCTCGGGCACCATATGGTCCGTCTCCTGTGAGTCTAGATTTTCGAATCCGACACAAAAATGATAGTTAATTGTAATGTTCAGGGCCTCCTAATGACGATGGAACACTCAAATTGCGTCGAGATTCAATACATCGGCATTCAGCCGATTTGTCTCCAAGGCTCTATTGCTGCCTCGGGCACCTTATGGTCGTTCCCCTGTGACTCTAGATTTGAGAATCCGACGCAAAACTGATAGTTAATTGTTCAGGGCCTCCGAATGACGATGGAACACTCAAACTGGGTCGAGATTCAATACATCGGCCTCCAGCAGACTTGTCTCCAAGGGGATATTGCTGCCTCGGGCACCATATGGTCCGTCTCCTGTGAGTCTAGATTTTCGAATCCGACGCAAAAATGATAGTTAATTGTAATGTTCAGGGCCTCCTAATGACGATGGAACACTCAAACTGCGTCGAGATTCAATACATAGGCCTCCAACCATATTGCATCCAAGGTGATATTGCTGTCTTGGGCACCATATGAACTTAACCTGTGAGTAGATTTTCGAATCCGACGCTAATATGATAGATAATTGTAACGTTCAGGGCCACCTAATGACGATGGAACACTCAAATTGCGTCGAGATTCATACATCGTCCTCCAGCCGACTTGTCTCCAAGGGGATATCGCTGCCTCGGGCACCACTTGGTCCGTCTACGGTAATTCTACGTTTTAGAATCCGACGCAAAACTGATAGTTAATTGTAACAATCAGGGCCTCCTAGTTACGATGGAACACTCTAATTGCGTCGCGATCCAATACATCGTCCTCCAGCCGTCTTGTCTCCAAGGGTCTATTGGTGCCTGGGGCACCTTATGATCGTTCTCCTGTGAGTCTAGATTTTCGAATCCGACGCGAAACTGATAGTTAATTGTAACGTTCAGGGCCTCCTAATGACGATGGAGCACTCAAATTGCGTCGCGATTCAATACATCGTCCTCCAGCGGACTGGTCTCCATGGGGATATTGCTGCTTCGGGCACCTTATGGTCCGTCACCAGTGAGGCTAGGTTTTTCGATCCGACGAAAAACTGATAGTTAATTATAACATTCAGTGCCTCCTAATGACGATGGAACATTCAAATTGCGTCGCGATCCAATAAATCGTCCTCCAGCCGACTTGTCTCCAAGGGTCTATCGCTGCCTAGGGCACCTTATGATCGTTTCCTGTGAGTCTAGATTTTCTAACCCGACGCAATACTGATAGTTAATTGTAACGTTCACGGCCACCTAATGACGATGGAACACTCAAATTGCGTCGTGATTCAATACATCGGCCTCCAGCCGACTTGTCTCCAAGGGGATATTGCTGTCTCGGGCACCATATGATCCTTCTCCTGTGAGTCTAGATTTTCGAATCCGACGCAAAACTGATAGTTAATTGTAACGTTCAGGGCCTCCTAATGACGATGGAACACTCAAATTGCGTCGAGATTCAATACATGCTCCTTCAGCCGACTTGTCTCCAAGGGTCTATTGCTGCATCGGGCACCTTATGGTCGTTCTCCTGTGCAGTCTAGATTTTCTAATCCGACGCAAAACTGATTGTTAATTGTTACGTTCAGGGCCTTCTAATGACGATGGAACACTCAAATGGCGTCGAGATTTAATACATCGTCCTCCAGCCGAATTGTATCCTAGGGGATATTGCTGCCTCGGGAACCTTATGGTCGTTCTCCTGTGAGTCTAGATTTTCGAATCCGACGCAAAACTGATAGTTAATTGTAACGTTCAAGGCCTCCTAATGACGATGGAACACTCAAACCGCGTCGAGATTCAATACATCGGCCTCCAGCCGAATTGTATCCAAGGGGATATTGCTGTCTCGGGCACCATATGAACTTCTCCTGTGAGTAGATTTTCGAATCCGACGCTAATATGATAGTTAATTGTAACGATCAGGGCCACCTAATGACGATGGAACACTCAAATTGCGTCGAGATTCACTACATCGTCCTCCAGCCGACTTGTCTCCAAGGGAGTATCGCTGCCTCGGGCACCACATGGTCCGTCTCCGGTAACTCTAAGTTTTAGAATCCGACGCAAAACTGATAGTTAATTGTAACCTTCAGGGCGTCCTAATGACGATGGAGCACTCAAATTGCGTCGAGATTCAATACATCGGCGTTCAGCCGATTTGTCTCCAAGGCTCTATTGCTGCCTGGGGCACCTTATGGTCGTTCCCCTGTGAGCCTAGATTTTAGAATCCGACGCAAAACTGATAGTTAATTGTTCAGGGCCTCCTAATGACGATGGAACACTCAAACTGCGTCGAGATTCAATACATCGGCCTCCAGCAGGCTTGTCTACAAGGGGATATTGCTGCCTCGGGCACCATATGGTCCGTCTCCTGTGAGTCTAGATTTTCGAATCCGACACAAAAATGATAGTTAATTGTAATGTTCAGGGCCTCCTCATGACGATGGAACACTCAAATTGCGTCGAGATTCAATACATCGGCATTCAGCCTATTTGTCTCCAAGGCTCTATTGCTGCCTCGGACACCTTATGGTCGTTCCCCTGTGACTCTGGATTTGAGAATCCGACGCAAAACTGATAGTTAATATTTCAGGGCCTCCGAATGACGATGGAACACTCAAACTGGGTCGAGATTCAATACATCGGCCTCCAGCAGACTTGTCTCCAAGGTGATATTGCTGCCTCGGGCACCATATGGTCCGTCTCCTGTGAGTCTAGATTTTCGAATCCGACGCAAAAATGATAGTTAATTGTAATGTTCAGGGCCTCCTAATGACGATGGAACACTCAAACTGCGTTGAGATTCAATACATAGGCCTCCAACCATATTGCATCCAAGGGGATATTGCTGTCTTGGGCACCATATGAACTTAACCTGTGAGTAGATTTTCGAATCCGACGCTAATATGATAGATAATTGTAACGTTCAGGGCCACCTAATGACGATGGAACACTCAAATTGCGTCGAGATTCACTACATCGTCCTCCAGCCGACTTGTCTCCAAGGGGATATCGCTGCCTCGGGCACCACTTGGTCCGTCTACGGTAGTTCTACGTTTTAGAATCCGACGCAAAACTGATAGTTAATTGTAACAATCAGGGCCTCCTAGTTACGATGGAACACTCTAATTGCGTCGCGATCCAATACATCGTCCTCCAGCCGTCTTGTCTCCAAGGGTCTATTAGTGCCTGGGGCACCTTATGATCGTTCTCCTGTGAGTCTAGATTTTCGAATCCGACGCGAAACTAATAGTTAATTGTAACGTTCAGGGCCTCCTAATGACGATAGAGCACTCAAATTGCGTCGCGATTCAATACATCGTCCTCCAGCGGACTGGTCTCCATGGGGATATTGCTGCTTCGGGCACCTTATGGTCCGTCACCAGTGAGTCTAGGTTTTCGATCCGACGAGAAACTGATAGTTAATTATAACATTCAGTGCCTCCTAATGACGATGGAACATTCAAATTGCGTCGCGATCCAATAAATCGTCCTCCAGCCGACTTGTCTCCAAGGGTCTATCGCTGCCTAGGGCACCTTATGATCGTTTCCTGTCAGTCTAGATTTTCTAACCCGACGCAATACTGATAGTTAATTGTAACGTTCACGGCCACCTAATGACGATGGAACACTCAAATTGCGTCGTGATTCAATACATCGGCCTCCAGCCGACTTGTCTCCAAGGGGATATTGCTGTCTCGGGCACCATATGATCCTTCTCCTGTGAGTCTAGATTTTCGAATCCGACGCAAAAATGATATTTAATTGTAACGTTCAGGGCCTCCTAATGACGATGGAACACTCAAATTGCGTCGAGATTCAATACATCGTCCTCCACCCGACTTGTCTCCATGGGATATTGCTGCCTCGGGCTAATTATGATCGTTCTCCTGTGTGTCTGGATTTTCGAATCCGACGCAAAATTGATAGTTAATTGTAACGTTCTTCGCCTCCTAATGACGATGGACCACTCAAATTGCGTCGAGAGTCAATACATCGACCTCCAGCGGTTTTGTCTATAAGGGGATATTGCTGCCTCGGGCTCCATGTGGCCCGTCTCCTGTGAGTCTAGATTATCGAATCCAACGCGAAACTGATAGTTAATTGTAAAGTTCTTCGCCTCCTAATGACGATGGACCACTCAAATTGCGTCGAGAGTCGATACGTCGTCCTCCGGCCGAATTGTCTCCAACGGTCTATTGCTGCCTCGGGCACCTTATGGTCGTTTTACTGTGAGTCTAATTTTTCGAATCCAACACAAAACTGATAGTTAATTGTAACGTTCAGGGTCTCCTAACGACGATGGATCACTCAAATTGCGTCGAGATTCAATTCATCGTCCTTCAGCCGACATGTCTCCAAGGGTCTTTTGCTGCCTCGGTCACCTTATGGTGGTTCTCCTGTGAGTCTAGATTTTCGTATCCGACGCAAAAATGATAGTTAATTGTAACGTTCAGGGCCACCTAATGACGATGGAACACTCAAATTGCGTCGAGATTCAATACATCGGCCTCCAGCCAATTAGTCTCCACGGGGATATTGCTGCCTCTGGCACCAAATTTTCCGTCTCCTGTGAGTCTAGATTTTTGAATCCGACGCGAAACTGATAGTTAATTGTAACATTCAGGGCCTCCTAATGACGATGGAACACTCAAATTGCGTCGAGGGTCAATACATCGTCCTCCAGCCGACTTGTCTCCAAGGGTCTATTGCTGCCTCGGGCACCTTATGGTCGTTCTCCTGTGAGTCCAGATTATCGAATCCGATGCAAAAATGACAGTTAATTGTAACGATCAGGGCCTCCTAATGACGATGGAACACTCAAATTGCGTCGAGATTCAATACATCGGCCTCGAGCCGACTTGTCTCCAAGAGTCTATTGCTGCCTCGGGCACCCTCTGGTCGTTCTCCTGTGAGTCTAGATTTTCGAATCCGACGCGAAACTGATTGTTAATTGTAACGTTCAGGGCTTCCTAATTATGATGGAACACTAAAATTGCGTCGAGACACAATTCATCGTCATTCAGCCGACTTGTCTGTAGGGGTCAATTGCTGCCTCGGGCACCTTATGGTCGTACTCCTGTGAGTCTAGATTTTAGAATCCGACGCAAAACTGATAATTAATTGTAGCGTTCAGGGCCACCTAATGACGATGGAACACTCAAATTGCGTCGAGATTCAATACATCGGCCTCCAGCCGAATTGTCTCCATGGGGATATTGCTGCCTCGGGCACCTTATGGTCGTTCTCCAGTGAGTCTAGATTATCGTATCCGACGCGAAACTGATTGTTAATTGTAACGTTCAGGGCTACCTGATTACTATGGAACACTCAACTTGCGTCGAGATTCAATTCATCGTCATTCAGACGACTTGTCTGCAGGGGTCTATTGCTGCCTCGGGCCCCTTATGGTCGTACTCCTGTGAGTCTAGATTTTGTATCCGACGCTAAACTGATTGTTAATTGTAACGTTTAGGGCCTCCTAAGGACGATGGAACACTCTAATTGCGTCGAGATTCAATACATCGTCCTCAAGCCGACTTGTATCCAAGGGGATATTGCTGTCTCGGGCAGCATATGATCCTTCTCCTCAGCGTAGATTTTCGAAACCGTCCCTAAAATGGTAGATAATTGTAAAGTTCAGCGCCTCCTAATGCCGATGGAACACTCAAATTGCGTCGAGACACAATACATCGCCCTTCAGCCGGCTTGTCGCCAAGTGTCTATTGCTGCCTCTGGCACCTTATGGTCCGTCTCCAGTGAGCCTAGATTTTCAAATCCGACGAAAAAATGATAGATAATTGTAACATTCAGGGCTTCCTAATGACGATGGAACACTCAAATTGCGTCGAGAGTCAATACATCGTCCTCCAGCCGACTTGTCTACAAGGGGATATTGCTGCCTCGGGCTCCATGTGGTCCGTCTCCTTTTAGTCTAGAATTTCGAATCCCACGCAAAAATGATTGCTAATTATAACCTTCAGGGCCACCTAATGACGATGGAACACACATATTGCGTCGAGATTCAATTCATCGTCCTCCAGCCGACTTGTATCCAAGGGGATATTGCTGTCTCGGGCACCATATGATCCTTCTCCTCAGCGTAGATTTTCGAATCCGACCCTAAAATGATAGTTAATTGTAACGTTCAGCGCCTCGTAATGACGATGGAACACTCAAATTGCGTCGAGATTCAATACATCGTCCTCCAGCCGAATTGTCTCCATGGGGATATTGCTGCCTCGGACACCATATGGTCGTTCTCCAGTGAGTCTAGATTATCGAATCCGACGCGATACTGATTGTTAATTGTAACGTTCATGGCCACCTAATGACGATGGAACACTCAAATTGCGTCGAGATTCAATACATCGGCCTCCAGCCGACTTGTCTCCAAGGGGATATTGCTGTCACGGGCACCAAATGACCTTCCCTGTGAGTCTAGATTTTCGAATCCAACGCAAAAATAATAGTGAGATGTAACAATCAGCGCCTCCTAATGATGATGGAACATTCAAATTTCGTCGAGATTCAATACATCGTCCTCCAGCCGACTTGTTCCCAAGGGTCTATTGCTGCCTCGGGCATCTTATGGTCGTTCTCCTGTGAGTCTAGACTTTGGAATCCGACGCAAAACTGATTGTTAATTATAACGTTCACGGCCCCCTAATGACGATGGAACACTCAAATTGCGTCGAGATTCAATACATCGTCCTCCAGCCGACTTGTATCCAAGGGGATATTGCTGTCTCGGGCACCATATGATCCTTCTCCTCAGCGTGGATTTTCGAATCCCACCTTAAAATGATAGTTAATTGTAACGTTCAGCGCCTCCTAATTCCGATGGAACACTCAAATTGCGTCGAGAGTCACGCCATCGTCCTCCAGCCGACTTGTCTACAAGGGAATATTGCTGCCTCGGGCTCCATGTGGTCCGTCTCCTGTTAGTCTAGATTTTCGAATCCCACGCAAAAATGTTTGTTAATTGTAACGTTCAGGGCCACCTTATGACGATGGAACACTCAAATTGCGTCGAGATTCAAAACATCGGCCTCGAGCCGACTTGTCTCCAATGGTCTACTGCTGCCTCGGGCACCTTATGGTCGTTCTCCTGTGAGTCTAGATTTTGGAATCCGAAGCAAAACTGATTGTTAATTGTAACGTTCGGGGCCTCCTAATGACGATGGAACACTATTATTGCGTCGAGATACAATACATCGTCTTCCAGCCGACTTGTGTCCAATGGGATATTGCTGTCTCGGGCACCAAATGATTCTTCTCCTGCGAGTCTAGATTTACGAATCCTACGCCTAAATGATAGTGAATTGTAACGTTCAGCGCGTCCTAATGACGATAGAAAAATCAAATTGCGTCTAGATTCAATACATCGGTCTCCAGCCGTCTTGTCTCCAACGGGATATTGCTGCCTCGGGCACCATATGGTGCGTCTTCTGTGAGTCTAGATTTTTGAATCCGACGCAAAACTGATAGTTAATTGCAACGTTCAGGGCCTCCTAATGACGATGGAACACTGAAATTGCGTCGAGATACAATACATCGTCAGTCAGCCGACCTGTCTGCATGGGTCTATTGCTGCCTCGGGCACCTTATGTTCGTTCTCCTGTGAGTCTAGATTTTAGAATCCGACGCAAAACTGATAATTAATTGTAACGTTCAGGGCCACCTAATGACGATGGAACACTTAAATTGCGTCGAGATTCAATACATCGGCCTCCAGCCGACTTGTCTCCAAGGGGATATTGCTGTCTCGGGCACCAAATGATCCTTCCCTGTGAGTCTAGATTTTCGAAACCGACGCAAAAATAATAGTGCGATGTAACGATCAGCGCCTCCTAATTATGATGGAGCACTCAAATTGCGTCGAGATTCAATACATAGTCCTCCAGCCGCCTTGTCACAAGGCGATATTGCTGCCTCGGGCTACATATGGTCCGTCTCCTGTGAGTCTAGGTTTTTGAATCCAAAGCGAACCTGATAGTTAATTGTGACGTTCAGGGCTTCCTAATGACGATGGAACACTCAAATTGCGTCGAGATTCAATACATCGTTCTTCAGCCGACTTGTCTGCAAGGGTCTATTGCTGCCTCGGGCACCTTATGATCGTTTCCCTGCGAGTCTAGATTTTCGAACCCGACGCCAAGCTGATAGTCAATTGTAACATTCAAGGCCTCCTAATGACGATGGAACACTCAAATTGCGCCGAGATTCAACATATCGTCCTCTAGCCGACTTGTCTCCATGGGGATATTGCTGCCTCGGGCACCTTAAGGTCGTTCTGCTGTGAGTTTAGATTTTCGAATCCGACGCCAAACTGATTGTTAATTGTAACGATCAGGGCTTCCTAATGACGATGGAACACTATAATTGCGTCGAGATACAATACATCGTCATTCAGCCGACTTGTCTCCAAGGGTCTATTGCCGCCTCGGGCACCTTATGGTCGTTTTCCTGTGGGTCTCGATTTTCGAATCCGACGCAAAACTGATAGTTAATTGTAACGTTCATGGCCTCCTAATCACGATGGAACACTCAAATTGCGTCGAGGTTCAGTACATCGTCCGCCAGCCGACGTGCCTCCAAGGGGATATTGCTGCTCCGGGCAAGATATGGTCCGTCTCCTGTGAGACTAGAATTTCGATTCCGACGCAAAAATGATAGTGAAATGTAACGATCGGCACCTCCTAATGATGATGGAACACTCAAACTGCGTCGAGATTCAATACATTGTCCTCCAGGCGACTTGTCGCCAAGGGGATATTGCTGCCTCGGGTTCCATATGGTCCGTCTCCTGTGAGCCTACATTTTTGAATCCGACGCGAAACTGATAGTTAATTGTAACCGTCAGAGCCTCCTAATGACGATGGAACACTCAATTTGCGTCGAGATTCAATACATCGTCCTTCAGCCGTCTTGTCTCCAAAGGCCTATTGCTGCCCCGGGCACCTTATGGTCGATCTCCTGTGAGTCTAGATTTTCGAACCCGACGCCAAACTGATAGTTAATTGTAACATTCAGGTCCTCCTGATGACGATGGAACACTCAAATTGCGTCGAGATTCAATACATCGTCCTCCAGCCGACTTGTCTCCATGGGGATATTGCTGCCTCGGGTTCCATATGGTCCGTCTCCTGTGAGCCTAGATTTTTGAATCCGACGCGAAACTGATAGTTAATTGTAACGGTCAGGGCCTCCTAATGACGATGGAACACTCAAATTGCGTCGAGATTCAATACATCGGCCTCCAGCCGAATTGTCTCCATGGGGATATTGCTGTCTCGGGCACCTTATGGTCGTTCTCTAGTGAGTCTAGATTATCGTATTCGACGCGAAAGTGATTGTTAATTGTAACGGTCAGTGCTTCCTAATTACGATGGAACACTCAAATTGCGTCGAGATTCAATTCTTCGTCATTCAGCCGACTTGTCTGCAGGGCTCTATTGCTGCTTCGGGCACCTTATGGTCGTTCTCCAGTGAGTGTAGATTTTTCAATCCGACGCAAAACTGATAATTAATTGTAACGTTCAGGGCCACCTAATGACGATGGAACACTCAAATTGCGTCGTGATCCAATACATCGTTCTCCAGCCGAATTGTCTCCAAGGGTCTATTGCTGACTCGGGCACCTTATGATCTTGGTCCCCCTCGAGTCTAGATTTTCGAACCCGACGCCAAACTGATAGTTAATTGTAACATTCAGGGCCTCCTAATGACGATGGAACACTCAAATTGCGTCGCGAACCAATACATCGTTCTCCATCCGACTTGTCTCCATGGGGATATTGCAGCCTCGGGCACCTTATGTTCGTTCTCCTGTGAGTCTAGATTTTAGAATCCGACGCAAAACTGATAATTAATTGTAACGTTCAGGGCCACCTAATGACGATGGAACACTTAAATTGCGTCGAGATTCAATACATCGGCCTCCAGCCGACTTGTCTCCAAGGGGATATTGCTGTCTCGGGCACCAAATGATCCTTCCCTGTGAGTCTAAATTTTCGAAACCGACGCAAAAATAATAGTGCGAAGTAACGATCAGCGCCTCCTAACTATGATGGAGCACTCAAATTGCGTCGAGATTCAATACATAGTCCTCCAGCCGACTTGTCTCTAGGGATATTGCTGCCTCGGGCACCATATGGTCCGTCCCTGTGAGTCTAGATTTTTGAATCCAAAGCGAACCTGATAGTTAATTGTGACGTTCAGGGCCTCCTAATGACGATGTAACACACAAATTGCGTCGAGATTCAATACATCGTCCTTCAGCCGACTTGTCTCCAAGGGTCTATTACTGCCTCGGGCACCTTATGGTCGTCCTCCTGTGAGTCTAGATTTTGGAATCCGACGCAAAACTGATTGTTAATTGTAACGTTCAGGGCCTCCAAATGACGATGGAACACTCAAATTGCGTCGCGATTCAATACATCGTACTCCAGCCGACTTGTCTCCAAAAAGCTGCCTCGGGCACCATATGGTCCGTCTCCTGTGACTCTGGATTTTTGAATCCGACGCGAAACTGATAGTTAATTGTAACGTTCAGTGCCTCCTAATGTCGATGGAACAATCAAATTGCGTCGAGAGTCAATACATCGTCCTTCAGCCGACTTGTCTCCAAGGGGAGATTGCTGCCTCAAGCACCTTATGGTCCGTCTCCAGTGAGTCTAGATTTTCGAATCCGACGAAAGACTGATAGTTAATTGTAACATTCAGGGCCTCCTAATGATGATGGAACACTCAAATTGCGTCTCGAACCAATACATTGTTCTCCAGCCGACTTGTCTCCAAGGGTCTATTGCTGCCTCGGGAACCTTATGGTCGTCCTCCTGTGAGTCCAGATTTTGGAATCCGACGCAAAACTGATTGTTATTTGTAACGTTCAGGGCCTCCCAATGACGATGGAACACTCAAATTGCGTCGAGATTCAATACATCGGCCTCCAGCCGACTTGTCTCCAAGGGGATATTGCTGCCTCGGGCACCATATGGTCCCTCTTCTGTGAGTCTTGATTTTTGAATCCGACGCGAAACTGATAGTTAATTGTAACATTCAGGGTCCCCTAATGACGATGGAACACTGAAGTTGCGTCGAGACTCAATACATCGTCCTTCGGCCGACTTGTCTCCAAGGGTCCATTGCTGCCTCGGGCACCTTATGGTCGTTCCCCAGTGAGTCTAGATTTTCATATCCCACGCGAAACTGATTTTTAATTGTAACGATCAGGGCTTCCTAATGACGATGGAACACTCAAATTGCGTCAAGATTCAATACATCGTCATTCAGCCGACTTCTCTCCAAGGGTCTATTGCCGCCTCGGGCACCTTATGGTCGTTGTCCTGTGAGTCTCGATTTTCGAATCCGACGCAAAACTGATAGTTAATTGTAACGTTCAGGGCCTCCTAATGACGATGGAACACTCAATTTGCGTCGAGGTTGAGTACGTCGTCCTCCAGCCGACGTGCCTCCAAGGGGATTTTGCTGCCTCGGGCCCCATATGGTCCGTCTCCTCTGAGACTAGATTTTCGATTCCGACGCAAAAATGATAGTGAGATGTAACGATCAGCGCCTCCTAATGATGATGGAACACTCAAATTGCGTCGTGATTCAATACATTGTCCTCCAGGCGACTAGTATCCAAGGGGATATTGCTGTCTTGGGCATCAAATGATCCTTTTCCTGTGAGTCTTGATTTTCGAATCTGACGCCAAAATGATAGTGAATTGTAACGTTCAGCGCTTCCTAACGACGATAGAAAAATCAAATTGCGTCGAGATTCAATACATCGGTCTCCAGCCGACTTGTCTCCAAGGGGATATTGCTGTCTCCGGCACCAAATGGTCCTTTCCTGTGAGTCTAGATTTTCGAATCCGACGCAAAAATAATAGTGCGATGTAACGATCAGCGCCTCGTAATTATGATGGAGCACTCAAATTGCGTCGAGATTCAATACATCGTCCTCCAGCCGACTTGTCTCCAAGGGGATATTGCAGCCTCGGGCTCCATATGGTCCGTCTCCTGTGAGTCTAGATTTTTGAATCCGACGCAAAACTGATAGTTAATTGTAACGTTCAACGCCTCCTAATGACGATGGAACAGTCAAATTGCGTCGAGACTCAATACATCGTCCTTCAGCCGACTTGTCTCCAAGGGGAGATTGCTGCCTCAAGCACCTTATGGTCCGTCTCCAGTGAGTCTAGACTTTCGAATCCGACGAAAAACTGATAGTTAATTGTAACATTCAGGGCCTCCTAATGACGATGGAACACTCAAATTGCGTCACGAACCAATGCATCGTTCTCCAGCCGACTTGTCTCCAAGGGTCTATTGCTGCCCCGGGAACCTTATGGTCGTTCTCCTGTGAGTCTAGATTTTCGAACCCGATGCCAAAATAATAGTTAATTGCAACATTCAGGTCCTCCTGATGACGATGGAACACTCAAATTGCGTCGAGATTCAGTACATCGTTCTCCAGCCGACTTGTCTCCATTGAGATATTGCTGCCTCGGGCACCTTATGGTCGTTCTCCAGTGTGTCTAGATTTTCGAATCCGACGCGAAACTGATAATTAATTATAACGTTCAGGGCCACCTAATGACGATGGAACACTCAAATTGCGTCGAGATTCATTACATTGTCTAAATGGGGTTATTGCTGCCTCGGGCACCTTATGGTCGTTCTCCAGTGAGTCTAGATTATCTAATCCGACGCGAAACTGATTGTTAATTGTAACGTTCAGGGCTTCCTGATTACGATGCAACACTCACATTGCGTCGAGATTCAATACATCGTCATTCAGCCGACTTGTCTGTAGGGGTCTATGGCTGCCTCGGGCACCTGTGAGTCCAGATTTTAGAATCCGACGCAAAACTGATAATTAATTGTACCGTTCAGGGCCACCTAATGACGATGGAACACTCAAATTGCGTCGAGATTCAATACATCGTCCTCCAGCTGACTTGTCTCTAAGGGGATATTGCTGTCTCGGGCACCAAATGATCCTTCCCTGTGAGTCTAGATTTTTGAATCCGACGCAAAAATAATAGTGAGATGTAAAATCAGCGCCTCCTAATGATGATGGAACACTCAATATGCGTCGAGATTCAATACATCGTCCTCCAGCCGACTTGTCTCCAAGGGGATATTGTTGCCTCGGGCTCCATATGGTCCGTCTCCTGTGAGTCTAGATTTTTGAATCCGAAGCGAAACTGATAGTTAATTGTTACGTTCAGGGCCTCCTAATGACGATGGAACACCCAAATTGCGTCGAGATTCAATACATCGTCTTTCAACCGACTTGTCTCCAAGGCTCTATTGCTGCCTCGGGCACCTTATGGTCGTTCTCCTGTGAGTCTAGATTTTGGAATCCAACGCAAAACTGATTGTTAATATTAACGTTCAGGGCCTCCTAATGACGATGGAACACTCAAATTGCGTCGAGATTCAAAACATCGTCCTCCAGCCGACTTGTATCCAAGGGGATATTGCTGTCTTGGGCATCAAATGATCCTTTTCCTGTGAGTCTAGATTTTCGAATCTGACGCCAAAATGATAGTGAATTGTAACGTTCAGCGCTTCCTAACGACGATAGAAAAATCAAATTGCGTCGAGATTCAATACATCGGTCTCCGGCCGACTTGTCTCCAAGGGGATATTGCTGTCTCGGGCACCAAATGATCCTTTCCTGTGAGTCTACATTTTCGAATCCGACGCAAAAATAATAGTGCGATGTAACGATCAGCGCCTCGTAATTATGATGGAGCACTCAAATTGCGTCGAGATTCAATACATCGTCCTCCAGCCGACTTGTCTCCAAGGGGATATTGCAGCCTCGGGCTCCATATGGTCCGTCTCCTGTGAGTCTAGATTTTTGAATCCGACGCGAAACTGATAGTTAATTGTAACGTTCAACGCCTCCTAATGACGATGGAGCAGTCAAATTGCGTCGAGACTCAATACATCGTCCTTCAGCCGACTTGTCTCCAAGGGGAGATTGCTGCCTCAAGCACCTTATGGTCCGTCTCCAGTGAGTCTAGACTTTCGAATCCGACGAAAAACTGGTAGTTAATTGTAACATTCAGGGCCTCCTAATGACGATGGAACACTCAAATTGCGTCACGAACCAATGCATCGTTCTCCAGCCGACTTGACTCCAAGGGTCTATTGCTGCCTCGGGCACCTTATGTTCGTTTTCCTGCGAGTCTAGATTTTCGATCCCGACGCCAAACTGATAGTCAATTGTAACATTCAGGGCCTCCTAATGACGATGGAACACTCAAATTGCGTCGAGACTCAATACATCGTCCTCCAGCCGACTTGTCTCCAAGGGGATATTGTTGCCTCGGGCTCCATATGGTCCGTCTCCTGTGAGTCTAGATTTTTGAATCCGAAACGAAACTGATAGTTAATTGTTATCTTCAGGGCCTCCTAATGACGATGGAACACTCAAATTGCGTCGAGATTTAATACATCCTTTTTCAACCGACTAGTCTCCAAGTGTCTATTGCTGCCTCGGGCACCTTATGGTCGTTCTCCTGTGAGTCTAGATTTTGGAACCCGACGCAAAACTGATTGTTAATTGTATTGTTCAGGGCCTCCTAATGACGTTGGAACACTCAAATTGCGTCGAGATTCAAAACATCGCCCTCTAGCCGACTTGTATCCAAGGGGATATTGCTGTCTCGGGCATCAAATGATCCTTTTCCTGTGAGTCTAGATTTACGAATCTGACGCCAAAACGATAGTGAATTGTAACGATATGCGCTTCCTAACGACGATAGAAAAATCAAATTGCGTCGAGATTCAATACATCGTCCTCCAGCCGACTTGTCTCCAAATAGCTGCCTCGGGCACCATATGGTCCGTCTCCTGTGAGTCTAGATTTTTGAATCCGACGCGAAACTGATAGTTAATTGTAACGTTCAACGCCACCTAAAGACGTTGCAACAGTCAAATTGCGGCGAGACTCAATACATCGTCCTTCAGCCGACTTGTCTCCAAGGGGAGATTGCTGCCTCAAGCACCTTATGGTCCGTCTCCAGTGAGTCTAGATTTTCGAATCCGACGAAAAACTGATAGTTAATTGTAACAGTCAGGGCCTCCTAATGACGATGGAACACTGAAATTGCGTCACGAACCAATGCATCGTTCCCCAGCCGACTTGTCTCCAAGGGTATATTGCTGCCTCGGGCACCTTATGACCGTTTTCCTGCGAGTCTGGATTTTCGATCCCGACGCCAAACTGATAGTCAATTGTAACATTCAGCTCCTCCTCTTGACGATGGAACACTCAAATTGAGTCGAGACACAATACATCGTCCTCCAGCCGACTTATCTCCATGGGGATATTGCTGCCTCGGGCACCTTAAGGTCGTTCTGCTGTGAGTTTAGATATTCGAATCCGACGCGAAACTGATTGTTAATTGTAACGGTCAGGGCCTCCTAATGACGATGTAACACTCAAATTGCGTCGAGATTTAATACATCGTCCTCCAGCCGACTTGTCTCCAAATAGCTGCCTCGGGCACCATATGGTCCGTCTCCTGTGAGTCTAGATTTTTGAATCCGCCGCGAAACTGATAGTTAATTGTAACGTTCAACGCCTCCTAATGACGATGGAACACTCAAATTGCGTCGCGAACCAATACATCGTTCTCCAGCCGACTTGTCTCCAAGGGTCTATTGATGCCTCGGGCACCTTATGGTCGTTCTCCTGTGAGTCTAGATTTTCGAACCCGACGCCAAACTGATAGTTAATTGTAACATTCAGGTCCTCCTGATGACGATGGAACACTCAAATTGCGTCGAGGGTCAATACATCGTCCTCCAGCCGACTTGTCTACAAGGGGATATTGCTCCCTCGGGCTCCATGTGGTCCGTCTCCTGTTAGTCTAGATTTTCGAATCCGACACAAAATTAATAGTTAATTGTAAAGTTCAGGGCCTCCTACTGACGATGGAACACTCAAATTGCGTCGACATACAATACATCGGCCTCCAGCCGACTTGTCTCCAAGGGTAATTGCTGCTTCGGGCATCTTATGGTCGTTCTCCTGTGAGTCTAGATTTTCGAATCCGACGCATAACTGATAGTTAATTTTAACGTTCAGGGCATCCTAATGACGATGAAACACTCAAATTGCGTCGAGATTCAGTACATCGTCCTCCAGCCGACATGTCTCCAAGGGGATATCGCTGCCTTGGGCACCAGATGGTCCGTCTCCGGTGATTCTACATTTTCGAAACGGACGCAAAACTGATAGTTAATTGTAACATTCAGGGCCTCCTAATGACGATGTAACACTCAAATTGCGTCGCGATCCAATACATCGATCTCCAACCGACTTGTCTCCAAGGGTCTATTTCTGCTCGGGCACCTTATGATCGTTCTCCTGTGAGTCTAGATTTTCGAACCCGACGCCAAACTGATAGTTAATTGTAACATTCAGGTCCTCCTAATGACGATTGAACACTCAAATTGCGTCGAGATTCAATACATCGTCCTCCAGCCGAATGGTCTCCATGGGGATATTGCTGCCTCGGGCACTTTATGGTCGTTCTCCAGTGAGTCTAGATTATCGAATCCGACGCGAAACTGATTGTTGATTGTAACGTTCAGGGCTTCCTGATTACAATGGAACACTCAAATTGCGTCGATATTCAATACATCGTCATTCAGCCGACTTGTCTGCAGGTGTCAATTGCTGCCTCGGGCACCTTATGGTCGTTCTCCTGTGAGTCTAGATTTTAGAATCCGACGCAAAACTGATAGTTAAGTGTAACGTTCAGGCCCTCCTAATGACGATAGAACTCACAAATTGCGTCGAGACTCAATACATCGCCCTCCAGCCGATATGTCTGCAAGGCTCTTTTGTTGCCTCGGGCACCTCATGGTCGTTCTCCTGTGAGTATAGATTTTCTAATCCGAAGCAAAAGTGATTGTTATTTGTAACGTTCAGGGCCTCCTAATGACGATGGAACACTCAAATTGCGTCGCGATTCAAGACAACGTCCTCCAGCGGACTGGTCTCCAAGGGGATATTGCTGCCTCGGGCACCTTATGGTCCGTCTCCAGTGAGACTAGATTTTCGAATGCGAAGAAAAACTGATAGATAATTGTAACATTCAGGGCCTCCTATCGACGATGGAACACTCAAATTGCGTCGAGGTTCAATACATCGTCCACCAGAGTACTGGTATCCAAGGGGATATTGCAGCCTCATGTTCCATATCGTCCGTCTCCTGTGAGTCTAGATTTTGGAATCCGACGCAAAAGTGATTGTTATTTGTACCGTTCAGGGCCTCCTAATGACGATGTAACACTCAAATTGCGTTGAGATTCAATACAACGTCTTTCAGCCGACTTTTCTCCAAGGGTAGCCTCAGGCACCTTATCGTCGTTCTCGTGTGAGTCTAGATTTTCGAATCCGACGCAAAAGTGATTGTTAATTGTAAGGTTCAGGGCCTCCTAATGACGATGGAAAACTCACATTGCGTCGAGATTCAATACATCGTCCTCCAGCCGACTTGTATCCCAGTGGATTTTGCTGTCACGTGCACCATATGATCCTTCTCTTGAGAGTAGATTTTCGAATCCGACACAAAAATGATAGTTAATTGTAACGTTCAGCGCCTCGTAATGACGATGTAAAACTCATATTCCGTCGAGATTCAATACATCGTCCTCCAGCCGACTTGAATCCCAGTGGATATTGCTGTCTCGTGTACCATATGATCCTTCTCTTGAGAGTAGATTTTCGAATCCGACGCAAAAATGATAGTTAATTGTAACGTTCAGCGCCTCGTAATGACGATGGAAAAACTCAAATTGCGTCGAGAGTCAATACATCGTCCTCCAGCCGACATGTCTACAAGGGGATATTGCTGCCTCGGGCTCCATGTGGTCGGTCTCCTGTTAGTCTAGATTTTCGAATCCGACGTAAAATTGATAGTTAATTGTAACGTTCAGGGCCTCCAAATAACGATTGAACACTCAAATTGCGTCGAGATTCAATACATCGGCCTCCAGCCGACTTGTCTCCAAGGGTCTATTGCTGCCTCGGGCACCTTATGGTCGTTCTCCTGTGAGTCTAGAACTTCGAATCTGAGGCGAAACTGATAGTTAATTGTAACGTTCAGGGCCTCCTAATGACGATGGAACACTCAAATTGCGTCTAGAATCAATACATCGGCCTCCAGCCGACTTGTCTCCTAGGGTCTATATCTGCCTCGGGCACCTTGTGGTCGTTCTCCTGCGAGTCTAGATTTTCGAATCCGACACATTACTGATAGTTAATTGCAAAGTTCAGGGCCTCCTAATGACGATGGGGCACTCAAATTGCGTCGCGATTCAATACATCGTTCTCCAGCGGACTGGTCTCCAAGGGGATATTGCTGCTTCGGGCACCTTATGGTCCGTCTCCAGTGAGTCTAGATTTTCGAACCCGACGAAAAACTGATAGTTAATTGTAACATTCAAGGACTCCTAGTTACGATGGAACACTGAAATTGCGTCGCGATCCAATACATCGACCTCCAGCCGACTTGTCTACAAGGGTCTATTGCTGCCTGGGGCACCATATGATGGTTCTCCTGTGAATCTAGATTTTCGTATCCGACGCAAAACTGATAGTTAATGGTAACGTTCAGGGCCTCCTAATGTCGATAGAACACTCAAATTGCGTCGACATTCAATACATCGTCCTCCAGCCGACTTGTCTTCAGGGTCTATTGCTGCCTCGGGCACCATATAGTTGTTTTCCTGTAAATCTCGATTTTCGAATCCGATGCAAAACCGATAGTTAATTGGAACGTTCAGGGCCTCCTAATGACGATGGAACACTCAAATTGCGACGAGGTTCAATACATCGTCCACCAGAGTACTGGTCTCCAAGGGGATATTGCTGCTTCGGGTTCCATATCGTCCGTCTCCTGTGAGTCTAGATTTTGGAATCCGACGCAAAAGTGATTGTCATTTGTACCGTTCAGGGCCTCCTAATGACGATGTAACACTCAAATTGCGTCGAGATTCAATACAACGTCTTTCAGCCGACTTTCCTCCAAGGGTAGCCTCAGGACCTTATGGTCGTTCTCCTGTGAGTCTAGATTTTCGAACCGACGCAAAACTGATTGTTAATTGTAACGTTCAGGGGCTCCTATTGACGATGGAAGTCTCAAATTGCGGCGAGATTCAATACATCGGCCTCTAGCCGACTTGTCTCCAAGGGTCTATTGCTGCCTCGGACACCTTATGGTCGTTCTCCTGTGAGTCTAGATTTTCGAATCCGACGCATAAGGATAGTTAATTGAAACAACCAGCGCCTCCTAATGACGATGGAGCTCTCAAATTGGTTCGAGAATCAATACATCGTCCTCCAGCTGACTTGTCTCCTAGGGGATATTGCTGCCTCGGGTACCATGAGGTCCGTCGCCTGTGAGGGTAGATTTTTGAATCCGACGCTAAACTGATTGTTAATTGTAACGTTCAGGGCCTCCTAATGACGATGGAACACTCATATTGCGTCGAGATTCAATACATCATCCTCCAGCCGACTTGTATCCCAGGGGATATTGCTGTCTCGTGCACCATCTGATCATTCTCTTGAGAGTAGATTTCAGAATCCGACGCAAAAATGTTAGTTAATTGTAACGTTCAGCGCCTCCTAATGACGATGGAAAACTCAAATTGCGTCGAGAGTCAGTACATCTTCCTAGATCCGACTTCTCTCCAAGGGCCTATTGCTGCCTCGGGCACCTTATGGTCGTTCTCATGTGAGTCTAGATCTTCGAATCAGACGCATAACTGATAGTTAATTGAAACGTTCAGCGCCTCCTAATGACGATGGTGCTCTCCAATTGGTTCGAGATTCAATACATCGTCCTCCTGCCGATCTGTCTCCAAGGGGATATTGCTGCCTCGGGCACCTTATGGTTAATCTCCTGTGAGTCAAGATTTTCGAAAGCGACGCATAACTGATAGTTGATTGTAACGTTCAAGGCATCCTAATGACGATGGAACACTCAAATTGCGTCGAGATTCAATACATCGTCCTCCAGCCGACTTGTCTCCAACAGGATATCGCTGCCTCGGGCACCACATGGTCCGTCTCCGGTGATTCTACATTTTCGAATCCGACGCAAAACTGATAGTAAATTGTAATGTTCAGCGCCTTCTAATGACGATGGAATACTCAAATTGCGTCGAGATTGAATACATCGTCCTCCATCCGACTTGTCTACAATGAGATATTGCTGCCTCGTGGTCCGTCTCCTGTTAGTCTAGATTTTCGAATCTTACGCGAAACTGATGATTGTAACGTTCAGGGCCTCCTAATGACGGTGGAACACTCAAATTGCGTCGAGATTCAATTCATCGGCCTCCAGCCGACTTGTCTCCAAGGGTCTATTGCTGTCTCGGGCACCTTATGGTCGTTCTCCTGTGAGTCTAGATTATCGAATCCGACGCATAACTGATAGTTAATTGTAAAGTTCAGGGCCTCCTAATGACGATGGAATACTCAAATTGCGTCGAGATTCAATACATCGTCCCCCAGCCGAGTTGTCTTGAAGGGTCTATTGCTGCCTCGGGCACATTATGGTCGTTCTCCTGTGAGTCTAGATTTTCGAATCCGACGCATAACTGATAGTTAATTGTAACGCACATCGCCTCCTAATGACGATGGAACACTCAAATTGCGTCGAGATTCATTACATCGGCCTCGAGCCGACTTGTCTCCATGGGTCTATTGCTGCCTCGGGCAGCTTATGGTCGTTTTCCTGTGAGTCTAGATTTTCGAATCCGACCAAAACAGATAGTTAATTGTAACGTCCAGGGCCTCATAATGACGAAGGAACACTCAAATTGCGTCGAGATTCACTACTTCGTCCTCCAGCCGACTTGTCTCCATTAGCATACTCCTGCCTCGGGCTCCTTAAGGTCGCTCTCTTGTGAGATTAGATTTTCGAGTCCGACGCGAAACTGATTGTTAATTGTAACGTTTGGGGCTTCCTAATGACGATGGAACACTCAAATTGCGTCGAGATTCAATACATCGTCCTTCAGCCGACCTGTCTCCAAGAGTCTATTTCTGCCTCGGGCACCTTATGGTTGTTCTCCTGTGAGTCTAGATTTTCGAAAACGACGCATAACTGATAGTTAATTGTAACGTTCAGGGCCTCCTAATGACGATGGAACACTCAAATTGCGTCGAGATTCAATACATCGTCCACCAGCCGACTTGTCTACAAGGGGATATTGCTGCCTCGTGCTCCATGTGGTCCGTCTCCTGTGAGTCTAAAATTTCGAATCTGTCGCGGAACTGATAATTGCAACGTTCAGGGCCTCCTAATGACGGTGGAACACTCAAATTGCGTCGAGATTCAATACAGCGGCCTCCAGCCGACTTGTCTCCAAGGGTCTGTTGCTGCCTCGGGCACCTTATGGTCGTTCTACTGTGAGTGTAGATTTTCGAATCCGACGCAAAACAGATAGTTAATTGTAACGTTCAGGGCCTCCAAATGACGAAGGAACACCGAAATTGCGTCGAGATTCAATACATCGTCCTTTAGCCGACTTGACTCCAAGGGTCTATTGATGCCTCGGGCATCTTATTTTCGTCCTGCTGTGATTCTAGATTTTCGAAACCGACGCAATACTGATAGTTAATTGTAACGTTCAGCGCCTCCTAATGATGATGGTACACTCAAATTGCGTCGTGAGTCAATATATCGCTCTCCAGCCGACTTGTCTCCTACGGTCTGTTGCTGCCTCGGGCACCTTATGGTCGTTCTCCTGTGAGACTAGATTTTCGAATCCGCCGCAAAAATGATAGTGAATTGTAACGTTCAGCGCCTACTAATGACGATGGAACACTCAAATTGCGTGGAGATTCAATACATCGGCCTCCAGCTGACTTGTCTCCAAGGTTATATTCCTGCCTCGGGCTCCATGCGGGCCGTCTACTGTGAGTCTAGATTTTCAAATCCGACGCGAAACTGATAGTTAATTGTAACGTTCAGGGCCTCCTAATGACGATGGAGCACTAAAATTGCGTCGCGATTCAATACATCGTCCTCCAGCGGACTGGTCTCCAAGGGGATATTGCTGCTTCAGGCACCTTGTGGTCCGTTTCCAGAGAGTCTAGATTTTCGAATCCGACGCAAACCTGATAGTTAATTGTTACGTACAGGGCCTCCTAATGACGATGGAACACTCAAATTGCGTCGAGATTCAATACATCGTCCTCCAGTCGACTTGTATCCAGGGGGATAATGCTGTCTCGGGCAACATATGAACTTCTCCTATGAGAAGATTTTCGAATCCGCCGCTAAAATGATAGTTAATTGTAACGTTCAGCGCCTCCTAATGACGATGGAACACTCAAATTGCGTCGAGAGTCAATACATCGTCCTCCAGCCGACTTGTCTCCAAGGGGATATTGCTGTCTCGGGCACCATATAATCCTTCTCCAGTGAGTTTAGATTTTTGAATCCGACGCGAAACTGATGGTTAATTGTAATGTTCAGGGCCACCTAAAGACGATGGAACACTCAAATTGCGTCGAGATTCAATACATCGTCCTTCAGCCGACTTGTCTCCAAATGTCTATTGCTGCCTCGGGCACCTTATGGTCGTTCTCCTGTGCAGTCTAGATTTTGTAATCCGACGCAAATCTGATTGTTAATTGTAACGTTCAGGGCCTCCTAATGACGATGGTACACTCAAAAGGCGTCAAGATTCAATACATCGTCCTCCAGCCGAATTGTATCTAAGGTGATATTGCAGTCTCGGGCACCATATGAACACCTCCTGTGAGTAGATTTTCAAATCCGACGCTAAAATGATAGTTAATTATAACGTTCAGGGCCTCCTAATGACGATGGAGCACTCAAATTGCGTCACGATTCAATACATCGGCCTCCAGCGGACTTGTCTCCAAGGGTCTGTTGCTGCCTGGGGCACCTTATGATCGTTCTCCTGTGAGTCTAGATTGTAGAATCCGACGCTACTCTGATAATTAATTTAACGTTCAGGGCCACCTAATGACTATAGAACACTCAAATTGCGTCGTGATTCAATACATCGGCCTCCAGCCGACTTGTCTTCAAGGGGATATTGCTGTCTCGGGCACCATATGATCCTTCTCCTGTGAGTCTAGATTTTCGAATCCGACGCAAAAATTATAGTGAATTGTAACGTTCAGCGCCTCCTAATGATGATAGAACACTCAAATTGCGTCGAGATCCAATTCATCGTCCTCCAGCGGACTGGTCGCCAAGGGGATATTGCTGCTTCGGGCACCTTATGGTCCGTCTGCAGTGAGTCTAGATTTTCGAATCCGACGAAAAACTGATAGTTAAATGTAACATTCAGGGCCTCCAAATGACGATGGAACACTCAAATTGCGTCGCGATCCAATACATCGTCCTCCAGCCGACTTGTCTCCAAGGGTCTATTGCTGCCTCGGGCACCTTATGATCGTTCTCCTGTGAGTCTAGATTTACTAACACGACGCAAAACTGGTAGTTAATTGTCACGTTCAGGCCACCTAATGACGATGGAACACTCAAATTGCGTCTCGATTCAATACATCGGCCTCCAGACGACTTGTCTCCAAGGGGATATTGCTGTCTCGGGCACCATATGATCCCTCTCCTGTGAGTCTAGATTTTTGAATCCGACGCGAAACTGATAGTTAATTGTAATGTTCAGGGCCTCCTAAAGACGATGGAACACTCAAATTGCGTAGAGATTCAACAGATCGTCCTTCAGCCAACTTGTCTCCAAGGTTCTATTGCTGCCTCGGGCGCCTTATGGTCGTTCTCCAGTGAGACTAGATTTTCGAATCCGACGCATAACTGATAGTTAATTGTAACGTTCAGGGCCTCCTAATGACGATGGAACACTCAAATTGCGTCGAGATTCAATACATGCTCCTTCAGCGGACTTGTCTCCAAGGGTCTATTGCTGCATCGGGCACCTTATGGTCGTTCTCCTCTGCAGTCTAGATTTTCTAATCCGACGCAAAACTGATTGTTAATTGTTACGTTCAGGGCCTCCTAATGACGATGGAACACTCAAATGGCGTCGAGATTCAATACATCGTCCTCCAGCCGAATTGTATCCTAGGGGATATTGCTGCCTCGGGCACCTTATGGTCGTTCTCCTGTGAGTCTTGATTTTCGAATCCGACGCAAAAATGATAGTTAATTGTAACGTTCAGGGCCTCCAAATGACGATGGAACACTGAAATTGCGTCGGGATTCAATACTTCGGCATTCAGCCGATTTGTCTCCAAGGCTCTATTGCTGCCTCGGGCACCTTATGGTCGTTCCCCTGTGAGTCTAGATTTTAGAATCCGACGCAAAACTGATAGTTAATTGTTCAGGGCCTCCTAATGACAATGGAACACTCTAATTGCGTCGAGATTCAATACAACGGCCTCGAGCCGACTTGTCTCCAAGGGCCTATTGCTGCCTCGGGGAGCTTATGGTCCGTCTCCTGTAGGTCTAGATTTTTGAATCCGATGCGAAACTGAAAGTTAATTGTAACGTTCAGGGCCACCTAAAGCCAATGGAACACTCAAATTGCGTCGAGATTCAATACATCGTCCTTTAGCCGTCTTGACTCCAAGGGTCTATTGCTGCCTCGGGCATCTTATGGGCGTTCTCCTGTGAGTCTAGATTTTCGAATCCGCCGCAAAAATGATAGTGAATTGTAACTTTCAGCGCCTACTAATGACGATGGAACACTCAAATTGCGTGGAGTTTCAATACATCGGCCTCCAGCTGACTTGTCTCCAAGGTAATATTCCTGCCTCGGGCTCCATGTGGGCCGCCTACTGTGAGTCTAGATTTTCTAATACGACGCGAAACTGATAGTTAATTGTAACGTTCAGGGCCTCCTAATGACGATGGAGCACTAAAATTGCGTCGCGATTCAATACATCGTCCTCCAGCGGACTGGACTCCAAGGGGATATTGCTGCTTCAGGGACCTTATGGTCCGTATCCAGAGAGTCTAGATTTTCGAATCTGACGAAAAACTGATTGTTAATTGTAACATTTAGGGCCTCCTAGTTACGATGGAACACTCAAATTGCGTCGCGATCCAATACATCGTCCTCCAGCCGACTTGTCTCCGAGGGTCTGTTGCTGCCTGGGGCACATTATGATCGTTCTCCTGTGAGTCTAGATTTTCGAATCCGACGCAAAACTGATAGTTAATTGTTACGTTCATGGCCTCCTAATGACGATGGAACACTCAAATTGCGTCGAGATTCAATACATCGTCCTCAAGCCGACTTGTATCCAGGGGGATAATGCTGTCTCGGGCAACATGTGAACTTCTCCTATGACAAGATTTTCGAATCCGACGCTAAAATGATAGTTAATTGTAACGTTCAGCGCCTCCTAAAGACGATGGAACACTCATATTGCGTCGAGATTCAATACATCGACCTTCAGCCGACTTGTCTCCAAAGGTCTATTGCTGCCTCGGGCGCCTTATGGTCGTTCTCCTGTGAGTCTAGATTTTCGAATCCGACGCAAAACTGATAGTTAATTGTAACGTTCAAGGCCTCCTAATGGCGATGGAACACTCATACTGCGTCGAGATTCAATACATCGGCCTCCAGCCGAATTGTATCCAAGGGGATATTGCTGTCTCGGGCACCATATGAACTTCTCCTGTGAGTAGATTTTCGAATCCGACGCTAATATGATAGTTAATTGTAACGATCAGGGCCACCTAATGACGATGGAACACTCAAATTGCGTCGAGATTCACTACATCGTCCTCCAGCCGACTTGTCTCCAAGGGAATATCGCTGCCTCGGGCACCACATGGTCCGTCTCCGGTAAATCTATGTTTTAGAATCCGACGCAAAACTGATAGTTAATTGTAACCTTCAGGGAGTCTTAATGACGATGGAGCACTCAAATTGCGTCGAGATTCAATACATCGGCCTCCAGCCGACTTGTCTTCAAGGGGATATTGCTGTCTCGGGCACCATACGATCCTTCTCCTGTGAGTCTAGATTTTCGAATCCGACGCAAAAATTATAGTGAATTGTAACGTTCAGCGCCTCCTAATGATGATAGAACACTCAAATTGCGTCGAGATCCAATACATCGTCCTCCAGCCGATTTGTCTCCAAGGGTCTATTGCTGCCTCGGGCACCTAATGGTCGTTCCCTTGTCAGTCTAGGTTTCGAATCCGACGCAAAAATGATACTTAATTGTAACGTTCAGCGCCTCCTAATGGTGATGGAACACTCAAATTGGGTCGAGATTCAATTCATCGTCCTCCAGCTGACTTGTCTCCAAGGGGATATTGCTGCCTAGGGCACCATATGGTCCTTCTCCTGTCAGTATAGATTTTCGAATCCGACGCGAAACCGATAGTTAATTCTAACGTTCAAGGCCTCCTAATGCGGATGGAGCACTCAAATTGCGTCGCGATACAATACATCGTCCTCCAGTCGTCTTGTCTCCAAGGGTCTATTGGTGCCTGGGGCACCTTGTGATCGTTCAACTGTGAGTCTAGATTTTCGAATCCGACGCAAAACTGATAGTTAATTGTAACGTTCAGAGCCTCCTAATGACGATGGAACACTCAAATTGCGTCAAGATTCAATACATCGGCGTTCAGCCGATTTGTCTCCAAGGCTCTATTGCTGCCTGGGGCACCTTATGGTCGTTCCCCTGTGAGTCTAGATTTTAGAATCCGACGCAAAACTGATAGTTAATTGTTCAGGGCCTCCTAATGACGATGGAACACTCAAACTGCGTCGAGATTCAATACATCGGCCTCCTGCAGGCTTGTCTGCAAGGGGATATTGCTGCCTCGGGCACCATATGGTCCGTCTCCTGTGAGTCTAGATTTTCGAATCCGACACAAAAATGATAGTTAATTGTAATGTTCAGGGCCTCCTAATGACGATGGAACACTCAAATTGCGTCGAGATTCAATACATCGGCATTCAGCCGATTTGTCTTCAAGGCTCTATTGCTGCCTCGGGCACCTTACGGTCGTTCCCCTGTGACTCTAGATTTGAGAATCCGACGCAAAACTGATAGTCAATTGTTCAGGGCCTCCGAATGACGATGGAACACTCAAACTGGGTCGAGATTCAATACATCGGCCTCCAGCAGACTTGTCTCCAAGGGGATATTGCTGCCTCGGGCACCATATGGTCCGTCTCCTGTGAGTCTAGATTTTCGAATCCGACGCAAAAATGATAGTTAATTGTAATGTTCAGGGCCTCCTAATGACGATGGAACACTCAAACTGCGTCGAGATTCAATACATAGGCCTCCAACCATATTGCATCCAAGGGGATATTGCTGTCTTGGGCACCATATGAACTTAACCTGTGAGTAGATTTTCGAATCCGACGCTAATATGATAGATAATTGTAACGTTCAGGGCCACCTAATGACGATGGAACACTCAAATTGCGTCGAGATTCATACATCGTCCTCCAGCCGACTTGTCTCCAAGGGGATATCGCTGCCTCGGGCACCACTTGGTCCGTCTACGGTAATTCTACGTTTTAGAATCCGACGCAAAACTGATAGTTAATTGTAACAATCAGGGCCTCCTAGTTACGATGGAACACTCTAATTGCGTCGCGATCCAATACATCGTCCTCCAGCCGTTTGTCTCCAAGGGTCTATTGGTGCCTGGGGCACCTTATGATCGTTCTCCTGTGAGTCTAGATTTTCGAATCCGACGCGAAACTGATAGTTAATTGTAACGTTCAGGGCCTCCTAATGACGATGGAGCACTCAAATTGCGTCGCGATTCAATACATCGTCCTCCAGCGGACTGGTCTCCATGGGGATATTGCTGCTTCGGGCACCTTATGGTCCGTCACCAGTGAGTCTAGGTTTTCGATCCGACGAAAAACTGATAGTTAATTATAACATTCAGTGCCTCCTAATGACGATGGAACATTCAAATTGCGTCGTGATCCAATAAATCGTCCTCCAGCCGACTTGTCTCCAAGGGTCTATCGCTGCCTAGGGCACCTTATGATCGTTTCCTGGGAGTCTAGATTTTCTAACCCGACGCAATACTGATAGTTAATTGTAACGTTCACGGCCACCTAATGACGATGGAACACTCAAATTGCGTCGTGATTCAATACATCGGCCTCCAGCCGACTTGTCTCCAAGGGGATATTGCTGTCTCGGGCACCATATGATCCTTCTCCTGTGAGTCTAGATTTTCGAATCCGACGCAAAAATGATATTTAATTGTAACGTTCAGGGCCTCCTAATGACGATGGAACACTCAAATTGCGTCGAGATTCAATACATCGTCCTCCACCCGACTTGTCTCCATGGGGATATTGCTGCCTCGGGCTAATTATGATCGTTCTCCTGTGTGTCTGGATTTTCGAATCCGACGCAAAATTGATAGTTAATTGTAACGTTCTTCGCCTCCTAATGACGATGGACCACTCAAATTGCGTCGAGAGTCAATACATCGACTTCCAGCCGTTTTGTCTATGAGGGGATATTGCTGCCTCGGGCTCCATGTGGCCCGTCTCCTGTGAGTCTAGATTATCGAATCCAACGCGAAACTGATAGTTAATTGTAACATTCTGGGCTTCCAAATGACAATGGAACACTCAAATTGCGTCGAGATTCAATACATCGTCCTTCAGCCGACTTGTTTCCAAGTGGATATTGCTGTTTCGGGCACCATATGATCCATCTCCTGTGAGTAGATTTTCGAATCCGACGCTAAAATGATAGTTAATTGTAACGTTCAGCGCCTTCTAATGACCATGGAACACTCAAATTGCGTCGAGAGTCAATACGTCGTCCTCCGGCCGAATTGTCTCCAACGGTCTATTGCTGCCTCGGGTCGTTCTACTGTGAGTCTAGATTTTTGAATCCGACGCGAAACTGATAGTTAATTGTAATGTTCAGGGCCTCCTAAAGACGATGGAACACTCAAATTGCGTAGAGATTCAACACATCGTCCTTCAGACGACTTGTCTCCAAGGTTCTATTGCTGCCTCGGGCGCCTTATGGTCGTTCTCCAGTGAGACTAGATTTTCGAATCCGACGCAAAACTGATAGTTAATTGTAACGTTCAGGGCCTCCTAATGACGATGGAACACTCAAATTGCGTCGAGATTCAATACATGCTCCTTCAGCCGACTTGTCTCCAAGGGTCTATTGCTGCATCGGGCACCTTATGGTCGTTCTCCTGTGCAGTCTAGATTTTCTAATCCGACGCAAAACTGATTGTTAATTGTTACGTTCAGGGCCTCCTAATGACGATGGAACACTCAAATGGCGTCGAGATTTAATACATCGTCCTCCAGCCGAATTGTATCCTAGGGGATATTGCTGCCTCGGGAACCTTATGGTCGTTCTCCTGTGAGTCTAGATTTTCGAATCCGACGCAAAACTGATAGTTAATTGTAACGTTCAAGGCCTCCTAATGACGATGGAACACTCAAACTGCGTCGAGATTCAATACATCGGCCTCCAGCCGAATTGTATCCAAGCGGATATTGCTGTCTCGGGCACCATATAAACTTCTCCTGTGAGTAGATTTTCGAATCCGACGCTAATATGATAGTTAATTGTAACGATCAGGGCCACCTAATGACGATGGAACACTCAATTGCGTCGAGATTCACTACATCGTCCTCCAGCCGACTTGTCTCCAAGGGAATATCGCTGCCTCGCGCACCACATGGTCCGTCTCCGGTAAATCTAAGTTTTAGAATCCGACGCAAAACTGATTGTTAATTGTAACCTTCAGGGCCTCCTAATGACGATGGAGCACTCAAATTGCGTCGAGATTCAATACATCGGCGTTCAGCCGATTTGTCTCCAAGGCTCTATTGCAGCCTGGGGCACCTTATGGTCGTTCCCCTGTGAGTCTAGATTTTAGAATCCGACGCAAAACTGATAGTTAGTTGTTCAGGGCCTCCTAATGACGATGGAACACTCAAACTGCGTCGAGATTCAATACTTCGGCCTCCAGCAGGCTTGTCTGCAAGGGGATATTGCTGCCTCGGGCACCATATGGTCCGTCTCCTGTGAGTCTAGATTTTCGAATCCGACACAAAAATGATAGTTAATTGTAATGTTCAGGGCCTCCTAATGACGATGGAACACTCAAATTGCGTCGAGATTCAATACATCGGCATTCAGCCGATTTGTCTCCAAGGCTCTATTGCTGCCTCGGGCACCTTATGGTCGTTCCCCTGTGAGTCTAGATTTTAGAATCCGACGCAAAACTGATAGTTAATTGTTCAGGGCCTCCTAATGACGATGGAACACTCAAACTGGGTCGAGATTCAATACATCGGCCTCCAGCAGACTTGTCTCCAAGGGGATATTGCTGCCTCGGGCACCAGATGGTCCGTCTCCTGTGAGTCTAGATTTTCGAATCCGACGCAAAAATGATAGTTAATTGTAATGTTCAGGGCCTCCTAATGACGATGGAACACTCAAACAGCGTCGAGATTCAATACATAGGCCTCCAACCATATTGCATCCAAGGGGATATTGCTGTCTTGGGCACCATATGAACTTAACCTGTGAGTAGATTTTCGAATCCGACGCTAATAAGATAGATAATTGTAACGTTCAGGGCCACCTAATGACGATGGAACACTCAAATTGCGTCGAGATTCACTACATCGTCCTCCAGCCGACTTGTCTCCAAGGGGATATCGCTGCCTCGGGCACCACTTGGTCCGTCTACGGTAATTCTACGTTTTAGAATCCGACGCGAAACTGATAGTTAATTGTAACAATCAGGGCCTCCTAGTTACGATGGAACACTCTAATTGCGTCGCGATCCAATACATCGTCCTCCAGCCGTCTTGTCTCCAAGGGTCTATTAGTGCCTGGGGCACCTTATGATCGTTCTCCTGTGAGTCTAGATTTTCGAATCCGACGCGAAACTGATAGTTAATTGTAACGTTCAGGGCCTCCTAATGATGATGAAGCACTCAAATTGCGTCGCGATTCAATACATCGTCCTCCAGCGGACTGGTCTCCATGGGGATATTGCTGCTTCGGGCACCTTATGGTCCGTCACCAGTGAGTCTAGGTTTTCGATCCGACGAAAAACTGATAGTTAATTATAACATTCAGTGCCTCCTAATGACGATGGAACATTCAAATTGCGTCGCGATCCAATAAATCGTCCTCCAGCCGACTTGTCTCCAAGGGTCTATCGCTGCCTAGGGCACCTTATGATCGTTTCCTGTGAGTCTAGATTTTCTAACCCGACGCAATACTGATAGTTAATTGTAACGTTCACGGCCACCTAATTACGATGGAACACTCAAATTGCGTCGTGATTCAATACATCGGCCTCCAGCCGACTTGTCTCCAAGGGGATATTGCTGTCTCGGGCACCATATGATCCTTCTCCTGTGAGTCTAGATTTTCGAATCCGACGCAAAAATGATATTTAATTGTAACGTTCAGGGCCTCCTAATGACGATGGAACACTCAAATTGCGTCGAGATTCAATACATCGTCCTCCACCCGACTTGTCTCCATGGGGATATTGCTGCCTCGGGCTAATTATGATCGTTCTCCTGTGTGTCTGGATTTTCAAATCCGACGCAAAATTGATAGTTAATTGTAACGTTCTTCGCCTCCTAATGACGATGGACCACTCAAATTGCGTCGAGAGTCAATACATCGACCTCCAGCGGTTTTGTCTATAAGGGGATATTGCTGCCTCGGGCTCCATGTGGCCCGTCTCCTGTGAGTCTAGATTATCGAATCCAACGCGAAACTGATAGTTAATTGTAACATTCTGGGCTTCCAAATGACAATGGAACACTCAAATTGCGTCGAGATTCAATTCATCGTCCTTCAGCCGACATGTCTCCAAGGGTCTTTTGCTGCCTCGGGCACCTTATGGTCGTTCTCCTGTGAGTCTAGATTTTCGTATCCGACGCAAAAATGATAGTTAATTGTAACGTTCAGGGCCACCTAATGACGATGGAACACTCAAATTGCGTCGAGATACACTACATCGTCCTCCAGCCGACTTGTCTCCAAGGGGATATTGCTGCCTCGGGCTCGATTTGGTTCGTCTCCTGTGAGTCAAGATTTTCGAATCCGACGCAAAACTGATACTAAATTGTAACGTTCAGGGGCACCTAATGACGATGGAACACTCAAATTGCGTCGAGAGTCAATACATCGTCCTCCAGCCGACTTGTCTCCAAGGGTCTATTGCTGCCTCGGGCACCTTATGGTCGTTCTCCTGTGAGTCCAGATTTTCGAATCCGATGCAAAAATGACAGTTAATTGTAACGATCAGGGCCTCCTAATGACGATGGAACACTCAAATTGCGTCGAGATTCAATACATCGGCCTCGAGCCGACTTGTCTCCAAGAGTCTATTGCTGCCTCGGGCACCTTCTGGTCGTTCTCCTGTCAGTCTAGATTTTTTAATCCGACGCCAAACAGATAGTTAGTTCAGGGCCTCCTAATGGCAAAGGAACACTCAAATTGCATTGCGATCCAATACATCGTCCTCCAGCGAACTGGTCTCCAAGGGGATATTGCTGCCTCGGGCACCTAATGGTCCATCTCCAGTGAGTCTAGATTTTCGTATCCGACGAAAAACTGATAGTTAATTGTAACATTCAGGGCCTCCTAATGACGATGGAACACTCAAATTGCGTCGCGACCCAATACATCGTCCTCCAGCCGACTTGTCTCCAAGGGTCTATTGCTGCTTCGGGCACCTTATGATCGTTCTCCTGTGAGTCTAGATTTTCGAACCCGACACAAAACTGATAGTTAATTATAACGTTCAGGGCCACCTAATGGCGATGGAACACTCAAATTGCGTCGCGATTCAATACATCGGCCTCCAGCCGACTTGTCTCCAAGGGGTATTGCTGCCTCGTTCTCCATGTGGTCCGTCCCCTGTGAGTCTATATTTTCGAATCCGACGCAAAACAGATAATTAATTGTGACGTTCAGAGCCTCCTAATGACGAAGGAGCACTCAAATCGCGTCGAGATTCACTACATCGTCCTCCGGCCGACTTGTCTCCAAGGGGATATCGCTGCCTCGGGCACCTAATGGTCAGTCTCCAGTGAGTCTAGATTTTCGAATCCGACGAAAAACTGATAGTTAATTCTAACATTCAGGGCCTCCTAATGACGATGGAACACTCATATTGCGTCGCGATCGAATACATCGTCCCCAGCCGACTTGTCTCCAAGGGTCTATTGCTGCCTCGGGCACCTTATGGTCGTTCTCCTGTGAGTCTAGTTTTTCGAACCCGACGCAAAACTGATAGTTAATTGTAACGTTCAGGGGCACCTAATGACGATGGAACTCTCAAATTGCGTCGAGATTCAATACATCGGCCTCCAGCCGACTTCTCTCCAAGGGGTATTGCTGCCTCGGGCACCATACGAGCCTTCTCCTGAGAGTCTAGATTTTCGAATCCTACGCAAAAATGATAGTGAATTGTAACGTTCAGCGCCTCCTAATGGCGATAGAACACTCAAATTGCGTCGAGATTCAACACATCGTAGTCCAGCTGATTTGTCTCCAAGGGGATATTGCTGCCTCGGGCACCAAATGGTCCGTCTCCTGTGAGTCTAGATTTTCGAATCCGACGCACAAATGATAGTCAATTGTAACGTTCAGCGCCTCCAATTGACGATAGAACACTCAAATTGCGTCGAGATTCAATACATCGTAGTCCAGCTGATTTGTCTCCAAGGGGATATTGCTGCCTCGGGCACCAAATGGTCCGTTTACTGTGAGTCTACATTTTTGTATCCGACGCGAAACTGATTGTTAATTGTAACGTTCAGCGCCTCCTAATGACGATGGAACACTCAAATTGCGTCGAAAGTCAATACATCGGTCTCAAGCCGACTTTTCTCCGAGGGGATATTGCTGCCTCGGGCTTCATGTGGTCCGTCTCCTGTGAGACTAGATTTTCGAATCCGACCCAAAACAAATAGTTAATTGTAACGTTCAGGGCCTCCTAATGACGATGGAACACTCAAAATGCGTCGAGATTCAATACATCGGCATTCAGCTGACTTGTCTCCAAGAGTCTATTGCTGTCTCGGGCACCTTACGTTCGTTCTCCTGTGAGTCTAGATTTTCGAATCCGACGCAAAACAGATAGTTAATTGTAACGTTCAGGGCCTCCTAATGACGATGGAGCACTCAAATTGCGTCGAGAATCAAAACATCGGCCTCGAGCTGACTAGTCTCCAAGGGGATATTGCTGCCTCGGCACCTTATTGTCGTTCTCCTGTGAGTCTAGATTTTCGAATCCGACGCAAAACAGATAGTTAATTGCAACGTTCAGGGCCTCCTAATGACGGAGGAACACTCAAATTACGTCGAGATTCACTACATCGTCCTCCAGCCGACTTGTCCCCAAGGGGATATTGCTGTCTCGGGAACCATATGAGCCGTCTCCTGTGAGTCTAGATTTTTGTATCCGACGCGAAACTGATAGTTAATTGTAACGGTCAGGGCCTCCTAATGACGATAGAACACTTAAATTGCGTCGAGATTCAATATATCGTCCTCCAGCCGATTTGTCTCCAAGGGGATATTGCTGCCTCGGGCACCACATGGTCGTTCTCCGGTGAGTCTAGATTTTCGATTCCGGCGCAAAACAGATAGTTAATTGTAACGTTCAGCGCCTCCTAATGACGATGTAACACTCAAATTGCGTCGAGAGTCAATAAATCGACCTCCAGCCGACTTGTCTACAAGGGGATTTTGCAGCCTCGGGCTCCATGTGGTCCGTCTCCTGTGAGTCTACATTTTCGAATCCGACGCGAAACTGATAGTTAATTGCAACGTTCATTGCCTCCTAATGACGATGGAACACTCAAATTGCGACTAGATTCAAAACATCGTCCTTCAGCCCACTTGTCTCCAAGGGGATATTGCTGTCTCGGGCACCATATGATCCTTCTCCTGTAAGTAGATCTTCGAATCCGACGCAAAACAGATAGTTAATTGTGACGTTCAGGGCCTCCTAATGACGAACGAACACTCAAATTGCGTCGCGATTCAATACATCGTCCTCCAGCGGACTGGTCTCCAAGGTGATATTGCTGCCTCGGGCACCTAATGGTCCGTCTCCAGTGAGTCTACATTTTCGAATCCGACGAAAAACTGATAGTTAATTGTAACATTCAGGGCCTTCTAATGACGATGGAACACTCCAATTGCGTCGCGGTCCAATACATCGTCCTCCAGCCGAATTGTCTCCAAGGGTCTATTGCTGCCTCGGGCACCTTATGATCGTTCTCCTGTGAGTCTAGATTTTCGAACCCGACGCAATACTGATAGTTAATTGTAACGTTCACGGCCACCTAATTACGATGGAACACTCAAATTGCGTCGTGATTCAATACATCGGCCTCCAGCCGACTTGTCTCCAAGGGGATATTGCTGTCTCGGGCGCCATATGATCCTTCTCCTGTGAGTCTAGATTTTCGAATCCGACGCAAAAATGATATTTAATTGTAACGTTCAGGGCCTCCTAATGACGATGGAACACTCACATTGCGTCGAGATACACTACATCGTCCTCCAGCCGACTTCTCTCCAAGGGGATATTGCTGCCTCGGGCTCGATTTGGTTCGTCTCCTGTGAGTCAAGATTTTCGAATCCGACGCAAAACTGATACTAAATTGTAACGTTCAGGGGCACCTAATGGCGATGGAACACTCAAATTGCGTCGAGATTCAATACATCGGCCTCCAGCAAATTAGTCTCCACGGGGATATTGCTGCCTCTGGCACCAAATTATCCGTCTCCTGTGAGTCTAGATTTTTGAATCCGACGCGAAACTGATAGTTAATTGTAACATTCAGGGCCTCCTAATGACGATGGAACACTCAAATTGCGTCGAGAGTCAATACATCGTCCTCCAGCCGACTTGTCTCCAAGGGTCTATTGCTGCCTCGGGCACCTTATGGTCGTTCTCCTGTGAGTCCAGATTTTCGAATCCGATGCAAAAATGACAGTTAATTGTAACGATCAGGGCCTCCTAATGACGATGGAACACTCAAATTGCGTCGAGATTCAATACATCGGCCTCGAGCCGACTTGTCTCCAAGAGTCTATTGCTGCCTCGGGCACCTTCTGGTCGTTCTCCTGTCAGTCTAGATTTTTTAATCCGACGCCAAACAGATAGTTAGTTCAGGGCCTCCTAATGGCAAAAGAACACTCAAATTGCGTTGCGATCCAATACATCGTCCTCCAGCGAACTGGTCTCCAAGGGGATATTGCTGCCTCGGGCACCTAATGGTCCGTCTCCAGTGAGTCTAGATTTTCGTATCCGACGAAAAACTGATAGTTAATTGTAACATTCAGGGCCTCCTAATGACGATGGAACACTCAAATTGCGTCGCGACCCAATACATCGTCCTCCAGCCGACTTGTCTCCAAGGGTCTATTGCTGCTTCGGGCACCTTATGATCGTTCTCCTGTGAGTCTAGATTTTCGAACCCGACACAAAACTGATAGTTAATTATAACGTTCAGGGCCACCTAATGGCGATGGAACACTCAAATTGCGTCGCGATTCAATACATCGGCCTCCAGCCGACTTGTCTCCAAGGGGTATTGCTGCCTCGTTCTCCATGTGGTCCGTCTCCTGTGAGTCTACATTTTCGAATCCGACGCAAAATAGATAGTTAATTGTGACGTTCAAGGCCTCCTAATGACGAAGGAGCACTCAAATCGCGTCGAGATTCACTACATCGTCCTCCGGCCGACTTGTCTCCAAGGGGATATCGCTGCCTCGGGCACCTAATGGTCAGTCTCCAGTGAGACTTGATTTTCGAATCCGACGAAAAACTGATAGTTAATTCTAACATTCAGGGCCTCCTAATGACGATGGAACACTCATATTGCGTCGCGATCGAATACATCGTCCCCAGCCGACTTGTCTCCAAGGGTCTATTGCTGCCTCGGGCACCTTATGGTCGTTCTCCTGTGAGTCTAGTTTTTCGAACCCGACGCAAAACTGATAGTTAATTGTAACGTTCAGGGACACCTAATGACGATGGAACTCTCAAATTGCGTCGAGATTCAATACATCGGCCTCCAGCCGACTTCTCTCCAAGGGGTATTGCTGCCTCGGGCACCATACGAGCCTTCTCCTGAGAGTCTAGATTTTCGAATCCTACGCAAAAATGATAGTGAATTGTAACGTTCAGCGCCTCCTAATGGCGATAGAACACTCAAATTGCGTCGAGATTCAATACATCGTAGTCCAGCTGACTTGTCTCCAAGGGGATATTGCTGCCTCGGGCACCAAATGGTCCGTCTCCTGTGAGTCTAGATTTTCGAATCCGACGCACAAATGATAGTTAATTGTAACGTTCAGCGCCTCCAATTGACGATAGAACACTCAAATTGCGTCGAGATTCAATACATCGTAGTCCAGCTGATTTGTCTCCAAGGGGATATTGCTGCCTCGGGCACCAAATGGTCCGTTTACTGTGAGACTACATTTTTGTATCCGACGCGAAACTGATTGTTAATTGTAACGTTCAGCGCCTCCTAATGACGATGGAACACTCAAATTGCGTCGAAAGTCAATACATCGGTCTCAAGCCGACTTGTCTCCAAGGGGATATTGCTGCCTCGGGCTTCATGTGGTCCGTCTCCTGTGAGACTAGATTTTCGAATCCGACCCAAAACAAATAGTTAATTGTAACGTTCAGGGCCTCCTAATGACGATGGAACACTCAAAATGCGTCGAGATTCAATACATCGGCATTCAGCTGACTTGTCTCCAAGAGTCTATTGCTATCTCGGGCACCTTACGTTCGTTCTCCTGTGAGTCTAGATTTTCGAATCCGACGCAAAACAGATAGTTAATTGTAACGTTTAGGGCCTCCTAATGACGATGGAACACTCAAATTGCGTCGAGAATCAAAACATCGGCCTCGAGCTGACTTGTCTCCAAGGGGATATTGCTGCCTCGGCACCTTATTGTCGTTCTCCTGTGAGTCTAGATTTTCGAATCCGACGCAAAACAGATAGTTAATTGCAACGTTCAGGGCCTCCTAATGACGAAGGAACACTCAAATTACGTCGAGATTCACTACATCGTCCTCCAGCCGACTTGTCCCCAAGGGGATATTGCTGTCTTGGGAACCATATGAGCCGTCTCCTGTGAGTCTAGATTTTTGTATCCGACGCGAAACTGATAGTTAATTGTAACGGTCAGGGCCTCCTAATGACGATAGAACACTTAAATTGCGTCGAGATTCAATATATCGTCCTCCAGCCGATTTGTCTCCAAGGGGATATTGCTGCCTCGGGCACCACATGGTCGTTCTCCGGTGAGTCTAGATTTTCGATTCCGGCGCAAAACAGATAGTTAATTGTAACGTTCAGCGCCTCCTAATGACGATGTAACACTCAAATTGCGTCGAGTGTCAATAAATCGACCTCCAGCCGACTTGTCTACAAGGGGATTTTGCAGCCTCGGGCTCCATGTGGTCCGTCTCCTGTGAGTCTACATTTTCGAATCCGACGCGAAACTGATAGTTAATTGCAACGTTCATTGCCTCCTAATGACGATGGAACACTCAAATTGCGACTAGATTCAAAACATCGTCCTTCAGCCCACTTGTCTCCAAGGGGATATTGCTGTCTCGGGCACCATATGATCCGTCTCCTGTGAGTAGATCTTCGAATCCGACGCAAAACAGATAGTTAATTGTGACGTTCAGGGCCTCCTAATGACGAAGGAACACTCAAATTGCGTCGCGATTCAATACATCGTCCTCCAGCGGACTGGTCTCCAAGGTGATATTGCTGCCTCGGGCACCTAATGGTCCGTCTCCAGTGAGTCTACATTTTCGAATCCGACGAAAAACTGATAGTTAATTGTAACATTCAGGGCCTTCTAATGACGATGGAACACTCAAATTGCGTCGCGATCCAATACATCGTCCTACAGCCGAATTGTCTCCAAGGGTCTATTGCTGCCTCGGGCACCTTATGATCGTTCTCCTGTGAGTCTAGATTTTCGAACCCGACGCAAAACTGATAGTTAATTGTAACGTTCAGGGGCATCTAATGACGATGGAACACTCAAATTGCGTCGAGATTCAATACATCGGCCTCCAGGCGACTTGTCTCCAAGGGGATATTGCTGTCTCATGCACCATATGAGCCGTCTCTTGAGAGTCTACATTTTCGAATCCGACGCAAAAATGATAGTGAATTGTAACCTTCAGCGACTCCTAATGACGATAGAACACTCAAATCGCGGCGAGATTCAATACATCGTCCACCAGCCGATTTGTCTCCAAGGGGATATTGCTGTCTCGGGCCCCTTATGATCGATCTCCTGTGAGTCTAGATTTTCGAATCCGACGCAAAACTGATAGTTAATTGTAACGTTCAGGGCCTCCTAATGACGATGGAGCACTCAAATTTCGTCGCGATTCAATACATCGACCTCCAGCGGACTGGTCTCGAAGGGGATATTACTGCCTCGGGCACCTTATGGTCCGTCTCCAGTAAGTCTAGATTTTCGATTCCGACGAAAAACTGATTGTTAATTGTAACGTTCAGCGCCTCCTAATGTCGATGGAACACTCAAATTGCGTCGAGATTCAATACATCGTCCTCCAGCCGACTTGTTTCCAAAGGTCTATTGCTGCCTCGGGCACCATATGATCCTTCTCCTGTGAGTCTAGATTTTCGAATCCGATGCAAAAATTATAGTGAATTGTAACGTTCAGCGCCTCCTAATGACGATAGAACACTCAAATTGCGTCGAGATTCAATACATCGTCCTCCAGCCGATTTGTCTCCAAGGGTCTATTGCTGCCTCGGGCACCTTATGGTCGTTCTCCAGTGAGTCTAGATTTTCGAATCCGACGCAAAACAGATAGTTAATTGTAACGTTCAGGGCCTCCTAATGACGATGGAACACTCAAATTGCGTCGAGAATCAAAACATCAGCCTCGAGCTGACTTGTCTCCAAGGGGATATTGCTGCCTCGGGCACCTTATGGTCGTTCTCCTGTGAATCTAGATTTTCGAATCCGACGCAAAACAGATAGATAATTGCAACGTTCAGGGCCTCCTAATGACGAAGAAACACTCAAATTACGTCACGATTCACTACATCGTCCTCCAGCCGACTTGTCTCCAAGGGGATATTGCTGTCTCGCTAACCATATGAGCCTTCTCCTGTGAGTCTAGATATTCGAATCCGACGCAAAAATGATAGTGAATTGTAACGTTCAGCGCCCCTATTGACGATAGAACACCCAAATCGCGTCGAGATTCACTACATCGTCCTCCAGCCGACTTGTCTCCAAGGGGATATCGCTGCCTCGGGCACCTAATGGTCAGTCTCCAGTGAGTCTAGATTTTCGAATCCGACGAAAAACTGATAGTTAATTCTAACATTCTGGGCCTCCTAATGACGATGGAACACTCATATTGCGTCGCGATCGAATACATCGTCCCCAGCCGACTTGTCTCCTAGGGTCTATTGCTGCCTCGGGCACCTTATGGTCGTTCTCCTGTGAGTCTAGTTTTTCGAACCCGACGCAAAACTATTAGTTAATTGTAACGTTCAGGGGCACCTAATGACGATGGAACTCTCAAATTGCGTCGAGATTCAATACATCGGCCTCCAGCCGACTTCTCTCCAAGGGGTATTGCTGCCTCGGGCACCATACGAGCCTTCTCCTGAGAGTCTAGATTTTCGAATCCGACGCAAAAATGATAGTGAATTGTAACGTTCAGCGCCTCCTAATGGCGATAGAACACTCAAATTGCGTCGAGATTCAATACATCGTAGTCCAGCTGATTTGTCTCCAAGGGGATATTGCTGCCTCGGGCACCAAAGGGTACGTCTCCTGTGAGTCTAGATTTTCGAATCCGACGCACAAATGATAGTTAATTGTAACATTCAGCGCCTCCAATTGACGATAGAACACTCAAATTGCGTCGAGATTCAATACATCGTAGTCCAGCTGATTTGTCTCCAAGGGGATATTGCTGCCTCGGGCACCAAATGGTCCGTTTACTGTGAGTCTACATTTTTGTATCCGACGCGAAACATATTGTTAATTGTAACGTTCAGCGCCACCTAATGACGATGGAACACTCAAATTGCGTCGAAAGTCAATACATCGATCTCAAGCCGACTTGTCTCCAAGGGGATATTGCTGCCTCGGGCTTCATGTGGTCCGTCTCCTGTGAGACTAGATTTTCGAATCCGACCCAAAACAAATAGTTAATTGTAACGTTCAGGGCCTCCTAATGACGATGGAACACTCAAAATGCGTCGAGATTCAATACATCGGCATTCAGCTGACTTGTCTCCAAGAGTCTATTGCTGTCTCGGGCACCTTACGTTCGTTCTCCTGTGAGTCTAGATTTTCGAATCCGACGCAAAACAGATAGTTAATTGTAACGTTCAGGGCCTCCTAATGACGATGGAACACTCAAATTGCGTCGAGAATCAAAACATCGGCCTCGAGCTGACTTGTCTCCAAGGGGATATTGCTGCCTCGGCACCTTATTGTCGTTCTCCTGTGAGTCTAGATTTTCGAATCCGACGCAAAACAGATAGTTAATTGCAACGTTCAGGGCCTCCTAATGACGAAGAAACACTCAAATTACGTCGAGATTCACTACATCGTCCTCCAGCCGACTTGTCCCCAAGGGGATATTGCTGTCTCGGGAACCATATGAGCCGTCTCCTGTGAGTCTAGATTTTTGTATCCGACGCGAAACTGATAGTTAATTGTGACGTTCAGGGCCTCCTAATGACGAAGGAACACTCAAATTGCGTCGCGATTCAATACATCGTCCTCCAGCGGACTGGTCTCCAAGGTGATATTGCTGCCTCGGGCACCTAATGGTCCGTCTCCAGTGAGTCTACATTTTCGAATCCGACGAAAAACTGATAGTTAATTGTAACATTCAGGGCCTTCTAATGACGATGGAACACTCAAATTGCGTCGCGATCCAATACATCGTCCTCCAGCCGAATTGTCTCCAAGGGTCTATTACTGCCTCGGGCACCTTATGATCGATCTCCTGTGAGTCTAGATTTTCGAACCCGACGCAAAACTGATAGTTAATTGTAACGTTCAGGGGCATCTAATGACGATGGAACACTCAATTTGCGTCGAGATTCAATACATCGGCCTCCAGGCGACTTGTCTCCAAGGGGATATTGCTGTCTCATGCACAATATGAGCCGTCTCTTGAGAGTCTACATTTTCGAATCCGACGCAAAAATGATAGTGAATTGTAACGTTCAGCGCCTCCTAATGACGATAGAACACTCAAATCGCGGCGAGATTCAATAAATCGTCCACCAGCCGATTTGTCTCCAAGGGGATATTGCTGTCTCGGGCACCTTATGATCGATCTCCTGTGAGTCTAGATTTTCGAACCCGACGCAAAACTGATAGTTAATTGTAACGTTCAGGGCCTCCTGATGACGATGGAGCACTCAAATTTCGTCGCGATTCAATACATCGACCTCCAGCGGACTGGTCTCGAAGGGGATATTACTGCCTCGGGCACCTTATGGTCCGTCTCCAGTAAGTCTAGATTTTCGATTCCGACGAAAAACTGATTGTTAATTGTAACGTTCAGCGCCTCCTAATGTCGATGGAACACTCAAATTGCGTCGAGATTCAATACATCGTCCTCCAGCCGACTTGTTTCCAAAGGTCTATTGCTGCCTCGGGCACCATATGATCCTTCTCCTGTGAGTCTAGATTTTCGAATCCGATGCAAAAATTATAGTGAATTGTAACGTTCAGCGCCTCCTAATGACGATAGAACACATAATTGCGTCGAGATTCAATACATCGTCCTCCAGCCGATTTGTCTCCAAGGGTCTATTGCTGCCTCGGGCACCTTATGTTCGTTCTCCTGTGAGTCTAGATTTTCGAATCCGACGCAAAACAGATAGTTAATTGTAACGTTCAGGGCCTCCTAATGACGATGGAACACTCAAATTGCGTCGAGAATCAAAACATCGGCCTCGAGCTGACTTGTCTCCAAGGGGATATTGCTGCCTCGGGCACCTTGTGGTCGTTCTCCTGTGAGTCTAGATTTTCGAATCCGACGCAAAACAGATAGTTAATTGCAACGTTCAGGGCCTCCTAATGACGAAGAAACACTCAAATTACGTCGAGATTCACTACATCGTCCTCCAGCCGACTTGTCTCCAAGGGGATATTGCTGTCTCGGGAACCATATGAGCCTTCTCCTGTGAGTCTAGATATTCGAATCCGACGCAAAAATGATAGTGAATTGTAACGTTCAGCGCCTCCTATTGACGATAGAACACCCAAATTGCGTCGAGATTCATTACATCGTCCTCCAGCTGATTTGTCTCCAAGGGGATACTGCTGCCTCGGCAACTAAATGGTCCGTCTCCTGTGAGTCTAGATTTTTGAATCCGACGCGAAACTGATAGCTAATTGTAACGTTCAGGGCCTCCTGATGACGATGGAACACTCAAATTGCGTCGAGATTCAATACATCGTCCTCCAGCCGACTTGTCTCCAAGGGTCTATTGCTGCCTCGGGCACCTTATGATCGCTCTCCTGTGAGTCTAGATTTTCGAACCCGTCACAAGACTGATAGTTAATTACAACGTTCAGGGCCACATAATGACGATGGAACACTCAAATTGCGTCGAGAATCAAAACATCGGCCTCGAGCTGACTTGTCTCCAAGGGGATATTGCTGCCTCGGGCACCTTATGGTCGTTCTCCTGTGAATCTAGATTTTCGAATCCGACGCAAAACAGATAGATAATTGCAACGTTCAGGGCCTCCTAATGACGAAGAAACACTCAAATTACGTCGCGATTCACTACATCGTCCTCCAGCCGACTTGTCTCCAAGGGGATATTGCTGTCTCGCTAACCATATGAGCCTTCTCCTGTGAGTCTAGATATTCGAATCCGACGCAAAAATGATAGTGAATTGTAACGTTCAGCGCCCCTATTGACGATAGAACACCCAAATCGCGTCGAGATTCACTACATCGTCCTCCAGCCGACTTGTCTCCAAGGGGATATCGCTGCATCGGGCACCTAATGGTCAGTCTCCAGTGAGTCTAGATTTTCGAATCCGACGAAAAACTGATAGTTAATTCTAACATTCAGGGCCTCCTAATGACGATGGAACACTCATATTGCGTCGCGATCGAATACATCGTCCCCAGCCGACTTGTCTCCAAGGGTCTATTGCTGCCTCGGGCACCTTATGGTCGTTCTCCTGTGAGTCTAGTTTTTCGAACCCGACGCAAAACTATTAGTTAATTGTAACGTTCAGGGGCACCTAATGACGATGGAACTCTCAAATTGCGTCGAGATTCAATACATCGGCCTCCAGCCGACTTCTCTCCAAGGGGTATTGCTGCCTCGGGCACCATACGAGCCTTCTCCTGAGAGTCTAGACTTTCGAATCCGACGCAAAAATGATAGTGAATTGTAACGTTCAGCGCCTCCTAATGGCGATAGAACACTCAAATTGCGTCGAGATTCAATACATCGTAGTCCAGCTGATTTGTCTCCAAGGGGATATTGCTGCCTCGGGCACCAAATGGTCCGTCTCCTGTGAGTCTAGATTTTCGAATCCGACGCACAAATGATAGTTAATTGTAACATTCAGCGCCTCCAATTGACGATAGAACACTCAAATTGCGTCGAGATTCAATACATCGTAGTCCAGCTGATTTGTCTCCAAGGGGATATTGCTGCCTCGGGCACCAAATGGTCCGTTTACTGTGAGTCTACATTTTTGTATCCGACGCGAAACATATTGTTAATTGTAACGTTCAGCGCCACCTAATGACGAAGGAACACTCAAATTGCGTCGAAAGTCAATACATCGATCTCAAGCCGACTTGTCTCCAAGGGGATATTGCTGCCTCGGGCTTCATGTGGTCCGTCTCCTGTGAGACTAGATTTTCGAATCCGACCCAAAACAAATAGTTAATTGTAACGTTCAGGGCCTCCTAATGACGATGGAACACCCAAAATGCGTCGAGATTCAATACATCGGCATTCAGCTGACTTGTCTCCAAGAGTCTATTGCTGTCTCGGGCACCTTACGTTCGTTCTCCTGTGAGTCTAGATTTTCGAATCCGACGCAAAACAGATAGTTAATTGTAACGTTCAGGGCCTCCTAATGACGATGGAACACTCAAATTGCGTCGAGAATCAAAACATCGGCCTCGAGCTGACTTGTCTCCAAGGGGATATTGCTGCCTCGGCACCTTATTGTCGTTCTCCTGTGAGTCTAGATTTTCGAATCCGACGCAAAACAGATAGTTAATTGCAACGTTCAGGGCCTCCTAATGACGAAGAAACACTCAAATTACGTCGACATTCACTACATCGTCCTCCAGCCGACTTGTCCCCAAGGGGATATTGCTGTCTCGGGAACCATATGAGCCGTCTCCTGTGAGTCTAGATTTTTGTATCCGACGCGAAACTGATAGTTAATTGTGACGTTCAGGGCCTCCTAATGACGAAGGAACACTCAAATTGCGTCGCGATTCAATACATCGTCCTCCAGCGGACTGGTCTCCAAGGTGATATTGCTGCCTCGGGCACCTAATGGTCCGTCTCCAGTGAGTCTACATTTTCGAATCCGACGAAAAACTGATAGTTAATTGTAACATTCAGGGCCTTCTAATGACGATGGAACACTCAAATTGCGTCGCGATCCAATACATCGTCCTCCAGCCGAATTGTCTCCAAGGGTCTATTGCTGCCTCGGGCACCTTATGATCGATCTCCTGTGAGTCTAGATTTTCGAATCCGATGCAAAAATTATAGTGAATTGTAACGTTCAGCGCCTCCTAATGACGATAGAACACATAATTGCGTCGAGATTCAATACATCGTCCTCCAGCCGATTTGTCTCCAAGGGTCTATTGCTGCCTCGGGCACCTTATGTTCGTTCTCCTGTGAGTCTAGATTTTCGAATCCGACGCAAAACAGATAGTTAATTGTAACGTTCAGGGCCTCCTAATGACGATGGAACACTCAAATTGCGTCGAGAATCAAAACATCGGCCTCGAGCTGACTTGTCTCCAAGGGGATATTGCTGCCTCGGGCACCTTGTGGTCGTTCTCCAGTGAGTCTAGATTTTCGAATCCGACGCAAAACAGATAGTTAATTGCAACGTTCAGGGCCTCCTAATGACGAAGAAACACTCAAATTACGTCGAGATTCACTACATCGTCCTCCAGCCGACTTGTCTCCAAGGGGATATTGCTGTCTCGGGAACCATATGAGCCTTCTCCTGTGAGTCTAGATATTCGAATCCGACGCAAAAATGATAGTGAATTGTAACGTTCAGCGCCTCCTATTGACGATAGAACACCCAAATTGCGTCGAGATTCATTACATCGTCCTCCAGCTGATTTGTCTCCAAGGGGATACTGCTGCCTCGGCAACTAAATGGTCCGTCTCCTGTGAGTCTAGATTTTTGAATCCGACGCGAAACTGATAGTTAATTGTAACGTTCAGGGCCTCCTGATGACGATGGAACACTCAAATTACGTCGAGATTCACTACATCGTCCTTCAGGCGACTTGTCTCCAAGAGTCCATTGGTGCCTCGGGCACCTTATGGTCGTTCTCCTGTGATTCTAGATTTTCGAATCCGACACAAAACAGATAGTTACTTGTAACGTTCAGGACCTCCTAATGACGATGGAACACTCAAATTGCGTCGAGATTCAATACATCGGCCTCCAGCCGACTTGTCTCCAAGGGGATATTGCTGTCTCGGGAACCATATGAGCCGTCTCCTTTGAGTCTAGATTTTCGAATCCGGCGCAAAAATGATAGTGAATTCTTACGTTCAACGCCTCCTAATGACGATGGAACACTCAAATTGCGTCGAGATTCAATACATCGTCCTCCAGCCGACTTGTCTCCAAAGGTCTGTTGCTGCCTCGCTCACCTTATGATCGCTCTCCTGTGAGTCTAGATTTTCGAACCCGTCACAAGACTGATAGTAAATTATAACGTTCAGGGCCTCCTAATGACGATGGAACACTCAAATTGCGACTAGATTCAAAACATCGTCCATCAGCCCACTTGTCTCCAAGGGGATATTGCTGTCTCGGGCACCATATGATCCTTCTCCTGTGTGTAGATTTTCGAATCCGACGCTAAAATGATAGTTATTTGTAACGTTCAGGGCCTCCTAATGGCGATGGAACACTCAAATTGGGTCGAGTCTCAATACATCGGCCTCGAGCCGACTTGTCTCCATGGGTCTGTTGCTGCTTCGGGCACCTTATGGTCGTTCTCCTGTGAGTCTAGATTTTCGAATCCGACGCAAAACAGATAGTTAATTGTGACGTTCAGGGCCTCCTAATGACGAAGGAACACTCAAATCGCGTCGAGATTCAATACATCGTCCTCCAGCCGACTTGCCTCCAAGGGGATATAGCTGCCTCGGGCACCACATTGTACGTCTCCGGTGATTCTACGTTTTCGAATCCGACGCAAAACTGATTGTTAATTCTAACGTTCAGGGCCTCCTAATGACGATGGAGCACTCAAATTGCGTCGCGATTCAATACATCGTCCTCCAGCGGACTGGTCTCCAAGGTGATATTGCTGCCTCGGGCACGTAATGGTCCGTCTCCAGTGAGTCTAGATTCTCGAATCCGACGAAAAACTGGTAGTTAATTGTAACATTCAGAGCCTCCTAATGACGGTGGAACACTCAAATTGCGTCGCGATCGAATACATCGTCCTCCAGCCGAATTGTCTCCAAGGGTCTATTGCTGCCTCGGGCACCTTATGATCGTTCTCCTGTGAGTCTAGATTTTCGAACCCGACGCAAAACTGATAGTTAATTGTAACGTTCAGGGGCATCTAATGACGATGGAACACTCAAATTGCGTCGAGATTCAATACATCGGCCTCCAGCCGACTTGTCTCCATGGGGATATTGCTGTCTCGGGCACCATATGAGCCGTCTCTTGAGAGTCTAGATTTTCGAATCCGACGCAAAAATGATAGTGAATTGTAACGTTCAGCGCCTCCTAATGACGATAGAACACTCAAATTGCGTCGAGATTCAATACATCGTATCGTTCTCCAGCAGATTTGTCTCCAAGGGTCTATTGCTGCCTCGGGCACCTTATGGTCGTTCTCTTGTCAGTCTAGATTTTCGAATCCGACGCAAAAATGATATTTAATTGTAACTTTCAGGGCCTCCTAATGACGATGGAACACTCAAATTGCGTCGAGATTCAATACATCGTCCTCCACCCGACTTGTCTCCATGGGGATATTGCTGCCACGGGCTAATTATGATCGTTCTCCTGTGTGACTGGATTTTCGAATCCGACGCAAAATTGATAGTTAATTGTAACGTTCTTCGCCTCCTAATGACGATGGAACACTCAAATTGCGTCGAGAGTCAATACATGGACCTCTTGCCGTTTTGTCTATAAGGGGATATTGCTGCCTCGGGCTCCATGTGGTCCGACTCCTGTGAGTCTCGATTATCGAATCCGACGCGAAACTGATAGTTAATTGTAACATTCAGGGCTTCCAAATGACGATGGAACACTCAAAATGCGTCGAGATTCAATACATCGTCCTTCAGCCGACTTGTTTCCAAGTGGATATTGCTGTCTCGGGCACCATATGATCCTTCTGCTGTGAGTAGGTTTTCGAATCCGACGCTAAAATGATAGTTAATTGTAACGATCAGCGCCTCCTAATGACCATGGAACACTCAAATATCGTCGAGAGTCAATACATCGTCCTCCGGCCGACTTGTCACCAACGCTCTATTGCTGCCTCGGGCACCTTATGGTCGTTCTACTGTGAGTCTACATTTTCGAATCCGACGCAAAACAGATAGTTAATTGTAACGTTCAGGTTCTCCTAACGACGATGGAACACTCAAATTGCGTCGAGATTCAATACATCGTCCGTCAGCCGACTTGTCTCCAAGGGTCTTTTGCTGCCTCGGGCACCTTATGGTCGTTCTCCTGTGAGTCTAGATTTTCGAATCCGACGCAAAAATGATAGCTAATTGTAACGTTCAGGGCCACCTAATGACGATGGAACACTCAAATTGCGTCGAGATTCACTACGTTGTCCTCCAGCCGACATGTCTCCAAGGGGATATTGCTGCCTCGGGCTCGATTTGGTCCGTCTCCTGTGAGTCAAGATTTTCGAATCCGACGCAAAACTGATAGTTAATTGTAACGTTCAGGGCCTCCTAATGACGATGGAACACTCAAATTGCGTCGAGGTTCAATTCATCGTCCTTCAGCCGACTTGTCTCCAAGGGGATATTGCTGTCTCGGGCACCATATGAACCTTCTCCTGTGAGTAGATTTTCGAATCCGTCGCTAAAATAATAGTTAATTGTAACGTTCAGCGCCTCCTAATGACGATGGAACACTCAAATTGCGTCGAGAGTCAATTCATCGTCCTCCAGCCGACTTGTCTCCAAGGGTCTATTGCTGCCTCGGGCACCTTTTGGTCATTCTCCTGTGAGACTAGATTTTCGAATCCGACGCAAAAATGACAGTTAATTGTAACGGTCAGGGCCTCCTAATGACGATGGAACAATCAAATTGCGTCGAGATTCAATACATCGGCCTCCAGCCGACTTGTCTCAAAGGGTCTGTTGCCGCCTTTGCCACCTTATGGTCGTTCTCCTGTGAGTCTAGATTTTCGAATCCGACGCATAACTGATAGTTAATTGTAACGTTCAGGGCCTCCTAATGACGATGGAATACTCACATTGCGTCGAGATTCAATTCATCGTCCTCCAGCCGACTTGTGTCCAAGGGGATATTGCTGCCTCGGGCACCATATGGTCCTTCTCCTGTGAGTCTAGATTTTCGAATCCGACGCGAAACTGATAGTTAATAGTAACGTTCAGGCCCTCCTAATGACAAGGGAACACTCAAATTGTGTCGAGATTCAAGACATCGACCTCGAGCCGACTTGTCTCCAAGAGTCTATTGCTGCCTCGGGCACCTTATGGTCGTTCTCCTGTGAGTCTAGATTTTCTAATCCGACGCCAAACAGATTGTTAATTGTAACGTTCAGGGCCTCCTAATGACAAAGGAACACTCAAATTGCCTTGCGATCCAATACATCCCCCTCCAGCGAACTGGTCTCGAAGGGGATATTGCTGCCTCGGGCACCTAATGGTCCGTCTCCAGTGAGTCTAGATTTTCGTATCCGACGAAAAACTGATAGTTAATTGTAACATTCAGGGCCTCCTAATGACGATGGAACACTCAAATTGCGTCGCGATCCAATACATCGTCCTCCAGCCGACTTGTCTCCAAGGGTCTATTGCTGCTTCGGGCACCTTATGATCGTTCTCCTGTGAGTCTAGATTTTCGAACCCGACACAAAACTGATAGTTAATTATAACGTTCAGGGCCACCTAATGACGATGGAATACTCAAATTGCGTTGCGATTCAATACATCGGCCTCCAGCCGACTTGTCTCCAAGAGGAAATTGCTGTCTCGGGCACCATATGAGCCTTCTCCTGTGAGTCTAGATTTTCGAATCCGACGCAAAAATGATAGTGAATTGTAACGTTCAGCGCCTCCTAATGACGATAGAACACTGAAATTGCGTCGAGATTCAATACATCGTCCTCCAGCTGATTTGTCTCCAAGGGGATATTGCTGCCTCGCCAACCAAATGGCCCGTCTCCTGTGAGTCTAGGCTTTTGAATCCGACGCGAAACTGATAGTTAATTGTAACGTTCAGCGCCTCCTAATGACGATGCAACACTCAAATTGCGTGGAGAGGCAATACATCGACCTCCAGCCGACTTGTCTCCAAGGGGATATTGCTGCCTCGGGCACCAAATGGTCCGTCTACTGTGAGCCTAGATTTTCGAATCCGACGCGAAACTGATAGTTAATTGTATCGTTCAGGGCCTCCTAATGACGATGGAACACTCAAAATGCGTCGAGATTCAATACATCGGCATTCAGCTGATTTGTCTCCAAGAGTCTATTGCTTCCTCGGGCACCTTATGTTCGTTCTCCTGTGAGTCTAGATTTTCGAATCCGACGCAAAACAGATAGTAAATTGTGACGTTCAGGGCCTCCTAATGACGAAGGAGCACTCAAATCACGTCGAGATTCACTACATCGTCCTCCAGCCGACTTGTCTCCAAGGGGATATCGCTGCCTCGGGCACCTAATGGTCAGTCTCCAGTGAGTCTAGATTTTCGAATCCGACGAAAAACTAATAGTTAATTCTAACATTCAGGGCCTCCTAATGAGGATGGAACACTCAAATAGCGTCGCGATCGAATACATCGTCCCCAGCCGACTTGTCTCCAAGGGTCTATTGCTGCCTCGGGGACCTTATGGTCGTTCTCCTGTGAGTCTAGTTTTTCAAACCCGACGCAAAACTGATAGTTAATTGTAACGTTCAGGGGCACCTAATGACGATGGAACACTCTAATTGCGTCGAGATTCAATACATCGGCTTCCAGCCGACTTGTCTCCAAGGGGTATTGCTGCCTCGGGCACCATACGAGCCTTCTCCTGAGAGTCTAGATTTTCGAATCCGACGCACAAATGATAGTTAATTGTAACGTTCAGCGCCTCCAATTGACGAAGGAACACTCAAATTGCGTCGAGATTCAATACATCGGCCTCCAGCCGACTTGTCTCCAAGGGGATATTGCTGTCTCGGGCACCATATGAGCCGTCTCTTGAGAGTCTAGATTTTCGAATCCGGCGCGAAACTGATAGTTAATTGCAACGTTCAGGCCCTCCTAATGACGATGGAACACTCAAATTGCGTCGAGATTCAATACATCGACCTCCAGCCGACTTGTCTCCAAGGGTCTGTTGCTGCCTCTGGAACCTTATGGTCGTTCTCCTGTGAGTCTAAATTTTCGAATCAGACGCATAACTGATAGTTAATTGTAACGTTCAGTGCCTCCTAATGGCGATGGAACACTCAAATTGCGTCGAGAGTCAATACATCGATCTCCAGCCGACTTGTCTACAAGGGAATATTGCTGCCTCGGGCTTCATGTAATCCGTCTCCTGTAAGTCTAGATTTTCGAATCCGACGCAGAACAGATAGTTAATTGTAACGTTCAGGACCTCCTAATGGCGATGGAACACTCAAATTGCGTCGAGATTCAATACATCGGCCTCCAGCCGACTTGGCTCCAAGGGTCTATTGCTGCCTCGGGCACCTTATGATCGCTCTTCTGTGAGTCTAGTTTTCTAACCCGACACAAGACTGATAGTTAATTATAACTTTCAGGGCCACATAATGACGATGGAACACTCAAATAGCGTCGCGATTCAATACATCGGCCTCCAGCCGACTTGTCTCCAAGGGGATATTGCCGTCTCGGGAATTATATGAGCCGTCTCCTGTGAGTCTAGATTTTCGAATCCGATGTAAAAATGATAGTGAATTGTTACGTTCAACGCCACCTAATGACGATAGAACACTCAAATTGCGTCGAGATTCAATATATCGTCCTCCAGCCGATTTGTCTCCAAGGGGATGTTACTGCCTCGGGCACCTCATGGTCGTTCCCCGGTGAGTCTAGATTTTCGAATCCGGCGTAATACTGATTGTTAATTCTAACGTTCAGGGCCTCTTAATGATGATGGAGCACTCAAATTGCGTCGCGATTCAATACATCTTCCTCCAGCGGACTGGTCTCCAAGGTGATATTGCTGCCTCGGGCACCTAATGGTCCATCTCCAGTGCGTCTAGATTTTCGAATCCGACGCAAAACTGATAGTTAATTGTAACATTCAGGGCCTCCTAATGAAGATGGAACACTCAAATTGCGTCGCGATCCAATACATCGTCCCCCAGCCGAATTGTCTCCAAGGGTCTATTGCTGCCTCGGTCACCTTATGATCGTTCTCCTGTGAGTCTAGATTTTCGAACCCGACGCAAAACTGATAGTTAATTGTAACGTTCAGGGCCTCCTAATGACGATGGAGCACTCAAATTTCGTCGCGATTCAATACATCGTCCTCCAGCGGACTGGTCTCGAAGGGGATATTGTTGCCTCGGGCACCGTATGGTCCGTCTCCAGTAAGTCTAGATTTTCGAATCCGACGAAAAAATGATAGTGAATTGTAACGTTCAGCGCCTCCTAATGACGATCGAACACTCAAATTGCGTCGAGATTCAATACATCGACCTCCAGCCGATTTGTCTCCAAGGGGATAATGCTGTCTCGGGCACCTTATGATCGTTCTCCTGTCAGTCTAGATTTTCGAACCCGACGCAAAACTGATAGTTAATTGTAACGTTCAGGGCCTCCTAATGACGATGGAGCACTCAAATTTCGTCGCGATTCAATACATCGTCCTCCAGCGGACTGGTCTCGAAGGGGATATTGTTGCCTCGGGCACCGTATGGTCCGTCTCCAGTAAGTCTAGATTTTCGAATCCGACGAAAAACTGATAGTTAATTGTAACATTCAGGGCCACCTAATGACGATAGAACACTCAAATTGCGTCACGATCCAATACATCGTCCTCCAGACGAATTGTCTCCAAGGGTCTATTGCTGCCTAGGGCACCTTATGATCGTTCTCCTGTGAGTCTAGATTTTCGAACCCGACGCAAAATTGATAGTTAATTATAACGTTCAGGGGCATCTAATGACGATGGAACACTCAAATTGCGTCGAGATTCAATACATCGGCCTCCAGCCGACTTGTCTCCAAGGGGATATTGCTGTCTCGGGCACCATATGAGCCGTCTCTTGAGAGTCTAGATTTTCGAATCCGACGAAAAACTGATAGTTAATTGTAACGTTCAGCGCCTCCTAATGACGATGGAACACTCAAATTGCGTCGAGATTCAATACATCGACCTTCAGCCGATTTGTCTCCAAGGGGATATTGCTGGCTCGGGCACCTAATGGTCCGTCTCTAGTGAGTCTAGATTTTCGAATCCGTCGAAAAACTGATAGTTAATTGTAACATTCAGGGCCACCTAATGACGATGGAACACTCAATTTGCGTCGCGAACCAATACATTGTCCTCCGGACGAATTGTCTCCAAGTGTCTATTGCTGCCTCGGGCACCTTCTCCTGTGAGTCTAGATTTTCGAACCCGACGCAAAACTGATAGTTAATTGTAACGTTCAGGGCCTCCTAATGACGATGGAGCACTCAAATTGCGTCGCGATTCAATACATCGTCCTCCAGCCGAGTTGCCTCCAAGAGTCTATTGCTGCCTCGGGCACCTTATGGTCGTTCACCGGTGAGTCTAGATTTTCGAATCCGGCGCAAAACAGATAGTTAATTGTAACGTTCAGCGGCTCCTAATGACGATGGAACACTCAAATTGCGTCGAGAGTCAATACATCGACCTCCAGCCGACATGTCTTCAAGGGGATTTTGCTGCCTCGGGCTCCATGTGGTCCGTCTCCTGTGAGTCTAGATTTTCGAATCCGACGCAAAACTGATAGTTAATTGTAACATTCAGGGCCTCCTAATGAAGATGGAACACTCAAATTGCGTCGCGATCCAATACATCGTCCCCCAGCCGAATTGTCTCCAAGGGTCTATTGCTGCCTCGGGCACCTTATGATCGATCTCCTGTGAGTCTAGATTTTCGAACCCGACGCAAAACTGATAGTTAATTGTAACGTTCAGGGGCATCTAATGACGATGGAACACTCAAATTGCGTCGAGATTCAATACATCGGCCTCCAGCCGACTTGTCTCCAAGGGGATATTGCTGTCTCGGGCACCATATGAGCCGTCTCTTGAGAGTCTAGATTTTCGAATCCGACGCAAAAATGATAGTGAATTGTAACGTTCAGGGCCTCCTAATGACGATCGAACACTCAAATCGCGTCGAGATTCAATACATCGTCCTCCAGCCGATTTGTCTCCAAGGGGATAAAGCTGTCTTGGGCACCTTATGATCGTTCTCCTGTGAGTCGAGATTTTCGAATCCGACGCAAAACTGATAGTTAATTGTAACGTTCAGGCCCTCCTAATGACGATGGAACACTCAAATTGCGTCGAGATTCAATACATCGGCCTCCAGCCGACTTGTCTCCAAGGGTCTGTTGCTGCCTCTGGCACCATATGGTCGTTCTCCTGTGAGTCTAAATTTTCGAATCAGACGCATAACTGATTGTTAATTGCAACGTTCAGCGCCTCCTAATGGCGATGGAACACTCAAATTGCGTCGAGAGTCAATACATCGATCTCCAGCCGACTTGTCTACAAGGGGATTTTGCTGCCTCGGGCACCATATGAGCCGTCTCTTGAGAGTCTAGATTTTCGAATCCGACGAAAAACTGAAAGTTAATTGTAACGTTCAGCGCCTCCTAATGACGATGGAACATTCAAATTGCGTCGAGAGTCAATACATCGACCTCCAGCCGACTTGTCTCCAAGGGGATGTCGCTGCCTCGGGCACCACATTGTACGTCTCCGGTGATTCTACGTTTTCGAATCCGAGACAAACCTGATTGTTAGTTATAACGTTCAGGGCCTCCTAATGACGATGGAACACTAAAATTGCGTCGAGATCCAATACATCGTCCTCCAGCCGAATTGTCTCCAAGGGTCTATTGCTGCCTCGGGCACCTTATGATCGTTCTCCTGTGAGTCTAGATTTTTGAACCCGACGCAAAACTGATAGTTAATTGTAACGTTCAGCGCCTCCTAATGACGATGGAACACTCAAATTGCGTCGAGATTCAATACATCGACCTTCAGCCGATTTGCCTCCAAGGCGATATTGCTGGCTCGGGCACCTAATGGTCCGTCTCCAGTGAGTCTACATTTTCGAATCCGACGAAAAACTGATAGTTAATTGTAACATTCAGGGCCACCTAATGACGATAGAACACTCAAATTGCGTCACGATCCAATACATCGTCCTCCAGACGAATTGTCTCCAAGGGTCTATTGCTGCCTAATGCACCTTATAATCGTTCTCCTGTGAGTCTAGATTTTCGAACCCGACGCAAAACTGATAGTTAATTATAACGTTCAGGGGCATCTAATGACGATGGGACACTCAAATTGCGTCGAGATTCAATACATCGGCCTCCAGCCGACTTGTCTCCAAGGGGATAATGCTGTCTCGGGCACCATATGAGCCGTCTCTTGAGAGTCTAGATTTTCGAATCCGACGAAAAACTGAAAGTTAATTGTAACGTTCAGCGCCTCCTAATGACGACGGAACACTCAAATTGCGTCGAGAGTCAATACATCGACCTCCAGCCGACTTGTCTCCAAGGGGATATCGCTGCCTCGGGCACCACATTGTACGTCTCCGGTGATTCTATGTTTTCGAATCCGACGCAAACCTGATTGTTAGTTATAACGTTCAGGGCCTCCTAATGACGATGGAACACTAAAATTGCGTCGAGATCCAATACATCGTCCTCCAGCCGAATTGTCTCCAAGGGTCTATTGCTGCCTCGATCACCTTATGATCGTTCTCCTGTGAGTCTAGATTTTTGAACCCGACGCAAAACTGATAGTTAATTGTAACGTTCAGCGCCTCCTAATGACGATGGAACACTCAAATTGCGTCGTGATTCAATACATCGACCTTCAGCCGATTTGTCTCCAAGGTTATATTGCTGGCTCGGGCACGTAATGTCCGTCTCTAGTGAGTCTAGATTTTCGAATCCGTCGAAAAACTGATAGTTAATTGTAACATTCAGGGCCACCTAATGACGATGGAACACTCAATTTGCGTCGCGATCCAATACATCGTCCTCCGGACGAATTGTCTCCAAGTGTCTATTGCTGCCTCGGGCACCTTCTCCTGTGAGTCTGGATTTTCGAACCCGACGCAAAACTGATAGTTAATTGTAACGTTCAGGGCCTCCTAATGACGATGGAGCACTCAAATTGCGTCGCGATTCAATACATCGTCCTCCAGCCGACTTGTCTCGAAGGGGATATTGCTGCCTTGGACACCTTATGGTCCGTCTCCAGTAAGTCTAGATTTTCGAATCCGACGCAAAAATGATAGTTAATTGTAACGTTCAGCGCCTCCTAATGACGAAGGAACACTCAAATTGCGTCGAGAGTCAATACATCGACCTCCAGACGACTTGTCTTCATGGGGATATTGCTGCCTCGGGCTCCATGTGGTCCGTCTCCTGTGAGCCTACATTTTTGAATCCGACGCGAAACTGATAGTTAATTGCAACGTTCAGGGCCACCTAATGACATGCAACACTCAAATTGCGCCGCGATCCAATACATCGTCCTCCAGCCGACTTGTCTCCAGGGGTCTATTGCTGCCTCGGGCACCCTATGGTCGTTCTCCTGTGCGTCTAGATTTTCGAATCCGACGCATAACTGATAGTTAATTGTAACGTTCGGGGCTTCCTAATGACGATGGAACATTCAAATTGCGTCCAGATTCAATATATCGGTATTCAGCCGAATTTTCTCCAAGGGTCTATTGCTTCCTGGGGCTGCTTATGATCGTTCTCCTGTAAGTCTAGATATTATAATCCCACGCAAAACTGATAGTTAATTGTAATGTTCAGGGCCTCCTAATGACGATGGAACACTCAAATAGCTTTGCGATCAATACATCGTCCTCCAGCGGACTGGTCTCCAGGGGGATATAGCCTCGGGCACCTTATGGTCTGTCTCCAGTGAGTCTAGCTTTTCGAATCCGCCGAAAAACTGATAGTTAATTGTAACATTCAGGGCCTCCTAATGACGGTGGAGCACTAAAATTGCGTCCTGATTCAATACATCGGCCTCCAGCCGACTTGTCTTCAAGGGGATATTGCTGTCTCGGGCACCATATGAGCCTTCTCCTGTGAGTCAAGATTTTCGAATCCGACGCTAAAATGATAGTGAATTGTAACGTTCAGCGCCTCCTAATGACGATAGAACACTCAAATTGCGTCGAGATTCAGTACATCGTCCTCCAGCCGATTTGTCTCCAAGGGGATATTGCTGCCTCGGGCACCAAATGGTGCGTCTCCTGTGAGTAGGTTTTCGAATACGACTCTAAAATGATAGTTAATTGTAACGTTCAGCGCCTCCTATTTACGATGGAACACTCAAATTGCGTCGAGAGTCAATACATCGTCCTCCAACCGACTTGTCTCCAAGGGTCTAGTGCTGCCTCGGGCACCTTATGGTCGTTCTCCTGTGAGTCTAGATTTTCGAATCCGACGCAAAAATGATACTTAATTGTAACGTCAGCGCCTCCTAATGACGATGGAACACTCACATTGCGTCGAGATTCAATAAATCGGCCTCCAGCCGACTTGTCTCCAAGGGTCTGTTGCTGCCTCTGGCACCTTATGGTCGTTCTCCTGTGAGTCTAGATTTTCGAATCCGACGCATAACTGATATTGAATTGTAACGTTCAGCGCCTCCAAATGACGATGGAACACTCAAATTGCGTCGCGATCCAATACATCGTCCTCCAGCCGACTTGTCTCCAAGGGTCTATTGCTGCCTCGGGCACCATATGGTTCGTCTCCTGTGACTCTAGATTTTCGAATCCGACGAAAAATGATAGTTAATTGTAACGTTCAGCGCCTCCCAATGACGATGGAACACTCAAATTGCGTCGAGAGTCAATACATCGATCTCCAGCCGACTTGTCTACAAGGGGATATTGCTGCCTCGGGCCGTCTCCTGTGAGTCTAGATTTTCGAATCCGACGCGAAACTGATAGTTAATTGTAACGTTCAGGGCCTCCTAATGACGATGGAACACTCAAACTGCGTCGAGATTCAATACATCGGCATTCAGCCAACTTGTCTCCAAAAAGTCTATTGCTGCCTCGGACACCTTATGGTCGTTCACCTGTGCGTCTAGATTCTCGAATCCGACGCAAAACTGATAGTTAATTGTAACATTCAGGGCCACCTAATGACGATAGAACACTCAAATTGCGTCACGATCCAATACATCGTCCTCCAGACGAATTGTCTCCAAGGGTCTATTGCTGCCTAATGCACCTTATAATCGTTCTCCTGTGAGTCTAGATTTTCGAACCCGACGCAAAACTGATAGTTAATTATAACGTTCAGGGGCATCTAATGACGATGGGACACTCAAATTGCGTCGAGATTCAATACATCGGCCTCCAGCCGACTTGTCTCCAAGGGGATAATGCTGTCTCGGGCACCATATGAGCCGTCTCTTGAGAGTCTAGATTTTCGAATCCGACGAAAAACTGAAAGTTAATTGTAACGTTCAGCGCCTCCTAATGACGATGGAACACTCAAATTGCGTCGAGAGTCAATACATCGACCTCCAGCCGACTTGTCTCCAAGGGGATATCGCTGCCTCGGGCACCACATTGTACGTCTCCGGTGATTCTACGTTTTCGAATCCGACGCAAACCTGATTGTTAGTTATAACGTTCAGGGCCTCCTAATGACGATGGAACACTAAAATTGCGTCGAGATCCAATACATCGTCCTCCAGCCGAATTGTCTCCAAGGGTCTATTGCTGCCTCGGGCACCTTATGATCGTTCTCCTGTGAGTCTAGATTTTTGAACCCGACGCAAAACTGATAGTTAATTGTAACGTTCAGCGCCTCCTAATGACGATGGAACACTCAAATTGCGTCGTGATTCAATACATCGACCTTCAGCCGATTTGTCTCCAAGGGGATATTGCTGGCTCGGGCACGTAATGTCCGTCTCTAGTGAGTCTAGATTTTCGAATCCGTCGAAAAACTGATAGTTAATTGTAACATTCAGGGCCACCTAATGACGATGGAACACTCAATTTGCGTCGCGATCCAATACATCGTCCTCCGGACGAATTGTCTCCAAGTGTCTATTGCTGCCTCGGGCACCTTCTCCTGTGAGTCTGGATTTTCGAACCCGACGCAAAACTGATAGTTAATTGTAACGTTCAGGGCCTCCTAATGACGATGGAGCACTCAAATTGCGTCGCGATTCAATACATCGTCCTCCAGCCGACTTGTCTCGAAGGGGATATTGCTGCCTTGGACACCTTATGGTCCGTCTCCAGTAAGTCTAGATTTTCGAATCCGACGCAAAAATGATAGTTAATTGTAACGTTCAGCGCCTCCTAATGACGAAGGAACACTCAAATTGCGTCGAGAGTCAATACATCGACCTCCAGACGACTTGTCTTCATGGGGATATTGCTGCCTCGGGCTCCATGTGGTCCGTCTCCTGTGAGCCTACATTTTTGAATCCGACGCGAAACTGATAGTTAATTGCAACGTTCAGGGCCACCTAATGACGATGCAACACTCAAATTGCGCCGCGATCCAATACATCGTCCTCCAGCCGACTTGTCTCCAGGGGTCTATTGCTGCCTCGGGCACCCTATGGTCGTTCTCCTGTGCGTCTAGATTTTCGAATCCGACGCATAACTGATAGTTAATTGTAACGTTCGGGGCTTCCTAATGACGATGGAACATTCAAATTGCGTCCAGATTCAATATATCGGTATTCAGCCGAATTTTCTCCAAGGGTCTATTGCTTCCTGGGGCTGCTTATGATCGTTCTCCTGTAAGTCTAGATATTATAATCCCACGCAAAACTGATAGTTAATTGTAATGTTCAGTGCCTCCTAATGACGATGGAACACTCAAATAGCTTTGCGATCAATACATCGTCCTCCAGCGGACTGGTCTCCAGGGGGATATAGCCTCGGGCACCTTATGGTCTGTCTCCAGTGAGTCTAGCTTTTCGAATCCGCCGAAAAACTGATAGTTAATTGTAACATTCAGGGCCTCCTAATGACGGTGGAGCACTAAAATTGCGTCCTGATTCAATACATCGGCCTCCAGCCGACTTGTCTTCAAGGGGATATTGCTGCCTCGGGCACCAAATGGTGCGTCTCCTGTGAGTAGGTTTTCGAATACGACTCTAAAATGATAGTTAATTGTAACGTTCTGCGCCTCCTATTTACGATGGAACACTCAAATTGCGTCGAGAGTCAATACATCGTCCTCCAACCGACTTGTCTCCAAGGGTCTAGTGCTGCCTCGGGCACCTTATGGTCGTTCTCCTGTGAGTCTAGATTTTCGAATCCGACGCAAAAATGATACTTAATTGTAACGTCAGCGCCTCCTAATGACTATGGAACACTCACATTGCGTCGAGATTCAATAAATCGGCCTCCAGCCGACTTGTCTCCAAGGGTCTGTTGCTGCCTCTGGCACCTTATGGTCGTTCTCCTGTGAGTCTAGATTTTCGAATCCGACGCATAACTGATATTGAATTGTAACGTTCAGCGCCTCCAAATGACGATGGAACACTCAAATTGCGTCGCGATCCAATACATCGTCCTCCAGCCGACTTGTCTCCAAGGGTCTATTGCTGCCTCGGGTACCATATGGTTCGTCTCCTGTGACTCTAGATTTTCGAATCCGACGAAAAATGATAGTTAATTGTAACGTTCAGCGCCTCCCAATGACGATGGAACACTCAAATTGCGTCGAGAGTCAATACATCGATCTCCAGCCGACTTGTCTACAAGGGGATATTGCTGCCTCGGGCCGTCTCCTGTGAGTCTAGATTTTCGAATCCGACGCGAAACTGATAGTTAATTGTAACGTTCAGGGCCTCCTAATGACGATGGAACACTCAAACTGCGTCGAGATTCAATACATCGGCATTCAGCCAACTTGTCTCCAAAAAGTCTATTGCTGCCTCGGACACCTTATGGTCGTTCACCTGTGCGTCTAGATTCTCGAATCCGACGCAAAACTGATAGTTAATTGTAACGTTCGGGGCTTCCTAATGACGATGGAAGACTCAAATTGCGTCGAGATTAAATATATCGGTATTCAGCCGATTTGTCTCCAAGGGTCTATTGCTGCTTGGGGCTCCTTATGATCGTTCTCCTGTGAGTCTAGATATTAGAATCCGACGCAAAATTCATAGTTAATTGTAATATTCAGGGCCTCTTAATGACGATGGAAAACTCAATTTGCGTCGAGATTCAATACATCGGCCTCCAGCCGACTTGTCTCCAAGGGTCTGTTGCTGCCTCTGGTACCATATGGTCCGCCTCCTGTGACTCTAGATTTTCGATTCCGACGCACAAATGATAGTTAATTGTAACGTTCAGGGCCTCCAAATGCCGATTGAGAACTCAAATTGCGTCCTGATTCAATACATCGTCCTCCAGCGGACTGGTCTCCAAGGGGGTATTGCTGCGGCGGGCACCTAATGGTCCGTCTCCAGTGAGTCTAGATTTTTGAATCCGACGAAAAACTGATAGTTAATTGTAACATTCAGGGCCTTCTAATGGCGATGGAACACTCAAATTGCGTCGCGATCCAATACATCGTCCTCCAGCCGACTTGTCTACAAAGGTGTATTGCTGCCTCGGGCACCTTATGATCGTTCTCCTGTGAGTCTAGATTTTCGAACCCGACGCAAAACTGATAGTTAATTGTAACGTTCAGGGGCACCTAATGACGATGGAACACTCAAATTGCGTCGAGATTCAATACATCGGCCTCCAGCCGACTTGTCTCCAAGGGGATATTGCTGTCTCGGGCACCATATGAGCCTTCTCCTGTGAGTCTAGATTTTCGAATCCGACGCAAAAATGAAAGTGAATTGTAACGTTCAGCGCGTCCTAATGACGATAGAACACTCAAATTGCGTCGAGATTCAGTACATCGTACTCCAGCCGATTTGTCTCCAAGGGGATATTGCTGCCTCGTGCACCAAATGGTGCGTCTCCTGTGAGTCTAGATATTTGAATCTGACTCGAAACTGATAGTTAATTGAAACGTTCAGGACCTCCTAATGACGATGGAACACTCAAATTGCGTCGAGATTCAATACATCGTCCCTCAGCCGACTTGTCCCCAAGGGGATATTGCTGTGTCGGGCACCACATGATCCTTCTCCTGTGAGTAGATTTTCGAATCCGACGCTAAAATGATAGTTAATTGTAACGTTGAGCGCCTCCTATTGACGATGGAACACTCAAATTGCGTCGAGAGTCAATACATCGTCCTCCAGCCGACTTGTCTCCAAGGGTCTATTGCTGCCTCGGGCACGTTATGGTCGTTCTCCTGTGAGTCTAGATTTTCGAATCCGACGCAAAAATGATAGTTAATTGTAACGTCAGCGCCTCCTAATGACGATGGAACACTCACATTACGACGAGATTCAATAAATCGGCCTCCAGCCGACTTGTCTCCAAGGGTCTATTGCTGCCTCGTTCACCATATGGTTCGTCTCCTGTGACTCTAGATTTTCGAATCCGACGCAAAAATGATAGTTAATTGTAACGTTCAGCGCCTCCCAATGACGATGGAACACTCAAATTGCGTCGAGAGTCAATACATCGATCTCCAGCCGACTTGTCTGCAAGGGGATATTGCTGCCTCGGGCCGTCTCCTGTGAGTCTAGTTTTGCGAATCCGACGCGAAACTGATAGTTAATTGTAACGTTCAGGGCCTCCTAATGACGATGGAACACTCAAATTGCGTCGAGATTCAATACATCGGCATTCAGCCAACTTGTCTCCAAGATCCGGGCAGTCGCAGAGGGTGGGCTTACTGGTAGTTGGGAGCTCCAACGTCAGGCGCGTAATGGGGCCCCTTAGGGAAATGGCAGCAAGAGAGGGGAAGAAAACGAATGTGCACTCCGTGTGCATACCGGGGGGAGTCATTCCAGATGTGGAAAGGGTCCTTCCGGATGCCATGAAGGGTACAGGGTGCACCCATCTGCAGGTGGTCGCTCATGTCGGCACCAATTATGTGTGTCGCTATGGATCGGAGGAAATCGTCTCTGGCTTCCGGCGGCTATCTGATTTGGTGAAGACTGCCAGTCTCGCTAGCGGGATGAAAGCAGAGCTCACCATCTGCAGCATCGTCGACAGGACTGACTGCGGACCTTTGGTACAGAGCCGAGTGGAGGGTCTGAATCAGAGGCTGAGACGGTTCTGCGACCGTGTGGGCTGCAGATTCCTCGACTTGCGCCATAGGGTGGTGGGGTTTCGGGTTCCGCTGGATAGGTCAGGAGTCCACTACACGCAACAAGCGGCTACACGGGTAGCAGGGGTTGTGTGGCGTGGGCTGGGCGGTTTTTTAGGTTAGATGGCCTTGGGCAAGTACAGAAAGGGCAACAGCCTCAACGGGTGCGGGGCAAAGTCAGGACATGCGGGGACCAAGCAGCAATCGGTATTGTAATTGTCAACTGTCGAAGCTGCGTTGGTAAAGTACCGGAACTTCAAGCGCTGATAGAAAGCACCGAAGCTGAAATCGTTATAGGTACAGAAAGCTGGCTTAAGCCAGAGATAAATTCTGCCGAAATTTTTACAAAGGTACAGACGGTGTTTAGAAAGGATAGATTGCATGCAACCGGTGGTGGAGTGTTCATCGCTGTTAGTAGTAGTTTATCCTGTAGTGAAGTAGAAGTGGATAGTTCCTGTGAATTATTATGGGTGGAGGTTACACTAAACAACCGAACTAGGTTAATAATTGGCTCCTTTTACCGACCTCCCGACTCAGCAGCATTAGTGGCAGAACAACTGAGAGAAAATTTGGAATACATTTCACATAAATTTTCTCAGCATGATATAGTCTTAGGTGGAGATTTCAATTTACCAGATATAGACTGGGACACTCAGATGTTTAGGACGGGTGGTAGGGACAGAGCATCGAGTGACATTATACTGAGTGCACTATCCGAAAATTACCTCGAGCAATTAAACAGAGAACCGACTCGTGGAGATAACATATTGGACCTACTGATAACAAACAGACCCGAACTTTTCGAATCTGTATGTACAGAACAGGGAATCAGTGATCATAAGGCCGTTGCAGCATCCCTGAATATGGAAGTTAATAGGAATATAAAAAAAGGGAGGAAGGTTTATCTGTTTAGCAAGAGTAATAGAAGGCAGATTTCAGACTACCTAACAGATCAAAACGAAAATTTCTGTTCCGACACTGACAATGTTGAGTGTTTATGGAAAAAGTTCAAGGCAATCGTAAAATGCGTTTTAGACAGGTACGTGCCGAGTAAAACTGTGAGGGACGGGAAAAACCCACCGTGGTACAACAACAATGTTAGGAAACTACTGCGAAAGCAAAGAGAGCTCCACTCCAAGTTTAAACGCAGCCAAAACCTCTCAGACAAACAGAAGCTAAACGATGTCAAAGTTAGCGTAAGGAGGGCTATGCGTGAAGCGTTCATTGAATTTGAAAGTAAAATTCTATGTACCGACTTGACAGAAAATCCTAGGAAGTTCTGGTCGTACGTTAAATCAGTAAGTGGCTCGAAACAGCATATCCAGACACTACGGGATGATGATGGCATTGAAACAGAGGATGACACGCGTAAAGCTGAAATACTAAACACCTTTTTCCAAAGCTGTTTCACAGAGGAAGACCGCACTGCAGTTCCTTCTCTAAATCCTCGCACAAACGAAAAAATGGCTGACATCGAAATAAGTGTCCAAGGAATAGAAAAGCAACTGGAATCACTCAATAGAGGAAAGTCCACTGGACCTGACAGGATACCAATTCGATTCTACACAGAGTACGCGAAAGAACTTGCCCCCCTTCTAACAGCCGTGTACCGCAAGTCTCTAGAGGAACGGAGGGTTCCAAATGATTGGAAAAGAGCACAGATAGTCCCAGTCTTCAAGAAGGGTCGTCGAGCAGATGCGCAAAACTATAGACCTATATCTCTTACGTCGATCTCTTGTAGAATTTTAGAACATGTTTTTTGCTCGCGTATCATGTCATTTCTGGAAACCCAGAATCTACTATGTAGGAATCAACATGGATTCCGGAAACAGCGATCGTGTGAGACCCAACTCGCCTTATTTGTTCATGAGACCCAGACAATATTAGATACAGGCTCCCAGGTAGATGCTATTTTTCTTGACTTCCGGAAGGCGTTCGATACAGTTCCGCACTGTCGCCTGATAAACAAAGTAAGAGCCTACGGAATATCAGACCAGCTGTGTGGCTGGATTGAAGAGTTTTTAGCAAACAGAACACAGCATGTTGTTATCAATGGAGAGACGTCTACAGACGTTAAAGTAACCTCTGGCGTGCCACAGGGGAGTGTTATGGGACCATTGCTTTTCACAATATATATAAATGACTTAGTAGATAGTGTCGGAAGTTCCATGCGGCTTTTCGCGGATGATGCTGTAGTATACAGAGAAGTTGCTGCATTAGAAAATTGTAGCGAAATACAGGAAGATCTGCAGCGGATAGGCACTTGGTGCAGGGAGTGGCAACTGACCCTTAACATAGACAAATGTAATGTATTGCGAATACATAGAAAGAAGGATCCTTTATTGTATGATTATATGATAGCGGAACAAACACTGGTAGCAGTTACTTCTGTAAAATATCTGGGAGTATGCGTACGGAACGATTTGAAGTGGAATGATCATATAAAACTAATTGTTGGTAAGGCGGGTACCAGGTTGAGATTCATTGGGAGAGTGCTTAGAAAATGTAGTCCATCAACAAAGGAGGTGGCTTACAAAACACTCGTGCGACCTATACTTGAGTATTGCTCATCAGTGTGGGATCCGTACCAGGTCGGGTTGACGGAGGAGATAGAGAAGATCCAAAGAAGAGCGGCGCGTTTCGTCACTGGGTTATTTGGTAACCGTGATAGCGTTACGGAGATGTTTAATAAACTCAAGTGGCAGACTCTGCAAGAGAGGCGCTCTGCATCGCGGTGTAGCTTGCTCGCCAGGTTTCGAGAGGGTGCGTTTCTGGATGGGGTATCGAATATATTGCTTCCCCCTACTTATACTTCCCGAGGAGATCACGAATGTAAAATCAGAGAGATTAGAGCGCGCACGGAGGCTTTCAGACAGTCGTTCTTCCCGCGAACCATACGCGACTGGAACAGGAAAGGGAGGTAATGACAGTGGCACATAAAGTGCCCTCCGCCACACACCGTTGGGTGGCTTGCGGAGTATCAATGTAGATGTAGATGTAGAAGTCTATTGCTGCCTCGGGCACCTTATGGTCGTTCGCCTGTGCGTCTAGATTCTCGAATCCGACGCAAAACTGATAGTTAATTGTAACGTTCGGGGCTTCCTAATGACGATGGAAGACGCAAATTGCGTCGAGATTCAATACATCGGTATTCAGCCGTTTTGTCTCCAAGGGTCTATTGCTGCTTGGGGCTCCTTATGATCGTTCTCCTGTGAGTCAAGATTTTCGAATCAGACGCTAAAATGATAGTTAATTGTAACGTTCAGTGCCTCCTAATGACGAAGGAACACTTAAATTGCGTCGAGATTCACTACATCGTCCTCCATCCGACTTGTCTCCAAGGGGATATCGCTGCCTCGGGCACGACATGGTCCGTCTTCTGTGATTCTACGTTTTCGAATCCGACGCAAAACTGATAGTTAATTGTAACGTTCAGGGCCTCCTAATGCCGATTGAGAACTCAAATTGCGTCCTGAATCAATACATCGTCCTCCAGCGGACTGGTCTCCAAGGGGATATTGCTGCGGCGGGCACCTAATGGTCCGTCTCCAGTGAGTCAAGATTTTTGAATCCGACGAAAAACTGATAGTTAATTGTACCATTCAGGGCCTTCTAATGACGATGGAACACTCAAATTGCGTCGCGATCCAATACATCGTCCTCCAGCCGACTTGTCTACAAAGGTGTATTGCTGCCTCGGGCACCTTGTGATCGTTCTCCTGTGAGTCTAGATTTTCGAACCCGACGCAAAATTGATAGTTAATTGTAATATTCAGGGCCTCTTAATGACGATGGAACACTCAATTTGCGTCGAGATTCAATACATCGGCCTCCAGCCGACTTGTCTCCAAGGGTCTGTTGCTGCCTCTGGCACCATATGGTCCGTCTCCTGTGACTCTAGATTTTCGAATCCGACGAACAAATGATAGTTAATTGTAAAGTTCAGCGCCTCCTAATGACGATGGAACACTCAAATTGCGTCAAAAGTCAATACATCGATCTCCAGCCGACTTGTCTATAAGGGGATATTGCTGCCTCGGGCTCCATGTGGTCCGTCTCCTGTGAGTCTAGATTTTCGAATCCGACGCGAAACTGATAGTTAATTGTAACGTTCAGGGCCTCCTAATGACGAAGGAAAACTCAAATTGCGTCGCGATCCAATACATCGTCCTCCAGCCGACTTAACTCCAAGGGTCTATTACTGCCTCGGGCGCCTTATGATCGTTCTCCTGTGAGTCTATATTTTCGAACCCGACACAAAACTGATAGTTAATTATAACGTTCAGGGCCACCTAATGACGATTGAACACTCAAATTGCGTCGCGATTCAATACATCGTCCTCCAGCCGACTTATCTCCAAAGGTCTATTGCTGCCACGGGCACCAAATGTTCCGTCTCCTGTGAGTCTAGATTTTCGAATCTGACCCAAAACTGACAGTTAACTGTAACGTTCAGGACCTCCTAATGACGATGGAACACTCAAATTGCGTCGAGAGTCAATACAACGACCTCCAGCCGAATTGCTTACGTGGAGATATTGCCGCCTCGGGCTCGATGTGGTCCGTCTCCCGTGAGTCTAGATTATCGAATCCGCCGCAAAACTGATAGTTAATTGCAACGGTCAGCGCCTCATAATGACGATGGAACACTCAAATTGCGTCGAGATTCAATACAATGTGCTCCATCCGACTTGTCTCCAAGGGGATATTGCTGTCTCGGGCACCATATGAACCTTCTCCTGTGAGTCTAGATTTTCGAATCCGACGCGAAAAGGATTATTAATTGTTACGTTCAGGACTTCCTAATGACTGTGGAACACTCAAATTGCGTCGAGATTCAAAACATCGTCCTTCAGCCGACTTGTCTCCAGGGGTCTATTGCTGCCTCGGGCACCTTATGGTCGTTCTCCTGTGAGTCTAGATTTTCGAATCCGACGCAAAACAGATAGTTAATTGTGACGTTCAGGGCCTCCTAATGACGAAGGAACACTCAAATTGCGTTGAGAGTCACTACATCGACCTCCAGCCGACTTGTCTCCAAGGGAATATCGCTGCCTCGGGCACCACATGGTCCGTCTCCGGTGATTCTACGTTCTCGAATCCGACGCAAAACTGAAAGTTAATTGTGACGTTCAGGGCCTCCTAATGACGATGGAACACTCAAATTGCGTCGAGATTCAATACTACGTCCTTCAGCCGACTTGTCTTCAGGGGTCTATTGCTGCCTCGGGCACCTTATGGTCGTTCTCCTGTGAGTCTAGATTTTCGAATCCGACGCATAACTGATAGTTAATTGTAAAGTTCAGGACCTCCTAATGACGATGGAACACTCAAATTGCGTCGAGATTCAATACATCGTCCTCCAGCCGACTTGTCTCCAAGGGGATATAGCTGCCTCGGGCACCACATGGTCCATCTCTGGTGATTCTACATTTTCGAATCCGACGCAAAACTCATTGTTAATTGTAACTTTCAGGGCCTCCTAATGACGATGGGGCACTCAAGTGGCGCCGCGATTCAATACATCGTCCTCCAGCGGACAGGTCTCCAAGGGGATATTGCTGCTTCGGGCACCTTATGGTCCGTCTCTAGTGAATCTACATTTTCGAATCCGACGAAAAACTGATAGTTAATTGTAACGTTCAACGCCTCCTAATGACGATGGAACCCTCAAATTGCGTCGAGAGTCAATACATCGTCCTCCAGCCGACTTGTCTCCAAGGGGATATTGCTGTCTCGGGCACCATATGAAACTTCTCCTGGTAGTCTAGATTTCCGAATCCGACGCGAAACTGATAGTTAATTGTAACGTTCAGAGAATCCTAATGACGACGGAACACTCAAACTGCGTTGAGATTCAATACATCGTCCCTCAGCCGACTTGTCTCTAACTTTCTATTGCTGCCTCGGGCACCTTATGGTCGTTCTCCTGTGAGTCTAGATTTTCGAATACGACGCAAAAATAATAGTTAATTGTAACGTTCAGCGCCTCCTAATGACGATGGAACTCTCAAATTGCGACGAGATTCAATACATCGGCCTCCAGCCGACTTGTCTTCAAATGACTATTGCTGCCTCGGGCACCTTGTGGTCGTTCTCCTGTGAGTCTAGATTTTCGAATCCGACGCATAACTGATAGTTAATTGTAAAGTTCAGGACCTCCTAATGACGATGGGGGACTCAAATTTCGTCGCGATTCAATACATCGTCCTCCAGCGGACAGGTCTCCAAGGGGATATTGCTGCCTCGGGCACCTTATGCTCCGTCTCTAGTGAGTCTACATTTTCGAATCCGACGAAAAACTGATAGTTAATTGTAACGTTCAACGCCTCCTAATGACGATGGAACACTCAAATTGCGTCGAGAGTTAATACATCGTCCTCCAGCCGACTTGTCTCCAAGGGGATATTGCTGTCTCGGGCACCATATGAACCTTCTCCTGTGAGTCTAGATTTTCGAATCCGACGCGAAACTGATAGTTAATTGTAACGTTCAGAGCCTCCTAATGACGATGGAACACTCAAATTGCGTCGACTTTCAATACAACGTCCTTCAGCCGACTTGGCACCAAGGGCCTATTGCTGCCTCGGGTCCTTTATGGTCGCTCTCCTGTGAGTCTAGATTTTCGAATCCGACGCGTAACTGATTGTTAATTGTTACGTTCAGGGCTTCCTATTGACGATGGAACACTCAAATTGCGTTAAAATTCAATACATTGTCCTTCAGCCGACTTGTCTCTAAGAGTCTATTGCTGCCTCGGGCACCTTATGGTCGTTCCCCTGTGAGTCTAGATTTTAGAATCCGACGCAAAACTGATAGTTCATTGTAATGTTCAGGGTCTCCAAATGACAATGGAACACTCAAATTGCGTCGAGATTCAATACATCGGCCTCCAGCCGATTTGTCTCCAAGGGTCAATTGCTGCCTCGGGCACCTTATGGTCGTTCTCCTGTGAGTCTAGATTTTCGAATCCGACACAAAACAGATAGTTAATTGTAACGTTCAGGGCCTCCTAATGACGAAGGAGCACTCAAATTGCGTTGAGAGTCACTACATCGTCCTCCAGCCGACTTGTCACCAAGGGGATATCGCTGCCTCGGGCATCACATGGTCCGTCCCCGGTGATTCTACGTTTTCGAACCCGACGCAAAACTTACAGTTAAATGTAACTTTCAGGGCCACCTAATGACGATGGGGCACTCAAATGGCGTGGCGATTCAATACATCCTCCTCCAGCGGACTGGTCTCCAAGTCGATGTTGCTGCTCCGGGCACCTTATGGTCCGTCTCTAGTGAGTCTACATTTTCGAATCCGACGAAAAACTGATAGTTAATTGTAACGTTCAACGCCACCTAATGACGATGGCACACCCAAATTGCGTCGAGAGTCAATACATCGTCCTCCAGCCGACTTGTCTCCAAGGGGATATTGCTGCCTCGGGCACCTTATGGTCCGTCTCCTGTTAGGCTAGATTTTCGAATCCGACGCAAAAATGATAGGTAATTGCATCGTTCAGCGCCTCCTAATGACGATGGAACACTCAAATTGCGACAAGAATCAATACATCGGCCTCCAGCCGACTTGTCTTCAAATGTCTATTGCTGCCTCGGGCACCTTATGGGCGTTCTCCTGTGAGTCTAGATTTTCGAATCCGGCGCATAACTGATAGTTAATTGCAACGTTCAGCGCCTCCTAGTGACGAAGGAACACTCAAATTACGTAGAGATTCAATACATCGGCCTCCAGCCGACTTGTTTCCAAATATCTATTGCTGCCTCGGGCTCCTTGTGGTCGTTCTCCTGTGGGTCTAGATTTTTCGAATCCGACGCATAACTAATAATTAATTGTAAAGTTCAGGACCTCCTAATGACGATGGAACACTCAAACTACGTTGAAATTCACTACATCGTCCTCCAGCCGACTTGTCTCCAAGGGCATATCGCTGCCTCGGGCACCACATGGTCCGGCTCCGGTGATTCTACATTCTCGAATCCGACGCAAAACTCATAGTTAATTGTAACGTTCAGGGCCTCCTAATGACGATGGGGCACTCAAATGGCGTCGCGATTCAATACATCGTCCTCCAGCGGACTGGTCTCCAAGGGGATATTGCTGCCTCGGGCACCTTATGTTCGTTCCCCTGTGAGTCTAGATTTTCGAATCCGACGCAAAAATAATAGTTAATTGTAACGTTCAGCGCCTCCTAATGACGATGGAACACTCAAATTGCATCGAGATTCAATACATCGTCCTCCAGCCGACTTGTCTCCAAGGGTCCATTGCTTCCTCGGGCACCTTATGGTCGCTCTCCTGTGAGTCTAGATTTTCGAATCCGACTCAAAAATGATAGTTAATTGTAACGTTCAGCGCCTCCTAATGACGATGGAACACTCAAATTGCGTCGAGAGTCAATACGTCGTACTCCAGCCGACTTGTCTACAAGGGGATACTGCTGCCTCGGGCTCCATTTGGTCCGTGTCCTGTGAGTCTAGATTTTCGAATCCGACGCAAAACTGATAGCTAATTGTAACGTTCAGGGCCTCCTAATGACAATGGAACACTCAAATTGCGTCGAGATTCAATACAGTGTCCCTCAGCCGACTTGACTCCAAGAGTCTATTGCTGCCTCGAACACCTTATGGTCGTACTCCTGTGAGTCTAGATTTTCGAATCCGACGCATAACTGATAGTTAACTGTGACGTTCAGAGCCTCTTAATGACGATGGAACACTCAAATTGCGTCGAGATGCAATACATCGGCCACCAGCCGACTTGTCTCCAAGGGTCTATTGCTGCCTCGGGCACCTTATGGGCGTTCTCCTGTGAGTCTAGATTTTCGAATCCGACGCATAACTGATAGTTAATTGCAACGTTCAGCGCCTCCTAATGACGATGGAACACTCAAATTGCGTAGAGATTCAATACATCGGCCACCAGCCGACTTGTCTCCAAATTTCTATTACTGCCCCGGGCACCTTGTGGTCGTTCTCCTGTGAGTCTAGATTTTTCGAATCCGACGCATAACTAATAGTTAATTGTAAAGTTCAGGACCTCCAATTGACGATGGAACACTCAAATTGCGTTGCGATTCAATACATCATCCTCCAGCCGAGTAGTCTCCAAGGGTCTATTGCTGCTCGGGCACCTTAATGTCGTTCTCCTGTGGGTCCAGATTTTCGAATCCGACGCGAAACTGATTGTTAATTGTAACGCTCAGCGCCTTCTAATGACGATGGAACACTCAAACTGCGTCGAGATTCAATACATCGTCCTCCAGCCGACTTGTCTCCAAGGGGACATTGCTGCCTTGGACACCATATGGTCCGAGTCCTGTGAGTCTAGATTTTCGTTTCCGACGCGAAACTGATAGTTAATTGTAACGTTCTGGATCTCCTAATGTCGATGGAACACTCAAATTGCGTCGAGATTCAATACATCGGCCTCCAGCCCACTTGTCTCCAAATGTCTATTGCTGACTCGGGCACCTTTTGTTCGTTCTCCAGTGAGTCTAGATTTTTGAATCCGACGCATAACTGATAGTTAATTGTAACGCTCAGCGCCTTCTAATGGCGATGGAACACTCAAATTGCGTCGAGATTCAATGCATCGTCCTTCAGCCGACTTGACTCCAAGAGTCTATTGCAGCCTCGGACAACTTATGGTCGTTCTGCTGTGAGACTAGATTTTCGAATCCGAAGCAAAACTGATAGTTAATTGTAACGTTCAGGGCCTCCTAATGACGAAGGAATACTCAAATTGCGTCGAGATTCAATACATCGGCATCCAGCCGCCTTGTCTCCAAGGGAACATTGCTGCCTCGGGCACCATATGGTCCGTCTCCTGTGAGTCTAGATTTTCGATTCCGATGCGAAACTGATAGTTAATTGTAGCGTCCAGGGCCTCCTAATGACGATGGAACACTCAAATTGCGTCGAGAATCAAAAGAGCGTCCTTCAGCCGACTTGACTCCAAGAGTCTATTGCTGGCTCGGACACCTTATTGTCGTTCTCCTGTGAGTCTAGATTTTCGAATCCGACGCAAAACTGATAGTTAATTGTAACGCTCAGGGCCTCCTAATGACGATGGAACACTGAAATTGCGTCGAGATTCAATACATCGTTCTCCAGCCGACTTCTCTCCATGGGGATATTGCTGTCTCGGGCACCATATGAAACTTCTCCTGGTAGTCTAGATTTCCGAATCCGACGCGAAACTGATAGTTAATTGTAACGTTCAGAGAATCCTAATGACGACGGAACACTCAAACTGCGTTGAGATTCAATACATCGTCCCTCAGCCGACTTGTCTCTAACTTTCTATTGCTGCCTCGGGCACCTTATGGTCGTTCTCCTGTGAGTCTAGATTTTCGAATACGACGCAAAAATAATAGTTAATTGTAACGTTCAGCGCCTCCTAATGACGATGGAACTCTCAAATTGCGACGAGATTCAATACATCGGCCTCCAGCCGACTTGTCTTCAAATGACTATTGCTGCCTCGGGCACCTTGTGGTCGTTCTCCTGTGAGTCTAGATTTTCGAATCCGACGCATAACTGATAGTTAATTGTAAAGTTCAGGACCTCCTAATGACGATGTGGGACTCAAATTTCGTCGCGATTCAATACATCGTCCTCCAGCGGACAGGTCTCCAAGGGGATATTGCTGCCTCGGGCACCTTATGCTCCGTCTCTAGTGAGTCTACATTTTCGAATCCGACGAAAAACTGATAGTTAATTGTAACGTTCAACGCCTCCTAATGACGATGGAACACTCAAATTGCGTCGAGAGTTAATACATCGTCCTCCAGCCGACTTGTCTCCAAGGGGATATTGCTGTCTCGGGCACCATATGAACCTTCTCCTGTGAGTCTAGATTTTCGAATCCGACGCGAAACTGATAGTTAATTGTAACGTTCAGAGCCTCCTAATGACGATGGAACACTCAAATTGCGTCGACTTTCAATACAACGTCCTTCAGCCGACTTGGCACCAAGGGCCTATTGCTGCCTCGGGTCCTTTATGGTCGCTCTCCTGTGAGTCTAGATTTTCGAATCCGACGCGTAACTGATTGTTAATTGTTACGTTCAGGGCTTCCTATTGACGATGGAACACTCAAATTGCGTTAAAATTCAATACATTGTCCTTCAGCCGACTTGTCTCTAAGTGTCTATTGCTGCCTCGGGCACCTTATGGTCGTCCCCCTGTGAGTCTAGATTTTAGAATCCGACGCAAAACTGATAGTTCATTGTAATGTTCAGGGTCTCCAAATGACAATGGAACACTCAAATTGCGTCGAGATTCAATACATCGGCCTCCAGCCGATTTGTCTCCAAGGGTCAATTGCTGCCTCGGGCACCTTATGGTCGTTCTCCTGTGAGTCTAGATTTTCGAATCCGACACAAAACAGATAGTTAATTGTAACGTTCAGGGCCTCCTAATGACGAAGGAGCACTCAAATTGCGTTGAGAGTCACTACATCGTCCTCCAGCCGACTTGTCACCAAGGGGATATCGCTGCCTTGGGCATCACATGGTCCGTCCCCGGTGATTCTACGTTTTCGAACCCGACGCAAAACTTACAGTTAAATGTAACTTTCAGGGCCACCTAATGACGATGGGGCACTCAAATGGCGTGGCGATTCAATACATCCTCCTCCAGCGGACTGGTCTCCAAGTCGATGTTGCTGCTCCGGGCACCTTATGGTCCGTCTCTAGTGAGTCTACATTTTCGAATCCGACGAAAAACTGATAGTTAATTGTAACGTTCAACGCCACCTAATGACGATGGCACACCCAAATTGCGTCGAGAGTCAATACATCGTCCTCCAGCCGACTTGTCTCCAAGGGGATATTGCTGCCTCGGGCACCTTATGGTCCGTCTCCTGTTAGGCTAGATTTTCGAATCCGACGCAAAAATGATAGGTAATTGCATCGTTCAGCGCCTCCTAATGACGATGGAACACTCAAATTGCGACGAGAATCAATCCATCGGCCTCCAGCCGACTTGTCTTCAAATGTCTATTGCTGCCTCGGGCACCTTGTGGTCGTTCTCCTGTGAGTCTAGATTTTCGAATCCGACGCATAACTGATAGTTAATTGTAAAGTTCAGAACCTGTTAATAACGATGAAACACTCAAATTGCGTGGAGATTCAATACATCGGCCACCAGCCGACTTGTCTCCAAGGGTCTATTGCTGCCACGGGCAACTTATGGGCGTTCTCCTGTGAGTCTAGATTTTCGAATCCGGCGCATAACTGATAGTTAATTGCAACGTTCAGCGCCTCCTAGTGACGAAGGAACACTCAAATTACGTAGAGATTCAATACATCGGCCTCCAGCCGACTTGTTTCCAAATATCTATTGCTGCCTCGGGCTCCTTGTGGTCGTTCTCCTGTGGGTCTAGATTTTTCGAATCCGACGCATAACTAATAATTAATTGTAAAGTTCAGGACCTCCTAATGACGATGGAACACTCAAATTACGTTGAAATTCACTACATCGTCCTCCAGCCGACTTGTCTCCAAGGGCATATCGCTGCCGCGGGCACCACATGGTCCGGCTCCGGTGATTCTACATTCTCGAATCCGACGCAAAACTCATAGTTAATTGTAACGTTCAGGGCCTCCTAATGACGATGGGGCACTCAAATGGCGTCGCGATTCAATACATCGTCCTCCAGCGGACTGGTCTCCAAGGGGATATTGCTGCCTCGGGCACCTTATGTTCGTTCCCCTGTGAGTCTAGATTTTCGAATCCGACGCAAAAATATTAGTTAATTGTAACGTTCAGCGCCTCCTAATGACGATGGAACACTCAAATTGCATCGAGAATCAATACATCGTCCTCCAGCCGACTTGTCTCCAAGGGTCCATTGCTTCCTCGGGCACCTTATGGTCGCTCTCCTGTGAGTCTAGATTTTCGAATCCGACTCAAAAATGATAGTTAATTGTAACGTTCAGCGCCTCCTAATGACGATGGAACACTCAAATTGCGTCGAGAGTCAATACGTCGTACTCCAGCCGACTTGTCTACAAGGGGATACTGCTGCCTCGGGCTCCATTTGGTCCGTGTCCTGTGAGTCTAGATTTTCGAATCCGACGCAAAACTGATAGCTAATTGTAACGTTCAGGGCCTCCTAATGACAATGGAACACTCAAATTGCGTCGAGATTCAATACAGTGTCCCTCAGCCGACTTGACTCCAAGAGTCTATTGCTGCCTCGAACACCTTATGGTCGTACTCCTGTGAGTCTAGATCTTCGAATCCGACGCATAACTGATAGTTAACTGTGACGTTCAGAGCCTCTTAATGACGATGGAACACTCAAATTGCGTCGAGATGCAATACATCGGCCACCAGCCGACTTGTCTCCAAGGGTCTATTGCTGCCTCGGGCACCTTATGGGCGTTCTCCTGTGAGTCTAGATTTTCGAATCCGACGCATAACTGATAGTTAATTGCAACGTTCAGCGCCTCCTAATGACGATGGAACACTCAAATTGCGTAGAGATTCAATACATCGGCCACCAGCCGACTTGTCTCCAAATTTCTATTACTGCCCCGGGCACCTTGTGGTCGTTCTCCTGTGAGTCTAGATTTTTCGAATCCGACGCATAACTAATAGTTAATTGTAAAGTTCAGGACCTCCAATTGACGATGGAACACTCAAATTGCGTTGCGATTCAATACATCATCCTCCAGCCGAGTAGTCTCCAAGGGTCTATTGCTGCTCGGGCACCTTAATGTCGTTCTCCTGTGGGTCTAGATTTTCGAATCCGACGCGAAACTGATTGTTAATTGTAACGCTCAGCGCTTTCTAATGACGATGGAACACTCAAACTGCGTCGAGATTCAATACATCGTCCTCCAGCCGACTTGTCTCCAAGGGGACATTGCTGCCTTGGACACCATATGGTCCGAGTCCTGTGAGTCTAGATTTTCGTTTCCGACGCGAAACTGATAGTTAATTGTAACGTTCTGGATCTCCGAATGTCGATGGAACACTCAAATTGCGTCGAGATTCAATACATCGGCCTCCAGCCCACTTGTCTCCAAATGTCTATTGCTGACTCGGGCACCTTTTGTTCGTTCTCCAGTGAGTCTAGATTTTTGAATCCGACGCATAACTGATAGTTAATTGTAACGCTCAGCGCCTTCTAATGGCGATGGAACACTCAAATTGCGTCGAGATTCAATGCATCGTCCTTCAGCCGACTTGACTCCAAGAGTCTATTGCAGCCTCGGACAACTTATGGTCGTTCTGCTGTGAGACTAGATTTTCGAATCCGAAGCAAAACTGATAGTTAATTGTAACGTTCAGGGCCTCCTAATGACGATGGAATACTCAAATTGCGTCGAGATTCAATACATCGGCATCCAGCCGCCTTGTCTCCAAGGGAACATTGCTGCCTCGGGCACCATATGGTCCGTCTCCTGTGAGTCTAGATTTTCGATTCCGATGCGAAACTGATAGTTAATTGTAGCGTTCAGGGCCTCCTAATGACGATGGAACACTCAAATTGCGTCGAGAATCAATAGAGCGTCCTTCAGCCGACTTGACTCCAAGAGTCTATTGCTGGCTCGGACACCTTATTGTCGTTCTCCTGTGAGTCTAGATTTTCGAATCCGACGCAAAACTGATAGTTAATTGTAACGCTCAGGGCCTCCTAATGACGATGGAACACTGAAATTGCGTCGAGATTCAATACATCGTTCTCCAGCCGACTTCTCTCCATGGGGATACTACAGCCTCGGGCACCTTATGGTCGTTCTCCTGTGAGTCTAGATTTTCGAATCCGACGCGAAACTGATTGTTAATTGTAACGCTCAGCGCCTTCTAATGACGATGGAACACTCAAATTGCGTCGAGATTCAATACATCGTCCTCCAGCCGACTTGTCTCCAAGGGGACATTGCTCCCTTGGGCACCATATGGTCTGAGTCCTGTGAGTCTAGATTTTCGTTTCCGACGCGAAACTGATAGTTAATTGTAACGTTCTGGGCCTCCTAATGACGATGGAACACTCAAATTGCGTCTAGATTCAATACATCGGCCTCCAGCCGACTTTTCTCCAAATGTCTATTGCTGCCTCGGGCACCTTTTGGTCGTTCTCCTGTGAGTCTAGATTTTCGAATCCGACGCATAAGTGATAGTTGATTGTAAAGTTCAGGGCCTCCTAATGACGATTGAACAGTCAAATTGCGTCGAGATTCAATACATCGTATTGCAGCCGCTTTGTCTCCAAGGCTCTATTGCTGCCTCGGGCACCTTTTGTTCGTTCTCCAGTGAGTCTAGATTTTCGAATCCGACGCATAACTGATAGTTAATTGTAACGCTCAGCGCCTTCCTAATGACGATGGAACACTCAAATTGCGTCGAGATTCAATACATCGTCCTCCAGCCGACTTGTCTCCAAGGGCATATTGCTGCCCCGGGCACCATATGCACCGTCTCCTGTGACTCTAGATTTTCGAATCCGACGCGAAGCTGATAGTTAATTGTAACGTTTAGGGCCACCTAATGACGATGGAACACTCAAATTGCGTCGAGATTCAATACATCGTCCTTCAGCCTACTTGACTCCAAGAGTCTATTGCTGCCTCGGACACCTTATGGTCGTTCTCCAGTGAGTCTAGATTTTCGAATCCGAAGCAAAACTGATAGTTAATTGTAACGTTCAGGGCCTCCTAATGACGATGGAATACTCAAATTGCGTCGAGATTCAATACATCTGCTTCGAGCCGACTAGTCTCCAAGGGAACATTGCTGCCTCGGGCACCATATGGTCCGTCTCCTGTGAGTTTAGATTTTCGATTCCGATGCAAAACTGATAGTTAATTGTAACGTTCAGGGCCTCCTAATGACGATGGAACACTCAAATTGCGTCGAGATTCAATACAGCGTCCTTCAGCCGACTTGTCTCCAACTTTCTTATGCTGCCTCGGGCACCTTATGGTCGTTCTCCTGTGAGTCTAGATTTTCGAATCCGACGCAAAAATAATAGTTAATTGTAACGTTCAGCGCCTCCTAATGACGACGGAACACTCAAATTGCGTCGAGAGTCAATACGTCGTCCTCCAGCCGACTTGTCTACAAGGGAATATTGCTTCCTTGGGCTCCATGTGGTCCGTCTCCTGTGAGTCTACATTTTCGAATCCGACGCATAACTGATAGTTAATTGTAAAGTTCAGGACCTCCTAATGACGATGGGGCACTCAAATTTCGTCGCGATTCAATACATCGTCCTCCAGCGGACAGGTCTCCAAGGGGATATTGCTGCCTCGGGCACCTTATGCTCCGTCTCTAGTGAGTCTACATTATCGAATCCGACGAAAAAGTGATAGTTAATTGTAACGTTCAACGCCTCCTAATGACGATGGAACACTCAAATTGCGTCGAGAGTTAATACATCGTCCTCCAGCCGACTTGTCTCCAAGGGGATATTGCTGTCTCGGGCACCATATGAACCTTCTCCTGTGAGTCTAGATTTTCGAATCCGACGCGAAACTGATAGTTAATTGTAACGTTCAGAGCCTCCTAATGACGATGGAACACTCAAATTGCGTCGTCTTTCAATACAACGTCCTTCAGCCGACTTAAGACCAAGGGCCTATTGCTGCCTCGGGTCCTTTATGGTCGCTCTCCTGTGAGTCTAGATTTTCGAATCCGACGCGAAACTGATTGTTAATTGTTACGTTCAGGGCTTCCTATTGACGATGGAACACTTAAATTGCGTTAAAATTCAATACATTGTTCTTCAGCCGACTTGTCTCTAAGAGTCTATTGCTGCCTCGGGCACCTTATGGTCGTTCCCCTGTGAGTCTAGATTTTAGAATCCGACGCAAAACAGATAGTTAAATGTAACGTTCAGGGCCTCCTAATGACGAAGGAGCACTCAAATTGCGTTGAGAGTCACTACATCGTCCTCCAGCCGACTTGTCACCAAGGGGATATCGCTGCCTCGGGCATCACATGGTCCGTCTCCGGTGATTCTACGTTTTCGAACCCGACGCAAAACTTACAGTTAATTGTAACTTTCAGGGCCTCCTAATGACGATGGGGCACTCAAATGGCGTGGCGATTCAATACATCCTCCTCCAGCGGACTGGTCTCCAAGTCGATGTTGCTGCTCCGGGCACCTTATGGTCCGTCTCTAGTGAGTCTACATTTTCGAATCCGACGAAAAACTGATAGTTAATTGTAACGTTCAACGCCACCTAATGACGATGGCACACCCAAATTGCGTCGAGAGTCAATACATCGTCCTCCAGCCGACTTGTCTCCAAGGGGATATTGCTGCCTCGGGCACCTTATGGTCCGTCTCCTGTTAGGCTAGATTTTCGAATCCGACGCAAAAATGATAGGTAATTGCATCGTTTAGCGCCTCCTAATGACGATGGAACACTCAAATTGCGACGAGAATCAATACATCGGCCTCCAGCCGACTTGTCTTCAAATGTCTATTGCTGCCTCGGGCACCTTGTGGTCGTTCTCGTGTGAGTCTAGATTTTCGAATCCGACGCATAACTGATAGTTAATTGTAAAGTTCAGAACCTCTTAATAACGATGGAACACTCAAATTGCGTGGAGATTCAATACATCGGCCACCAGCCGACTTGTCTCCAAGGGTCTATTGCTGCCACGGGAACCTTATGGGCGTTCTCCTGTGAGTCTAGATTTGCGAATCCGACGCATAACTGATAGTTAATTGCAACGTTCAGCGCCTCCTAATGACGAAGGAACACTCAAATTACGTAGAGATTCAATACATCGGCCTCCAGCTGACTTGTCTCCAAATTTCTATTGCTGCCTCGGGCTCCTTGTGGTCGTTCTCCTGTGGGTCTAGATTTTTCGAATCCGACGCATAACTAATAGTTAATTGTAAAGTTCAGGACCTCCTAATGACGATGGAACACTCAAATTACGTTGAAATTCACTACATCGTCCTCCAGCCGACTTTTCTCCAAGGGGATATCGCTGCCTCGGGCACCACATGATCCGGCTCCAGTGTTTCTACATTTTCGAATCCGACGAAAAACTCATAGTTAATTGTAACGTTCAGGGCCTTCTAATGACGATGGAACACTGAAATTGCGTTGAGATTCAATACATCATCCTCCAGCCGAGTAGTCCTCCAAGGGTCTATTGCTGCTCGGGCACCTTAAAGTCGTTCTCCTGTGGGTCTAGATTTTCGAATCCGACGCGAAACTGATTGTTAATTGTAACGCTCAGCGCCTTATAATGACGATGGAACACTCAAACTGCGTCGAGATTCAATACATCGTCCTCCAGCCGACTTGTCTCCAAATGTCTATTGCTGACTCGGGCACCTTTTGGTCGTTCGCCTGTGGGTCTAGATTTTCGAATCCGACGCATAAGTGATAGTTGATTGTAAAGTTCAGGGCCTCCTAATGACGATGGAACAATCAAAATGCGTCGAGATTGAATACATCGTCCTGCTGCCGACTTGTCTCCAAGGCTCTATTGCTGCCTCGGGCACCTTTTGTTCGTTCTCCAGTGAGTCTAGATTTTCGAATCCGACGCATAACTGATAGTTAATTGTAACGCTCAGCGCCTTCTAATGACGATGGAACACTCAAATTGCGTCGAGATTCAATGCATCGTCCTTCAGCCGACTTGACTCCAATAGTCTATTGCAGCCTCGGACACCTTATGGTCGTTCTGCTGTGAGACTAGATTTTCGAATCCGAAGCAAAACTGATAGTTAATTGTAACGTTCAGGGCCTCCTAATGACGATGGAATACTCAAATTGCGTTGAGATTCAATACATCGGCATCCAGCCGACTTGTCTCCAAGGGAACATTGCTGCCTCGGGCACCATATGGTCCGTCTCCTGTGGGTCTAGATTGTCGATTCCGATGCGAAACTGATAGTTAATTGTAGCGTTCAGGGCCTCCTAATGACGATGGAACACTCAAATTGCGTCGAGATTCAATAGAGCGTCCTTCAGCCGACTTGACTCCAAGCGTCTATTGCTGGCTCGGACACCATATTGTCGTTCTTCTGTGCGTCTAGATTTTCGAATCCGACGCAAAACTGATAGTTAATTGTAACGCTCAGGGCCTCTTAATGACGATGGAACACTCAAATTGCGTCGAGATTCAATACATCGTTCTCCAGCCGACTTCTCTCCATGGGGATACTACAGCCTCGGGCACCTTATGGTCGTTCTCCTGTGAGTCTAGATTTTCGAATCCGCCGCAAAACAGATAGTTAATTGTAACGTTCAGGGCCTCCTAATGACGAAGGAGCACTCAAATTGCGTTGAGAGTCACTACATCGTCCTCCAGCCGACTTGTCACCAAGGGGATATCGCTGCCTCGGGCATCACATGGTCCGTCTCCGGTGATTCTACGTTTTCGAACCCGACGCAAAACTTACAGTTAATTGTAACTTTCAGGGCCTCCTAATGACGATGGGGCACTCAAATGGCGTGGCGATTCAATACATCCTCCTCCAGCGGACTGGTCTCCAAGTCGATGTTGCTGCTCCGGGCACCTTATGGTCCGTCTCTAGTGAGTCTACATTTTCGAATCCGACGAAAAACTGATAGTTAATTGTAACGTTCAACGCCACCTAATGACGATGGCACACCCAAATTGCGTCGAGAGTCAATACATCGTCCTCCAGCCGACTTGTCTCCAAGGGGATATTGCTGCCTCGGGCACCTTATGGTCCGTCTCCTGTTAGGCTAGATTTTCGAATCCGACGCAAAAATGATAGGTAATTGTATCGTTTAGCGCCTCCTAATGACGATGGAACACTCAAATTGCGACGAGAATCAATACATCGGCCTCCAGCCGACTTGTCTTCAAATGTCTATTGCTGCCTCGGGCACCTTGTGGTCGTTCTCGTGTGAGTCTAGATTTCGAATCCGACGCATAACTGATAGTTAATTGTAAAGTTCAGAACCTCTTAATAACGATGGAACACTCAAATTGCGTGGAGATTCAATACATCGGCCACCAGCCGACTTGTCTCCAAGGGTCTATTGCTGCCACGGGCACCTTATGGGCGTTCTCCTGTGAGTCTAGATTTGCGAATCCGACGCATAACTGATAGTTAATTGCAACGTTCAGCGCCTCCTAATGACGAAGGAACACTCAAATTACGTAGAGATTCAATACATCGGCCTCCAGCTGACTTGTCTCCAAATTTCTATTGCTGCCTCGGGCTCCTTGTGGTCGTTCTCCTGTGGGTCTAGATTTTTCGAATCCGACGCATAAACTAATAGTTAATTGTAAAGTTCAGGACCTCCTAATGACGATGGAACACTCAAATTACGTTGAAATTCACTACATCGTCCTCCAGCCGACTTTTCTCCAAGGGGATATCGCTGCCTCGGGCACCACATGATCCGGCTCCAGTGTTTCTACATTTTCGAATCCGACGCAAAACTCATAGTTAATTGTAACGTTCAGGGCCTTCTAATGACGATGGAACACTGAAATTGCGTTGAGATTCAATACATCATCCTCCAGCCGAGTAGTCTCCAAGGGTCTATTGCTGCTCGGGCACCTTAAAGTCGTTCTCCTGTGGGTCTAGATTTTCGAATCCGACGCGAAACTGATTGTTAATTGTAACGCTCAGCGCCTTATAATCACGATGGAACACTCAAACTGCGTCGAGATTCAATACATCGTCCTCCAGCCGACTTGTCTCCAAATGTCTATTGCTGACTCGGGCACCATTTGGTCGTTCGCCTGTGGGTCTAGATTTTCGAATCCGACGCATAAGTGATAGTTGATTGTAAAGTTCAGGGCCTCCTAATGACGATGGAACAATCAAATTGCGTCGAGATTGAATACATCGTCCTGCTGCCGACTTGTCTCCAAGGCTCTATTGCTGCCTCGGGCACCTTTTGTTCGTTCTCCAGTGAGTCTAGATTTTCGAATCCGACGCACAACTGATAGTTAATTGTAACGCTCAGCGCCTTCTAATGACGATGGAACACTCAAATTGCGTCGAGATTCAGTGCATCGTCCTTCAGCCGACTTGACTCCAATAGTCTATTGCAGCCTCGGACACCTTATGGTCGTTCTGCTGTGAGACTAGATTTTCGAATCCGAAGCAAAACTGATAGTTAATTGTAACGTTCAGGGCCTCCTAATGACGATGGAATACTCAAATTGCGTCGAGATTCAATACATCGGCATCCAGCCGACTTGTCTCCAAGGGAACATTGCTGCCTCGGGCACCATATGGTCCGTCTCCTGTGGGTCTAGATTTTCGATTCCGATGCGAAACTGATAGTTAATTGTAGCGTTCAGGGCCTCCTAATGTCGATGGAACACTCAAATTGCGTCGAGATTCAATAGAGCGTCCTTCAGCCGACTTGACTCCAAGAGTCTATTGCTGGCTCGGACACCATATTGTCGTTCTTCTGTGGGTCTAGATTTTCGAATCCGACGCAAAACTGATAGTTAATTGTAACGCTCAGGGCCTCTTAATGACGATGGAACACTCAAATTGCGTCGAGATTCAATACATCGTTCTCCAGCCGACTTCTCTCCATGGGGATACTACAGCCTCGGGCACCTTATGGTCGTTCTCCTGTGAGTCTAGATTTTCGAATCAGACGCGAAACTGATTGTTAATTGTATCGCTCAGCGCCTTCTAATGACGATGGAACACTCAAATCGCGTCGAGATTCAATACATCGTCCTCCAGCCGACTTGTCTCCAAGGGGACATTGCTCCCTTGGGCACCATATGGCCTGAGTCCTGTGAGTCTAGATTTTCGTTTCCGACGCGAAACTGATAGTTAATTGTAACGTTCTGGGCCTCCTAATGACGATGGAACACTCAAATTGCGTCTAGATTCAATACATCGGCCTCCAGCCGATTTGTCTCCAAATGTCTATTGCTGCCTCGGGCACCTTTTGGTCGTTCTCCTGTGAGTCTAGATTTTCGAATCCGACGCATAAGTGATAGTTGATTGTAAAGTTCAGGGCCTCCTAATGACGATGGAACAGTCAAATTGCGTCGAGATTCAATACATCGTATTGCAGCCGCTTTGTCTCCAAGGCTCTATTGCTGCCTCGGGCACCTTTTGTTCGTTCTCCAGTGAGTCTAGATTTTCGAATCCGACGCATAACTGATAGTTAATTGTAACGTTCAGGGCCTCCTAATGACGATGGAATACTCAGATTGCGTCGAGATTCAATACATCGGCTTCGAGCCGACTAGTCTCCAAGGGAACATTGCTGCTTCGGGCACCATATGGTCCGTCTCCTGTGAGTCTAGATTTTCGATTCCGATGCAAAACTGATACTTAATTGTAACGTTCAGGGCCTCCTAATGACGATGGAATACTCAGATTGCGTCGAGATTCAATACATCGGCTTCGAGCCGACTAGTCTCCAAGGGAACATTGCTGCCTCGGGCACCATATGGTCCGTCTCCTGTGAGTCTAGATTTTCGATTCCGATGCAAAACTGATAGTTAATTGTAACGTTCAGGGCCTCCTAATGACGATGGAACACTCAAATTGCGTCGAGATTCAACACAGCGTCCTTCAGGCGACTTGACACCAAGAGTCTGTTGCTGGCTCCGACACCTTATTGTCGTTCTCCTGTGAATCTAGATTTTCGAATCCGACGCAAAACTGATAGTTAATTGTAACGCTCACGGCCTCCTAATGACGATGGAACCCTCAAATTGCGTCGAGATTCAATACATCGTTCTCCAGCCGACTTCTCTCCATGGGGATATTACAGCCTCGGGCACCTTATGGTCGTTCTCCTGTGAGTCTAGATTTTCGAATCCGACGCGAAACTGATAGTTAATTGTAACGTTAAGGGTTCTAATGACGATGGAACACTCAAATTGCGTCGAGATTCAATACATCGTCCTCCAGCCGACTTGTCTCCAAGGGGACATTGCTGCCTTGGGCACCATATGATCCGAGTCCTGTGAGTCTAGATTTTCGTTTCCGACGCGAAACTGATAGTCAATTGTAACGTTCTGAGCCTCCTAATGACGATGGAACACTCAAATTGCGTCGAGATTCAATACATCGGCCTCCAGCCGACTTGTCTCCAAACGACAATTGCTGCCTCGGGCACCTTTTGGTCGTTCTCCTGTGTGTCTAGATTTTCGAACCCGACGCAAAACTGATAGTTAATTGTAACGTACAGGGCATCCTAATGACGATGGAATACTCAAATTGCTTCGAGATTCAATTCATCGTCCTCCAGCAGACTTCTCTCCATGGGGATATTGCTGCCTCGGGCACCTTATGGTCGTTCTCTTGTGAGTCTAGATTTTCGAATCCGACGCGAAACTGATTGATAATTGTAACGTTCAAGGCTTCCTAATGACGATGGATCACTCAAATTGCGTCGAGATTCAATACCTCGTCATTCAGCCGATTTATCTCCAAGGGTCTATTGCTGCCTCGGGCACCTTATGGTCGTTCTCCTGTGAGTCTAGATTTTAGTATCCGACGCAAAACTGATTGTTAATAGTACCGTTCAGGGCCTCCTAATGACGATGGAACACTCAAATTGCGCCGAGGTTTAATACATCGTCCTCCAGCCGACTTGTCTCCAAGGGGTATTGCTGCCTCGGGCACCATATGGTCCGTCTCCTGTGAGTCTAGATTTTCGAATCCGACTCAAAAATGATAGTTAATTGTAACGTTCAGGGCATCCTAATGATGATGGAACTCTCAAATTGCGTCGAGAGTCAATAATACATCGTCCTCCAGCCGACTTGCGAAAAGGGGATATTGCTGCCTCGGGCTCCATTTGGTCCGTTTCCTGTGAGTCTAGATTTTCGAATCCGACGCGAAACTGTGCTTAATTGTAACGTTCAGGGTTCTAATGACGATGGAACACTCAAATTGCGTCGTGATTCAATACATCGTCCTCCAGCCGATTTATCTCCAAGGGGACATTGCAGCCTTGGGCACCATATGGTCCGAGTCCTGTGAGTCTAGATTTTCGTTTCCGACGCGAAACTGATAGTTAATTGTAACGTTCTGGGCCTCCTAATGACGATGGAACACTCAAATTGCGTCGAGACTCAATACATCGGCCTCCAGCCGACTTGTCTCCAAATGTCTATTGCTGCCTCGGGCACCTTTTGGTCGTTCTCCTGTGAGTATAGATTTTCGAATCCGACGCATAAGTGATAGTCGATTGTAAAGTTCAGGGCCTCCTAATGACGATGTAAGAATCAAATTGCGTCGAGATTCAATACATCGTCCTGCAGCCGACTTGTCTCCAAGGCTCTATTGCTGCCTCGGGCACCTTTTGTTCGTTCTCCAGTGAGACTAGATTTTCGAATCCGACGCATAACTGATAGTTAATTGTAACGCTCAGTGCCTTCTAATGACGATGGAACACTCAAATTGCGTCGAGATTCAATACATCGTCCTCCAGCCGACTTGTCTCCAAGGGCATATTGCTGCCCAGGGAACCATATGCACCGTCTCCTGTGACTCTAGATTTTCGAATCCGACGCGAAACGGATAGTTAATTGTAACGTTTAAGGCCACCTAAAGACGATGAAACACCCAAATTGCGTCGAGATTCAATACATCGTCCTTCAGCCGACGTGACTCCAAGAGTCTATTGCTGCCTCGTACACCTTATGGTCGTTCTCCTGTGAGTCTAGATTTTCGAATCCGACGCATACGTGATAGTTGATTGTAAAGTTCAGGGCCTCCTAATGACGATGGAACAATCAAATTGCGTCGAGATTCAATACATCGTCCTGCAGCCGACTTGTCTCCAAGGCTCTATTGCTGCCTCGGGCACCTTTTGTTCGTTCTCCAGTGAGTCTAGATTTTCGAATGCGACGCATAACTGATAGTTAATTGTAACGCTCAGCGCCTTCTAATGACGATGGAACACTCAAATTGCATCGAGATTCAATACATCGTCCTCCAGCCGACTTGTCTGCAAGGGCATATTGCTGAACCCGTCACCATATGCACCGTCCCTGTGAGTATAGATTTTCGATTCCGATGCGAAACTGATAGTTAATTGTAACGATCCGGGGCTCCTAATGACGATGGAACACTCAAATTGCGTCGAGATTCAATACAGCGTCCTTCAGCCGACTTGACTCCAAGAGTCTATTGCAGGTTCGGACACCTTATTGTCGATCTCCTGTGACTCTAGATTTTCGAATCCGACGAAAAACTGATAGTTACTTGTAACGCTCAGAGCCTCCTAATGACGATGGAACACTCAAATTGCGTCGAGATTCAATACATCGTTCTCCAGCCGACTTCTCTCCATGGGGATATTACAGCCTCGGGCACCTTATGGTCGTTCTCCTGTGAGTCTAGATTTTCGAATCCGACGGGAAACTTATAGTTAACTGTAACGTTCAGGGCCTCCTAATGACGATGGAACACTCAAATTGCGTCGAGATTCAATACATCGGCATCCAGCCGACTTGTCTCCAAATGTCAATCGCTGCCTCGGGCACATTATGATCGTTCTCCTGTGTGTATAGATTTTCGAACCAGACGCAAAACTGATAGTTAATTGCAACGTACAGGGCCCCCTAATGACGATGTAATACTCAAATTGCGTCGAGATTCAATTCATCGTCCTCCAGCCGACTTCTCTCCATGGGGATATTGCTGCCTCGGGCACCTTATGGTCGATCTCTTGTGAGTCTAGATTTTAGAATCCGACGCAAAACTGATAGTTAATTTTAACGTTCAGGCCTCCGAATGACGATGGAATTTTCAAATTGCGTCGAGGTTCAATACACCGTCCTCCAGCCGACTTGTCTCCAAGGCTCTATTGCTGCCTCGGGCACCTTTTGTTCGTTCTCCAGTAAGTCTAGATTTTCGAATCCGACGCATAACTGATAGTTAATTGTAACGCTCAGCGCTTTCTAATGACGATGGAACACTCAAATTGCATCGAGATTCAATACCTCGTCATTCAGCCGATTTGTCTCCAAGGGTCTATTGCTGCCTCGGGCACCTTATGGTCGTTCCCCTGTGAGTCTAGATTTTAGAATCCGACGCAAAACTGATAGTTAATTTTAACGTTCAGGGCCTCCTAATGACGATGGAACACTCAAATTGCGTCGAGGTTCAATACATCGTCCTCCAGCCGACTTGCCTCCAAGGATTATTGCTGCCTCGGGGCACCATATGGTCCGTCTCCTGTGAGTCTAGATTTTCGAATCCGACGCAAAAATGATAAATAATTGTAACGTTCAGGGTTCTAATGACGATGGAACACTCAAATTGCGTCGAGATTCAATACATCGGCCTCTAGCCGACTTGTGTCCAAGAGTCTATTGCTGCCCCGGATTCCTTATGGTCGTTCTCCTGTGAGTCTAGATTCTCGAATTCGACGCAAAACTGATAATTAATTAAAACGCTCAGGGCCTCCAAATTATGAAGGAACACTCAAATTGCGTCGAGATTCAATACATCGTCCTTCAGACGACTTGACTCCAAGAGTCTGTTGCTGCCTCGGACACATTATGGTCGTTCTCCGGTGATTCTACATTTTTTAATCCGACGCAAAGCTAATGGTTAATTGTAGCGTTCAGGGCCTCGTAATGACGATGGGGCACTCAAATTGTGTTGCGATTCAATACATCGTCCTCCAGCGGACTGGTCTCCAAGGGGATATATCTGCCTCGGGCACCTTATGGACCGTCTCCAGTGAGTCTAGATTTTCGAATCCGACGCATAACTGATAGTTAATTGCAACGTTCAGCGCCTCCTAATGGCGATGGAACACTCAAATTGCGTCGAGATTCAATACATCGGCCTCCAGCCGTTTTGTGTTCAAATGTCTATTGCTGCCTCGGGCACCTTGTGGTCGTTCTCCTGTGAGTTCAGATTTTCGAATCCGACGCATAACTGATAGTTAATTGTAAAGTTCAGTACGTCCTAATGACGAAGAACACTCAAATTGCGTCGAGATTCAATACATCGCCCTCCAGCCGACTTGTCTCCAAGGGGATATCGCTGCCTCGGGCAACTTATGGTCCGTCTCTAGTGAGTCTACATTTTCGAATCCGACGAAAAACTGATAGTTAATTGTAACATTCAGGGCCGCATAATAACGATGGGGCACTCAAATTGCGTCGAGGTTCAATACATCGTCCACCAGCCGAGTTGTCTCCAAGGGGATATTGCTGCCTCGGGAACCATATGATCCGTCTCCTGTGAGTCTAGATATTCGAATCCGACGCGATACTGATAGTTAACTGCAACGTTCAGTTCCTCCTAATGACGATGGAACACTCAAATTGCGTCGAGATTCAAAACCTCGTCATTCAGCCGATTTGCTCCAAGGGTCTGTTGCTGCCTCGGGCACCATATGGTCGTTCCCCTGTGAGTCTAGACTTTAGAATCCGACGCAAATCTGATGGTTAATTGTAATGTTCAGAGCCCCCTAATGACGATGGAACACTCAAATTGCGTCGAGATTCAATTCATCGTCCTCCAGCCGACTTCTCTCCATGGGGATATTGCTGCCTCGGGCACCTTATGGTCGTTCTCTTGTGAGTCTAGATTTTCGAATCCGACGAAAAACTGATCGTTAATTGTAACGTTCAGGGCTTCCTTATGACGATGGAACACTCAAATTCCGTCGAGATTCAATACCTCGTCATTCAGTCGATTTGTCTCCAAGTGTCTATTGCTGCATCGGACACCTTATGGTCGTTCTCCGGTGATTCTACATTTTCTAATCCGACGTAAAACTGATAGTTAATTGTAACGTTCAGGGCCTCGTAATGACGTTGGCGCACTCAAATTGCGTCGCGATTCAATATATCGTCCTCCAGCGGACTGGTCTCCAAGGTGATATTGCTGCCTCGGACACCTTATGGACCGTCTCCAGTGAGTCTAGATTTTCGAATCCGACGCATAACTGATAGTTAATTGCAATGTTCAGCGCCTCCTAATGACGATGGAACACTCAAATTGCGTCGAGATTCAATACATCGTCCTGCAGCCGACTTGTCTCCAAGGGTCTATTGCTACCTCGGGCACCTTATGGACGTTCTCCTGTGAGTTTAGATTTTCGAATCCGACGCATAACTGATAGTTAATTGTAACGCTCAGCGCCTCCTAATGACGATGGAACACTCAAATAGCGTCGAGATTCAATACATCGGCCACCAGCCGACTTGTCTCCAAGGGTCTATCGCTGCCTCGGGCACCTTATGATCGTTCTCCTGTTTGTCTAGATTTTCGAACCCGACGCAAAACTGATAGTTAATTGTAACGTTCAGGGGCATCTAATGACGATGGAACACTCAAATTGCGTCGAGATTCAATACATCGGCCTCCAGCCGACTTGACTCCAATTGTCTATTGCTGCCTCGGGCACCTTATGGTCGTTCTGCTGTGAGTATAGATTTTCGAATCCAACGCATAGCTGATAGTTAATTGCAACGTTCAGCGCCCCCTAATGTCGATGGAACACTCAGATTGCGTCGAGATTCAATACATCGACCTCCAGCCGACTTGTCTCCAAATGTGTATTGCTGCCTCGGGCACCTTGTGGTCGTTCTCCAGTGAGTCTAAATTTTGGAATCCGACGCATAAGTGATAGTTAATTGTACGGTTCATTACCTCCTAATGACGATGGAACACTCAAATTGCGTCGAGATTCAATACATCGTCCTCCAGCCGACTTGTCTCCAAGGCTCTATTGCTGCCTCGGGCACCTTATGGTCGTTCTCCTGTGAGTCTAGATTTTCGAATCCGACGCATAACTGATAGTTAATTGTAACGCTCAGCGCCTTGTAATGACGATGGAATAGTCAAATTGCGTCTAGATTCAATAGATCGGCCTCCAGCCGACTTGTCTCCAAGGGTCTATTGCTACCTCGGGCACCTTATGGTCGTTCTCCTGTGAGTCTCGATTTTCGAATCCGACGCAAAACTGATAGTTAATTGCTACGTTCAGGGCCACTAATGATGATAGAACAGTCAAACTGCGTCGAGGTTGAATTCATCGGCCTCCAACCGAATTGTCTCCAAGGGGATATTGCTGCCTCGGGCTCTATGTGGTCGTTCTCCTGTGAGTCCAGATTTTCGAATCCGACGCGAAACTGATAGTTACTTGTATGTTCAGGGCCTCCTAATGACGATGGAACACTCAGATTGCGTCGAGATTCAATACATTGTCCTCCAGCCGACCTGTCTCCAAGGGTCTATTGCTACCTCGGGCACCTTATGGTCGTACTCCTGTGAGACTAGATTATCGAATCCGACGCATAACTGATAGTTAATTGTATTGCTCAGCACCTCCTAATGACGATGAAACACTCAAATTGCGTCGAGATTCAATACACCGTCCACCAGCCGACTTGTTTCCAAGGTGCCTCGGGCACCATATGATCCGTCTCTTGTGAGTCTAGATTCTCGAATCCGACGCGAAACTGATAGTTAATTGTAACGTTCAGGGCCTTCTAATGACGATGGAACACTCAAATTGCGTCGAGATTCAATACATCGTCCTTCAGCCGACTTGACTACAAGAGTCTATTGCTGCATCGGACACCTTATGGTCGTTTTCCTGTGAGTCTAGATTTTCGAATCCGACGCGAAACTGACAGTTAATTGTAACGTTCAGGGTTCTAATGACAATGGAACACCCAAATTGCGTCGAGATTCAATTCATCGTCCTCCAGCCGACTTCTCTCCATGGGGATATTGCCGCCTCGGGCACCTTATGGTCGTTCTCTTGTGAGTCTAGATTTTCGAATCCGACGCGAAACTGATTGTTAATTGTAACGTTCAGAGCTTCTCAATGACGATGGAACACTCAAATTGCGTCGAGATTCAATACCTCGTCATTCAGCCGATTTGTCTCCAATGGTCTATTGCTGCCTCGGGCACCTTATGGTCGTTCCCCTGTGGGTCTAGATTTTAGAATCCGACGCAAAACTTATAGTTAATTCCAACGTTCAGCGCCTCCTAATGACGATGGAACACTCAGATTGCGTCGAGATTCAATACATTTTCCTCCAGCCGACTTGTCTCCAAGGGTCTATTGCTACCTCGGGCACCGTATGGTCGTTCTGCTGTGAGTCTAGATTCTCGAATCAGACGCAAAACTGATAGTTCATTGTAACGATCAGGGCCTCCTAATGATGATGGAACACTCAAATTGCGTCGAGATTCAATACATCGTCCTTCAGACGACTTGACTCCAAGAGTCTATTGCTGCCTCGGACACATTGTGGTCGTTCTCCGGTCATTCTACATTTTCTAATCCGACGAAAAACTGATAGTTAATTGTAACGTTCAGAGCCTCGTAATGAAGATGGGGCACTCAAATTGCGTCGCGATTCATCACATCGTCCTCCAGCGGACTGGTCTCCAAGGGGATATTGCTGCCTCGGACACCTAATGGACCGTCTCCAGTGAGTCTAGATTTTCGAATCCGACGCATAACTGATAGTTCATTGCAACGTTCAGCGCCTCCTAATGACGATGGAACACTCAAATTGCGTCGAGATTCAATACATCGTCCTCCAGCCGACTTGCCTCCAAGGGGATATCGCTACCTCGGGCACCTTATGGACCGTCTCTAGTGATGCTACATTTTCGAATCCGACGAAAAAATGATAGTTAATTGTAACGTTCAGCGCCTCCTAATGACGATGGAACACTCAAATTGCGTCGAGATTCAATACATCGTCCTCCAGCCGACTTGTCTCCAAGGGTCTATTGCTACCTCGGGCACCTTATGGTCGATCTCCTGTGAGTCTAGATTTTCGAATCCGACGCATAACTGATAGTTAATTGTAACGCTCAGCGCCTCCTATTGACGACGGAACACTCAAATTGCGTCAAGAGTCAATACATCGTCCTCCAGCCGACTTGTCTACAAGGGGAATATTGCTGCCTCGGTCTCCATGTGGTCCGTCTCCTGTGAGTCTAGATTTTCGAATCCGACGCGAAACTGATAGTTAACTGTAACGTTCATGGCCTCCTAATGACGATGGAACACTCAAATTGCGTCGAGATTCAATACGTCGTCATTCAGCCGATTTGTCTCCAAGGGAACATTGCTGCCTCGGACACCTTATGATCTTTCTCCGGTGATTCTACATTTTCTAATCCGAAGCAAAACTGATAGTTAATAGTAACGTTCAGGGCCTCGTAATGACGTTGGGGCACTCAAATTGCGTCGCGATGCAATATATCGTCCTCCAGCACACTGGTCTCAAAGGGGATATTGCTGCCTCGGACACCTTATGGACCGTCTCCAGTGAGTCTAGATTTTCGAATCCGACGCATAACTGATAGTTAATTGCAACGTTCAGCGCCTCCTAATGACGATGGAACACTAAATTTGAGTCGAGATTCAATACACCGGCCTCCAGCCGACTCTTCTTCAAATGTCTATTGCTGCCTCGGGCACCTTGTGGTCGTTCTCCTGTGAGTCTAGATTTTCGAATCCGACGCATAACTGATAGTTAATTGTAACGCTCAGCGCCTCCTAATGACGATGGAACACTCAAGTTGCTTCGCGATTCAATACATCGGCCACCAGCCGACTTGTCTCCAAGGGTCTATCGCTGCGTCGGGCACCTTATGATCGTTCTCCTGTGAGTCTAGATTTTCGAACCCGACGCAAAACTGATAGTTAATTGTAACGTTCAGGGCCTCCTAATGACGATGGAATACTCAAATTGCGTCGACATTCAATTCATCGTCCTCCAGCCGACTTCTCTCCATGGGGATATTGCTGCCTCGGGCACCTTGTGGTCGTTCCCCTGTGAGTCTAGATTTTAGAATCCGACGCAAATCTCATAGTTAATTGTAATGTTCAGGGCCTCCTAATGACGATGGAACACTCAGATATCGTCGAGATTCAAAACATCGGCCTCCAGCCGACTTGTCTCCAATTGTCTATTGCTGCCTCGGGCACCTTATGGCCGTTCTCCTGTGAGTATAGATTTTCGAATCCAACGCATAACTAATAGTTAATTGCAACGTTCAGCGCCCCCTAATGATGATAGAACAGTCAAATTGCGTCGAGGTTGAATTCATCGGCCTCCAGCCGAATTGTCTCCAAGGGGATATTGCTGCCTCGGGTTCTATGTGGTCGTTCTCCTGTGAGTCTAGATTTTCGAATCCGACGCGAAACTGATAGTTAATTGTAACGTTCAGGGCCTCCTAATGACGATGGAACACTCAAATTGCGACTAGATTCAAAACATAGTCCATCAGCTCACTTGTCTCCAAGGGGATATTGCTGTCTCGGGCACCATATGATCCTTCTCCTGTGAGTAGATTTTCGAATCCGGCCCAAAACTGATAGTTAATTGTAACGTTCAGGGCCTCCTAATGACGAAGGAACACTCAAATTGCGTCGACATTCAATACCTCGTCATTCAGCCGATTTGCCTCCAAGGGTCTATTGCTGCCTCGGGCCCCATATGGTCGTTCCCCAGTGAGTCTAGATTTTAGAATCCGACGCAAATCTGATAGTTAATTGTAATGTTCAGAGCCTCCTAATGGCGATGGAACACTCATATTGCGTCGACATTCAATTCAACGTCCTCCAGCCGACTTCTCTCCATGGGGATATTGCTGCCTCGGGCACCTTATAGTCGTTCTCTTATGAGTCTAGATTTTCGAATCCGACGAGAAACTGATTGTTAATTGTAACGTTCAGGGCCTCCTAATGACAATGGAACACTCAAATTCCGTCGAGATTCAATTCATCGTCCTATAGCCGACTTCTGTCCATGGGGATATTGCTGCATCGGGCACCTAATGGTCGTTCCCCTGCAAGTCTAGATTTTAGAATCCGACGCAAATCTCATAGTTAATTGTAATGTTCAGGGATTCCTAATGACGATGGAACACCCAAATTGCGTCGAGAATCAATACATCGGCCACCAGCCGACTTGTCTCCAAGGGTCTATCGCTGCCTCGGGCACCTAATGATCGTTCTCCTGTGAGTCTAGATTTTCGAACCCGACGCAAAACTGATAGTTAATTGTAACGTTCAGGGCCTCCTAATGACGATGGAATAATCAAATTGCGTCGAGATTCAATTCATCGTCCTATAGCCGACTTCTCTCCATGGGGATATTGCTGCATCGGGCACCTAATGGTCGTTCCCCTGCAAGTCTAGATTTTAGAATCCGACGCAAATCTCATAGTTAATTGTAATGTTCAGGGATTCCTAATGACGATGGAACACTCAAATTGCGTCGAGATTCAAAACATCGGCCTCCAGCCGACTTGTCTCCAATTGTCTATTGCTGCCTTGGGCCCCTTATGGTCGTTCTCCTGTGAGTATAGATTTTCGAATCCAACGTATAACTGATAGTTAATTGCAACGTTCAGCGCCCCCTAATGATGATGGAACACTCAAATTGCGTCGAGATTCAATACATCGACCTCCAGCCGACTTGTCTCCAAATGTCTATTGCTGCCTCGGGCACCTTGTGGTCGTTCTCCTGTGAGTCTAAATTTTCGAATCCGACGCATAAGTGATAGTTAATTGTAAAGTTCAGGGCCTCCTAATGACGAAGGAACACTCAAATTGCGTCGAGATTCAATACATCGTCCTCCATCCGACTTGTCTCCAAGGCTCTATTGCTGCCTCGGGCACCTTATGGTCGTTCTCCTGTGAGTCTAGATTTTCGAATCCGACGCATAACTGATAGTTAATTGTAACGCTCAGCGCCTCGTCATGAGGATGGAATAGTCAAATTGCGTCGAGATTCAATAGATCGGCCTCGAGCCGACTTGTCTCCAAGGGGACATTGCTGCCTCGGGCACCATACGGTTCGTCTCCTGTGAGTCTAGATTTTCGATTCCGATGCGAAACTGATAGTTAATTGTAACGATCAGGGCCCCTAATGACGATGGAACACTCAAATTGCGTCGAGATTCAATACATCGTCCTTCAGCCGACTTGTCTCCAAGGTTCTATTGCTGCCTCGGGCACCTTATGGTCGTTCTCCTGTGAGTCTCGATTTTCGAATCCGACGCAAAACTGATAGTTAATTGCAACGATCAGGGCCTCCTAATGACGATAGAACACTCTAATTGCTTCGAGGTTGAATACATCGGCCTCCAGCCGAATTGTCTCCCTGGGGATATTGCTGTCTCGAGGTCTATGTGTTCGTTCTCCTGTAAGTCTAGATTTTCGAATCCGACGCGAAACTGATAGTTAATTGTAACGTTCAGGGCCTCCAAATGACGATGGAATACTCAAATTGCGTCGAGATTCAATACATCGTCCTCCAGCCGACTTGTCTCCAAGAGGTATTGCTGCCTCGGGCACCATATGGTCCGTCTCCTGTGAGTTTAGATTTTTGAATCCGACGCAAAAATGATAGTTAATTGTAACGTTCAGCGCCTCCTAATGACGATGGAACACTCAAATTGCGTCGAGATTCAATACATCGTCCTCCAGCCGACTTGTCTCCAAGGGTCTATTGCTACCTCGGGCACCTTATTGTCGTTCTCCTGTGAGTCAAGATTTTCGAATCCGACGCATGACTGATAGTTAATTGCAACGTTCAGCGCCCCCTAATGACGATGGAACACTCAAATTGCGTCGAGATTCAATACATCGACCTCCAGCCGACTTGTCTCCAAATGTCTATTGCTGCCTCGGGCACCTTGTGGTCGTTCTATTGTGAGTCTAAATTTTCGAATCCGACGCATAAGTGATAGTTAATTGTAAAGTTCAGGGCCCCTAATGACGATGGAACACTCAAATTGCGTCGAGAGTCAATTCATCGACATCCAGCCGACTTGTCTCCATGGGGTATTGCTGCCACGGGCACCATATGGTCCGTCTCCTGTGAGTCTAGATTTTCAAATCCGACGCAAAAATGATAGTTAATTGTAACGTTCAGGGCCTCCTAATGATGAGCGAACACTCAAATTGCGTCGAGAGTCAATAATACATCGTCCTCCAGCCAACTTGCTACAAGGGGATATTGCTGCCTCGGGCTCCATGAGGTCCGTTTCCTGTGAGTCTAGATTTTGGAATCCGACGCGAAACTGATAGTTAATTGTAACGTTCAGCGTTCTAATGACGATGGAACACTCAAATTGCGTCGAGATTCAATACATTGTCCTCCAGCCGACTTGTCTCCAACGGTCTATTGCTACCTCGGCCACCTTATGGTCGTACTCCTATAAGACTAGATTTTCGAATCCGACGCTTAACTTATAGTTAATTGTAATGCTCAAGGCCTCCTAATGACGATGGAACACTTAAATTGCGTCGAGATTCAACACATCGTACACCAGCCGACTTGTCTCCAAGGTGATATCGTTACCTCGGGCACCATATGATCCGTCTCCTGTGAGTCTAGATTTTCGAATCCGACGCGAAACTGATAGTTAATTGTAACGTTCAGGGCCTCCTAATGACGATGGAACACTCGAATTGCGTCGAGATTCAATACAGCGTCCTTCAGCCGACTTGACTCCAAGAGTCTATTGCTGCCTCGGACACCTTATGGTCGTTTTCCTGTGAGTCTAGATTTTCGAATCCGACTCAAAACTGATAGTTAATTGTAACGCTCAGGGCCTCCTAATGACGATGGAACACTCAAATTGCGTCGAGATTCAACACATCGTCCTTCAGACGACTTGACTCCAAGAGTCTATTGCTGCCTCGGACACATTATGGTCGTTCTCTGGTGATTCTACATTTTCTAATCCGACGCAAAACTGATAGTTAATTGTAACGTTCAGGGCCTCGTAATGACGATGGGGCACTCAAATTGCGTCGCGATTCAATACGTCGTCCTCCAGCGGACTGGTCACCAAGGGGATATTGCTGCCTCGTACACCTTATGGACCGCCTCCAGTGAGTCTATATTTTCGAATCCGACGCATAACTGATAGTTAATTGCAACGTTCAGCGCCTCCTAGTGACGATGGAACACTCTATTTGCGTCGAGATTCAATACATCGGCCTCCAGCCGACTTGTCTGCAAATGTCTATTGCTGCCTCGGGCACCTTGTGGTCGATCTCCTGTGAGTCCAGATTTTCGAATCCGACTCATAACTGATAGTTAATTGTAAAGTTCAGGACCTCCTAATGACGATGGCATACTCAAATTGCGTCGAGCTTCAATACATCGGCCTCGAGCCGACTTGTCTCCAAGGGGACATTGCTGCCTCGGGCACCATACGGTCCGTCTCCTGTGAGTCTAGACTTTCGATTCCGATGTGAAGCTGATGGTTAATTGTAACGTTCAGGGCCTCCTAATGACGATGGAACACTCAAATTGCGTCGAGATTCAATACATCGGCCTCCAGCCGACTTGTCTCCAAGGGAACATTGCTGCCTCGGACACCTTATGGTCGTTCTCTGGTGATTCTACATTTTCTAATCCGACGCAACACTGATAGTTAATTGTAACGTTCAGGGCCTCCTAATGACGATGGAACACTCAAATTCCGTCGAGATTCATTACCTCGTCATTCAGCCGATTTGTCTCCAAGGGTCTATTGATGCCTCGGGAACCATATGGTCGTTCCCCTGTGAGTCTAGATTTTAGAATCCGACGCAAATCTGATAGTTAATTGTATTGTTCAGGGCCTGCTAATGACGATGGAACACTCAAATTGCGTCGAGAGTCAATTCATTGTCCTCCACCCGACATTTCTACAAGGGAATATTGCTCCCTCGGGCTCCATGTGGTCCGTCTCCAGTGAGTCTAGATTTTCGAATTCGACGCGAAACTGATAGTTAACTGTAACGTTCAGGGCCTCCTAATGACGATGGAACACCCAAATTGCGTCGAGATTCAGTACATCGGCCACCAGCCGACTTGTCTCCAAGGGTCTATTGCTGCCTCGGGCACCTTATGATCGTTCTTCTGTGAGTCTAGATTTTCGAACCCGACGCAAAACTGATAGTTAATTGTAACGTTCAGGGCCTCCTAATGACGATGGAATACTCAAATTGCGTCGAGATTCAATTCATCGTCCTCCAGCCGACTTCTCTCCATGGGGATATTGCTGCATCGGGCACCTAATGGTCGTTCCCCTGTAAGTCTAGATTTTAGAATCCGACGCAAATCTCATAGTTAATTGTAATGTTCAGGGCCTCCTAATGACGATGGAACACTCAAATTGCGTCGAGATTCAAAACATCGGCCTCCAGCCGACTTGTCTCCAATTGTCTATTGCTGCCTCGGGCCCCTTATGGTCGTTCTCCTGTGAGTATAGATTTTCGAACCCAACGCATAACTGATAGTTAATTGCAACGTTCAGCGCCCCCTAATGACGATGGAACACTCAAATTGCGTCGAGATTCAATACATCGACCTCCAACCGACTTGTCTCCAAATGTCTATTGCTGCCTCGGCCACCTTGTGGTCGTTCTCCTGTGAGCCTAAATTTTCGAATCCGACGCATAAGTAATAGTTAATTGTAAAGTTCAGGGCCTCCTAATGACGATGGAACACCCAAATTGCGTCGAGATTCAATACATCGGCCACCAGCCGACTTGTCTCCAAGGCTCTATTGCTGCCTCAGGCACCTTATGGTCGTTCTCCTGTGAGTCTACATTTTCGAATCCGACGCATAACTGATAGTTAATTGTAACGCTCAGCGCCTCGTAATGAGGTTGAAATAGTCAAATTGCGTCGAGATTCAATATATCGGCCTCGAGCCGACTTGTCTCCAAGGGGATATTGCTGCCTCGGGCACCATACGGTTCGTCTCCTGTGAGTCTAGATTTTCGACTCCGATGCGAGACTGATAGTTAATTGCAACGTTCAGCGCCCCCTAATGACGATGGAACACTCAAATTGGGTCGAGATTCAATACATCGACCTCCAGCCGACTTGTCTCCAAATGTCTATTGCTGAATCGGGCACCTTGTGGTCGTTCTCCTGTGAGTCTAAATTTCCGAATCCGACGCATAAGTGATAGTTAATTGTAAAGTTCAGGGCCTCCTAACGACGATGGAACACTCAAATTGCGTCGAGGTTGAATACATCGACCTCCAGCCGAATTGTCTCCATGGGGATATTGCTGCCTCGAGCTCTATGTGCTCGTCCTCCTGTGAGTCTAGATTTTCGAATCCGACGCGAAACTGATAGTTAATTGTAACGTTCAGGGCCTCCTAATGACGATGGAACACTCAAATTGCGTCGAGAGTCAATTCATCGACATCCAGCCCACTTGTCTCCAAGGGGTATTGCTGCCACGGGCACCATATGGTCCGTGTCCTGGGAGTCTAGATTTTCAAATCCGACGCAAAAATGATAGTTAATTGTAACGTTCAGTGCCTCCTAATGATGAGCGAACACTCAAATTGCGTCGAGAGTCAATAATACGTCGTCCTCCAGCCAACTTGCTACAAGGGGATATTGCTGCCTCGGGCTCCATGAGGTCCGTTACCTGTGAGTCTAGATTTTCGAATCCGACGCGAAACTGATAGTTAACTGTAACGTTCAGGGCCTCCTAATGACGATGGAATACCCAAATTGCGTCGAGATTCAATACATCGGCCACCAGCCGACTTGTCTCCAAGGGTCTATCGCTGCCTCGGGCACCTTATGATCGTTCTTCTGTGAGTCTAGATTTTCGAACCCGACGCAAAACTGATAGTTAATTGTAACGTTCAGGGCCTCCTAATGACGATGGAATACTCAAATTGCGTCGAGATTCAATTCATCGTCCTCCAGCCGACTTCTCTCCATGGGGATATTGCTGCATCGGGCACCTAATGGTCGTTCCCCTGTAAGTCTAGATTTTAGAATCCGACGCAAATCTCATAGTTAATTGTAATGTTCAGGGCCTCCTAATGACGATGGAACACTCAAATTGCGTCGAGATTCAAAACATCGGCCTCCAGCCGACTTGTCTCCAATTGTCTATTGCTGCCTCGGGCCCCTTATGGTCGTTCTCCTGTGAGTATAGATTTTCGAACCCAACGCATAACTGATAGTTAATTGCAACGTTCAGCGCCCCCTAATGACGATGGAACACTCAAATTGCGTCGAGATTCAATACATCGACCTCCAGCCGACTTGTCTCCAAATGTCTATTGCTGCCTCGTGCACCTTGTGGTCGTTCTCCTGTGAGCCTAAACTTTCGAATCCGACGCATAAGTAATAGTTAATTGTAAAGTTCAGGGCCTCCCAATGACGATGGAACACTCAAATTGCGTAGAGATTCAATACATCGTCCTCCATCCGACTTGTCTCCAGGGCTCTATTGCTGCCTCGGGCACCTTATGGTCGTTCTCCTGTGAGTCTACATTTTCGAATCCGACGCATAACTGATAGTTAATTGTATCGCTCAGCGCCTCGTAATGAGGGTGGAATAGTCAAATTGCGTCGAGATTCAATAGATCAGCCTCGAGCCGACTTGTCTCCAAGGGGATATTGCTGCCTCGGGCACCATACGGTTCGTCTCCTGTGAGTCTAGATTTTCGATTCCGATGCGAAACTGATAGTTAATTGCAACGTTCAGCGCCCCCTAATGACGATGGAACACTCAAATTGGGTAGATATTCAATACATCGACCTCCAGCCGACTTGTCTCCAAATGTCTATTGCTGCCTCGGGCACCTTGTGGTCGTTCTCCTGTGAGTCTAAATTTCCGAATCCGACGCATAAGTGGTAGTTAATTGTAAAGTTTAGGGCCTCCTAACGACGATGGAACACTCAAATTGCGTCGAGATTCAATACATCGTCCTCCAGCCGACTTGTCTCCAAGGTTCTATTGCTGCCTCGGGCACCTTATGGTCGTTCTCCTGTGAGTCTCGATTCTCGAATCCGACGCAAAACTGATAGTTAATTGCAACGATCATGGCCTCGTAATGACGATAGAACACTCAAATTGCGTCGAGGTTGAATACATTGACCTCCAGCCGAATTGACTCCATGGGGATATTGCTGCCTCGAGCTCTATGTGGTCGTTCTCCTGTGAGTCTAGATTTTCGAATCCGACGCGAAACTGATAGTTAATTGTAACGTTCAGGGCCTCCTAATGACGATGGAACACTCAAATTGCGTCGAGAGTCAATTCATCGACATCCAGCCCACTTGTCTCCAAGGGGTATTGCTGCCTCGGGCACCATATGGTCCGTCTCCTGGGAGTCTAGATTTTCAAATCCGACGCAAAAATGATAGTTAATTGTAACGTTCAGTGCCTCCTAATGATGAGCGAACACTCAAATTGCGTCGAGAGTCAATAATACATCGTCCTCCAGCCAACTTGCTACAAGGGGATATTGCAGCCTCGGGCTCCATGAGGTCCGTTTCCTGTGAGTGTAGATTTTCGAATCCGACGCGAAACTGATAGTTAATTGTAACGTTCAGGGTTCTAATGACGATGGAACACTCAAATTGCGTCGAGATTCAATACATTGTCCTCCAGCCGACTTGTCTCCAAGGGGATATCGCTACCTCAGGCACCATATGATCCGTCTCCTGTGAGTCTAGTTTTTCGAATCCGACGCGAAACTGATAGTTAATTGTAACGCTCAGGGCCTCCTAATGACGATTGAACACTCAAATTGCGTCGAGATTCAATACATCGGCCTCCAGCCGACTTATCTTCAAATGTCTATTGCTGCCTAGGGCACCTTGTGGTCGATCACCTGTGAGTCTAGATTTTCGAGTCCGACTCATTACTGATAGTTAATTGTAAAGTTCAGGACCTCCTAATGACGATGGAATACTCAAATTGCGTCGAGATTCAATACATCGTAATTCAGACGACTTGACTCCAAGAGTCTATTGCTGCCTCGGACACATTATGGTCGTTCTCCGGTGATTCTACATTTTCTAATCCGACGCAAAACTGATAGTTAATTGTAACGTTCTGGGCCTCGAAATGACGATGGGGCACTCAAATATCGTCGCGATTCAATACGTCATCCTCCAGCGGACTGGTCTCCAAGGGGATATTGCTGCCTTGTACACCTTATGGACCGTCTCCAGTGTGTCTAGATTTTCGAATTCGACGCATAACTGATAGTTAATTGCAACGTTCAGCGGCTCCTAATGACGATGGAACACTCAAATTGCGTCGAGATTCAATACATCGGCCTCCAGCCGACTTGTCTTCAAATGTCTATTGCTGCCTAGGGCACCTTGTGGTCGGTCTCCTGTGAGTCTAGATTTTCGTATCCGACTCATAACTGATAGTTAATTGTAAAGTTCAGGACCTCCTAATGACGATGGAATACTCAGATTGCGTCGAGATTCAATACATCGGCCTCGAGCCGACTTGTCTCCAAGGGGACATTGCTGCCTCGGTCACCATACGGTCCGTCTCCTGTGAGTCTAGTCTTTCGATTCCGATAAGAAGCTGATGGTTAATTGTAACGTTCAGGGCCTCTTAATGACGATGGAACACTCAAATTGTGTCGAGATTCAATACATCGTCCTTCAGCCGACTTGTCTCCAAGGTTCTATTGCTACCTCGGGCACCTCATGGTCGTTCTCCTGTGAGTCTAGATTTTCGAATCCGACCCATAACTGATAGTTAATTCCAACGTTCAGCGTCTGCTAATGACGATGGAACACTCCGATTGCGTCGAGATTCAATACATCGTCCTTCTGACGACTTGACTCCAAGAGTCTATTGCTGCCTCGGACACCTTATAGTCGATCTCCTGTGAGTCTAGATTTTCGCATCCGACGCAAAACTGATAATTAATTGTAACGCTCAAGGCCTCCTAATGTCGATGGAACACTCAAATTGCGTCGAGATTCAATACATCGTCCTTCAGACGACTTGACTCCAAGAGTCTATTGCTGCCTCGGAAGCATAATGTTCGTTCCCCGGTGATTCTACATTTTCTAATCCGTCGCAAAACTGATAGTTAATTGTAGCGTTCAGGGCCTCGTAATGACGATGGGGCACTCAAATTGCGTCGACATTCAATACATCGGCCTCCAGCCGACTTGTCTTCAAATGTCTTATGCTGCCTAGGGCACCTTGTGGTCGTTCTCCTGTGAGTCTAGATTATCGTATCCGACGCATAACTGATTGTTAATTGTAACGCTCAGCGCCTCCTAATGACGATGGAACACTCAAATTGCGTCGAGATTCAATTCATCGACCTCCAGCCGTTTTCTCTCTAGGGGGATATTGCTGCCTCGGGCACCTTATGGTCGTTCTCTTGTGAGTCTAGATTTTCGAATCAGACGCGGAAACTGATTGTTAATTGTAACGTTCAGGGCTTCCTAATGACGATGGAACACACAAATTACGTCGAGATTCAATACCTCGTCATTCAGCCGATTTGTCTCCAAGGGTTAATTGCTGCCTCGGGCACCTTATGGTCGTTCCCCTGTGAGTCTAGATTTTAGAATTCGACGCAAATCTGATAGTTAATTGTAATGTTCAGGGCCTCATAATGACAATGGAACACTCAAATTGCGTCGAGATTCAATACATCAGCCTTCAGCCGACTTGTCTCCAATGGGACATTGCTGCCTCGGGCACCATATGGTCCGTCTCCTGTGATCCTAGATTTTCGATTCCGACGATAAAACTGATAGTTAATTCTAACTTTCAGGGCCTCCTAATGATGATGGACACTCAAATTGCGTCGAGACTCCTCCAGCCGACTTGTCTACAAGGGGATACTGCTGCCTCGGGCTCCATGTGGTCCGTTTCCTGTGAGTGTAGATTTTCGAATCCGACGCGAAACTGATAGTTAGTTGTAACGTTCTGGGCCTCCTAATGACGATGGAACACTCAAATTGCGTCGAGATTCATTACATCGGCCTCCAGCCGACATGTCTCCAATTGTCTATTGCTGCCTCGGGCACCTTATGGTCGTTCTCCTGTGAGAATAGATTTTCGATTCCAACGCATAACTGGTAGTTAGTTGCAACGTTCAGCCCCCCGAATGACAATGGAACACTCAAATCGCGTCGAGATTCAATACATCGGCCTCCAGCCGACTTGTCTCCAAATGTCTATTGCTGCCTCGGGCACCTTGTGGTCGTTCTCCTGTGAGTCTAAATTTTCGAATACGACGCATAAGTGATAGTTAATTGTAAAGTTCAGGGCCTCCTAATGACGATGGAACACTCAAATTGCGTCGAGATTCAATACATCGTCCTTCAGCCTACTTGTCTCTCAGGTTCTAATGCTGCCTCGGGTACCCTTCGGTCGTTGTCCTATGAGTCTCGATTTTCGAATCCGACGCAAAACTGATAGTTAATTGCAACTTTCAGAGCCTCCTAATGACGATGGGGCACTCAAATTGCGTCGAGGTTCAATACATCGGCCACCTGCCGACTTGTCTCCAATTGTCTATTGCTGCCTCGGGCACCTTAAGGTCGTTCTCCTGTGAGTCTAGATTTTCGAATGCGACGCATAACTGATAGTTAATTGCAACGACCAGCGCCCCCTAATGACGATGGAACACTCAAATTGCGTCGAGATTCAATACATCGGCCTCCAGCCGCCTTGTCTCCAAGGGGTATTGCTGCCTCGGGCACCATATGGTCCGTCTCAAAAATGATAGTTAATTGCAACGTTCAGCGCCTCCTAATGACGATGGAACACTCAAATTGCGTAGAGATTCAATACATCGTCCTCCATCCGACTTGTCTCCAAGGCTCTATTGCTGCCTCGGGCACCTTATGGTCGTTCTCCTGTGAGTCTACATTTTCGAATCCGACGCATAACTGATAGTTAATTGTATCGCTCAGCGCCTCGTAATGAGGGTGGAATAGTCAAATTGCGTCGAGATTCAATAGATCGGCCTCGAGCCGACTTGTCTCCAAGGGGATATTGCTGCCTCGGGCACCATACGGTTCGTCTCCTGTGAGTCTAGATTTTCGATTCCGATGCGAAACTGATAGTTAATTGCAACGTTCAGCGCCCCCTAATGACGATGGAACACTCAAATTGGGTAGAGATTCAATACATCGACCTCCAGCCGACTTGTCTCCAAATGTCTATTGCTGCCTCGGGCACCTTGTGGTCGTTCTCCTGTGAGTCTAAATTTCCGAATCCGACGCATAAGTGGTAGTTAATTGTAAAGTTCAGGGCCTCCTAACGACGATGGAACACTCAAATTGCGTCGAGATTCAATACATCGTCCTCCAGCCGACTTGTCTTCAAGGTTCTATTGCTGCCTCGGGCACCTTATGGTCGTTCTCCTGTGAGTCTCGATTCTCGAATCCGACGCAAACTGATAGTTAATTGCAACGATCATGGCCTCCTAATGACGATAGAACACTCAAATTGCGTCGAGATTCAATTCATCGACCTCCAGCCGTTTTCTCTCTAGGGGGATATTGCTGCCTCGGGCACCTTATGGTCGTTCTCCTGTGAGTCTAGATTTTCAAATCAGACGCGGAAACTGATTGTTAATTGTATCGTTCAGGGCTTCCTAATGACGATGGAACACACAAATTACGTCGAGATTCAATACCTCGTCATTCAGCCGATTTGTCTCCAAGGGTCAATTGCTGCCTCGGTCACCTTATGGTCGTTCCCCTGTGAGTTTAGATTTTAGAATTCGACGCAAATCTGATAGTTAATTGTAATGTTCAGGGCCTCATAATGACAATGGAACACTCAAATTGCGTCGAGATTCAATACATCAGCCTTCAGCCGACTTGTCTCCAATGGGACATTGCTGCCTCGGGCACCATATGGTCCGTCTCCTGTGATCCTAGATTTTCGATTCCGACGATAAAACTGATAGTTAATTGTAACTTTCAGGGCCTCCTAATGATGATGGAACACTCAAATTGCGTCGAGACTCCTCCAGCCGACTTGTCTACAAGGGGATACTGCTGCCTCGGGCTCCATGTGGTCCGTTTCCTGTGAGTTAAGATTTTCGAATCCGACGCGAAACTGATAGTTAGTTGTAACGTTCTGTGCCTCCTAATGACGATGGAACACTCAAATTGCGTCGAGATTCATTACATCGGCCTCCAGCCGACTTGTCTCCAATTGTCTATTGCTGCCTCGGGCACCTTATGGTCGTTCTCCTGTGAGAATAGATTTTCGATTCCAACGCATAACTGGTAGTTAGTTGCAACGTTCAGCCCCCCGAATGACAATGGAACACTCAAATCGCGTCGAGATTCAATACATCGGCCTCCAGCCGACTTGTCTCCAAATGTCTATTGCTGCCTCGGGCACCTTGTGGTCGTTCTCCTGTAAGTCTAAATTTTCGAATACGACGCATAAGTGATAGTTAATTGTAAAGTTCAGGGCCTCCTAATGACGATGGAACACTCAAATTGCGTCGAGATTCAATTCATCGTCCTTCAGCCTACTTGTCACTCAGGTTCTAATGCTGCCTCGGGTACCTTTCGGTCGTTGTCCTATGAGTCTCGATTTTCGAATCCGACGCAAAACTGATAGTTAATTGCAACTTTCAGAGCCTCCTATTGACGATGGGGCACTCAAATTGCGTCGAGGTTCAATACATCGGCCTCCTGCCGACTTGTCTCCAATTGTCTATTGCTGCCTCGGGCACCTTAAGGTCGTTCTCCTGTGAGTCTAGATTTTCGAATGCGAAGCATAACTGATAGTTAATTGCAACGTCCAGCGCCCCCTAATGTCGATGGAACACTCAAATTGCGTCGAGATTCAATACATCGGCCTCCAGCCGCCTTGTCTACAAGGGGTATTGCTGCCTCCGGCACCATATGGTCCGTCTCAAAAATGATAGTTAATTGCAACGTTCAGCGCCTCCTAATGACGATGGAACACTCAAATTGCGTCGAGATTCAATACATCGGCCTCCAGCCGACTTGTTTCCAAGGGTATATTGCTGCCTCGGGGTCCATGTGGTCCTTCTCCTGTGAGTGTAGATTTTCGAATCCGACGCAAAACTGATAGTTAATTGTAACGTTCAGGGCCTCCTAATTACGATGGAACTCTCAAATTGCGTCGAGATTCAATTCATCGGCCTCCAGCAGACTTGTCTCCAAGGGTCTATTGCTGCCTCTTGCACCTTATGGTCGCTCTCCTGTGAGTCTAAATTTTCGAATCCGTCACATAACAGATTGTTAATTGCAAAGGTCAGGGCCTCCTAATGACGATGGAACTCTCAAATTGCGTCGAGGTTCAATACATCGTCCTCCAGCCGACTTGTCTCCAAGCGGTATTGCTGCCTCGGGTACCGTGTTGTCGGTCTCCTGTGAGTCTAGATTTTTGAATCCGACGCAAAAATGATATTTAATTGCAACGTTCAGGCCCTCCTAATGACGATGGAACATTAAAATTGCGTCGAGAGTCAATACATCGTCCTCCAGCCGACTTGTGTACAATGGGATATTGCTGCCTCGGGCTCCATGTGGTCCGTCTCCTGTGAGTCTAGATTTTTTAATCCGACGCGAAACTGATAGTTAATTGTATCGTTCAGGGCCTCCTAATGACGATGGGGCACTCAAATTGTGTCGCGATTCAATACATCGTCCTCCAGCGGACTGGTCTCCAAGGGGATATTGTTGCCTCGGACACCTTATGGTCAGTCTCCAGTGAGTCTAGATTTTCGTGTCCGACGAAAAACTGATAGTTAATTGTAACATTCAGGGCCTCCTAATGACGATGGAACACTCAAATTGCGTCGCGATCCAATACATCGTCCTCCAGCCGACTTGTCTCCAAGGGTCTATTGCTGCCTCGGGCACCTCATGATCGATTTGTAGTGAGTCTAGATTTTCGAACCCGACGCAAAACTGATAGTCAATTGTACCGTTCAGGGCCTTCTAATGACGATGGAATACTCAAATTGCGTCGAGATTCAATACATCGTCATCCAGCCGACTTCTCCCCATGGGGATAATGCTGCCTCGGGCACTTTATGGTCGTTCTCCTGTGAGTCTAGATATTCGAATCCGACGCGATACTGATTGTTAATTTTAACGTTCAGGGCTTCCTAATGACGATGGAACACTCAAATTGCGTCGAGATTCAATACATCGTCATTCAGCCGAATTGTCTCCAAGGGGCTATTGCTGCCTCGGGCACCTTATGGTCGTTCCACTGTGAGTCGAGATTTTAGAATCCGACGCAAAACTGATGGTTAATTGTAATGTTCAGGCCTCCTAATGACGATGGAACACTCAAATTGCGTCGAGATTCAATACATCGGCCTCCAGCCGACTTGTCTCCAAGGGGTATTGGTGCCTCGGGCACCATATGGTCCGCCTCCTGTGAGTCTAGATTTTCGAATCCGACGCAAAAATGATAGTTAATTGTAAATTTCAGCGCCTCCTAATGACGACGGAACACTCAAATTGCGTCGAGATTCAATACATCGGCCTCGAGCCGACTTGTCTCCAAGGTTCTATTGCGGCCTCGGGCACATTATGGTCGTTCTCCTATGAGTCTCGATTTTCGAATCCGACGCAAAACCGATAGTTAATTGCAACGTTCAGGGCCTCCTAATGACTATGGAACACTCAAATTGCGTCGAGAATCAATACATCGTACTCCATCCGAATTGTCTACAAGGGATATTGCAGCCTCGGGGCCCATGTGGTCCGTCTCCTGTGAGTCTCGATTTTCGAATCCGACGCAAAACTGATAGTTAATTGTAACATTCAGGGTCTCCTAATGACAATGGACCACTCAAATTGCGTCGCGATCCAATACATCGTCCTCCAGACAACTTGTATGCAAGGGTCTATTGCTGCCTCGGGCACCTTATGATCGATCTCTAGTGAGTCTAGATTTTCGAACCCGACGCAAAACTGATAGTTAATTGTACCGTTCAGGGCCTCCTAATGACGATGGAATACTCAAATTGCGTCGAGATTCAACACATCGTCATCCAGTCGACTCCTCTCCATGGGGATAATCCTGCCTCGGGCACTTTATGGTCATTCTCCTGTGAGTCTAGATATTCGAATCCGACGCGAAACTGATTGTTAATTGTAAAGTTCATGGCTTCCTAATGACGATGGAACACTCAAATTGCGTCGAGATTCAATACATCGTACTCCATCCGAATTGTCTACAAGGGATATTGCAGCCTCGGGGCCCATGTGGTCCGTCTCCTGTGAGTCTCGATTTTCGAATCCGACGCAAAACTGATAGTTAATTGTAACGTTCAGGGCCTCCTAATGACTATGGAACACTAAAATTGCGTCGAGAATCAATACATCGTACTCCAGTCGAATTGTATACAAGGGATATTGCAGCCTCGGGTTCCATGTGGTCCGTCTCCTATGAGTCTCGATTTTCGAATCCAACGCAAAACCGATAGTTAATTGCATCATTCAGGGCCTCCTAATGATGATGGAACACTCAAATTACGTCGCGATCCAATACATCGTCCTCCAGCCGACTTGTCTCCATGGGTCTATTGCTGCCTCGGGCACCTTATGATCGATTTCCAGTGAGTTTGGATTTTCGAACCCGACGCAGAACTGATAGTTAATTGTACCGTTCAGGGCCTCCTAATGGCGATGGAATACTCAAATTGCGTCGCGATCCAATACATCGTCCTTCAGCCGACTAGTCTCCAAGGGTCTATTGCTGGCTCGGGCACCTTATGATCGATCTCCAGTGAGTCTAGATTTTCGAACCCGACGCAAAACTGATAGTTAATTGTACCGTTCAGGGCCTCCTAATGACGATGGAATACTCAAATTGCGTCGAGATTCAATACATCGTCATCCAGCCGAAACCTCCCCATGGGGATAATGCTGCCTCGGGCACTTTATGGTCGTTCTCCTGTGAGTCTAGATATTCGAATCCGACGCGATACTGATTGTTAATTTTAACGTTCAGGGCTTCCAAATGACGATGAAACACTCAAATTGCGTCGAGATTCAATACATCGTCATTCAGCCGATTTGTCTCCAAGGGGCTATTGCTGCCTCGGGCACCTTATGGTCGTTCCACTGTGAGTCTAGATTTTAGAATGCGACGCAAAAGTGATGGTTAATTGTAATGTTCAAGGCCTCCTAATGGCGATGGAACACTCAAATTGCGTCGAGATTCAATACATCGGCCTCCAGCCGAATTGTCTACAAGGGATATTGCAGTCTCGGGTTCCATGTGGTCCGTCTCCTGTGAGTCTCGATTTTCGAATCCGACGCAAAACTGATAGTTAATTGTAACGTTCAGGGCCTCCTAATGACGATGGAACACTCAAATTGCGTCGTGATACAATACATCGTCCTCCAGCCGACTTGTCTCCAAGGGTCTATTGCTGCCTCGGGCACCTTATGATCAATCTCCAGTGAGTCTAGATTTTCGAACCCGACGCAAAACTGATAGTTAATTGTAACCCTCAGGGCCTCGTAATGACGATGGGGCACTCAATTTGCGTCGCGATCCAATACATCGTCCTCCAGCCGACTTGTCTCCAAGGGTCTATTGCTGCCTCGGGCACCTTATGATCGATCTCCAGTGAGTCTAGATTTTCGAACCCGACGCAAAACTGATAGTTAATTGTACCGTTCAGGGCCTCCTAATGACGATGGAATACTCAAATTGCGTCGAGATTCAATACATCGTCATCCAGCCGAAACCTCTCCATGGGGATAATGCTGCCTCGGGCACTTTATGGTCGTTCTCCTGTGAGTCTAGATATTCGAATCCGACGCGATACTGATTGTTAATTTTAACGTTCAGGGCTTCCTAATGACGATGGAACACTCAAATTGCGTCGAGATTCAATACATCGTCATTCAGCCGATTTGTCTCCAAGGGGCTATTGCTGCCTCGGGCACCTTATGGTCGCTCCACTGTGAGTCTAGATTTTACAATACGACGCAAAACTGATGGTTAATTGTAATGTTCAGGGCCTCCTAATGACGATGGAACACTCAAATTGCGTCGAGATTCAATACAGCGGCCTCCAGCCGACTTGTTTCCAAGGGTATATTGCTGCCTCGGGGTCCATGTGGTCCTTCTCCTGTGAGTGTAGATTTTCGAATCCGACGCAAAACTGATAGTTAATTGTAACGTTCAGGGCCTCCTAATTACGATGGAACTCTCAAATTGCGTCGAGATTCAATTCATCGGCCTCCAGCAGACTTGTCTCCAAGGGTCTATTGCTGCCTCTTGCACCTTATGGTCGCTCTCCTGTGAGTCTAAATTTTCGAATCCGTCACATAACAGATTGTTAATTGCAAAGGTCAGGGACTCCTAATGACGATGGAACTCTCAAATTGCGTCGAGGTTCAATACATCGTCCTCCAGCCGACTTGTCTCCAAGCGGTATTGCTGCCTCGGGTACCGTGTTGTCGGTCTCCTGTGAGTCTAGATTTTTGAATCCGACGCAAAAATGATATTTAATTGCAACGTTCAGGCCCTCCTAATGACGATGGAACATTAAAATTGCGTCGAGAGTCAATACATCGTCCTCCAGCCGACTTGTGTACAATGGGATATTGCTGCCTCGGGCTCCATGTGGTCCGTCTCCTGTGAGTCTAGATTTTTTAATCCGACGCGAAACTGATAGTTAATTGTATCGTTCTGGGCCTCCTAATGACGATGGGGCACTCAAATTGTGTCGCGATTCAATACATCGTCCTCCAGCGGACTGGTCTCCAAGGGGATATTGTTGCCTCGGACACCTTATGGTCAGTCTCCAGTGAGTCTAGATTTTCGTGTCCGACGAAAAACTGATAGTTAATTGTAACATTCAGGGCCTCCTAATGACGATGGAACACTCAAATTGCGTCGCGATCCAATACATCGTCCTCCAGCCGACTTGTCTCCAAGGGTCTATTGCTGCCTCGGGCACCTCATGATCGATTTGTAGTGAGTCTAGATTTTCGAACCCGACGCAAAACTGATAGTCAATTGTACCGTTCAGGGCCTTCTAATGACGATGGAATACTCAAATTGCGTCGAGATTCAATACATCGTCATCCAGCCGACTTCTCCCCATGGGGATAATGCTGCCTCGGGCACTTTATGGTCGTTCTCCTGTGAGTCTAGATATTCGAATCCGACGCGATACTGATTGTTAATTTTAACGTTCAGGGCTTCCCAATGACGATGGAACACTCAAATTGCGTCGAGATTCAATACATCGTCATTCAGCCGATTTGTCTCCAAGGGGCTATTGCTGCCTCGGGCACCTTATGGTCGTTCCACTGTGAGTCGAGATTTTAGAATCCGACGCAAAACTGATGGTTAATTGTAATGTTCAGGGCCTCCTAATGACGATGGAACACTCAAATTGCGTCGAGATTCAATACATCGGCCTCCAGCCGACTTGTCTCCAAGGGGTATTGGTGCCTCGGGCACCATATGGTCCGCCTCCTGTGAGTCTCGATTTTCGAATCCAACGCAAAACCGATAGTTAATTGCATCATTCAGGGCCTCCTAATGATGATGGAACACTCAAATTACGTCGCGATCCAATACATCGTCCTCCAGCCGACTTGTCTCCATGGGTCTATTGCTGCCTCGGGCACCTTATGATCGATTTCCAGTGAGTTTGGATTTTCGAACCCGACGCAGAACTGATAGTTAATTGTACCGTTCAGGGCCTCCTAATGGCGATGGAATACTCAAATTGCGTCGCGATCCAATACATCGTCCTTCAGCCGACTAGTCTCCAAGGGTCTATTGCTGGCTCGGGCACCTTATGATCGATCTCCAGTGAGTCTAGATTTTCGAACCCGACGCAAAACTGATAGTTAATTGTACCGTTCAGGGCCTCCTAATGACGATGGAATACTCAAATTGCGTCGAGATTCAATACATCGTCATCCAGCCGAAACCTACCCATGGGGATAATGCTGCCTCGGGCACTTTATGGTCGTTCTCCTGTGAGTCTAGATATTCGAATCCGACGCAATACTGATTGTTAATTTTAACGTTCAGGGCTTCCAAATGACGATGAAACACTCAAATTGCGTCGAGATTCAATACATCGTCATTCAGCCGATTTGTCTCCAAGGGGCTATTGCTGCCTCGGGCACCTTATGGTCGTTCCACTGTGAGTCTAGATTTTAGAATGCGACGCAAAACTGATGGTTAATTGTAATGTTCAAGGCCTCCTAATGGCGATGGAACACTCAAATTGCGTCGAGATTCAATACATCGGCCTCCAGCCGAATTGTCTACAAGGGATATTGCAGTCTCGGGTTCCATGTGGTCCGTCTCCTGTGAGTCTCGATTTTCGAATCCGACGCAAAACTGATAGTTAATTGTAACGTTCAGGGCCTCCTAATGACGATGGAACACTCAAATTGCGTCGTGATACAATACATCGTCCTCCAGCCGACTTGTCTCCAAGGGTCTATTGCTGCCTCGGGCACCTTATGATCGATCTCCAGTGAGTCTAGATTTTCGAACCCGACGCAAAACTGATAGTTAACTGTAACCCTCAGGGCCTCGTAATGACGATGGGGCACTCAATTTGCGTCGCGATTCAATACATCGTCCTCCAGCGGACTGGTCTCCAAGGGGATATTGTTGCCTCGGACACCTTATGGTCACTCTCCACTGAGTCTAGATTTTCGAATCCGACGAAAAACTGATAGTTAATTGTAACATTCAGGGCCTACTAATGACGATGGGACACTCAAATTGCGTCGCGATCCAATACATCGTCCTCCAGCCGACTTGTCTCCAAGGGTCTATTGCTGCCTCGGGCACCTTATGATCGATCTCCAGTGAGTCTAGATTTTCGAACCCGACGCAAAACTGATAGTTAATTGTACCGTTCAGGGCCTCCTAATGACGATGGAACACTCAAATTGCGTCGAGATTCAATACATCGTCATCCAGCCGAAACCTCTCCATGGGGATAATGCTGCCTCGGGCACTTTATGGTCGTTCTCCTGTGAGTCTAGATATTCGAATCCGACGCGATACTGATTGTTAATTTTAACGTTCAGGGCTTCCTAATGACGATGGAACACTCAAATTGCGTCGAGATTCAATACATCGTCATTCAGCCGATTTGTCTCCAAGGGGCTATTGCTGCCTCGGGCACCTTATGGTCGCTCCACTGTGAGTCTAGATTTTAGAATACGACGCAAAACTGATGGTTAATTGTAATGTTCAGGGCCTCCTAATGACGATGGAACACTCAAATTGCGTCGAGATTCAATACAGCGGCCTCCAGCCGACTTGTCTCCAAGGGGTATTGCTGCCTCGGGCACCTTATGGTCCGCCTCCTGTGAGTCAAGATTTTCGAATCCGACGCAAAAATGATAGTTAATTGTAATTTTCAGCGCCTCCTAATGACGATGGAACACTCAAATTGCGTCGAGATTCAATACATCGGCCTCGAGCCGACTTGTCTCCAAGGTTCAATTGCGGCCTCGGGCACATTACGGTCGTTCTCCTATGAGTCTCGATTTTCGAATCCGACGCAAAACCGATAGTTAATTGTAACGCTCAGGGCCTCCAAATGACGATGGGGCACTCAAATTGCGTCGCGATTCAATACATCGTCCTCCAGCGGACTGGTCTCCAAGGGGATATTGCTGACTCGGACACCTTATAGTCAGTCTCCAGTGAGTCTAGATTTTCGAATCCGACGAAAAACTGATAGTTAATTGTAACGTTCAGGGCCTCCAAACGACGATGGGGCACTCAAATTGCGTCACGATTCAATACATCGTCCTCCAGCGGACTGGTCTCCAAGGGGATATTGTTGACTCGGATACCTTATGGTCAGTCTCCAGTGAGTCTAGATTTTGAATCCGACGAAAAACTCATAGTTAATTGTAACATTCAGGGCCTCCTAATGACGATGGAACACTCAAATTGCGTCGCGATCCAATACATCGTCCTCCAGCCGACTTGTCTCCAAGGGTCTATTGCTGCCTCGGGCACCTTATGTTCGATCTCCAGTGAGTCTAGATTTTCGAACCCGACGCAAAACTGATAGTTAATTGTACCGTTCAGGGCCTCCTAATGACGATGGAATACTCAAATTGCGTCGAGATTCAATACATCGTCATCCAGCCGACTTCTCTCCGTGGGGATAATGCTGCCTCGGGCATTTTATGGGCGTTCTCCTGTGACTCTAGATATTCGAATCCGACGCGGAACTGATTGTTAATTGTAACGTCCAGGGCTTCGTAATGACGATGGAACACTCAAATTGCGTCGAGATTCAATGCATCGTCATTCAGCCGATTTGTCTCCAAAGGTGTAATGCTGCCTCGGGCACCATACTGTCCGTCTCAAAAATGATAATTATTTGCAACGTTCAGCGTCTCCTAATGACGATGGAACACTCAAATTGCGTCGAGATTCAATACATCGTCCTTCAGCCGACTTGTCGTTCTCTTGTGAGTCTCGTTTTCGAATCCGACGCAAAACTGATAGTTAATTGCAACGTTCAGGGCCTCTTAATGACGATGGAACACTCAAATTGCGTCGAGATTCAATTCATCGTCCTCCAGCCGGCTTGTCTCCAAGGGGATATCGCTGCCTCGTTCACCACATGGTCCGTCTCCGGTGATTCTACATTTTCGTATCCGACGCAATACTGAAAGTTTATTGTAACGTTAAGGCCTCCTAATGACGATGGAACACTCAAAAATGCGTCGCGATCCAGTACATCGTCCTCCAGCCGACTTGTCTCCAAGGGTCTATTGCTGCCTCGGGCACACTATGATCGATCTCCAGTGATTCTAGATTTTCGAACCCGACGCAAAACTGATAGTTAATTGTACCGTTCAGGGCCTCCTAATGACGATGGAATACTCAAATTGCGTCGAGATTCAATACATCGTCATCCAGCCGAAACCTCTCCATGGGGATAATGCTGCCTCGGGCACTTTATGGTCGTTCCCCTGTGAGTCTAGATTTTCGAATCCGAAGCTAAACTGATAGTTAATTGCAACGTTCAGCCCCTCCTATTGACGATGGAACACTAAAATTGCGTCGAGAGTCAATACATCGTCCTCCAGCCGACTTGTCTCCAAGGGTCTATTGCTGCCTCGGGCGCCTTATGGTCGGTCTACTGTGAGTCTAGATTTTCGAATCCGACGCATAACCGATAGTTAATTGTAAAGTTCAGGGCTTCCTAATGACGATGGAACACTCAAATTGCGTCGAGATTCAATACATCGTCCTCCAGCCGCCTTGTCTCCAAGGGGATATCGCTGCCTCGTTCACCACATGGTCCGTCTCCGGTGATTTTACATTTGCGTATCCGACGCAAAACTGATAGTTAATTGTAACGTTCAGGGCCTCCTAATGACGATGAGGCACTCAAATTGCGTCGCGATTCAATACATCGTGCTCCAGCTGACTGGTCTCCAAGGGGATATTGTTGCCTCGGACTCCTTATGGTCAGTCTCCAGTGAGTCTAGATTTTCGAATCCGACTGAAAACTGATAGTTAATTGTAACATTCAGGTCCTCCTAATGACGATGGAACACTCAAATTGCGTCGCGATCCAATACATCGTCCTCCAGCCGACTTGGCTCCACGGGTCTATTGCTGCCTCGGGCACCTTATTATCGATCTCCAGTGAGTCTAGATTTTCGAACCCGACGCAAAACTGATAGTTAATTGTACCGTTCAGGGCCTCCTAATGACGATGGAATACTCAAATTGCGTCGATATTCAATACATCGTCATCCAGCCGACTTCTCTCCATGGGGATAATGCTGCCTCGGACACTATATGGTCGTTCTACAGTGAGTCTAGATATTCGAATCCGACGCGATACTGATTGTTAATTTTAACGTTCAGGGCCTCCTAATGACGATGGAACACTCAAATCGTGTCCAGATTCAATACATCGTCCTCCAGCCGACTTGTCTACAGGGGATTATTGCTGCCTCGGGCACTATATGGTCCTTCCCTGTGAGTCTAGATTTTAGAATCCGACGCAAATCTGACAGTTACTTGTAACGTTCAGGGCCTCCTAATGACGATGGAACACTCAAATTGCGTCGAGATTAAATACATCGGCCACCAGCCGACATGTTTCCAAGGCTCCATTGCTGCCTGTGGCACCTTCTCCTGTGGGTCTAGATTTTCGAATCCGACGCAAAACTGATGGTTGCTTGTAACGTTCAGAGCATCCAATTGACGATGGAACACTAAAATTGCGTCGAGAATCAATACATCGTCCTCCAGCCGACATGTCTCCAAGGGGATATTGCTGGCTCGGGCACCTTATGTTCCGTCTCCTGTGAGACTAGATTTTCGAATCCAACGCGAAACGGATAGTTAATTGTAACATTCAGGGCCTCCTAATGACGTTGGGACACTCAAATTGCGTCGAGATGCAATACATCGTAATCCTGCCGACTTGTCTCCAAGGGTCTATTGCTACCTCGGGGACCTTATGGTCGTTCTCCTGTGAGTCGAGATTGTCAAATCCGACGCAAAACTGATAGTTACTTGTAACGATCAGGGCCTCCTAATGACGATTGAACACTCAAATTGCGTCGAGATTCAATAGATCGGCCACCAGCCGACTTGTTTCCAACGGTCTATTGCTGCCTGTGGCACCTTCTCCTGTGAATCTATTTTCTAACCCAACGCAAAACTGATAGTTAATTGTAACGTTCAGGGCATCCTAATGACGATGGAACACTCAAATAGCGTCGAGGTTCAATACATCGTCCTCCAGCCGACTTGTCTCCAAGGGTCTATTGCTGCCTCGGGTACCATTTGGTCGTTCTCCTGTAAGTCTAGATTGTCGAATCCGTCGCTAAGCTGATAGTTACTTGTAACGTTCAGGGCCTCCTAATGACGATGCAACACTCAAATTGCGTCGAGATTCAATACATCGTCCTCCAGCCGACTTGTCTCCAAGGGGGTTTAGCTGCCTCGGGCAACTTATGGTCCGTCTCCTGTGACTCTAGATTTTCGAATCCGACGCGAAACTGATAGTTAATTGTAACGTTCAGGGCCTCCTAATGACGATGGAACACTCAAATTGCGTCGAGATTCATCACATCGCCCTCCTACCGATTTGTCTCCAAGGGTCTATTGGTGCCTCGGGCACTTTATGGTCGTTCTCTTGTAAGTCTAGATTGTCGTATCCGACGCAAAACTGATAGTTAATTGTAACGTTCAGGGCCTCCTAATGACGATGGATCACTCAAATTGCGTCGAGATTCAATACATCGTCCCTCAGCCAAATTGTCTCCAAGGGTTTATTGCTGCCATGTTCACCTTATGGTCGTTCACCTGTGAGCCTAGATTTTCGAATCCGACGCAAAACTGATAGTTAATTGTAACGTTTAGGGCCTCCTAATGACGATGGAACATTGAAATTGCGTCGCGATTCAATACATCGTCCTCCAGCCGACTTGTCCCCAAGGGGATATTGCTGCCTCGGGCACCATATGGTCCGTCTCCTGTGAGTCTAGATTTTCGAATCCTACGCGAAACTGGTAGTTAATTGTAACGTTCATGGCCTCCTAATACGATGGAACACTCAAATCTCGTCGAGATTCAATACATCATTCTCCAGCCAACTTGTCTCCAAGGGGATATTGCTGCCTCGGGCACCATAAGGTCCGTCTCCTGTGAGTCTAGATTTTCGAACCCGACGCGAAACTCATAGTTAATTGTAACATTCAGGGCCTCCTAATGACGATGGAACACTCAAATTTCGTCGAGATTCAATACATCATCCTCCAGCCGACTTGTCTCCAAGGGGATATTGCTGCCTCGGGCACCATAGGGTCCGTCTCCTGTGAGTCTAGATTTTCGAATCCGACGCGAAACTTATAGTTAATTGTAACGTTCAGGGCCTCCTAACGACGATGGAACACTCAAATCGTGTCGAGATTCAATACATCGTCCTCCAGCCGACTTGTCTACAAGGGAATATTGCTGCCTCGGGCAGTATATGGTCCTTCCCTGTGAGTCTAGATTTTAGAATCAGACGCGGAACTGATAGTTAATTGTAACGTTCAGGGCCTCCTAATGCCGATGGAACACTCAAATTCCGTCGAGATTCACTACATCGTCATCCTTGCAACTTGTCTTCCCTGGGCACCTTATGTTCGTTCTCCTGTAAGTCTAGATTGTCGAATCCGTCGCAAAACTGATAGTAACTTGTAACGTTCAGGGCCTCCTAATGACGATGGAACACTCAAATTGCGTCGAGATTCAATACATCGGCCACCAGCCGACTTGTCTCCTAGGGGATATTGCTGCCTCGGGCACCATTTGGTCCGTCTCCTCTGAGTCTAGATTTTCGAATCCGACGCGAAACTGATAGTTGCTTGTAACACTCAGGGCCTCCTAATGACGTTGGAACACTCAAATTGCGTCGAGATTCAATACATCGTCATCCTGCCGACTTGTCTCCAAGGGTCTATCGCTACCTCGGGGACCTTATGGTCGTTCTCCTGTAAGTTAAGATTGTCGAATCCGACGCAAAACTGATAGTTACTTGTAACGTTCAGGGCCTCCTAATGACGATTGAACACTCAAATTGCGTCGAGATTCAATAGATCGGCCACCAGCCGACTTGTTTCAGAGGGTCTATTGCTGCCTGTGGCACCTTCTCCTGTGAGTCTAGATTTTCGAATCCAACGCAAAACTGATAGTTAGTTGTAACGTTCAGGGCATCCTAATGACGATGGAACACTCAAATGGCGTTGAGATCCAATACATCGTCCTCCAGCCGACTTGTCTCCATGGAGATATTGCTGCCTCGGGAACCTTATGGTCGTTCTCCTGTGAGTTTAGATTTTCGAATCCGACGCTTAACTGATAGTTAATTAAAACGTTCAGGGCCTCCCATTGACGATGGAACACTCAAATTGCGTCGAGATATAATATATCGTCCTCTAGCCGACTTGTCTCCAAGGGGATATTGCTGCCTCGGGCAACTTATGGTCCGTTTCTTGTGAGTCCCGAGTTTCGAATCCGCGCGAAACTGATAGTTAATTGTAACATTCAGGGCCTCCTAATGACGATGGAACACTCAAATTGCGTCGAGACTCATCACATCGCCCTCCTGCCGATTTATCTCCAACGGTCTATTGGTGCCTCGGGCACTTTATGGTCGTTCTCCTGTAAGCCTAGATTTACGAATCCCACGCAAAACTGTAACGTTAAGGACCTCCTAATGACGTTGGGACACTCAAATTGCGACGTGATTCAATACATCGGCCACCTGCCGACTTGTTTCATAGTATTTATTGCTGCCTGTGGCACCTTCTCCTGTGAGTCTAGATTATCGAATCCGACACAAATATGATTTGTAAATGTAACGTGCTGGGCATCCTAATGACGATGGAACACTCAAATTTTGTCGAGATTCAATACATCGTCCTCCAGGTGACTTGTCTCCATGGGGATATTGCTGCTTCGGGCACCTTATGGACGTTCTCCTGTGAGTCTGAATTTTAGGATCCGACGCAAAACTGATAGTTAATAGTAACGTTCTGGGCCTCCTAATGATGATGGAACACTCAATCTGCGTCGAGATTCAGCCAACCTGTCTCCGAGGGTCTATTGCTGCCTCCGGCACCTAATGGTCGTTCTCCTGTGTCAAGATTATCGAATCCAACGCAAAAGTGATAGTTAATTGCAATGATCAGGGCCTCCTAATGACGATGGAACACTCAATCTGCGTCGAGATTCAATACATCGTCCTCCAGCCGTCTTGTCTCCAAGGGGATATTGCTGCCTCGGGCACCATATGGTCCGTCTCCTGTGAGTCCCGATTTTCGAATCCGCGGGATCAGATGGTTAATTGTAACATTCAGGGCCTCCTAATGGCGATGGAACACTCAAATTGCGTCGAGATTCATCACATCGCCTCCTGCCGATTTGTCTCCAAGGGTCTATTGGTGCCTCGGGCACTTTATGGTCGTTCTCCTGTAAGTCTAGATTGTCGAAGCCGACGCAAAACTGATAGTTAAATGTCACGTGCAGGGCATCCTAATGACAATGGAACACTCAAATTTCGTCGAGATTCAATACATCGTCCTCCAGCCAACTTCTCCAAGGGGATAGTGCTGCCTCGGGCACCATAGGGTCCGTCTCCTGTGAGTCTAGATTTTCGAATCCGACGCGAAACTGATAGTTAATTGTAACGTTCAGGGCCTCCTAATACGATGGAACACTCAAATTTCGTCGAGATTCAATACATCGTCCTCCAGCCAACTTCTCCAAGGGGATAGTGCTGCCTCGGGCACCATAGGGTCCGTCTCCTGTGAGTCTAGATTTTCGAATCCGACGCGAAACTGATAGTTAATTGTAACATTCAGGGCCTCCTAATGACGATGGGACACTCAAATTTCGTCGAGATTCAATACATCATCCTCCAGCCGACTTGTCTCCAAGGGGATATTGCTGTCTCGGGCACCATAGGTTCCGTCTCCTGTGAGTCTAGATTTTCGAATCCGACGCGAAACTGATAGTTAATTGTAACGTTCAAGGCCTCCTAATGACGATGGAACACTCAAATCGTGTCGAGATTCAATACATCGTCCTCCACCCGAATTGTCTACAAGGGAATATTGCTGCCTCGGGCACTATATGGTCCTTCCCTGTGAGTCTAGATTTTAGAATCAGACGCGGAACTGATAGTTAATTGTAACGTTCAGGGCCTCCTAATGACGATGGAACACTCAAATTGCGTCGAGATTCACTACATCGTCATCCTACCAACTTGTCTACCTCGGGCACCTTATGGTCGTACTCCTGTAAGTCTAGATTGTCGAATCTGTCGCAAAACTGATAGTTACTTGTAACGTTCAGGGCCTCCTAATGACGATGGAACACTCAAATTGCGTCGAGATTCAATACATCAGCCACCAGATGACATGTTTCCAAGGCTCCATTGAAGCCTGTGGCACCTTCTCCTGTGGGTATAGATTTCCGAATCCGAAGCACAACTGATAGTTTCTTGTAACTTTCAGAGCATCCTAATGACGATGGAACACTCATATTGCGTCGAGAATCAATACATCGTCCTCCAGCCGATTTGGCTCCAACGGGGTATTGCTTCCTCGGGCTCCTTATGGTCGTTCTCCTGTGAGTTAGATTTACGAATCCGACGCAAAACTGATAGTTAATTGTAACGTTCTGGGCCTCCTAATGACGATGGAACACTCAAATTGCGTCGAGATTCAATACATCGTCATCCAGCCTACTTGTCTCCAAGGGGATATTGCTGCCTCGGGCACCAAAGGATCCATCTCCTGTGAGTCTAGATTTTCGATTCCGACGCGAAACTGATAGTTAATTGTAACGTTCAGGGCCTCCTATTGACGATGGAACACTTAAATTGCGTGGAGATTCAATACATCGTCCTTCAGCCGACTTGTCTCTAAGGGTCTATTGCTGCCTCGGGCACCTAATGATTGTTCTCCTGTGAGTCTAGATTTTCGAATCCGACGCAAAACTGATAGTAAATTGTAACATTCAGGGCCTCCTAAGGACGATGGAACACTCAAATTTCGTCGAGATTCAATACTTCTTCCTCCAGCCGACTTGTCTCCAAGGGGATATTGCTGCCTCGGGCACCATAGGGTCCGTCTTCTGTGAGTCTAGATTATCGAATACGACGCGAAACTGATAGTTAATTGAATCGTTTAGCGCCTCCTAATGACGATGGAACACTCAAATCGTGTCGAGTTTCAAAACATCGTCCTCCAGCCAACTTGACTACAGGCGGATATTGCTGCCTCGGGCACTATATTGTCCTTCCCTGTGAGTCTAGATTTTAGAATCAGACGCGAAACTGACAGTTAATTGTAACGTCAAGGGCCTCCTAATGGCGATGGAACACTCAAATTGCGTCGAGATTCAATACTTCGTCACCCAACCGACTTGTCACCAAGGGTCTATTGCTACCTCGGGCACCTTATGGTCATTCTCCTGTAAGTCTAGATTGTCAAATCCGACGCAAAACTGTAGTTTTTTGTAACGTTCAGGGCCTCCTAATGACGATGGAACACTCAAATTGCGTCGAGATTCAATACATCGTCCTTCATCTGACCTGTCTCCAAGAGTCTATTGCTGCCTCAGGCAACCTATGGTCGTTCTCCTGTAAGTCTAGATTTTCGAATCCGACGCATAGCTGGTAGTTAATTGTAACGTTCATGGCATCCTAATGACGATGGAACACTCAAATTGCGACGAGATTCAATACATCGGCCTCCAGCCTACTTGTCTCCGAGGCGATATTGCCGTCGCGGGCACCAAATTATCCTTCTCCTGTGAGTCTAGATTTTCGATTCCGACGCAAAAATGATAGTGAATTGTAACGTTCAGCACCTCCTAATGACGGTAGAACAATCAAATTGCGTCGAGAATCAATACATCGGTCTCCAGCCGACTTGACTCCAAGGGGATATTGCTGCCTTGGTCAATATATGTTCCGCCTCCTGTGAGTCTAGATTTTTGAATCCGACGCGAAACTGATAGTTAATTGTAACGTTCAGGGCCTCTTCATGACGATGGAACACACAAATTACGTCGAGTTTCAATGCATCGTCCTTCAGCCAACTTGTCTCCAAGGTCTATTGCTGCCTCGGGCACCTTATGGTCGTTCTCCTGTTAGTCTAGATTTTGGAATCCGACGCAAAACTGATTGTTAATTGTAACTTTCAGGGCCTCCTAATGACGGTGGAACACTATAATTGCGTCGAGATTCAATACATCGGCCTCCAGCCGACTTGTCTCCAAGGGGATATTGCTGTCTCGGGCACCAAATGATCCTTCCCTGTGAGTCTAGATTTTCGAATCTGACGCAAAAATAATAGTGCGATGTACCGATCAGCGCCTCCTAATGATGATGGAGCACTCAAATTGCGTCGAGATTCAATACATCGTCCTCCAGCCGACTTGTCTCCAAGGGTCCATTGTTGCCTTGGGCACCTTATGGTCGTTCACCTGTGAGTCTAGATTTTGGAATCCGACGCAAAACTGATTGCAACTGTAACGTTCGGGGCCTCCTAAAGACTATGGAACACTCAAATTGCGTCGAGTTTCAATACATCGTCCTCCAGCCGTCTTGTATCCAAGGGGATATTGCTGTCTCGGGCACCATTTGATCCTTCTCCTGAGCGTAGATATTCGAATCCGACACTAAAATAATAGTTAATTGTAACGTTCAGCGCTTCCTAATGATGATGGAACACTCGAATTGCGTCGAGATTCAATTCATCGTCCTCCAGCCGACTTGTCTCCAAGGGGATATTGCTGCCTCGGGATCCATTTGGTCAGTCTCCTGTGATTCTAGATTTTTGAATCCGACGCGAAACAGATAGTTAATTGTGACGTTCAGGGCCTCCTAATGACGATGGAACACACAAATTGCGTCGAGTTTCAATGCATCGTCCATCAGCCAACTTGTCTGCAAGGGTCTATTGCTGCCTCGGGCACCTTATGGTCATTCTCCTGTGAGTCTAGATTTTGGAATCCGACGCAAAACTGATTGTTAATTGTAACGTTCAGGGCCTCCTAATGACGGTGGAACACTATAATTGCGTCGAGATTCAATACATCGGCCTCCAGCCGACTTGTCTTCAAGGTGATATTGCTGTCTCGGGCACCAAATGTTCCTTCCCTGTGAGTCGAGATTTTTCGAAACCGACGCAAAAATAATAGTGCGATGTAACGATCACCGCCTCCCAATTATGATGGAGCACTCAAATTGCGTCGAGATTCAATACATCGTCCTTCAGCCGACTTGTCTCCAAGGGTCTATTCCTGCCTCGGGCACCTTATGGTCGTTCTCCTGTGAGTCTATATTATCGAATCCGACGCAAAACTGGTAGTTAATTGTAACGATCAGGGCCTCCTAATGATGATGGAACACTCAATTTGCGTCGAGATTCAATACATCGTCCTGCAGCTGACTTGTCTCCAAGAGGATATTCTTGCCTCGGGCACCATATGGTCCGTCTCCTGTGAGTCTCGATTTTCGAAACCGACGCAAAACTGATAGTTAATTGTAACGTCCAGGGCCTCCTAATGACGATGGAACACTCAAATTGCGTTGAGATTCAATACATCGTCCTTCAGCCGACTTGTCTTCAAGGGTCTATTCCTGCCTCGGGCACCTTATGGTCGTTCTCCTGTGAGTCTAGATTTTTGAATCCTACGCAAAACTGATGGTTAATTGTAACGTTCAGGGCCTCCTAATGACGATGGATTACTCAAATTGCGTCGAGATTCAATACATCGTCCTCCAGCCGACTTGTCTCCATGGGGATATTGCTGCCTTGGGCACCTTATGGTCGTTCTCCTGTGAGTCTTGATTTTCGTATCCGACGCAAAACTGATAGTTAATTGTAACGTTCAGGGCCTCCTAATGACGATGGAACACTCAAATTGCGTCGAGATTCGTTACATCGACCTTCAGCCGAACTGTCTCCAAGGGTCTGTTGCTGCCTCGGCCACCTTATGGTCGTTCTTCTGTAACTATAGATTTTCGAATTCGACGCAAAACTGATGGTTAATTGTAACGTTCAGGGCATCCTAATGACGATGGAACTCTCAAATTCCGTCGAGATTCAATACATCGTCCTTCAGCCGACTTGTCTCCAAAGTCTATTGCTGCCTCGGGCACCTTATGGTCGTCCTCCTGTGTGTCTAGATTTTCGAATCCGACGCAAAACTGATTGTTAATTGTAACGTTCAGGGCCTCCTATTGACGATGGAGCTCTCAGATTGCGTCGCGATTCAATGCAACGTAATTCAGCCGACTTGTCTCCAAGGGTCTATTGTTGCCTCGTTCACCTAATGGTCGTTCCCCTGTAAGTCTAGATTTTGGATTCCGACGCAAACCTGATTGTTAATTGTAACGTTCAGGGCCTCCTAATGACGATGGATCACTCAAATTGCGTCGAGTTTCAATACATCGTCCTCCAGCCCTCTTCTATCCAAGGGGATATTGCTGTCTCGGGAGCATATGATCCTTCTCCTGAGCGTAGATTTTCGAATCCGACCCTAAAATGATACTTAATTGTAACGTTCAGCACCCCCTAATGGCGATGGAACACTCGAATTGCGTCGAGAGTCAATACATCGTCCTCCAGCCGACCTGTCTACAAGTGGATATTGCTGCCTCGGGCACCATATTGTCCGTCTCCTGTGAGACTAGATTTTCGTTTCCGACGCAAAAATCATAGTGAGATGTAACGATCAGCGCCTCCTAATGACGATGGAACACCCAAATTGCGACGAGATTCAATACATCGTCCGACTTGTCTACAACTGTATTATGCTGCCTCCGGCTCCATATGGTCCGTCTCCTGTGACTCTAGATCTATGAATCCGACGCGAAACTGATAGTTAATTGTTAAGTTTGGGGCCTCCTAATGACGATGGAGCACTCAAATTCCGTCGAGATTCAATACAACGTCCTTCAGCCGACCTGTCTCCAAGAGTCTATTGCTGCCTCGGGCACCTTAAGGTCGTCCTCCTGTGAGTGTACATTTTCGATTCCGACGCAAAAATAATAGTGAGATGTAACGATCAGCGCCTCCTAATGATGATGGAACACTCAAATTGCGTTGAGATTCAATTCATCGTCCTCCAGCCGACTTGTCTCCAAGGGGATATTGCTGCCTCGGGCTCCATAGGGTCCGTCTCCTGTGAGTCTAGATTTTTGAATCCGACGCGAAACAGACAGTTAATTGTGACGTTCTGGGCCTCCTAATGACGATGGAACACACAAATTTCGTCGAGTTTCAATGCATCGTCCTTCAGCCTACTTGTCTCCAAGGGTCTATTGCTGCCTTGGGCACCTTATGGTCGCCCTCCTGTGTGTCTAGAATTTGGAATCCGACGCAAAACTGATTGTTAATTGTAACGTTCAGGGCCTCCTAATGACGATGGAACACTCAAATATCGTCGAGATACAATACATCATCCTTCATCTGACCTGTCTCCAAGAGTCTATTGCTGTCTCGGGCACCATATGATCCTTCTCCTGAGCGTAGATATTCGAATCCGACCCTAAAATAATAGTTAATTGTAACGTTCAGCGCTTCCTAATGATGATGGAACACTCTAATTGCGTCGAGATTCAATTCATCGTCCTCCAGCCGACTTGTCCCCAAGGGGATATTGCTGCCTCGGGATCCATTTGGTCCGTCTCCTGTGATTCTAGATTTTTGAATCCGACGCGAAACCGATAGTTAATTGTGACGTTCAGGGCCTCCTAATGACGATGGAACACACAAATTGCGTCGAGTTTCAATGCATCGTCCATCAGCCAACTTGTCTCCAAGGGTCTACTGCTGCCTCGGGCACCTTATGGTCGTTCTCCTGTGAGTCTAGATTTTGGAATCCGACGCAAAACTGATTGTTAATTGTAACGTTCAGGGCCTCCTAATGACGGTGGAACACTATAATTGCGTCGAGATTCAATACATCGGCCTCCAGCCGACTTGTCTTCAAGGGGATATTGCTGTCTCGGGCACCAAAAGATCCTTCCGTGTGAGTCTAGATTTTCGAATCCGACGCAAAAATAATAGTGCGATGTACCGATCAGGGCCTCCTAATGACGATGGAACACTCAATTTGCGTCGAGACTCAATACATCGTCCTTCAGCCGACTTGTCTCCAAGGGTCTATTGCTGCCTCGGGCACCTTATGGTCCGTCTCCAGTAAGCCTAGATTTTCAAATCCGACGAAAAACTGATATATAATTGCAACATTCAGGGCCTCCTAATGACGATGGAACACTCAAATTGTGTCGCGATCCAATACATCGTTCTCCATCCGACTTGTCTCCAAGGGTCCTTTTGCTGACTCGGGCACCTTGTGATCGTTCTCCTGCGAGTCTAGATTTTCGAACCCGACGCCAAACTGATAGTTAATTGTAACATTCAGGTCCTTCTGATGACGATGGAACACTCAAATTGCGGCGAGATTCAATACATCATCCTCCAGCCGACTTGGCTCCATGGGGATATTGCTGCCTCGGGCACCTTATGGTCGTTCTCCAGTGTGTCTAGATTTTCGAATCCGAAGCGAAACTGATTGTTAATTGTAACTTTCAGGGCTTCCTAAATACAATGGAACATTCAAATTACGTCGAGATTCAATACATCGTCAATCAGCCGACTTGTCTGCAGAAGTCTATTGCTGCCTCGTGCACCTTATGGTCGTTCTCCTGTGAGTCTAGATTTTAGAATCCGACGCAAAACTGATAATTAATTGTAACGTTCAGGGCCACCTAATGACGATGGAACACTCAAATTGCGTCGAGATTTAATACATCGGCCTCCAGCCGACTTGTCTCCAAGGGGATATTGCTGTCTCGGGCACCAAATGTTCCTTCCCTGTGAGTCTAGATTTTTCGAAACCGACGCAAAAATAATAGTGCGATGTAACGATCACCGCCTCCCAATTATGATGGAGCACTCAAATTGCGTCGAGATTCAATACATCGTCCTTCAGCCGACTTGTCTCCAAGGGTCTATTCCTGCCTCGGGCACCTTATGGTCGTTCTCCTGTGAGTCTATATTATCGAATCCGACGCAAAACTGGTAGTTAATTGTAACGATCAAGGCCTCCTAATGACGATGGAACACTCAATTTGCGTCGAGATTCAATACATCGTCCTCCAGCCGACTTGTCTCCATGGGGATATTGCTGCCTTGGGCACCTTATGGTCGTTCTCCTGTGAGTCTTGATTTTCGTATCCGACGCAAAACTGATAGTTAATTGTAACGTTCAGGGCCTCCTAATGACGATGGAACACTCAAATTGCGTCGAGATTCGTTACATCGACCTTTAGCCGAACTGTCTCCAAGGGTCTGTTGCTGCCACGGCCACCTTATGGTCGTTCTTCTGTAACTCTAGATTTTCGAATTCGACGCAAAACTGATAGTTAATTTTAACGTTCAGGGCATCCTAATGACGATGGAACTCTCAAATTCCGTCGAGATTCAATACATCGTCCTTCAGCCGACTTGTCTCCAAAGTCTATTGCTGCCTCGGGCACCTTATGGTCGTCCTCCTGTGTGTCTAGATTTTCGAATCCGATGCAAAACTGATTGTTAATTGTAACGTTCAGGGCCTCCTATTGACGATGGAGCTCTCAGATTGCGTCGCGATTCAATGCAACGTAATTCAGCCGACTTGTCTCCAAGGGTCTATTGCTGCCTCGTTCACCTTATGGTCGTTCCCCTGTAAGTCTAGATTTTGGATTCCGACGCAAACCTGATTGTTAATTGTAACGTTCAGGGCCTCCTAATGACGATGGAACACTCAAATTGCGTCGAGTTTCAATACATCGTCCTCCAGCCCTCTTCTATCCAAGGGGATATTGCTGTCTCGGGAGCATATGATCCTTCTCCTGAGCGTAGATTTTCGAATCCGACCCTAAAATGATAGTTAATTGTAACGTTCAGTACCCCCTAATGGCGATGGAACACTCGAATTGCGTCGAGAGTCAATACATCGTCCTCCAGCCGACTTGTCTACAAGTGGATATTGCTGCTTCGGGCACCATATGGTCCGTCTCCTGTGAGACTAGATTTTCGATTCCGACGCAAAAATGATAGTGAGATGTAACGATCAGCGCCTCCTAATGATGATGGAACACTCAAATTGCGTCGAGATTCAATTCATCGTCCTCCAGCCGACTTGTCTCCAAGGGGATATTGCTGCCTCGGGCTCCATATGGTCCGTCTCCTGTGAGTCTAGATTTTTGAATCCGACGCAAAACAGATAGTTAATTGTGACGTTCAGGGCCTCCTGTTGTCGATGGACCACTCAGATTGCGTCGCGATTCAATGCAACGTCCTTCAGCCGACTTGTCTCCAAGGGTCTATTGCTGCCTCGTTCACCTTATGGTCGTTCCCCTGTGAGTCTAGATTTTGGAATCCGACGCAAAACTGATTGTTAATTGTAACGTTCAGGGCCTCCTAATGACGATGGAACACTCAAATTGCGTCGAGATTCAATACATCGTCCTCCAGCCGACTTGTCTCCAAGAGGTTATTGCTGCCTCGGGCACCATATGGTCCGTCTCCTGTGAGACTAGATATTCGAATCCGACGCGAAACTGATAGTTAATTGTAACGTTGAAGGCCTCCTAATGACGATGGAACACTCAAATATCGTCGAGATACAATACATCGTCATTCAGCCGTCCTGTCTCCAAGAGTCTATTGCTGCCTCGGGCAACTTATGGTCGTTCTCCTGTGAGTCTAGATTTTCGAATCCGACACATAACTGGTAGTTAATTGTAAAGTTCATGGCATCCTAATGACTATGGAACACTCAAATTGCGACGAGATTCAATACATCGTCCGACTTGTCTACAACTGCATTATGCTGCCTCCGGCTCCATATGGTCCGTCTCCTGTGAGTCTAGATCTATGAATCCGACGCGAAACTGATAGTTAATTGTGACGTTCAGGGCGTCCTAATGACGATGGAACACTCAAATTGCGTCGAGTTTCAATACATCGTCCTCCAGCCGTCTTCTATCCAATGGGATATTGCTGTCTCGGGCACCATATGATCCTTCTCCTGAGCGTAGATTTTCGAATCCGACCCTAAAATGATAGTTAACTGCAACGTACAGCGCCCCCGAATGGCGATGGAACACTCAAATTGCGTCGAGAGTCAATACATCGTCCTCCAGCCGACTTGTCTACAAGTGGATATTGCTGTCTCGGGCGCCATATGGTCCGTCTCCTGTGAGACTAGATTTTCGATTCCGACGCAAAAATGATAGTGAGATGTAACGATCAGCGCCCCCTAGTGATGATGGAACACTCAAATTGAGTCGAGATTCAATACATCGTCCTCCAGCCGACTTGACTCCAAGAGGATATTGCTGCCTCGGGTTCCATATGGTCCGTCTCCTGTGAGTTTAGATTTTTGAATCCGACGCAAAACTGATAGTTAATTGTTAAGTTCGGGGCCTCCTAATGACGATGGAGCACTCAAATTCCGTCGAGATTCAATACAACGTCCTTCAGCCGACCTGTCTCCAAGAGTCTATTGCTGCCTCGGGCACCTTAAGGTCGTCCTCCTGTGAGTGTACATTTTCGATTCCGACGCAAAAATAATAGTGAGATGTAACGATCAGCGCCTCCTAATGATGATGGAACACTCAAATTGCGTTGAGATTCAATTCATCGTCCTCCAGCCGACTTGTCTCCAAGGTGATATTGCTGCCTCGGGCTCCATATGGTCCGTCTCCTGTGAGTCTAGATTTTTGAATCCGACGCGAAACAGACAGTTAATTGTGACGTTCTGGGCCTCCTAATGACGATGGAACACACAAATTTCGTCGAGTTTCAATGCATCGTCCTTCAGCCTACTTGTCTCCAAGGGTCTATTGCTGCCTTGGGCACCTTATGGTCGTCCTCCTGTGTGTCTAGAATTTGGAATCCGACGCAAAACTGATTGTTAATTGTAACGTCATGGCCTCCTAATGACAATGGAACACTCAAAATGCGTCGAGATTCAATACATCGTCCTCCAGCCAACTAGTCTCCAAGGGGATATTGCTGCCTCGGGCACCGTATGGTCCGACTCCTGTGAGTCTAGATTTTTGAATCCGTCGCAAAACTGATAGTTAATTGTAACGTTCAGGGCCTCCTAATGACGATGGAACACTCCAATTGCGTCGATATTCAATACATCATCCTCCAGCCGACTTGTCTCCAAGGGTCTATTGCTGCCTCGGGCACCATATGGTCATTCTCCTGTGACTCTAGATTATCGAAGCCTACGCATAACTGATAGTTTATTGTAACGCTCAGGGCCTCCTAATGACGATGGAACACTCAAATTGCATCGAGGTTCTATACATCGTCCTCCAGGCGACGTGCCTCCAAGGGGATATTGCTGCCTCGGGCACCATATGGTCCGTCTCCTGTGAGTCTAGATTTTTGAATCCGACGCATAGCTGGTAGTTAATTTTAACGTTCATGGCATCCTAATGACGATGGAACACTCAAATTGCGACGAGATTCAATACATCGGCCTCCAGCCGACTTGTCTTCAAGGGGATATTGCTGTCTCGGGCACCAAATGATCCTTCCCTTTGGGTGTAGATTTTCGAATCCGACGCAAAAATAATAGTGCGATGTACCGATCAGCGCCTCCTAATGATGATGGAGCACTCAAATTGCGTCGAGATTTAATACATCGTCCTCCAGCCGACTTGTCTCCAAGGGTCTATTGTTGCCTTGGGCACCTTATGGTCGTTCACCTGTGAGTCTAGATTTTGGAATCCGACTCAAAACTGATTGTTAATTGTAGCGTTCAGGGCCTCCTAATGACGATGGAACACTCAATTTGCGTCGAGACCCAATACATCGTCCTTCAGTAGACATGTCTCCAAGGGTCTATTGCTGCCTCGGGCACCTTATGGTCCGTCTCCAGTAAGCCTAGATTTTCAAATCCGACGAAAAACTGATAGATAATTGCAACATTCAGGGCCTCCTAATGACGATGGAACACTCAAATTGCGTCGCGATCCAATACATCGTTCTCCATCCGACTTGTCTCCAAGGGTCTTTTGCTGACTCGGGCACCTTGTGATCGTTCTCCTGCGAGTCTAGATTTTCGAACCCGACGCCAAACTGATAGTTAATTGTAACATTCAGGTCCTCCTGATGACGATGGAACACTCAAATTGCGTCGAGATTCAATACATCATCCTCCAGCCGACTTGGCTCCATGGGGATATTGCTGCCTCGGGCACCTTATGGTCGTTCTCCAGTAACTCTAGATTTTCGAATCCGAAGCGAAACTGATTGTTAATTGTAACTTTCAGGGCTTCCTAAATACAATGGAACATTCAAATTACGTCGAGATTCAATACATCGTCAATCAGCCGACTTGTCTGCAGAAGTCTATTGCTGCCTCGTGCACCTTATGGTCGTTCTCCTGTGAGTCTAGATTTTAGAATCCGACGCAAAACTGATAATTAATTGTAACGTTCAGGGCCACCTAATGACGATGGAACACTCAAATTGCGTCGAGATTTAATAAATCGGCCTCCAGCCGACTTGTCTCCAAGGGGATATTGCTGTCTCGGGCACCAAATGTTCCTTCCCTGTGAGTCTAGATTTTTCGAAACCGACGCAAAAATAATAGTGCGATGTAACGATCACCGCCTCCCAATTATGATGGAGCACTCAAATTGCGTCGAGATTCAATACATCGTCCTTCAGCCGACTTGTCTCCAAGGGTCTATTCCTGCCTCGGGCACCTTATGGTCGTTCTCCTGTGAGTCTATATTATCGAATCCGACGCAAAACTGGTAGTTAATTGTAACGATCAAGGCCTCCTAATGACGATGGAACACTCAATTTGCGTCGAGATTCAATACATCGTCCTGCAGCTGACTTGTCTCCAAGGGGATATTCTTGCCTCGGGCACCATATGGTCCGTCTCCTGTGAGTCTCGATTTTCGAAACCGACGCAAAACTGATAGTTAATTGTAACGTCCAGGGCCTCCTAATGACGATGGAACACTCAAATTGCGTTGAGATTCAATACATCGTCCTTCAGCCGACTTGTCTTCAAGGGTCTATTCCTGCCTCGGGCACCTTATGGTCGTTCTCCTGTGAGTCTAGATTTTTGAATCCTACGCAAAACTGATGGTTAATTGTAACGTTCAGGGCCTCCTAATGACGATGGAACACTCAAATTGCGTCGAGATACAATACATCGTCCTCCAGCCGACTTGTCTCCATGGGGATATTGCTGCCTTGGGCACCTTATGGTCGTTCTCCTGTGAGTCTTGATTTTCGTATCCGACGCAAAACTGATAGTTAATTGTAACGTTCAGGGCCTCCTAATGACGATGGAACACTCAAATTGCGTCGAGATTCGTTACATCGACCTTTAGCCGAACTGTCTCCAAGCGTCTGTTGCTGCCACGGCCACCTTATGGTCGTTCTTCTGTAACTCTAGATTTTCGAATTCGACGCAAAACTGATAGTTAATTTTAACGTTCAGGGCATCCTAATGACGATGGAACTCTCAAATTCCGTCGAGATTCAATACATCGTCCTTCAGCCGACTTGTCTCCAAAGTCTATTGCTGCCCCGGGCACCTTATGGTCGTCCTCCTGTGTGGCTAGATTTTCGAATCCGACGCAAAACTGATTGTTAATTGTAACGTTCAGGGCCTCCTATTGACGATGGAGCTCTCAGATTGCGTCGCGATTCAATGCAACGTAATTCAGCCGACTTGTCTCCAATGGTCTATTGCTGCCTCGTTCACCTTATGGTCGTTCCCCTGTAAGTCTAGATTTTGGATTCCGACGCAAACCTGATTGTTAATTGTAACGTTCAGAGCCTCCTAATGACGATGGAACACTCAAATTGCGTCGAGTTTCAATACATCGTCCTCCAGCCCTCTTCTATCCAAGGGGATATTGCTGTCTCGGGAGCATATGATCCTTCTCCTGAGCGCAGATTTTCGAATCCGACCCTAAAATGATAGTTAATTGTAACGTTCAGTACCCCCTAATGGCGATGGAACACTCGAATTGCGTCGAGAGTCAATACATCGTCCTCCAGCCGACTTGTCTACAAGTGGATATAGCTGCCTCGGGCACCATATGGTCCGTCTCCTGTGAGACTAGATTTTCGATTCCGACGCAAAAATGATAGTGAGATGTAACGATCAGCGCCTCCTAATGATGATGGAACACTCAAATTGCGTCGAGATTCAATTCATCGTCCTCCAGCCGACTTGTCTCCAAGGGGATATTGCTGCCTCGGGCTCCATATGGTCCGTCTCCTGTGAGTCTAGATTTTTGAATCCGACGCAAAACAGATAGTTAATTGTGACATTCAGGGCCTCCTGTTGTCGATGGAGCACTCAGATTGCGTCGCGATTCAATGCAACGTCCTTCAGCCGACTTGTCTCCAAGGGTCTATTGCTGCCTCGTTCACCTTATGGTCGTTCCCCTGTGAGTCTAGATTTTGGAATCCGACGCAAAACTGATTGTTAATTGTAACGTTCAGGGCCTCCTAATGACGATGGAACACTCAAATTGCGTCGAGATTCAATACATCGTCCTCCAGCCGACTTGTCTCCAAGATGATATTGCTGCCTCGGGCACCATATGGTCCGTCTCCTGTGAGACTAGATATTCGAATCCGACGCGAAACTGATAGTTAATTGTAACGTTCAAGGCCTCCTAATGACGATGGAACACTCAAATATCGTCGAGATACAATACATCGTCATTCAGCCGTCCTGTCTCCAAGAGTCTATTGCTGCCTCGGGCAACTTATGGTCGTTCTCCTGTGAGTCTAGATTTTCGAATCCGACACATAACTGGTAGTTAATTGTAAATTTCATGGCATCCTAATGACTATGGAACACTCAAATTGCGACGAGATTCAATACATCGTCCGACTTGTCTACAACTGTATTATGCTGCCTCCGGCTCCATATGGTCCGTCTCCTGTGAGTCTAGATCAATGAATCCGACGCGAAACTGATAGTTAATTGTGACGTTCAGGGCCTCCTAATGACGATGGAACACTCAAATTGCGTCGAGTTTCAATACATCGTCCTCCAGCCGTCTTCTATCCAATGGGATATTGCTGTCTCGGGCACCATATGATCCTTCTCCTGAGCGTAGATTTTCGAATCCGACCCTAAAATTATAGTTAACTGCAACGTACAGCGCCCCCGAATGGCGATGGAACACTCAAATTGCGTCGAGATTCAATACATCATCCTCCAGCCGACTTGGCTCCATGGGGATATTGCTGCCTCGGGCACCTTATGGTCGTTCTCCAGTGACTCTAGATTTTCGAATCCGAAGCGAAACTGATTGTTAATTGTAACTTTCAGGGCTTCCTAAATACAATGGAACATTCAAATTACGTCGAGATTCAATACATCGTCAATCAGCCGACTTGTCTGCAGAAGTCTATTGCTGCCTCGTGCACCTTATGGTCGTTCTCCTGTGAGTCTAGATTTTAGAATCCGACGCAAAACTGATAATTAATTGTAACGTTCAGGGCCACCTAATGACGATGGAACACTCAAATTGCGTCGAGATTTAATACATCGGCCTCCAGCCGACTTGTCTCCAAGGGGATATTGCTGTCTCGGGCACCAAATGTTCCTTCCCTGTGAGTCTAGATTTTTCGAAACCGACGCAAAAATAATAGTGCGATGTAACGATCACCGCCTCCCAATTATGATGGAGCACTCAAATTGCGTCGAGATTCAATACATCGTCCTTCAGCCGACTTGTCTCCAAGGGTCTATTCCTGCCTCGGGCACCTTATGGTCGTTCTCCTGTGAGTCTATATTATCGAATCCGACGCAAAACTGGTAGTTAATTGTAACGATCAAGGCCTCCTAATGACGATGGAACACTCAATTTGCGTCGAGATTCAATACATCGTCCTGCAGCTGACTTGTCTCCAAGGGGATATTCTTGCCTCGGGCACCATATGGTCCGTCTCCTGTGAGTCTCGATTTTCGAAACCGACGCAAAACTGATAGTTAATTGTAACGTCCAGGGCCTCCTAATGACGATGGAACACTCAAATTGCGTTGAGATTCAATACATCGTCCTTCAGCCGACTTGTCTTCAAGGGTCTATTCCTGCCTCGGGCACCTTATGGTCGTTCTCCTGTGAGTCTAGATTTTTGAATCCTACGCAAAACTGATGGTTAATTGTAACGTTCAGGGCCTCCTAATGACGATGGAACACTCAAATTGCGTCGAGATACAATACATCGTCCTCCAGCCGACTTGTCTCCATGGGGATATTGCTGCCTTGGGCACCTTATGGTCGTTCTCCTGTGAGTCTTGATTTTCGTATCCGACGCAAAACTGATAGTTAATTGTAACGTTCAGGGCCTCCTAATGACGATGGAACACTCAAATTGCGTCGAGATTCGTTACATCGACCTTTAGCCGAACTGTCTCCAAGCGTCTGTTGCTGCCACGGCCACCTTATGGTCGTTCTTCTGTAACTCTAGATTTTCGAATTCGACGCAAAACTGATAGTTAATTTTAACGTTCAGGGCATCCTAATGACGATGGAACTCTCAAATTCCGTCGAGATTCAATACATCGTCCTTCAGCCGACTTGTCTCCAAAGTCTATTGCTGCCCCGGGCACCTTATGGTCGTCCTCCTGTGTGGCTAGATTTTCGAATCCGACGCAAAACTGATTGTTAATTGTAACGTTCAGGGCCTCCTATTGACGATGGAGCTCTCAGATTGCGTCGCGATTCAATGCAACGTAATTCAGCCGACTTGTCTCCAATGGTCTATTGCTGCCTCGTTCACCTTATGGTCGTTTCCCTGTAAGTCTAGATTTTGGATTCCGACGCAAACCTGATTGTTAATTGTAACGTTCAGAGCCTCCTAATGACGATGGAACACTCAAATTGCGTCGAGTTTCAATACATCGTCCTCCAGCCCTCTTCTATCCAAGGGGATATTGCTGTCTCGGGAGCATATGATCCTTCTCCTGAGCGCAGATTTTCGAATCCGACCCTAAAATGATAGTTAATTGTAACGTTCAGTACCCCCTAATGGCGATGGAACACTCGAATTGCGTCGAGAGTCAATACATCGTCCTCCAGCCGACTTGTCTACAAGTGGATATAGCTGCCTCGGGCACCATATGGTCCGTCTCCTGTGAGACTAGATTTTCGATTCCGACGCAAAAATGATAGTGAGATGTAACGATCAGCGCCTCCTAATGATGATGGAACACTCAAATTGCGTCGAGATTCAATTCATCGTCCTCCAGCCGACTTGTCTCCAAGGGGATATTGCTGCCTCGGGCTCCATATGGTCCGTCTCCTGTGAGTCTAGATTTTTGAATCCGACGCAAAACAGATAGTTAATTGTGACATTCAGGGCCTCCTGTTGTCGATGGAGCACTCAGATTGCGTCGCGATTCAATGCAACGTCCTTCAGCCGACTTGTCTCCAAGGGTCTATTGCTGCCTCGTTCACCTTATGGTCGTTCCCCTGTGAGTCTAGATTTTGGAATCCGACGCAAAACTGATTGTTAATTGTAACGTTCAGGGCCTCCTAATGACGATGGAACACTCAAATTGCGTCGAGATTCAATACATCGTCCTCCAGCCGACTTGTCTCCAAGATGATATTGCTGCCTCGGGCACCATATGGTCCGTCTCCTGTGAGACTAGATATTCGAATCCGACGCGAAACTGATAGTTAATTGTAACGTTCAAGGCCTCCTAATGACGATGGAACACTCAAATATCGTCGAGATACAATACATCGTCATTCAGCCGTCCTGTCTCCAAGAGTCTATTGCTGCCTCGGGCAACTTATGGTCGTTCTCCTGTGAGTCTAGATTTTCGAATCCGACACATAACTGGTAGTTAATTGTAAATTTCATGGCATCCTAATGACTATGGAACACTCAAATTGCGACGAGATTCAATACATCGTCCGACTTGTCTACAACTGTATTATGCTGCCTCCGGCTCCATATGGTCCGTCTCCTGTGAGTCTAGATCAATGAATCCGACGCGAAACTGATAGTTAATTGTGACGTTCAGGGCCTCCTAATGACGATGGAACACTCAAATTGCGTCGAGTTTCAATACATCGTCCTCCAGCCGTCTTCTATCCAATGGGATATTGCTGTCTCGGGCACCATATGATCCTTCTCCTGAGCGTAGATTTTCGAATCCGACCCTAAAATTATAGTTAACTGCAACGTACAGCGCCCCCGAATGGCGATGGAACACTCAAATTGCGTCGAGATTCAATACATCATCCTCCAGCCGACTTGGCTCCATGGGGATATTGCTGCCTCGGGCACCTTATGGTCGTTCTCCAGTGACTCTAGATTTTCGAATCCGAAGCGAAACTGATTGTTAATTGTAACTTTCAGGGCTTCCTAAATACAATGGAACATTCAAATTACGTCGAGATTCAATACATCGTCAATCAGCCGACTTGTCTGCAGAAGTCTATTGCTGCCTCGTGCACCTTATGGTCGTTCTCCTGTGAGTCTAGATTTTAGAATCCGACGCAAAACTGATAATTAATTGTAACGTTCAGGGCCACCTAATGACGATGGAACACTCAAATTGCGTCGAGATTTAATACATCGGCCTCCAGCCGACTTGTCTCCAAGGGGATATTGCTGTCTCGGGCACCAAATGTTCCTTCCCTGTGAGTCTAGATTTTTCGAAACCGACGCAAAAATAATAGTGCGATGTAACGATCACCGCCTCCCAATTATGATGGAGCACTCAAATTGCGTCGAGATTCAATACATCGTCCTTCAGCCGACTTGTCTCCAAGGGTCTATTCCTGCCTCGGGCACCTTATGGTCGTTCTCCTGTGAGTCTATATTATCGAATCCGACGCAAAACTGGTAGTTAATTGTAACGATCAAGGCCTCCTAATGACGATGGAACACTCAATTTGCGTCGAGATTCAATACATCGTCCTGCAGCTGACTTGTCTCCAAGGGGATATTCTTGCCTCGGGCACCATATGGTCCGGCTCCTGTGAGTCTCGATTTTCGAAACCGACGCAAAACTGATAGTTAATTGTAACGTCCAGGGCCTCCTAATGACGATGGAACACTCAAATTGCGTTGAGATTCAATACATCGTCCTTCAGCCGACTTGTCTTCAAGGGTCTATTCCTGCCTCGGGCACCTTATGGTCGTTCTCCTGTGAGTCTAGATTTTTGAATCCTACGCAAAACTGATGGTTAATTGTAACGTTCAGGGCCTCCTAATGACGATGGAACACTCAAATTGCGTCGAGATACAATACATCGTCCTCCAGCCGACTTGTCTCCATGGGGATATTGCTGCCTTGGGCACCTTATGGTCGTTCTCCTGTGAGTCTTGATTTTCGTATCCGACGCAAAACTGATAGTTAATTGTAACGTTCAGGGCCTCCTAATGACGATGGAACACTCAAATTGCGTCGAGATTCGTTACATCGACCTTTAGCCGAACTGTCTCCAAGCGTCTGTTGCTGCCACGGCCACCTTATGGTCGTTCTTCTGTAACTCTAGATTTTCGAATTCGACGCAAAACTGATAGTTAATTTTAACGTTCAGGGCATCCTAATGACGATGGAACTCTCAAATTCCGTCGAGATTCAATACATCGTCCTTCAGCCGACTTGTCTCCAAAGTCTATTGCTGCCTCGGGCACCTTATGGTCGTCCTCCTGTGTGGCTAGATTTTCGAATCCGACGCAAAACTGATTGTTAATTGTAACGTTCAGGGCCTCCTATTGACGATGGAGCTCTCAGATTGCGTCGCGATTCAATGCAACGTAATTCAGCCGACTTGTCTCCAATGGTCTATTGCTGCCTCGTTCACCTTATGGTCGTTCCCCTGTAAGTCTAGATTTTGGATTCCGACGCAAACCTGATTGTTAATTGTAACGTTCAGAGAATCCTAATGACGATGGAACACTCAAATTGCGTCGAGTTTCAATACATCGTCCTCCAGCCCTCTTCTATCCAAGGGGATATTGCTGTCTCGGGAGCATATGATCCTTCTCCTGAGCGCAGATTTTCGAATCCGACCCTAAAATGATAGTTAATTGTAACGTTCAGTACCCCCTAATGGCGATGGAACACTCGAATTGCGTCGAGAGTCAATACATCGTCCTCCAGCCGACTTGTCTACAAGTGGATATAGCTGCCTCGGGCACCATATGGTCCGTCTCCTGTGAGACTAGATTTTCGATTCCGACGCAAAAATGATAGTGAGATGTAACGATCAGCGCCTCCTAATGATGATGGAACACTCAAATTGCGTCGAGATTCAATTCATCGTCCTCCAGCCGACTTGTCTCCAAGGGGATATTGCTGCCTCGGGCTCCATATGGTCCGTCTCCTGTGAGTCTAGATTTTTGAATCCGACGCAAAACAGATAGTTAATTGTGACATTCAGGGCCTCCTGTTGTCGATGGAGCACTCAGATTGCGTCGCGATTCAATGCAACGTCCTTCAGCCGACTTGTCTCCAAGGGTCTATTGCTGCCTCGTTCACCTTATGGTCGTTCCCCTGTGAGTCTAGATTTTGGAATCCGACGCAAAACTGATTGTTAATTGTAACGTTCAGGGCCTCCTAATGACGATGGAACACTCAAATTGCGTCGAGATTCAATACATCGTCCTCCAGCCGACTTGTCTCCAAGATGATATTGCTGCCTCGGGCACCATATGGTCCGTCTCCTGTGAGACTAGATATTCGAATCCGACGCGAAACTGATAGTTAATTGTAACGTTCAAGGCCTCCTAATGACGATGGAACACTCAAATATCGTCGAGATACAATACATCGTCATTCAGCCGTCCTGTCTCCAAGAGTCTATTGCTGCCTCGGGCAACTTATGGTCGTTCTCCTGTGAGTCTAGATTTTCGAATCCGACACATAACTGGTAGTTAATTGTAAATTTCATGGCATCCTAATGACTATGGAACACTCAAATTGCGACGAGATTCAATACATCGTCCGACTTGTCTACAACTGTATTATGCTGCCTCCGGCTCCATATGGTCCGTCTCCTGTGAGTCTAGATCAATGAATCCGACGCGAAACTGATAGTTAATTGTGACGTTCAGGGCCTCCTAATGACGATGGAACACTCAAATTGCGTCGAGTTTCAATACATCGTCCTCCAGCCGTCTTCTATCCAATGGGATATTGCTGTCTCGGGCACCATATGATCCTTCTCCTGAGCGTAGATTTTCGAATCCGACCCTAAAATTATAGTTAACTGCAACGTACAGCGCCCCCGAATGGCGATGGAACACTCAAATTGCGTCGAGAGTCAATACATCGTCCTCCAGCCGACTTGTCTACAAGTGGATATTGCTGTCTCGGGCGCCATATGGTCCGTCTCCTGTGAGAATAGATTTTCGATTCCGACGCAAAAATGATAGTGAGATGTAACGATCAGCGCCCCCTAGTGATGATGGAACACTCAAATTGAGTCGAGATTCAATACATCGTCCTCCAGCCGACTTGTCTCCAAGAGGATATTGCTGCCTCGGGTTCCATATGGTCCGTCTCCTGTGAGTTTAGATTTTTGAATCCGACGCGAAACTGATAGTTAATTGTTAAGTTCGGGGCCTCCTAATGACGATGGAGCACTCAAATTCCGTCGAGATTCAATACAACGTCCTTCAGCCGACCTGTCTCCAAGAGTCTATTGCTTCCTCTTGCACCTTAAGGTCGTCCTCCTGTGAGTGTACATTTTCGATTCCGACGCAAAAATAATAGTGAGATGTAACGATCAGCGCCTCCTAATGATGATGGAACACTCAAATTGCGTTGAGATTCAATTCATCGTCCTCCAGCCGACTTGTCTCCAAGGGGATATTGCTGCCTCGGGCTCCATATGGTCCGTCTCCTGTGAGTCTAGATTTTTGAATCCGACGCGAAACAGACAGTTAATTGTGACGTTCTGGGCCTCCTAATGACGATGGAACACACAAATTTCGTCGAGTTTCAATGCATCGTCCTTCAGCCTACTTGTCTCCAAGGGTCTATTGCTGCCTTGGGCACCTTATGGTCGTCCTCCTGTGTGTCTAGAATTTGGAATCCGACGCAAAACTGATTGTTAATTGTAACGTCATGGCCTCCTAATGACAATGGAACACTCAAAATGCGTCGAGATTCAATACATCGTCCTCCAGCCGACTAGTCTCCAAGGGGATATTGCTGCCTCGGGCACCGTATGGTCCGACTCCTGTGAGTCTAGATTTTTGAATCCGTCGCAAAACTGATAGTTAATTGTAACGTTCAGGGCCTCCTAATGACGATGGAACACTCCAATTGCGTCGATATTCAATACATCATCCTCCAGCCGACTTGTCTCCAAGGGTCTATTGCTGCCTCGGGCACCATATGGTCATTCTCCTGTGACTCTAGATTTTCGAATCCTACGCATAACTGATAGTTTATTGTAACGCTCAGGGCCTCCTAATGACGATGGAACACTCAAATTGCGTCGATATTCAATACATCATCCTCCAGCCGACTTGGCTCCATGGGGCTATTGCTGCCTCAGGCACCTTATGGTCTTTCTCCAGTGAGTCTAGATTTTCGAATCCGAAGCGAAACTGATTGTCAATTGTAACTTTCAGGGCTTCCTAAATACAATGGAACATTCAAATTACGTCGAGATTCAATACATCGTCATTCAGCCGACTTGTCTGCATAAGTCTATTGCTGCCTCGGGCACCTTATGGTCGTTCTCCTGTGAGTCTAGATTTTAGAATCCGACGCAAAACTGATAATTAATTGTAACGTTCAGGGCCACCTAATGACGATGGAACATTCAAATTGCGTCGAGATTCAATACATCGTCCTTCAGCCGACTTGTCCCCAAGGGTCTATTCCTGCCTCGGGCACCTTATGGTCGTTCTCCTGTGAGTCTATATTATCGAATCCGACGCAAAACTGGTAGTTAATTGTAACAATCAGGTCCTCCTAATGACGATGGAACATTCAATTTGCGTCGAGATTCAATACATTGTCCTCCAGCCGACTTGTCTCCAAGGCTCTATTGCAGCCTCGGGCACCATATGGTCCGTCTCCTGTGAGTCTAGATTTTCAAATTCGACGCAAAAATGATAGTTAATTGTAACGTTCAGGGCCTCCTAATGATGAGCGAACACTCAAATTGCGTCGAGAGTCAATAATACATCGTCCTCCAGCCAACTTGCTACAAGGGGATATTGCTGCCTCGGGCTCCGTGAGGACCGTTTCCTGTGAGTCTAGATTTTCGAATCCGACGCGAAACTGATCGTTAATTGTAACGTTCAGGGTTCTAATGACGATGGAACACTCAAATTGCGTCGAGATTCAATACATTGTCCTCCAGCCGACTTGTCTCCAACGGTCTATTGCTACCTCGGGCACCTTATGGTCGTTCTCCTGTGAGACTAGATTTTCGAATCCGAAGCATAACTTGTAGTTAATTGTAATGCTCAGCGCCTCCTAATGACGATGGAACACTCAAATTGCGTCGAGATTCAATACATCGTACACCAGCCGACTTGTCTCCAAGGGGATATCGTTACCTCGGGCACCATATGATCCGTCTCCTGTGAGTCTAGATTTTCGAATCCGATGCGAAACTGATAGTTAATTGTAACGTTCAGGGCCACCTAATGACGATGGAACACTCGAATTGCGTCGACATTCAATACAGCGTCCTTCAGCCGACTTGACTCCAAGAGTCTATTGCTGTCTCGGACACCTTATGGTCGTTTTCCTGTGAGTCTAGATTTTAGAATCCGACGCAAATCTGATAGTTAATTGTAATGTTCAGGGCCTCCTAATGACGATGGAACACTCAAATTGCGTCGAGATACAATATATCGGCCTCCAGCCGACTTGTCTCCAATTGTCTATTGCTGTCTCGGGCACCTTATGATCGTTCTCCTGTGAGTATAGATTTTCGAATCCAACGCATAACTGACAGTTAATTGTAAAGTTCAGGGCCTCCTAATGATATGGAACACTAAAATTGCGTCGAGTTTCACTACATCGTCCTCCAGCCGACTTGTCTCCAAGGCTCTATTGCTGCCTCGGGCACCTTATGGTCGTTCTCCTGTGAGTCTAGATTTTCGAATCCGACGCATAACTGATAGTTAATTATAACGATCAGGGCCTGCAAATGACGATGGAACACTCAAATTGCGTCGAGAGTCAATTCATCGCCCTCCACCCGACTTGTCTACAAGGGAATATTGCTCCCTCGGGCTCCGTGTGGTCCGTCTCCTGTGAGTCTAGATTTTCGAATTCGACGCGAAACTGATAGTTAACTGTAACGTTCAGGGCCTCCTAATGACGATGGAACACCCAAATTGCGTCGAGATTCAATACATCGGCCACCAGCCGACTTGTCTCCAAGGGTCTATCGCTGCCTCGGGCACCTTATGATCGTTCTCCTGTGAGTCTAGATTTTCGAACCCGACGCAAAACTGATAGTTAATTGTAACGTTCAGGGCCTCCTAATGACGATGGAATACTCAAATTGCGTCGAGATTCAATTCATCGTCCTCCAGCCGAGTTTTCTCCATGGGGATATTGCTGCATCGGGCACTTCATGGTCGTTCCCCTGTAAGTCTAGATTTTAGAATCCGACGCAAATCTCATAGTTAATTGTAATGTTCAGGGCCTCCTAATGACGATGGAACACTCAAATTGCGTCGAGATTCAAAACATCGGCCTCCACCCGACTTGTCTCCAATTGTCTGTTGCTGCCTCGGGCCCCTTATGCTCGTTCTCCTGTGAGTATAGATTTTCGAATCCAACTCATAACTGATAGTTAATTGCAACGTTCAGCGCCCCCTAATGACGATGGAACACTCAAATTGCGTCGAGATTCAATACATCGACCTCCACCCGACTTGTCTCCAAATGTCTATTGCTTGTCTCCAAGGTTCAATTGCGGCCTCGGGCACATTACGGTCGTCCTCCTATGAGTCTCGATTTTCGAATCCGACGCAAAACTGATAGTTAATTGAGTGTTCCATCGTCATTAGGAAGCCATGAACTTTACAATTAACAATCAGTTTCGCGTCGGATTCGAATATCTAGACTCACAGGAGAACGACCATAAAGTGCCCGAGACAGGATTATCCCCATGGAGAGAAGTCGGCTGGATGACGATGTATTGAATCTCGACGCAATTTGAGTATTCCATCGTCATGAGGAGGCCCTGAACGGTACAATTAACTATCAGTTTTGCGTCGGATACGAAAATGTAGAATCACCGGAGACGGACCATGTGGTGAACGAGGCAGCGATATCCCCTTGGAGACAAGCCGGCTGGAGGACGATGTATTGAATCTCTACGCAATTTGATTGTTCCATCGTCATTAGGGGGCGCTGAGCGTTGCAATTAACTATCAGTTATGCGTCGGATTCGAAAATCTAGACTCACAGGAGAACGACCATAAAGTGCCCGAGGCAGCAATATACCCTTGGAGACAAGTCGGCTGGAGGCCGATGTATTGAATCTAGACGCAATTTGAGTGTTCCATCATCATTAGGAAGCCATGAACTTTACAATTAACAATCAGTTTCACGAGGATTCGAATATCTAGACTCACAGGAGAACGACCATAAAGTGCCCGAGGCAGGATTATCCCCATGGAGGGAAGTCGGCTGGATGACGATGTATTGAATCTCGACGCAATTCGAGTATTCCATAGTCATTAGGAGGCCCTGAACGTTGCAATTAACTATCGGTTTTGCGTCGGATTCGAAAATCGAGATTCATAGGAGAACGACCATAATGTGCCCGAGGCCGCAATAGAACCTTGGAGACAATTCGGCTCGAGGCCGATGTATTGAATCTCGACGCAATTTGAGTGTTCCGTAGTCATTAGGAGGCCCTGAACGTTACAGTTAACTATCAGTTTCGCGTCGAATTCGAAAATCTAGACTCACAGGAGACGGACCTCACGGAGCCCGAGGGAGCAATATTCCCTTGTAGACAAGTCGGGTGGATGTCGATGAATTGACTCTCGACGCAATTTGAGTGTTCCATCGTCATTAGGAGGCCCTGAACGTAACAATTAACTATTAGTTTCGCGTCGGATTAGAAAATGTAGAATCACCGGAGAACGACCATAAGGTTTCCGAAGCAGCAATGTTCCCTTTGAGACAAGTCCGCTGGAGGCCGATGTATTGAATCTCGACGCAATTTGAGTGTTCCATCGTCATTAGGAGGCCCTGAACTTTACAATTAACTATCACTTATGCGTCGGATTGGAAAATTTAGACTCACAGGAGAACGACCACAAGGTGCCCGAGTCAGTATTGCGTCGGATACGAAAATGTAGAATCACCGGAGACGGACCATGTGGTGAACGAGGCAGCGATATCCCCTTGGAGACAAGCCGGATGGAGGACGATGAATTGAATCTCGACGCAATTTGAGAGTTCCAGCGTCATTAAGAGGCCCTGAACGTTGCAATTAACTATCAGTTTTGCGTCGGATTCGAAAATCGAGACTCACAAGAGAACGACCATAAAGTGCCCGACGCAAAACTGATAGTTAATTGTACCGTTCAGGGCCTCCTAATAACGATGGAATACTCAAATTGCGTCGAGATTCAATACATCGTCATCCAGCCGACTTCTCTCCATGGGGATGATGCTGCCTCGGGCACTTTATGTTCGTTCCCCTGTGAGTCTAGATTTTCGAATCCGAAGCAAAATTGATAGTTAATTACAACGTTCAGCCTCTCCTATTGACGATGGAACACTAAATTTGCGTCGAGAGTCAATACATCGTCCTCCAGCCGACTTGTCTCCAAGGGTCTATTGCCGCCTCGGGCGCCTTATGGTCGTTCTCCTGTGAGTCTAGACTTTCGAATCCGACGCATAACCGATAGTTAATTGTAAAGTTCAGCGCTTCCTAATGACGATGGAACACTCAAATTGCGTCGAGATTCAATACATCGTCCTCCAGCCCGCTTGTCTCCAAGGGAATATCGCTGCCTCGTTCACCACATGGTCCGTCTCCGGTGATTTTACATTTGCGTATCCGACGCAAAACTGATAGTTAATTGTAACGTTCAGGGCCTCCTAATGACGATGGGGCACTCAAATTGCGTCGCGATTCAACACATCGTCCTCCAGCCGACTGGTCTCCAAGGGGATATTGCTGCCTCGGGCACCTTATTATCGATCTCCAGTGAGTCTAGATTTTCGAACCCGACGCAATACTGATAGTTAATTGTACCGTTCAGGGCCTCCTAATGACGATGGAATACTCAAATTGCGTCGAGATTCAATACATCGTCATCCAGCCGACTTCTCTCCATGGGGATAATGCTGCCTCGGGCACTTTATGGTCGTTCTCCAGTGAGTCTAGATATTCGAATCCGACGCGATACTGATTGTTAATTTTAACGTTCAGGGCTTCCTAATGACGATGGAACACTCAAATTGCGTCGAGATTCAATACATCGTCATTCAGCCGACTTGTCTCCAAGGGGCTATTGCTGCCTCGGGCACCTTATGGTCGTTCCTCTGTGAGTCTACATTTTAGAATCCGACGCAAAACTGATGGTTAATTGTAATGTTCAGGGCCCTCTAATGACGATGGAACACTCAAATTGCGTCGAGATTCAATACATCGGCCTCGAGTCCACTTGTCTCCAAGGTTCTATTGCGGCCTCGGGCACATTATGGTCGTACTAATATGAGTCTCGATTTTCGAATCCGACGCAAAACCATTGTTAGTTGCAACGTTCAGGGCCTCCTAATGACGATGGAACACTCAAATTGCGTCGAGAATCAATACATCGTACTCCAGCCGATTTGTCTACAAGGGATATTGCAGCCTCGGGGTCCATGTGGTCCGTCTCCTGTGAGTCTCGATTTTCGAATCCGACGCAAAACTGATAGTTAATTGTAACGTTCAGGGCAACCAAATGACGATGGGGCACTCAAATTGCGTCGCGATTCATTACATCGTCCTCCAGCGGACTGGTCTCCAAGGGGATATTGTTGACTCGGACACCTTATCGTCAGTCTCCAGTGAGTCTGAATTTTCGAATCCGACAAAAAACTCATAGTTAATTGTAACATTCAGGGCCTCCTAATGACGACGGAACACTCAAATTGCGTCGCGATCCAATAAATCGTCCTCCAGCCGACTTGTCTCCAAGGGTCTATTGCTGAATCGGGCACCTTATGATCGATCTCCAGTGAGTCTAGATTTTCGAACCCGACGCAAAACTGATAGTTAATTGTACCGTTCAGGGCCTCCTAATGACGATGGAATACTCAAATTGCGTCGAGATTCAATACATCGTTCCCAGCCGACTTCTCTCCGTGGGGATAATGCTGCCTCGGGCATTTTATGGTCCGTCTCAAAAATGATAGTTATTTGCAACGTTCAGCGTCTCCTAATGACGATGGATCACTCAAATTGCGTTGAGATTCAATACATCGGCCTCCAGCCGACTCGTCTCCAAGGGTATTTTGCTGCCTCGTTCACTTTATGGTCGTTCTCCTGTGAGTCTAGATTTTCGATTCCGATGCATAACTGATAGTTATTTGCAACGTTCAGCGCCCCCTAATGACGATGGAACAATCAAATTGGGTCGAGATTCAATACATCGTCCTTCAGCCGACTTGTCTCCAAGAGTCTATTCCTGCCTCGAACACCTTATGGTCGTTCTCCTGTGAGTCTAGATTTTCGAAACCGAAGCAAAACTGATAGTTAATTGTAACGTTCGGGGTCTCCTAATGACGATGGAACACTCAAATTGCGTCGAGGTTCAATACATCGGCCTCGAGCTGACTTGGCTCCAAGGTTCTATTGCTGCCTCGGGCACCTTATGGTCGTTCTCCTGTGAGTCTAGATTTTCGAATCCGGCGCATAAGTGATAGTTAATTGCAACGTTCAGCGCCCCCTAATGACGATGGAAGAATCAAATTGGGTCGAGATTCAATACATCGTCCTTCAGCCGACGTCTCCAAGAGTCTATTCCTGCCTCGAACACCTTATGGTCGTTCTCCTGTCAGTCTAGATTTTCGAATCCGAAGCAAAATTGATAGTTAATTCTACCGTTCAGGGCCTCCTAATGACGATGGAATACTCAAATTGCGTCGAGATTCAATACATCGTCACCCAGCCGACTTCTCTCCGTGGGGATAATGCTGCCTCGGGCATTTTATGGTCCGTCTCAAAAATGATAGTTATTTGCAATGTTCAGCGTCTCCTAATGACGATGGAACACTCAAATTGCGTCGAGATTCACTTCATCGTCCTCCAGCCGGCTTGTCTCCAAGGGGATATCGCTGCCTCGTTCACCACATGGTCCGTCTCCAGTGATTCTACAGTTTCGTATCCGACGCAATACTGACAGTTAATTGTAACGTTCAAGGCCTCCTAATGACGATGGACCACTCAAATTGCGTCGAGATTCAATTCATCGTCCTCCAGCCGGCTTGTCTCCAAGGGGATATCGCTGCCTCGTTCACCACATGGTCCGTCTCCAGTGATTCTACATTTTCGTATCCGACGCAATACTGACAGTTAATTGTAACGTTCAAGGCCTCCTAATGACGATGGACCACTCAAATTGCGTCGCGATCCAATACTTCGTCCTCCAGCCGACTTGTCTCCAAAGGTCTATTGCCGCCACGGGCACCTCATGATCGATATCCAGTGAGTCCAAAGGTCTATTGCTGCCCCGGGCACCTTATGGTCGTTCTCTTGTGAGTCTCGATTTTCGAATCCGACGCAAAACTGATAGTTAATTGCAACGTTCAGGGCCTCTTAATGACGATGGAACACTCAAATTGCGTCGAGATTCAATTCATCGTCCTCCAGCCGGCTTGTCTCCAAGGGGATATCGCTGCCTCCATCACCACATGGTCCGTCTCCAGTGATTCTACATTTTCGTATCCGACGCAATACTGACAGTTAATTGTAACGTTCAAGGCCTCCTAATGACGATGGACCACTCAAATTGCGTCGCGATCCAATACTTCGTCCTCCAGCCGACTTGTCTCCAAAGGTCTATTGCTGCCTCGGGCACCTTATGATCGATCTCCAGTGAGTCTAGATTTTCGAACCCGACGCAAAACTGATAGTTAATTGTACCGTTCAGGGCCTCCTAATGACGATGGAATACTCAAATTGCGTCGAGATTCAATACATCGTCATCTAGCCGACTTCTCTCCATGGGGATAATGCTGCCTCGGGCACTTTATTGTCGTACTCCTGTGAGTCTAGATATTTGAATCCGACGCGAAACTGATTGTTAATTGGAAAGTTTAGGGCTTCCTAATGACGATGGAACACTCAAAAGTGCGTCAAGATTCAATACATCGGCCTCCAGCCGGCTTGTCTCCAAGGGGATATCGCTGCCTCCATCACCACATGGTCCGTCTCCAGTGATTCTACATTTTCGTAACCGGCGCAATACTGACAGTTAATTGTAACGTTCAAGGCCTCCTAATGACGATGGACCACTCAAATTGCGTCGCGATTCAATACATCGTCCTCCAGCGGGCTGGTCTCCAAGGGGATATTGTTGCCTCGGACACCTTACAGGCAGTCTCAAGTGAGTCTAGATTTTCGAATCCGACGAAAAACTGATAGTTAATTGTAGCATTCAGGGCCTCCTAATGACGATGGAACACTCAAATTGCGTCGCGATCCAATACGTCGTCCTCCAGCCGACTTGTCTCCAAAGGTCGATTGCCGCCACGGGCACCTCATGATCGATATCCAGTGAGTCCAGATTTTCGAACCCGACGCAAAACTGATAGTTAATTGTACCGTTCAGGGCCTCCTAATGACGATGGAATACTCAAATTGTGTCGAGATTCAATACATCGTCATCCAGCCGACTTCTCTCCATGGGGATATCGCTGCCTCGTTCACCACATGGTCCGTCTATCGTGATTCTACATTTTCGTATCCGACGCAAAACTGATAGTTAATTGTAACGTTCAGGGTCACCTATTGACGATGGGGCACTCAAATTGCGTCGCGATTCATTACATCGTCCTCCTGCGGACTGGTCTCCAAGGGGCTATTGTTGCCTCGGACACCTTGTGATCGATCTCCAGTGAGTCTAGGTTTTCGAACCCGACGCAAACTGATAGTTAATTGTACCCTTCAGGGCCTCCTAACGACGATGGAATACTCAAATTGCGTCGAGATTCAATACATCGTTTTCCAGGACATCTCTCCATGAGGATAATGCTGCCTTGGGCACTTTATGGTCGTTCTCCTGTGAGTCTAGATATTCGAATCCGACGCGAAACTAATTGTTAATTGTAACGTTCAGGGCTTCCTAATGACGATGGAACACTCAAATTGCGTCGAGATTCAATACATCGTCATTCAGCCGATTTGTCTCCAAGGGTCTATTGCTGCCTCGGGCACCTTATGGTCGTTCCACTGTGAGTCTAGATTTTAGAATCCGACGCAAAACTGATAGTTAATTGTAATGTTCAGGGCCTCCTAATGACGATGGAACAGTCAAATTGCGTCGAGATTCAATACATCAGCCTCCAGCCGACTTGTCTCCAAGGGGTATTGCTGCCTCGGGCACCATATGGTCCGTCTCAAAAATGATAGTTATTTGCAAGGTTCAGCGCCTCCTAATGACGATGGAACACTCAAATTGCGTCGAGATTCAATACATCGGCCTCGAGCCGACTTGTCTCCAAGGTTCTAATGCTGCCTCGGGCACATTATGGTCGTTCTCCTGTGAGTCTCGATTTTCGAATCCGACGCAAAACTGATAGTTAATTGCAACGTTCAGGGCCTCCTAATGACGATGGAACACTCAAATTGCGTCGAGAATCAATACATCGTACTCCAGCCGAATTGTCTACAAGGGATATTGCAGCCTCAGGCTCCATGTGGTCCGCCTCCTGTGAGTCTAGATTTTCGAATCCGACGCGAAACTGATAGTTAATTGTAACTTTCAGGGCCTCCTAATGACGATGGAACACTCAATTTCCGTCGAGATTCAATACATCGTCCTTCGGCCGACTTGTCTCCAAGGTTCTATTGCCGCCTCGGGCACCTTATGGTCGTTCTCTTGCGAGTCTCGATTTTCGAATCCGACGCAAAACTGATAGTTAATTGTAACGTTCAGGGCCTCCTAATGACGATGGGGCACTCAAATTGCGTCGCGATTCAATACATCGTCCTCCAGCGGGCTGGTCTCCAAGGGGATATTGTTGACTCGGACACCTTATGGTCAGTCTCCAGTGAGTCTAGATTTTCGAATCCGACGAAAAACTCATAGTTAATTGTAACATTCAGGGCCTCCTAATGACGATGGAACACTCAAATTGCGTCGCGATCCAATACATCGTCCTCCAGCCGACTTGTCTCTAAGGGTCTATTGCTGCCTCGGGCACCTTATGATCGATCTCCAGTGAGACTAGATTTTCGAACCCGACGCAAAACTGATAGTTAATTGTACCGTTCAGGGCCTCCTAATGACGATGGAATACTCAAATTGCGTCGAGATTCAATACATCGTCATCCAGCCGACTTCTCTCCATGGGGATAATGCTGCCTCGGGCATTTTATGGTAGTTCTCCTGTGAGTCTAGATATTCGAATCCGACGCGAAACTGATTGTTAATTGTAACGTTCAGGGCTTCGTAATGACGATGGAACACTCAAATTGCGTCGCGATTCAATACATCGTCCTCCAGCGGGCTGGTCTCCAAGGGGATATTGTTGCCTCGGACACCTTATGGGCAGTCTCCAGTGAGTCTAGATTTTCGAATCCGACGAAAAACTGATAGTTAATTGTAACATTCAGGGCCTCCTAATGACGATGGAACACTCAAATTGCGTCGCGATCCAATACTTCGTCCTCCAGCCGACTTGTCTCCAAGGGGATATTGTTGCCTCGGACACCTTATGGTCAGCCTCCTGTGAGTCTAGATTTTCGAATCCGACGAAAAACTGATAGTTAATTGTAACATTCAGGGCCTCCTACTGACGATTTAACACTCAAATTGCATTGCGATCCAATACATCATCCTCCAGCCGACTTGTCTCGAAGGGTCTATTGCTGCCTCGGGCACCTTATGATCGATCTCCAGTGAGTCTAGGTTTTTGAACCCGACGCAAAACTGATAGTTAATTGTACCGTTCAGGGCCTACTAACGTCGATGGAATACTCAAATTGCGTCGAGATTCAATACATCGTTTTCCAGGACATCTCTCCATGGGGATAATGCTGCCTCGGGCACTTTATGGTCGTTCTCCTGTGAGTCTAGATATTCGAAGCCGACGCGAAACTAATTGTTAATTGTAACGTTCAGGGCTTCGTAATGACGATGGAACACTCAAATTGCGTCGAGATTCAATACATCGTCCTTCAGCCGACTTGTCTCCAAGGTTCTATTGCCGCCTCGGGCACCTTATGGTCGTTCTCTTGTGAGTCTCGATTTTCGAATCCGACGCAAAACTGATAGTTAATTGCAACGTTCAGGGCCTCCTAATGACGATGGAACACTCAAATTGCGTCGAGAGTCAATACATCGTCCTCCAGCCGACTTGTCTACAAGGGGATATGGCTGCCCCGGGCTCCATGTGGACCGTCTCCTGTGAGTCTAGATTTTCGAATCCGACGCATAAATGATAGTTAATTGCAACGTTCAGCGCCTCCTAATGACGATATAACACTCAAATTGCGTCGAGATTCAATACATCGTCATTCAGCCCGATTTGTCTCCAAGGGTCTATTGCTGCCTCGGGCACCTTATGGTCGTTCCACTGTGAGTCTAGATTTTAGAATCCGACGCAAAACTGATAGTTAATTGTAATGTTCAGGGCCTCCTAAAGACGATGGAACACACAATTTGCGTCGAGATTGAATACATCGGCCTCCAGCCGACTTGGGTCCAAATGTCTATTGCTGCCTCGGGCACCTTGTGGTCGTTCTCCTGTGAGTCTAGATTTTCGAACCCGACGCAAAACTGATAGTTAATTGTAACGTTCAGGGCCTCCTAATGACGATGGAATACTCAAATTGGGTCGAGATTCAATATATCGTCCTCCAGCCGACTTCTCTCCATGGGGATAATGCTGCCTCGGGTACCTTATGGTCGTTCACCTGTGAGTCTAGATTTTCGAATCCGACGCGAAAATGATTGTTAATTGTAACGTTCAGGGCTTCCTAATGACGATGGAACACTCAAATTGCGTCGAGATTCAATACATCGTCATTCAGCCGATTTGTCTCCAAGGGTCCATTGCTGCCTCGGGCAGCTTATGATCGATCTCCAGTGAGTCTAGATTTTCAAACCCGACGCAAATCTGATAGTTAATTGTACCGTTCAAGGCCCCCTAATGACGATGGAATACTCAAATTGCGTCGAGATTAAATACATCGTCATCCAGCTGACTTCTCTCCGTGGGTATAATGCTGCCTCGGGCACTTTATAATCGTTCTCCTGTGGGTCTAGATATTCGAATCCGACGCGAAACTGATAGTTAATTGTAATGTTCAGGGCCTCCTAACGACGATGGAACACTCAAATTGCGTCGAGATTCTTCACATCGGCCTCCCGCGGACTTGTCTCCAAGGGTCTATTGCTGCCTCGGGCACCTTATGGTCGTTCTCCTGTGAGTCTAGATTTTCGAATCCGACCCATAACTGATAGTTAATTGCAACGTTCAGCGCCTCCTAATGACGATGGAACACTCTAATTGCGTCGGGATTGAATACATCGGCCTCCAGCCGACTTGGGTCGAAATGTCTATTGCTGCCTCGGGCACCTTGTGTTCGTTCTCCTGTGAGTCTAGATTTTCGAATCCGACCTATAACTGATAGTTAATTGCAACGTTCAGCGCCTCCTAATAACGATGGAATACTCAAATTGCGTCGAGATTTAATACATCAGCCTCCAGCCGACTTGTCTCCAAGGGGACATGGCTGCCTCGGCAACCATGAGGTCCTTCTCCTGTGAGTCTAGATTTTCGATTCCGATGCGAAACTGATAGTTAATTGTAACGTTCAGGACCTCCTAATGACGATGGAACACTCTAATTGCGTCGAGATTGAATACATCGGCCTCCAGCCGACTTGGGTCGAAATGTCTATTGCTGCCTCGGGCACCTTATGGTCGTTCTCATGTGTGTCTCGATTTTCGAATCCGACGCAAAACTGCAAGTTAATTGCAACGTTCAGGGCTCTTAATGACGATGGAACACTCAAATTGCGTCGAGATTCAATACATCGGCCTCGAGCCGACTTGTCTCCAAGGGGACATTGCTGCCTTTGGCACCAAATGGTACGTCTCCTGTGATTCTAGATTTTCGTTTCCGATCCGAAACTGATAGTTAATTGTAACGTTCAGGGCGTCCTAATGGCGATGAAACATTCAAATTGCGTCGAGATTCAATACATCGGCCTCCAGCCGACTTGTCTCCAAGGGTCTATTGCTGCATCGAGCACCTTATGGTCGTTCTACTGTGAGTCTAGACTTTCGAATCCGACGCGAAACTGATAGTTATTTGCAACGTTCAGAGCCTCCTAATGACGATGGAACACTCAAATTGTTTCGAAAAGCAATACACCCTCATTCAAACCTACTTGTCTCCACAAGTCTATTGCTGCCTCGGGCACGTTATGGTCGTTCTCCTGTGAGTCTAGATTTCAGAATCCGACGGAAAACTAATAGTTAATTGTAACGTTCAGGGCCTCCTAAAGACGATGGAACACTCAAATTGCGTCGAGATTCAATACATCGTCCTTCAGCCGACTTGTCTACAAGGGGATATTGCTTCCTCTGGCTCCATGTGGTCCGTAACCTGTGAGTCTAGATTTTCGAATCCGACGCGAAACTGATAGTTAATTGTAACGTCAGGGCCTCCAAATGACGATGGGGCACTCAAATTGCGTCGCGATTCAATACATCGTCCTTCAGCGGACTGGTCTCCAAGGGGAAATTTCTGCCTCGGGCACCTAATGGTCAGTCTCCAGTAAGTCTAGATTTTCGATTGCGACGAAAAACTGATAGTTAATTGTAACAATCAGGTTCTCCTAATGACGATGGAACACTCAAATTGCGTCGAGAGTCAATACATCGTCCTCCAGCCGACTTGTCTACAAGGGGATATTGCTGCCTCGGGCTCCATGTGGCCCGTCTCCAGTGAGTGTAGATTTTCGAATCCGACGCGAAACTGATAGTTAATTGTAACGTTCAGGGCCTCCTAATGACGATGGAACACTCAAATAGCGTCGAGATTCAATACATCGGCCTCCAGCCGACTTGTCACTAAGGGGCTATTGCTGCATCGGGCACCTTATGGTCCGTCTCCAGTGAGTCTAGATTTTCGATTCCGACGAAAAACTGACAGTTAATTGTAACATTCAGGTTCTCCTAATGACGATGACACTCATATTGCGTCGCAATCCAATACATCGTCCTCCAGCGGACTTGTCTCCAAGGGTCTATTGCTGCCACGGGCACCTTATGATCGTTCTGCTGTGAGTCTAGATTTTCGAACCCGACGCAAAGCTGATAGTTAATTGTAACGTTCAGGGCCTCCTAATGACGATGGAATTCTCAAATTGCGTCAAGATTCAATACATCGTCCTCCAGCCGACTTCTCTCAATGGGGATATTGCTGCCTCGGGCACCTTATGGTCGTTCTCCTGTGAGTCTAGATTTTCGAATCCGAATCACAACTGATAGTTAATTGTAAAGTTCAAGGCCTCCAAATGACGATGGAACACTCAAATTGCTTCGAGATTCAATCCAACGGCCTCCAGCCGACTTGTCTCCAAGGGGACATTGCTGCCTCGGGCGCCATATGGTCCGCCTCCTGTGAGTCTAGTTTTTCGATTCCGATGCGAAACTGATAGTTAATTGTAACTTTCAGGGCCTCCTAGTAACGATGGAACACTCAAATTGCGTCGAGATTCAATACATCGTTCTTCAGCCGATTTGTCTCCAAGGTTCTATTGCTGCCTCGGGCACCTTATGCTCGTTCTCCTTTGAGTCTCGATTTTCGAATCAGACGCAAAACTGTAGTTAATTGCAACGTTCTGGGCCTCCTAATGAGGATATAACACTCAAATTGCGTCGAGGTTGAATACATCGTCCTCCAGCCGACTTGTCTCCAAGGGGTATTGCTGCCTCGGGCACCATATGGTCCGTCTCCTGTGAGTCCAGATTTTCGAATCCGACGCAAAAATGATTGTTAATTGCAACGTTCAGCGCCTCCTAATGGCGATGGAACACTCAAATTGCGTCGAGAGTCAATACATCGTCCTCCAGCCGAATTGTCTACAAGGGGATATTGCTGCCTCGGGCTCCATGTGGTCCGTCTCCTGTGAGTCTAGATTTTCGAATCCGGCTCGAAACTGATAAGTAATTGTAAGGTTCAGGGCCTCCTAATGACGATGGAACACTCAAATTGCTTCAAGATTCAATACATCGGCCTCCAGCCGACTTGCCTCCACGGGTCTATTGCTGCTTTGGGCACCTTATGGTCGTTCTCCCGTGAGTCTAGATTTTCGAATCCGACGAATAACTGATAGATAATTGTAAAGCTCAGCGCCTCCTAATGACGATGGAACACTCAAATTGCGTGGAGATTCAATACATCGTCCTCCAGCCGACTTGTCTCCAAAGGGATATCGCTGCCTTGGGCACCACATGGTATATCTCCTGTGAGTCTAGATTTTCGAATCCGACGCAAAACTGATAGTTAATTGCAACGTTGAGGGCCTCCTAATGACGATGGAACACTCAAATTGCTTCGAGATTCAATACATCATCCTTCCGCCGACTTGTCTCCAAGGTTCTATTGCTTCCTCGGGCCCTTATGGTCGTCCCCCTGTGAGTCTAGATTTTCGAATCCGTCGCATAACTGATAGTTAATTGCAACGTTCAGCGCGTCCCAATGACGATGGAACACTCAAATTGCGTCGAGATTCAATACATCGGCCTCCAGCCGACTTGTCTCCATATGTCTATTGCTGCATCGGGCACCTTGTGGTCGTTCTCCTGTGAGTCTAGATTTTCGAATACGACGCATAACTGATAGTTAATTGTAAAGTCAGGGCCTCCTAATGACGATGGAACACTGACATTGCGTCGAGATTCAATACATCGTCCTCCAGCCGACTTGTCTCCAAGGGTCTATTGCTGCCTCGGGCACCTTATGTTCGTTCTCCTGTTAGTCTAGATTTTCGAATCCGACACATAACTGATAGTTTATTGTAACACTCAGCGCCTCCTAATGACGATGGCACACTCAAATTGGGTCGAGATCCATACATCGTCCTCCTGCCGACTTGTCTCCAAGGGGATATTGCTGCCTTGGGCACAACATGTTCCATCTCCGGTGATTCTACATTTTCGAATCCGACGCAAAACTGATAGTTAACTGTAACGCTCAGCGCCTCCTAATGACGATGGAACACTCAAATTGCGTCGAGATTCAAAACATCGTCCTCCAGCCGACTTCTCTCCATGGGGATACTGCTGCCTATGGCACCTTTTGGTCGTTCTCCTGTGAGTGTAGATTTTCGAATCCGACGCGAGACTGATTGTTAATTGTAACGTTCAGGGCTTCCTAATGACGAAGGAACACTCAAATTGCGACGAGATTCAATACATCGGCCTCCAGCCGACATGCTGCCTCGGACACCTTATGGTCATTCTCCTGTGAGTCTAGATTTTCGAATCCAAAGCATAACTGATAGTTAATTGTAACGTCCAGGGCCTACTAATGACGATGGAACACTCAAATTGCGTCGAGATTCAACCAGCGGACTTGTCTCCATGGGGAGATTGCTGCCTCGGGCACCATATGATCCTTTTCCTGTGAGTAGATTTTCGAATCCGACGCTTAAATGATAGTTAATTGTAACGTTCAGCGCCTCCAAATGACGATGGATCACTCAAATTGCGCGAGATTCTATGTATCGGCATTCAGCCGATTTGTCTCCAACGGTCTATTGCTGCCTCGGGCACCTTATGGTCGTTCCCCTGTGAGTCGAGATTTTTGAATCCGACGCAAAACTGATAGTTAATTGTAATGTTCAGTTCCTCCTAACGACGATGGAACACTCAAATTGCGTCGAGATTCAATACATCGGTATTCAGCCAGTTGTCTCCAAGGGTCTATTGCTGCCTCGGTCGCCTTATGGTCGTTCTCATGTGAGTCTAGATTTTCGAGTCCGACGCAAAAATTACAGTTAATTGTAACGTTCAGGGCCTCCTAATGACGATGGAACACTCAAATTTCGTCGAGATTCAATACATCGGCCTCCAGCCGACTTATCTCCAAGGGGATGTTGCTGTCTCCGGCACCATATGATCCTTCTCCTGTGAGTCTAGATTTTCGAATCCGACGCAAAACTGATAGTTAATTGTAACTTTCAGGGCCTCCTAATGAAGATGGAACACTCAAATTGCATCGAGATTCAACATACCAGCCTCCAGCCGACTTGTCTCCATGGGGATATTGCTGCCTCGGGCTCCTTATGTTCGCTGTCCTGTGAGGCTAGATTTTCGAAACCGACGCGAAACTGATTGTTAATTGTAATGTTCAGGGCCTCCTAATGACGACGGAGCACTCAAGTTGCGGCGCGATTCAATACATCGTCCTCCAGCGGACTGGTCTCCAAGGGGATATAGCCTCGGGCACCTTATGGTCCGTCTCCAGTGAGTCTAGATTTTCGAATCCGACGAAGAACTGATAGTTAATTGTAACATTCAGGGCCTCTTAATGACGACGAAACACTCAAATTGCGTCGCGATCCAATACATCGTAATCCAGCCGAGTTGTCTCCAAGGGTCTATTGCTGCCTCGGGCACCTTATGGTCGTTCTCCTGTGAGTCGAGATTTTCGAACGCGACGCAAAACTGATAGTTAATTGTAACGCTCAGGGCCACCCAATGACGATGGAACACTCAAATTGCGTCGAGATTCAATACATTGTCCATCAGCCGACTGCCTCGGGCACCAAATGTTCCGTCTCCCGTGAGTCTAGATTTTTGAATCCGACGCGAAACTGATAGTTAATTGTAACGTTCAGGGCCTCCTAATGACGATGGAACACTAAAATAGCGTCGAGATTCAATACATCGTCCTTCAGCCGACTTGTCTCCAAGGGTCAATTGCTGCCAGTGGCTCCTTATGATCGTCTCCTGTGAGTCTAGATTTTCGAATCCGACGCAAAACTGATAGGTAATTGTAACGTTCAGGGCCTCCTAATGACGATGGAACACTCAAATTGCATCGAGATTCAACGTACCGGCCTCCAGCCGACACTGTCTCCATGGGGATATTGCTGCCTCGGGCTCCTTATGGTCGCTGTCCTGTGAAGCTAGATTTTCGAAACCGACGCGAAACTGATTGTTAATTGTAACGTTCAGGGCTTCTTAATGACGATGGAACACTCAAATTGCGCGAGATTCAATCTATCGGCATTCAGCCGATTTGTCTCCAACGGTCTATTGCTGCCTCGGGCACCTTATGGTCGTTCCCCTGTGAGTCTAGATTTTAGAATCCGACGCAAGACTGATAGTTAATTGTAATGTTCAGGGCCTCCTAATGACGATGGAACACTCAAATTGCGTCGGGATTCATTATATCCGTATTCAGCCGATTTGTCTCCAGGGGTCTATTGCTGCCTCGGGCACCTTATAGTCGTTCCCCTGTGAGTCTAAATTTTAGAATCCGACGCAAAACTGATAGTTAATTGTAATGTTCAGGGCCTCCTAATGACGATGGAGCACTAAAGTTGCGTCGCGATTCAATACATCGTCCTCCAGCGGACTGGTCTCCAAGGGGATATAGCCTCGGGCACCTTATGGTCCGTCTCCAGTGAGTCTAGTTTTTCGAATCCGACGAAAAACTGGTAGTTAATTGTAACATTCAGGGCCTCCTAATGACGATGGAGCACTCAAATTGCGTCGCGATCCAATACATCTTCCTCCAGCCGACTTGTGTCCAAGGGTATATTGCTGCCTCGGGCACCTTATGATCGTTCTCCTGTGAGTCTAGATTTTCGAACGCGACGCAAAACTGATAGTTACTTGTAACGCTCAGGGCATCCTAATGACGATGGAACACTCAAATTGCGTCGAGATTCAATACATCGTCCATCAGCCGACTGCCTCGGGCACCAAATGGTCCGTCTCTCGTGAGTCTAGATTTTTGAATCCGGCGCGAAACTGATAGTTAATTGTAACGTTCAGGGCCTCCTAATGACGATGGAACACTAAATTAGCGTCGAGATTCAGTACATCGTCCTTCAGCCGACTTGTCTCCAAGGGTCTATTGCTGCCTCGGTCACCTTATGGTCGTTCTCCTGTGAGTCTAGATTTTCGAAACCGACGCAAAAATGATAGTTAATTGTGACGTTCAGCGCCTCCTAATGACGATGGAACACTCAAATTGCGTAGAGAGTCAATACATCGACCTCCAGCCGACTTGTCTCGTACAGTCCATTGCTCCCTCGGGGAACTTATGGTCGTTCTCCTGTGAGTCTAGATTTTCGAATCCGTCGCAAAAATGATAGTTAAATGTAACGTTCAGTGCCTCCTAATAACGATGGAACACTCAAATTGGGTCGAGGGTCAATACATCGACCTCCAGCCGACTTGTCTCCAAGGGGATATTGCTGTCTCGGGCACCATATGATCCTTCTCCTTTGGGTCTACATTTTCGAATCCGTCGCAAAAATGATGGTGAATTGTAACGTTCAGCGCCTCCTAATGGCGATAGAACACTCAAATTGCGTCGAGATTCAATCCATCGGCCTCCAGCCGACTTGTCTACAAGAGGATATTGATGCCTCGCGCTCCATGTGGTCCGTCTCCTGTGAGTCTATAGTTTCGAATCCGACGCGAAACTAATAGTTAATTGTTACGTTCAGGGCCTTCTAATGACGATGGAACACTCAAATTGCGTCGAGATTCAATACATCGTCCTCCAGCCGACTTGTATCCAAGGGGATATTGCTGTCTCGAGCACCATATGATCCTTTTCCTGTGAGTAGATTTTCGAATCCGACGCTAAAATGATAGTTAATTGTAACTTTCAGCGCCTCCTAATGACGATGGAACACTCAAATTGCGTCGAGAGTCAATATATCGTCCTCCAGCCGAATTGTCTCCAACGGTCTATTGCTGCCTCGGGCACCTTATGGTCGTTCTCCTGTGAGTCTAGATTTTCGAGTCCGACGCGAAAATTATAGTTAATTGCAACGTTCACGGCCTCCTAATGACGATGGAACACTCAAATTGCGTCGAGATTCAATACATCGTCCTCCAGCCGACTTGTCTCCAACGGTCTATTGCTGCTTCGGGCACCTTATGGCCCGTCACCGGTGAGTCTAGATTATCGAATCCGACGATAAACTGATAGTTAATTGTAACATTCAGGGCCTCCTAGTTACGATGGAACACTCAAATTGCGTCGCGATCCAATTTATCGTCCTCCAGCCAACTTGTCTCCAAGGGTCTATTGCTGCCTGTGGCTCCTTCTGATCGTTCTCCTGTGGGTCTAGATTTTCGAATCCGACGCAAAACTGATAGTTAATTGTAACGTTCAGGGCCTCCTAATGAAGATGGAACACTCAAATTGCATCGAGATTCAACATACCGGCCTCCAGCCGACTTGTCTCCATGGGGATATTGCTGCCTCGGGCTCCTTATGTTCGCTGACCTGTGGGGCTAGATTTTCGAAACCGACGCGAAACTGATTGTTAATTGTAACGTTCAGGGCTTCCTAATGACGATGGATCACTCAAATTGCGCGAGATTCAATATATCGGCATTCAGCCGATTTGTCGCCAACGGTCTATTGCTGCCGCGGGCACCTTATGGTCGTTCCCCTGTGAGTCTAGATTTTCCAATCCGACGAAAAACTGATAGTTAATTGTAACATTCAGGGCCTCCTAATGACGATGGAACACTCAAATAGCGTCGCGATCCAATACATCGTCCTCCAGCCGACTTGTCTCCAAGGGTCTATTGCTGCCTCGGGCACCTTATGATCGTTCTCCTGTGAGTCTAGATTTTCGAACGCGACGCAAACATGATAGTTAATTGTAACGCTCAGGGCCACCTAATGACGATGGAACACTCAAATTGCGTCGAGATTCAATACATTGTCCATCAGCCGACTGCCTCGGGCACCAAATGGTCCGGCTCCCGTGAGTCTAGATTTTTGAATCCGACGCGAAACTGATAGTTAATTGTAACGTTCAGGGCTTCTTAATGACGATGGAACACTCAAATTGCGCGAGATTCAATCTCTCGGCATTCAGCAGATTTGTCTCCAACGGTCTATTGCTGCCTCGGGCACCTTATGGTCGTTCCCCTGTGAGTCTAGATTTTAGAATCCGACGCAAGACTGATAGTTAATTGTAATGTTCAGGGCCTCCTAATGGCGATGGAACACTCAAATTGCGTCGGGATTCATTATATCGGTATTCAGCCGATTTGTCTCCAGGGGTCTATTGCTGCCTCGGGCACCTTATAGTCGTTCCCCTGTGAGTCTAAATTTTATTATCCGACGCAAAACTGATAGTTAATTGTAATGTTCAGGGCCTCCTAATGACGATGGAACACTAAAATAGCGTCGAGATTCAATACATCGTCCTTCAGCCGACTTGTCTCCAAGGGTCTATTGCTGCCTCGGGCACCTTATGGTCGTTCTCCTGTGAGTCTAGATTTACGAATCAGACGCAGAAATGATAGTTAATAGTAACGTACAGCGCCCACTAATGACGATGGAACACTCAAATTGCGTCGAGGGTCAATACATCGACCTCCAGCCGACTTGTCTCCAAGGGGATGTTGCTGTCTCGGGCACCATATGATCCCTCTCATTTGAGGCTACATTTTCGAATCCGACGCAAAAATGATAGCGAATTGTAACGTTCAGTGCCTCCTAATGGCGATAGAACACTCAAATTGCGTCCAGATTCAATCCATCGGCCTCCAGCCGACTTGTCTTCAAGGGGATATTGCTGCCTCGGGCTCGATGTGGTCCGTGTCCTGTGAGTCTAGATTTTCGAATCCGACGCGAAACTGGTAGTTAATTGTAACGTTCAGGGTCTCCTAATGACGATGGAACATTCAAATTGCGCCGAGATTCAATACATCGTCCTTCAGACGACTTGTCTCCAAGGGTCTATTGCTGCTTCGGGCATCTTATGGTCCGTCTCCGGTGAGTCTAGATTACCGAATCCGGCGAAAAACTTATAGTTAATTGTAACGCTCGGGGCCTCCTAATGAAGATGGAACACTCAAATTGCATCGGGATTCAACATACCGGCCTCCAGCCGACCTGTCACCATGGGGATATTGCTGCCTCGGGCTCCTTATGATCGTTCTCCTGTGAGTCTAGATTTTCGAATCCGACGCAAAGTGATAGTGATTTGTAACGTTCAGGGCCTCCTAATGACGATGGAACACAAAAATTGCGTCGAGATTCAATACATCGTCCTTCAGCCGACTTGTACCAAGAGTCCATTGCTGCCTCGGGCTCCTTATCGTCGTTCTCCTGTTAGTCTAGATTTTCGAATCCCACGAAAAACTGATAGTTAATTGTAACATTCAGGGCCTCCTAATGACGATGGAACACTCAAATTGCGTCGCGATCCAAGACATCGTCCTCCAGCCGACTTGTCTCCAAGGGTCTATTGCTGCCACGGGCACCTTATGGTCGTTCTCATGTGAGTCTAGATTTCCTAATCCGACGCAAAACTGATTATTAATTGTAACGATCAGGGCCTCCTAATGACGATTGGACACTCAAATTGCGTCGAGATTCAATACATCGTCCTTCAGCCGACTTGTCACCATGGGTCTATTGCTGCCTCTGGCACCTTATAGTCGTTCTTCTGTGTGTCTAGATTTTCGAATCCGACGCAAAACTGATAGTTAATTGCAACGTTCAGGGCCTCCTAATGACGATGGAACATTCAAATTGCGCCGAGATTCAATACATCGTCCTTCAGCCGACTTGTCTCCAAGGGTCTACTGCTGCCTCGGGCACCTTTTGGTCGTTCTCATGTGAGTCTAGATTTTCTAATCCGACGTAGAACTGATTATTAATTGTAACGATCAGGGCCTCCTAATGACGATTGAACACTCAAATTGCGTCGAGAGTCAATACATCGACATCCAGCCGACTTGTCTACAAGGGGATATTGCTGCCTCGGGCTCCATGTGGTCCGTCTCCTGTGAGTCTACATTTTTGAATCCGACGCGAAACTGATAGTTAATTGTAACGTTCAGGGCCTCCTAATGGCGATGGAACACTCAAATTGCGTCGTGATTCAATACATCGGCCTCCAGCCGACCTATCTCCAAGGGGATATTGCTGTCTCGGGCACCATATGATCCTACTCCTGTGAGTCGAAATTTTCGAATCCGACGAAAAAATGATAGTGAATTGTAAAGTTCAGCGCCTCCTAATGACGATAGAACACTCAAATTGCGTCGAGAGTCAATACATCGTCCTCCAGCCGACTTGTCTCCAAGGGTCTATTGCTGCTTCGGGCACCTTATGGTCCGTCTCCGGTGAGTCTAGATTACCGAATCCGGCGAAAAACTGATAGTTAATTGTAACGCTCGGGGCCTCCTAATGAAGATGGAACACTCAAATTGCATCGAGATTCAACATACCGGCCTCCAGCCGACCTGTCACCATGGGGATATTGCTGCCTCGGGCTCCTTATGTTCGCTGTCCTGTGAGGCTAGATTTTCGAAACCGACGGGAAACTGATTGTTAATTGTAACGTTCAGGGCTTCCTAATGACGATGGAACACTCAAATTGCGCGAGATTCAATATATCGGCATTCAGCCGATTTGTCTCCAACGGTCTATTGCTGCCTCGGGCACCCTATGGTCGTTCCCCTGTGAGTCTAGATTTTAGAATCCGACGCAAAACTGATAGTTAATTGTAATGTTCCGGGCCTCCTAATGACGATGGAACACTCAAATTGCGTCGAGATTCAATATATCGGTATTCAGCTGATTTGTCTCCAAGGGTCTATTGCTGCCTCGGGCACCTTATGGTCGTTCCCCTGTGAGTCTAGGTTTTAGAATCCGACGAAAAACTGTTAGTTAATTGTAATGTTCAGGGCCTCATAATGACGATGGAGCACTCAAATTGCGTCGCGATCCAGTAATACATCGTCCTCCAGCCGACTTGTCTCCAAAGGTGTATTGCTGCCTCGGGCACCTTATGATCGTTCTCCTGTGAGTCTAGATTTTCGAACGCGACGCAAAACTAATAGTTAATTGTAACGCTCAGGGCCACCTAATGACGATGGAACACTCAAATTGCGTCGAGATTCAATACATCGTCCATCAGCCGACTGCCTTGGGCACCAAATGGTATGGCTCCCGTGAGTCTAGATTTTTGAATCCGACGCGAAACTGATAGTTAATTGTAACGTTCAGGGGCTCCTAATGACGATGGAACACTAAAATAGCGTCGAGATTCAATACATCGTCCTTCTGCCGACTTGTCTCCAATGGTCAATTGCTGCCTCGGTCACCTTATGGTCGTTCTCCTGCGAGTCTAGATTTTCGAATCCGACGCAAAAATGATAGTTAATTGTAACGTTCAGCGCCTCCTAATGACGATGGAACACTCAAATTGCATAGAGAGTCAATACATCGTCCTCCAGCCGACTTGTCTCATAGAGTCCATTGCTGCCTCGGGCACCCTATGGTCGTTCTGCTGTGAGTCTAGATTTTCGAATCCGACGCAAAAATGATAGTTAATTGTAACGTTCAGCGCCTACTAATAACGATGGAACACTCAAATTGCGTCGATTGTCAATTCATCGACCTCCAGCCGATTTGTCTCCAAGGGGATATTGCTGTCTCGGGCACCATATGATCCTTCTCCTTTGAGTCTACATTTTCGAATCTGACGCAAAAATGATAGCGAATTGTAACGTTCAGCGCCTCCTAATGGCGATAGAACACTCAAATTGCGTCGAGATTCAATCCATCGGCCTCCAGCCGACTTGTCTACAAAGGGATGTTGCTGCCTCGGGCTCCACGTGGTTCGTCTCCTGTGTCTATATTTTCGAATCTGACGCGAAACTACTAGTTAATTGTAACGTTCAGAGCCTCCTAATGACGATGGAACACTCAAATTGCGTCGAGATTCAATACATCGTCCTCGAGCCGACTTGTCTATAAGGGTCTATTGCTGCCTCGGGCACCTTATCGTCGTTCTCCTGTGAGTCTAGATTTTCGAATCGGCCGCAAAACAGATAGTTAATTGTAACGTTCACGGCCTCCTAATGACGAAGCAACACTCAAATTGCGTCGAGATTCACTACACCGTCCTCCTGCCGACTTGTCTCCATGGGGACATCGCTGCCTCGGGCACCACATGGTCCGTCTCCGGTGATTCTACGTTTTCGAATCCGACGCTAAACTGATAGTTATTTGCAACGTTCAGGGCCTCCTAATGACGATGGAACACTCAAATTGCGTCAAGATTCAATACATCGTCCATCAGCCGACTTGTACCAAGAGTCCATTGCTGCCTCGGGCACCTTATGGTCGTTCTCCTGTTAGCCTAGATTTTCGAATCCGACAAAAAACTGATAGTTAATTGTAACATTCAGGGCCTCCTAATGACGATGGAACACTCAAATTGCGTCGCGATCCAATACATCGTCCTCCAGCCGACTTGACTCCAAGGGTCTATTGATGCCTCGGGCACCTTATGATCGTTCTCCTGTCAGTCTAGATTTTCAAACCCGCCGCAAAACTGATAGTTAATTGTAACGCTCAGGGCCACCTAATGACGATGGAACACTCAAATTGTGTCGAGATTCAATACATCGGCCTCCAGCCGCCTTGTCTCCAAGGGGCTATTGCTGCCTCGGGCACCAAATGGTCCGTCTCCTGTAAGTCTAGATTTTTGAATCCGACGCGAAACTGATAGTTAATTGTAACGTTCAGGGCCTCCTAATGACGATGGAACACTCAAATTGCATCGAGATTCAACATACCGGCCTCCAGCCGACTTGTCACCATGGGGATATTGCTGCCTCGGGCTCTTATGTTCGCTGTCCTGTGAGGCTAGATTTTCGAAACCGACGGGAAACTGATTGTTAATTGTAACGTTCAGGGTTTCCTAATGACGATGGAACACTCATATTGCGCGAAATTCAATATATCGGCATTCAGCCGATTTGTCTCCAACTGTCTATTGCTGCCTCGGGCACCTTATGGTCGTTCCCCTGTGAGTCTAGATTTTATAATCCGACGCAAAACTGATAGTTAATTGTAATGTTCAGGGCCTCCTAATGACGATGGAGCACTCAAGTTGCGTCGCGATTCAATACATCGTCCTCCAGCGGGCTGGTCTCCAAGGGGATATAGCCTCGGGCACCTCATGGTCCGTCTCCAGTGAGTCTAGATTTTCGAATCCGACGAAAAACTGATAGTTAATTGTAACATTCAGGGCCTCCTAATGACGAAGGAACACTCAAATTGCGTCGCGATCCAATAATACATCGTCTTCCAGCCGACTTGTCTCCAAGGGTGTATTGCTGCCTCGGGCACCTTATGATCGTTCTCCTGTGAGTCTAGATTTTCGAACGCGACGCAAAACGGATAGTTAATTGTAACGCTCAGGGCCACCTAATGACGATGGAACACTCAAATTGCGTCGAGATTCAATACATCGTCCATCAGCCGACTGCCTTGGGCACCAAATGGTCCGTCTCCCGTGAGTCTAGATTTTTTAATCCGACGCGAAACTGATAGTTAATTGTAACGTTCAGGTCCTCCTGATGACGATGGAACACTAAAATAGCGTCGAGATTCAATACATCTTCCTTCAGCCGACTTGTCTCCAATGGTCAATTGCTACCTCGGTCACCTTATGGTCGTTCTCCTGCGAGTCTAGAATTACGAATCCGACGCAAAAATGATAGGTAATTATGACGTTCAGCGCCTCCTAATTACGATGGAACACTCAAATTGCATAGAGAGTCAATACATCGACGTCCAGCCGACTTGTCTCATAGAGTCCATTGCTGCCTCGGGCACCCTATGGTCGTTCTCCTGTGAGTCTAGATTTTCGAATCCGACGCAAAAATGATAGTTAATTGTAACGTTCAGCGCCTACTAATAACGATAGAACACTCAAATTGCGTCGAGATTCAATCCATCGGCCTCCAGCCGACTTGTCTACAAGGGGATGTTGCTGCCTCGGGCTCCATGTGGTCCGTCTCCTGTGAGTCTATATTTTCGAATCCGACGCAAAACTGATTGTTAATTGTAACGTTCAGGGACTCCTAATGACGATGGAACACTCAAATTGCCTCGAGATTTAACATACCGGCCTCCAGCCGTCTTGTCTCCATGGTGATATTGCTGCCTCGGGCTCCTTACCGTCGCTGTCCTGTGAGTCTAGATTTTCGAAACCGACGCGAAACTGATTGTTAATTGTAACGTTCAGGGCTTCCTAATGACGATGGAACACTCAAATTGCGTCGAGATTCAGTACATCGTCCTTCACCCGACTTGTACCAAGAGTCCATTGCTGCCTCGGGCACCTTATGGTCGCTCTCATGTTAGTCTAGATTTTCTAATCCCACGAAAAACTGATAGTTAATTGTAACATTCAGGGCCTCCTAATGACGGTGGAACACTCAAATTGCGTCGCGATGCAATATATCGTCCTCCAGCCGACTTGTTTCCGAGGGGGTATTGCTCCATCGGGCACCTTATGGTCCGTCTCCGGTGAGTCTAGATTATCGAATCCGACGAAAAACTGACAGTTAATTGTAACATTCAGGGCCTCATAGTTACGATGGAACACTCAAATTGCGTCGCGATCCAATACATCGTCCTCCAGCCGAATTGTCTCCACGGGTCTATTGCTGCCTGTGGCTCCTTATGATCTTTCTCCTGTGAGTCTAGATTTTCGAATCCGACGCAAAACTGATAGTTAATTGTAACGTTCAGGGACTCCTAATGACGATGGAACACTCAAATTGCCTCGAGATTCATCATACCGGCCTCCAGCCGTCTTGTCTCCATGGGGATATTGCTGCCTCGGGCTCCTTACCGTCGCTGTCCTGTGAGTCTAGATTTTTGAAACCGACGCGAAACTGATTGTTAATTGTAACGTTCAGGGCTTCCTAATGACGATGGAACACTCAAATTCCGCGAGATTCAATATATCGGCATTCAGCCGATTTGTCTCCAACGGTCTATTGCTGCCTCGGGCACCTTATGGTCGTTCCTCTGTGAGTCTACAATTTAGAATTCGACGCAAAACTGATAGTTAATTGTAATGTTCAGGGCCTCCTAATGACGATGGAACACTAAAATAGCGTTGAGATTCAATACATCGTCCTTCAGCCGATTTGTATCCAAGGGGATATTGCTGCCTCGGTCACCTTATGGTCGTTCTCCTGTGAGTCTGGATTTTCGAATCCGACGCAAAAAAGATATTTAATTGTGACGTTAATCGCGTCCTAATGACGATGGAACACTCAAATTGCGTAAAGAGTCAATACATCGACCTCCAGTCGACTTGTCTCATAGAGTCCATTGTTGCCTCGGGCACCTTATGGTCGTTCTCCTGTGAGTCTAGATTTTCGAATCCGACGCAAAACTGATAGTTAATTGTAACGTTCAGCGCCTCCTAATGGCGATAGAACACTCAAATTGCGTCGAGATTCAATCCATCGGCTTCCAGCCGACTTGTCTACAAGGGGATATTGCTGCCTCGGGCTCCATCTGGTCCGTCTCCTGTGAGTCTAGACTTTTGAATCCGACGCGAAACTGATTGTTAATTGTAACGTTCAGGGCCTCCTAATGACGATGGAACACTAAAATAGCGTTGAGATTCAATACATCGTCCTTCAGCCGACTTGTATCCAAGGGGATATTGCTGCCTCGGTCACCTTATGGTCGCTCTCCTGTGAGTCTGGATTTTCGAATCCGACGCAAAAATGATATTTAATTGTGACGTTAAACGCCTCCTAATGACGATGGAACACTCAAATTGCGTAAAGAGTCAATACATCGACCTCCAGCCGACTTGTCTCATAGAGTCCATTGTTGCCTCGGGCACCTTATGGTCGTTCTCCTGTGAGTCTAGATTTTCGAATCCGACGCAAAACTGATAGTTAATTGTAACGTTCAGCGCCTCCTAATGGCGATAGAACTCTCAAATTGCGTCGAGATTCAATCCATCGGCTTCCAGCCGACTTGTCTACAAGGGGATATTGCTGCCTCGGGCTCCATCTGGTCCGCCTCCTGTGAGTCTAGATTTTCGAATCCGACGCGAAACTGATAGTTAATTGTAACGTTCAGGGCCTCCTAATGACGATGGAACACTGAAATTGCGTCGAGATTCAATACATCGTCCTTGAGCCGACTTGTCTCCAAGAGTCCATTGCTGCCTCGGGCACCTTATGGTCGTTCTTCTGTTATTCTAGATTTTCGAATCCGACGCAAAACAGATAGTTAATTGTAACGTTCAGGGCCTCCTAATGACGATGGAACACTCAAATTGCGTCGAGATTAAATGCATCGTCCTCGAGCCGACTTGTCTCCAAGGGACTATTGCTGCCTCGGGCACCTTGTGGTCGTTCTCCTGTGAGTCTAGATTTTCGAATCGGCCGCAAAGCAGATAGTTAATTGTAACGTTCAGGGCCTCCTAATGACGATGGAACACTCAAATTACGCCGAGATTCAATGCATCGTCCTTCAGCCGACTTGTCTCCAAGGGTCTATTGCTGCCTCGGGCACCTTATGGTCGTTCTCATGTGAGTCTAGATTTTCGAATCCGACGCAAAACTGATTGTTAATTGTAACGTTCAGGGCCTCCTAATGACGATGGAACACTAAAATAGCGTTGAGATTCAATACATCGTCCTTCAGCCGACTTGTATCCAAGGGGATATTGCTGTCTCGGGCACCATATGATCCTTTTCCTGTGAGTAGATTTTCGAATCCGACGCTAAAATGATAGTTAATTGTAACATTCAGCGCCTCCTAATGACGATGGAACACTCAAATTGCGTCGAGAGTCAATATATCGTCCCCCAGCCGACTTGTCTCCAAGGGTCTACTGATGCCTCGGGCACCTTATGGTCGTTCTCCTGTGAGTCTAGATTTTCGAATCCGACGCAAAAATGATAGTGAATTGTAACGTTCAGCGCATCCTAATGACGACAGAACACTCAAATTGCGTCGAGATTCACTACAACGTCCTCCAGCCGACTTGTCTCCAAGGGGATATTACTGTCTCGGGCACATTTGATTCTTCTCCTGTGAGTCTAGATTTTCGAATCCGACGCATAACTGATAGTTAATTGTAACGTTCAGCGCCTCCTAATGATGACTGAACACTCAAATTGCGTCGAGATTCAATACATCGTCCTCCATCCGAGTTGTTTCCAAGGGCCTATTGCTGCTTCGGGCACCTTATGTCCGTCTCCGGTGAGTCTCGATTATCGAATCCGACGAAAAACTGATAGTTAATTGTAACATTCAGGGCCTCCTAATGACGATGGAACACTCAAACTGCGTCGAGATTCAATACATCGTCCTTCAGCCAACTTGTCTCCAAGGGTTTTTGCTGCCTCATGCACCTCATGGTCGTTCTCCTGTGAGTCTAGATTTTCGAATCCGACGCAAAACTGATAGTTAATTGTAACGTTCAGGGCCTCCTAATGACGATGGAATACTCAAATTGCATCGAGATTCGACATACCGGCCTCCAGCCGACTTGTCTCCATGGGGATATTGCTGCCTCGGGCTCCTTATGGTCGCTGTCCTGTGAGTCTAGATTTTCGAAACCGACGCGAAACTGATTGTTAACTGTAATGTTCAGCGCCTTATAATGACGATGGAACACTCAAATTTCGTCGAGATTCAATATGTCGGTATTCAGCCGATTTGTCTCCAAGGGTCTATTGCTGCCTCGGGCACCTTATGGTCGTTCCCCTGTGAGTCTAGATTTCAGAATCCGACGCAAAACTGATAGTTAATTGTAATGTTCAGGGCCTCCTAATGACGATGGAGCACTCAAGTTGCGTCGCGATTCAATACTTCGTCCTCCAGCGGACTGGTCTCCAAGGGGATATAGCCTAAGGGAACCTTATGGTCCGTCTCCAGTGAGTCTAGATTTTCGAATCCGACGAAAAACTGATAGTTAATTATAACTTTCAGGGCCTCCTAATGACGATGGAACACTCAATTTGCGTCGCGATCCAATACATCGTCCTCCAGCCGACTTGTCTCCAAGGGTCTATTGCTGCCTCGGGCACCTTATGATCGTTCTCCTGTGAGTTTAGAATTTCGAACGCGACGCAAAACGGATAGTTAATTGTAACGCTCAGGGCCACCCAATGACGATGGAACACTCAAATTGCGTCAAGATTCAATACATCGTCCATCAGCCGACTGCCTCGGGCACCAAATGGTCCGTATCCCGTGAGTCTAGATTTTTGAATCCGACGCGAAACTGATAGTTAATTGTAACGTTCAGGGCCTCATAATGACGATGGAACACTAAAATAGCGTCGAGATTCAATACATCGTCCTTCAGCCGACTTGTCTCCAAGGGTCCATTGCTGCCTCGGTCACCTTATGGTCGTTCTCCTGTGAGTCTAGATTTTTGAGTCCGACGCAAAACTGATAGTTAATTGTGACGTTCAGCGCCTCCTAATGACGATGGAACACTCAAATAGCGTAGAGAGTCAATACATCGACCTCCAGCCGACTTGTCTCATAGAGTCCATTGTTGCCTCGGGCACCATATGGTCGTTCTCCTGTGAGTCTAGATTTTTGAGTCCGACGCAAAACTGATAGTTAATTGTAACGTTCAGCGCCTCCTAATGGCGATAGAACACTCAAATTGCGTCGAGATTCAATCCATCGCCTTCCAGCCGACTTGTCTACAAGGGGATATTGCTGCGTCGGGCTCCATCTGGTCCGTCTCCTGTGAGTCTAGATTTTCGAATCCGACGCGAAACAGATAGTTAATTGTAACGTTCAGCGCCTCCTAATGGCGATAGAACACTCATATCGCGTCGAGATTCAATCCATCGGCCGCCAGTCGTCTTGTCTACAAGGGGATATTGCTCCACGGGCTCCATGTGGTCCATCTCCTGTGAGTCTATATTTCCGAATCCGACGCGAAACTAGTAGTTAATTGTTACGTTCAGGGCCTCCTAATGACGATGGAACACTCAAATAGCGTCGAGATTCAATACATCGTCCTCCAGCTGACTTGTCTCCAAGGGTCTATTGCTGCCTCGGGCACCTTATGGTCGTTCCCCTGTGAGTCTAGAATTTAGAATCCGACGCAAAACTGATTTTTAATTGTAATGTTCAGGGCCTCCTAATGTCGATGGAACACTCAAATTGCGTCGAGACTCACTACATCGGCCTCCAGCCGACTTTTCTCCAAGGGGGTTTTGTTGCCTCGGTCACCATATGGTCCTTCTCCTGTGAGTCTAGATTTTCGAATACGACGCAAAAATGATAGTTAGGTTCAGGGCCTCCTAATGACGATGCATCTCTCAAATTGCGTCGAGATTCAATACATCGTCCTTCAGCCGACTTGTCTCCAAGGGTCTATTGCTGCCTCTGGCACCTTATGGTCGTTCTCCTGTGAGTCTAGATTTTCTAATCCGACGCAAAACTGATTGTTAATTGTAACGTTCAAGACCTCCTAATGACGATGGGCCACTCAAATTGCGTCGAGATTCAATACATCGTCCTTCAGCCGACTTGTCTCCAAGGGTCTATTGCTGCCTCGGGCACCTTGTGGTCGTTCTCCTGTGAGTCTAGATTTTCGAATCGGCCGCAAAGCAGATAGTTAATTGTAACGTTCAGGGCCTCCTAATGACGATGGAACACTCAAATTACGCCGAGATTCAATGCATCGTCCTTCAGCCGACTTGTCTCCAAGGGTCTATTGCTGCCTCGGGCACCTTATGGTCGTTCTCATGTGAGTCTAGATTTTCGAATCCGACGCAAAACTGATTGTTAATTGTAACGTTCAGGGCCTCCTAATGACGATTGAACACTCAAATTGCGTCGAGATTCAATATATCGTCTTCCAGCCGACTTGTATCCAAGGGGATATAGCTGTCTCCGGCACCATATGATCCTTTTCCTGTGAGTAGATTTTCGAATCCGACGCTAAAATGATAGTTAATTGTAACATTCAGCGCCTCCTAATGACGATGGAACACTCAAATTGCGTCGAGAGTCAATATATCGTCCTCCAGCCGACTTGTTTCCAAGGGTCTACTGATGCCTCGGGCACCTTATGGTCGTTCTCCTGTGAGTCTAGATTTTCGAATCCGACGCAAAAATGATAGTGAATTGTAACGTTCAGCGCATCCTAATGACGACAGAACACTCAAATTGCGTCGAGATTCACTACAACGTCCTCCAGCCGACTTGTCTCCAAAGGGATATTACTGTCTCGGGCACATTTGATTCTTCTTCTGTGAGTCTAGATTTTCGAATCCGACGCATAACTGATAGTTAATTGTAACGTTCAGCGCCTCCTAATGATGACTGAACACTCAAATTGCGTCGAGATTCAATACATCGTCCTCCATCCGAGTTGTTTCCAAGGGCCTATTGCTGCTTCGGGCACCTTATGTCCGTCTCCGGTGAGTCTCGATCATCGAATCCGACGAAAAACTGATAGTTAATTGTAACATTCAGGGCCTCCTAATGACGATGGAACACTCAAACTGCGTCGAGATTCAATACATCGTCCTTCAGCCGACTTGTCTCCAAGGGTCTTTTGCTGCCTCGGGCACCTCATGGTCGTTCTCCTGTGAGTCTAGATTTTCGAATCCGACGCAAAACTGATAGTTAATTTTAACGTTCAGGGCCTCCTAATGACGATAGAATACTCAAATTGCATCGAGATTCAACATACCGGCCTCCAGCCGACTTGTCTCCATGGGGATATTGCTGCCTCGGGCTCCTTATGGTCGCTGTCCTGTGAGTCTAGATTTTCGAATCCGACGCGAAACATATAGTTAATTGTAACGTTCAGCGCCTCCTAATGGCGATAGAACACTCAAATCGCGTCGAGATTCAATCCATCGGCCGCCAGTCGTCTTGTCTACAAGGGGATATTGCTCCACGGGCTCCATGTGGTCCATCTCCTGTGAGTCTATATTTCCGAATCCGACGCGAAACTAGTAGTTAATTGTTACGTTCATGGCCTCCTAATGACGATGGAACACTCAAATAGCGTCGAGATTCAATACATCGTCCTCCAGCTGACTTGTCTCCAAGGGTCTATTGCTGCCTCGGGCACCTTATGGTCGTTCCCCTGTGAGTCTAGAATTTAGAATCCGACGCAAAACTGATTTTTAATTGTAATGTTCAGGGCCTCCTAATGTCGATGGAACACTCAAATTGCGTCGAGATTCACTACATCGGCCTCCAGCCGACTTTTCTCCAAGGGGATATTGTTGCCTCGGTCACCATATGGTCCTTCTCCTGTGAGTCTAGATTTTCGAATACGACGCAAAACTGATTGTTAATTGTAACGTTCAGGACCTCCTAATGACGATGGGACACTCAAATTGCGTCGAGATTCAATACATCGTCCTTCAGCCGACTTGTCTCCAAGTGTCTATTGCTGCCTGGAGCACCTCACGGTCGCTCTCCTGTGAGTCTAGATTTTCTAATCCGACGCAAAACTGATTGTTAATTGTAACGTTCAGTACCTCCTATTGACGATGGAACACTCAAATTGCGTCTGGAGTCAAGACATCGTCCTCCAGCCGACTTGTCTCCAAGGGGATATTGCTGTCTCGGGCTTCATATGATCCTTCTCCTATGAGTAGATTTTCGAATCCGACGCTAAAATGATAGTTAATTGTAATGTTCAGGGCCTCCTATTGTCGATGGAACACTCAAATTGCGTCGACATTCAATACATCGTCCTCCAGCCGACTGTTCTCCATTGGGATATTGCTGCCTCGGGCAACTTAAGGTCGCTCTCCTGTGAGTTTAGATTTTCGAATCCGACGCAAAACTGATAGTTCATTGTAACGCTCAGGGCCACCTAATGACGATGGAACACTCAAATTGTGTCGAGAATCAATACATCGTCCTCCAGCCGACTTGTCTCCAAGGGTCTATTGCTGCCTCGGGCACCTTAAGGTCGTTCCCCTGTGAGTCTAGATTTTAGAATCCGACGCAAAACTGATAGTTAATTGTAATGTTCAGGGCCTCCTAATGACGATGGAGCACTCAAGTTGCGTCGCGATTCAATACTTCGTCCTCCAGCGGACTGGTCTCCAAGGGGATATAGCTTCGGGCACCTTATGGTCCGTCTCCAGTGAGTCTAGATTTTCAATTCCGACGAAAAACTTATGGTTAATTGTATCATTCAGGGCCACCTAATGACGATGGAACACTCAAATTGCGTCGAGATTCTATACATCGGCCTCCAGCCGACTTGTCTCCAAGGAGATATTGCTGTCTCGGGCACCATATGATCCTTCTCCTTTGAGTCTACATTTTCGAATCCGACGCAAAAATGATAGTGAATTGTAACGTTCAGGGCCACCTAATGACGATGGAACACTCAAATTGCGTCGAGATTCAATACATCGTCCATCAGCCGACTGCCTCTGGCACCAAATGGTCCGTCTCCCGTGAGTCTAGATTTTTGAATCCGACGCGAAACTGATTGTTAATTGTAACGTTCAGGGCCTCCTAATGACGATGGAACACTAAAATAGCGTCGAGATTCAATACATCGTCATTCAGCCGACTTGTCTCCAAGGGTCTATTGCTGCCAATGGCACCTTATAGTCGTTCTCCTGTGAGTCTAGATTTTCGAATCAGACGCAAAACTGATAGTTAATTGTAACATTCAGGGCCTCCTAATGACGATGGAACACTCAAATTGCGTCGCGATTCAATACATCGTCCTCCAGCCGACTTGTCTCCAAGGGTCTATTGCTGCCTCGGGCACCTTATGGTCGTTCCCCTGTGAGTCTAGATTATCGAATCCGACGCAAAAATGATAGTTAATTGTAACGTTCAGTGCTCCTAATAACGATGGAACATTCAAATTGCGTCGAGGGTCAATACATCGACCTCCAGCCGACTTGTCTCCAAGGGGATATTGCTGTCTCGGGCACCATTTGATCCTTCTCCTTTGAGTCTACATTTTCGAATCCGACGCAAAAATGATAGTGAATTGTAACGTTCAGCGCCTCCTAATGGCGATAGAACACTCAAATTGCGTCGAGATTCAATCCATCGGCCGCCAGCCGACTTGTCTACAAGGGGATATTGCTGCCACGGGCTCCATGTGGTCCGACTCCTGTGAGTCTAGATTTTCTAATCCGACGCAAAACTGATTGTTAATTGTAACGTTCAGGACCTCCTATTGACGATGGAACACTCAAATTGCGTCTGGAGTCAAGACATCGTCCTCCAGCCGGTTGTCTCCAAGTTGATATTGCTGTCTCGGGCTTCATATGATCCTTCCCCTATGAGTAGATTTTCGAATCCGACGCTAAAATGATAGTTAATTGTAATGTTCAGGGCCTCCTATTGTCGATGGAACACTCAAATTGCGTCGAGATTCAATACATCGTCCTCCAGCCGACTGTTCTCCATAGGGATATTGCTGCCTCGGGCAACTTAAGGTCGCTCTCCTGTGAGTTTAGATTTTCGAATCCGACGCAAAACTGATAGTTCATTGTAACGCTCAGGGCCACCTAATGACGATGGAACACTCAAATTGTGTCGAGAATCAATACATCGGCCTCCAGCCGACTTGTCTCCAAGGATCTATTGCTGCCTCGGGCACCAAATGTTCCGTCTCCTGTGAGTCTAGATTTTTGTATCCGACGCGAAAGTGATAGTTAATTGTAACGTTCAGGGCCTCCTAATGACGATGGAACACTCAAATTGCGTCGAGATTCAATACATCGTCCTTCAGCCGACTTGGCTCCAAGGGTCTATTGCTGCCACTGGCACCTTATAGTCGTTCTCCTGTGAGTCTAGATTTTCGAATCCGACGCAAAACTGATAGTTAATTGTAACATTCAGGGCCTCCTAATGACGATGGAACACTCAAATTGCGTCGCGATTCAATACATCGTCCTCCAGCCGACTTGTCTCCAAGGGTCTATTGCTGCCTCGGGCACCTTATGGTCGTTCCCTTGTGAGTCTAGATTTTAGAATCCGACGCAAAACTGATAGTTAATTGTAATGTTCAGGGGCTCCTAATGACGATGGAGCACTCAAGTTGCGTCGCGATTCAATACTTCGTCCTCCAGCGGACTGGTCTCCAAGGGGATATAGCTTCGGGCACCTTATGGTCCGTCTCCAGTGATTATAGATTTTCAATTCCGACGAAAAACTTATGGTTAATTGTATCATTCAGGGCCACCTAATCACGATGGAACACTCAAATAGCGTCGAGATTCAATACATCGTCCATCAGCCGACTGCCTCGGGCACCAAATGGTCCTTCTCCCGTGAGTCTAGATTTTTGAATCCGACGCGAAACTGATAGTTAATTGTAACGTTCAGGGCCTCCTAATGACGATGGAACACTAAAATAGCGTCTAGATTCAATACATCGTCCTTCAGCCGACTTGTCTCCAAGGGTCAATTGCTGCCTCGGTCACCTTATGGTCGTTCTCCTGTGAGTCTAGATTTTCGAATCCGACGCAAAAATGATAGTTAATTGTGACGTTCAGCGCCTCCTAATGACGATGGAACACTCAAATTGCGTAGAGAGTCAATACATCGACCTCCAGCCGACTTGTCTCATAGAGTCCATAGCTGCCACGGGCACCTTATGGTCGTTCTCCTGTAAGTCTAGATTATCGAATCCGACGCAAAAATGATAGTTAATTGTAACGTTCAGTGCCTCCTAATAACGATGGAACACTCAAATTGCGTCGAGGGTCAATACATCGACCTCCAGCCGACTTGTCTCCAAGGGGATATTGCTGTCTCGGACACCATTTGATCCTTCTCCTTTGAGTCTACATTTTCGAATCCGACGCAAAAATGATAGTGAATTGTAACGTGCAGCGCCTCCTAATGGCGATAGAACACTCAAATTGCGTCGAGATTCAATACATCGACCTCCAGCCGACTTGTCTCCAAGGGGATATTGCTGTCTCGGACACCATTTGATCCTTCTCCTTTGAGTCTACATTTTCGAATCCGACGCAAAAATGATAGTGAATTGTAACGTTCAGGACCTCCTAATGACGATGGAACACTCAAAATGCGTCTGGATTCAATACATCGTCCTCCAGCCGACTTGTCTCCAAGGGGATATTGATGCCTCGGGCTCTATGTGGTCCGTCTCCTGTGAGTCAAGATTAACGAATCCGACGCGAAACTGATAGTTAATTGTAACGTTCAGGGCCTCCTAATGACGATGGAACACTCAAATTGCTTCGAGATTCAATACATCGGCCTCAAGCTGACTTGTCTCCATGGGTCTATTGCTGCCTAGGGCACCTTATGATCGTTTTCCTGTGAATTTAGATTTTCGAATCCGACGAAAAACTGATAGTTCATAGTAACGTTCATGGCATCCTAATGACGATGGAACACTCAAATTGCGTCGAGATTCAATACATCGTCCTCCAGCCGACTTGTCTTCCTTGGGATATTGCTGCCTCGGGCACCTTATGGTCGTTCTCCTGTGAGTCTAGATTTTCTAATCCGACGCGACACTGATTAATAATTGTAACGTTCAGGGCCTTTTAATGACGATGGAACACTCAAATTGCGTCGAGATTCAATACATCGGCCTCCAGCCGACTATTCCCAAAGAGGATATTGCTGCCTCGGACACCATATGTTCCGTCTCCTGTGAGTCTAGATTATCGAATCCGACGCAAAAATGATAGTTAATTGTAACGATCAGCGCCTCCTAATGACGATGGAACACTCAAATTGCGGCGAGATTCAATACATCGGCATTCAGCTGATTTGTCTCCAAGGGTCTATTGCTGCCTCGGGCACCCTATGGTCGTTCCCCTGTGAGTCTAGATTTTAGAATCCGGCGCAAAACTGATTTTTAATGGTAATGTTCAGGGCCTCCTAATGACGATGGAACACTCATTTTGCGTAGAGATTCAATACATCGGCCTCCAGCGGACTGGTCTCCAAGGGGATATAGCTTCGGCCACCTTATGGTCCGTCTCCAGTAGGTCTAGATCTTCGATTCCGACGAAAAACTGATGGTTAATTGTATCATTCAGGGCCACCTATTGACGATGGAAAACTCAAATTGCGTCGAGATTCTATTCATCGGCCTCCAGCCGACTTGTCTCCAAGGGGATATTGCTGCCTCGGGCACCATATGGCCCGTCTCCTGTGAGTCTAGAGTTTCGAATCCGACGCAAAAATGACAGTTAATTGTAACGTTCAGCGCCTCCTAGTGACGATGGAACACTCAAATTGCGTCGCGATTCAATACATCGTCCTCCAGCGGAGTGGTCTCCAAGGGGATATAGCTTCGGGCACCTTATGTTCCGTCTCCAGTGAGTCTAGATTTTCGATTCCGACGAAAAACTGATGGTCAATTGTATCATTCAGGGCCACCTAATGACGATGGAACACTCAAATTGCGTTGAGATTCTATACATCGGCCTCCAGCCGACTTGTCTCCAAGGGGATATTGCTGTCTCGGGCACAATATGATCCTTCTCCTGTGAGTCTAGATTTTCGAATCCGACGCAAAACTGATAGTTAAGTTCAGGACCTCCTAATGACGATGGAACACTCAAATTGCGTCGCGATTCAATACATCGTCCGCCAGCCGACTTGTCTCCAGGGGATATTGCTGCCTCAGCTCTACGTGTTCCGTCTCCTGTGAGTCTAGATTATCGAATCCGACGCGAAACTGATAGTTAATTGTAACGTTCAGGGCCTCCTAATGACGATGGAGCCCTCAAATTGCGTCGCGATTCAATACATCATCCTCCAGGCGACTTGTATCCAAGGGGATAATGCTGTCTCGGGCTTCATTTGATCCTTCTCCTGTGAGTAGATTTTCGAATCCGACGCTAAAATGATAGTTAATTGTAACGTTCAGGGTCTTCTAATGACGATGGAACACTCAAATTGCGTCGAGACTCAATACATCGTCATCCAGCCGACTTGAATCCAACGGTCTATTGCTGCCTCGGGCACCTTATAGTCGTTCTCCTGTGAGTCTAGATTTTCTAATCCGACGCGAAGCTGATAGTTAATTCTAACGTTCAGGGCCTCCTAATGACGATGGAACACTCAAATTGCGTCGATATTCAATACATTGGCCTCCAGCCGACTTGTCTCCAAGGGGATATTGCTTCCTCAGGCACCATATGGTCCGTCTCCAGAGAGTCTAGATTTTCGAATCCGACGCAAAAATGATAGTTAATTGTAACGTTCAGCGCCTCCTAATGACGATGGGTCACTCAAATTGCGTCGCGATTCAATACATCGTCCTCCAGCGGACTGGTCTCCAAGGGGATATAGCTTCGGGCACCTTATGGTCCGTCTCCAGTGAGTCTAGATTTTGGATTCCGACGAAAAACTGATGGTTAATTGTATCATTCATGGCCACCTAATGACGATGGAACACTGAAATTGCGTCGAGAATCTATACATCGGCCTCCAGCCGACTTGTCCCCAATGGTCTATTGCTGCCTCGGGCACCTTGTGGTCTATCTCCTGTAAGCCTAGATTTTCGAATCCGACGCAAAACTAATAGTTAATTGTAACGTTCAGCGCCTCCTAATGACGATGGAACACTCAAATTGCGTCGAGAGTCAATACATCTAACTCCAGCCGACTTGTCTACATGGGGATATTGCTGCCTCGGGCTCTATGTGGTCCGTCTCCTGTGAGTCTAGATTTTCGAATCCGACGCGAAACTGATAGTTAATTCTAACGGTCAGGGCCTCCTAATGACGATGGAGCACTCAAATTGCGTCGCGATTCAATACATCGTCCTCCAGCGGACTGGTCTCCAAGGGGATATTGCTGCTTCGGGTACCTTATGGTCCATCTCCAGTGAGTCTAAATTTTCGATTCCGACGAAAAACTGATGGTCAATTGTATCATTCAGGGCCACCTAATGACGATGGAACACTCAAATTGCGTCGAGATTCTATACATCGTCCTTCAGCCGACTTGTCTCCAAGGGTCTATTGCTGCCTCGGGCACCTTATGGTCGTTCTCCTGTGAGTCTAGATTTTCTAATCCGACGCAAAACTGATAGTTAATTGTAACGTTCAGCGCCTTCTAATGACGATGGAACACTCAAATTGCGTCGATATTCAATACATCGTCCTGCAGCTGACTTGTATCCAAGGGGATATTGCTGTCTCGGGCTTCATATGATCCTTCTCCTGTGTGTATATTTTCGAATCCGACGTTAAAATGATTGTTAATTGTAACGTTCAGCGCCTCCTAAAGACGATGGAACACTCAAATTACGTCGAGATACAATACATCGGCCTCCAGCCGACTTGTTTCCAAGGGGATATTGCTGCCTCGTGCACCATATGTTCCGTCTCCTGTGAGACTAGATTTTCAAATCCGACGCAAAAATGATAGTCAATTGTAACGTTCAGCGCCTCCTAATGACGATTGAACACTCAAATTGCGTCGAGACTCAATTCATCGAACTCCAGCCGACTTGTCTACAAGGCGATATTGCTGCCTCGGGCTCTATGTGGTCCGTCTCCTGTGAGTCTAGATTTTTGAATCCGACATGAAGCTGGTAGTTAATTCTAACGTTCAGGGCCTCCTAATGACGATGGAGCACTCAAATTGCGTCGCGATTCAATACATCGTCCTCCAGCGGACTGGTCTCCAAGGGGTATTCCTGCTTCAGGTACCTTATAGTCCGTCTCCAGTGAGTCTAGATTTTCGAATCCGACGAAAAACTGATAGTTAATTGTAACATTCAGGGACTCCTATTTATGATGGAACTCTCAAATTGCGTCGCGATCCAATACATCGTCCTCCAGCCGACCTGTCCCAAGGGTCTATTGCTGCCTGGGGCACCTTATGATCGTTTTCCTGTGAGTCTAGATTTTCGAATCCGACGCAAAACTGATAGTTAATTGTAACGTTCAAGGCCTCCTAATGACGATGGAACACTCAAATTATGTCGAGATTCAATACATCGGCATTCAGCCGATTTGTCTCCAAGGGTCTATTGCTGCCGCGGGCACCTTATGGTCGTTCCCCTGTGAGTGTAGATTTTAGAATCCGACGCAAAACTGATTTTTAATTGCAATGATCAGGGCCTCCTAATGACGATGGAACACTCAAATTGCGTCGATATTCAATACATTGGCCTCCAGCCGACTTGTCTCCAAGGGGATATTGCTGCCTCGGGCACTATATGGTCCGTCTCCTGAGAGTCTAGATTTTCGAATCCGACGCAAAAATGATAGTTAATTGTAACGATCAGCGCCTCCTATTGACGATGGAACACTCAAATTGCGTCGCGATTCAATACATCGTCTTCCAGCGGACTGGTCTCCAAGGGGATATGGCTTCGGGCACCTTATGGTCCGTCTCGAGTGAGTCTAGATTTTCGATTCCGACGAAAAACTGATGGTTAATTGTATCATTCAGGACCACCTAATGACAATGGAACACTCAATATGCGTCGAGATTCTATACATCGGCTTCCAGCCAACTTGTCTCCAAGGGGATATTGCTGTCTCGGGCACAATATGATCCTTCTCCTGTGAGTCTAGATTTTCGAATCCGACGCAAAACTGATGGTTAAGTTCAGGGCATCCTAATGACGATGGAACACTCAAATTGCGTCGAGATTCAATACATCGTCCTTCAGCCGACTTGTCTCCAAGGGTCTATTGCTGCCTCGGGCACCTTATGGTCGTTCTCCTGTGAGTCTAGATTTTGAAATCCGACGCAAAACTGATAGTTAATTGTTAAGTTCAGGGCCACCTAATGACGATGGAACACTCAAATTGCGTCGAGATTCAATACATCGGCATTCAGCTGATTTGTCTCCAAGGGTCTATTGCTGCCTCGGGCACCTTGTGGTCGTTCCCCTGTGAGTCTAGATTTTAGAATCCGGCGCAAAACTGATTTTTAATGGTAATGTTCAGGGCCTCCTAATGACGATGGAACACTCATTTTGCGTAGAGATTCAATACATCGGCCTCCAGCGGACTGGTCTCCAAGGGGAAATAGCTTCGGCCACCTTATGGTCCGTCTCCAGTAGGTCTAGATCTTCGATTCCGACGAAAAACTGATGGTTAATTGTATCATTCAGGGCCACCTATTGACGATGGAACACTCAAATTGCGTCGAGATTCTATTCATCGGCCTCCAGCCGACTTGTCTCCAAGGGGATATTGCTGCCTCGGGCACCATATGGCCCGTCTCCTGTGAGTCTAGATTTTCGAATCCGACGCAAAAATGACAGTTAATTGTAACGTTCAGCGCCTCCTAGTGACGATGGAACACTCAAATTGCGTCGCGATTCAATACATCGTCCTCCAGCGGAGTGGTCTCCAAGGGGATATAGCTTCGGGCACCTTATGTTCCGTCTCCAGTGAGTCTAGATTTTCGATTCCGACGAAAAACTGATGGTCAATTGTATCATTCAGGGCCATCTAATGACGATGGAACACTCAAATTGCGTTGAGATTCTATACATCGGCCTCCAGCTGACTTGTCTCCAAGGGGATATTGCTGTCTCGGGCACAATATGATCCTTCTCCTGTGAGTCTAGATTTTCGAATCCGACGCAAAACTGATAGTTAAGTTCAGGACCTCCTAATGACGATGGAACACTCAAATTGCGCCGCGATTCAATACATCGTCCGCCAGCCGACTTGTCTCCAAGGGGATATTGCTGCCTCAGCTCTACGTGTTCCGTCTCCTGTGAGTCTAGATTATCGAATCCGACGCGAAACTGATAGTTAATTGTAACGTTCAGGGCCTCCTAATGACGATGGAACACTCAAATTGCGTCGAGAATCTATACATCGGCCTCCAGCCGACTTGTACCCAATGGTCTATTGCTGCCTCGGGCACCTTGTGGTCTATCTCCTGTAAGCCTAGATTTTCGAATCCGACGCAAAACTGATAGTTAATTGTAACGTTCAGCGCCTCCTAATGACGATGGAACACTGAAATTGCGTCGAGAATCTATACATCGTCCTTCAGCCGACTTGCCTCCATGGGTCTATTAATGCCTCGGGCACCTTATGGTCGTTCTCCTGTGAGTCTAGATTTTCTAATCCGACGCAAAACTGATAGTTAATTGTAACGTTCAGCGCGTTCTAATGCCGATGGAACACTCAAATTGCGTCGATATTCAATACATCGTCCTGCAGCCGACTTGTATCCAAGGGGATATTGCTGTCTCGGGCTTCATATGATCCTTCTCCTGTGTGTATATTTTCGAATCCGACGTTAAAATGATTGTTAATTGTAAAGTTCAGCGCCTCCTAAAGACGATGGAACACTCAAATTACGTCGAGATACAATACATCGGCCTCCAGCCGACTTGTCTCCAAGGGGATATTGCTGCCTCGTGCACCATATGTTCCGTCTCCTGTGAGACTAGATTTTCAAATCCGACGCAAAAATGATAGTCAATTGTAACGTTCAGCGCCTCCTAATGACGATTGAACACTCAAATTGCGTCGAGACTCAATTCATCGAACTCCAGCCGACTTGTCTACAAGGCGATATTGCTGCCTCGGGATCTATGTGGTCCGTCTCCTGTGAGTCTAGATTTTCGAATCCGACGCGAAACTGATAGTTAATTCTAACGTTCAGGGCTTCCTAATGACGATGGAGCACTCAAATTGCGTCGCGATGCAATACATCGTCCTCCAGCGGACTGGTCTCCAAGGGGAAATTGCTGCTTCGGGTACCTTATGGACCGTCTCCAGTGAGTCTAAATTTTCGATTCCGACGAAAAACTGATGGTTTTCTTATATCATTCAGGGCCACCTAATGACGATGGAACACTCAAATTGCGTCGACATTCTATACATCGGCCTCCAGCCGACTTGTCTCCAAGGGGATATTGCTGACTCGGGCACAATATGATCCAACTCCTGTGATTCTAGATTTTCGAATCCGACGCAAAACTGATAGTTACGTTCAAGGCCTCATAATGACGATGGAACACTCAAATTGCGTCGAGAATAAATATATTGGCCTTCAGCCGACATGTCTCCAAGGGGATATTGCTGCCTCGGGCACCATATGGTCCGTCTCCTGTGAGTCTAGATTTTCGAATCCGACGCAAAAATGATAGTTAATTGTAACGTTCAGGGCCTCCTAATGACGATGGAACACTCAAATTACGTCGAGACTCAATACATCGTCCTCCAGCCGACTTGTCTCCAAGGGTCAATTGCTGCCTCGGGCACCTTATGGTCGTTCTCCTGTGAGTCTAGATTTTTGAATCCGACATGAAGCTGGTAGTTAATTCTAACGTTCAGGGCCTCCTAATGACGATGGAGCACTCACATTGCGTCGCGATTCAATACATCGTCCTCCAGCGGACTGGTCTCCAAGGGGTATTCCTGCTTCAGGTACCTTATAGTCCGTCTCCAGTGAGTCTAGATTTTCGAATCCGACGAAAAACTGATAGTTAATTGTAACATTCAGGGACTCCTATTTATGATGGAACTCTCAAATTGCGTCGCGATCCAATCCATCGTCCTCCAGCCGAACTGTCCCAAGGGTCTATTGCTGCCTGGGGCACCTTATGATCGTTTTCCTGTGAGTCTAGATTTTCGAATCCGACGCAAAACTGATAGTTAATTGTAACGTTCAGGGCCTCCTAATGACGATGGAACACTGAAATTATGTCGAGATTCAATACATCGGCATTCAGCCGATTTGTCTCCAAGGGTCTATTGCTGCCGCGGGCACCTTATGGTCGTTCCCCTGTGAGTGTAGATTTTAGAATCCGACGCAAAACTGATTTTTAATTGCAATGATCAGGGCCTCCTAATGACGATGGAACACTCAAATTGCGTCGAGATTCAATACATCGGCCTCCAGCCGACTTGTCTCCAAGGGGATATTGCTGCCTCGGGCTCTATGTGGTCCGTCTCCTGTGAGTCTAGATTTTAAAATCAGACGCGAAACTGATAGATAATTCTAACGTTCAGGGCCCCCTAATGACGATGGAGCATTCAAATTGCGTCGCTATTCAATACATCGTCCTCCAGCGGACTGGTCTCCAAGAGGACATTGCTGCTTCGGGTACCTTATGGTCCGTCTCCAGTGAGTCTATATTTTCGAATCCGACGAAAAACTGATAGTTAATTGTAACATTCAGGGTCTCCTAGTTACGATGGAACTCTCAAATTGTGTCGCGATCCAATACATCGTCCTACAGCCGACCTGTCTCCAAGGGTCTTTTGCTGCCTGGGGCACCTTATGATCGTTTTCCTGTGAGTCTACATTTTCGAATCCGACGCAGAACTGATAGTTAATTGTAACGTTCAGGGCCTCCTAATCAGGATGGAACACTCAAATTGCGTCGAGATTCAATACATCGGCATTCAGCTGATTTGTCTCCAAGGGTCTATTGCTGCCGCGGGCACCTTATGGTCGTTCCTTTGTGAGTCTAGATTTTAGCAGCCGACGCAAAACTGATTTTTAATTGTAATGTTCAGGGCCTCCTAATGACGATGGAACACTCAAATTGCGTCGAGATTCTATACATCGGCATCCAGCCGACTTGTCTCCAAGGGGATATTGCTGTCTCGGGCACAATATGATCCTTCTCCTGTGAGTCTAGATTTCCGAATCCGACGCAAAACTGATAGTTAAGTTCAGGGCCTCATAATGACGATGGAACACTCAAATTCCGTCGAGATTCAATCCATCGTCCTTCAGCCGACTTGTCTACAAGGGTCTATTGCTGCCTCGGGCACCTTATGGTCGTTCTCCTGTGAGTCTACATTTTCGAATCCGACGCAAAAATAATAGTTAATTCTAACGTTCAGGGCCTCCTAATGACGATGGAACACTCAAATTACGTCGAGACTCAATACATCGTCCTCCAGCCGACTTGTCTCCAAGGGGATATTGCTGCCTCGGGCACCATATGGTCCGTCTCCTGTGAGTCTAGATTTTCGAATCCGACGAAAAATGATAGTTAATTGTAACGTTTAACGCCTCCTAATGATGATGGAACACTGAAATTGCGTCGAGATTCAATACATAGTCCTTCAGCCGACTTGTCTCCAAGGGTCTATTGCTGCCTCGGGCACCTTATGGTCGTTCTCCTGTGAGTCTAGATTTTCTAATCCGACGCAAAACTGATTGTTAATTGTATTGTTCAGGACCTCCTAATGACGATGGTAGACTCAAATTGCGTCGGGATTCAATACACCGTCCTCCAGCCGACTTGTATCCAAGGTGATATTGCTGTCTCGGGCTTCATATGATCCTTCTCCTGTGAGTATATTTTCGAATCCGACGCTAAAATGATAGTTATTTGTAACGTTCAGCGCCTCCTAAAGACGATGGAACACTCAAATTGCGTCGAGATTCAATACATCGGCCTCCATCCGACTTGTCTCCAAGGGGATGTTGCTGCCTCGGGCACCATATGTTCCGTCTCCTGTGAGTCTAGATTTTCGAATCCGACGCAAAAATGATAGTTAATTGTAACGTTCAGCGCCTCCTAATGACGATGGAACACTCATATTGCGTCGAGAGTCAATACATCGAACTCCAACCGACTTGTCTACAAGGGGATATTGCTGCCTCGGGCCCTATGTGGTCCGTCTCCTGTGTGTCTAGATTTTCGAACCGACGCGAAACTAATAGTTAATTGTAACGTTCAGGGCCTCCTAATGACGATGGAACACTCAAATTGCGTCGAGACTCAATACATCGTCCTCCAGCCGACTTCTCTCCAAGGGTCTATTGCTGCCTCGGGCACCTTATATTCGTTCTCCTGTGAGTCTAGATTTTCGAATCTGACGCAAAAATGATACTTAATTGTACCGTTCAGGGCCTCCTAATGACGATGGAACACTCAAATTGCGTCGAGATTCAATACATCGGCATTCAGCCGATTTGACTCCAAGGGTCTACTGCTGCCGCGGGCACCTTATGGTCGTTCCCCTGTGAGTCTTGATTTTAGAATCCGACACAAAACTGATTTTTAATTGCAATGATCAGGGCATCCTAATGACGATGGAACACTCAAATTGCGTCGAGATTCAATACATCGGTTTCCAGCCAACTTGTCTCCAAGGGGATACTGCTGCCTCGGGCACCATATGGTCCGTCTCCTGTGAGCCTAGATTTTCGAATCCGACGCAAAAATGATAGTTTATTGTAACGTTCAGCGCCTCCTAATGTCGATGGAACACTCAAATTGCGTCGTGATTCAATACATCGTCCTCCAGCGGACTGGTCTCCAAGGGGATATAGCTTCGTGCACCTTATGGTCCGTCTCCAGTGAGTCTAGATTTTCGATTCCGACGAAAAACTGATGCTTAATTGTATCATTCAGGGCCACCTAATGACGATGAAACACTCAAATTGCGTCGAGATTCAATACATCGTCCTTTAGCCGACTTGTCTCCAAGGGTCTATTGCTGCCTCGGGCACCTTATGGTCGTTCTCCTGTGAGTCTAGATTTTCTAATCCGACGCAAAACTGATTGTTAATTGAATTGTTCAGGACCTCCTAATGACGATGGAACACTCAAATTGCGTCGAGATTCTATACATCGGCCTCCAGCCGACTTGTCTCCAAGGGGATATTGCTGTCTCGGGCACAATATGATCCTTCTCCTGTGAGTCTAGATTTTCGAATCCGACGCAAAACTGATAGTTAAGTTCAGGACCTCCTAATGACGATGGAACACTCAAATTGCGTCGCGATTCAATACATCGTCCGCCAGCCGACTTGTCTCGAAGGGGATATTGCTGCCTCAGCTCTACGTGTTCCGTCTCCTGTGAGTCTAGATTATCGAATCCGACGCGAAACTGATTGTTAATTGTAACGTTCAGGGCCTCCTAATGACGATGGAACACTCAAATTGCGTCGATATTCAATACATTGGCCTCCAGCCGACTTGCCTCCAAGGGGATATTGCTTCCTCGGGCACCATATGGTCCGTCTCCTGAGAGTCTAGATTTTCGAATCCGACGCAAAAATGATAGTTAATTGTAACGTTCAGCGCCTCCTAATGACGATGGGTCAGTCAAATTGCGTCGCGATTCAGTACATCGTCCTCCAGCGGACTGGTCTCCAAGGGGATATAGCTTCGGGCACCTTATGGTCCGTCTCCAGTGAGTCTAGATTTTGGATTCCGACGAAAAACTGATGGTTAATTGTATCATTCATGGCCACCTAATGGCGATGGAACACTGAAATTGCGTCGAGAATCTATACATCGGCCTCCATCTGACTTGTCCCCAATGGTCTATTGCTGCCTCGGGCACCTTGTGGTCTATCTCCTGTAACCCTAGATTTTCGAATCCGACGCAAAACTGATAGTTAAGTTCAGGGCCTCCCAAAGACGATGGAACACTCAAATTGCGTCGAGATTCGATACATCGTCTTTCAGCCGACTTGTCTCCAAGGGTCTATTGCTGCCTCGGGCATCTAATGGTCGATCTCATGTGAGTCTAGATTTTCTAATCCGACGCAAAACTGATTGTTAATTGTGACGTTCAGGACCTCCTAACGACGATGGAACACTCAAATTGCGTCGGGATTCAATACATCATCCTCCATCCGACTTGCATCCAAGGGGATATTGCTGTCTCGGGCTTCATATGATCCTTCTCCTGTGAGTATATTTTCGAATCCGACGCAAAACTGATAGTTAATTGTAACGTTCAGCGCCTCCTAATGACGATGGAACACTCAAATTGCGTCGAGAGTCAATACATCGAACTCCAGCCGACTTGTCTACATGGGGATATTGCTGCCTCGGGCTCTATGTGGTCCGTCTCCTGTGAGTCTAGATTTTCGAATCCGACGCGAAACTGATAGTTAATTCTAACGGTCAGGGCCTCCTAATGACGATGGAGCACTCAAATTGCGTCGCGATTCAATACATCGTCCTCCAGCGGACTGGTCTCCAAGGGGATATTGCTGCTTCGGGTACCTTATGGTCCGTCTCCAGTGAGTCTAAATTTTCGATTCCGACGAAAAACTGATGGTCAGTTGTATCATTCAGGGCCACCTAATGACGATGGAACACTCAAATTGCGTCGAGACTCTATACATCGTCCTTCAGCCGACTTGTCTCCAACGGTCTATTGCTGCCTCGGGCACCTTATGGTCGTTCTCCTGTGAGTCTAGATTTTCTAATCCGACGCAAAACTGATAGTTAATTGTAACGTTCAGCGCCTTCTAATAACGATGGAACACTCAAATTGCGTCGATATTCAATACATCGTCCTGCAGCTGACTTGTATCCAAGGGGATATTGCTGTCTCGGGCTTCATATGATCCTTCTCCTGTGTGTATATTTTCGAATCCGACGTTAAAATGATTGTTAATTGTAACGTTCAGCGCCTCCTAAAGACGATGGAACACTCAAATTACGTCGAGATACAATACATCGGCCTCCAGCCGACTTGTCTCCAAGGGGATATTGCTGCCTCGTGCACCATATGTTCCGTCTCCTGTGAGACTAGATTTTCAAATCCGACGCAAAAATGATAGTCAATTGTAACGTTCAGCGCCTCCTAATGACGATTGAACACTCAAATTGCGTCGAGACTCAATTCATCGAACTCCAGCCGACTTGTCTACAAGGCGATATTGCTGCCTCGGGCTCTATGTGGTCCGTCTCCTGTGAGTCTAGATTTTCGAATCCGACGCGAAACTGATAGTTAATTCTAACGTTCAGGGCTTCCTAATGACGATGGAGCACTCAAATTGCGTCGCGATGCAATACATCGTCCTCCAGCGGACTGGTCTCCAAGGGGATATTGCTGCTTCGGGTACCTTACGGACCGTCTCCAGTGAGTCTAAATTCTCGATTCCGACGAAAAACTGATGGTTTTCTTGTATCATTCAGGGCCACCTAATGACGATGGAACACTCAAATGCGTCGACATTCTATACATCGGCCTCCAGCCGACTTGTCTCCAAGGGGATATTGCTGACTCGGGCACAATATGATCCAACTCCTGTGATTCTAGATTTTCGAATCCGACGCAAAACAGATAGTTACGTTCAAGGCCTCATAATGACGATGGAACACTCAAATTGCGTCGAGAATCAATACATTGGCCTTCAGCCGACATGTCTCCAAGGGGATATTGCTGCCTCGGGCACCATATGGTCCGTCTCCTGTGAGTCTAGATTTTCGAATCCGAAGCAAAAATGATAGTTAATTGCAACGATCAGGGCCTCCTAATGACGATGGAACACTCAAATTACGTCGAGACTCAATACATCGTCCTCCAGCCGACTTGTCTCCAAGGGTCAATTGCTGCTGCGGGCACCTTATGGTCGTTCTCCTGTGAGTCTAGATTTTCGAATCCGACATGAAGCTGGTAGTTAATTCTAACGTTCAGGGCCTCCTAATGACGATGGAGCACTCAAATTGCGTCGCGATTCAATACATCGTCCTCCAGCGGACTGGTCTCCAAGGGGTATTCCTGCTTCAGGTACCTTATAGTCCGTCTCCAGTGAGACTAGATTTTCGAATCCGACGAAAAACTGATAGTTAATTGTAACATTCAGGGACTCCTATTTATGATGGAACTCTCAAATTGCGTCGCGATCCAATACATCGTCCTCCAGCCGATCTGTCCCAAGGGTCTATTGCTGCCTGGGGCACCTTATGATCGTTTTCCTGTGAGTCTAGATTTTCGAATCCGACGCAAAACTGATAGTTAATTGTAACGTTTAACGCCTCCTAATGATGATGGAACACTGAAATTGCGTCGAGATTCAATACATAGTCCTTCAGCCGACTTGTCTCCAAGGGTCTATTGCTGCCTCGGGCACCTTATGGTCGTTCTCCTGTGAGTCTAGATTTTCTAATCCGACGCAAAACTGATTGTTAATTGTATTGTTCAGGACCTCCTAATGACGATGGAACACTCAAATTGCGTCGGGATTCAATACACCGTCCCCAGCCGACTTGTATCCAAGGTGATATTGCTGTCTCGGGCTTCATATGATCCTTCTCCTGTGAGTATATTTTCGAATCCGACGCTAAAATGATAGTTATTTGTAACGTTCAGCGCCTCCTAAAGACGATGGAACACTCAAATTGCGTCGAGATTCAATACATCGGCCTCCATCCGACTTGTCTCCAAGGGGATGTTGCTGCCTCGGGCACCATATGGTCCGTCTCCTTTGAGTCTAGATTTTCGAATCCGACGCAAAAATGATAGTTAATTGTAACGTTCAGCGCCTCCTAATGACGATGTAACACTCAAATTGCGTCGAGAGTCAATACATCGAACTCCAACCGACTTGTCTACAAGGGGATATTGCTGCCTCGGGCCCTATGTGGTCCGTCTCCTGTGTGTCTAGATTTTCGAACCGACGCGAAACTAATAGTTAATTGTAACGTTCAGGGCCTCCTAATGACGATGGAACACTCAAATTGCGTCGAGACTCAATACATCGTCCTCCAGCCGACTTCTCTCCAAGGGTCTATTGCTGCCTCGGGCACCTTATGGTCGTTCTCCTGTGAGTCTAGATTTTCGAATCCGACGCAAAAATGATAGTTAATTGTACCGTTCAGGGCCTCCTAATGACGATGGAACACTCAAATTGCGTCGAGATTCAATACATCGGCATTCAGCCGATTTGACTCCAAGGGTCTACTGCTGCCGCGGGCACCTTATGGTCGTTCCCCTGTGAGTCTTGATTTTAGAATCCGACGCAAAACTGATTTTTAATTGCAATGATCAGGGTATCCTAATGACGATGGAACACTCAAATTGCGTCGAGATTCAATACATCGGCCTCCAGCCAACTTGTCTCCAAGGGGATACTGCTGCCTCGGGCACCATATGGTCCGTCTCCTGTGAGCCTAGATTTTCGAATCCGACGCAAAAATGATAGTTTATTGTAACGTTCAGCGCCTCCTAATGTCGATGGAACACTCAAATTGCGTCGTGATTCAATACATCGTCCTCCAGCGGACTGGTCTCCAAGGGGATATAGCTTCGTGCACCTTATGGTCCGTCTCCAGTGAGTCTAGATTTTCGATTCCGACGAAAAACTGATGGTTAATTGTATCATTCAGGGCCACCTAATGACGATGGAACACTCAAATTGCGTCGAGATTCAATACATCGTCCTTTAGCCGACTTGTCTCCAAGGGTCTATTGCTGCCTCGGGCACCTTATGGTCGTTCTCCTGTGAGTCTAGATTTTCTAATCCGACGCAAAACTGATTGTTAATTGTATTGTTCAGGACCTCCTAATGACGATGGAACACTCAAATTGCTTCGAGATTCAATACATCGGCCTCCAGCCGACTTGTATCCAAGGGGATATTGCTGTCTCGGGCTTCATATGATCCGTCTCCTGTGAGTAGATTTTCGAATCCGACGCATAATGATAGTTAATTGTAACGTTCAGCGCCTCCTAATGACGATGGAACACTCAAATTGCGTCGAGATTCAATACATTGGCCTCCAGCCGACTTGTCTCCAAGGGGATATTGCTGCCTCGGGCACCATATGGTCCGTCTCCTGTGAGTCTAGATTTTCGAATCCGTCGCAAATATGATAGTTAATTGTAACGTTCAGCGCCTCCTAATGACGATGGAATACTCAAATTGCGTCGAGATTCAATACATCGTCCTTTAGCGGACTGGTCTCAAAGGGGTATTGCTGCTTCGGGTACCTTATAATCCGTCTCCAGTGAGTCTAGATTTTCGAATCCGACGAAAATCTGATAGTTAATTGTAACATTCAGGGACTCCTAGTAATGATGGAACTCTCAAATTGCGTCGCGATCCAATACGTCGTCCTCCAGCCGACCTGTCTCCAAGGGTCTACTGCCGCCTGGGGCACCTTATGGTCGTTCCCCTGTGAGTCTAGATTTTAGAATCCGACGCAAAACTGATTTTTAATTGCAATGATCAGGGCCACCTAATGACGATGGAACACTCAAATTGCGTCGAGAGTCACTACATCGAACTCCAACCGACTTGTCTACAAGGGGATATTGCTGCCTCGCGCCCTATGTGGTCCGTCTCCTGTGTGTCTAGATTTTCGAACCGACGCGAAACTAATAGTTAATTGTAACGTTCAGGGCCTCCTAATGACGATGGAACACTCAAATTGCGTCGAGACTCAATACATCGTCCTCCAGCCGACTTCTCTCCAAGGGTCTATTGCTGCCTCGATCACCTTATGGTCGTTCTCCTGTGAGTCTAGATTTTCGAATCCGACGCAAAAATGATAGTTAATTGTACCGTTCAGGGCCTCCTAATGACGATGGAACACTCAAATTGCGTCGAGATTCAATACATCGGCATTCAGCCGATTTGACTCCAAGGGTCTACTGCTGCCGCGGGCACCTTATGGTCGTTCCCCTGTGAGTCTTGATTTTAGAATCCGACGCGAAACTGATTTTTAATTGCAATGATCAGGGCATCCTTATGACGATGGATCACTCAAATTGCGTCGAGATTCAATACATCGGCCTCCAGCCAAGTTGTCTCCAAGGGGATACTGCTGCCTCGGGCACCATATGGTCCGTCTCCTGTGAGCCTAGATTTTCGAATCCGACGCAAAAATGATAGTTAATTGTAACGTTCAGCGCCTCCTAATGTCGATGGAACACTCAAATTGCGTCGTGATTCAATACATCGTCCTCCAGCGGACTGGTCTCCAAGGGGATATAGCTTCGTGCACCTTATGGTCCGTCTCCAGTGAGTCTAGATTTTCGATTCCGACGAAAAACTGATGGTTAATTGTATCATTCAGGGCCACCTAATGACGATGGAACACTCAAATTGCGTCGAGATTCAATACATCGTCCTTTAGCCGACTTGTCTCCAAGGGTCTATTGCTGCCTCGGGCACCTTATGGTCTTTCTCCTGTGAGTCTAGATTTTCGAATCCGTCGCAAATACACTCCTGGAAATTGAAATAAGAACACCGTGAATTCATTGTCCCAGGAAGGGGAAACTTTATTGACACATTCCTGGGGTCAGATACATCACATGATCACACTGACAGAACCACAGGCACATAGACACAGGCAACAGAGCATTCACAATGTCGGCACTAGTACAGTGTATATCCACCTTTCGCAGCAATGCAGGCTGCTATTCTCCCATGGAGACGATCGTAGAGATGCTGGATGTAGTCCTGTGGAACGGCTTGCCATGCCATTTCCACCTGGCGCCTCAGTTGGACCAGCGTTCGTGCTGGACGTGCAGACCGCGTGAGACGACGCTTCATCCAGTCCCAAACATGCTCAATGGGAGACAGATCCGGAGATCTTGCTGGCCAGGGTAGTTGACTTACACCTTCTAGAGCACGTTGGGTGGCACCGGATACATGCGGACGTGCATTGTCCTGTTGGAACAGCAAGTTCCCTTGCCGGTCTAGGAATGGTAGAACGATGGGTTCGATGACGGTTTGGATGTACCGTGCACTATTCAGTGTCCCCTCGACGATCACCAGTATTGTACGGCCAGTGTAGGAGATCGCTCCCCACACCATGATGCCGGGTGTTGGCCCTGTGTGCCTCGGTCGTATGCAGTCCTGATTGTGGCGCTCACTTGCACGGCGCCAAACACGCATACGACCATCATTGCCACCAAGGCAGAATCGACTCTCATCGCTGAAGACGACACGTCTCCATTCGTCCCTCCATTCACGCCTGTCGCGACACCACTGGAGGCGAGCTGCACGATGTTGGGGCGTGAGCGGAAGACGGCCTAACGGTCTGCGGGACCGTAGCCCAGCTTCATGGAGACGGTTGCGAATGGTCCTCGCCGATACCCCAGGAGCAACAGTGTCCCTTATATGCTGGGAAGCGGCGGTGCGGTCCCCTACGGCACTGCGTAGGATCCTACGGTCTTGGCGTGCATCCGTGCGTCGCTGCGGTCCGGTCCCAGGTCGACGGGCACGTGCACCTTCCGCCGACCACTGGCGACAACATCGATGTACTGTGGAGACCTCACGCCCCACGTGTTGAGCAATTCGGCGGTACGTCCACCCGGCCTCCCGCATGCCACTATACGCCCTCGCTCAAAGTCCGTCAACTGCACATACGGTTCACGTCCACGCTGTCGCGGCATGCTACCAGTGTTAAAGACTGCGATGGAGCTCCGTATGCCACGGCAAACTGGCTGACACTGACGGCGGCGGTGCACAAATGCTGCGCAGCTAGCGCCATTCGACGGCCAACACCGCGGTTCCTGGTGTGTCCACTGTGCCGTGCGTGTGATCATTGCTTGTACAGCCCTCTCGCAGTGTCAGGAGCAAGTATGGTGGGTCTGACACACCGGTGTCAATGTGTTCTTTTTTCCATTTCCAGGAGTGTATGATAGTTAATTGTAACGTTCAGCGCCTCCTAAAGACGATGGAACACTCAAATTGCGTCGAGATTCAATACATCGTCCTTCAGCCGACTTGTCTCCAAGGGTGTATTGCTGCCTCAGGCACCTTATGGTTGTTCTCCTGTGAGTCTAGATTTTCTAAATCGACGCAAAACAGATTGTTAGTTGTAACGTTCAGGACCTCCTAATGACGATGGAACACTCAAATTCCGTCGAGATTCAATACATCGGCCTCCATCCGACTTGTCTCCAAGGGGATATTGCTGCCTCGGGCACCATATGTTCCGTCTCCTGTGAGTCTAGATTTTCGAATCCGACGCAAAAATGATAGTTAATTGTAACGTTCAGCGCCTCCTAATGACAATGGAACACTCAAATTGCGTCGAGAGTCAATACATCGAACTCCAACCGACTTGTCTACAAGGGGATATTGCTGCCTCGGGCTCTATGTGGTCCGTCTCCTGCGAGTCTAGATTTTCGAAATTGTCGCGAAACTGATAGTTAATTCTAACGTTCAGGGCCTCCTAATAACGATGGAGCACTCAAATTGCGTCGCGATTCAATACATCGTCCTCCAGCGGACTGGTCTCAAAGGGGTATTGCTGCTTCGGGTACCTTATAATCCGTCTCCAGTGAGTCTAGATTTTCGAATCCGACGAAAATCTGATAGTTAATTGTAACATTCAGGGACTCCTAGTTACGATGGAACTCTCAAATTGCGTCGCGATCCAATACATCGTCCTCCAGCCTACTTGTCTCCAAGGGTCTATTGCTGCCTCGGGCACCTTATGGTCGTTCTCCTGTGAGTCTGGATTTTCGAATCCGACGAAAAAATGATAATTAATTGTAACGTTCAGGGCGTCGTAATGACGATGGAACACTCAAATTGCGTCGAGATTCAATACATCGGCCTCCAGCCGACTTGTCTCCAAGGTTCTGTTGCTGCCTCGAGCACTTTACGGTCGTTCTCCTGTGAGTCTAGATTTTCGAATCCGACGTGAAACTGATAGTTAATTCGAACGTTCAGGGCCTCCTAATGACGATGGAGCACTCAAATTGGGTAGCGATTCAATACATCGTCCTCCAGCGGACTGTCTCCAAGGGGATATTGCTGCTTATGGCCCGTCTCCAGTGAGTCTAGATTTTCGAATCCGACGAAAAACTGATAGTTAATTGTAACATTCAGGGACTCCTAGTTACGATGGAACTCTCAAATTGCGTCGCGATATAATACATCGTCCTCCAGCCGACCTGTCTCCAAGGGTCTATTGCTGCCTGGGGCACCTTATGATCGTTTTACTGTGAGTCTAGATTTTCGAATCCGACGCAAAACTGCTATTTCATTGTAACGTACAGGGCCTGCTAATGACGATGGAACACTCAAATTGCGTCGAGATTCAATACATCGGCATTCAGCCGATTTGTCTCCAAGGGTCTGTTGCTGCCTCGGGCACCTTATGGTCGTTCCCCTGTGAGTCTAGATTTTAGAATCCGACGCAAAACTGATTTTTAATTGTAATGATCAGGGCCTCCTAATGACGATGGAACACTCAAATTGCGTCGAGATTCAATACATCGGCCTCCAGCCGACTTGTCTCCAAGGGGATAATGCTGCCTCGGGCACCATATGGTCCGTCTCCTGTGAGTCTAGATTTTCGAATCCGACACAAAAATGATAGTTAATTGTAACGTTCAGCGCCTCCTAATGTCGATGGAACACTCAAATTGCGTCGTGATTCAATACATCGTCCTCCAGCGGACTGGTCTCCAAGGGGATATAGCTACGGGCACCTTATGGTCCGTCTCCAGTGAGTCTAGATTTTCGATTCCGACGAAAAACTGATGGCTAATTGTATCATTCAGGGCCACCTAATGACGATGGAACACTGAAATTGCGTCGAGATTATATATATCGGCCTCCAGCCGAATTGTCTCCAAGGTGATATTGCTGCTTCGGGCACAATATGATCCTTTTCCTGTGAGTCTAGATTATCGAATCCGACGCAAAACTGATAGTTAGGTTCAGGGCCTCCTAATGACGATGGAACACTCAAATTGCGTCGAGATTCAATACATCGGCCTCCTGCCGACTTGTATCCAAGGGGATATTGCTGTCTCGGGCTTCATATGATCCGTCTCCTGTGAGTAGATTTTCGAATCCGACGCATAATGATAGTTAATTGTAACGTTCAGCGCCTCCTAATGACGATGGAACACTCAAATTGCGTCGAGATTCAATACATCGGCCTAAAGCCAACTTGTCTCCAAGGGGATACTGCTGCCTCGGGCACCATATGGTCCGTCTCCTGTGAGCCTAGATTTTCGAATCCGACGCAAAAATGATAGTTAATTGTAACGTTCAGCGCCTCCTAATGTCGATGGAACACTCAAATTGCGTCGTGATTCAATACATCGTCCTCGAGCGGACTGGTCTCCAAGGGGATATAGCTTCGTGCACCTTATGGTCCGTCTCCAGTGAGTCTAGATTTTCGATTCCGACGAAAAACTGATGGTTAACTGTATCATTCAGGGCCACCTAATGACGATGGAATACTCAAATTGCGTCGAGATTCAATACATCGTCCTTCAGCCGACTTGTCTCCAAGGGTCTATTGCTGCCTCGGGCACCTCATGGTCGTTCTCCTGTGAGTCTAGATTTTCTAATCCGACGCAAACCTGATTGTTAATTGTATTGTTCAGGACCTCCTAATGACGATGGAACACTCAAATTGCGTCGAGATTCAATACATCGACCTCCAGCCGACTTGTATCCAAGGGGATATTGCTGTCTCGGGCTTCATATGATCCGTCTCCTGTGAGTAGATTTTCGAATCCGACGCATAATGATAGTTAATTGTAACATTCAGCGCCTCCTAATGACGATGGAACACTCAAATTGCGTCGAGATTCAATACATTGGCCTCCAGCCGACTTGTCTCCAAGGGGATATTGCTGCCTCGGGCACCATATGGTCCGTCTCCTGTGAGTCTAGATTTTCGAATCCGTCGCAAATATGATAGTTAATTGTAACGTTCAACGCCTCCTAATGACGATGGAACACTCAAATTGCGTCGAGATTCAATACATCGTCCTTCAGCCGACTTGTCTCCAAGGGTCTATTGCTGCCTCAGGCACCTTATGGTCGTTCTCCTGTGAGTCTAGATTTCCTAATCCGACGCAAAACAGATTGTTAATTGTAACGTTCAGGACCTCCTAATGACGATGGAACACTCAAATTGCGTCGAGATTCAATACATCGGCCTCCATCCGACTTGTCTCCAAGGGGATATTGCTGCCTCGGGAACCATATGTTCCGTCTCCTGCGAGTCTAGATTTTCGAATCCGACGCAGAAATGATAGTTAATTGTAACGTTCAGCGCCTCCTTATGACAATGGAACACTCAAATTGCGTCGAGAGTCAATACATCGAACTCCAACCGACTTGTCTACAAGGGGATATTGCTGCCTCGGGCTCTATGTGGTCCGTCTCCTGTGAGTCTAGATTTTCGAATCCGACGCGAAACTGATAGTTAATTGTAACGTTCAGGGCCTCCTAATGACGATGGAACACTCAAATTGCGTCGAGACTCAATACATCGTCCTCCAGCCGACTTGTCTCCAAGGGTCTATTGCTGCCTCGGGCACCTTATGGTCGTTCTCCTGTGAGTCTAGTTTTCGAATCCGACGCAAAAATGATAGTTAATTGTAACGTTCAGGGCCTCCTAATGACGATGGAACTCTCAAATTGCGTCGAGATTCAATACATCGGCCTCCAGCCGACTTGTCTCCAGGGGTCTGTTGCTGCCTCGGGCACCTTACGGTCGTTCTCCTGTGAGTCTAGATTTTCGAATCCGACGCGAAACTGATAGTTAATTCTAACGTTCAGGGCCACCTAATAACGATGGAGCACTCAAATTGCGTCGCGATTCAATACATCGTCCTCCAGCGGACTGGTCTCAAAGGGGTATTGCTGCGTCGGGTACCTTATAGTCCGTCTCCAGTGAGTGTAGATTTTCGAATCCGACGAAAATCTGATAGTTAATTGTAACATTCAGGGACTCCTAGTTATGATGGAACTCTCAAATTGCGTCGCGATCCAATACGTCGTCCTCCAGCCGACCTGTCTCCAAGGGTCTACTGCTGCATGGGGCACCTTATGGTCGTTCCCCTGTGAGTCTAGATTTTAGAATCCGACGCAAAACTGATTTTTAATTGCAATGATCAGGGCCACCTAATGACGATGGAACACTCAAATTGCGCCGAGATTCAATACATCGGCCTCCAGCCGACTTGTCTCCAAGGGGATATTGCTGCTTCGGGTACCTTATGGTCCGTCTCCAGTGAGTCTAGATTTTTGAATCCGACGAAAAACTGATAGTTAATTGTAACATTCAGGGACTCCTAGTTACGAAGGAACTCTCAAATTGCGTCGCGATCCAATACATCGTCCTCCAGCCTACTTGTCTCCAAGGGTCTATTGCTGCCTCGGGCACCTTATGGTCGTTCTCCTGTGAGTCTGGATTTTCGAATCCGACGCAAAAATGATAATTATTTGTAACGTTCAGGGCGTCGTAATGACGATGGAACACTCAAATTGCGTCGAGATTCAATACATCGGCCTCCAGCCGACTTGTCTCCAAGGGTCTGTTGCTGCCTCGAGCACTTTACGGTCGTTCTCCTGTGAGTCTAGATTTTCGAATCCGACGCGAAACTGATAGTTAATTCGAACGTTCAGGGCCTCCTAATGGCGATGGAGCACTCAAATTGGGTAGCGATTCAATACATCGTCCTCCAGCGGACTGTCTCCAAGGGGATATTGCTGCTTATGGTCCGTCTCCAGTGAGTCTAGATTTTCGAATCCGACGAAAAACTGATAGTTTATTGTAACATTCAGGGACTCCTAGTTACGATGGAACTCTCAAATTGCGTCGCGATCTAATACATCGTCCTCCAGCCGACCTGTCTCCAAGGGTCTATTGCTGCCTGGGGCACCTTATGATCGTTTTACTGTGAGTCTAGATTTTCGAATCCGACGCAAAACTGCTATTTCATTGTAACGTTCAGGGCCTGCTAATGACGATGGAACACTCAAATTGCGTCGAGATTCAATACATCGGCATTCAGCCGATTTGTCTCCAAGGGTCTGTTGCTGCCTCGGGCACCTTATGGTCGTTTCCCTGTGAGTCTAGATTTTAGAATCCGACGCAAAACTGATTTTTAATTGTAATGATCAGGGCCTCCTAATGACGATGGAACACTCAAATTGCGTCGAGATTCAATACATCGGCCTCCAGCCGACTTGTCTCCAAGGGGATAATGCTGCCTCGGGCACCATATGGTCCGTCTCCTGTGAGTCTAGATTTTCGAATCCGACACAAAAATGATAGTTAATTGTAACGTTCAGCGCCTCCTAATGTCGATGGAACACTCAAATTGCGTCGTGATTCAATACAACGTCCTCCAGCGGACTGGTCTCCAAGGGGATATAGCTACGGGCACCTTATGGTCCGTCTCCAGTGAGTCTAGATTTTCGATTCCGACGAAAAACTGATGGTTAATTGTATCATTCAGGGCCACCTAATGACGATGGAATACTCAAATTGCGTCGAGATTATATATATCGGCCTCCAGCCGACTTGTCTCCAAGGGGATATTGCTGCTTCGGGCACAATATGATCCTTCTCCTGTGAGTCTAGATTATCGAATCCGACGCAAAACTGATAGTTAGGTTCAGGGCCTCCTAATGACGATGGAACACTCAAATTGCGTCGAGATTTAATACATCGGCCTCCTGCCGACTTGTATCCAAGGGGATATTGCTGTCTCGGGCTTCATATGATCCGTCTCCTGTGAGTAGATTTTCGAATCCGACGCATAATGATAGTTAATTGTAACGTTCAGCGCCTCCTAATGACGATGGAACACTCAAATTGCGTCGAGATTCAATACATTGGCCTCCAGCCGACTTGTCTCCAAGGGGATATTGCTGCCTCGGGCGCCATATGGTCCGTCTCCTGTGAGTCTAGATTTTCGAATCCGACGCAAAAATGATAGTTAATTGTAACGTTCAACGCCTCCTAATGTCGATGGAACACTCAAATTGCGTCGCGATTCAATACATCGTCCTCCAACGGACTGGTCTCCAAGGGGATATAGCTTCGGGCACCTTATGGTCCGTCTCCAGTGAGTCTAGAGTTTCGATTCCGACGAAAAACTGATAGTTAATTGTATCATTCAGGGCCACCTAATGACGATGGAACACTCAAATTGCGTCGAGATTATATACATCGGCCTCCAGCCGACTTGTCTCCAAGGGGATATTGCTGCTTCGGGCACAATATGATTCTTCTCCTGTGAGTCTAGATTTTCGAATCCGACGCAAAACAGATAGTTAAGTTCAGGGCCTCCTAATGACGATGGAACACTCAAATTCCAACGAGATTCAATACATCGTCCTTCAGCCGTCTTGTCTCCAAGGGTCAATTGCTGCCTCGGGCACCTTATGGTCGTTCTCCTGTGAGTCTAGATTTTCTAATCCGACGCAAAACTGATTGTTAATTGTATTGTTCAAGACCTCCTAATGACGATGGAACACTCAAATTGCGTCGAGATTCAATACATCGGCCTCCAGGCGACTTGTATCCAAGGGGATATTGCAGTCTCGGGCTTCATATGATCCGTCTCCTGTGAGTAGATTTTCGAATCCGACGCATAATGATAGTTAATTGTAACGTTCAGCGTCTCCTAATGACGATGGAACACTCAGATTGCGTCGAGATTCAATACATCGTCCTTCAGCCGACTTGTCTCCAAGGGTCTATAGCTGCCTCGGGCACCATATGGTCGTTCTCCTGTGAGTCTAGATTTTCTAATCCGACGCGAAACTGATTGTTAATTGTAACGTTCAGGGCCTCCTAATGACGATGGAACACTCAAATTGCGTCGAGATTCAATACATCGTCCTTCAGCCGACTTGTCTCCAATGGTCTATTGCTGCCTCGGACACCTTATGGTCGTTCTCCTGTGAGTCTAGATTTTCTAATCCGACGAAAAACAGATTGTTAAATGTAACGTTCAACACCTCCTAATGACGATGGAACACTCAAATTGCGTCGAGATTCAATATATCGTCCTCCAGCCGACTTGTATCCAAGGGGAAATTGCTGTCTCGGGCTTCATATGATCCTTCTCCTGTGAGTATATTTTCGAATCCGACGCTAAAATGATAGTTAATTGTAACGTTCAGGGCCTCCTAATGACGATGGAACACTCAAATTGCGTCGCGTTTCAATACATCGTCCTCCAGCGGTCTGTTCTTCAAGGGGATATAGCTTCGGGCACATTACGGTCCGTATCCAGTGAGTCTAGATTTTCGAATCCGACGCTAAATGATAGTTAATTGTAACGTTCAGCTCCTCCTAATGACGTTGGAACACTCAAATTGCGTCGAGATTCAATACATCGGCATCCAGCCGACTTGTCTCCAAGGGTCTGTTGCTGCCTCGGGCACCTTACGGTCGTTCTCCTGTGAGTATAGATTTTCGAATGCGACGCGAAACTGATAGTTAATTCTAAGGTTCAGGGCCTCCTAATGACGATGGAACACTCAAATTGCGTCGAGATCCAATACATCGGCCTCCAGCCGACTTTTCTCCAAGGGTCTATTGCTGCCTCGGGCACCTTATGGTCGTTCTCCTGTGAGTCTAGATTTTCTAATCCGACGCAAAACAGATTGTTAATTGTAACGTTCAGGGCCTCCTAACGACGATGGAACACTCAAATTGCGTCGCGTTTCAATACCTCGTCCTCCAGCGGACTGTTCCCAAAGGGGATATAGCCTCGGGCACCTTATGGTCCGTATCCAGTGAGTCTAGATTTTCGAATCCGACGAAAAACTGATAGTTAATTGAAACGTTCAGGGCCTCCTAATGACGATGGAACACTCAAATTGCGTCGCGATTCAATACATCGTCCTTCAGCCGACTTGTCTCCAAGGGTCTATTGCTGCCTCGGGCACCTTGTGATCCTTCTCCTGTGAGTATATTTTCGAATCCGACGCTAAATGATAGTTAATTGTAACGCTCAGCGCCTCCTAATGACGATGGAACACTCAAATTGCGTCGAGAGTCAATACATTGAACTCCAACCGACATATCTACAAGGGGATATTGCTGCCTCGGGCTCTATGTGGTCCATCTCCTGTGAGTCAAGATTTTCGAATCCGACTCGAAACTGATAGTTAATTGAAACGTTCAGGGCCTCCTAATGACGTTGGAACACCCAAATTGTGTCGAGATTCACTACATCGTCCTTCAGGCGACTTGTCTCTAAGAGTCTATAGCTGCCTCGGGCACTTTGTGGTCGATCTCCTGCGAGTCTAGATTTTCGAATCCGACGCAAAACAGATTGTTAATTGTAACGTTCAGGACCTCCTAATGACGATGGAACACTCAAATTGCGTCGAGATTCAATACATCGTCCTCCAGCCGACTTGTATCCAAGGGGATATTGCTGTCTCGGGCTTCATATGATCCTTCTCCTGTGAGTAGATTTTCGAATCCGACGCTAAAATGATAGTTAATTGTAACGTTCAGCGCCTCCTAATGAAGATGGAACACTCAAATTGCGTCGAGACTCAATACATCGTCCTCCAGCCGACCTTTCTCCAAGAGTCTATTGCTGCCTCGGGCACCTTATGGTCGTTCTCCTGTGAATCTAGATTTTCGAATCAGACGCAAAAATTATAGTTAATTGTAACGTTCAGGGCTTCCTAATGACGATGAAACACTGAAATTGCGTCGAGATTCAATACATCGGCATTCAGCCGATTTGTCTCCAAGCGACCGAGCGAGGTGGCGCAGTGGTTAGCCACTGGACTCGCATTCGGGAGGACGACGGTTCAAACCCGCGTCCGGCCATCCTGATTTAGGTTTTCCGTGATTTCCCTAAATCACTCCAGGCAAATGCCGGGATGGTTCCTTTCAAAGGGCACGGCCGACTTCCTTCCCCGTCCTTCCCTAATCCGATGAGACCGATGACCTCGCTGTCTGGTCTCCTTCCCCAAAACAACCCACCAACCATGAGTGTCTCCAAGCGTCTATTGCTGCCTCGGGCACCTTATGGTCGTTCCCCTGTGAGTCTAGATTTTAGAATCCGACGCAAAACTGATTGTTGATTGTAACGTTCAGGGCCTCCTAATGACGATGGAACACTCAAATTGCGTCGAGATTCAATACATCGGCATTCAGCCGATTTGTCTCCAAGTGTCTATTGCTGCCTCGGGCTCCTTATGGTCGTTCCCCTGTGAGTCTAGATTTTAGAATCCGACGCAAAACTGATTTTTAATTGTTATGTTCTAGGCCTCCTAATGACGATGGAACACTCAAATTGCGTCGAAATTCAATACATCGGCCTCCAGCCGACTTGTCTCCAAGGGGATATTGCTGCCTCGGGCACCATATGGTCCGTCACCTGTGAGTCTAGATTTTCGAATCCGACGCAAAAATGATAGTTAATTGTAACGTTCAGCGCCTGCTAAATACGATGGAACACTCAAATTGCGTCGCGATTCAATACATCGTCCTCCAGTGGACTGGTCTCCAAGGGGATATAGCTCCGGGCACCTTATGGTCCGTCTACTGTGAGTCTAGATTTTCGATTCCGAAGAGAAACTGATGGTTAATAGTATCATTCAGGGCCACCTAATGACGATGGAACACTCACATTGCGTCGAAATTCTATATATCGGCCTCCAGCCGACTTGTCTCCAAGGGGATGTTGCTGTCTCGGGCACAATGTGATCCTTCTCCTGTGAGTCTAGATTTTCGAATCCGACGCAAAACTGATAGTTAATTGTAACGCTCAGGGCCACCTAATGACCATGGAACACTCAAATTGCGTCGAAATTCTATACATCGTCGTCCAGCCGACTTGTATCCAAGGGGATATTGATGTCTCGGTCACCATAAGATCCTTCTCCTGTGAGTGGATTTTCGAATCCGACGCTAAAGTGATAGTTAATTGTAACGTTCAGCGCTTCCTAATTACGATGGAACAATCAAATTGCGTCGAGATTCAATACATGGGCCTCGAGCCGACTTGTCTCCAAGGGTCTATTGCTGCCTCTGGCACCTTATGGACGTTCTCCTGTGAGTCTAGATTTTCGAATCCGACGCAAAACAGATAGTTAATTGTAACGTTCAGGGCCTCCTAATGACGAAGGAACACTCAAATTGCGTCGAGATTCACTACATCGTCCTCCAGCCGACTTGTCTTCAAGGGGATATCGCTGCCTCGGGCACCACTTGGTTCGTCTCCGGTGATTCTACGTTTTCGAATCGGACGCAAAACTGATAGTTAAATGTAACGTTCAGGGCCTCCTAATGACGATGGAGTACTCAAATTGCGTCGCGATTCAATACATCGTCCTCCAGCGGACTGGTCTCCAAGGGGATATTGCTGCCTCGGGCACCTTATGGTCCGTGTCCAGTGAGTCTAGATTTTTGAATCCGACGCAAAACTGATAGTTAATTGTAGCGATCAGGGCTTCCTAATGACGATGGAACACTCTCAAATTGCGTCGAGATACAATACATCGTCCTTCAACCGACTAGTCTCCAAGGATCTTTTGCTGCCTCGGGCACCTTATGGTCGTTCTCCTGTGAGTCTAGATTTTCTAATCCGACGCAAAACTGATTGTTAATTGTCACGTTCAGGGCCTCCTAATGTCGATGGAACACTCAAATTGCGTCGAGATTCAATACATCATCCTCCAGCCGACTTGTATCCAAGGGGATATTGCTGTCTCGGGCACCATATAATCCTTCTCCTGTGAGTAGATTTTCGAATCCTACGCTAAAATGATAATTAATATTAACGTTCAGCGCCTCCTAATGACGATGGAACACTCAAATTGCGTCGAGATTCAATACATCGTCCTCCAGCCGACTTGTCTCGAAGGGGATATTGCTGCCTCAGGCACCTTATGGTTGTTCCCCTGTGTGTCTAAATTTTAGAATCCGACGCAAAACAGATAGTTAATTGTAACGTTCACGGCCTCCTAATGACGATGGAACACTCAAATTGCGTCGAGATTCAATACATCGTCCTCCAGCCTACTTGTATCCAAGGGGATATTGCTGTCTCGGGCTTCATATGATCCTTCTCCTGTGAGTAGATTTTCGAATCCGACGCTAAAATTATAGTTAATTGTAACGTTCAACGCTTCCTAATGACGATGGAACACTCAAATTGCGTCGAGACTCAATACATCGTCCTCCAGCCGACTTGTCTCCAAGGGTCTATTGCTGCGTCGGGCCCCTTATGGTCGTTCCCCTGCGAGTCTAGATTTTCGACGCGAAACTGATAGTTAATTGTAACGTTCAAGGCCTCTTAATGACGATGGAACACTCAAATTGCGTCGAGATTCAACACATCGACCTTCAACCGACTTGCCTCCAAGGATCTATTGATGCCTCGGGCACCTTATGGTCGTTCTCCTGTGTGTCTAGATTTTCTAATCCGACGCAAAACTGATCGTTAATTGTAACGTTCAGGGCCTCCTAATGACGATGGAGCACTCAAATTACGTCGAGATTCAATACATCGTCGTCCAGCCGACTTGTATCCAATGGGAAATTGATGTCTTGATCACCATATGATCCTTCTCCTGTGAGTAGATTTTCGAATACGACGCAAAAATGATAGTTAATTGTAACGTTCAGCGCCTCCTAATGACCATAGAACACTCAAATTGCGTCAAGATTCAATACATCGTCCTCCAGCCGACTTGTTTCCATGGGGACATTGCTGCCTCGGGCTCCTTATGGTCGCTCTCCAGTGAGTCTAGATTTTCGAATCCGACGCGAAACTGATTGTTAATTGTAACGTTCAGGGCTTCCTAATGACGATGGAACATTCAAATTGCGTCGAGATTGAGTACATCGTCCTTCAGCCGACTTGTCTCCAAGGGTCATTTTCTGAATCGGGCACCTTATGGTCGTTCTCCTGTGAGTCTAGATTTTCTAATATGACGCAAAACTGATTGTTAATTGTCACGTTCAGGGCCTCCTAATGACGATGGAACACTGAAATTGCGTCGAGATTCAATACATCATCCTCCTGCCGAATTGTATCCAAGGGGATATTGCTGTCTCAGGCACCATATGATCCTACTCCTGTGAGTAGATTTTCGAATCCGTCGCTAAAATGATAATTAATGTAACTTTCAGCGCCTCCTAATGACGATGGAACACTCAAATTGCGTCGAGATTCAATACATCGTCCTCCAGCCGACTTGTCTCGAAGGGGATATTGCTGCCCCTTGCCCCATATGGTCCTTCTCCTGTGAGTCTAGATTTTCGAATCCGATGCGAAACTGATAGTTAATTGTAACGTTCAGGGCCTCCTAATGACGATGGAGCACTCAAATTGCGTCGCGATTCAATACATCGTCCTCTAGCGGACTGGTCACCAAGGGGATATTGCTGCTTCGGGCACCTTATTATTCGTTTCCAGTGAGTCTAGATTTTCGAATCCGACGAAAAACTGATCGTTAATTGTAACAATCAGGGCCTCCTAGTTAAATGGAACACTCAAATTGTGTCGCGATCCAATACATCGTCCTCCAGCCGACGTGTCTCCAAGGGTCTATTGCTGCCTCGGGCACCTTATGGTTGTACCTCAGTGTGTCTAGATTTTAGAGTCCGACGCAAAACAGATAGTTAATTGTAACGTTCAGGGCCTGCTAATGACGATGGAACACTGAAATTACGTCGAGATTCAATACATCGTCCTTCAGCCGACTTGCCTCCAAGGGTCTGTTGCTGCCTCGGGCACCTTATGGTCGTTCCCCTGTGAGTCTAGATTATCTAATCCGACGAAAAACTGATTGTTAATTGTAACGTTCAGCGCCTCCTAATTACGATGGAACAATCAAATTGCGTCGAGATTCAATACGTGGGCCTCGAGCTGACTTGTCTCCGAGGGTCTATTGCTGCCTCGGGCACCTTATGGTCGTTCTCCGGTGAGTCTAGATTTTCGAATCCGACGCAAAACAGATAGTTAATTGTTACGTTCAGGGCCTACTAATAACGAAGGAACGCTCAAATTGCGTAGAGATTCAATACATCATCCTCCAGCCGACTTGTATCCAAGGGGATATTGGTGTCTGGGGCACCATATAATCCTTCTCCTGTGAGTAGATTTTCGAATCAGACGCTAAAATGATAATTAATTGAAACGTTCAGGGCTTCCTAATGACGATGGAGCACTCAAATTGCGTCGCGATTCAATACATCGTCCTCTAGCGGACTGATCTCCAAGGGGATATTGCTGCTTCGGGCAACTTATGATTCGGCTCCAGTGAGTCTAGATTTTCGAATCCGACGAAAAACTGATCGTTAATTGTAACAATCATGGTCTCCTAGTTGCGATGGAACACTCAAATTGTGTCGCGATCCAATACATCGTCCTCCAGCTGACTTGTCTCCAAGGGTCTATTGCTGCCACGGGCACCTTATGGTTGTTCCCCTGTGAGTCTAGATTTTAGAATCTGACGCAAAACAGATAATTAATTGTATCGTTCAGGGCCTCCTAATGACGATGGAACTCTCAAATTGCGTCGAGATTTAATACATCGGCCTCGAGACGACTTGTCTCCAAGGGTCTATTGCTTCCTTGGGCACCTTGTGGTCGTTCTCCTGTGAGTCTAGATTATCTAATCCGACGCAAAACAGATTGTTAATTGTAACGTTCATTACCTCCTAATGACGATGGAACACACAAATTGCGTCGAGATTCAATACATCGTCCTCCAGCCGACTTGTCTCGAAGGGGATATTGCTGCCTTGGGCACCATATGGTCCTTCTCCTGTGAGTCTAGATTTTCGAATCCGTCGCGAATCTGATAGTTCATTGTAACGTTCAGGGCCTCCTAATGGCGATGGAGCACTCAAATTGCGTCGCGATTCAATACATCGTCCTCTAGCGGACTGGTCTCCAAGGGGATATTGCTGCTTCGGGCACCTTATGATTCGTCTCCAGTGAGTCTAGATTTTCGAATCCGACGAAAAACTGATCGTTAATTGTAACTATCAGGGCCTCCTAGTTACGATGGAACACTCAAATTGTGTCGCGATCCAATATATCGTCCTCCAGCCGACTTGTCACCAAGGGTCTATTGCTGCCTCGGCACCTTATGGTTGTTCCCCTGTGAGTCTAGATTTTAAAATCCGACGCAAAACAGATAGTTAAATGTAACGTTCAGGGCCTCCTAATGACGATGGAACACTCAAATTGCGTCGAGATTCAATACATCGTCCTCCAGCCGACTTGTCTCCAAGGGGATATTTCTGCCTCGGGCACCAAATGGTCCGTCTCCTGTGTGTCTAGATTTTCGACGCAAAACTGATAGTTAATTGTAACGTTCAAGGCCTCCTAATGACGATGGAACACTCAAATTGCGTCGAGATTCAATACATCGTCCTCCAGCGGACTGGTCTCCAAGGGGATATTGCTGCCTCGGGCACCTTATGGTCCGTGTCCAGTGAGTCTAGATTTTTGAATCCAGCGCGAAACTGATAGTTAATTGTAGCATTCAGGACCTCCTAATGACGATGGAACACTCAAATTGCTACTAGATTCAATACTTCGTTCTTCAGCCGACTTGTCCCCAAGGGTGTATTGCTGCCTCGGGCACCTTAAGGTCGTACTCCTGTGAGTCTAGATTTTCGAATCCGACGCAAAAATGATAGTTAATTGTAGCGTTCAGGGCCTCCAAATGACGATACAACACTCAAATTGCGTCGAGATTCAATACATCGTCCTCCAGCCGACTTGTATCCAAGGGGATATTGATGTCTCGGTCACCATATGATCCTTCTCCTGTGAGTGGATTTTCGAATCCGACGCTAAATAGATAGTTAATTGTAACGTTCAGCGCCTCCTAATTACGATGGAACAATCAAATTGCGTCGAGATTCAATACATGGGCCGCGAGCCGACTTGTCTCCAAGGGTCTATAGCTGCCTCGGGCACCTTATGGTCGTTCTATTGTGAGTCTAGATTTTCGAAGCCGACGCAAAACAGATAGTTAATTGTAACGTTCAGGGTCTCCTAATGACGAAGGAACACTCAAATTGCGTCGAGATTCACTACTTCGTCCTCCAGCCGACTTGTCTCCAAGGGGATATCGCTGCCTCGGGCACCTTATGGTCGTTCTCCTGTGAGCCTAGATTCTCTAATCCGACGCAAAACTGATTGTTAATTGTAATGTTCAGGGCCTCCTAATGACGATGGAACACTCAAATTGCGTCGAGATTCAATATATCATCCTCCAGCCGACTTGTATCCAAGGGGATATTGCTGTCTCGGGCACCATATAATACTTCTCCTGTGAGTAGATTTTCGAATGCGACGGTAAAATGATAATTAATTGTAACGTTCAGCGACTTCTAATGACGATGGAATACTCAAATTGCGTCGAGATTCAATACATCGTCCTCCAGCCGAGTTGTCTCGAAGGGGATATTGCTGCCTCTAGCACCATATGGTCCTTCTCCTGTGAGTCTAGATTTTCGAATCCGACGCGAAACTGATAGTTAATTGTAACGTTCAGGGCCTCCTAATGACGATGGAGCACTCAAATTGCGTCGCGATTCAATACATCGTCCTCTAGCGGACTGGTCTCCAAGGCGGAATTGCTGCTTCGGGCACCTTATGATTCGTCTCCAGTGAGCCTAGATTTTCGAATCCGACGAAAAACTGATCGTTAATTGTAACAATCAGGGCCTCCTAGTTACGATGGAACACTCAAATTGTGTCGCGATCCAATACATCGTCCTCCAGCCGACTTGTCTCCAAGGGTCTATTGCTGCCTCGGGCACCTTATGGTTGTTCGCCTGTGAGTGTAGATTTCAGAATCCGACGCAAAACAGATAGTTAATTGTAACGTTCAGGGCCTTCTAATGACGATGGAACTCTCAAATTGCGTCGAGATTTAATACATCGGCCTCGCGCCGACTTGTCTCCGAGGGTCTATTGCTGCCCCGGGCACCTTATGGTCGTTCTCCTGTGAGTCTAGATTTTCTAATCCGACGCAAAACAAATTGTTAATTGTAACGTTCAGGACCACCTAATGACGATGGAACAATCAAATTGCGTCGAGATTCAATACATCGTCCTCCAGCCGACTTGTATCCAAGGTGATATTGCTGTCTCGGGCTTTATATGATCCTTCTCCTGTGAGTAGATTTTCGAATCCGACGCTAAAATGATAGTTAATTGTAACGTTCAGCGCCTCCTAATGACGATGGAACACTCAAATTGCGTCGAGACTCAATACATCGTTCTTCAGCCGACTTGTCCCCAAGGGTCTATTGCTGCCTCGGGCACCTTTAGTCGTTCTCCTGTGAGTCTAGATTTTCGAATCCGACGCAAAACTGATAGTTAATTGTAGCGTTCAGGGCCTCCTAATGACGATGGAACACTCAAATTGCGACGACATTCAATACATCGTTCTTCAGCCGACTTGTCCCCAAGGGTCTATTGCTGCCTCGAGCACCTTATGGTCGTCCTCCTGTGAGTCTAGATTTTCTAATCCGCTGCAAAACTAATTGTTAACTGTCACGTTCAGGGCCCCCTAATGACGATGGAACACTCAAATTGCGTCGAGATTCAATACATCGTCATCCAGCCGACTTGTATCCAAGGGGATATTGCTATCTCGGGCACCATATGATCTTTCTCCTGTGAGTAGATTTTCGAATTCGACGCTAAAATGATAATTAATTGTAACGTTCAGCGCCTCCTAATGACGATGGAACACTCAAATTGCGTCGAGATTCAATACATCGTCCTCCAGCCGACTTGTCTCGAAGGGGATATTGCTGCCTCGGGCACCATATGGTCCTTCTCCTGTGAGTCTAGATTTACGAATCCGACGCGAAACTGATAGTTAATTCTAACGTTCAGGGCTTCCTAATGACGATGGAGCACTCAAATTGCGTCGATATTCAATACATCGTCCTCCAGCGGACTGGTCTCCAAGGGGATATTTCTGCCTCGGGCTCCATGTGTTCCGTCTCCTGTGAGTCTAGATTTTCGAATCCGACGCGAAACTGATAGTTAATTGAAACTTTCAGGGCCTCCTAATGGCGATGGAACACTCAAATTGCGTCGAGATTCAATACATCGGCATTCAGCCGATTTGTCTCCAAGGGTCTATTGCTGCCTGGGGCACCTTACGATCGTTTTCCTGTGAGTCTAGATTTTCGAATCCGACGCAAAAATGATAGTTAATTGTAGCGTTCAGGGCCTCCTAATGACGATAGAACACTCAAATTGCGTCGAGATTCAATACATCGTCCTCCAGCGGACTGGTTTCCATGGGATATTGCTGCCTCACGCACCTTATGGTCCGTGTCCAGTGAGTCTAGATTTTTGAATCCAGCGCGAAACTGATAGTTAATTGTAGCGTTCAGGTCCTTCTAATGACGATGGAACACTCAAATTGCTACGAGATTCAATACATCGTTCTTCAGCCGACTTGTCCCCAAGGGTCTATTGCTGCCTCGGGCACCTTAAGGTCGTCCTCCTGTGAGTCTAGATTTTCGAATCCGACGCAAAAATGATAGTTAATTGTAGCGTTCAGGGCCTCCTAATGACGATAGAACACTCAAATTGCGTCGAGATTCAATACATCGTCCTCCAGCCGACATGTATCCAAGGGGATATTGCTGTCTCGGGCACCATATAATACTTCTCCTGTGAGTAGATTTTCGAATCCGACGGTAAAATGATAATTAATTGTAACGTTCAGCGACTTCTAATGACGATGGAACACTCAAATTGCGTCGAGATTCAATACATCGTCCTCCAGCCGAGTTGTCTCGAAGGGGATATTGCTGCCTCTAGCACCATATGGTCCTTCTCCTGTGAGTCTAGATTTTCGAATCCGACGCGAAACTGATAGTTAATTGAAACTTTCAGGGCCTCCTAATGGCGATCGAACACTCTAATTGCGTCGAGATTCAATACATCGGCATTCAGCCGATTTGTCTCCAAGGGTCTATTGCTGCCTGGGGCACCTTACGATCGTTTTCCTGTGAGTCTAGATTTTCGAATCCGACGCAAAAATGATAGTTAATTGTAGCGTTCAGGTCCTTCTAATGACGATGGAACACTCAAATTGCTACGAGATTCAATACATCGTTCTTCAGCCGACTTGTCCCCAAGGGTCTATTGCTGCCTGGGGCACCTTATGATCGTTTTCCTGTGAGTCTAGATTTTCGAATCCGACGCAAAACTGATCATTAAGTGCTACGTTCAGGGTCTCCTAATGACGATGGAACACTCAAATTGCGTCGAGATTCAATACATCGTCCTCCAGCCGACTTGTCTCCGAGGGGATAACGCTGCCTCGGGCACCACTTGGTCCGTCTCCGGTGATTCTACGTTTTCGAATCCGACGCAAATCTGATAGTTAATTGTAACGTTCAGGGCCACCTAATGACGATGGAGTACTCAAATTGCGTCGCGATTCAATACATCGTCCTCCAGCGGACTGGTCTCCATGGGATATTGCTGCCTCGCGCACCTTATGGTCCGTGTCCAGTGAGTCTAGATTTTTGAATCCAGCGCGAAACTGATAGTTAATTGTTGCGTTCAGGACTTCCTAATGACGATGGAACACTCAAATTGCTACGAGATTCAATACATCGTTCTTCAGCCGACTTGTCCCCAAGGGTCTATTGCTGCCTCGGGCACTTTAAGGTCGTTCTCCTGTGAGTCTAGATTTTCGAATCCGACGCAAAAATGATAGTTAATTGTAGCGTTCAGGGCCTCCTAATGACGATAGAACACTCAAATTGCGTCGAGATTCAATACATCGTCCTCCAGCCGACTTGTATCCAAGGGGATATTAATGTCTCGGTCACCATATGATCCTTCTCCTGTGAGCGGATTTTCGAATCAGACGCTAAAATGATAGTTAATTGTAACGTTCAGCGCCTCCTAATTACGATGGAACAATCAAATTGCGTCGAGATTCAATACATGGGCCGCGAGCCGACTTGTCTCCAAGGGACTATTGCTGCCTCGGGCACCTTATGGTCGTTCTCTTGTGAGTCTAGATTTTCGAAGCCGACGCAAAACAGATAGTTAATTGTAACGTTCAGGGTCTCCTAAAGACGAAGGAACACTCAAATTGCGTCGAGATTCACTACTTCGTCCTCCAGCCGACTTGTCTCCAAGGGGATATCGCTGCCTCGGGCACCTTATGGTCGTTCTCCTGTGAGCCTAGATTTTCTAATCCGACGCAAAACTGATTGTTAATTGTAACGTTCAGGGCCTCCTAATGACGATGGAACACTCAAATTGCGTCGAGATTCAATACATCATCCTCCAGCCGACTTATATCCAAGGGGATATTGCTGTCTCGGGCACCATACAATACTTCTCCTGTGAATAGATTTTCGAATCCGACGGTAAAATGATAATTAATTGTAACGTTCAGCGACTCCTAATGACGATGGAACACTCAAATTGCGTCGAGATTCAATACATCGTCCTCCAGCCGAGTTGTCTCGAAGGGTATATTGCTGCCTCTGGCACCATATGGTCCTTCTCCTGTGAGTCTAGATTTTCGAATCCGACGCGAAACTGATAGTTAATTGTAAAGTTCAGGGCCTCCTAATGACGATGGAGCACTCAAATTGCGTCGCGATTCAATACATCGTCCTCTAGCGGACTGTTCTCCAAGGCGATATTGCTGCTTCGGGCACCTTATGATTCGTCTCCAGTGAGCCTAGATTTTCGAATCCGACGAAAAACTGATCGTTAATTGTAACAATCAGGGCCTCCTAGTTACGATGGAACACTCAAATTGTGTCGCGATCCAATACATCGTCCTCCAGCCGACTTGTCTCCAAGGGTCTATTGCTGCCTCGGGCACCTTATGGTTGTTCGCCTGTGAGTCTAGATTTTCGAATCCGACGCAAAACTGATAGTTAATTGTAGCGTTCAGGGCCTCCTAATGACGATGGAACACTCAAATTGCGACGAGATTCAATACATCGTTCTTCAGCCGACTTGTCCCCAAGGGTCTTTTGCTGCCTCGAGCACCTTATGGTCGTCCTCCTGTGAGTCTATATTTTCTAATCCGCTGCAAAACTAATTGTTAACTGTCACGTTCAGGGCCCCCTAATGACGATGGAACACTCAAATTGCGTCGAGATTCAATACATCATCATCCAGCCGACTTGTATCCAAGGGGATATTGCTGTCTCGGGCACCATATGATCTTTCTCCTGTGAGTAGATTTTCGAATTCGAAGCTAAAATGATAGTTAATTGTAACGTTCAGCGCCTCCTAATGACGATGGAACACTCAAATTGCGTCGAGACTCAATACATCGTCCTCCAGCCGATTTGTCTCCAAGGGTCTATTGCTGCCTCGTGAACCTTATGGTCGTTCTCCTGTGAGTCTAGATTTTCGAATCCGACGCAAAAATCATAGTTAATTGTCACGTGCAGGGCCTCCTAATGACGATGGAACACTCAAATTGCGTCGAGATTCAATACATCGGCCTCCAGCCGACTTGTCTCCAAGGGTCTGTTGCTGCCTCGGGCACCTTACGGTCGTTCTCCTGTAAGTCTAGATTTTCGAATCCGACGCGAAACTGATAGTTATTTCTAACGTTCAGGGCTTCCTAATGACGATGGAGCACTCAAATTGCGTCGCGATTCAATACATCGTCCTCCAGCGGACTGGTCTCCAAGGGGATATTGCTGCTTCGGGTACCATATGGTCCGTCTACAGTGAGTCTAGATTTTCGAATCCGACGAAAAACTGATAGTTAATTGTATCATTCAGGGACTCCTAGTTACGATGGAACTCTCAAATTGCGTCGCGATCCAATCCATCGTCCTCCAGCCGACCTGTCTCCAAGGGTCTATTGCTGCCTGGGGCACCTTATGATCGTTTTCCTGTGAGTCCAGATTTTCGAATCCGACGCATAACTGATCGTTAAGTGTAACGTTCAGGGTCTCCTAATGACGATGGAACACTCAAATTACGTCGAGATTCAATACATCAGCAATCAGACGATTTGTCTCCAAGTGTCTATTGCTGCCTCGGGAACCTTCTGGTCGTTCTCCTGTGAGTCTAGATTTTCGAATCCGGCGCAAAACTGATAGTTAATTGTAACGTTCAGGGCCGCCTAATGACGATGGAACACTCAAATTGCGTCGAGATTCAATTCATCGTCCTTCAGCCGACTTGTCTCCAAGGGTCTATTGCTGCCTCGGGCAATATATGATCCTTCTCCTGTGACTAGATTTTCGAATCCGACGCTAAAATGATAGTTAATTGTAACGTTCAGCGCCTCCTAATGACGATGGAACACTCAAATTGCGTCGAGATTCAATACATCGGCCTCCAGCCGACTTGTCTCCAAGGGTCTATTGCTGCCTCGGGGACGTTATGATCGTTCTCCTGTGAGTCTAGATTTTCAAACCCTACGCAAAACTGATAGTTAGTTGTAACTTTCAGGGCCTCCTTACGACGATGGAATACTCAAATTGCGTCGAGATTCAATACATCGTCCTCCAGCCGACTTCTCTTCATGGGGATATGGTCGTTCTCCTGTGAGTCTAGATTTTCGAATCCGACGCGAAACAGATTGTTAATTGTAACGTTCAGGGCTTCCTAATGACGATGGAACACTCAAATTGCGACGAGATTCAATACATCGGCCTCCAGCCGACTTGTCTTAAAAATGTCTATTGCTGCCTCGGGCACCTTGTGGTCGTTCTAATGTGAGTCTAGATTTTCGAATCCGACGCATGACTGATAGTTAATTGTAAAGGTCAGGAGCTCCTAATGACGATGGAACACTCAAATAGCGTGGAGATTCAATACATCGTCGTCCAGCCGACTTGTCTCCAAGGGGATATCGCTGCCTCGGGCACCACATGGTCCGTCTCCGGTGGTTCTACATTTTCGAATCCGACGCAAAACTCATAGTTAATTGTAAAGTTCAGGGCCTCCTAATGACGATGGAACACTCAAATTGCGTCGAGATTCAATACTTCGTCCTTCAGCCGACTTGTCTCCAACTTTCTATTGCTGCGTCGGGCACCTTATGGTCGTTCTCCTGTGAGTCTAGATTTTCGAATCCGACGCAAAAATAATAGTTAATTGTAACGTTCAGCGCCTCCTAATGACGATGGATCACTCAAATTGCGTCGAGAGTCAATACATCGTCCTCCAGCCGACTTGTCTACTAGGGAATTTTGCTGCCTCGGGCTCCATGTGGTCCGTCTCCTGTGAGTCTAGATTTTCGAATCCGACGCAAAACTCATTGTTAATTGTAACGTTCAGGGCCTCCTAATGACGATGGGGCACTCAAATGGCGTCGCGATTCAATACATCGTCCTCCAGCAGACTGGTCTCCAAGGGGATATTGCTGTCTCGGGCACCTTATGGACCGTCTCTAGTGAGTGTTCAATTTCGAATCCGACGAAAAAATCATAGTTAATTGTAACATTCTGGGCCTCCTAATGACGATGGGGCACTCAAATTGCGGCGAGGTTCAATACATCGTCCTCCAGCCGACTTGTCTCCAAGGGGTACTGCTGCCTCGGGCATTGTATGGTCCGTCTCCTGTGAGTCTAGATTTTCGAATCCGACGCAAAAATGATAGTTAATTGTAACGATCAGCACCTCCTAATGACGATGGAACACTCAAATTGCGTCGAGAGTCAATACATCGTCCTCCAGCCGACTTGTCTACAAGGGGATATTGCTGCCACGGGCTCAATGTGGTCCGTGTCCTGTGAGTCTAGATTTTCGAATCCGACGCGAAACTGATAGTTAATTGTAACGCTCAGGGCCTCCTAAAGACGACGGAACACTCAAATTGCGTCGAGATTCAATATATCGGTCTCCAGCCGACTTGTCTCTGAGGGTCTATTGCTGCCTCGGGCACCTTATGGTCGTTCTCCTGTGAGTGTAGATTTTCATATCCGACGCATAACTGATAGTTAATTGCAACGTTCAGCGCCTCCTAATGACGATGGAACACTCACATTGCGTAGAGATTCAATACATCGGCTTCCAGCCGACTTGTCTCAAAATGTCCATTGCTGCCTCGGGCACCTTGTGGTCGTTCTCCTGTGAGTCTAGATTTTTCGAATCCTACGCATAACTAATAGTTAATTGTAAAGTTCAGGACCTCCTAATGACAATGGAACACTCAATTTGCGTTGAGATTCAATACATGGTCCTCCAGCCGACTTCTCACCATGGGGATATTCATGCCTCGGGCACCTTATGGTCGTTCTCCTGTGAGTCTACATTTTCGAATCCGACGCATATCTGATAGTTTATTACAAACTTCAGCGCCTCCTAATGACGATGGAGCACTCACTTTGCGTCGAGATTCAATACATCGGCCTCCAGCCGACTTGTCTCCAAATGTCTATTGATACCTCGGGCACCTTGTTGTCGTTCTCCTGTGAGTCTAGATTTTCGAATCCGACGCATAACTGATAGTCAATTGTGAAGTTCAGGGCCTCCTAATGTCGATGGAACACTCAAGTTGCACCGAGATTCAATACATCGTCCTCCAGCCGACTTGTCTCCAAGAGTCTATTGCTGCCTCGGACACCTTATGGTCGTTCTCCTGTGAGTCTAGGTTTTCGAATCCGACGCATAACTGATAGTTAATTGTAACGCTCAGGGCCTCCTAATGACGATGGAACACTCAAATTGCGTAGAGATTCAATTCATCGGCCTCCAGCCGACTTGTCTCCAAATTTCTATTGCTGCCTCGGTCACCTTGTTGTCGTTCGCCTGTGAGTCTAGATTTTCGAACCCGACGCAAAACTGATGGTTAATTGTAACGTTCAGGGCCTCCTAATGACGATGGAATACTCAAATTGCGTCGAGATTCAATTCGTCGCCCTCCAGCCGACTTCTCTCCATGGGGATATTGCTGCCTCGGGCACCTTATGGTCGTTCTCTTGTGAGTCTAGATTTTCGAATCCGACGCGAAACTGATTGTTAATTGTAACGTTCAGGGCTTCCTAATGACGATGGAGCTCTCAAATTGCGTCGAGATTCAATACCTCGTCATTCAGCCGATTTGTCTCCAAGGGTCTATTGCTGCCTCGGGCACCATATGGTCGTTCCCCTGTGAGTCTAGATATTAGAATCCGACGCAAAACTGATAGTAAATTGAAATGTTCATCGCCTCCTAATAACGATGGAACACTAAAATTGCGTCGAGATTCAATACATCGGCCTCCAGCCGACATGTTTCCAAGGGAACATTGCTGCCTCGGACACCTTATGGTCGTTCTCCGGTGATTTTACATTTTCTAATCCGACGCAAAACTGATAGTTAATTGTAACGATCAGGGCCTCCTAATGACGATGGAGCACTCAAATTGCGTCGAGATACAATACCTCGTCATTCAGCCGATTTGTCTCCAAGGGTCTATTGCTGCCTTGGGCCCCTTATGGTCGTTCCCCTGTGAGTGCAGATTTTAGAATTCAACGCAAAACTGATAGTTAATTGTAATGTTCAGGGCCTCCTAATGACGATGGAACACTCAAATTGCGTCGAGATTCAATACTTCGGCCTCCAGTCGACTTGTTTCCAAGGGGACATTGCTGCCTCGGGCACCTAATGGTCGTTTTCCTGTGAACCTAGATTGTCGAATCCGACGCGAAACTGATAGTTAATTGTAACGTTCAGGGCCTCCTAATGACGATGGAACACTCAAATTGCGTCGAGATTCAATTCATCGGCCACCAGCCGACTTGTCTCCATGGGTCTATCGCTGCCTCGGGCACCTTATGATCGTTCTCCTGTGAGTCTAGATTTTCGAACCCGACGCAAAACTGATAGTTAATTGTAACGATCAGGGCCTCCTAATGACGATGGAGCACTCAAATTGCGTCGAGATACAATACCTCGTCATTCAGCCGTTTTTTCTCCAAGGGTCTATTGCTGCCTCGGGCACCTTATGGTCGTTCCCTTGTTAGTCTAGATTTTCGAATCCGACGCGAAACTGATTGTTAATTGTAACATTCAGGGCTTCCTAATGACGATGGAACACAAAAATTGCGTCGAGATTCAATTCCTCGTCCTTCAGCCGATTTGTCACCAAGGGTCTATTGCTCCCTCGGGCACCTTATGGTCGTTCCCCTGTGAGCCTAGATTTTAGAATCCGACGCAAAACTGATAGTTAATTGAAATGTTCAGGGCCACCTAATGACGATGGAACACTCATATTGCGTAGAGATTCAATACATCGGCCTCCAGCCGACTTGTCTCCATGGGAACATTGCTGCCTCGGACACCTTATGGTCGTTCTCCGGTGATTTTACATTTTCTAATTCGACGCAAAACTGATAGTTAATTGTAAAGTTCAGGGCCTCCTAATGACGAAGGAACACTCAAATTGCATCGAGATTCACTACATCGTCCTCCAGCCGACTTGACTCCAAGGGGATATCGCTGCCTCGGGCACCACTTGGTCCGTCTCCGGTGATTCTACGATTTCGAATCCGACGCAAAACTGATAGTTAATTGAAACGTTCAGGGCCTCCTAATGACGATGGAGCACTCAAATTGCGTCGCGATTCAATACATCGTCCTCCAGCATACTGTTCTCCAAGGGGATATTGCTGCCTCGGGCACCTTATGGTCCGTCTCCAGTGAGTCTAGATTTTCGAATCCGACGAAAAACTGATAGTTAATTATAACATTCATTGCCTCCTAATGACGATGGAACACTCAAAGTTTGTCGTGATCCAATATATCGTCCTCCACCCGACTTGTCTCCAAGGGTCTATTGCTGCCTCGGGCACCTTATGATCGTTCTCCTGTGAGTCTAGATTTTCGAACCCGACGCAAAAATGATGGTGAATTGTAACGTTCAGCGCCTCGTAATGACTATAGAACACTCAAAATGCGTCGAGGTTCAATACATCGTCCTTCAGCCGACTTGTCTCCAAGGGGTACTGCTGCCCGGGCACCATGTGGTCCGTGTCCTGTGAGTGTAGATTTTCGAATCCGACGCGAAACTGATAGTTAATTGGAACCCTCAGGGCCTCCAAATGACGACGGAACACTCAAATTGCGTCGAGATTCAATACCTCGTCATTCAGCCGATTTGTCTCCAAGGGTCTATTCCTGCCTCGGGCACCTTATGGGCGTTCTCCTGTGAGTCAAAATTTTCGAATCCGACGCATAACTGATAGTTAATTGCAACGTTCAGCGCCGCCTAATGACGATGGAACACTCAAATTGCGTAGAGATTCAATACATCGGCCTCCAGAAGACTTGTCTCCAATTTTCTATTGCTGCCTCGGGCACCTAGTGGTCGTTCTCCTGTGAGTCGAGATTTTCGAATCCGACGCATAACTGATAGTTAATTGCAACGTTCAGCGCCTCCTAATGACGATGGAACGCTCAAATTGCGTCGAGATTCAATACATCGGCCTCCACCCGAATTGTCTCCAAATGTCTGTTGCTACCTCGGGCACCTTGTGGTCGGTCTCCTGTGAGTCTAGATTTTCGAATCCGACGCAAAACTGATAGTTAATTGTAAAGTTCATTGCTCCCTAATGACGATGGAACACTCAAATTGCGTCGAGATTCAATACCTCGTCATTCAGCCGATTTGTCTCCAAGGGCCTATTGCTGCCACGGGCGCCTTATGGTCGTTCCCCTGTGAGTCTAGATTTTAGAATCCAACGCAAAACTGATAGTTAATTGTAATGTTCAGGGCCTCCTAATGACGATGGAACACTGAAATTGCGTCGAGATTCAATACATCGGCCTCCAGCCGACTTGTCTCCAAGGGGACATTGCTGCCTCGGGCACCATATGGTCCGTCTCCTGTGAGTATAGATTTTCGTTTCCGACGCGAAACTGATAGTTAATTGTAACGTTCAGGGCCTCCTAATGACGATGGAACACTCAAATTACATCGAGGTTCAATACATCGTCCTCCAGACGACTTGTCTTCAAGGGGTATTACTGCCTCGGGCACCATATGGTCAATCTCATGTGAGTCTAGATTTTCGAATCCGACGCAAAAATGATAGTTAATTCTAACGTTCAGTTCCACCTAATGAAGATGGAACACTCAAATTGCGTCGAGAGTCAATAATACATCCTCCTCCGCCGACTTGTCTACATGCGGATATTGCTACCTCGGGCTCCATGTGGTCCCTTTCCTGTGAGTCTCGATTTTGGAATCCGACGCGAAAGTGATAGTTAATTGAAACGTTCTGGGCCTCCTAATGACGATGGAGCACTCAAATTGGGTCGAGATTCAATACATCGGTCTGCAGCCGACTTGTCTCCAATTGTCTATTGCTGCCTCGGGCATCTTATGGTCGTTCTCCTGTGAGTCTAGACTTTCGAATCCGACGCATGACTGATAGTTAATTGTAACGTTCAGCGCCCCTTAATGACGATGGAACACTCAAATTGCGTCGAGATTCAATACGTCGGCCACCAGTCGACTTGTTTCCAAGGGTCTATTGCTGCCTCGGGCACCTTATGATCGTTCTCCTGTGAGTCAAGATTTTCGAACCCGACGCAAAAATGATAGTGAATTGTAACGTTCAGCGCCTCCTAATGGCGATAGAGCACTCAAAATGCGTCGAGATTCAATACATCGTTCTCCAGCCGACTTGTCTCCAAAGGTATATTCTGCCTCGGGCACCAAATGGTCCGTCTGCTGTGAGTCTAGATTTTTGAATCCGACGCGAAACTGATAGTTAATTGTAGCGTTCAGGGCCTCCTAATGACGAAGGAACACTCAAATTCCGACGAGATTCAATACATCATCCTCCAGCCGACTTGTATCCAAGGGGATATTGTTGTCTCGGGCACCAAATGATCCTTCTCCTGTGAGTAGATTGTCGAATCCGACGCTAAAATGATAGTTAATCGTAACGTTCAGCGCCTCCTAATGACGATGGAACACTCAAATTGCGTCGAGATTCAATACAGTGTCTTCAGCCGACTTGACTCCAAGAGTCTATTGCTGCCTGGGACACCTTATGGTCGTTCACCTGTGAGTCTAGATTTTCGAATCCGACGCATAACTGATAGTTAATTGTGACGTTCAGGGCCTCCTAATGACGATGGAACACTCAAATTGCGTCGAGATTCAATACGTCGGCCACCAGCCGACTTGTCTCCAAGGGTCTATTGCTGCCTCGGGCACCTTATGGGCGTTCTCCTGTGAGTCTAGATTTTCGAATCCGACGCATAAGTGATAGTTAATTGCAACGTTCAGCGCCTCCTAATGACGATGGAGTACTCAAATTGCGTAGAGCTTCAATACATCGGCCTCCAGAAGACTTGTCTCCAAATTTCTATTGCTGCCTCGGGCACCTTGCGGTCGTTCTCCTGTGAATCTAGATTTTTCGAATCCGACGCATAACTAATAGTTAATTGTAAAGTTCAGGACCTCCTAATGACGATGGAACACTCAAATTGCGTTGAGATTCAATACATCGTCCTCCAACCGACTTCTCTCCATGGGGAAATTCATGCCTCGGGCACCTTATGGTCGTTCTCCTGTGAGTCTAGATTTTCGAATCCGACGCGAAACTGATTGTTAATTGTAAAGTTCAGGGCTTCCTAATGACGATGGAACACTCAAATTGCGTCGAGATTCAATACCTCGTCATTCAGCCGATTTGTCTCCAAGGGCCTATTGCTGCCTCGGGCACCTTATGGTCGTTCCCCTGTGAGTCTAGATTTTAGAATCCAACGCAAAACTGATAGTTAATTGGAACGTTCAGGGCCTCCAAATGACGATGGAACACTCAAATTACATCGAGGATCAATACATCGTCCTCCAGCCGACTTGTCTCCAAGGGGTATTACTGCCTCGGGCACCATATGGTCCATCCCATGTGAGGCTAGATTTTCGAATCCGACGCAAAAATGATAGTTAATTCTAACGTTCACTTCCTCCTAATGATGATGGAACACTCAAATTGCGTCGAGAGTCAATAATACATCCTCCTCCGCCGACTTGTCTACAAGCGGATATTGCTACCTCGGGCTCCATGTGGTCCGTTTCCAGTGAGTCTCGATTTTGGAATCCGACGCGAAACTGATAGTTAATTGTAACGTTCTGGGCCTACTAATGACGATGGAACACTCAAATAGCGTCGAGATTCAATACACCGGTCTGCAGCCGACTTGTCGCCAATTGTCTATTGCTGCCTCGGGCATCTTATGGTCGTTCTCCTGTGAGTCTAGATTTTCGAAGCCAACGCATGACTGATAGTTAATTGTAACGCTCAGCGCCTCCTAATGACGATGGAACACTCAAATTGCGTCGAGATTCAATACATCGTCCTCCAGCCGACTTGTCTCCAAGGGGATATTGCTGCCCCGAGCACCATATTCTCCGTCTCCTGTGACTCTAGATTTTCGAATCCGACGCGAAACAGATAGTTAATTGTAACGTCCAGGGCCACCTAATGACGATGGAACACTCAAATTGCGTAGAGATTCAATACATCGGCCTCCAGAAGACTTGTCTCCAAATTTCTATTGCTGCCTCGGGCACCATGTGGTCGTTCTCCTGTGAGTCTAGATTTTTCGAATCCGACGCATAACTAATAGTTAATTGTAAAGTTCAGGACCTCCTAATGACTATGGAACACTCAAATTGCGTTGAGATTCAATACATCGTCCTCCAGCCGACTTCTCTCCTTGGGGATATTCATGCCTCGGGCACCTTATGGTCGTTCTCTTGTGAGTCTAGATTTTCGAATCCGACGAGAAACTGATTGTTAATTGTAAAGTTCAGGACTTCCTAATGACGATGGAACACTCAAATTGCGTCAAGGTTCAATACCTCGTCATTCAGCCGATTTGTCTCCAAGGGCCTATTGCTGCCTCCGGCACCTTATGGTCGTTCCCCTGTGAGTCTAGATTTTAGAATCCAACGCAAAACTGAAAGTTAATTGAAATGTTCAGGGCCTCCTAATGACGATGGAACACTTAAATTGCGTCGAGATTCAATACATCGGCCTCCAGCCGACTTGTCTCCAAGGGGACATTGCTGCCTCGGGCACCATATGGTCCGTCACCTGTGAGTCTAAATTTTCGTTTCCGACGCGAAACTGATAGTTAATTGTAACGTTCAGGGCCTCCTAATGACGATGGAACACTCAAATTGCATCGAGGTTCAATACATCGTCCTCCAGCCGACTTGTCTCCAAGGGGTATTACTGCCTCGGGCACCATATGGTCCATCTCATGTGAGTCTAGATTTTCGAATCCGACGCAAAACTGATAGTTAATTCTAACGTTCAGTTCCTCCTAATGACGATGGAACACTTAAATTGCGTAGAGATTCAACACATCGGCCACCAGAAGTCTTGTCTCCAAACTTCTATTGCTGCCTCGGGCACCTTTTGTTCGTTCTATAGTGAGTCTAGATTTTCGAATGCGACGCATAACTGATTGTTAATTGTAACGCTCAGCGCCTCCTAATGACGATGGAACACTCAAATTGCGTCGAGATTCAATACATCGTCCTCCAGCCGACTTGTCTCCAAGGGGATATTGCTGCCCCGGGCACCATATTCTTCGTCTCCTGTGACTCTAGGTTTTCGAATCCGACGCGAAACTGATAGTCAATTGTAGCGTTCAGGGCCTCCTAATGACGATAGAACACTCAAATTGCGTCGAGAGTCAATACATCGTCCTCCAGCCGACTTGTATCCAAGGGGATATTGTTGTCTCGGGCACCAAATGATCCTTCTCCTGTGAGTAGATTTTCGAATCCGACGCTAAAATGATAGTTAATTGTAACGTTCAGCGCCTCCTAATGACGATGGAACACTCAAATTGCGTCGAGATTCAATACAGTGTCTTCAGCCGACTTGAGTCCAAGAGTCTATTGCTGCCTCGGACACCTTATGGTCGTTCACCTGTGAGTCTAGATTTTCGAATCCGACGCATAAGTGATAGTTAATTGCAACGTTCAGCGCCTCCTAATGACGATGGAACACTCAAATTGCGTAGAGATTCAATACATCGGCCTCCAGAAGACTTGTCTCCAAATTTCTATTGCTGCCTCGGGCACCTTGCGGTCGTTCTCCTGTGAATCTAGATTTTTCGAATCCGACGCATAGCTAATAGTTAATTGTAAAGTTCAGGACATCCTAATGACGATGGAACACTCAAATTGCGTTGAGATTCAATACATCGTCCTCCAGCCAACTTCTCTCCATGGGGATATTCCTGCCTCGGGCACCTTATGTTCGTTCTCCTGTGAGTATAGATTTTCGAATCCGACGAGAAACTGATTGTTAATTGTAACGTTCAGGGCTTCCTAATGACGATGGAACACTCAAATTGCGTCGAGATTCAATACCTCGTCATTCAGCCGATTTGTCTCCAAGGGTTTATTGCTGCCTCGGGCACCTTATGGTCGTTCCTCTGTGAGTCTAGATATTAGAATCCAACGCAAAACTGATAGTTAATTGTAATGTTCAAGGCCTCCTAATGACGATGGAACACTTAAATTGCGTCGAGATTCAATACATCGGCCTCCTGCCGACTTGTCTCCAAGGGGACCTAGCTGCCTCGGGCACCATATGGTCCGTCTCCTGTGAGTCTAGATTTTCTTTTCCGACGCGAAACTGATATTTAATTGTAACGTTCAGGGCCTCCAAATGACGATGGAACACTCAAATTACATCGAGGATCAATACATCGTCCTCCAGCCGACTTGTCTCCAAGGGGTATTACTGCCTCGGGCACCATATGGTCCATCTCATGAGAGGCTAGATTTACGAATCCGACGCAAAAATGATAGTTAATTCTAACGTTCAGTTCCTCCTAATGATGATGGAACACTCAAATTGCGTCGAGAGCCAATAATACATCCTCCTCCGCCGACTTGTCTACAAGCGTATATTGCTACCTCGGGCTCCATGTGGTCCGTTTCCTGTGAGTCTCGATTTTGGAATCCGACGCGAAACTGATAGTTAATTGTAACGTTCTGGGCCTCCTAATGACGATGGAACACTCAAATAGCGTCGAGATTCAATACATCGGTCTGCAGCCGACTTGTCGCCAATTGTCTATTGCTGCCTCGGGCATCTTATGGTCGTTCTCCTGTGAGTCTAGATTTTCGAATCCGACGCAACACTGATAGTTAATTGCAACGTTCAGCATCCCCTAATGACGATGGAACACTCAAATTGCGTCGAGATTCAATACATCGGCCTCCAGCCGACTTGTCTCCAAATATCTATTGCTGCCTCGGGCACCTTTTGTTCGTTCTCCAGTGAGTCTAGATTTTCGAATCCGACGCAAAACTTCTAGTTAATTGTAATGTTCAGGGCCTCCTAATGACGATGGAACACTCAAATTGCGTTGAGATTCAATCTATCGGCCTCCAGCCGACTTGTCTCCAAGGGGATATTGCTGCCTCGGGCACCATATGGTCCGTCTCCTGTGAATCTAGATTTTCGAATCCGACGCGAAACTGATAGCTAATTGTAACGTTCAGGGCCTCCTAATGACGATGGATCTCTCAAATTGCGTCGAGATTCAATATATCGTCCTTCAGCCGACTTGTCTCCAATAGTCCATTGCTGCCTCGGGCACCTTATGGTCGTTCTCCTGTGAGTCTAGATTTTCGAATCCGACGCAAAACAGATAGTTAATTGTATCGTTCAGGACCTCCAAATGACGATGGAACACTCAAATTGCGTCGAGATTCAATACATCGGCCTCGAGCCGACTTGTCTCCTAGGTTCTATTGCTGCCTCGGGCACCTTATGATCGTTCTCCTGTGAGTCTAGATTTTCGAACCCGACGCAAAATGATAGTGACTTGTAACGTTCAGCGCCTCGTAATGGCGGTAGAACACTCAAAATGCGTCGAGATTCAATACATCGTCCTCCAGCCGACTTGTCCCCAAAGGTATATTCTGCCTCGGGCACCAAATGGTCCGTCTCCTGTGAGTCTAGATTTTCGAATCCGACGCTAAAATGATAGTTAATTGTAACGTACAGCGCCTCCTAATGACGCTGGAACACTCTAATTGCGTCGAAATTCAATACAGTGTACTTCAGCCGACTTGACTCCTAGAGTCTATTGCTGCCTCGGACACCTTATGGTCGTTCTCCTGTGAGTCTAGATTTTCGAATCCGACGCATAACTGATAGTTAATTGTGACGTTCAGGGCCACCTAATGACGATGGAACACTCAAATTGCGTCGAGATTCAATACATCGTCCTCCAGCCGATTTGTCTCCAAGGGCCTATTGCTACCTCGGGCTCCATGTGGTCCGTTTCCTGTGAGTCTCGATTTTGGAATCCGACGCGAAACTGATAGTTAATTGTAACGTTCTGGGCCTCCTAATGACGATGGAACACTCAAATAGCGTCGAGATTCAAGACATCGGTCTGCAGCCGACTTGTCGCCAATTGTCTATTGCTGCCTCGGGCATCTTATGGTCGTTCTCCTGTGAGTCTAGATTTTCGAATCCGACGCATAACTGATAGCTAATTGTATCGTTCAGGGCCTCCTAATGACGATGGATCTCTCAAATTGCGTCGAGATTCAATATATCGTCCTTCAGCCGACTTGTCTCCAATAGTCCATTGCTGCCTCGGGCACCTAATGGTCGTTCTCCTGTGAGTCTAGATTTTCGAATCCGACGCAAAACTGATAGTTAATTGTAGCGTTCAGAGCCTCCTAATGACGATAGAACACTCACATTGCGTCGAGATTCAATACATCGTCCTCCAGCCGACTTGTATCCAAGGGGATATTGTTGTCTCGGGCACCAAATGATCCTTCTCCTGTGACTAGATTTTCGAATCCGACGCTAAAATGATAGTTAATTGTAACGTTCAGCGCCTCCTAATGACGATGGAACACTCAAATTGCGTCGAGATTCAATACAGTGTCTTCAGCCGACTTGAGTCCAAGAGTCTATTGCTGCCTCGGACACCTTATGGTCGTTCACCTGTGAGTCTAGATTTTCGAATCCGACGCATAACTGATAGTTAATTGTGACGTTTAGGGCCTCCTAATGACGATGGAACACTCAAATTGCGTCGAGATTCAATACGTCGGCCACCAGCCGACTTGTCTCCAAGGGTCTATTGCTGCCTCGGGCACCTTATGGGCGTTCTCCAGTGAGTCTAGATTTTCGAATCCGACGCATAAGTGATAGTTAATTGCAACGTTCAGCGCCTCCTAATGACGATGGAACACTCAAATTGCGTAGAGATTCAATACATCGTCTTTCAGTCGACTTGTCACCAAGGGTCTATTGCAGCCTCGGGCAAATTATGGTCGTTCTCCTGTGAATCTAGATTTTCGAATCCGACGCAAAACTGATAGTTAAATGTAGCGTTCAGGGCCTCCTAATGACGATAGAACACTCAAATTGCGTCGAGATTCAATATATCGTCCTTCAGCCGACTTGTCTCCAATAGTCCATTGCTGCCTCGGGCACCTTGTAGTCGTTCTCCTGTGAGTCTAGATTTTCGAACCCGACGCAAAAATGATAGTGACTTGTAACGTTCAGCGCCTCCTAATGGCGGTAGAACACTCAAATTGCGTCGAGATTCAATACATCGTCCTCCAGCCGACTTGTATCCAAGGGGATATTGTTGTCTTGGGCACCATATGATCCTTCTCCTGTGAGTAGATTTTCGAATCCGACGTTAAAATGATAATTAATTGTAACGTACAGCGCCTCCTAATGACGATGGAACACTCAAATTGCGTCGAGATTCAATATAGTGTACTTCAGCCGACACGACTCCTAGAGTCTATCGCTGCCTCGGACACCTTATGGTCGTTCTCCTGTGAGTCTAGATTTTCGAATCCGACGCATAACTGATAGTTAATTGCAACGTTCAGCGCCTCCTAATGACGATGGAACACTCAAATTGCGTAGAGATTCAATACATCGGCCTCCAGAAGACTTGTCTCCAAATTTCTATTGCTGCCTCGGGCACCTTGTGGTCGTTCTCCTGTGAGTCTAGATGTTTAGAATCCGACGCATAACTAATAGTTAATTGTAAAGTTCAGGACCTCCTAATGACGATGGAACACTCAAATTGCGTTGAGATTCAATACATCGTCCTCCAGCCGACTTCTCTCCACGGGGATATTCATGCCTCGGGCACCTTATGGTCGTTCTCTTGTGAGTCTAGATTTTCGAATCCGACGTGAAACTGATTGTTAATTGTAAAGTTCAGGACTTCTTAATGACGATGGAACACTCAAATTGCGTCAAGGTTCAATACCTCGTCATTCAGCCGATTTGTCTCCAAGGGCCTATTGCTGCCTCGGGCACCTTATGGTCGTTCCCCTGTGAGTCTAGATTTTAGAATCCAACGCAAAACTGATAGTTAATTGTAATGTTCAGGGCCTCCTAATGACGATGGAACACTTAAATTGCGTCGAGATTCAATACATCGGCTTCCAGCCGACTTGTCTCCAAGGGGACATTGCTGCGTCTGGCACCATATGGTCCGTCACCTGTGAGTCTAGATTTTCGTTTCCGACGCGAAACTGATATTTAATTGTAACGTTCAGGGCCTCCTAATGACGATGGAACACTCAAATTGCATCGAGTTTCAATACATGGTCCTCCAGCCGACTTGTCTCCAAGGGGTATCACTGCCTCGGGCACCATATGGTCCATCTCATGTGAGTCTAGATTTTCGAATCCGACGAAAAATGATAGTTAATTCTAACGTTCAGCTCCTCCTAATGACGATGGAACACTTAAATTGCGTAGAGATTCAATACATCGGCCACCAGACGTCTTGTCTCCAAACTTCTATTGCTGCCTCGGGATCCTTTTGTTCGTTCTCCAGTGAGTCTAGATTTTCGAATCCGACGCATAACTGATTGTTAATTGTAACGCTCAGCGCCTCCTAATGACGATGGAACACTCAAATTGCGTCGAGATTCAATACATCGTCCTCCAGCCGACTTGTCTCCTAGGGGATATTGCTGCCCCGGGCACCATATTCTTCGTCTCCTGTGACTCTAGATTTTCGAACCCGACGCGAAACTGATAGTTAATTGTAACGTTCAGGGCCTCCTAATGACGATGGAACACTCAAATTGCGTAGATATTAAATACATCGTCCTTCAGCCGACTTGTCTCCAAGAGTCTATTGCTGCCTCGGGCACCTTATGGTCGTTCTCCTGTGAGTCTAGATTTTTGAATCCGACGCGAAACTGATAGTTAATTGTAGCGTTCACGGCCTCCTAATGACGAAGGAACACTCAAATTCCGACGAGATTCAATACATCGTCCTTCAGCCGACTTGTCCCCAAGGGTCTACTGCTGCCTCGGGCACCTTATGGTCGTTTTCCTGTGAATCTAGATTTTCGAATCCGACGCAAAACTGATAGTTAATTGTGACGTTCAGGGCCTCCTAATGACGATGGAACACTCAAATTGCGTCGAGATTCAATACCTCGTCATTCAGCCGATTTGTCTCCAAGGGCCTATTACTGCCTCGGGCACCTTATGGTCGTTCCCCTGTGAGTCTAGATTTTAGAATCCAACGCAAAACTGATAGTTAATTGTAATGTTCAGGGCCTCCTAATGACGATGGATCATTTAAATTGCGTCGAGATTCAATACATCGGCCTCCTGCCGACTTGTCTCCAAGGGGATCTAGCTGCCTCGGGCACCATATGGTCCGTCTCCTGTGAGTCTAGATTTTCTTTTCCGACGCGAAACTGATATTTAATTGTAACGTTCAGGGCCTCCTAATGACGTTGGAGCACTCAAATTACATCGAGGATCAATACATCGTCCTCCAGCCGACTTGTCTCCAAGGGGTATTACTGCTACGGGCACCATAAGGTCCATCTCATGTGAGGCTAGATTTTCGAATCCGACGCAAAAATGATAGTTAATTCTAACGTTCCGTTCCTCCTAATGATGATGGAACACTCAAATTGCGTCGAGAGTCAATAATACATCCTCATCCGCCGACTAGTCTACAAGCGGATATTGCAACCTCGGGCTCCATGTGGTCCGTTTCCTGTGAGTCTCGATTTTGGAATCCGACGCGAAACTGATAGTTAATTGTAACGTTCTGGGCCTCCTAATGACGGTGGAACACTCAAATTGCGTCGAGATTCAATACATCGGTCTGCAGCCGACTTGTCGCCAATTGTCTATTGCTGCCTCGGGCATCTTATGGTCGTTCTTCTGTGAGTCTAGATTTTCGAATCCGACGCAAAACTGATAGTTAATTCTGACGTTCAGTTCCTCCTAATGACGATGGAACACTTAAATTGCCTAGAGATTCAATACATCGGCCACCAGAAGTCTTGTCTCCAAACTTCTATTGCTGCCTCGGGCACCTTATGTTCGTTCTCCTGTGAGTCTAGATTTCCGAATCCGACGCAAAACTTATAGTTACTTGTAATGTTCAGGGCCTCCTAATGACGATGGAACACTCAAATTGCGTCGAGATTCAATCCATCGGCCTCCAGCCGACTTGTCTCCAAGGTGATATTGCTGCCTCGGGCACCATATGGTCCTTCTCCTGTGAGTCTAGATTTTCGAATCCGACGCGAAACTGATAGCTAATTGTAACGTTCAGGGCCTCCTAATGACGATGGATCTTTCAAATCGCGTCGAGATTCAATACATCGTCCTTCAGCCGACTTGTCTCCAATAGTCCATTGCTGCCTCGGGCACCTTATGGTCGTTCTCCTGTGAGTCTAGATTTTCGAATCCGACGCAAAACAGATAGTTAATTGTATCGTTCAGGACCTCCAAATGACGATGGAACACTCAAATTGCGTCGAGATTCAATACATCGGCCTCGGGCCGTCTTGTCTCCTAGGGTCTATTGCTGCCACGGGCACCCTATGGTCCGTCTCCAGTGAGTCTAGATTTTCGAATCCGACGGAAAACTGATAGTTAATTGTAACGTTCAGTTAATCCTAATGACGATGGAACACTTAAATTGCGTTGGGATTCAATACATCTGCCTCCAGAAGTCTTGTCTCCAAACTTCTATTTGCTGCCTCGGGCACCTTTTGTTCGATCTCCAGTGAGTCTAGATTTTCGAATCCGACGCATAACTGATTGTTAATTGTAACGCTCAGCGCCTCCTAATGTTGATGGAACACTCAAATTGCGTCGAGATTCAATACATCGTCCTCCAGCCGACTTGTCTCCAAGGGGATATTGCTGCCCCGGGCACCATATTCTCCGTCTCCTGTGACTCTAGATTTTCGAATCCGACGTGAAACTGATAGTTAATTGTAACGTTCAGGGCCTCCTAATGATGATGGAACACTCACATTGCGTCGATATTTAATACATCGTCCTTCAGCCGACTTGTCTCCAAGAGTCTATTGCTGTCTCGGGCACCTTATGGTTGTTCTCCTGTGAGTCTACATTTTCGAATCCGACGCAAAACAGATAGTTAATTGTATCGTTCAGGACCTCCAAATGACGATGGAACACTCAAATTGCGTCGAGATTCAATACATCGGCCTCGAGCCGACTTGTCTCCTAGGGTCTATTGCTGCCTCGGGCACCTTATGGTCCGTCTTCAGTGAGTCTAGATTTTCGAATCCGACGAAAAACTGATAGTTAATTGTACCATTCAGGGCCTCCTAATGACGATGGAACACTCTAATTTGGTCGTGTTCCAATATATCGTCCTCCAGCCGTCTTGTCTCCTAGGGTCTATTGCTGCCTCGGGCACCTTATGATCGTTCTCCTGTGCGTCTAGATATTCGAACCCGACGCAAAAATGATAGTGAATTGTAACGTTCAGCGCCTCCTAATGGCGATAGAACACTCAAAATGCGTCGAGATTCAATACATCGTCCTCCAGCCGACTTGTCTCAAAAGGTATATTCTGCCTCGGGCACCAAATGGTCCGTCTCCTGTGAGTCTAGATTTTTGAGTCCGACGCGAAACTGACAGATAATTGTAGCGTTCACGGCGTCCTAATGACGATGGAACACTCAAATTGCGACGAGATTCAATACATCGTCCTTCTGCCGACTTGTCCCCAAGGGTCTATTGCTGACTCGGGCAAATTATGGTCGTTCTCCTGTGAATCTAGATTTTCGAATCCGACGCAAAACTGATTGTTAATTCTAACGTTCAGTTCCTCCTAATGATGATGGAACACTCAAACTGCGTCGAGAGTCAATAATACATCCTCCTCCGCCGACTTGTCTACAAGCGGATATTGCTACCTCGGGCTCCATGTGGTCCGTTTCCTGTGAGTCTCGATTTTGGAATCCGACGCGAAACTGATAGTTAATTGTAACGTTCTGGGCCGCCTAATGACGATGGAACACTCAAATTGCGTCGAGATTCAATACATCGGTCTGCAGCCGATTTGTCTCCAATAGTCTATTGCTGCCTCGGGCATCTTATGTTCGTTCTCCTGTGAGTCTAGATTTTCGAATCCGACGCATGACTGATAGTTAATTGCAACGTTCAGCGCCCCCTAATGACGATGGAACACTCAGATTGCGTCGAGATTCAATACATCGTCCTCCAGCCGACTTGTCTCCAAGGGGATATTTCTGCCTCGGGCTCCTTATGGTCTTTCTCCTGTGACTCTAGATTTTCGAATCCGACGCAAATCATATAGTTAATTGTAACGTTCATGGCCTCCTAATGACGAAGGAACACTCAAATTGCGTCGAGATTCACTACATCGTCCTCCAGCCGACTTATCTCTAAGCGGATATCTCTGCCTCGGGCATCACATGGTCCGTCTCCGGTGATTCAACGTTTTCGAATTCGACTTAAAACTGATAGATAATTTGAACGTTCAGGGCCTCCTAATGACGATGTAGCGTCGCGATTCAAAACATCGTCCTCCAGCGGACTGGTCTCCAAGAGGATATTTCTGACTCGGGCACCTTATGATCCGTCTCCAGTGAGTCGAGATTTTCGAATCCGACGAAAAACTGATAGTTAATTGTAACAATCAGGGCCTCCTAGTTACGATGGAACACTCAAATTGTGTCGCGATCCAATACATCCTCCTCCAGCCGACTTGTCTCCAAGGGTCTATTGCTGCCTCGGGCACCTTATGGTCGTTCCCCTGTGAGTCTAGATTTTAGAATCGACGCAAAACAGATAGTTAATTGTAACGTTCAGGTCCTCCTAATGACGATGGAACACTCAAATTGCGTCGAGATTCAATACATCGTCCTCCAGCCGACTTGTATCCAGGGGGTTATTGATGTATCGGGCACCATATGATCTTTCTCCTGTGAGTAGATTTTCGAATCCGACGCTAAAATGATAGTTAATTGTAACGTTCAGCGCCTCCTAAGACGATGGAACATTCAAATTGCGTCGAGATTAAATACATAGTACTCCAGGCGATTTGTCTCCATGGGGATATTGCTGACTCGGGCTCCTTATGGTCGCTCTCCTGTGAGTCTAGATTTTAGAATCCGACGCGAATCTGATTGTTAATTGTAACGTTCAGGGTTTCCTAATGACGATGGAACACTCAAATTGCGTCGAGAATCAATACATCGGCCTCCAGCCGACTTATCTCCAAGGGGATATTGCTGCCTCGGGCACCATATGGTCCGTCTCCTGTGAGTCTAAATTTTCGAATCCGACGCAAAAATGATAGTTAATTGTAACGATCAGCGCCTCCTAATGACGATGGAACACTCAAATTGCGTCGAGAGTAGATACAACGACCTCCAGCCGACTTGTCAACAAGGGGATATTGCTGCCTCGGGCTCCATGTGGTCCGTCTCCTGTGAGTCTAGATTTTCGAATCCGACGCGAAACTGATAGTTAATTGTAACGTTCAGGGCCTCCTAATGACGATGGAACACTCAAATTGCGTCGAGATTCAATACATCGTCATTCAGCCGACTTGTCTCCAAGAGTCTATTGCTGCCTCGGGCACCTTATGGTCGTTCTCCTGTGAGTCTAGATTTTCGAATCCGACGCAAAACAGATAGTTAATTGTATCGTTCAGGACCTCCAAATGACGATGGAACACTCAAATTGCGTCGAGATTCAATACATCGGCCTCGGGCCGTCTTGTCTCCTAGGGTCTATTGCTGCCACGGGCACCCTATGGTCCGTCTCCAGTGAGTCTAGATTTTCGAATCCGACGGAAAACTGATAGTTAATTGTAACGTTCAGTTAATCCTAATGACGATGGAACACTTAAATTGCGTAGGGATTCAATACATCTGCCTCCAGAAGTCTTGTCTCCAAACTTCTATTTGCTGCCTCGGGCACCTTTTGTTCGATCTCCAGTGAGTCTAGATTTTCGAATCCGACGCATAACTGATTGTTAATTGTAACGCTCAGCGCCTCCTAATGACGATGGAACACTCAAATTGCGTCGAGATTCAATACATCGTCCTCCAGCCGACTTGTCTCCAAGGGGATATTGCTGCCCCGGGCACCATATTCTCCGTCTCCTGTGACTCTAGATTTTCGAATCCGACGTGAAACTGATAGTTAATTGTAACGTTCAGGGCCTCCTAATGATGATGGAACACTCACATTGCGTCGATATTTAATACATCGTCCTTCAGCCGACTTGTCTCCAAGAGTCTATTGCTGTCTCGGGCACCTTATGGTTGTTCTCCTGTGAGTCTACATTTTCGAATCCGACGCAAAACAGATAGTTAATTGTATCGTTCAGGACCTCCAAATGACGATGGAACACTCAAATTGCGTCGAGATTCAATACATCGGCCTCGAGCCGACTTGTCTCCTAGGGTCTATTGCTGCCTCGGGCACCTTATGGTCCGTCTTCAGTGAGTCTAGATTTTCGAATCCGACGAAAAACTGATAGTTAATTGTACCATTCAGGGCCTCCTAATGACGATGGAACACTCTAATTTGGTCGTGTTCCAATATATCGTCCTCCAGCCGTCTTGTCTCCTAGGGTCTATTGCTGCCTCGGGCACCTTATGATCGTTCTCCTGTGCGTCTAGATATTCGAACCCGACGCAAAAATGATAGTGAATTGTAACGTTCAGCGCCTCCTAATGGCGATAGAACACTCAAAATGCGTCGAGATTCAATACATCGTCCTCCAGCCGACTTGTCTCAAAAGGTATATTCTGCCTCGGGCACCAAATGGTCCGTCTCCTGTGAGTCTAGATTTTTGAGTCCGACGCGAAACTGACAGATAATTGTAGCGTTCAGGGCGTCCTAATGACGATGGAACACTCAAATTGCGACGAGATTCAATACATCGTCCTTCTGCCGACTTGTCCCCAAGGGTCTATTGCTGACTCGGGCAAATTATGGTCGTTCTCCTGTGAATCTAGATTTTCGAATCCGACGCAAAACTGATTGTTAATTCTAACGTTCAGTTCCTCCTAATGATGATGGAACACTCAAACTGCGTCGAGAGTCAATAATACATCCTCCTCCGCCGACTTGTCTACAAGCGGATATTGCTACCTCGGGCTCCATGTGGTCCGTTTCCTGTGAGTCTCGATTTTGGAATCCGACGCGAAACTGATAGTTAATTGTAACGTTCTGGGCCGCCTAATGACGATGGAACACTCAAATTGCGTCGAGATTCAATACATCGGTCTGCAGCCGATTTGTCTCCAATAGTCTATTGCTGCCTCGGGCATCTTATGTTCGTTCTCCTGTGAGTCTAGATTTTCGAATCCGACGCATGACTGATAGTTAATTGCAACGTTCAGCGCCCCCTAATGACGATGGAACACTCAGATTGCGTCGAGATTCAATACATCGTCCTCCAGCCGACTTGTCTCCAAGGGGATATTTCTGCCTCGGGCTCCTTATGGTCTTTCTCCTGTGACTCTAGATTTTCGAATCCGACGCAAATCATATAGTTAATTGTAACGTTCATGGCCTCCTAATGACGAAGGAACACTCAAATTGCGTCGAGATTCACTACATCGTCCTCCAGCCGACTTATCTCTAAGCGGATATCTCTGCCTCGGGCATCACATGGTCCGTCTCCGGTGATTCAACGTTTTCGAATTCGACTTAAAACTGATAGATAATTTGAACGTTCAGGGCCTCCTAATGACGATGTAGCGTCGCGATTCAAAACATCGTCCTCCAGCGGACTGGTCTCCAAGAGGATATTTCTGACTCGGGCACCTTATGATCCGTCTCCAGTGAGTCGAGATTTTCGAATCCGACGAAAAACTGATAGTTAATTGTAACAATCAGGGCCTCCTAGTTACGATGGAACACTCAAATTGTGTCGCGATCCAATACATCCTCCTCCAGCCGACTTGTCTCCAAGGGTCTATTGCTGCCTCGGGCACCTTATGGTCGTTCCCCTGTGAGTCTAGATTTTAGAATCGACGCAAAACAGATAGTTAATTGTAACGTTCAGGTCCTCCTAATGACGATGGAACACTCAAATTGCGTCGAGATTCAATACATCGTCCTCCAGCCGACTTGTATCCAGGGGGTTATTGATGTATCGGGCACCATATGATCTTTCTCCTGTGAGTAGATTTTCGAATCCGACGCTAAAATGATAGTTAATTGTAACGTTCAGCGCCTCCTAAGACGATGGAACATTCAAATTGCGTCGAGATTAAATACATAGTACTCCAGGCGATTTGTCTCCATGGGGATATTGCTGACTCGGGCTCCTTATGGTCGCTCTCCTGTGAGTCTAGATTTTAGAATCCGACGCGAATCTGATTGTTAATTGTAACGTTCAGGGTTTCCTAATGACGATGGAACACTCAAATTGCGTCGAGAATCAATACATCGGCCTCCAGCCGACTTATCTCCAAGGGGATATTGCTGCCTCGGGCACCATATGGTCCGTCTCCTGTGAGTCTAAATTTTCGAATCCGACGCAAAAATGATAGTTAATTGTAACGATCAGCGCCTCCTAATGACGATGGAACACTCAAATTGCGTCGAGAGTAGATACAACGACCTCCAGCCGACTTGTCAACAAGGGGATATTGCTGCCTCGGGCTCCATGTGGTCCGTCTCCTGTGAGTCTAGATTTTCGAATCCGACGCGAAACTGATAGTTAATTGTAACGTTCAGGGCCTCCTAATGACGATGGAACACTCAAATTGCGTCGAGATTCAATACATCGTCATTCAGCCGACTTGTCTCCAAGAGTCTATTGCTGCCTCGGGCACATTATGTTCGTTCTCCTGTGAGTCTAGATTTTCGAATCCGACACAAAACAGATAGTTAATTGTAACGTTCAGGGCCTCCTAATGACGATGGAACACTCAAATTGCGTCGAGATTCAATACATGGGCCTCGAGCCGACTTTTCTCCAAGGGTCTATTGCTGCCTCGGGCACCTTATGGTCGTTCTCCTGTGAGTCTAGATTTTCGAATCCGACGCAAAACAGATAGTTAATTGCAACGTTCATGGACTCCTAATGACGAAGGAACACTCAAATTGCGTCGAGATTCACTACACCGTCCTCCAGCCGACTTGTCTCCAAGGGGATATCGCTGCCTCGGGCACCACATGGTCCGTCTCCGGTGATTCTACGTTTTCGAATTCGACGCAACACTGATAGTTAATTGTAACGTTCAGGGCCTCCTAACGACGATGGAGCGTCGCGATTCAAAACATTGTCCTCCAGCGGACTGGTCTCCAAGAGGATATTTCTGACTCGGGCACCTTATGGGTTGTCTCCAGTGAGTCGAGATTTTCGAATCCGACGAAAAACTGATAGTTAATTGTAACAGTCAGGGCCTCCTAATGACGATGGAACACTCAAATTGCGTCGACGGTCAATACATCTACCTACAGCCGACTTCTCTACAAGGCGATATTGCTGCCTCGGGCTCCATGTGGTCCGTCTACTGTGAGTCTAGATTTTCGAATCCGACGCGAAACTGATAGCTAATTGTAACGTTCAGGGCCTCCTAATGACAATGGATCACTCCAATTGCGTCGAGATTCAATACATCGTCCTTCAGGCGACTTGTCTCCAAGAGTCCATTGGTGCCTCGGGCACCTTATGGTCGTTCTCCTGTGATTCTAGATTTTCGAATCCGACACAAAACAGATAGTGACTTGTAACGTTCAGGACCTCCTAATGACGATGGAACACTCAAATTGCGTCGAGATTCAATACATCGGCCTGGAGCCGACTTGTCTCCTAGGGTCTATTGCTGCCTCGGCACCTTATGGTCCGTCTCCAGTGAGTCTATAATTTCGAATCCGACGAAAAACTGGTAGTTAATTGTAACAGTCAGGGCCTCCTAATGACAATGGAGCACTCAAATTGCGTCGCGATTCAAAACATCGTCCTCCAGCGGACTGGTCTCCAAGGGGATATTTCTGCCTCGGGCACCTTATGGTCCGTCTCCAGTGAGTCGAGATTTTCGAATCCGACGAAAAACTGATAGTTAATTGTAACATTCAGGGCCTCCTAATGACGATGGAACACTCAAATTGCGTTGCGATCCAATACATCGTCCTCCAACCGACTTATCTCCATGGGGATACTGCTGCCTCGAGCTCCTTATGGTCGCTCTCCTGTGAGTCTAGATTTTCGAATCCGACGCGAAACTGATTGTTAATTGTAACGCTGAGGGCTTCCTAATGACGATGGAACACTCAAATTGCGTCGAGATTCAATACATCATCCTCCAGCCGACTTGTATCAAAGGGACTATTGCTGTATCGGGCACCAAATGATCCTTCTGCTGTGAGTAGATTTTCGAATCCGACGCTAAATTGATAAATAATTGTAACGTTCAGCGCCTCCTAATGACGATGGAGCACTCAAATTGCGTCGCGATTTAATACATCGTCCTCCAGCGGACTGGTCTCCAAGGGGATATTGCTACTTCGGACACCTTATGTTTCGTCTCCAGTGAGTCTAGATTTTCGAATCCGACGAAAAACTGATAGTTAATTGTAACAATCAGGGCCTCCTAGTTAAGATGGAACACTCAGATTGTGTCGCGATCCAATACATCGTCCTCCAGCCGACTTGTCACCAAGGGTCTATGCTGCCTCGGGCACCTTATGGTTTTTCCCCTGTGAGGCTAGATTTTAGAATCCGACGCAAAACAGATAGTTAATGGCAACGTTCAGGGCCTCCTAATGACGAAGGAACACTCAAATTGCGTCGAGTTTCACTATATCGTCCTCCAGCCAACTTGTCTCCAAGAGGATATCGCAGCCTCGGGCACCACTTGGTCCGTCTCCGGTGATTCTACGTTTTCGAATACGACGCAAAACAGAAAGTTAATTGTAACGTTCAGGGCCTCCTAATGACGATGGAGCACTCAAATTGCGTCGCGATTCAATACATCGTACTCCAGCGGACTGGTCTCCAAGAGGATATAGCCTCGGGCACCTTATGGTCCGTCTCCAGTGAGTCTAGATTTTCGAATCCGACGAAAAACAGATAGTTAATTGTAACATTCAGGGCTTCCTAATGACGATGGAAAACTCAAATTGCGTCGCGATCCAATACCTAGTCCTCCAGCCAATTTGTCTCCAAGAGGATATCGCAGCCTCGGGCACCACTTGGTCCGTCTCCGGTGATTCTACGTTTTCGAATCCGACGCAAAACAGAAAGTTAATTGTGACGTTCAGGGCCTCCTAATGACGATGGAGCACTCAAATTGCGTCGCGATTAAATACATCGTCCTCCAGCGGACTATTCTCCAAGGGGATATAGCCTCGGGCACCTTATGGTCCGTCTCCAGTGAGTCTAGATTTTCGAATCCGACGAAAAACTGATAGTTAATTGTAACATTCAGGGCCTCCTAATGACGATGGAACACTCAAACTGCGTCGCGATCCAATACCTCGTCCTCCAGCCGATTTGTCTCCAAGATTCTATTTCTGCCTCGGGCACCTTATGGTCGTTTACCTGTGAGCCTAGATTTTCTAATCCGACGCAAAACTGATTGTTAATTGTAACGTTCAGGGCCTCCTAATGACGATGGAACACTCAAATTGTGTCGCGATTCAATACATCGTCCTTCAGCCGACTTGTCTCCAAGGGGATATTGCTGCCTCGGGCACCTTATGGTCCGTCTCCTATGAGTCTAGATTTTCAAATCCGACGCAAAAATGATAGTTAATAGTAACGTACAGCGCCTCCTAATGACGATGGAACACTCAAATTGCGTCGAGATTCAATACACCGTCCTCCAGCCGACTTGTATCCAGGGGGATATTGATGTCTCGGGCACCATATGATCCTTCTCCTGTGAGTAGATTTTCGGATCCGACGCTAAAATGATAGTTAATTGTAACGTTCAGCGCCTCCTAATGACGATGGAACACTCAAATTGCGTCGAGATTCAATACATAGTCCTCCAGCGGACTGGTCTCCAAAGGGATCTTTCTGCCTCGGGCACCTTATGGTCCGTCTCCATTGAGTCGAGATTTTCGAATCCGACGGAAACTGATAGTTAATTGTAACATTCAGGGCCTCCGAATGACGACGGAACACTCAAATTGCGTCGAGATTCAATACATCGTCCTTCAGCCGACTTGTCTCCAAGAGTCCATTGCTGCCTCGGGCACCTTATTGTCGTTCTCCTGTGTGTCTAGATTTTCGAATCCGACGCAAAACAGATAGTTAATTGTAACGTTCAGGACCTCCTAATGACGATTAACACACTAAAATTGCATCGAGATTCGATACATCGGCCTCGAGCCGACTTGTCTCCAAGAGTCCATTGCTGCCTCGGGCACCTTATGGTCGTTCTCCTGTGAGTCTAGATTTTCGAATGCGACGCAAAACAGATACTTAATTGTAACGTTCAGCGCCTCGTAATGACGATGGAACACTCAAATAGCGTCGAGAGTCAATCCATCGACCTCCAGCCGACATCTCTACAAGGGGATATTGCTACCTCGGGCTCCATGTGGTCCGTCTCCCGTGGGTCTAGATTTTCGAATCCGACGCGAAACTAATAGTTAATTGTAACGTTCAGGGCCGCCTAATGACGATGGAACACTCAAATTGCGTCGAGATTATCTACAACGTGCACCAGCCGATTTGTCTCCAAAGGGATATCGTTGCCTCCGTCTCCGGTGATTCTACGTTTTCGAATCCGACGCAAAACTGAAAGTTAATTGTAACGTTCAGGGCCTCCTAATGACGATGGAACACTCAAATTGTGTCGCGATTCAATACATCGTCCTTCAGCCGACTTGTCTCCAAGGGGATATCGCTGCCTCGGGCACCACATGGTCCGTCTCCGGTGATTCTACGTTTTCGTATCCGAGGCAAAACTGATAGCTAATTGTAACGTTCAGGGCCTCCTAATGACGATGGAACACTCAAATTGCGTCGCGATTCAATACATCGGCCTCGAGCCGACTTGTCTCCATGAGTCCATTGCTGCCTCGGGCACCTTATGGTCGTTCTCCTGTGAGTCTAGATTTTCGAATCCGACGCAAAACAGATAGTTAATTGTAACGTTCAGGACCTCCTATTGACGATGGAACACTCAAATTGCGTCGAGATTCAATACATCGGCCTCGAGCCGACTTGTCTCCATGAGTCCATTGCTGCCTCGGGCACCTTATTGTCGTTCTCCTGTGAGTCTAGATTTTCGAATCCGACGCAAATCAGATAGTCAATTGTAACGTTCAGGGCCTCCTAATGACGAAGGAATACTCAAATTACGTCGAGATTCACTACAACGTCCTCCAGCCAACTTGTCTCGGGCCTCGGGCACCACATGGTCTGTCTCCGGTGATTCCACGTTTTCGAATCCGACGCAAAACTGATGGTTAATTGTAACGTTCAGGACCTCTTAATGACGATGGAACACTCAAATTGCGTCGAGATTCAATACATTATCCTCCAGCCGACTTGTATCCAGGGGGATATTGATGTCACGGGCACCATATGATCCATCTCCTGTGAGTAGATTTTCGAATCCGACGTTAAAATGATAGCTAATTATCACGTTCAGCGCCTCCTAATGACGATGGAACACTCAAATTGCGTCGAGATTCAATACATCGGCCTCCAGCCGACTGGTCTCCAAGGGGATATTTCTTCCTCGGGCACCATATGATCCGTCTCAAGTGAGTCGAGATTTTCGAATCCGACGAAAAACTGAGAGTAAATTGTAACATTCAGGGCCTCCAAATGACGATGGAACACTGAAATTGCGTCGCCATCCAATACATCGTCCTCCAGCCGACTTGTCCCCATGAAGATATTGCTGCCTCGGCCTCCTTATGGTCGCTCTCCTGTGGGACTAGATTTTCGAATCCGACGCGAATCTGATTGTTAATTGTAACGTCTAGGGCTTCCAAATGACGATGGAGCACACAAATTTCGTCGAGATTCAATACGTAGTACTCCAGCGGACTGGTCTCCAAGGGGATATTGCTGCCTCGGGCACTTTATGGTCCGTCTCCAGTGAGTCAAGATTTTCGAATCGAACGAAAAACTGATAGTTAATTGTAACATTGAGGGCCTCCTAATGACGATGGAACACTCAAATTGCGTCGCGTTCCAATACATCGTCTTCCAGCCGACTTGTCTCCAAGGGTCTATTGCTGCCTAGGGCACCTTATGATCGTTCTCCTGTGAGTCTAGATTTTCGAACCCGACGCAAAACTGATTTTTAATTGTAACGTTCAGGGCCACCTAATGACGATGGAACACTCAAATTACGTCGAGATTCAATACTTCGGCCTCCAGCCGACTTGTTTCCAAGGTGATATTGCTGTCTCGGGCACCATATGAACCTTCTCCTGTGAGTCTAGATTTTCGAATCCGACGCGAAACTGATTGTTAATTGTTACGTTCAGGGCTTCCTAATGACGATGGAACACTCAAATTGCGTCGAGATTCAATTCATCGTCCTTCAGCCGACTTGTCTCTAAGAGTCTATTGCTGCCTCGGGCACCTTATGGTCGTTCCCCAGTGAGTCTAGATTTTAGAATCCGACGCAAAACTGATTTTTAATTGTAACGTTCAGGGCCACCTAATGACGATGGAACACTCAAATTACGTCGAGATTCAATACTTCTGCCTCCAGCCGACTTGTTTCCAAGGGGATATTGCTGTCTCGGGCACCATATGAACCTTCTCCTGTGAGTCTAGATTTTCGAATCCGACGCGAAACTGATTGTTAATTGTTACGTTCAGGGCTTCCTAATGACGATGGAACACTCAAATTCCGTCGAGATTCAATACATCGTCCTTCAGCCGACTTGTCTCCAAGTTGATATGGCTGCCTCGGGCACCACATGGTCTGTCTCCAGTGATTCTACGTTTTCGAATCCGACGCAAAACTGAAAGTTAATTGTAACGTTCAGGGCCTCCTAATGACGATGGAACACTCAAATTGCGTCGAGATTCAATACATCGGCCTCCAGCGGACTGGTCTCCAAGGGTCTATTGCTGCCTCGGGCACCTTGTGGTCGTTCTCCTGTGAGTCTAGATTTTCGAATCCGACGCGAAACTGATAGTTAATTGTTACGTTCGGAGCCTCCTAATGACGATGGAACACTCAAATTGCGTCGAGATTCAATACCTTGTCCTTCAGCCGACTTGTCTCCTGGGGTCTATTGCTGCCTCGGGCACCTTATGGTCGTTCTCCTGTGAGTCTAGATTTTCTAATCCGACGCAAAACTGATTGTTAATTGTAACGTTCAGGCCCTCCTAATGACGATGGAACACTCACATTGCGTCGAGATTGAGTACATCGTCCTCAAGCCGACTTGTATCCGAGAGGAATTTGCTGTCTCGGGCACCGTATGATCCATCTCCCGTGACTAGATTTTCGAATCCGACGCTAAAATGACAGTTGATTGTAACGTTCAGTGCCTCCTAATGACGATGGAACACTCAAATTGCGTCGAGATTCAATACATCGTCCTCCAGCCGACATCTCTCCATGGGGATATTGCTGCCTCGGGCACCTTATGGTCGTTCTCCTGTGAGTCTAGATTTTAGAATCCGACGCAAAACTGATAGTTATTTGTAACGTTCAGGGCCTCCTAATGACAATGGAACACTCAAATTGCGTCGTGATTCAATACCTCTGCTTCCAGCCGACTTGTCTCCAAGTGGACATTGCTGCCTCTTGCACCATATGGTCCGTCTCCGCTGAATCTAGATTTTCGATTCCGATGCGAAACTGATAATTAATTGTAACGTTCAGGGCCTCCTAATGACGATGGAACACTCAAATTGCTTCGAGATTCAATACATCGGCCTCCAGCGGACTGGTCTCCAAGGGTCTATTGCTGCCTCGGGCACCTTATGGTCGTTCTCCTGTGAGTCTTGATTTTCGAATCCGACGCGAAACTGATAGTTAATTGTAAAGTTCAGGACCTCCTAATGACGATGGGACACTCAAATTCCGTCGAGATTCAATACATTGTCCTCCAGCCGACTTGTCTCCAAGGGGATATCGCTGCCTCGGGCGCCACATGGTCCATCTCTGGTGATTCTACATTTTCGAATCCGACGCAAAACTCATAGTTAATTGTAACGTTCAGGGCCGCCTAATGACGATGGGCACTCAAATGGCGTCGCGAATTAGTACACCGTCCTCCAGCGGACTGGTCTCCAAGGGGATATTGCTGCCTCGGGCACCTTATGGTCCGTCTCTAGTGAGTCTACATTTTCGAATCCGACGAAAAACTGATAGTTAATTGTAACGTTCAACGCCTCCTAATGACGATGGTACACTCAAATTGCGTCGAGAGTCAATACATCGTTTTCCAAACGACTTGTATACAAGGGGATATTGCTGCCTCTGGCTCCATGTGGTCCGTTTCCTGTGAGTCTAGATTTTCGAATCCGACGCGAAACTGATAGTTAATTGTAACGTTCAGGGCCTCCTAATGACGAAGGAACTCTCAAATTGCGTCGAGAGTCACTACATCGTCCTCCAGCCGACTTGTCTCCAAGGGGATATCGCTGCCTCGGGTGATTCTACAATTTCGAATCCGACGCAAAACTGAAAGTTAATTGTAACGTTTAGGGCCTCCTAATGACGATGGAACACTCAAATTGCGTCGAGATTCAATACATCGTCCTTCAGCCGACTTGTCTCCAAGGGGATATTGTTGCCTCGGGCACCTTATGGTCCGTCCCCAGTGAGTCTAGATTTTCGAATCCGACGAAAAACTGATAGTTAATTGTAACGTTCAGGGCCACCTAATGACGATGGAACACTCAAATTTCGTCGAGATTCAATACATCGGCCTCCAGCCGACTTGTCTCCAAGAGGATATTGCTGTCTCGGGCACCATATGAACGTTCCCCTGTGAGTCTAGATTTTAGAATCTGACGCGAAAGTGTTAGTTAATTGTAACGTTCAGGCCCTCCTAATGACGATGGAACACTCACATTGCGTCGAGATTGAGTACATCGTCCTCAAGCCGACTTGTATCCGAGAGGAATTTGCTGTCTCGGGCACCGTATGATCCATCTCCCGTGACTAGATTTTCGAATCCGACGCTAAAATGACAGTTGATTGTAACGTTCAGTGCCTCCTAATGACGATGGAACACTCAAATTGCGTCGAGATTCAATACATCGTCCTCCAGCCGACATCTCTCCATGGGGATATTGCTGCCTCGGGCACCTTATGGTCGTTCTCCTGTGAGTCTAGATTTTAGAATCCGACGCAAAATTGATAGTTATTTGTAACGTTCAGGGCCTCCTAATGACAATGTAACACTCAAATTGCGTCGTGATTCAATCCCTCTGCTTCCAGCCGACTTGTCTCCAAGTGGACATTGCTGCCTCTTGCACCATATGGTCCGTCTCCGCTGAATCTAGATTTTCGATTCCGATGCGAAACTGATAATTAATTGTAACGTTCAGGGCCTCCTAATGACGATGGAACACTCAAATTGCTTCGAGATTCAATACATCGGCCTCCAGCGGACTGGTCTCCAAGGGTCTATTGCTGCCTCGGGCACCTTATGGTCGTTCTCCTGTGAGTCTTGATTTTCGAATCCGACGCGAAACTGATAGTTAATTGTAAAGTTCAGGACCTCCTAATGACGATGGGACACTCAAATTCCGTCGAGATTCAATACATTGTCCTCCAGCCGACTTGTCTCCAAGGGGATATCGCTGCCTCGGGCGCCACATGGTCCATCTCTGGTGATTCTACATTTTCGAATCCGACGCAAAACTCATAGTTAATTGTAACGTTCAGGGCCTCCTAATGACGATGGGCACTCAAATGGCGTCGCGAATTAGTACACCGTCCTCCAGCGGACTGGTCTCCAAGGGGATATTGCTGCCTCGGGCACCTTATGGTCCGTCTCTAGTGAGTCTACATTTTCGAATCCGACGAAAAACTGATAGTTAATTGTAACGTTCAACGCCTCCTAATGACGATGGAACACTCAAATTGCGTCGAGAGTCAATACATCGTTTTCCAGACGACTTGTATACAAGGGGATATTGCTGCCTCTGGCTCCATGTGGTCCGTTTCCTGTGAGTCTAGATTTTCGAATCCGACGCGAAACTGATAGTTAATTGTAACGTTCAGGGCCTCCTAATGACGAAGGAACTCTCAAATTGCGTCGAGAGTCACTACATCGTGCTCCAGCCGACTTGTCTCCAAAGGGATATCGCTGCCTCGGGTGATTCTACGTTTTCGAATCCGACGCAAAACTGAAAGTTAATTGTAACGTTTAGGGCCTCCTAATGTCGATGGAAAACTCAAATTCCGTCGAGATTTAATACATCGTCCTCCAGCCGACATCTCTCCATGGGGATATTTCTGCCTCGGGCACCTTATGGTCGTTCTCCTGTGAGTCTAGATTTTCGAATCCGACGCAAAACTGACAGTTATTTGTAACGTTCAGGGCCTCCTAATGACGATGGAACACTCAAATTGCGTCGAGATTCAATACATCGGCATCCAGCCGACTTGTCTTCAAATGTCCATTGCTGCCTCGGACACCTTGTGGTCGTTCTCCTGTGAGTCTAGATTTTCGAATCCGACGCTTAACTGATAGTTAATTGTAAAGTTCAGGTGCTCTTAATGACGATGGAACACTCAAATTGCGTGGAGATTCAATACTTCGTCCTCCAGCCGACTTGTCTCCAAAGGGATATCGCTGCCTCGGGCACCACATGGTCCGTCTGCGGTGATTCTACATTTTCGAATCTGACGCAAAACTCATAGTTAATTGTAACGTTCAGGGCCTCCTAATGACGATGGAACACTCAAATTGCGACGAGATTCAATACATCGGCCTCCAGCCGACTTGTCTTCAAAAGTCTATTGCTGCCTCGGGCACCTTGTGGTCATACTCCTGTGAGTCTAGATTTTCGAATCCGACGCGAAACTGATAGTTAATTGTAACGTTCAGAGCCTCCTAATGACGATGGAACACTCAAATTGCGTCGAGATTCAATACATCGGCCTCCAGCCGACTTGTCTTCAAATGTCCATTGCTGCCTCGGGCACCTTGTGGTATTTCTCCTGTGAGTCTACATTTTCGAATCCGACGCTTAACTGATAGTTAATTGTAAAGTTCAGGTGCTCCTAATGGCGATGGAACACTCAAATTGCGTGGAGATTCAATACCTCGTCCTCCAGCCGACTTGTCTCCAAATGCATATCGCTGCCTCAGGCACCACATGGTCCATCTCCGGTGATTCTACAATTTCGAATCCGACGCAAAACTCATAGTTAATTGTAACGTTCAAGGCCTCCTAATGACGATGGAACACTCAAATTGCATCGAGATTCAACACATCGTCCTCCAGCGGACTGGTCTCCAAGGGTCTATTGCTGCCTCGGGCACCTTATGGTCGTTCTCCTGTGAGTCTAGATTCTCGAATCCGACGTTTAACTGATAGTTAATTGTAAAGTTCAGGTGCTCCTAATGACGATGGAACACTCAAATTGCGTGGAGATTCAATACTTCGTCCTACAGCCGACTTGTCTCCAAGGGGATATCGCTGCCTCGGGCACCACATGGTCCGTCTGCGGTGATTCTACATTTTCGAATCAGACGCCAAACTCATAGCTAATTGTAACGTTCAGGGCCTCCTAATGACGATGGGACACTCAAATTGCGACGAGATTCAATACATCGGCCTCCAGCCGACTTGTCTTCAAAAGTCTATTGCTGCCTCGGACACCTTATGGTCGTTCTCCTGTGAGTCTAGATTTTCGAATCCGACGTGAAACTGATAGTTAATTGTAACGTTCAGAGCCTCCTAATGACGATGGAACACTCAAATTGCGTCGAGATTCAATACATTGTCCTTCAGCCGACTTGTCTCCAAGGGTCTATTGCTGCCTCGGGTTCTTCATGGTCGCTCTCCTGTGAGTCTAGATTTTCGAATCCGACGCGAAACTGATTGTTAATGTTTACGTTCAGGGCTTCCTAATGACGATGGAACACTCATATAGCGTCGAGATTCAATACTTCGTCCTTCAGCCGACTTGTCTCTAAGAGTCTATTGCTGCCTCGGGCACCTTATGGTCGTTCTCCTGTGAGTCTAGATTTTCGAATCCGACGTGAAACTGATTGTTAATTGTAACGTTCAGGGCCACCTAATGACGATGGAACACTCAAATTGCGTCGAGAGTGAATACATCGTCCTCCAGCCGACTATTATCCAAGGGGATATTGCTGTCTCGGGCACCATATGATAATTCTCCTGTGACTAGATTTTCGAATCCGACGCTAAAATGATAGTTAATTGTAACGTTCGGCGCCTCCTAATGACGATGGAACACTCAAATTGCGTCGAGAGACAATACATCGACCTCCAGCCGACTTGTCTACAAGGGGATATTGCTGCCTCGGGCTGAATGTGGTCCGTCACCTGTGAGTCTAGATTTTCGAATCCGACGCGAAACTGATAGTTAATTGTAACGTTCAGGGCCTCCTAATGACGATGGATCACTCAAATTGCGACGAGATTCAATACATCGGCCTCCAGCCGACTAGTCTTTAAATGTCTATTGCTGCCTCGGGCACCTTGTGGTCGTTCTCCTGTGAGTCTAGATTTTCGAATCCGACGCAAAACTGATAGTTAATTGTAAAGTTCAGGACCTACTAAAGACGATGGAACACTCAAATTGCGTCGAGATCCAATACATCGTCCACCAGCCGACTTGTCTCCAAGGGGATATCGCTGCCTCGGGCACCACATGGTCCACCTCTGGTGATTCTACATTTTCGAATCCGACGAAAAACTGGAGGTGAATTGTAACGTTCAACGCCTCCTAATGACGATGGAACAAATTGCGTCGAGATTCAATACATCGTCCTTCAGCCGATTTGTCTCTAAGAGTCTATTGCTGCCTCGGGCACCTTATGGTCGTTCCCCTGTGAGTCTAGATTTTAGAATCCGACGCAAAACTGATAGTTAATTGTAGTGTTCAGGGCCTCCTAATGACAATGGAACGCTCAAATTGCGTCGAGATTCAATACATCGGCCTCCAGCCGACTTGTCTCCAAGGGTCTATGGCTGCCTCGGGCACCATATGGTCGTTCTCCTGTGAGTCTAGATTTTCGAATCCGACGCAAAACTAATAGTTAACTCAACGCTCAGAGAGTCCTAATGACGATGGAACACTCATATTGCGTCGAGATTCAATACAGCGTCCTTCAGCCGACTTGCTTCCAAGAGTCTATTGCTGCCTCGGACACCTTATGGTCGTTCTCCTGTGAGTCTAGATTTTCGCATCCGACGCAAAACTGATAGTTAATTGTAACGCTCAGGGCCTCCTAATGACGATGGAACACTCAAATTGCGTCGAGATTCAATACATCGGCCTCCAGCCGACTTGTCTTCAAATGTCAATTGCTGCCTAGGGCACCTTGTGGTCGTTCTCCTGTGAGTCTAGATTTTAGAATCCGACGCATAACTGATAGTTAATTGTAAAGTTCAGGGCCTCCTAATGACGATGGGGCACTCAAATTGCGTCGAGGTTCAATACATTGTCCTCCAGCCGACTTGTCTCCAAGGGGTATTGCTGCCTCGGGCACCATATGGTCCGTCTCCTGTGAGTCTAGATTTTTGAATCCGACGCAAAAATGATAGTTAATTGTAACGTTCAGCGTATCCTAATGACGATGGAACTCTCAAATTGCGTCAAGATTCAATACATCGACCTCCAGCCGACTTGTCTGCAAGGGGATATTGCTGCCTCGGGCTAAATGTGGTCCGTCACCTGTGAGTCTAGATTTTCGAATCCGACGCTAAACTGATAGTTAATTGTAACGTTCAGGGCCTCCTAATGACGATGGATCACTCAAATTGCATCGAGATTCAATACATCGGCCTCCAGCCGACTTGTCTTCAAATATCTATTGCTGCCTCGGGCACCTTGTGGTCGTTCTCGTGTGAGTCTAGATTTTCGAATCCGACGCATAACTGATAGTTAATTGTAAAGTTCAGGACCTCCTAAAGACGATGGAACACTCAAATTGCGTCGAGATCCAATACATCGTCCACCAGCCGACTTGTCTCCAAGGGGATATCGCTGCCTCGGGCACCACATGGTCCACCTCTGGTGATTCTACATTTTCGAATCCGACGAAAAACTGAAGGTTAATTGTAACGTTCAACGCCTCCTAATGACGATGGAACACTCAAATTGCGTCGAGAGTCAATACATCGTCCTCCAGCCGACTTGTCTACAAGGGGATATTGCTGCCTCGGGCTCCATGTGGTCCGTTTCCTGTGAGTCTAGATTTTGGAATCCGACGCGAAACTGATAGTTAATTTTAACGCTCATGGCCTCCTAATGACGATGGAACACTCAAATTGCGTCGAGATTCAATACATTGTCCTCCAGCCGACTTGTCTACAAGGGGATATTGCTGTCTCGGGCAACATATGAACCTTCTCCTGTGAGTCTAGATTTTCGAATCCGACGCGAAACTGATAGTTAATTGTAATGTTCAGAGCCTCCTAATGACGATGGAACACTCAAATTGCGTCGAGATTAAATACATTGTCATTCAGCCGATTTGTCTCCAAGGGTCTATTGCTGCCTCGGGTTCTTTATGGTCGCTCTCCTGGGAGTCTAGATTTTCGAATCCGACGCGAAACTGATTGTTAATTGTTACGTTCAGGGCTTCCTAATGACGATGGAACACTCAAATTGCGTCGAGATTCAATACATCGTCCTTCAGCCGATTAGTCTCTAAGAGTCTATTGCTGCCTCGGGCACCTTATGGTCGTTCCCCCGTGAGTCTAGATTTTAGAATCCGACGTAAAACTGATAGTTAATTGTAGTGTTCAGGGCCTCCTAATGACGATGGAACACTCAAATTGCGTCGAGATTCAATACATCGGCCTCCAGCCGACTTGTCTCCAAGGGGATATCGCTGCCTCGGGCACCACATGGTCCGTCTCCGGTGATTCTACGTTTTCGAATCCGACGCAAAACTCATAGTTAATTGTAACGTTCAGGGCCTCCTAATGACGATGGAATACTCAAATTGCGTCGAGATTCAATACATCGGCCTCGAGCCGACTTGTCTCCAAGGGGACATTGCTGCTTCGGTCACCATACGGTCCGTCTCCTGTGAGTCTAGATTTTCGATTCCGATGCGAAACTGATAGTTAATTGTAACGTTCGGGGAATGCTAATGTCGATGGAACACTGAAATTGCGTCGAACTTCAATACATCGTCCTCCAGCCGACTTGTCTCCAAGGGGTATTGCTGCCTCGGTCACCATATGATCCGTCTCCTGTGAGTCTAGATTTTCGAATCCGCGCGAAACTGATAGTTAATTGTAACGTTCAGGGCCTCCTAATGACGATGGAACACTCATATTGCGTCGTGATTCAATACAGCGTCCTTCAGCCGACTTGCCTCCAACAGTCTATTGCTGCCTCCGACACCTTATGGTCGTTCTCCTGTGAGTCTAGTTTTTCGCATCCGACGCAAAACTGATAGTTAATAGTAACGCTCAGTGCCTCCTAATGACGATGGAACACTCAAATTGCGTCGAGATTCAATACATCGGCCTCCAGCCGACTTGTCTTCAAATGTCTATTGCTGCCTAGGGCACCTTGTGGTCGTTCTCCTGTGAGTCTAGATTTTAGAATCCGACGCATAACTGATAGCAAATTGTAAAGTTCAAGGCCTCCTAATGACGATGGGGCACTCAAATTGCTTCGAGGTTCAATACATCGTCCTCCAGCAGACTTGTCTCCTAGGGGTATTGCTGCCTCGGGCACCATATGGTCCGTCTCCTGTGAGTCTAGATTTTTGAATCCGACGCAAAAATGATAGTTAAATATAACGTTCAGCGCCTCCTAATGACGATGGAACACTCAAATTGCGTCAAGACTCAATACATCGTCCTCCAGCCGACTTGTCTCCAAGGGTCTATTGCTACCTAGGGCACCTTATGGTCGTTCTCCTGTGAGTCTAGATTTTCGAATCCGACGCATTACTGATAGTTAATTGTAACGCTCAGCGCCTCCTAATGACTATGGAACACTCAAATTGCGTCGAGATTCAATTCATCGACCTCCAGCCGACTTCTCTCCATGGGGATATTGCTGCCTCGGGCACCTTATGGTCGTTCTCTTGTGAGTCTAGATTTTCGAATCCGACGCGAAACTGATTGTTAATTGTAACGTTCAGGGCTTCCTAATGACGATGGAACACACAAATTGCGTCGAGATTCATTACCTCGTCATTCAGATGATTTGTCTCCAAGGGTCTATTGCTGCCTCGGGCACCTTATGGTCGTTCCCCTGTGAGTCCAGATTTTAGAATTCGACGCAAATCTGATAGTTAATTGTAAGGTTCAGTGCCTCCTAATGACGATGGAACACTCAAATTGCCTCGAGATTCAATACATCGGCCTCCAGCCGACTTGTCTCCAAGGGGACATTGCTGCCTCGGGCACCATATGGCCCGTCTCCTGTGATTCTAGATTTTCGATTCCGACGCGAAACTGATAGGTAATTGTAACTTTCAGGGCCTCCTAATGATGATGGAACACTCAAATTGCGTCTAGAGTCCTCCAGCCGACTTGTCAACAAGGGGATACTGCTGCCTCGGGCTCCATGTGGTCCGTTTCCTGTGAGTCTAGATTTTCGAATCCGACGCCAAACTGATAGTTAATTGTAAAGTTCTGGGCCTCCTAATGACGATGGAACACTCAAATTGCGTCGAGATTTAATACATCGGCCTCCAGCCGACTTGTCTCCAATTGTCTATTGCTGCCTCGGGCACCTTATGGTCGTTCCCCTGTGAGTCTAGATTTTAGAATTCGACGCAAATCTGATAGTTAATTGTAATGTTCAGGGCCTCCTAATGACGATGGAACACTCAAATTGCGTCGAGATTGAATACATCGTCCTTCAGCCGACTTGTCTCCAAATGTCTATTGCTGCCTCGGGCACCTTGTGGTCGCTCTCCTGTGAGTCTCGATTTTCGAATCCGACGCAAAACTTATAGTTAATTGCAACTTTCAGAGCCTCCTAATGACGATGGAACACTCAAATTGCGTCGAGGGTCAATACATCGGCCTCCAGCCGACATGTCTCCAATTGTCTATTGCTGCCTCGGGCACCTTATGGTCGTTCCGCTGTGTGTCTAGATTTTCGAATCCGACGCATAACTGATAGTTACTTGCAACGTTCAGCGCCCCCTAATGACGATGGAACACTCAAATTGCGTCGAGATTCAATACGTCGGTCTCCAGCCGACTTGTCTCCAAATGTCTATTGCTGCCTCGGGCACCTTGTGGTCGCTCTCCTGTGAGTCTAGATTTTCGAATCCGACGCATAACTGATAGTTAATTGCAACGTTCAGGGCCTCCTGATGACGATGGAACACTCAAATTGCGTCGTGATTCAATACATCGTCCCTCAGCCGACTTGTCACCAAGAGTCTATTCCTGCATCGGACACCTTATGGTCGTTCTCCTGTAAGTCTAGATTTTCGAATCCGACGCAAAAATGATAGTTAATTGTAACGTTTAAGGCCTCCTAATGACGATGGAACACTCAAATTGCGTCGACATTCAATACCTCGTCATTCAGTCGATTTGTCTCCAAGGGTCTGTTGCTGCGTCGGGCACCATATGGTCGTTCCCCTGTGAGTCTAGATTTTAGAATCCGACCCACAACTGATAGTTAATTCCAACGTTCAGCGCCTCCTAATGACGATGGAACTCTCAGATTGCGTCGAGATTCAATACATTGTCCTCCAGCCGACTTGCCTCCAAGGGTCTGTTGCTACCTCGGGCACCTTATGGTCGTTCCCCTGTGAGACTAGATTTTCGAATCCGACGCATAACTAATAGTTAATTGTAACGTTCATGGCCTCCCAATGACGATGGAACACTCAAATTGCGTCGAGAGTCAATACAACGTCCTCCAGCCGACTAGTCTACAAGGGAATATTGCTCCTTTGGGCTCCATGTTGTCCGTCTCCTGTGAGTCTAGATTTTCGAATCCGACGCAAAAATGATAGTTAATTGTAACGTTCAGGGCCTCCTAATGATGATGGAACACTCAAATTGCGTCGAGAGTCAATTATACATCGTCCTCCAGCCGACTTGCTACATGGGGATATTGCTGCCTCGGGCTCCATGTGGTACGTTTCCTGTGAGTCTAGATTTTCGAATTCGTCGCGAAACTGATAGTTAATTGTAACGTTCAGGGTTCTAATGACGCTGGAACACTCAAAGTGCGTCGAGATTCAATACATCGGCCTCCAGCCGACTTGTCTCAGAGGGTGTATTGCTGCCTCGGGCACCTTATGGTCGTTCTCCTGTGAGTGTAGATTTTCGAATCCGACCCATAACTGATAGTTAATTCCAACGTTCAGCGCCTCCTAATGACGTTGGAACATTCAGATTGCGTCGAGATTCAATCCATTGTCCTCCAGCCGACTTGTCTCCAAAGGACTATTGCTACCTCGGGCACCTTATAGTCGTTCTCCTGTGAGACTAGATTTTCGAATCCGACGCATAACTGATAGTTAATTGTAACGCTCAGGGCCTCCTAATGACGATGGAACACTCAAATTGCGTCGAGATTCAGTACATCATCCTTCAGACGACTTGACTCCATGAGTCTATTGCTGCCTCGGACGCATTATGATCGTTCTCCGGTGATTCTACATTTTCTAAACCGAAGCAAAACTGATAGTTAATTGTAACGTTCAGGGCCTCGTAATGACGATGGTTCACTCAAATTGCGTCGCGATTCAATACATCGTCCTCCAGCGGACTGGTCTCCAAGGGGATATTGCTGCCTCGTACACCTTATGAACCGTCCCCAGTGAGTCTAGATTTTCGAATCCGACGCAAAACTGATAGATAATTGCAACTTTCAGAGCCTCCTAATGACGATGGAACACTCAAATTGCGTCGAGGTTCAATACATCGGCCTCCAGCCGACTTGTCTCCAATTGTCTATTGCTGCCTCGGGCACCTTATGGTCGTTCTCCTGTGAGTCTACATTTACTAATTCGACGCATAACTGATAGTTAAATGCAACGTTCAGAGCCCCCTAATGACGATGGAACACTCAAATTGCGTCGAGATTCAATACGTCGGCCTCCAGCCGACTTGTCACCAAATGTCTATTGCTGCCTCGGGCACCTTGTGGTCGCTCTCCTGTGAGTCTGGATTTTCGAATCCGACGCATAACTGATAGTTAATTGCAACATTCAGGGCCTGCTAATGACGATGGAACACTCAAATTGCGTCGTGATTCAATACATCGTACTTCAGCCGACTTGTCTCCAAGGTTCTATTGCTGCCTTGGGCACCTTATGGTCGTTCTCCTGTGAGTCTCGATTTTCGAATCCGACGCAAAACTGATAGGTATTTGCAACATTCAGGGCCTCTTAATGACGAGGGAACACTCATATTGCGTCGAGGTTGAATACATCGTCCTCCAGCCGAATTGTCTCCGAGGGGTATTGCTGCCTCGGGCACCATATGGTCCTCCTCCTGTGAGTCTAGATTTTCGAATCCGACGCAAAAACGATAGTTAATTGTAACGTTCAGCGCCTCCTAATTACGATGGAACACTCAAATTGCGTCGAGAGTCAATACATCGTCCTCCAGACGACTTGTCTACAAGGGGATATTGCTGCCTTGGGCTCCATGTGGCCCTTCTCCTGTGAGTCTATATTTTCGAATCCGACGCGAAACTGATAGTTAATTGCAACGTTCAGGGCCTTCTAATGACGATGGAACACTCCTATTGCGTCCAGATGCAATACATCGGCCTCCAGCCGACTTGTCTCCAAATGTCTATTGCTGCCTCGGGCACCATGTGGTCGTTCTCCTGTGAGTCTAGATTTTCCAATCCGACGCATAACTGATAGTTAATTGCAACGTTCAGGGCCTCCTAATGACGATGGAACACTCAAATTGCGTCGAGGTTGAATACATCGTCCTCCAGCCGAATTGCCTCCAAGGGGTAGTGCTGCTTCGGGCACCATATGGTCCGTCTCCTTTGAGTCTAGATTTTCGAATCCGACGCAAAAATGATAGTTAATTGTAACGTTCAGCGCCTCCTAATGACGATGGAACACTCAAATTGCGTCGAGAGTCAATACATCGTCCTCCAGACGACTTGTCTACAAGGGGATATTCCTGCCTCGGGCACCATGTGGTCCTTCTCCTGTGAGTCTAGATTTTCGAATCCGACGCGAAACTGATAGTTAATTGTAACGTTCAGGGCCTCCTAATGACGATGGAAGACTCAAATTGCGTCGAGATTCAATACATCGGCCTCCAGCAGACTTGTCTCCAAGGGTCTATTGCTGCCTCGAGCACCTTATTGTCGTTCTCCTGTAAGTCCAGATTTTCGAATCCGACGCATAACTGATAGTTAATTGCAACGGTCAGGGCCTCCTAATGACGATGGAACACTCAAACTGCGTCGAGGTTCAATACATCGTCCTCCAGCCGATTTGTCTCCAAGGAATATTGCTGCCTCGGGTACCATATGGTCGGTCTCCTGCGACTCTAGATTTTAGAATCCGACGCAAAAGTGATAGATATTGGTAACGTTCAGCCCCTCCTAATGACGATGGAGCACTAAAATTGCGTCGAGAATCAATACATCGTCCTCCAGCCGACTGGTCTACAATGGGATATTGCTGCCTCGGGTTCCAAGTGGTCCGTCTCCTGTGAGTCTAGATTTTCGAATCCGACGCGAAGCTGATAGTTAATTGTAACGTTCAGGGCCTCCGAATGACGATGGAACACTCAAATTGCGTTGAGATTCAATACATCGGCCTCCAGTCGACTTGTCTCCAAGGGTCTATTGCTGCCTCGGGCACCTTATGGTCTTTCTCCTGTGAGTCTAGATTTTCGAATCCGACGCATAACTGATAGGTAATTGTAACGCTCAGGGCCTCCTAATGACAATGGAACACTCAAATTGCGTCGAGATTCAGTACATCATCCTTCAGACGACTTGACTCCAAGAGTCTATTGCTGAATCGGACGCATTATGGTCGTTCTCCGGTGATTCTGCATTTTCTAAACCGACGCAAAACTGATAGTTAATTGTAACTTTCAGTGCCTCGTAATGACGATGGTTCACTCAAATTGCGTCGCCATTCAATACATCGTCCTCCAGCGGACTGGTCTCCAAGGGGATATTGCTGCCTCGTACACCTTATGAACCGTCCCCAGTGAGTCTAGATTTTCGAATCCGACGCAAAACTGATAGATAATTGCAACTTTCAGAGCCTCCTAATGACGATGGAACACTCAAATTGCGTCGAGGTTCAATACATCGGCCTCCAGCCGACTTGTCTCCAATTGTCTATTGCTGCCTCGGGCACCTTATGGTCGTTCTCCTGTGAGTCTACATTTACTAATTCGACGCATAACTGATAGTTAATTGCAACGTTCAGAGCCCCCTAATGACGATGGAACACTCAAATTGCGTCGAGATTCAATACGTCGGCCTCCAGCCGACTTGTCACCAAATGTCAATTGCTGCCTCGGGCACCTTGTGGTCGCTCTCCTGTGAGTCTGGATTTTCGAATCCGACGCATAACTGATAGTTAATTGCAACATTCAGGGCCTGCTAATGACGATGGAACACTCAAATTGCGTCTTGATTCAATACATCGTACTTCAGCCGACTTGTCTCCAAGGTTCTATTGCTGCCTCGGGCACCTTATGGTCGTTCTCCTGTGAGTCTCGATTTTCGAATCCGACGCAAAACTGATAGGTATTTGCAACGTTCAGGGCCTCTTAATGACGAGGGAACACTCATATTGCGTCGAGGTTGAATACATCGTCCTCCAGCCGAATTGTCTCCGAGGGGTATTGCTGCCTCGGGCACCATATGGTCCTCCTCCTGTGAGTCTAGATTTTCGAATCCGACGCAAAAACGATAGTTAATTGTAACGTTCAGCGCCTCCTAATTACGATGGAACACTCAAATTGCGTCGAGAGTCAATACATCGTCCTCCAGACGACTTGTCTACAAGGGGATATTGCTGCCTTGGGCTCCATGTGGCCCTTCTCCTGTGAGTCTATATTTTCGAATCCGACGCGAAACTGATAGTTAATTGCAACGTTCAGGGCCTTCTAATGACGATGGAACACTCCTATTGCGTCCAGATGCAATACATCGGCCTCCAGCCGACTTGTCTCCAAAGGTCTATTGCTGCCTCGGGCACCATGTGGTCGTTCTCCTGTGAGTCTAGATTTTCCAATCCGACGCATAACTGATAGTTAATTGCAACGTTCAGGGCCTCCTAATGACGATGGAACACTCAAATTGCGTCGAGGTTGAATACATCGTCCTCCAGCCGAATTGCCTCCAAGGGGTAGTGCTGCTTCGGGCACCATATGGTCCGTCTCCTTTGAGTCTAGATTTTCGAATCCGACGCAAAAATGATAGTTAATTGTAACGTTCAGCGCCTCCTAATGACGATGGAACACTCAAATTGCGTCGAGAGTCAATACATCGTCCTCCAGACGACTTGTCTACAAGGGGATATTCCTGCCTCGGGCACCATGTGGTCCTTCTCCTGTGAGTCTAGATTTTCGAATCCGACGCGAAACTGATAGTTAATTGTAACGTTCAGGGCCTCCTAATGACGATGGAAGACTCAAATTGCGTCGAGATTCAATACATCGGCCTCCAGCAGACTTGTCTCCAAGGGTCTATTGCTGCCTCGAGCACCTTATTGTCGTTCTCCTGTAAGTCCAGATTTTCGAATCCGACGCATAACTGATAGTTAATTGCAACGGTCAGGGCCTCCTAATGACGATGGAACACTCAAATTGTGTCGAGGTTGAATACATCGTCCTCCAGCCGAATTGCCTCCAAGGGGTAGTGCTGCTTCGGGCACTATATGGTCCGCCTCCTTTGAGTCTAGATTTTCGAATCCGACGCAAAAATGATATATAATTGTAACGTTCAGCGCCTCCTAATGACGATGGAACACTCAAATTGCGTCGAGAGTCTATACATCGACCTCCAGCCGACTGGTCTACAATGGGATATTGCTGCCTCGGGTTCCAAGTGGTCCGTCTCCTGTGAGTCTAGAATTTCGAATCCGACGCGAAACTGATAGTTAATTGTAACGTTCAGGGCCTCCGAATGACGATGGAACACTCAAATTGCGTTGAGATTCAATACATCGGCCTCCAGTCGACTTGTCTCCAAGGGTCTATTGCTGCCTCGGGCACCTTATGGTCTTTCTCCTGTCAGTCTAGATTTTCGAATCCGACGCATAACTGATAGGTAATTGTAACGCTCAGGGCCTCCTAATGACAATGGAACACTCAAATTGCGTCGAGATTCAGTACATCATCCTTCAGACGACTTGACTCCAAGAGTCTATTGCTGCCTCGGACGCATTATGGTCGTTCTCCGGTGATTCTGCATTTTCTAAACCGACGCAAAACTGATAGTTAATTGTAACTTTCAGTGCCTCGTAATGGCGATGGTTCACTCAAATTGCGTCGCCATTCAATACATCGTCCTCCAGCGGACTGGTCTCCAAGGGGATATTGCTGCCTCGTACACCTTATGAACCGTCCCCAGTGAGTCTAGATTTTCGAATCCGACGCAAAACTGATAGATAATTGCAGCTTTCAGAGCCTCCTAATGACGATGGAACACTCAAATTGCGTCGAGGTTCAATACATCGGCCTCCAGCCGACTTGTCACCAAATGTCTATTGCTGCCTCGGGCACCTTGTGGTCGCTCTCCTGTGAGTCTGGATTTTCGAATCCGACGCATAACTGATAGTTAATTGCAACGTTCAGGGCCTGCTAATGACGATGGAACACTCAAATTGCGTCGTGATTCAATACATCGTACTTCAGCCGACTTGTCTCCAAGGTTCTATTGCTCCCTCGGGAACCGTATGGTCGTTCTCCTGTGAGTCTCGATTTTCGAATCCGACGCAAAACTGATAGGTATTTGCAACGTTCAGGGCCTCTTAATGACGATGGAACACTCGAATTGCGTCGAGGTTGAATACATCGTCCTCCAGCCGAATTGTCTCCGAGGGGTATTGCTGCCTCGGGCACCATATGGTCCTCCTCCTGTGAGTCTAGATTTTCGAATCCGACGCAAAAACGATAGTTAATTGTAACGTTCAGGCCTCCTAATTACGATGGAACACTCAAATTGCGTCGAGAGTCAATACATCGTCCTCCAGACGAATTGTCTACAAGGGGATATTGCTGCCGTGGGCTCCATGTGGTCCTTCTCCTGAGAGTCTATATTTTCGAATCCGACGCGAAACTGATAGTTAATTGCAACGTTCAGGGCCTTCTAATGACGATGGAACACTCAAATTGCGTCCAGATTCATTACATCGGCCTCCAGCCGACTTGTCTCCAAATGTCTATTGCTGCCTCGGGCACCATGTGGGCGTTCTCCTGTGAGTCTAGATTTTCCAATCCGACGCATAACTGATAGTTAATTGCAACGTTCAGGGCCTCCTAATGACGATGGAACACTCAAATTGCGTCGAGGTTGAATACATCGTCCTCCAGCCGAATTGCCTCCAAGGGGTAGTGCTGCTTCGGGCACCATATGGTCCGCCTCCTTTGAGTCTAGATTTTCGAATCCGACGCAAAAATGATATTTAATTGTAACGTTCAGCGCCTCCTAATGACGATGGAACACTCAAATTGCGTCGAGAGTCTATACATCGTCCTCCAGACGACTTGTCTACAAGGGGATATTCCTGCCTCGGGCACCATGTGGTCCTTCTCCTGTGAGTCTAGATTTTCGAATCCGACGCGAAACTGATAGTTAATTGTAACGTTCAGGGCCTCCTAATGACGATGGAAGACTCAAATTGCGTCGAGATTCAATACATCGGCCTCCAGCAGACTTGTCTCCAAGGGTCTATTGCTGCCTCGAGCACCTTATTGTCGTTCTCCTGTGAGTCCAGATTTTCGAATCCGACGCATAACTGATAGTTAATTGCAACGGTCAGGGCCTCCTAATGACGATTGAACACTCAAACTGCGTCGAGGATCAATACATCGTCCTCCAGCCGATTTGTCTCCAAGGAATATTGCTGCCTCGGGTACCATATGGTCGGTCTCCTGCGACTCTAGATTTTAGAATCCGACGCAAAAGTGATAGATATTGGTAACGTTCAGCCCCTCCTAATGACGACGGAGCACTAAAATTGCGTCGAGAATCAATACATCGTCCTCCAGCCGACTGGTCTACAATGGGATATTGCTGCCTCGGTTTCCAAGTGGTCCGTCTCCTGTGAGTCTAGATTTTCGAATCCGACGCGAAACTGATAGTTAATTGTAACGTTCAGGGCCTCCGAATGACGATGGAACACTCAAATTGCGTCGAGAGTCAATACATCGTCCTCCAGCCGACCTGTCTCCAAGGGTCTATTGCTGCCTCGGGCACCTTATGGTCGTTCTCCTGTGAGTCTAGATTTTCGAATCCGACGCATAACTGATAGTTAATTGTAAAGTTCAGGGCTTCCTAATGACGATGGAACACTTAAATTGCGTCGAAATTCAATACATTGTCATCCAGCCGACTTCTCTCCATGGGGATAATGCTGCCTCGGGCATTTTATGGTCGTTCTCCTGTGAGTCTAGATATTCGAATGCGACGCGAAACTGATTGTTAATTGTAAAGTTCAGGGCTTCCTAATGACGATGGAACACTCAAATTGCGTCGAGATTCAATACATCGGCCTCCAGCCGACTTGTCTCCAAGGGTATATTGCTGCCTCGGGCACTTTATGGTCGTTCTCCTGTGAGTCTAGATTTTCGAATCTGACACATAACTGATAGTTAATTGCAACTTTCAGCGCCCCCTAATGACGAGAGAACAATCAAATTGCGTCGAGATTCAATACATCGTCCTTCAGCCGACTTGTCTCCAAGAGTCTATTGCTGCCTCGGACACCTTATGGTTCATATCTTGTGAGTCTAGATTTTCGAATCCGAAGCAAAACTGATAGTTAATTGTAACGTTCAGCCCCTCCTAATGACGAAGGAACACTAAAATTGCGTCGAGAGTCGATACATCGTTCTCCAGCCGACTTGTCTCCAAGGTACTATTGCTGCCTCGGGAACCTTATGGTCGTTCTCCTGTGAGTCTAGATTTTCGAATCCGACGCATAACTGATAGTTAATTGTAAAGTTCAGGGCTTCCTAATGACGATGGAACACTCAAATTGCGTCGAGATTCATTACATCGTCCTCCAGCCGGCTTGTTTCCAAGGGTCTATTGCTGCCTCGGGCACCTTATGGTCGTTCTCCTGTGAGTCTAGATTTTCGAATCCGACGCATAACTGATAGTTAATTGTAAAGTTCAGGGCTTCCTAATGACAATGGAACACTCAAATTGCATCGAGATTCAATACATCGTCCTCCAGCCGGCTTGTCTCCAAGGGGATATAGCTGCCTCGTTCACCACATGGTCCGTCTCAGGTGATTCTACATTTTCGTATCCGACGCTAAACTGATAGTTAATTGTAACGTTCAGGGCCTCCTAATGACGATGGGGCACTCAAATTGCGTCGCGATTCAATACATCGTCCTCCAGCGGACTGGACACCAAGGGGATATTGTTGCCTAGGACACCTTATGGTCAGTCTCCAGTGAGTCTAGATTTTCGAATCCGACGAAAAACTGATAGTTAATTGTAACATTCAGGGCCTCCTAAAGACGATGGAACACTCAAATTTCGTCGCGATCCAATACATCGTCCTCCAGCCGACTTGTCTCCAAGGGTCTATTGCTGCCTCGGGCACCTTATGATCGATCTCCAGTGAGTCTAGATTTTTGAACCCGACGCAAAAATGATAGTTAATTGTACCGTTCAGGGCCTCCTAATGACGATGGAATACTCAAATTGCGTCGAGATTCAATACATCGTCATACAGCCGACTTCTCTCCATGGGAATAATGCTGCCTCGGGCACTTTATGGTCGTTCTCCTGTGAGTCTAGATATTCGAACCCGACGCGAAACTGATTGTTAATTGTAACGTTCAGGGCCTCCTAATGACGAAGGAACACTCAAATTGCGTCGAGATTCAATACATCGTCATTCAGCCGATTTGTCTCCAAGGGTCTATTGCTGCCTCGGGCACCTTATGGTCGTTCCACTGTGAGTCTAGATTTTAGAATCCGAAGCAAAACTGATAGTTATTTGTAATGTTCAGGGCCTCCTAATGACGATGGAACACTCAAATTGCGTCGAGATTCAATACATCGGCCTCCAGCCGACTTGTCTCCAAGGGTATATTGCTGCCTCGGGCACTTTATCGTCGTTCTCCTTTGAGTCTAGATTTTCGAATCCGACGCATAACTGATAGTTAATTGCAACGTTAAGCGCCCGCTAATGACGATGGAACAATCAAATTGGGTCGAGATTCAATGCCTCGTCCATCAGCCGACTTGTCTCCAAGAGTCTATTGCTGCCTCGGACACCTTATGCTCGTTCTCCTGTGAGTCTAGATTTTCGACTCCGAAGCAAAACTGACAGTCAATTGTAACGTTCGGGGCCTCCTAATGACGATGGAACTCGCAAAAATGCGTCGAGATTCAACGCATCGTCCTTCAGCCGACTAGTCTCCAAGGTTCTCTTGCTGCCTCGGGCACCTTATGGTCGTTCTCCTGTGAGTCTCGATTTTCGAATCCGACGCAAAACTGATTGTTAATTGCAACGTTCAGGGCCTCCTAAAGACGATGGAACACTCAAATTGCGTCGAGAATCAATACATCGTACTCCAGCCGAATTGTCTACAAGGGATATTGCAGCCTCGGGCTCCATGTGGTCCGTCTCCTGTGAGTCCAGATTTTCGAATCCGACGCGAAACTGATAGCTAATTGTAACTTTCAGGGCCTCCTAATGACGATGGAACACTCAAATTGGGTCGAGATTCAAAACATCGTCCTTCAGCCGACTTGTCTCCAAGGTTCTATTGCCGTATCGGGCACCTTATGGTCGTTCTCTTGTGAGTCTGGATTTTCGAATCCGACGCAAAACTGATAGTTAATTGTAACGTTCAAGGCCTCCTAATGACGATGGGGCACTCAAATTGCGTCGCGATTCAATACATCGTCCTCCAGCGGACTGGTCTCCAAGGGGATATTGTTGCCTCGGACACCTTATGGGCAGTCTCCAGTGAGTCTAGATTTTCAAATCCGAAGAAAAACTGATAGTTAATTGTAACATTCAGGGCCTCCTAATGACGATGGAACACTCAAATTGCGTCGCGATCCAATACATCGTCCTCCAGCCGACTTGTCTCCAAGGGTCTGTTGCTGCCTCGGGCACCTCATGATCGATCTCCAGTGAGTCTAGATTTTCGAACCCGACGCAAAACTGATAGTTAATTGTACCGTTCAGGGCCTCCTAATGACGATGGGATACTCAAATTGCGTCGAGATTCAATACATCGGCCTACAGCAGACTTGTCTCCAAGGATCTATTGCTGCCTCGAGCACCTTATTGTCGTTCTCCAGTGAGTCCAGATTTTCGAATCCGACGCATAACTGATAGTTAATTGCAACGGTCAGGGCCTCCTAATGACGATGGAACACTCAAATTGCGTCGAGATTCAATACATCGGCCTCCAGCCGACTTGTCTCCAAATGTCTATTGCTGCCTCGGGCACCATGTGGTCGTTCTCCTGTGAGTCTAGATTTTCCAATCCGACGCATAACTGATAGTTAATTGCAACGTTCAGGGCCTCCTAATGACGATGGAACACTCAAATTGCGTCGAGGTTGAATACATCGTCCTCCAGCCGAATTGTCTCCAAGGGGTATTGCTGCCTCGGGCACCATATGGTCCGTCTCCTTTGAGTCTAGATTTTCGAATCCTACGCAAAAATGATAGTTAATTGTAACGTTCAGCGCCTCCTAATGACGATGGAACACTCAAATTGCGTCGAGAGTCAATACATCGTCCTCTAGACGACTTGTCTACAAGGGGATATTCCTGCCTCGGGCACCATGTGGTCCTTCTCCTGTGAGTCTAGATTTTCGAATCCGACGCAAAACTGATAGTTAATTGTAACGTTCAGGGCCTCCTAATGACGATGGAAGACTCAAATTGCGTCGAGATTCAATACATCGGCCTACAGCAGACTTGTCTCCAAGGATCTATTGCTGCCTCGAGCACCTTATTGTCGTTCTCCAGTGAGTCCAGATTTTCGAATCCGACGCATAACTGATAGTTAATTGCAACGGTCAGGGCCTCCTAATGACGATGGGACACTAAAACTGCGTCGAGGTTCAATACATCGTCCTCCAGCCGATTTGTCTCCAAGGAATATTGCTGCCTCGGGTACCATATGGTCGGTCTCCTGCGACTCTAGATTTTAGAATCCGACGCAAAAGTGATAGTTATTGGTAACGTTCAGCCCCTCCTAATGACGATGGAGCACTAAAATTGCGTCGAGACTCAATACATCATCCTCCAGCCGACTGGTCTACAATGGGATATTGCTGCCTCGGGTTCCAAGTGGTCCGTCTCCTGTGAGTCTAGATTTTCGAATCCGACGCATAACTGATAGTTAATTGTAAAGTTCAGGGCTTCCTAATGACAATGGAACACTCAAATTGCGTCGAGATTCAATACATCGTCCTCCAGCCGGCTTGTCTCCAAGGGGATATAGCTGCCTCGTTCACCACATGGTCCGTCTCCGGTGATTCTACATTTTCGTATCCGACGCTAAACTGATAGTTAATTGTAACGTTCAGGGCCTCCTAATGACGATGGGGCACTCCAATTGCGTCGCGATTCAATACATCGTCCTCCAGCGGACTGGTCTCCAAGGGGATATTGTTGCCTCGGACACCTTATGGTCAGTTTCCAGTGAGTCTAGATTTTCGAATCCGACGAAAAACTGATAGTTAATTGTAACATTCAGGGCCTCCTAATGACGATGAGGCACTCAAATTGCGTCGCGATCCAATATATTGTCATCCAGCCGACTTCTCTCCATGGGGATAATGCTGCCTCGGGCATTTTATGGTCGTACTCCTGTGAGTCTAGATATTCGAATCCGACGCGAAACTGATAGTTAATTGTAAAGTTCAGGGCTTCCTAATGACGATGGAACACTCAAATTGCGTCGAGATTCAATACATCGGCCTCCAGCCGACTTGTCTCCAAGGGTATATTGCTGCTTCGGGCACTTTATGGTCGTTCTCATGTGAGTCTAGATTTTCGAATCTGACACATAACTGATAGTTAATTGCAACGTTCAGCGCCCCCTAATGACGATGGAACAATCAAATTGCGTCGACATTCAATACATCGTCCTTCAGCCGACTTGTCTCCAAGAGTCTGTTGCTGCCTCGGACACCTTATGGTTCATATCCTGTGAGTCTAGATTTTCGAATCCGAAGCAAAACTGATAGTTAATTGTAACGTTCAGCCCCTCCTAATGGCGAATTAACACTAAAATTGCGTCGAGAGTCGATACATCGTCCTCCAGCCGACTTGTCTCCAAGGTACTATTGCTGCCTCGGGCACCTTATGATCGTTCTCCTGTGAGTCTAGATTTTCGAATCCGACGTATAACTGATAGTTAATTGCAACGTTAATCGCCCGCTAATGACGATGGAACAATCAAATTGGGTCGAGATTCAATGCCTCGTCCTTCAGCCGACTTGTCTCCAAGAGTCTATTGCTGCCTCGGACACCTTATGCTCGTTCTCCTGTGAGTCTAGATTTTCGAATCCGACGCGAAACTGATAGCTAATTGTAACTTTCAGGGCCTCCTAATGACGATGGAACACTCAAATTGGGTCGAGATTCAATACATCGTCCTTCAGCCGACTTGTCTCCAAGGTTCTATTGCCGTATCGGGCACCTTATGGACGTTCGCTTGTGAATCTGGATTTTCGAATCCGACGCAAAACTGATAGTTAATTGTAACGTTCAAGGCCTCCTAATGACGATGGGGCACTCAAATTGCGTCGCGATTCAATACATCGTCCTGCAGCGGACTGGTCTCCAAGGGGATATTGTTGCCTCGGACACCTTATGGGCAGTCTCCAGTGAGTCTAGATTTTCGAATCCGACGAAAAACTGATAGTTAATTGTAACATTCAGGGCCTCCTAATGACGATGGAACACTCGAATTGCGTCGCGATCCAATACATCGTCCTCCAGCCGACTTGTCTCCAAGGGTCTGTTGCTGCCTCGGGCACCTCATGATCGATCTCCAGTGAGTCTAGATTTTCGAACCCGACGCAAAACTGATAGTTAATTGTAATGTTCAGGGCCTCCTAATGACGATGGAACACTCAAATTGCGTCGAGATACAATACATCGGCCTCCAGCCGACTTGTCTCCAAGGGGTACTGCTGCCTCGGGCACCATATGGTCCGTCTCAAAAATGATAGTTATTTGCAACGTTCAGCGCCTCCTAATGACGATGGAACACTCAAATTGCGTCGAGATACAATACATCGGCCTCCAGCCGACTTGTCTCCAAGGGTATATTGCTGCCTCGGGCACTTTATCGTCGTTCTCCCTTGGGTCTAGATTTTCGAATCCGACGCATTACTGATAGTTAATTGCAACGTTAAGCGCCCGCTAATGACGATGGAACAATCAAATTGGGTCGAGATTCAATACATCGTCCTTCAGCCGACTTCTCTCCAAGAGTCTATTGCTGCCTCGGACACCTTATGCTCGTTCTCCTGTGAGTCTAGATTTTCGAATCCGAAGCAAAACTGACAGTCAATTGCAACGTTCGGGGCCTCCTAATGACGATGGAACACGCAAATTGCGTCGAGATTCAACACATCGTCCTTCAGCCGACTTGTCTCCAAGGTTCTATTGCTGCCTCGGGCATCTTATGGTCGTTCTCCTGTGAGTCTCGATTTTCGAATCCGACGCAAAACTGATAGTTAATTGCAACGTTCAGGGCCTCTTAATGACGATGGAACACTCAAAATGCGTCGAGGTTGTATATATCGTTCTCCAGCCGAATTGTCTCCGAGGGGTATTGCTGCCTCGGGCACCATATGGTCCGCCTCCTGTGAGTCTAGATTTTTGAATTCGACGCAAAAATGATAGTTAATTGTAAATTTCAGCGCCTGCTAATGACGATGGAACACTCAAATTGCGTCGAGATTCAATACATCGCCCTTCAGCCGACTTGTCTCCAAGGTTCTACTGCTGCCTCGGGCACCTTATGGTCGTTCTCCTGTGAGTCTCGATTTTCGAATCCGACGCAATACTGATAGTTAATTGCAACGTTCAGGGCCTCCTAATGACGATGGAACACTCAAATTGCGTCGAGAATCAATACATCGTACCCCAGCCGAATTGTCTACAAGGGATATTGCAGCCTCGGGCTCCATGTGGTCCGTCTCCTGTGAGTCTAGATTTTCGAATCCGACGCGAAACTGCTAGATAATTGTAACTTTCAGGGCCTCCTAATGACGATGGAACACTCAAATTGGGTCGAGATTCAATACATCGTCCTTCAGCCGACTTGTCTCCAAGGTTCTATTGCCGTATCGGGCACCTTATGGTCGTTCTCTTGTGAGTCTGGATTTTCGAATCCGACGCAAAACTGATAGTTAATTGTAACGTTCAGGGCCTCCTAATGACGATGGGGCACTCAAATTGCGTCGCGATTCAATACATCGTCCTCCAGCGGACTGGTATCCAAGGGGATATTGTTGCCTCGGACACCTTATGGGCAGTCTCAAGTGAGTCTAGATTTTCGAATCCGACGAAAAACTGATAGTTAATTGTAACATTCAGGGCCTCCTAATGACGATGGAACGCTCAAATTGCGTCGCGATCCAATACATCGGCCTCCAGCCGACTTGTCTCCAAGGGTATATTGCTGCATCGGGCACTTTATGGTCGTTTTCCTGTGAGTCTAGATTTTCGAATCTGACACATAACTGATAGTTAATTGCAACGTTCAGCGCCCCCTAATGACGATGGAACAATCAAATTGCGTCGAGATTCAATACATCGTCCTTCAGCCGGCTTGTCTCCAAGAGTCTATTCTTGCCTCGGACACCTTATGGTTCATATCCTGTGAGTCTAGATTTTCGAATCCGATGCAAAACTGATAATTAATTGTAACGTTCAGCCCCTCCTAAAGGCGAAGGAACACTAAAATTGCGTCGAGAGTCGATACATCGTCCTCCAGCCGACTTGTCTCCAAGGTACTATTGCTGCCTCGGGCACCTTATGGTCATTCTCCTGTGAGTCTAGATTTTCGAATCCGACGCATAACTGATAGTTAATTGTAAAGTTCAGGGCTTCCTAATGACGATGGAACACTCAAATTGCGTCGAGATTCAATACATCGTCCTCCAGCCGGATTGTTTCCAAGTGTCTATTGCTGCCTCGGGCACCTTATGGTCGTTCTCCTGTGAGTCTAGATTTTCGAATCCGACGCATAACTGATAGTTAATTGTAAAGTTCAGGGCTTCTTAATAACTATGGAACACTCAAATTGCGTCGAGATTCAATACATCGTCCTCCAGCCGGCTTGTCTCCAACGGGATATAGCTGCCTAGTTCACCACATGGTCCGTCTCCGGTGATTCTACATTTTCGTATCCGACGCAAAACTGATAGTTAATTGTAACGTTCAGGGCCTTTTAATGACGATGGGGCACTCAAATTGCGTCGCGATTCAATACATCGTCCTCCAGCGGACTGGTCTCCAAGGGGATATTGTTGCCTCGGACACCTTATGGTCAGTCTCCAGTGAGTCTAGATTTTCGAATCCGACGAAAAACTGATAGTTAATTGTAACATTCAGGGCCTCCTAAAGACGATGGAACACTCAAATTGCGTCGCGATCCAATACATCGTCCTCCAGCCGACTTGTCTCCAAGGGTCTATTGCTGCCTCGGGCACCTTATGATCGATCTCCAGTGAGTCTAGATTTTCGAACCCGACGCAAAAATGATAGTTAATGGTACCGTTCACGGCCTCCCAATGACGATGGAATACTCAAATTGCGTCCAGATTCAATACATCGTCATACAGCCGACTTCTCTCCATCGGGATAATGCTGCCTCGGGCACTTTATGGTCGTTCTCCTGTGACTCTAGATATTCGAACCCGACGCGAAACTGATTGTTAATTGTAACATTCAGGGCCTCCTAATGACGATGGAACACTCAAATTGCGTCGAGATTCAATACATCGTCATTCAGCCGATTTGTCTCCAAGGGTCTATTGCTGCCTCGGGCACCTTATGGTCGTTCCACTGTGAGTCTAGATTTTAGAATCCGAAGCAAAACTGATAGGTAATTGTAATGTTCAGGGCATCCTAATGACGATGGAACACTCAAATTGCGTCGAGATTCAATACATCGGCCTCCAGCCGACTTGTCTCCAAGGGGTATTGCTGCCTCGGGCACCATATGGTCCGTCTCAAAAATGATAGTTATTTGCAACGTTCAGCGCCTCCTAATGACGATGGAACACTCAAATTGCGTCGAGATACAATACATCGGCCTCCAGCCGACTTGTCTCCAAGGGTATATTGCTGCCTCGGGCACTTTATCGTCGTTCTCCTTTGAGTCTAGATTTTCGAATCCGACGCATAACTGATAGTTAATTGCAACGTTAAGCGCTCGCTAATGACTATGGAACAATCAAATTGGGTCGAGATTCAATACATCGTCCTTCAGCCGACTTGTCTCCAAGAGTCTATTGGTGCCTCGGTCACCTTATGCTCGTTCTCCTGTGAGTCTACATTTTCGAATCCCAAGCAAAACTGACAGTCAATTGTAACGTTCGGGGCCTCCTAATGACGATGGAACACTCAAATTGCGTCGAGATTCAACACATCGGCCTCCAGCCGACTAGTCTGCAAGGTTCTCTTGCTGCCTCGGGCACCTTATGGTCGTTCTCCTGTGAGTCTCGATTTTCAAATCCGACGCAAAACTGATAGTTAATTGCAACGTACAGGGCCTCTTAATGACGATGGAACACTCAAAATGCGTCGAGGTTGTATACATCGTTTTCCAGCCGAATTGTCTCCGAGGGGTATTGCTGCCTCGGGCACCATATGGTCCGCCTCCTGTGAGTCTAGATTTTCGAATTCGACGCAAAAATGATAGTTAATTGTAAATTTCAGCGCCTTCTAATGACGATGGAACACTCAAATTGCGTCGAGATTCAATACATCGCCCTTCAGCCGACTTGTCTCCAAGGTTCTATTGCTGCCTCGGGCACCTTATGGTCGTTCTCCTGTGAGTCTCGATTTTCGAATCCGACGCAAAACTGATAGTTAATTGCAACGTTCTGGGCCTCCTAACGATGATGGAACACTCAAATAGCGTCGAGAATCAATACATCGTACTCCAGCCGAATTGTCTACAAGGGATATTGCAGCCTCGGGCTCCATGTGGTCCGTCTCCTGTGGGTCTAGATTTTCGAAACCGACGCGAAACTGATAGCTAATTGTAACTTTCAGGGCCTCCTAATGACGATGGAACACTCAAATTGCGTCGAGATTCAATACATCGTCCTTCAGCCGACTTGTCGGGGGTGAAGCTGACTCCTGCACGTGGTGCCCCTGCATAGGTACTGGACTAGATTCTCCAGTACTGAACTGAACGTCAGCATTCCAAAAGCATTGCATTATAGGTTTCACTATGAATGGAAACCAAAGGTCTTTATCAAGACCTCACCTTGTGATTGTATCAATCAACATAGAAGGATTGTCTGTTGCCAAAGAAGAACTCCTGCAACATATTGCCAAGGAACCTAGGTGTGATATTTTATGTATACAAGAAACCCATCGAGATGACACCATGAGAAGACCAAAAATCCTTGGGATGAAACTGGCAGTTGAGCGACCCCATAGACAATATGGCAGTGCTATCTTTGTGAGGAACGATATAGCTGTTCTCTCTACCTCACTTACAGAATTCAACAATATTGAAATACTGTCTGTAGAACTGAATGGTTGTATTGTGTCGTCAATTTACAAACCCCCAGGAGCAGATTTCCAATTTTCACCTACAGACAACTACACCAATCAACAAGCTCACTTTATTGTTGGAGATTTCAATAGTCATAGCAGTGTTTGGGGTTATGCTGAGGACGACAGTAATGGTGAAGCAGTTTTGACTTGGGCTGATACCAACCATCTTAATCTTGTCCATGATAATAAACTCCCACCATCTTTTAACAGTGGGCGTTGGAAACGTGGGTATAACCCCGACTTAATTTTTGTTAGCGAGAACATAGCTCACCAATGCAGAAAAACTGTGCTAAATCCGATACCAAATACTCAACACCGCCCCATAGGCTGCCAAGTGTTTGCAGCCATTACTCCTAGAATCACATCATTCCGAAGGCGATACAATTTCAAGAAAGCAGACTGGCAGAAGTTTGCTGATCTCCTTGACTCAGAAGTTTCACGCATAGAACCCTCAGTTTCCAACTATGATGAGTTTGTAGAAGCCGTGAAAAGATGCTCAAGACTCTCAACTCCCAGAGGCTGTCGAGTTAACTACATACCTGGCTTGACAGAAGAATCCGTGAAGCATCTACATAACTATATCCAACTTTTCAATGATAATCCTTACAGCATTGAAACCTTAACTGCTGGCCAAAATTTATCCTCAGCCTTAGCCAAATCCAAAAAAGAACGATGGATAGAGCTACTCGAGAACCTTGATATGTCTAAAAGCAGTCAGAAAGCCTGGCAGTTGCTGCGACGCCTGAACAACGACCCTGTCCACAATCATGGCCATGCAAACATTGCACCAGATCAAATTGCTCATCATCTAGTTCAGAATGGAAGGGTCAATTGTTCTAAAGATAGAACAAAACTCAAAAGAGAACCTGAACGTGAAAACAACCATATATCAAATGACTTCATCTTACAAGAACTCAGAACCGCAATTCAGAAATGCAAAAATGGTAAAGCGCCTGGTCTAGACGACCTAATGATTGAGCAAATTAAACATTTTGGTCCCATCACGGAAAGATGGCTTCTGCAATTCTATAATGGTTGTCTGAAGCGGAAACAGATCCCTGCCATCTGGAGGAAAACTAAAGTTATTCCCTTACTAAAACCTGGAAAGGGTGCAGCTGATCCCAAGAACTACCGACCGATTTCGCTCCTTTGCCATTTGTATAAAATCTATGAAAGAATGTTGCTAAATAGACTCACTCCCATTGTTGAAAAACAACTCATACCTCAACAAGCAGGTTTCCGACCTGGAAAGAATTGTTCAGCACAAGTCCTTAATCTGACTGAACATATTGAAGAGGGATATGAGAAAGGATACATTTCCGGGGCTGTCTTCGTGGATCTCACAGCAGCATATGACACCATTCAACATCGACAATTATTGCACAAAGTCTATTACATCACTAAAGACATTAATTTCACCAGAACTGTGCAGACACTTTTGGAAAACCGACGATTCTATGTGGAGTTCCAAGGAAGAAAGAGTAGATGGAGAAGTCAAAGGAATGGCTTGCCTCAGGGTAGTGTCCTTTCCCCCATATTGTTCAACATATTTACAAATGACCAGCCTCAACCTTCTCTTACAAAGAGTTTCATCTATGCAGATGATCTTGCCTTAGTCACACAAGCCAGAGATTTTGACACAGTAGAAAACCAGCTTACTGTTGCTCTCAAGGACCTATCTGAGTACTACAGAGTCAATAACTTAAGACCGAACCCTGCTAAAACTCAAGTTTGTGCTTTCCACCTACGCAATCGAGAGGCCTATAGAAAACTTACAGTGTTTTGGGAAGATCAAGAGCTTGAACATTGTTTCTACCCCAAATATCTGGGTGTCACCTTAGATCGAACGTTGACCTACAGAAAACACTGCACTAACACCAAGCAGAAAGTTGCTGCTCGTAACAACATCCTGCGGAAGCTCACTGGCAGCGTTTGGGGTGCAGATCCCAAACTACTAAGAACATCAGCCTTGGCCTTGTGTTATTCCGCAGCTGAATACGCATGTCCTGTATGGTACAAGTCATCTCATGCAAAGCAGGTTGATGTGGCCCTGAACGAAACCTGCAGGACAGTAACGGGATGCCTCAAAGCTACACCTATTGATAAACTCCATAAACTAGCAGGTATTGCTCCTCCAGACATAAGGCGTGAAGTCGCAGCCAAACTTGAGAGACATAAAGCAGATCATAACACCGATCACCTGCTACATGGATACCAGCTACCAATTAGTAGACTCAAATCTAGGAGGAGCTTCATGAGAACTACTACACCCCTCACCGGTCGGACTGGAGCAGCCAGACTATCTCAGTGGACAGCAAAATCTGACAGTAACGATTGGATGACTCCTTCTGAGACCCTTCCTCCTGGTGGAAATCAAGTCTGGACAGTGTGGAAGTCTCTAAATCGGCTCAGGAGTGGCGTCGGACGAACTAAGGACAATCTGTTTAAATGGGGCTTCATGAAGGAATCTTCCACCTTGTGTGACTGCGGAGAAGAACAGACAACCAAACATTTAATTAACTGTCCTAGATGTCCTGTATCATGTTCCACACAAGAGCTTGTTGATGTTTCAGACAATGCTGCTGCCGTTGCACAATTTTGGGCTAATACCGTTTAGTTTGTTCTTTTATGATTTGACCTGATTTGTTATATTGTATATATTGTAAATATTGTTGTAATGTTTTTGACTCGAAATAAATAAATAAGCCGACTTGTCTCCAAGGTTCTATTGCCGTATCGGGCACCTTATGGTCGTTCTCTTGTGAGTCTGGATTTTCGAATCCGACGCAAAACTGATAGTTAATTGTAACGTTCAGGGCCTCCTAATTACGATGGGGAACTCAAATTGCGTCGCGATTCAATACATCGTCCTCCAGCCGACTTGTCTCCAAGGGTCTGTTGCTGCCTCGGGCACCTTATGATCGATCTCCTGTGAGTCTAGATTTTCGAACCCGACGCAAAACTGATAGTTAATTGTACCGTTCAGGGCCTCCTAATGACGATGGAACACTCAAAATGCGTCGAGGTTGTATACATCGTTCTCCAGCCGAATTGCCTCCGAGGGGTATTGCTGCCTCGGGCACCATATGGTCCGCCTCCTGTGAGTCTAGATTTTCGAATTCGACGCAAAAATGATAGTTAATTGTAAATTTCAGCGCCTCCTAATGACGTTGGAACACTCAAATTGCGTCGAGATTCAATACATCGCCCTTCAGCCGACTTGTCTCCAAGGTCCTATTGCTGCCTCGGGCACCTTATGGTCGTTCTCCTGTGAGTCTCGATTTTCGAATACGACGCAAAAGTGATAGTTAATTGGAACGTTCAGGGCCTCCTAATGACGATGGAACACTCAAATTGCGTCGAGAATCAATACATCGTACTCCAGCCGAATTGTCTACAACGGATATTGCAGCCTCGGGCTCCATGTGGTCCGTCTCCTGTGAGTCTAGATATTCGAATCCGACGTGAAACTGACAGCTAATTGTAACTTTCAGGGCCTCCTAATGACGATGGGGCACTCAAATTACGTCGCGAATCAATACATCGTCCTCCAGCGGACTGGTCTCCAAGGGGATGTTGTTGCCTCGGACACCTTATGGGCTGTCTCCAGTGAGTCTAGATTTTCGAATCCGACGAAAAACTGACAGTTAATTGTAACATTCAGGGCCTCCTAATGACGATGGAACACTCAAATTGCGTCGAGATTCAATACATTGTCATCCAGCCGACTTCTCTCCATGGGGATAATACTGCCTCGGGCACTTTATGGTCGTTCTCCTGTGATTCTAGATATTCGAATCCGACGCGAAACTGACTGTTGATTGTAACGTTCAGGGCCTCAAAATGACGAAGGAACACTCAAATTGCGTCGAGATTCAATACATCGTCATTCAGCCGATTTGTCTCCAAGGGTCTATTGCTGCCTCGGGCACCTTATGGTCGTTCCCCTGTGAGTCTATATTTTAGTATCCGACGCAAAACTGATAGTTAATTGTAATGTTCAGGGCCTCCTAATGACGATGGAACACTGAAATTGCTTCGAGATTCAATACATCGGTCTCCAGCCGACTTGTCTCCAAGGGGTATTGCTGCCTCGGGCACCATATGGTCCGTCTCAAAAATGATAGTTATATGCAAGGTTCAGCGCCTCCTAATGACGATGGAACACTCAAATTGCGTCGATATTCAATACATCGGCCTCCAGCCGACTTGTCTCCAAGGGGATAATGCTGCCTCGGGCACTTTATCGTCGTTCACCTTTGAGTCTAGATTTTCGAATCCGACGCATAACTGATAGTTAATTGCAACGTTAAGCGCCCGCTAATGACGATGGAACAATCAAATTGGGTCGAGTTTCAATACATCGTCCTTCAGCCGACTTGTCTCCAAGGTTCTATTGCTGCCTCGGGCACCTTATGGTCGATCTCCTGTGAGTCTCGATTTTCGAATCCGACGCAAAAATGATAGTTAATCGCAACGTTCAGGGCCTCCTAATGACGATGGAACACTCAAAGTGCGTCAAGAATCAATACATCGTACTCCAGCCGAATTGTCTACAAGGGATATTGCAGCCTCGGGCTCCATGTGGTCCGTCTCCTGTGAGTCTAGATTTTCGAATCCGACGCGAAACTGATAGCTAATTGTAACTTTCAGGGCCTCCTAATACGATGGAACACTCAAATTGCGTCGAGATTCAATACATCGTCCTTCAGCCGACTTGTCTCCAAGGTTCTATTGCCGTATCGGGCACCTTATGGTCGTTCCCTTGTGAGTCTGGATTTTCGACTCCGACGCATAACTGATAGTTAATTGTATCGTTGAGGGCCTCCTAATGACGATGGGGCACTCAAAATTCTTCGCGATTCAATACATCGTCCTCCAGCGGACTGGTCTCCAAGGGGATATTGTGGCCTCGGACACCTTATGGGCAGTCTCCAGTGAGTCTAGATTTTTGAATCCGACGAAAAACTGATAGTTAATTGTAACATTCAGGGCCTCCTAATGACGATGGAACACTCAAATTGCGTCGCGATCCAATACATCGTCCTCCAGCCGACTTGTCTCCAAGGGTCTGTTGCTGCCTCGGGCACATTATGATCGATCTCCAGTGAGTCTAGATTTTCGAACCCGACGCAAAACTGATAGTTAATTGTAACGTTCAGGGCCTCCTAATGACGATGGAATACTCAAATTGCGTCGAGATTCAATACATTGTCATCCAGCCGACTTCACTCCATGGGGATAATGCTGCCTCGGGCACTTAATGGTCGTTCTCCTGTGATTCTAGATATTCGAATCCGACGCGATACTGATTGTTAATTGTAACTTTCAGGGCATCCAAATGACGATGGAACACTCAAATTGCGTCGAGATTCAATGCATCGTCCTTTAGCCGGCTTGTCTCCAAGGGGATATCGCTGCCTCGTTCACCACATCGTCCGCCTCCGGTGATTCTACATTTTCGTATCTGACGCAATACTGATAGTTAATTTGTAACGTTCAGGGCCTCCTAATGACGATGGGGCACTCAAATTGCGTCGCGATTCAATACATCGTCCTCCAGCGGACTGGTCTCCAAGGGGATATTGTGGCCTCGGACACCTTATGGGCAGTCTCCAGTGAGTCTAGATTTTTGAATCCGACGAAAAACTGATAGTTAATTGTAACATTCAGGGCCTCCTAATGACGATGGAACACTCAAATTGCGTCGCGATCCAATACATCGTCCTCCAGCCGACTTGTCTCCAAGGGTCTGTTGCTGCCTCGGGCACCTTATGGTCGATCTCCAGTGAGTCTAGATTTTCGAACCCGACGCAAAACTGATAGTTAATTGTACCGTTCAGGGCCTCCTAATGACGATGGAATACTCAAATTGCGTCGAGATTCAATACATTGTCATCCAGCCGACTTCACTCCATGGGGATAATGCTGCCTCGGGCACTTAATGGTCGTTCTCCTGTGATTCTAGATATTCGAATCCGACGCGATACTGATTGTTAATTGTTACTTTCAGGGCATCCAAATGACGATGGAACACTCAAATTGCGTCGAGATTCAATGCATCGTCCTTTAGCCGGCTTGTCTCCAAGGGGATATCGCTGCCTCGTTCACCACATCGTCCGCCTCCGGTGATTCTACATTTTCGTATCCGACGCAAAACTGATAGTTAATTGTCACGTTCAGGGCCTCCTAATGACGATGGGGCACTCAAATTGCGTCGCGATTCAATACATCGTCCTCCAGCGGACTGGTATCCAAGGGAATATTGTTGCCTCGGACACCTTATGGGCAGTCTCCAGTGAGTTTAGATTTTCGAATCCGACGAAAAACTGATAGTTAATTGTAACATTCAGGGCCTCCTAATGACGATGGAACGCTCAAATTGTGTCGCGATCCAATACATCGTCCTCCAGCCGACTTGTCTCCAAGGGTCTGTTGCTGCCTCGGGCACCTCATGATCGATCTCCAGTGAGTCTAGATTTTCGAACCCGACGCAAAACTGATAGTTAATTGTACCGTTCAGGGCCTCCTAATGACGATGGAATACTCAAATTGCGTCGAGATTCAATACATTGTCATCCAGCCACTTCTCTCCATGGGGATAATGCTGCCTCGGGCACTTTATGGTCGTTCTCTTGTGATTCTAGATGTTCGAATCCGACGCGAAACTGATTGTTAATTGTAAAGTTCAGGGCCTCCTAATGACGATGGAACACTCAAATTGCGTCGAGATTCAATACATCGGCCTCCAGCCGACTTGTCTCCAAGGGTATATTGCTGCATCGGGCACTTTATGGTCGTTTTCCTGTGAGTCTAGATTTTCGAATCTGACACATAACTGATAGTTAATTGCAACGTTCAGCGCCCCCTAATGACGATGGAACAATCAAATTGCGTCGAGATTCAATACATCGTCCTTCAGCCGACTTGTCTCCAAGAGTCTATTGTTGCCTCGGACACCTTATGGTTCATATCCTGTGAGTCTAGATTTTCGAATCCGATGCAAAACTGATAGTTAATTGTAACGTTCAGCCCCTCCTAAAGGCGAAGGAACACTAAAATTGCGTCGAGAGTCGATACATCGTCCTCCAGCCGACTTGTCTCCAAGGTACTATTGCTGCCTCGGGCACCTTATGGTCATTCTCCTGTGAGTCTAGATTTTCGAATCCGACGCATAACTGATAGTTAATTGTAAAGTTCAGGGCTTCTTAATGACGATGGAACACTCAAATTGCGTCGAGATTCAATACATCGTCCTCCAGCCGGATTGTTTCCAAGGGTCTATTGCTGCCTCGGGCACCTTATGGTCGTTCTCCTGTGAGTCTAGATTTTCGAATCCGACGCATAACTGATAGTTAATTGTAAAGTTCAGGGCTTCCTAATGACTATGGAACACTCAAATTGCGTCGTGATTCAATACATCGTCCTCCAGCCGGCTTGTCTCCAACGGGATATAGCTGCCTAGTTCACCACATGGTCCATCTCCGGTGATTCTACATTTTCGTATCCGACGCAAAACTGATAGTTAATTGTAACGTTCAGGGCCTCCTAAAGACGATGGGGCACTCAAATTGCGTCGCGATTCAATACATCGTCCTCCAGCGGACTGGTCTCCAAGGGGATATTGTTGCCTCGGACACCTTATGGTCAGTCTCCAGTGAGTCTAGATTTTCGAATCCGACGAAAAACTGATAGTTAATTGTAACATTCAGGGCCTCCTAAAGACGATGGAACACTCAAATTGCGTCGCGATCCAATACATCGTCCTCCAGCCGACTTGTCTCCAAGGGTCTATTGCTGCCTCGGGCACCTTATGATCGATCTCCAGTGAGTCTAGATTTTCGAACCCGACGCAAAAATGATAGTTAATGGTACCGTTCAGGGCCTCCTAATGACGATGGAATACTTAAATTGCGCCCAGAATCAATACATTGTCATACAGCCGACTTCTCTCCATCGGGATAATGCTGCCTCGGGCACTTTATGGTCGTTCTCCTGTGACTCTAGATATTCGAACCCGACGCGAAACTGATTGTTAATTGTAACATTCAGGGCCTCCTAATGACGATGGAACACTCAAATTGCGTCGAGATTCAATACATCGTCATTCAGCCGATTTGTCTCCAAGGGTCTATTGCTGCCTCGGGCACCTTATGGTCGTTCCACTGTGAGTCTAGATTTTAGAATCCGAAGCAAAACTGATAGGTAATTGTAATGTTCAGGGCATCCTAATGACGATGGAACACTCAAATTGCGTCGAGATTCAATACATCGGCCTCCAGCCGACTTGTCTCCAAGGGGTATTGCTGCCTCGGGCACCATATGGTCCGTCTCAAAAATGATAGTTATTTGCAACGTTCAGCGCCTCCTAATGACGATGGAACACTCAAATTGCGTCGAGATACAATACATCGGTCTCCAGCCGACTTGTCTCCAAGGGTATATTGCTGCCTCGGGCACTTTATCGTCGTTCTCCTTTGAGTCTAGATTTTCGAATCCGACGCATAACTGATAGTTAATTGCAACGTTAAGCGCTCGCTAATGACTATGGAACAATCAAATTGGGTCGAGATTCAATACATCGTCCTTCAGCCGACTTGTCTCCAAGAGTCTATTGGTGCCTCGGTCACCTTATGCTCGTTCTCCTGTGAGTCTACATTTTCGAATCCCAAGCAAAACTGACAGTCAATTGTAACGTTCGGGGCCTCCTAATGACGATGGAACACTCAAATTGCGTCGAGATTCAACACATCGTCCTTCAGCCGACTTGTCTCCAAGGTTCTCTTGCTGCCTCGGGCACCTTATGGTCGTTCTCCTGTGAGTCTCGATTTTCGAATCCGACGCAAAACTGATAGTTAATTGCAACGTACAGGGCCTCTTAATGACGATGGAACACTCAAAATGCGTCGAGGTTGTATACATCGTTTTCCAGCCGAATTGTCTCCGAGGGGTATTGCTGCCTCGGGCACCATATGGTCCGCCTCCTGTGAGTGTAGATTTTCGAATTCGACGCAAAAATGATAGTTAATTGTAAATTTCAGCGCCTCCTAATGACGATGGAACACTCAAATTGTGTCGAGATTCAATACATCGCCCTTCAGGCGACTTGTCTCCAAGGTTCTATTGCTGCCTCGGGCACCTTATGGTCGATCTCCTGTGGGTCTCGATTTTCGAATCCGACGCAAAACTGATAGTTAATTGCAACGTTCAGGGCCTCCTAACGACGATGGAACACTCAAATAGCGTCGAGAATCAATACATCGTACTCCAGCCGAATTGTCTACAAGGGATATTGCAGCCTCGGGCTCCATGTGGTCCGTCTCCTGTGGGTCTAGATTTTCGAATCCGACGCGAAACTGATAGCTAATTGTAACTTTCAGGGCCTCCTAATGACGATGGAACACTCAAATTGCGTCGAGATTCAATACATCGTCCTTCAGCCGACTTGTCTCCAAGGTTCTATTGCCGTATCGGGCACCTTATAGTCGTTCTCTTGTGAGTCTGGATTTTCGAATCCGACGCAAAACTGATAGTTAATTGTAACGTTCAGGGCCTCCTAATTACGATGGGGAACTCAAATTACGTCGCGATTCAATACATCGTCCTCCAGCCGACTTGTCTCCAAGAGTCTGTTGCTGCCTCGGGCACCTTATGATCGATCTCCTGTGAGTCTAGATTTTCGAACCCGACGCAAAACTGATAGTTAATTGTACCGTTCAGGGCCTCCTAATGACGATGGAACACTCAAAATGCGTCGAGGTTGTATACATCGTTCTCCAGCCGAATTGTCTCCGAGGGGTATTGCTGCCTCGGGCACCATATGGTCCGCTTCCTGTGAGTCTAGATTTTCGAATTCGACGCAAAAATGATAGTTAATTGTAAATTTCAGCGCCTCCTAATGACGTTGGAACACTCAAATTGCGTCGAGATTCAATACATCGCCCTTCAGCCGACTTGTCTCCAAGGTCCTATTGCTGCCTCGGGCACCTTATGGTCGTTCTCCTCTGAGTCTCGATTTTCGAATACGACGCAAAAGAGATAGTTAATTGGAACGTTCAGGGCCTCCTAATGACGATGGGGCACTCAAATTACGTCGCGAATCAATACATCGTCCTCCAGCGGACTGGTCTCCAAGGGGATGTTGTTGCCTCGGACACCTTATGGGCTGTCTCCAGTGAGTCCAGATTTTCGAATCCGACGAAAAACTGACAGTTAATTGTAACATTCAGGGCCTCCTAATGACGATGGAACACTCAAATTGCGTCGAGATTCAATACATTGTCATCCAGCCGACTTCTCACCATGGGGATAATGCTGCCTCGGGCACTTTATGGTCGTTCTCCTGTGATTCTAGATATTCGAATCCGACGCGAAACTGATTGTTGATTGTAACGTTCAGGGCCTCCTAATGACGATGGAACACTCAAAGTGCGTCAAGAATCAATACATCGTACTCCAGCCGAATTGTCTACAAGGGATATTGCAGCCTCGGGCTCCATGTGGTCCGTCTCCTGTGAGTCTAGATTTTCGAATCCGACGCGAAACTGATAGCTAATTGTAACTTTCAGGGCCTCCTAATACGATGGAACACTCAAATTGCGTCGCGATCCAATACATCGTCCTTTAGCCGGCTTGTCTCCAAGGGGATATCGCTGCCTCGTTCACCACATCGTCCGCCTCCGGTGATTCTACATTTTCGTATCCGACGCAAAACTGATAGTTAATTTGTAACGTTCAGGGCCTCGTAATGACGATGGGGCACTCAAATTACGTCGCGATTCAATACATCGTCCTCCAGCGGACTGGTCTCCAAGGGGATATTGTGGCCTCGGACACCTTATGGGCAGTCTCCAGTGAGTCTAGATTTTTGAATCCGTCGAAAAACTGATAGTTAATTCTAACATTCAGGGCCTCCTAATGACGATGGAACACTCAAATTGCGTCGCGATCCAATACATCGTCCTCCAGCCGACTTGTCTCCAAGGGTCTGTTGCTGCCTCGGGCACATTATGATCGATCTCCAGTGAGTCTAGATTTTCGAACCCGACGCAAAACTGATAGTTAATTGTACCGTTCAGGGCCTCCTAATGACGATGGAATACTCAAATTGCGTCGAGATTCAATACATTGTCATCCAGCCGACTTCACTCCATGGGAATAATGCTGCCTCGGGCACTTAATGGTCGTTCTCCTGTGATTCTAGATATTCGAATCCGACGCGATACTGATTGTTAATTGTTACTTTCAGGGCATCCAAATGACGATGGAACACTCAAATTGCGTCGAGATTCAATGCATCGTCCTTTAGCCGGCTTGTCTCCAAGGGGATATCGCTGCTTCGTTCACCACATCGTCCGCCTCCGGTGATTCTACATTTTCGTATCCGACGCAAAACTGATAGTTAATTGTAACGTTCAGGGCCTCCTAATGACGATGGGGCACTCAAATTGCGTCGCGATTCAATACATCGTCCTCCAGCGGACTGGTCTCCAAGGCGATATTGTTGCCTCGGACACCTTATGGTCAGTCTCCAGTGAGTCTAGATTTTCGAATCCGACGAAAAACTGATAGTTAATTGTTACATTCAGGGCCTCCTAAAGACGATGGAACACTCAAATTGCGTCGCGATCCAATACATCGTCCTCCAGCCGACTTGGCTCCAAGGGTCTATTGCTGCCTCGGGCACCTTATGATCGATCTCCAGTGAGTCTAGATTTTCGAACCCGACGCAAAAATGATAGTTAATGGTACCGTTCAGGGCCTCCTAATGACGATGGAATACTCAAATTGCGTCGAGATTCAATACATCGCCATACAGCCGACTTCTCTCCATCGGGATAATGCTGCCTCGCGCACTTTATGGTCGTTCTCCTGTGAGTCTAGATATTCGAACCCGACGCGAAACTGATTGTTAATTGTAACGTTCAGGGCATCCTAATGACGATGGAACACTCAAATTGCGTCGAGATTCAATACATCGTCATTCAGCCGATTTGTCTCCAAGGGTCTATTGCTGCCTCGGGCACATTATGGTCGTTCCACTGTGAGTCTAGATTTTAGAATCAGAAGCAAAACTGATAGTTAATTGCAATGTTCAGGGCCTCCTAATGACGATGGAACACTCAAATTGCGTCGAGATACAATACATCGGCCTCCAGCCGACTTGTCTCCAAGGGGTACTGCTGCCTCGGGCACCATATGGTCCGTCTCAAAAATGATAGTTATTTGCAACGTTCAGCGCCTCCTAATGACGATGGAACACTCAAATTGCGTCGAGATACAATACATCGGCCTCCAGCCGACTTGTCTCCAAGGGTATATTGCTGCCTCGGGCACTTTACCGTCGTTCTCCCTTGAGTCTAGATTTTCGAATCCGACGCATAACTGATAGTTAATTTCAACGTTAAGCGCCCGCTAATGACGATGGAACAATCAAATTGGGTCGAGATTCAATACATCGTCCTTCAGCCGACTTGTCTCCAAGAGTCTATTGCTGCCTCGGACACCTTATGCTCGTTCTCCTGTGAGTCTAGATTTTCGAATCCGAAGCAAAACTGACAGTCAATTGTAACGTTCGGGGCCTCCTAATGACGATGTAACACGCAAATTGCGTCGAGATTCAACACATCGTCCTTCAGCCGACTTGTCTCCAAGGTTCTATTGCTGCCTCGGGCACCTTATGGTCGTTCTCCTGTGAGTCTCGATTTTCGAATCCGACGCAAAACTGATAGTTAATTGCAACGTTCAGGGCCTCTCAATGACGATGGAACACTCAAAATGCGTCGAGGTTGTATATATCGTTCTCCAGCCGAATTGTCTCCGAGGGGTATTGCTGCCTCGGGCACCATATGGTCCGCCTCCTGTGAGTCTAGATTTTTGAATTCGACGCAAAAATGACAGTTAATTGTAAATTTCAGCGCCTCCTAATGACGATGGAACACTCAAATTGCGTCGAGATTCAATACATCGCCCTTCAGCCGACTTGTCTCCAAGGTTCTACTGCTGCCTCGGGCACCTTGTGGTCGTTCTCCTGTGAGTCTCGATTTTCGAATCCGACGCAATACTGATAGTTAATTGCAACGTTTAGGGCCTCCTAATGACGATGGAACACTCAAATTGCGTCGAGAATCAATACATCGTACTCCAGCCGAATTGTCTACAAGGGATATTGCAGCCTCGGGCTCCATGTGGTCCGTCTCCTGTGAGTCTAGATTTTCGAATCCGACGCGAAACTGCTAGCTAATTGTAACTTTCAGGGCCTCCTAATGACGATGGAACACTCAAATTGGGTCGAGATTCAATACATCGTCCTTCAGCCGACTTGTCTCCAAGGTTCTATTGCCGTATCGGGCACCTTATGGTCGTTCTCTTGTGAGTCTGGATTTTCGAATCCGACGCAAAACTGATAGTTAATTGCAACGTTCAGCGCCTCCTAATGACGATGGAACACTCAAATTGCGTCGAGATACAATACATCGGCCTCCAGCCGACTTGTCTCCAAGGGTATATTGCTGCCTCGGGCACTTTATCGTCGTTCTCCTTTGAGTCTAGATTTTCGAATCCGACGCATAACTGATAGTTAATTGCAACGTTAAGCGCCCGCTAATGACGATGGAACAATCAAATTGGGTCGAGATTCAATACATCGTCCTTCAGCCGACTTGTCTCCAAGAGTCTATTGCTGCCTCGGTCACCTTATGCTCGTTCTCCTGTGAGTCTACATTTTCGAATCCCAAGCAAAACTGACAGCCAATTGTAACGTTCGGGGCCTCCTAATGACGATGGAACACTCAAATTGCGTCGAGATTCAACACATCGTCCTTCAGCCGACTTGTCTCCAAGGTTCTCTTGCTGCCTCGGGCACCTTATGGTCGTTCTCCTGTGAGTCTCGATTTTCGAATCAGACGCAAAACTGATAGTTAATTGCAACGTTCAGGGCCTCTTAATGACGATGGAACACTCAAAATGCGTCGAGAATCAATACATCGTACTCCAGCCGAATTGTCTACAAGGGATATTGCTGCCTCGGGCACTTTACTGTCGTTCTCCCTTGAGTCTAGATTTTCGAATCCGACGCATAACTGATAGTTAATTTCAACGTTAAGCGCCCGCTAATGACGATGGAACAATCAAATTGGGTCGAGATTCAATACATCGTCCTTCAGCCGACTTGTCTCCAAGAGTCTATTGCTGCCTCGGACACCTTATGCTCGTTCTCCTGTGAGTCTAGATTTTCGAATCCGAAGCAAAACTGAAAGTCAATTGTAACGTTCGGGGCCTCCTAATGACGATGGAACACGCAAATTGCGTCGAGATTCAACACATCGTCCTTCAGCCGACTTGTCTCCAAGGTTCTATTGCTGCCTCGGGCACCTTATGGTCGTTCTCCTGTGAGTCTCGATTTTCGAATCCGACGCAAAACTGATAGTTAATTGCAACGTTCAGGGCCTCTCAATGACGATGGAACACTCAAAATGCGTCGAGGTTGTATATATCGTTCTCCAGCCGAATTGTCTCCGAGGGGTAATGCTGCCTCGGACACCATATGGTCCGCCTCCTGTGAGTCTAGATTTTTGAATTCGACGCAAAAATGATAGTTAATTGTAAATTTCAGCGCCTCCTAATGACGATGGAACACTCAAATTGCGTCGAGATTCAATACATCGCCCTTCAGCCGACTTGTCTCCAAGGTTCTACTGCTGCCTCGGGCACCTTAAGGTCGTTCTCCTGTGAGTCTCGATTTTCGAATCCGACGCAATACTGATAGTTAATTGCAACGTTTAGGGCCTCCTAATGACGATGGAACACTCAAATTGCGTCGAGAATCAATACATCGTACTCCAGCCGAATTGTCTACAAGGGATATTGCAGCCTCGGGCTCCATGTGGTCCGTCTCCTGTGAGTCTAGATTTTCGAATCCGACGCGAAACTGCTAGCTAATTGTAACTTTCAGGGCCTCCTAATGACGATGGAACACTCAAATTGGGTCGAGATTCAATACATCGTCCTTCAGCCGACTTGTCTCCAAGGTTCTATTGCCGTATCGGGCACCTTATGGTCGTTCTCTTGTGAGTCTGGATTTTCGAATCCGACGCAAAACTGATAGTTAATTGTAACGTTCAGGGCCTCCTAATAACGATGGGGCACTCAAATAGCGTCGCGATTCAATACATCGTCCTCCAGCGGACTGGTATCCAAGGGGATGTTGTTGCCTCGGACACCTTATGGGCAGTCTCCAGTGAGTCTAGATTTTCGAATCCGACGAAAAACTGATAGTTAATTGTAACATTCAGGGCCTCCTAATGACGATGGAACGCTCAAATTGCGTCGCGATCCAATACATCGTCCTCCAGCCGACTTGTCTCCAAGGGTCTGTTGCTGCCTCGGGCACCTCATGATCGATCTCCAGTGAGTCTAGATTTTAGAACCCGACGCAAAACTGATAGTTAATTGTACCGTTCAGGGCCTCCTAATGTCGATGGAATACTCAAATTGCGTCGAGATTCAATACATTGTCATCCAGCCACTTCTCTCCATGGGGATAATGCTGCCTCGGGCACTTTATGGTCGTTCTCCTGTGATTCTAGATATTCGAATCCGACGCGAAACTGATTGTTAATTGTAAAGTTCAGGGCCTCCTAATAACGATGGAACACTCAAATTGCGTCGAGATTCAGTACATCGGCCTCCAGCCGACTTGTCTCCAAGGGTATATTGCTGCCTCGGGCACCTTATGGTCATTCTCCTGTGAGTCTAGATTTTCGAATCCGACGCATAACTGATAGTTAATTGTAAAGTTCAGGGCTTCCTAATGACGATGGAACACTCAAATTGCGTCGAGATTCAATACATCGTCCTCCAGCCGACTTGTTTCCAAGGGTCTATTGCTGCCTCGGGCACCTTATGGTCGTTCTCCTGTGAGTCTAGATTTTCGAATCCGACGCATAACTGATAGTTAATTGTAAAGTTCAGGGCTTCCTAATGACTATGGAACACTCAAATTGCGTCGAGATTCAATACATCGTCCTCCAGCCGGCTTGTCTCCAAGGGGATATAGCTGCCTCGTTCACCACATGGTCCGTCTCCTGTGATTCTACAGTTTCGTATCCGACGCAAAACTCATAGTTAATTGTAACGTTCAGGGCCTCCTAATGACAATGGGGCACTCAAATTGCGTCGCGATTCAATACATCGTCCTCCAGCGGCCTGGTCTCCAAGGGGATATTGTTGCCTCGGACACCTTATGGTCAGTCTCCAGTGAGTCTAGATTTTCGAATCCGACGAAAAACTGATAGTTAATTGTAACATTCAGGGCCTCCTAAAGACGATGGAACACTCAAATTGCGTCGCGATCCAATACATCGTCCTCCAGCCGACTTGTCTCCAAGGGTCTATTGCTGCCTCGGGCACCTTATGATCGATCTCCAGTGAGTCTAGATTTTCGAACCCGACGCAAAAATGATAGTTAATGGTACCGTTCAGGGCCTCCTAATGACGATGGAATACTCAAATTGCGTCCAGAATCAATACATCGTCATACAGCCGACTTCTCTCCATCGGGATAATGCTGCCTCGGGCACTTTATGGTCGTTCTCCTGTGACTCTAGATATTCGAACCCGACGCGAAACTGATTGTTAATTGTAACATTCAGGGCCTCCTAATGACGATGGAACACTCAAATTGCGTCGAGATTCAATACATCGTCATTCAGCCGATTTGTCTCCAAGGGTCTATTGCTGCCTCGGGCACCTTATGGTCGTTCCACTGTGAGTCTAGATTTTAGAATCCGAAGCAAAACTGATAGGTAATTGTAATGTTCAGGGCATCCTAATGACGATGGAACACTCAAATTGCGTCGAGATTCAATACATCGGCCTCCAGCCGACTTGTCTCCAAGGGGTATTGCTGCCTCGGGCACCATATGGTCCGTCTCAAAAATGATAGTTATTTGCAACGTTCAGCGCCTCCTAATGACGATGGAACACTCAAATTGCGTCGAGATACAATACATCGGTCTCCAGCCGACTTGTCTCCAAGGGTATATTGCTGCCTCGGGCACTTTATCGTCGTTCTCCTTTGAGTCTAGATTTTCGAATCCGACGCATAACTGATAGTTAATTGCAACGTTAAGCGCTCGCTAATGACTATGGAACAATCAAATTGGGTCGAGATTCAATACATCGTCCTTCAGCCGACTTGTCTCCAAGAGTCTATTGGTGCCTCGGTCACCTTATGCTCGTTCTCCTGTGAGTCTACATTTTCGAATCCCAAGCAAAACTGACAGTCAATTGTAACGTTCGGGGCCTCCTAATGACGATGGAACACTCAAATTGCGTCGAGATTCAACACATCGTCCTTCAGCCGACTTGTCTCCAAGGTTCTCTTGCTGCCTCGGGCACCTTATGGTCGTTCTCCTGTGAGTCTCGATTTTCGAATCCGACGCAAAACTGATAGTTAATTGCAACGTACAGGGCCTCTTAATGACGATGGAACACTCAAAATGCGTCGAGGTTGTATACATCGTTTTCCAGCCGAATTGTCTCCGAGGGGTATTGCTGCCTCGGGCACCATATGGTCCGCCTCCTGTGAGTGTAGATTTTCGAATTCGACGCAAAAATGATAGTTAATTGTAAATTTCAGCGCCTCTTAATGACGATGGAACACTCAAATTGTGTCGAGATTCAATACATCGCCCTTCAGCCGACTTGTCTCCAAGGTTCTATTGCTGCCTCGGGCACCTTATGGTCGATCTCCTGTGAGTCTCGATTTTCGAATCCGACTTAAAACTGATAGTTAATTGCAACGTTCAGGGCCTCCTAACGACGATGGAACACTCAAATAGCGTCGAGAATCAATACATCGTACTCCAGCCGAATTGTCTACAAGGGATATTGCAGCCTCGGGCTCCATGTGGTCCGTCTCCTGTGGGTCTAGATTTTCAAATCCGACGCGAAACTGATAGCTAATTGTAACTTTCAGGGCCTCCTAATGACGATGGAACACTCAAATTGCGTCGAGATTCAATACATCGTCCTTCAGCCGACTTGTCTCCAAGGTTCTATTGCCGTATCGGGCACCTTATAGTCGTTCTCTTGTGAGTCTGGATTTTCGAATCCGACGCAAAACTGATAGTTAATTGTAACGTTCAGGGCCTCCTAATTACGATGGGGAACTCAAATTGCGTCGCGATTCAATACATCGTCCTCCAGCCGACTTGTCTCCAAGAGTCTGTTGCTGCCTCGGGCACCTTATGATCGATCTCCTGTGAGTCTAGATTTTCGAACCCGACGCAAAACTGATAGTTAATTGTACCGTTCAGGGCCTCCTAATGACGATGGAACACTCAAAATGCGTCGAGGTTGTATACATCGTTCTCCAGCCGAATTGTCTCCGAGGGGTATTGCTGCCTCGGGCACCATATGGTCCGCCTCCTGTGAGTCTAGATTTTCGAATTCGACGCAAAAATGATAGTTAATTGTAAATTTCAGCGCCTCCTAATGACGTTGGAACACTCAAATTGCGTCGAGATTCAATACATCGCCCTTCAGCCGACTTGTCTCCAAGGTCCTATTGCTGCCTCGGGCACCTTATGGTCGTTCTCCTCTGAGTCTCGATTTTCGAATACGACGCAAAAGTGATAGTTAATTGGAACGTTCAGGGCCTCCTAATGACGATGGAACACTCAAATTGCGTCGAGAAACAATACATCGTACTCCAGCCGAATTGTCTACAACGGATATTGCAGCCTCGGGCTCCATGTGGTCCGTCTCCTGTGAGTCTAGATATTCGAATCCGACGCGAAACTGATAACTAATTGTAACTTTCAGGGCCTCCTAATGACGATGGGGCACTCAAATTACGTCGCGAATCAATACATCGTCCTCCAGCGGACTGGTCTCCAAGGGGATGTTGTTGCCTCGGACACCTTATGGGCTGTCTCCAGTGAGTCCAGATTTTCGAATCCGACGAAAAACTGACAGTTAATTGTAACATTCAGGGCCTCCTAATGACGATGGAACACTCAAATTGCGTCGAGATTCAATACATTGTCATCCAGCCGACTTCTCACCATGGGGATAATGCTGCCTCGGGCACTTTATGGTCGTTCTCCTGTGATTCTAGAGATTCGAATCCGACGCTAAACTGATTGTTGATTGTAACGTTCAGGGCCTCCTAATGACGATGGAACACTCAAAGTGCGTCAAGAATCAATACATCGTACTCCAGCCGAATTGTCTACAAGGGATATTGCAGCCTCGGGCTCCATGTGGTCCGTCTCCTGTGAGTCTAGATTTTCGAATCCGACGCGAAACTGATAGCTAATTGTAACTTTCAGGGCCTCCTAATACGATGGAACACTCAAATTGCGTCGCGATCCAATACATCGTCCTCCAGCCGACTTGTCTCCAAGGGTCTGTTGCTGCCTCGGGCACATTATGATCGATCTCCAGTGAGTCTAGATTTTCGAACCCGACGCAAAACTGATAGTTAATTGTAACGTTCAGGGCCTCCTAATGACGATGGAATACTCAAATTGCGTCGAGATTCAATACATCGTCCTCCAGCCGACTTGTCTCCAAGGGTCTGTTGCTGCCTCGGGCACATTATGATCGATCTCCAGTGAGTCTAGATTTTCGAACCCGACGCAAAACTGATAGTTAATTGTAACGTTCAGGGCCTCCTAATGACGATGGAATACTCAAATTGCGTCGAGATTCAATACATTGTCATCCAGCCGACTTCACTCCATGGGGATAATGCTGCCTCGGGCACTTAATGGTCGTTCTCCTGTGATTCTAGATATTCGAATCCGACGCGATACTGATTGTTAATTGTAACTTTCAGGGCATCCAAATGACGATGGAACACTCAAATTGCGTCGAGATTCAATGCATCGTCCTTTAGCCGGCTTGTCTCCAAGGGGATATCGCTGCCTCGTTCACCACATCGTCCGCCTCCGGTGATTCTACATTTTCGTATCCGACGCAAAACTGATAGTTAATTTGTAACGTTCAGGGCCTCGTAATGACGATGGGGCACTCAAATTACGTCGCGATTCAATACATCGTCCTCCAGCGGACTGGTCTCCAAGGGGATATTGTGGCCTCGGACACCTTATGGGCAGTCTCCAGTGAGTCTAGATTTTTGAATCCGTCGAAAAACTGATAGTTAATTCTAACATTCAGGGCCTCCTAATGACGATGGAACACTCAAATTGCGTCGCGATCCAATACATCGTCCTCCAGCCGACTTGTCTCCAAGGGTCTGTTGCTGCCTCGGGCACCTTATGATCGATCTCCAGTGAGTCTAGATTTTCGAACCCGACGCAAAACTGATAGTTAATTGTACCGTTCAGGGCCTCCTAATGACGATGGAATACTCAAATTGCGTCGAGATTCAATACATTGTCATCCAGCCGACTTCACTCCATGGGAATAATGCTGCCTCGGGCACTTAATGGTCGTTCTCCTGTGATTCTAGATATTCGAATCCGACGCGATACTGATTGTTAATTGTTACTTTCAGGGCATCCAAATGACGATGGAACACTCAAATTGCGTCGAGATTCAATGCATCGTCCTTTAGCCGGCTTGTCTCCAAGGGGATATCGCTGCCTCGTTCACCACATCGTCCGCCTCCGGTGATTCTACATTTTCGTATCCGACGCAAAACTGATAGTTAATTGTAACGTTCAGGGCCTCCTAATGACGATGGGGCACTCAAATTGCGTCGCGATTCAATACATCGTCCTCCAGCGGACTGGTCTCCAAGGCGATATTGTTGCCTCGGACACCTTATGGTCAGTCTCCAGTGAGTCTAGATTTTCGAATCCGACGAAAAACTGATAGTTAATTGTTACATTCAGGGCCTCCTAAAGACGATGGAACACTCAAATTGCGTCGCGATCCAATACATCGTCCTCCAGCCGACTATGCTCCAAGGGTCTATTGCTGCCTCGGGCACCTTATGATCGATCTCCAGTGAGTCTAGATTTTCGAACCCGACGCAAAAATGATAGCTAATGGTACCGTTCAGGGCCTCCTAATGACGATGGAATACTCAAATTGCGTCGAGATTCAATACATCGCCATACAGCCGACTTCTCTCCATCGGGATAATGCTGCCTCGGGCACTTTATGGTCGTTCTCCTGTGAGTCTAGATATTCGAACCCGACGCGAAACTGATTGTTAATTGTAACGTTCAGGGCATCCTAATGACGACGGAACACTCAAATTGCGTCGAGATTCAATTCATCGTCATTCAGCCGATTTGTCTCCAAGGGTCTATTGCTGCCTCGGGCACCTTATGGTCGTTCCACTGTGAGTCTAGATTTTAGAATCAGAAGCAAAACTGATAGTTAATTGCAATGTTCAGGGCCTCCTAATGACGATGGAACACTCAAATTGCGTCGAGATACAATACATCGGCCTCCAGCCGACTTGTCTCCAAGGGGTACTGCTGCCTCGGGCACCATATGGTCCGTCTCAAAAATGATAGTTATTTGCAACATTCAGCGCCTCCTAATGACGATGGAACACTCAAATTGCGTCGAGATACAATACATCGGCCTCCAGCCGACTTGTCTCCAAGGGTATATTGCTGCCTCGGGCACTTTACCGTCGTTCTCCCTTGAGTCTAGATTTTCGAATCCGACGCATAACTGATAGTTAATTTCAACGTTAAGCGCCCGCTAATGACGATGGAACAATCAAATTGGGTCGAGATTCAATACATCGTCCTTCAGCCGACTTGTCTCCAAGAGTCTATTGCTGCCTCGGACACCTTATGCTCGTTCTCCTGTGAGTCTAGATTTTCGAATCCGAAGCAAAACTGACAGTCAATTGTAACGTTCGGGGCCTCCTAATGACGATGGAACACGCAAATTGCGTCGAGATTCAACACATCGTCCTTCAGCCGACTTGTCTCCAAGGTTCTATTGCTGCCTCGGGCACCTTATGGTCGTTCTCCTGTGAGTCTCGATTTTCGAATCCGACGCAAAACTGATAGTTAATTGCAACGTTCAGGGCCTCTCAATGACGATGGAACACTCAAAATGCGTCGAGGTTGTATATATCGTTCTCCAGCCGAATTGTCTCCGAGGGGTATTGCTGCCTCGGGCACCATATGGTCCGCCTCCTGTGAGTCTAGATTTTTGAATTCGACGCAAAAATGACAGTTAATTGTAAATTTCAGCGCCTCCTAATGACGATGGAACACTCAAATTGCGTCGAGATTCAATACATCGCCCTTCAGCCGACTTGTCTCCAAGGTTCTACTGCTGCCTCGGGCACCTTGTGGTCGTTCTCCTGTGAGTCTCGATTTTCGAATCCGACGCAATACTGATAGTTAATTGCAACGTTTAGGGCCTCCTAATGACGATGGAACACTCAAATTGCGTCGAGAATCAATACATCGTACTCCAGCCGAATTGTCTACAAGGGATATTGCAGCCTCGGGCTCCATGTGGTCCGTCTCCTGTGAGTCTAGATTTTCGAATCCGACGCGAAACTGCTAGCTAATTGTAACTTTCAGGGCCTCCTAATGACGATGGAACACTCAAATTGGGTCGAGATTCAATACATCGTCCTTCAGCCGACTTGTCTCCAAGGTTCTATTGCCGTATCGGGCACCTTATGGTCGTCCTCTTGTGAGTCTGGATTTTCGAATCCGACGCAAAACTGATAGTTAATTGCAACGTTCAGCGCCTCCTAATGACGATGGAACACTCAAATTGCGTCGAGATACAATACACCGGCCTCCAGCCGACTTGTCTCCAAGGGTATATTGCTGCCTCGGGCTCTTTATCGTCGTTCTCCTTTGAGTCTAGATTTTCGAATCCGACGCATAACTGATAGTTAATTGCAACGTTAAGCGCCCGCTAATGACGATGGAACAATCAAATTGGGTCGAGATTCAATACATCGTCCTTCAGCCGACTTGTCTCCAAGAGTCTATTGCTGCCTCGGTCACCTTATGCTCGTTCTCCTGTGAGTCTACATTTTCGAATCCCAAGCAAAACTGACAGCCAATTGTAACGTTCGGGGCCTCCTAATGACGATGGAACACTCAAATTGCGTCGAGATTCAACACATCGTCCTTCAGCCGACTTGTCTCCAAGGTTCTCTTGCTGCCTCGGGCACCTTATGGTCGTTCTCCTGTGAGTCTCGATTTTCGAATCCGACGCAAAACTGATAGTTAATTGCAACGTTCAGGGCCTCTTAATGACGATGGAACACTCAAAATGCGTCGAGAATCAATACATCGTACTCCAGCCGAATTGTCTACAAGGGATATTGCTGCCTCGGGCACTTTACTGTCGTTCTCCCTTGAGTCTAGATTTTCGAATCCGACGCATAACTGATAGTTAATTTCAACGTTAAGCGCCCGCTAATGACGATGGAACAATCAAATTGGGTCGAGATTCAATACATCGTCCTTCAGCCGACTTGTCTCCAAGAGTCTATTGCTGCCTCGGACACCTTATGCTCGTTCTCCTGTGAGTCTAGATTTTCGAATCCGAAGCAAAACTGACAGTCAATTGTAACGTTCGGGGCCTCCTAATGACGATGGAACACGCAAATTGCGTCGAGATTCAACACATCGTCCTTCAGCCGACTTGTCTCCAAGGTTCTATTGCTGCCTCGGGCACCTTATGGTCGTTCTCCTGTGAGTCTCGATTTTCGAATCCGACGCAAAACTGATAGTTAATTGCAACGTTCAGGGCCTCTCAATGACGATGGAACACTCAAAATGCGTCGAGGTTGTATATATCGTTCTCCAGCCGAATTGTCTCCGAGGGGTAATGCTGCCTCGGACACCATATGGTCCGCCTCCTGTGAGTCTAGATTTTTGAATTCGACGCAAAAATGATAGTTAATTGTAAATTTCAGCGCCTCCTAATGACGATGGAACACTCAAATTGCGTCGAGATTCAATACATCGCCCTTCAGCCGACTTGTCTCCAAGGTTCTACTGCTGCCTCGGGCACCTTGTGGTCGTTCTCCTGTGAGTCTCGATTTTCGAATCCGACGCAATACTGATAGTTAATTGCAACGTTTAGGGCCTCCTAATGACGATGGAACACTCAAATTGCGTCGAGAATCAATACATCGTACTCCAGCCGAATTGTCTACAAGGGATATTGCAGCCTCGGGCTCCATGTGGTCCGTCTCCTGTGAGTCTAGATTTTCGAATCCGACGCGAAACTGGTAGCTAATTGTAACTTTCAGGGCCTCCTAATGACGATGGAACACTCAAATTGGGTCGAGATTCAATACATCGTCCTTCAGCCGACATGTCTCCAAGGTTCTATTGCCGTATCGGGCACCTTATGGTCGTTCTCTTGTGAGTCTGGATTTTCGAATCCGACGCAAAACTGATAGTTAATTGTAACGTTCAGGGCCTCCTAATAACGATGGGGCACTCAAATAGCGTCGCGATTCAATACATCGTCCTCCAGCGGACTGGTATCCAAGGGGATGTTGTTGCCTCGGACACCTTATGGGCAGTCTCCAGTGAGTCTAGATTTTCGAATCCGACGAAAAACTGATAGTTAATTGTAACATTCAGGGCCTCCTAATGACGATGGAACGCTCAAATTGCGTCGCGATCCAATACATCGTCCTCCAGCCGACTTGTCTCCAAGGGTCTGTTGCTGCCTCGGGCACCTCATGATCGATCTCCAGTGAGTCTAGATTTTAGAACCCGACGCAAAACTGATAGTTAATTGTACCGTTCAGGGCCTCCTAATGTCGATGGAATACTCAAATTGCGTCGAGATTCAATACATTGTCATCCAGCCACTTCTCTCCATGGGGATAATGCTGCCTCGGGCACTTTATGGTCGTTCTCCTGTGATTCTAGATATTCGAATCCGACGCGAAACTGATTGTTAATTGTAAAGTTCAGGGCCTCCTAATGACGATGGAACACTCAAATTGCGTCGAGATTCAGTACATCGGCCTCCAGCCGACTTGTCTCCAAGGGTATATTGCTGCCTCGGGCACTTTATGGTCGTTTTCCTGTGAGTCTAGATTTTCGAATCTGACACATAACTGATAGTTAATTGCAACGTTCAGCGCCCCCTAATGACGATGGAACAATCAAATTGCGTCGAGATTCAATACATCGTCCTTCAGCCGACTTGTCTCCAAGAGTCTATTGCTGCCTCGGACACCTTATGGTTCATATCCTGTGAGTCTAGATTTTCGAATCCGATGCAAAACTGATAGTTAATTGTAACGTTCAGCCCCTCCTAAAGGCGAAGGAACACTAAAATTGCGTCGAGAGTCGATACATCGTCCTCCAGCCGACTTGTCTCCAAGGTACTATTGCTGCCTCGGGCACCTTATGGTCATTCTCCTGTGAGTCTAGATTTTCGAATCCGACGCATAACTGATAGTTAATTGTAAAGTTCAGGGCTTCCTAATGACGATGGAACACTCAAATTGCGTCGAGATTCAATACATCGTCCTCCAGCCGACTTGTTTCCAAGGGTCTATTGCTGCCTCGGGCACCTTATGGTCGTTCTCCTGTGAGTCTAGATTTTCGAATCCGACGCATAACTGATAGTTAATTGTAAAGTTCAGGGCTTCCTAATGACTATGGAACACTCAAATTGCGTCGAGATTCAATACATCGTCCTCCAGCCGGCTTGTCTCCAAGGGGATATAGCTGCCTCGTTCACCACATGGTCCGTCTCCTGTGATTCTACATTTTCGTATCCGACGCAAAACTCATAGTTAATTGTAACGTTCAGGGCCTCCTAATGACAATGGGGCACTCAAATTGCGTCGCGATTCAATACATCGTCCTCCAGCGGACTGGTCTCCAGGGGGATATTGTTGCCTCGGACACCTTATGGTCAGTCTCCAGTGAGTCTAGATTTTCGAATCCGACGAAAAACTGATAGTTAATTGTAACATTCAGGGCCTCCTGAAGACGATGGAACACTCAAATTGCGTCGCGATCCAATACATCGTCCTCCAGCCGACTTGTCTCCAAGGGTCTATTGCTGCCTCGGGCACCTTATGATCGATCTCCAGTGAGTCTAGATTTTCGAACCCGTCGCAATAATGATAGTTAATGGTACCGTTCAGGGCCTCCTAATGACGATGGAATACTCAAATTGCGTCGAGATACAATACATCGTCATACAGCCGACTTCTCTCCATCGGGATAATGCTGCCTCGGGCACTTTATGGTCGTTCTCCTGTGACTCTAGATATTCGAACCCGACGCGAAACTGATTGTTAATTGTAACGTTCAGGGCCTCCTAATGACGATGGAACACTCAAATTGCGTCGAGATTCAATACATCGTCATTCAGCCGATTTGTCTCCAAGGGTCTATTGCTGCCTCGGGCACCTTATGGTCGTTCCACTGTGAGTCTAGATTTTAGAATCCGAAGCAAAACTGATAGGTAATTGTAATGTTCAGGGCATCCTAATGACGATGGAACACTCAAATTGCGTCGAGATTCAATACATCGGCCTCCAGCCGACTTGTCTCCAAGGGGTATTGCTGCCTCGGGCACCATATGGTCCGTCTCAAAAATGATAGTTATTTGCAACGTTCAGCGCCTCCTAATGACGATGGAACACTCAAATTGCGTCGAGATACAATACATCGGCCTCCAGCCGACTTGTCTCCAAGGGTATATTGCTGCCTCGGGCACTTTATCGTCGTTCTCCTTTGAGTCTAGATTTTCGAATCCGACGCATAACTGATAGTTAATTGCAACGTTAAGCGCCCGCTAATGACGATGGAACAATCAAATTGGGTCGAGATTCAATACATCGTCCTTCAGCCGACTTGTCTCCAAGAGTCTATTGCTGCCTCGGTCACCTTATGCTCGTTCTCCTGTGAGTCTACATTTTCGAATCCCAAGCAAAACTGACAGCCAATTGTAACGTTCGGGGCCTCCTAATGACGATGGAACACTCAAATTGCGTCGAGATTCAACACATCGTCCTTCAGCCGACTTGTCTCCAAGGTTCTCTTGCTGCCTCGGGCACCTTATGGTCGTTCTCCTGTGAGTCTCGATTTTCGAATCCGACGCAAAACTGATAGTTAATTGCAACGTTCAGGGCCTCTTAATGGCGATGGAACACTCAAAATGCGTCGAGGTTGTATACATCGTTTTCCAGCCGAATTGTCTACAAGGGATATTGCAGCCTTGGGCTCCATGTGGTCCGTCTCCTGTGGGTCTAGATTTTCGAATCCGACGCGAAACTGATAGCTAAATGTAACTTTCAGGGCCTCCTAATGACGATGGAACACTCAAATTGCGTCGAGATTCAAAACATCGTCCTTCAGCCGACTTGTCTCCAAGGTTCTATTGCCGTATCGGGCACCTTATGGTCGTTCTCTTGTAAGTCTGGATTTTCGAATCCGACGCAAAACTGATAGTTAATTGTAACGTTCAGGGCCTATTAATGACGATGGGGAACTCAAATTGCGTCGCGATTCAATACATCGTCCTCCAGCGGACTGGTCTCCAAGGGGATATTGTTGCCTCGGACACCTTATGGGCAGTCTCCAGTGGGTCTAGATTTTCGAATCCGACGAAAAACTGATAGTTAATTGTAACATTCAGGGCCTCCTAATGACTATGGAACACTCAAATTGCGTCGCGATCCAATACATCGTCCTCCTGCCGACTTGTCTCCAAGGGGCTGTTGCTGCCTCGGGCACTTTATGATCGATCTCCTGTGAGTCTAGATTTTCGAACCCGACGCAAAACTGATAGTTAATTGTACCGTTCAGGGCCTCCTACTGACGATGGAACACTCAAAATGCGTCGAGGTTGTATTCATCGTTCTCCAGCCGAATTGTCTCCGAGGGGTATTGCTGCCTCGGGCACCATATGGTCCGCCTCCTGTGAGTCTAGATTTTCGAATTCGACGCAAAAATGATAGTTAATTGTAAATTTCAGCGCCTCCTAATGACGATGGAACACTCAAATTGCGTCGAGATTCAATACATCGCCCTTCAGCCGACTTGTCTCCAAGGTTCTATTGCTGCCTCGGGCACCTTATGGTCGTTCTCCTGTGAGTCTCGATTTTCGAATACGACGCAAAAGTGATAGTTAATTGGAACGTTCAGGGCCTCCTAATGACGATGGAACACTCAAATTACGTCGAGAATCAATACATCGTACTCCAGCCGACTTGTCTCCAAGGGGTTTTGCTACCTCGGGCACCATATGGTCCGTCTCAAAAATGATAGTTATTTGCAACGTTCAGCGCCTCCTAATGACGATGGAACACTCAAATTGCGTCGATATTCAATACATCGGCCTCCAGCCGACTTGTCTCCAAGGGAATAATGCTGCCTCGGGCACTTTATCGTCGTTCTCCTTTGAGTCTAGATTTTCGAATCCGACGCATAACTGATAGTTAATTGCAACGTTAAGCGCCCGCTAATGACGATGGAACAATCAAATTGGGTCGAGTTTCAATACATCGTCCATCAGCCGACTTGTCTCCAAGAGTCTATTGCTGCCTCGGACACCTTATGCTCGTTCTCGTGTGAGTCTAGATTTTCGAATCCGAAGCAAAACTGATAGTCAATTGCAACGTTCGGGGCCTCCTAATGACGATGGAACACTCAAATTGCGTCGAGATTCAATACATCGTCCTTCAGCCGACTTGTCTCCAAGGTTCTATTGCTGCCTCGGGCACCTTATGGTCGATCTCCTGCGAGTCTCGATTTTCGAATCCGACGCAAAAATGATAGTTAATCGCAATGTTCAGGGCCTCCTAATGACGATGGAACACTCAAAGTGCGTCGAGAATCAATACATCGTACTCCAGCCGAATTGTCTACAAGGGATATTGCAGCCTCGGGCTCCATGTGGTCCGTCTCCTGTGAGTCTAGATTTTCGAATCCGACGCGAAACTGATAGCTAATTGTTACTTTCAGGGCCTCCTAATGACGATGGAACACTCAAATTGCGTCGAGATTCAATACATCGTCCTTCAGCCGACTTGTCTCCAAGGTTCTATTGCCGTATCGGGCACCTTATGGTCGTTCCCTTGTGAGTCTGGATTTTCGAATCCGACGCAAAACTGATAGTTAATTGTATCGTTCAGGGCCTCCTAATGACGATGGGGCACTCAAATTGCGTCGCGATTCAATACATCGTCCTCCAGCGGACTGGTCTCCAAGGGGATATTGTGGCCTCGGACACCTTATGGGCAGTCTCCAGTGAGTCTAGATTTTTGAATCCGACGAAAAACTGATAGTTAATTGTAACATTCAGGGCCTCCTAATGACGATGGAACACTCAAATTGCGTCGCGATCCAATACATCGTTCTCCAGCCGACTTGTCTCCAAGGGTCTGTTGCTGCCTCGGGCACCTAATGATCGATCTCCAGTGAGTCTAGATTTTCGAACCCGACGCAAAACTGATAAAGAATTGCACCGTTCAGGGCCTCCTAATGACGATGGAATACTCAAATTGCGTCGAGATTCAATACATTGTAAATTGTACAGTTGAGGGCATCCAAATGACGATGGAACACTCAAATTGCGTCGAGATTCAATGCATCGTCCTTTAGCCGGCTTGTCTCCAAGGGGATATCGCTGCCTCGTTCACCACATCGTCCGCCTCCGGTGATTCTACATTTTCGTATCCGACGCAAAACTTATAGTTAATTGTACCGTTCAGGGCCTCCTAATGACGATGGAATACTCAAATTGCGTCGAGATTCAATAAATCGTCATCCAGCCGTATTCTCTCCATGGGCGTAATGCTGCCTCGGGCATTTTATGGTCGTTCTTCTGTGAGTCTAGATATTCGAATCCGACGCGAAACTGATTGTTAATTGTAACGTTCAGGGCTTCGTAATGACGATGGAACACTCAAATTGCGTCGAGATTCAATGCATCGTCCTTTAGCCGACTTGTCTCCAAGGGTCTAATGCTGCCTCGGGCACCTTATGGTCGTTCCAATGTGAGTCTAGATTTTAGAATCCGACGCAAAAATGATAGTTATTTGTAACGTTCAGCGCCTCCTAATGACGATGGAACACTACAATTGCGTCGAGAGTCAATACATCGTCCTCCAGCCGACTTGTCTACAATGGGATAATGCTGCATGGGGCACTTTATCGTCGTTCTCCTTTCAGTCTAGATTTTCGAATCCGACGCATAACTGATAGTTAATTGCAACGTTAAGCGCCCGCTAATGACGATGGAACAATCAAGTGGGGTCGAGTTTCAATACATCGTCCATCAGCCGACTTGTCTCCAAGAGTCTATTGCTGCCTCGGACACCTTATGCTCATTCTCGTGTGAGTCTAGATTTTCGAATCCGAAGCATAACTGATAGTCAATTGTAACGTTCGGGGCCTCCTAATGACGATGGAACACTCAAATTGCGTCGAGATTCAATACATCGTCCTTCAGCCGACTTGTCTCCAAGGTTCTATTGCTGCCTCGGGCACCTTATGGTCGATCTCCTGTGAGTCTCGATTTTCGAATCCGACGCAAAAATGATAGTTAATTGCAACGTTCAGGGCCTCCTAATGACGATGGAACACTCAAAGTGCGTCGAGAATCAATACATCGTACTCCAGCCGAATTGTCTACAAGGGATATTGCAGCCTCGGGCTCCATGTGGTCCGTCTCCTGTGAGTCTAGATTTTCGAATCCGACGCGAAACTGATGGCTAATTGTAACTTTCAGGGCCTCCTAATGACGATGGAACACTCAAATTGCGTCGAGATTCAATACATCGTCCTTCAGCCGACTTGTCTCCAAGGTTCTATTGCCGTATCGGGCACCTTATGGTCGTTCCCTTGTGAGTCTGGATTTTCCAATCCGACGCAAAACTGATAGTTAATTGTATCGTTCAGGGCCTCCTAATGACGATGGGGCACTCAAATTGCGTCGCGATTCAATACATCGTCCTCCAGCGGACTGGTCTCCAAGGGGATATTGTGGCCTCGGACACCTTATGGGCAGTCTCCAATGAGTCTAGATTTTTGAATCCGACGAAAAACTGATAGTTAATTGTAACATTCAGGTCCTCCTAATGACGATGGAACACTCAAATTGCGTCGCGATCCAATACATCGTCCTCCAGCCGACTTGTCTCCAAGTGTCTGTTGCTGCCTCGGGCACCTTATGATCGATCTCCAGTGAGTCTAGATTTTCGAACCCGACGCAAAACTGATAGTTAATTGTACCGTTCAGGGCCTCCTAATGACGATGGAATACTCAAATTGCGTCGAGATTCAATACATTGTCATCCAGCCGACTTCACTCCATGGGGATAATGCTGCCTCGGGCACTTAATGGTCGTTCTCCTGTGATTCTAGATATTCGAATCCGACGCGAAACTGATTGTTAATTGTAAAGTTCAGGGCATCCAAATGACGATGGAACACTCAAATTGCGTCGAGATTCAATGCATCGTCCTTTAGCCGGCTTGTCTCCAAGGGGATATCGCTGCCTCGTTCACCACATCGTCCGCCTCCGGTGATTCCACATTTTCGTATCCGACGCAAAACTTATAGTTAATTGTACCGTTCAGGGCCTCCTAATGACGATGGAATACTCAAATTGCGTCGAGATTCAATACATCGTCATCTAGCCGTCTTCTCTCCATGGGCGTAATGTTGCCTCGGGCATTTTATGGTCGTTCTTCTGTGAGTCTAGATATTCGAATCCGACGCGAAACTGATTGTTAATTGTAACGTTCAGGGCTTCGTAATGACGATGGAACACTCAAATTGCGTCGAGATTCAATGCATCGTCCTTTAGCCGACTTGTCTCCAAGGGTCTAATGCTGCCTCGGGCACCTTATGGACGTGTGAGTCTAGATTTTAGAATCCGACGCAAAAATGATACTTATTTGTAACGTTCAGACCCTCCTAATGACGATGGAACACTAAAATTGCGTCGAGAGTCAATACATCGTCCTCCAGCCGACTTGTCTACAATGGGATATTGCTGCCTCGGGCTCCATGTGGTCCGTCTCCTGTGAGTCTAGATTTTCGAATCCGACGCGAAACTGATAGTTAATTGTAACGTTCAGGGCCTCCGATGACGATGGAACACTCAAATTGCGTCGAGATTCAATACATCGGCCTCCAGCCGACTTGTCTCCAAGGGTCTATTGCTGCCTCGGGCACCTTATGGTCGTTCTCCTGTGACTCTAGATTTTCGAATCCGACGCATAACTGATAGTTAATTGTAAAGTTCAGGGCTTCCTAATGACGATGGATCACTCAAATTGCGTCGAGATTCAATACATCGGCCTCCAGGGGACTTGTCTCCAAGGGTATATTGCTGCCTCGGGCACTTTATGGTCGTTCTCCTGTGAGTTTAGATTTTCGAATCTGACGCATAACTGATAGTTAATTGCAACATTCAGCGCATCCTAATGACGATGGATCAATCAAATTGGGTCGAGATTCAATACATCGTCCTTCAGCCGACTTGTCTCCAAGAGTCTATTGCTGCCTCGGACACCTAATGGTTCATATCCTGTGAGTCTAGATTTTCGAATCCGAAGCAAAACTGATAGTTAATTGTAACGTTCAGCCCCTCCTAATGACCTTGGAACACTAAAATTGGTCGAGAGTCAATACATCGTCCCTCAGCCGACTTGTCTCCAAGGGTCTATTGCTGCCTCGGGCACCTTATGGTCGTTCTCCTGTGAGTCTAGATTTTCGATTCCGACGCATAACTGATAGTTAATTGTAAAGTTCAGGGGTTCCAAATGACGATGGAACACTCAAATTGCGTCGAGATTCAATACATCGTCCTCCAGCCGGCTTGTCTCCAAGGGGATACAGCTGCCTCGGTCACCACATGGTCCGACTCCGGTGATTCTACATTTCCGTATCCGACGCAAAACTTATAGTTAATTGTAACGTTCAGGGCCTCCTAATGACGATGGGGCACTCAAATCGCGTCGCGATTCAATATATCGTCCTCCAGCGGACTGGTCTCCAAGGGGATATTGTTGCCTCGGACACCTTATGGTCAGTACCCAGTGAGTCTAGATTTTCGAATCCGACGAAAAATTGATAGTTAATTGTAACATTCAGGGCCTCCTAATGACGATGGAATTCTCAAATTGCGTTGAGATTCAATACATCGTCATCCAGCCGACTTCTCTCCATGGGGATAATGCTGCCTCGGGCACTTTATGGTCGTTCCACTGTGAGTCTAGATTTTACAATCCGACGCAAAACTGATAGTTAATTGTAATGTTCAGGGCCTCCTAATGACGATGGAACACTCAAATTGCGTCGAGATTCAATACATCGGACTCCAGCCGACTTGTCTCCAAGGTTCTATTGCTTCCTCGGGCACCTTATGGTCGTTCTCCTGTGAGTCTCGATTTTCGAATCCGACGCAAAGCTGATAGTTATCTGCAACGTTCAGGGCCTCTTAATGACGATGGAACACTCAAATTGCGTCGAGGTTGTTTACATCGTTCTCCAGCCGAATTGTCTCCGAGGGGTATTGCTGCCTCGGGCACCATATGGTCCGCCTCCTGTGAGTCTAGATTTTCGAATTCGACGCAAAACTGATTGTTAATTGCGACGTTCAGGTCCTCTTAATGACGATGGAACACTCAAATTGCGTCGAGGTTGAATACATCCTTCTCCAGCCGAATTGTCTCCAAGGGGTATTCCTGCCTCGAGCACCATATGGTCCGCCTCCTGTGAGTCTAGATTTTTGAATTCGACGCAAAAATGATAGTTAATTGTAAATTTCAGCGCCTCCTAATGACGATGGAACACTGAAATTGCGTCGAGATTCAATACATCGTCCTTCAGCCGACTTGTCTCCAAGGTTCTATTGCTGCCTCGGGCACCTTATGGTCGTTCTCCTGTGAGTCTCGATTTTCTAATCTGACGCAAAACTGATAGTTAATTGCAACATTCAGGGCCTCCTAATGACGATGGAACACTCAAATTGCGTCGAGAATCAAAACACCGTACTCCAGCCGAATTGTCTACAAGGGATATTGCAGCCTCGGGCTCCATGTGGTCCGTCTCCTGTGAGTCTAGATTTTCGAATCCGACGTGAAACTGATAGCTAATTGTAACTTTCAGGTCCTCTTAATGACGATGGAACACTCAAATTGCGTCGAAATTCAATACATCGTCCTTCAGCCGACTTGTCACCAAGGTTCTATTGCCGTATCGGGCACCTTATGGTCGTTCTCATGTGAGTCTCGATTTTCGAATCCGACGCAAAACTGATAGTTAATTGTAACGTTCAGGGCCTCCTAATGACGATGGGGCACTCAAATTGCGTCGCGATTCAATACATCGTCCTCCAGCGGACTGGTCTCCAAGGGGATATTGTTGACTCGGGCACCTTATGGGCAGTCTCCAGTGAGTCTAGATTTTCGAATCCGACGAAAAACTGTTAGTTAATTGTAACATTCAGGGCCTCCTAATGACGATGGAACACTCAAATTGCGTCGCGATCCAATACATCGTCCTCCAGCCGACTTGTCTCCAAGGGTCTGTTGCTGCCTCCGGCACCTTATGATCGATCTCCAGTGAGTCTAGATTTTCGAACCCGACGCAAAACTGATAGTTTATTGTACCGTTCAGGGCCTCCTAATGACGATGGAATACTCAAAATGCGTCGAGATTCAATACATTGTCATCCAGCCGACTTCTCTCCATGGGGATAATGATGCCTCGGGCACTTTATGGTCGTTCTCCCGTAATTCTAGATATTCGAATCCGACGCGAAACTGATTGTTAATTGTAAAGTTCAGGGCTTCCTAATGTCGATGGAACACTCAAATTGCGTCGAGATACAATACATCGGCCTCCAGCCGACTTGTCTTCAAGGGTATATTGCTGAGTCGGGCACTTTATGCTCGTTCTCCTGTGAGTCTAGATTTTCGAATCTGACGGATAACTGATAGTTAATTGCAACGTTCAGCGCCCCCTAATGACGATGGAACAATCAAATTGCGTAGAGATTCAATTCATCGTCCCCCAGCCGGCTTGTCTCCAAGGGGATATCGCTGCCTCGTTCACCACATCGTCCGTCTCGGGTGATTCTACATTTTCGTATCCGACGCAAAACTTATGGTTAATTGTAACGTTCAGGGCCTCCTAATGACGATGGGGCACTCAAATTGCGTCGCGATCCAATACATCGTCCTCCAGCGGACTGGTCTCCAAGGGGATATTGTTGACTCGGACACCTTATGGTCAGTCCCCAGTGAGTCTAGATTTTCGAAGCCGACGAAAAACTCATAGTTAATTGTAACATTCAGGGCCTCGTAATGGCGATGGAACACTCAAATTGCTTCGCGATCCAATACATCGTCCTCCAGCCGACTTGGCTCCAAGAGTCGTGTGAAGTTAACACCCCTTTTTCGAGAAATATACATTTTTTTCAGAGTTCTTGATAGATATGGCATAGTTCTAGAGTTCTTTGTACAAAATTTCAATAGTTCTGCAGAATTTAGCGAAGAAAACAACAATATTCGGAAGAATTTTCGTATCGAGAACGTTCTTTGGCAATTTCCGCAAAATGTAAATAAGTACAAGAGTTCTGAGCACAGTTCTGAATAGAGCTCCAAGAGTTCTTTCGAAAATCCAAGTAACTTTTTTTTTGTGCAGCTAATAGTTTACGAAATAATTGCATTTTAATGAGAAAATCTTTTCACTTACTGTGAAGTTGGCACCCTTTTTTTCAGAAATATATATTTTTTTCAGAGTTCTTGATAGATATGGCATAGTTCTAGAGTTCTTTATACATAATTTCAATAGTTCTGCAGAATTTAGCGTAGAAAACAACAAAATTCGAAAAAATTTTCGTATCGAAAACGTTCTTTGGTAATTTCCGCAAAATGTAAATAAGTACAAGAGTTCTGAGCACAGTTCTGAACAGAGCTCCAAGAGTTCTTTCGAAAATCCAAGTATAATTTTTTTGTGCAGCTAATAGTTTACGAGATAATTGCATTTTAATGAGAAAATCTTTTCACTTACTGTGAAGTTGGCACCCTTTTTTTTAGAAATATATATATTTCGTATCGAAAACATTTTTTGTCAATTTTCGTAAAAATTAAACTTGTACAATAGTTCTGAGGACAGTTCTGAACAGAACCCCAAGAGCTCTATCGAAAATCCCAACAACATTTTTCTATGGCGATAATGGTTTGAGATAAATTGATTTAATATGGGACACACTTTCTTTACGGAAAATATAAATATATTCGTACAACAGTTCTGATGACAGTTCTGGACACCACGTGAAGAGTTCTATCGAAAATCCTAGTGAAATTTTTTTGTGCAGGTAATAGTTTAAGAGGTAATTGCAACTTAATTAAGAATTCCATAAGAGCTCCTACTGTGAAGCTGGCACCCTTTTTTTCACAAATGTATACTTTTTTCAGATTTCTTGATAGATATGCCATAGTTCTAGAGTTCTTTGTACAAAATTTCAATAGTTCTGCAGAATTTAGCGACGAAAACAATATTCGAAAAAAATTTCGTATCGAAAACATTCTTCGTCAATTTTTGCAAATTGTAAATAAGTACAACAGTTATGAGCACAGTTCTGAACAGAACTCCAAGAGTTCTATCGAAAACCCAAGTAACATTTTTTGTGCAGCTAATAGTTTACGAGATAATTGCAATTTAAGGAGAAAATCTTTTCACTTACTGTGAAGTTGGCACCCTTTTTTCAGAAATGTATATTATTTTCAGAGTTCTTGATAGATATGGCATAGTTCTAGAGTTCTTTGTACAAAATTTTAATAGTTCTGCAGAATTTAACGAAGAAAACAACAATACTCGAAAAAAAATTCGTATAGCAAACATTCGTTATTAATTTTCGCAAAAAGTAAATTCGGACAACAGTTCTGAGGGCAGTTCTGAACAGAACCCCAATAGTTCTATAGAATATCATAATTACAATTTTTTGTGCAGCTAACACGTTACGATATAATTGCAATTTAATTAGGGAACCTCTTCACTTACTGTGAAGTTGGAATCCTTTTCTTCAGAAATATATATATATTTTCAGAGTTCTTGATAGAAATGTCATAGTTCTAGAGTTATTTGTACAAAATTTGAATAGTCCTGCATAATTTAGCGAAAGAAACAACAATACTCGAAAAATTTTTCGTATCGAATACATTCTTTGTCAATTTTCGCAAAAAGTAAATTCGTACAACAGTTCTGAACAGAACACCAAAAGCTCTATCGAAAATACTAATAACATCTTTTTGTGGCGATGATAGTTTATACGGTAACTGCTTTGATGTTAGACCGACTTTCTCCACAGAAAAAGTAAATTCGTTCAACAGTTTTGATGAACAGTTCTGGTTAACACGTCAAGACTTCTATCTATAATCATAATAACATTTTTTGTGGTTGTAATAGTTTGTATGGTAATTGATTAATTGTGGGGCACTCTTACTCAAAAAAAAAAATTATGTCTGTTCGTATGCTCTGATGCCAGCTCTGGATAGCATTGTAAGAGTTCTATCGAAAAAACTAGTAATATATTCTGTGTAGGTAATTGTTTACGTAGTAACTGCCATTATTAAGGAATGCTTATGAGCATTTCCCGTGAAGTTTGAACCCCTTTTACGATAAATATAAATTTTTTTCACAGTTCTTGATATATATGCACTAGTTCTAGATTTCCCTGCTCAAAACACGAATAGTTCTACAGAAATTCGGGAAGAAAACAATAACACGGCAAAATTTTGGTATGGTAAAAAATTATTTGTCAGTTTGGAAAAAATAAATTTGTATAACAGTTCTGTTGGCAGTTCTGGATAGCACCGGAAGAGTTGCATTGAAAATGGTAAGAACATTTTTGTGGCGATAATAGTTTATACAATAATTGTTTTAATCTGATACTCACTTTATCTAATATAGCAAAATTCGTAGAATAGTTCTGATGACAGTTCTGAATATCACCCACAGAGTTCTACCAAAAACTATAATAACATTATTTGTGACGATGACATTATATGAGATAATTAATGTGGGACTCACTTTTGTCATGTAAAAGTAATAAATTCGTACAAAAGATCTGACGGCATTTCTTAATACGACCCTAAGAGTTCTACCGACAACTGTTATAACATTTTTTGTGGGGATAACAGTTAATGAGATAATAGCATTTTCGAGAGACCCACTTGGTCTACATTATAATAAATTGGCACAACCCTTTTGCTGCCAGTTCTGGATAGCACCGAAAGAGTTCTTTTAAAAACCCTCATAACATTTTTATGGTGCCAGTAGATTATGAAATAGATTGTGTGTTCACTCTGCAGTGGGTGTGCGCCGATGTGAAACTTACTGCCAGATAAAAACTGTGTGCCGGACCGGGTCTCTAACCCCAGGCTGTGACCAAAGAATATCGTCACAATATCCTTTCGTCCAGGAGTGCTTCTTCTGCAATTTTCGTAGGACAACTTCTACGAAATTGGGAACGCGGGAGATGAAGTACTGCTGGAAGTACAGCTATGAGTACTATCGTAAATTCTCACTTTTATTATGGAAAACCGAAAATCGAAAACCGGATGTATATTCTACTAAATACAAAAAGTCTAAATGTTCAGCACTATACAAATGCCAGTACACCTTCTTAAGACTGACTGTAGTAACTGTAGGTGGAAGCGTGGGATGTGCACGCTTAGATGATTCAAGGAGAGAAGGCTCGTCAGTGCAAAACAAACAGATGGCTGAAAGAGCAGATACATTCACACGCGCCACTAACCAGATGGTGTCACGCCTGTCGAGGATCGCACCAGAGGTACAATGAGCTGTGGGGGAGTGCTGTTGGCGTGGTTACTATGCAACTTACTTGATGGGCATCAATACACCGTTATATTAATGTACAATACTTGAGAAACAATGTCATTCACACACTCCGAGTTCCTTATCACTCAGTAATAGACTAAATTACCGGCCTGGTGATAAGCAGCCTATGTACCTCACCGACTACACATCTTCGTGTTATAAGAAAAAAAAGAGAAAAATACCAAGGGACACAAAATATGAATCCGGATAAACCGGAAATCCGGATTATTGAGGACCAACTAAACGAGGTTCTTATTTACAAATTTCGAACTTCTTATTAACTTTAATACTGTATCCCCTCAACATTATAACACCTCTATCAGTCATGTATTGAATTAGGATTTAAACATACTACTTAGTTCGTTTGTACGATATATTCAGTAAATATACTTACATTTCTATACATTGTAAAGACTTTTAACTCTCGCTGTAGTGTAACTCATCAAACATCCACACTTCCTTTCTAACTAGAACAAATGTTTGCAACAATATTAACGACATCAATTTCAAATTTATTCGTTACACACAGCACATGTTTTTATGTATCCTAGCGGCTGGTGATGTTGCAATATAACTTTCATCCATGAGGGTCCTGGGCATATTTTTAGCTGTTAGTGGGTCCTGGATGTCATGAGAGTTCAAAACAATTACTGTTTTACGTGATAAAATTCATCTGGTTCTTCCTGATTCTAAAAATATACACTTCATGTGTGCCTTTCATTGTTGTATGTATGATTCAGTATCGACGCTAATGCTCTCTTGATGAGATATGAGCCGATTGCTCGCTTTTATCCACTGTGCCCTTTCGTATTTCATTTCAGCGATTAGTTTATTTGTTTATCAACGTAGTAAGTAGTACAAAGCTAATCCAGAATGTAAACTGCACTTAAATTCTGTTTGAACTGTTTAATAGTCAGTGTCCGCTGTCTGAACGTCAAATATCAGATTAATACACTGCGCCTGGTTGCGTTATTTTATAGGATTTTTTAATTATTTTAAGTGGGAAGTACTAGATAATGTTGAAGAAATTCGAAGCATATTGTTCGAAGAGCATAATATTATTCGAAATTTACCTGTACCAATAGGTGCAGCCAAAGCAGCATTTGTGATGCTGTAATTACCTCATAGATAACGATATTTGTCTATTGTAGTTTTGTATTCCAATCAGCATTTTGAGAGCATCAAAGCCTCATTTCAGCGTGAGAGAGGGGTAAAATCAATAGATGATATTGAATTGAAAGCCTTCATCAGTCTCTTGTTTTTAATTGTTGTTAACAAAAGTAACAGATAAAGCCTGGAAGATCTGTGTGGAACTGATGGTGGTGGCATTGAAAAATTTCACCTCGCAAACGAACATAAAACGTTTCAAATTTATTCTGGAGAGACTTAGATTTTACAGTCGCGCTATTCGTGATGAAAGGAGACAATTAGACAAGCTAACAGCTATTCGGGAAATATTTACTGTGTTTGTACGCAACTACCACAAATCTTACACCCTTGGAGAAAATGTTACAGTAGGCAAGAAGCTGGAAGGATTCTGTGGAAGGTACAGTTTTCGCCAATATGTATCAATCAAAACAAACGAGTATGGATTCTTAAGTGTGGATTCTTAAGTATTTTACCTGTACAATTTGGAAATATACGCTGTGTTGCAACCAGAAGGATTTACCAACTAAGCAATAAACAATTTGATGTTGTTCTGTGACTGTGTAAACCTATATATCAGTCAGGTCGAAATGTGAAAGCGGACAACTGGTTTACTAGTACTGGAATGATAATAGAGCTATGAAGGGAGAGTTTTTCTTTTGTTGGCATGATGAAGAAAAACAAGTGTGGAGATTTCTCTAGAGTCTGCTATCAGTAAAAGAAGGGCTGCCCACATTTCCTTTTTTGACTTCCACAAGACTGAACTCTAGTTTCCTCCGTACCTAAAAGGGGAAGTGAGTGATCCAGGCATCACGTTTGCATGAAGATAATTCGATAGATGCTGACATTGTAGATAAACGGAAGCCATCCACCGTAACTTTTAAAATAGCGTTAAGTGTGGTATTTTCACAGCGGATAAGCCGAATGCTCTGTACAACGCTGCAAGAAATGTGCGCCGCTGGTCAATGGTTGTATTTTTGTAATGATCAGTACAGTTGGAATCTATGCACAAGTCATTTATTGTGGCAACAGGAAGAATTGTATCAAAAGGAAAGGGTTCCTGAATCAGGTTTGTTATACAATGTTGTTTTCTTCGCTAAATTCTGCATAACTATTGAAATTTTGTACCTAGAACTCTATAACTATGACTTATCTATCAAGAATATCAGAATGTATATTTCTGAAAAAAAGGGTGCCAGCTTCACAGTTGGAGTTCTTATGGGGTTCTTAATTAAGTTGCGATTACCTCTTAAACTATTACCTGCACTAAAAAATTCTACTAGGAATTTCGATAGAACTCTTCACGTGGTGTCCAGAACTGTCATCAGAACTCTTGTACGAATATATTTATATTTTCTGTAGAGAAAGTGTGTCCCACATTAAATCAATTTATCACAAACTATTATCGCCATAGAAAAATGTTATTAGGATTTTCGATAGAGCTCTTGGGGTTCTGTTCAGAACTGTCCTCAGAACTGTTGTACCAGTTTAATTTTTGCGAAAATTGACAAAAAATGATTTCGATAGATAAAAATTTTCGAGTATTGTTGTTTTCTTCCCTAAATTCTGCAGAACTATTGAAATTTTGTACAAAGAACTCTAGAACTATGGCAACCTGTCAAGAACAGTGAAAGAAATATACATTTCTGAAGAAAAGGGTGCCAACTTCACAGTAAATGAAAAGATTTTCTCCTTAAATTGCAATTATTTCGTAAACTATTAGCTGCACAAAAAAATGTTAATTGGGTTTTCGATAGAACTCTTGGAGTTCTGTTCAGAACTGTGCTCAGAACTGTTGTACTTATTTACAATTTGCGAAAATAGACGAAGAATGTTTTCCATACGAAAATTTTTTCGGATATTGTTTACGTCGCTAAATTTTGCAGAACTATTGAAATTTTGTACAAAGAACTCTAGAACTATGGCATATCTATCAAGAAATCTGAAAAAAGTATACATTTCTGAAAAAAAGGGTGCCAACTTCACAGTAAGTGAAAAGATTTTCTCCTTACATTGGAATTATCTCGTAAACTATTAGATGCACAAAAAAATGTTACTTGGATTTCCGAAAGAACTCTTGGAGCTCTGTTCAGAACTGTGTTCTGAACTCTTGTACTTGTTTACATTTTGCGGAAATTGCCAAAGAACGTTTTCGATACGAAAATTTTTTCGAGTATTGTTGTTTTCGTCGCTAAATTCTGCAGAACTATTGAAATTTTGTACAAAGAACTCTAGAACTATGCCGTATCTATCAAGAACTCTGAAAAAAATATATCTTTCTGAAAAAGAGGGTGCGACCTTCACAGTAAGTGAAAAGATTTTCTCATTAAAATGCAATTATCTCGTAAACTATTAGCTGCACAAGAAAACGTTACATGGATTTTCGAAAGAACTCTTGGAGCTCTGTTCAGAACTGTGCTCAGAACTCTTGTACTTATTTACATTTTGCGGAAAATGCCAAAGAACGTTTTCGATACGAAAATTTTTTCGAATATTGTTGTTTTCTTCGCTAAATTCTGCAGAACTATTGAAATTTTGTACAAAGAACTCTAGAACTATGCCATATCTATCAAGAACTCTGAAAAAAATGTATATTTCTTGAAAAAGGGGTGCTAACTTCACACGACTGTCTCCAAGGGTCTATTGCTGCCTCGGGCACCTTATGATCGATCTGCAGTGAATCTAGATTGTCGAACCCGACGCAAAACTGATAGTTAATTGTACCGTTCAGGGCCTCCTAATGACGATGGAATACTCAAATTGCGTCGAGAATCAATACACCGTACTCCAGCCGAATTGTTTGCAAGGGATATTGCAGCCTCGGGCTCCATGTGGTCCGTCTCCTGTGAGTCTAGATTTTCGAATCCGACGCGAAACTGATAGCTAATTGTATGTTTCAGGGCCTCCTAATGACGATGGAACACTAAAATTGCGTCGAAATTCAATACATCGTCCTCCAGCCGACTTGTCTCCAAGGGTATATTGCTGAGTCGGGCACTTTATGGTCGTTCTCCTGTGAGTCTAGATTTTCGAATCTGACGGATAACTGACAGTTAATTGCAACGTTCAGCGCCCCCTAATGACGATGGAACAATCAAATTGCGTAGAGATTCAATTCATCGTCCCCCAGCCGGCTTGTCTCCAAGGGGATATCGCTGCCTCGTTCACCACATCGTCCGTCTCCGGTGATTCTACATTTTCGAATCCGACGCAAAACTTATGGTTAATTGTAACGTTCAGGGCCTACTAATGACGATGGGGCACTCAAATTGCGTCGCGATCCAATACATCGTCCTCCAGCGGACTGGTCTCCAAGGGGATATTGTTGACTCGGACACCTTATGGTCAGTCCCCAGTGAGTCTAGATTTTCGAAGCCGACGAAAAACTCATAGTTAATTGTTACATTCAGGGCCTCTTAATGACGATGGAACACTCAAATTGCTTCGCGATCCAATACATCGTAGTCCAGCCGACTTGTCTCCAAGGGTCTATTGCTGCCTCGGGCACCTTATGATCGATCTGCAGTGAGTCTAGATTTTCGAACCCTACGCAAAACTGATAGTTAATTGTACCGTTCAGGGCCTCCTAATGACGATGGAATACTCAAATTGCGTCGAGATTCAATACATCGTCATCCAGCCGACTTCTCTCCATGGGGATAATGCTGCCTCGGGCATTTTATGGTCGTTCTCCTGTGAGTCTAGATATTCGAATCTGACACGAAACTGATTGTTAATTGTAACGTTCAGGGCTTCGTAATGACGATGGAACACTCAAATTGCGTCGAGATTCAATACATCGTCCTTCAGCCGACTTGTCTCCAAGGGTCTAATGCTGCCTCGGGCACCTTATGGTCGTTCCACTGTGAGTCTAGATTTTAGAATCCGACGCAAAACTGATAGTTAATTGTAACGTTCAGGGCCTCCTAATGACGATGGAACACTCAAATTGCGACGAGATTCAATACATCGGCCTCCAGCCGTCTTGTCTCCAAGGGGTATTGCTGCCTCGGGCACCATATGGTCCGTCTCAAAAATGATAGTTATTTCCAACGTTCAGCGTCTCCTAATGACGATGGAACACTCAAATTGTGTTGAGATTCAATACATCGGCCTCCAGCCGACTTGTCTCCGAGGGTATATTGCTGCCTCGTTCACTTTATGGTCGTTCTCCTGTGAGTGTAGATTTTCGAATCCGACGCATAACTGATAGTTAATTGCAACGTTCAGCGCCCCCTAATGACGATGGAACAATCAAATTGGGTCGAGATTCAATTCATCGTCATTCAGCCGACTTGTCTCCAAGAGTCTATTGCTGCCTCGAACACCTTATGGTCGTTCTCCTGTGAGTCTAGATTTTCGAATCCGAAGCAAAACTGTTAGTTAATTGTAACGTTCGGGGCCTCCTAATGACGATGGAACACACAAATGGCGTCGAGATTCAATACATCGTCCTTCAGCCGACTTGTCTCCAAGGTTCTATTGCCGCCTCGGGCACCTTATTGTCGTTCTCCTGTGAGTCTCGATTTTCGAATCCGACGCAAAACTGATTGTTAATTGCGACGTTCAGGTCTTCTTAATGACGATGGAACACTCAAGTTGCGTCGAGGTTGAATACATCCTTCTCCAGCGGAATTGTCTCCGAGGGGTATTGCTGCCTCGGGCACCATTTGGTCCGCCTCCTGTGAGTCTAGATTTTTTAATTCGACGCAATAATGACAGTTAATTGTAAATTTCAGCGCCTCCTAACGACGGCGGAACACTCAAATTGCGTCGAGATTCAATACATCGGCCTCCAGCCGACTTGTCTCCAAGGGGTATTTTTGCCTCGGGCACCATAGGGTCCGTCTCAAAAATGATAGTTATTTGCAACGTTCAGCGTCTCCTAATGACGATGGAACACTCAATTGCGTCGAGATTCAATACATCGTCCTCAAGGCGGCTTGTCTCCAAGGGTCTAATGCTGCCTCGGGCACCTTATGGTCGTTCCACTGTGAGTCTAGCTTTTAGAATCCGACGCAAAACTGATAGTTAATTGTAATGTTCAGGGCCTCCTAATGACGATGGAACGCTCAAATTGCGTCGAGATTCAATACATCGGCCTCCAGCCGTCTTGTCTCCAAGGGCTATTGCTGCCTCGGGCACCATATGGTCCGTCTGAAAAATGATAGTTATTTGCAACGTTCAGCGTCTCCTAATGACGATGGAACACTCAAATTGCGTCGAGATTCAATACATCGTCCTTCAGCCGGCTTGTCTCCAAGGGGATATCGCTGCCTCGTTCACCACATGGTCCGTCTCTGGTGATTCTACATTTTCGTATCCGACGCAAAACTGATAGTTAATTGTAACGTTCAGGGCCTCCTAATGACGATGGGGCACTCACATTGCGTCGCGATTCAATACATCGTCCTCCAGCTGACTGGTCTCCAAGGGGATATTGTTGCCTCGGACACCTTATGGGCAGTCTCCAGTGAGTCTAGATTTTCGAATCCGACGGAAAACTGATAGTTAATTGTAACATTCAGGGCCTCCTAATGACGATGGAACACCAAAATTGCGTCGCGATCCAATACATCGTCCTCCAGCCGACTTGTCTCCAAGGGTCTGTTGCTGCCTCGGGCACCTTATGATCGATCTCCAGTGAGTCTAGATTTTCGAACCCGACGCAAAACTGATAGTTAATTGTACCGTTCAGGGCCTCCTAATGACGATGGAATACTCAAATTGCGTCGAGATTCAATACATCGTCATCCAGCCGACTTCTCTCCATGGGGATTAATGCTGCCTCGGGCACTTTATGGTCGTTCTCCTGTGAGTCTAGATATTCGAATCCGACGCGAAACTGATTGTTAATTGTAACGTTCAGTGCTTCCTAATGACGATGGAACACTCAAATTGCGTCGAGATTCAATACATCGTCCTTCAGCCGACTTGTCTCCAAGGTTCTATTGCCGCCTCGGGAACCTTATGGTCGTTCTCTTGTGAGTTTCGATTTTCGAATCCGACGCAAAACTGATAGTTAATTGTAACGTTCAGGGCCTCCTAATGACGATGGGGCACTCAAATTGCGTCGCGATTCAATACATCGTCCTCCAGCGGACTGGTCTCCAAGGGGATATTGTTGACTCGGACACTTTATGGTCAGTCTCCAGTGAGTCTAGATTTTCGAATCCGACGAAAAACTCATAGTTAATTGTAACATTCAGGTGCTCCTAATGACGATGGAACACTCAAATTGCGTCGCGATCCAATACATCGTCCTCCAGCCGACTTGTCTCCTAGGGTCTATTGCTGCCTCGAGCACCTTATGATCGATCTCCAGTGAGTCTAGATTTTCGAACCCGACGCAAAACTAATAGTTAATTGTAAAGTTCAGGGCCTCCTAATGACGATGGAATACTCAAATAGCGTCGAGATTCAATACATCGTCATCCAGCCGACTTCTCTCCATGGGGATAATGCTGCCTCGGGCATTTTATGGTCCTTCTCCTGTGAGTTTAGATATTCGAATCCGTCGCGAAACTGATTGGTAATTGTAAAGTTCAGGGCTTCGTAATGACGATGAAACACTCAAATTGCGTCGAGATTCAATACATCGTCATTCAGCCGATTTGTCTCCAAGGGACAAATGCTGCGTCGGGCACCTTATGGTCGTTCCACTGTGAGTCTAGATTTCAGAATCCGACGCAAAACTGATAGTTAATTGTAATGTTCTGGGCCTCCTAATGACGACGGAACACTCAAATTGCGTCGAGATCAATACATCGGCCTCCGGCCGACTTGTCTCCAAGGGGTATTGCTGCCTCGGGCACCATATGGTCCGTCACAAAAATGATAGTTAATTGCAACGTTCAGCGTCTCCTAATGACGATGGAACACTCAAATTGCGTGGAGATTCAATACATCGGCCTCCAGCCGCCTTGTCTCCTAGGGGTATTGCTGCCTCGGGCACCATATGCTCCGTCTCCTGTGAGTCTAGATTTTCGAATTCGACGCAAAAATGATAGTTAATTGCAACGCTCAGCGCCTCCTAATGACGTTGGAACACTCAAATTTGCGTCGAGATTGAATACATCGGGTCCAGCCGTCTTGGGTCCAGATGTCTATTGCTGCCTCGGGCACCTTGTGGTCGTTCTCCTGTGAGTCTAGATTCGAACCCGACGCAAAACTGATAGTTAATTGTAACGTTCATGGCCTCCTAATGACGATGGGGCACTCAAATTGCGTCGCGATTCAATACATCGTCCTCCAGCGGACTGGTCTCCAAGGGGATATTGTTGACTCGGACACTTATGGGCAGTCTCCAGTGAGTCTAGATTTTCGAATCCGAAGAAAAACTCATAGTTAATTGTAACATTCAGGTGCTCCTAATGACGATGGAACACTCAAATTGCGTCGAGATCAATACATCGGCCTCCAGCCGCCTTGTCTCCAAGGGGTATTGCTGCCTCGGGCACCATATGGTCCGTCTCAAAAATGATAGTTATTTGCAACGTTCAGCGCCCCCTAATGACGATGGAACGATCAAATTGGGTCGAGATTCAATACATCGTCCTTCAGCCGACTTGTCTCCAAGGTTCTATTGCCGCCTCGGGAACCTTATGGTCGTTCTCTTGTGAGTTTCGATTTTCGAATCCGACGCAAAACTGATAGTTAATTGTAACGTTCAGGGCCTCCTAATGACGATGGGGCACTCAAATTGCGTCGCGATTCAATACATCGTCCTCCAGCGGACTGGTCTCCAAGGGGATATTGTTGACTCGAACACTTTATGGTCAGTCTCCAGTGAGTCTAGATTTTCGAATCCGACGAAAAACTCATAGTTAATTGTAACATTCAGGTGCTCCTAATGACGATGGAACACTCAAATTGCGTCGAGATTCAATTCATCGTCATTCAGCCGATTTGTCTCCAAGGGTCAATTGCTGCCTCGGGCGCCTTTTGGTCGTTCCCCTGTGAGTCTAGATATTAGAATCCGCCGCAAAACTGATAGTTAATTGTAATGTTCAAGGCCTCCTAAAGACGATGGAACACTCTAATTGCGTTGAGATTCAATACATCGGCCTCCAGCCGTCTTGTCTCCTAGGGGTATTGCTGCCTCGGGCACCATATGCTCCGTCTCCTGTGAGTCTAGATTTTCGAATTCGACGCAAAAATGATAGTTAAATGCAACGCTCAGCGCCTCCTAATGACGTTGGAACACTCAAATTTGCGTCGAGATTGAATACATCGGCCTCCAGCCGACTTGGGTCCAAATGTCTATTGCTGCCTCGGGCACTTTATGGTCGTTCTCCAGTGAGTCTACATATTCGCTCCGACGCGAGACTGATTGTTAATTGTAACTTTCAGGGCCTCCTAATGACGATGGAACAATCAAATTGGGTCGAGATTCAATACATCGTCCTTCAGCCGACTTGTCTCCAAGAGTCTATTGCTGCTCTGGCTCCATGTGGTCCGTGTCCTGTGGGTCTAGATTTTCGATTCCGACGCGAAACTGATAGTTAATTGTAACTGTCAGCGCCTCCTAATGACGATGGAACACTCAAATTGCGTGGAGATTCAATACATCGGCCTCCAGCCGACTTGTCTCCAATGGTATATTGCTGCCTCGGGCACTTTATGGTCGTTCTCCTGTGAGTCTAGATTTTCAAATCCGACGCAAAAATGGTAGTTAATTGTAAATTTCAGCGCCTCCTAATGACGATGGATCACTCAAATATCGTCGAGATTCAATACATCGGCCTCGAGCCGACTTGTCTCCAAGGTTCTATTGCGGCCTCGGGCACCTTATGGTCGTTCTCCTGTAAGTCTAGATTTTCGAATACGATCCATAACTGATAGTTAATTGTAACGTTCAGGGCCTCCTAATGACGATGGAACACTCAAATTGCGTCGAGATTCAATACCTCGGCCTCGATCCGACTTGTCTCCAAGTTTCTATTGCGGCCTCAGGCACATTATGGTCGTTCTCCTGTGAGTCTCGATTTTCGAATCCGACGCAAAACTGATAGTTAATTGTAACTTTCAGGGCCTCCTAATGACGATGGAACACATCAAATTGGGTCGAGATTCAATACATCGTCCTTCAGCCGACTTGTCTCCAAGGTTCTATTGCCGCCTCGGGAACCTTATGGTCGTTCACTTGTGAGTTTCGATTTTCGAATCCGACGCAAAACTGATAGTTAATTGTAACGTTCAGGGCCTCCTAATGACGATGGGGCACTCAAATTGCGTCGCGATTCAATACATCGTCCTCCAGCGGACTGGTCTCCAAGGGGATATTGTTGACTCGGACACTTTATGGTCAGTCTCCAGTGAGTCTAGATTTTCGAATCCGACGAAAAACTCATAGTTAATTGTAACATTCAGGTGCTCCTAATGACGATGGAACACTCAAATTGCGTCGAGATTCAATTCATCGTCATTCAGCCGATTTGTCTCCAAGGGTCAATTGCTGCCTCGGGCGCCTTTTGGTCGTTCCCCTGTGAGTCTAGATATTAGAATCCGCCGCAAAACTGATAGTTAATTGTAATGCTCAAGGCCTCCTAAAGACGATGGAACACTCTAATTGCGTTGAGATTCAATACATCGGCCTCCAGCCGTCTTGTCTCCTAGGGGTATTGCTGCCTCGGGCACCATATGCTCCGTCCCTTGTGAGTCTAGATTTTCGAATTCGACGCAAAAATGATAGTTAATTGCAACGCTCAGCGCCTCCTAATGACGTTGGAACACTCAAATTTGCGTCGAGATTGAATACATCGGCCTCCAGCCGACTTGGGTCCAAATGTCTATTGCTGCCTCGGGCACCTTGTGGTCGTTCTCCTGTGAGTCTAGATTCGAACCCGACGCAAAACTGATAGTTAATTGTAACGTTCGGGGCCTCCTAATGACGATGGAATACTCAAATTGGGTCGAGATTCAATATATCGTCCTCCAGCCGACTTCTCTCCATGGGGATAATGCAGCCTCGGGCTTTTTATGGGCGTTCTCCAGTGAGTCTACATATTCGCTCCGACGCGAAACTGATTGTTAATTGTAACTTTCAGGGCCTCCTAATGACGATGGAACAATCAAATTGGGTCGAGATTCAATACATCGTCCTTCAGCCGACTTGTCTCCAAGAGTCTATTGCTGCCTCTGGCTCCATGTGGTCCGTGTCCTGTGGGTGTAGATTTTCGATTCCGACGCGAAACTGATAGTTAATTGTAACGTTCAGCGCCTCCTAATGACGATGGAACACTCAAATTGCGTGGAGATTCAATACATCGGCCTCCAGCCGACTTGTCTCCAATGGTATATTGCTGCCTCGGGCACTTTATGGTCGTTCTCCTGTGAGTCTAGATTTTTAAATCCGACGCAAAAATGATAGTTAATTGTAAATTTTAGCGCCTCCTCATGACGATGGAAAACTCAAATATCGTCGAGATTCAATACATCGGCCTCGAGCCGACTTGTCTCCATGGTTCTATTGCGGCCTCGGGCACATTATGGTCGTTCTCCTGTGATTCTCGATTTTCGAATTCGACGCAAAACTGATAGTTAATTGCAACGTTCAGGGCCTTCTAATGACGATGGAACAATCAAATTGGGTCGAGATTCAATACATCGGCCTTCAGCCGACTTGTCTCCAAGGTTCTATTGCTGCCTCGGGCACCTTATGGTCGTTCTCCTGTGAGTCTCGATTTTCGAATCCGACGCAAAACTGATAGTTAATTGCAACGTTCAGGGCCTCTTAATGACGATGGAACACTCAAATTGCGTCGAGGTTGAAACATCGTTTTCCTGCCGAATTGTCTCCGAGGGGTATTGCTGCCTCGGGCACCATAAGGTCCGCCTCCTGTGAGTCTAGATTTTCGAATCGGACGCAAAAATGGTAGTTAATTGTATATTTCAGCGCCTCCTAATGACGATGGATCACTCAGATATCGTCGAGATTCAATACATCGGCCTCGAGCCGACTTGTCTCCAAGGGTCTATTGCGGCCTCGGGCACATTATAGTCGTTCTCCTGTGATTCTCGATTTTCGATTTCGACGCAAAACTGATAGTTAATTGCAACGTTCAGGGCCTCCTAATGACGATGGAACACTCAAATTGCGTCGAGAATCAATACATCGTCCTCCAGCCGACTTGTCTACAAGGGGATATGGCTGCCTCGGTCTCCATGTGGTCCGTCTCCTGTGAGTCTAGATTTTCGGATCCGACGCAAAAATGATAGTTAATTGCAACGTTCAGCGCCTCCTAATGACGATGGAACACTCAAATTGCGTCGAGATTCAATACCTCGGCCTCCAGCCGACTTGTCTCCAAGGGTTTATTGCTGCCTCGGGCACCTTATGGTCGTTCTCCTGTAAGTCTAGATTTTCGAATACGATCCACAACTGATAGTTAATTGTAACGTTCAGGGCCTCCTAATGACGATGGGGCACTCAAATTGCGTCGCGATTCAATACATCGTCCTCCAGCGGACTGGTCTCCAAGGGGATATTGTTGACTCGGACACTTATGGTCAGTCTCCAGTGAGTCTAGATTTTCGAATCCGACGAAAAACTCATAGTTAATTGTAACATTCAGGTGCTCCTAATGACGATGGAACACTCTAATTGCGTCGAGATCAATACATCGGCCTCCAGCCGACTTGTCTCCAAGGGGTATTGCTGCCTCGGGCACCATATGGTCCGTCTCAAAAATGATAGTTATTTGCAACGTTCAGCGCCCCCTAATGACGATGGAACAATCAAATTGGGTCGAGATTCAATACATCGTCCTTCAGCCGACTTGTCTCCAAGAGTCTATTGCTGCCTCGGGCACCATATGGTCCGCCTCCTGTGAGTCTAGATTTTCGAATCCGACGCAAATATGATAGTTAATTGTAAATTTCAGCGCCTCCTAATGACGATGGAACACTCAAATTGCGTCGAGATTCAATACATCGGCCTCGATCCGACTTGTTTCCAAGGTTCTATTGCGGCCTCGGGCACATTATGGTCGTTCTCCTGTGAGTCTCGATTTTCGAATCCGACGCAAAACTGATAGTTAATTGTAACTTTCAGGGCCTCCTAATGACGATGGAACACATCAAATTGGGTCGAGATTCAATACATCGTCCTTCAGCCGACTTGTCTCCAAGGTTCTATTGCCGCCTCGGGAACCTTATGGTCGTTCTCTTGTGAGTTTCGATTTTCGAATCCGACGCAAAACTGATAGTTAATTGTAACGTTCAGGGCCTCCTAATGACGATGGGGCACTCAAATTGCGTCGCGATTCAATACAACGTCCTCCAGCGGACTGGTCTCCAAGGGGATATTGTTGACTCGGACACTTTATGGTCAGTCTCCAGTGAGTCTAGATTTTCGAATCCGACGAAAAACTCATAGTTAATTGTAACATTCAGGTGCTCCTAATGACGATGGAACACTCAAATTGCGTCGAGATTCAATTCATCGTCATTCAGCCGATTTGTCTCCAAGGGTCAATTGCTGCCTCGGGCGCCTTTTGGTCGTTCCCCTGTGAGTCTAGATATTAGAATCCGCCGCAAAACTGATAGTTAATTGTAATGTTCAAGGCCTCCTAAAGACGATGGAACACTCTAATTGCGTTGAGATTCAATACATCGGCCTCCAGCCGTCTTGTCTCCTAGGGGTATTGCTGCCTCGGGCACCATATGCTCCGTCTCCTGTGAGTCTAGATTTTCGAATTCGACGCAAAAATGATAGTTAATTGCAACGCTCAGCGCCTCCTAATGACGTTGGAACACTCAAATTTGCGTCGAGATTGAATACATCGGCCTCCAGCCGACTTGGGTCCAAATGTCTGTTGCTGCCTCGGGCACCTTGTGGTCGTTCTCCTGTGAGTCTAGATTCGAACCCGACGCAAAACTGATAGTTAATTGTAACGTTCAGGGCCTCCTAATGACGATGGAATACTCAAATTGGGTCGAGATTCAATATATCGTCCTCCAGCCGACTTCTCTCCATGGGGATAATGCTGCCTCGGGCTTTTTATGGGCGTTCTCCAGTGAGTCTACATATTCGCTCCGACGCGAAACTGATTGTTAATTGTAACTTTCAGGGCCTCCTAATGACGATGGAACAATCAAATTGGGTCGAGATTCAATACATCGTCCTTCAGCCGACTTGTCTCCAAGAGTCTATTGCTGCCTCTGGCTCCATGTGGTCCGTGTCCTGTGGGTGTAGATTTTCGATTCCGACGCGAAACTGATAGTTAATTGTAACGTTCAGCGCCTCCTAATGACGATGGAACACTCAAATTGCGTGGAGATTCAATACATCGGCCTCCAGCCGACTTGTCTCCAATGGTATATTGCTGCCTCGGGCACTTTATGGTCGTTCTCCTGTGAGTCTAGATTTTCAAATCCGACGCAAAAATGATAGTTAATTGTAAATTTTAGCGCCTCCTCATGACGATGGAAAACTCAAATATCGTCGAGATTCAATACATCGGCCTCGAGCCGCCTTGTCTCCATGGTTCTATTGCGGCCTCGGGCACATTATGGTCGTTCTCCTGTGATTCTCGATTTTCGAATTCGACGCAAAACTGATAGTTAATTGCAACGTTCAGCGCCTCCTAATGACGATGGAACACTCAAATTGCGTCGAGATTCAATACCTCGGCCTCCAGCCGACTTGTCTCCAAGGGTCTATTGCTGCCTCGGACACCTTATGGTCGTTCTCCTGTAAGTCTAGATTTTCGAATACGATCCATAACTGATAGTTAATTGCAACGTTCAGCGCCTCCCAATGACGATGGAACACTCAAATTGCGTCGAGATTGAATACATCGGCATCCAGACGACTTGGGTCGAAATGTCTATTGCTGCCTCGTGCACCTTGTGGTCGTTCTCCTGTGAGTCTTGATTTAAGAATCCGACACATAACTGATAGTTAATTGCAACGTTCAGCGCCTCCTAATGACGATGGGGCACACAAATTGCGTCACGATTCAATACAGCGTCCTCCAGAGGACTGGTCTCCAAGGGGATATTGCTGCCTCGGGCACAACATGGTCCGTCTCCAGTGAGTCTAGATTTTCGATTCCGACGAAAAACTAATATTTAATTGTAACTTGCAGGGCCTCCTAATGACGATGGAACACTCAAATTGCGTCGAGATTCAATACATCGGCCTCCATTCGACTTGTCTCCAAGGGGCTATTGCTGCCTCGGGAACCTTTAGGTCGTTCTCCGGTGAGTCTAGATTTTCGAATCCAACCCATAACTGCTAATTAATTGCAACGTTCGGGGCCTCCTAATGACGATGGAACACTCAAATTGCGTCGAGATTCAATACATCGTCCTTCAGCAGACTTGTCTCCAAGGTTCTATTGCTGCCTCGGGCACCTTATGGTCGTTCTCCTGTGAGTCTCGATTTTCGAATCCGACGCAAAACTGATAGTTAATTGCAACGTTCAGGGCCTCTTAATGACGATGGAACACTCAAATTGCGTCGAGGTTGAAACATCGTTCTCCAGCCGAATTGTCTCCGAGGGGTATCGCTGCCTCGGGCACCATATGGTCCGCCTCCTGTGAGCCTAGATTTTCGAATCCGACGCAAAAATGATGGTTAATTGTAAATTTCAGCGTCTCCTAATGACGATGGAACACTCAAATATCGTCGAGATTCAATACATCGGCCTCGGGCCGACTTGTCTCCAAGGTTCTATTGCGGCCTCGGGCACATTATGGTCGTTCTCCTGTGATTCTCGATTTTCGAATTCGACGCAAAACTGATAGTTAATTGCAACGTTCAGGGCCTCCTAATGACGATGGAATACTCAAATTGCGTCGAGATTCAATATATCGTCCTCCAGCCGACATCTCTCCATGGGGATAATGCTGCCTCGGGTACCTTATGGTCGTTCAGCTGTGAGTCTAGATTTTCGAATCCGACGCGAAAATGATTGTTAATTGTAACGTTCAGGGCTTCCTAATGACGTTGGAAAACTCAAATTGCGTCGAAATTCAATACATCGTCATTCAGCCGATTTGTCTCCAAGGGTCCATTGCTGCCTCGGGCACCTTGTAGTCGTTCTCCTGTGAGTCTAGACTCGAACCCGACGCAAAACTGATAGTTAACTGTAACGCTCAGGGCCTTCTAATGACGATGGAATACTAAAATTGGGTCGAGATCCAATATTTCGTCCTCCAGCCGACTTCTCTCCATGGGGATAATGCTGCCTCGGGTACCTTATGGTCGTTCACCTGTGAGTCTAAATTTTCGAATCCGAAGCAAAACTGATAGTTAATTGGTATGTTCAGGGCCTCCTAATGACGATGGAACACTCAAATTGCGTCGAGATTCAATACATCGGCCTCCAGCCGACTTATCTCCAAGGGGTATTGCTGCCTCGTGTACCATATGGTCCGTCTCAAAAATGATAGTTAATTGCAACGTTCAGCGCCTCCTAATGACGATGGAACACACAAATTGCGTCGAGATTCAATACATCGGCCTCCAGCCGACTTGTCTCCAATGGTATATTGCTGCCTCGGGCACTTTATGGTCGTTCTCCTGTGAGTCTAGATTTTCGAATCCGACGCAAAAATGATAGTTAATTGTAAATTTCAGCGCCTCTTAATGACGATGGAACACTCAAATTGCGTCGAGGTTGAAACATCGTTCGCCAGCCGAATTGTCTCCGAGGTGTTATGCTGCCTCGAGCACCATATGGTCCGCCTCCTGTGAGTCTAGATTTTCGAATCCGACGTGAAACTGATAGTTAATTGTAACGTTCAGGGCCTCCTAATGACGGTGGAACACTCAAAGTACGTCGAGATTCAATACATCGGCCTCAAGGCGACTTCTCTCCAAGGGTCTATTGCTTCCTCAGGCACCTTATGGTCGTTCTCCTGTGAGTCTAGAATTTCGAATCCGACGCAAAACTGATAGTTAATTGCAACGTTCAGGGCCTCCTAATGACGATGTAACACTCAAATTGCGTCGAGGTTAAAGACATCGTCCTCCAACTGACTTGTCTCCTAGGGTCTATTGCTGCTTCGGGCACCTTATGATCGATCTCCAGTGAGTCTAGATTTTGGAACCCGACGCAAAACTGATAGTTAATTGTAACGTTCAGGGCCTCCTAATGACGATGGAATACTCAAATTGGGTCGAGATTCAATACATCGTCCTCCAGCCAACTTCTCTCCATGGGGATAATGCTGCCTCGGGTACTTGATGGTCGCTCACCTGTGAAACTATATTTTCGAATCCGACGTGAAAATGATTGTTAATTGCAACGTTCAGCGCCTCCTAATGACGATGGAACACTCAAATTGCGTCGAGATTCAATACATCGGCCTCCAGCCGACATCTCTCCATGGGGATAATGCTGCCTCGGGCACCTTATGGTCGTTCTCCTGTGAGTCTAGATTTTCGAATCCGACCCATAACTGATAGTTAATTGCAACGTTCAGCGCCTCCTAATGACGATGGAACACTCAAATTGCGTCGAGATTGAATACATCGGAATCCAGACGACTTGTGTCGAAATGTCTATTGCTGCCTCGGGCACCTTGTGGTCGTTCTCCTGTGAGTCTAGATTTAAGAATCAGACACATAACTGATAGTTAATTGCAACGTTCAGCGCCTCCCAATGACGATGTGGCACTCAAATTGCGTCGCGATTCAATACAGCGTCCTCCAGAGGACTGGTCTCCAAGGGGATATTGCTGCCTCGGGCACCATATAATCCGTCTCCAGTGAGTCTAGATTTTCGATTCCGACGAAAAACTGATATTTAATTGTAACTTTCAGGGCCTCCTAATGACGATGGAACACTCAAATTGCGTCGAGATTCAATACATCGGCCTCCATTCTACTTGTCTCCAAGGGTCTATTGCTGCCTCGGGCACCTTATGGTCGTTCTCCTGTGAGTCCAGATAATTCGAATCCGACCCATAACTGCTTGTTAATTGCAACGTTCGGGGCCTCCTAATGACGATGGAACACTCAAATTGTGTCGAGATTCAATACATCGTCCTTCAGCCGACTTGTCTCCAAGGTTCTATTGCTGCCACGAGCACCTTATGGTCGTTCTCCTGTGAGTCTCGATTTTCGAATCAGACGCAAATCTGATAGTTAATTGCAACGTTCAGGGCCTCTTAATGACGATGGAACACTCAAATTGCGTCGAGGTTGAGACATCGTTCTCCAGCCGAATTGTCTCCGAGGGGTATTGCTGCCTAGGGCACCAAATGGTCCGCCTCCTGTGAGCCTAAATTTTCGAATCCGACGCAAAAATGATAGTTAATTGTAAATTTCAGCGCCTCCTAATGACGATGGAACACTCAAATATCGTCGAGATTCAATACATCGGCCTCGGGCCGACTTGTCTCCAAGGTTCTATTGCGGCCTCGGGCACATTATGGTCGTTCTCCTGTGATTCTCGATTTTCGAATTCGACGCAAAACTGATAGTTAATTGCAACGTTCAGGGCCATTTAGTGACGATGGAATACTCAAATTGCGTCGAGATTCAATATATCGTCCTCCAGCCGACATCTCTCCATGGGGATAATGCTGCCTCGGGTACCTTATGGTCGTTCACCTGTGAGTCTAGATTTTCGAATCCGACGCGAAAATGATTGTTAATTGTAACGTTCAGGGCTTCCTAATGACGTTGGAAAACTCAAATTGCGTCGAAATTCAATACATCGTCGTTCAGCCGAATTGTCTCCAAGGGTCCATTGCTGCCTCGGGCACCTTGTGGTCTTTCTCCTGTGAGTCTAGATTCGAACCCGACGCAAAACTGATAGTTAACTGTAACGTTCAGGGCCTCCTAATGACGATGGAATACTAAAATTGGGTCGAGATTCAATATATCGTCCTCCAGCCGACTTCTCTCCATGGGGATAATGCTGCCTCGGGTACCTTATGGTCGTTCAACTGTGAGTCAAAATTTTCGAATCCGACGCAAAACTGATAGTTAATTGGTATGTTCAGGGCCTCCTAATGACGATGGAACACTCAAATTGCGTCGAGATTCATCGGCTTCCAGCCGACGTATCTCCAAGGGGTATTGCTGCCTCGGGTACCATATGATCCGTCTCAAAAATGATAGTTAATTGCAACGTTCAGCGCCTCCTAATGACGATGGAACACACAAATTGCGTCGAGATTCAATTCATCGGCCTCCAGCCGACTTGTCTCCAATGGTATATTGCTGCCTCGGGCACTTTATGGTCGTTCTCCAGTGAGTCTAGATTTTCGAATCCGACGCAAAATGATAGTTAATTGTAAACTTCAGCGCCTCCTAATGACGATGGAACACTCAAATATCGTCGAGATTCGATACATCGGCCTCGAGCCGACTTGTCTCCAAGGTTCTATTGCGGCCTCGGGGACATTATGGTCGTTCTCCTGTGATTCTCGATTTTCGAATTCGACGCAAAACTGATAGTTAATTGCAACGTTCAGGGCCTCCTAATGACGATGGAACACTCAAATTGCGTCGAGAATCAATACATCGTCCTCCAGTCGTTTTCTTTCCATGGGGATAATGCTGCCTCTCGTTCCTTATGGTCGTTCACCTGTGAAACTAGATTTTCGAATCCGACGCGAAAATGATTGTTAATTGTAACGTTCAGGGCTTCCTAATGACGATGGAACACTCAAATTGCGTCGAGATTCAATACATCGTCCTTCAGCCGACTTGTCTCCAAGGTTCTATTGCTGCCTCGGGCACCTTATGGTCGTTCTCCTGTGAGTCTCGATTTCCGAATCCGACGCAAAACTGATAGTTAATTGCAACGTTCAGGGCCTCTTAATGACGACGGAACACTCAAATTGCGTCGAGGTTGAAACATCGTTCTCCAGCCGAATTGTCTCCGAGGGGTATTGCTGCCTCGGGCACCATATAGTCCGCCTCCTGTGAGTCTAGATTTTCGAATCCGACGCAAAAATGATAGTTAATTGTAAATTTCAGCGCCTCCTAATGACGATGGAACACTCAAATATCGTCGAGATTCGATACATCGGCCTCGAGCCGACTTGTCTCCAAGGTTCTATTGCGGCCTCGGGCACATTATGGTCGTTCTCCTGTGATTCTCGATTTTCGAATTCGACGCAAAACTGATAGTTAATTGCAACGTTCAGGGCCTCCTAATGACGATGGAACACTCAAATTGCGTCGAGAATCAATACATCGTCCTCCAGTCGACTTGTCTACAAGGGGATATGGCTGCCTCGGGCTCCATGTGGTCCGTCTCCTGTGAGTCTAGATTTTCGAATCCGACGCGAAACTTATAGCTAATTGTAACGTTCAGGGCCTCCTAATGACGGTGGGACACTCAAATTGCGTCGAGATTCAATACATCGGCCTCAATGCGACTTATCTCCAAGGGTCTATTGCTTCCTCAGGCACCTTATGGTCGTTCTCCTGTGAGTCTAGAATTTCGAATCCGACGCAAAACTGATAGTTAATTGTAACGTTCAGGGCCTCCTAATAACGATAGAACATTCAAATTGCGTCGTGATTCAATACATCGTCTTTCAGCTGACATGTCTCGATGTTTCTATTGCTGCCTTGGGCACCTTATGGTCGTTCTCTTGTGAGTCTCGATTTTCGAATCCGACGCAAAACTGATAGTTAATTGCAACGTTCAGGGCCTCCTAATGACGATGTAACGCTCAAATTGCGTCGAGGTTAAATACATCGTCCTCCAACTGACTTGTCTCCAAGGGTCTATTGCTGCCTCGGGCACCTTATGATCGATCTCCAGTGAGTCTAGATTTTCGAATCCGACTCAAAGCCGATAGTTAATTGTAACGTTCAGGGCCTCCTAATGACGATGGAATACTCAAATTGGGTCGATATTCAATATATCGTCCTCCAGCCGACTTCTCTCCATGGGGATAATGCTGCCTCGGGTTCCTTATGGTCGTTCACCTGTGAAACTAGATTTTCGAATCCGACGCATAACTGATAGTTAATTGTATCGCTCAGCGCCTCCTAATGACGATGGAACGCTCAAATTGCGTCGAGATTCAATACATCGTCCTCCAGCCGACTTGTCTCAAGGGGATATTGCTGCCTCGGGCACCATGTGGTCCGTCTCCTGTGAGTCTAGAATTTCGAATCCAACGCGAAAGTGATAGTTAATTGTAATATTCAGGGCCTCCTAATGACGATAAAACACTCAAATTGCGTCAAGATTCAATACATCGCCCTTCAGCCGACTTGACTCCAAGAGTCTATTGCTGCCTCGGACACCTTATGGTCGTTCTCCTGTGAGTCTAGATTCTCGAATCCGACGCAAAACCGATAGTTAATTGTAACGCACAGGGCCTCCTAATGACAATGAAACACTCAAATTGCGTCGAGATTCAATACAGCTGCCACGAGCCGACTTGTGCCGACAATGCTGCCTCGGGCACCAAATGGTCCGTCTCCTGTGAGTCTAGATTTTCGATTCCGATGCGAAACTGATAGTTAATTGTAACGTTCAGGGCCTCCTAATAACGATGGAACATTCAAATTGCGTCGAGATTCAATATATCGTCCTGCAGCCGACTTGTCTCCAAGTTTCTATTGCTGCCTCGGGCACCTTATGATCTTTCTCCTGTGAGTCTAGATTTTCGAACCCGACGCAAAACGGAAAGTTAATTGTAACGTTCAGGGACTCCTAATGACGATGGATTACTGAAATTGCGCCGAGATTCAATACATCGTCCTCCAGCCGACTTCTCTCCATGGGCACAATGCTGCCTTGGGCTCCTTATGGTCGTTCTCCTGTGAGTCCAGATTTAAGAATCCGACGCGAAACTAATTGTTATTTGTAACGTTCAGGGCTTCCTAATGACGATGGAACACTCAAATTGCGTCGAGAGTCAATACATCGTTCTCCAGCCGACTCGTCTCCAAGGGGTATTGCTGCCTCGGGCACCATATGGTCCGACTCTTGTGAGTCTAGATTTTCGAATCCGACGCAAAAACGATAGTAACGTTCAGCGCCTCCTATTGACGATGGAACGCTCACATAGCGTCGAGATTCAATACATCGGCCTCCAGCCGACTTGTCCCCAAGGGCATAACGGTGCCTCGGGCACCACATGGTCCGTCTCCGTTGATTCTACATTTTCGAATCCGACGCAAAACTGATAGTTAATTGTAACGTTCAGGGCCTCCTAATGACGATGGGGCACTCAAATTGCGTCGCGATTCAATACATCGTCTTCGAGCGGACTGGTCTCCAAGGGGATATTGCTGCCTTGGGCACCTTATGGTCCGTCTCCATTGAGTCTAGATTTTGGATTCCGACGAAAAACTGATAGTCAATTCTAACATTCAGGGCCTCCTATTGGCGATGGAACACTCAAATTGCGTCGAGATTCCATACATCGTCCTCCAGCCGACTTGTCTCAAAATGTCTATTGCTGCATCGAGGACCTTGTGGTCGTTTTCCTGTGAGTCTAGATTTTCGAATCCGACGCATAACTGATAGTTAAAAGTAAAGGTTAGGGCCTCCTAATGACGATGAAACATTCAAATTGCGTCGAGATTCAATACATCGTCCTCCAGCCGACTTGTCTCCAAGGGCATATCGCTGCCTCGGGCACCACATGGTCCGTCTCATTTGATTCTACATTTTCGAATCCGGCGCAAAACTGATAGTTAATTGTAACAATCAGGGCCTCCTATTGACGATGGAACACTCAAATTGCGTCGAGATTCAATACATCGTCCTCCAGCCGACTTGTCTCCAAATGTCTATTGCTGCCTCGAGGACCTTTTGGTCGTTCGCCTGTGAGTCTCGATTTTCTAATCCGACGCAAAACTGATAGTTAATTGCAACGTTCAGGGCCTCCTAATGACGATGGAACACTCAAATTGCGACGAGGTTCAATACATCGTCCTCCTGCAGACTTGTCTGCAATGGGTATTGCTGCATCGGGCACCATATCTTCCGTCTCCTGTGAGTCTAGATTTTCGAATACGACGCTAAAATGAGAGTTAATTGTAACGTTCAGGGCCTCCTAATGACGATGGAACACTCAAATTGCGTCGAGAATCAATACATCGTCCTCCAGCCGACTTGTCTACAAGGGGATATTGCTGCCTCGGGCTCCATGTGGTCCGTCTCCTGTGTGTCTAGATTTTTAAATCCGACGCGAAACTGATAGTTAATTGTAAGGTTCAGGGCCTCCTAATGACGATGGAACACTCCAATTGCGTCGAGATTCAATACATCGTCCTTCAGCCGACTTGTCTCCAACGGTCTATTGCTGGCTCCGGCACCTTATGATCGGTCTCCAGTGACTCTAGAATTTAGAATTCGAAGCAAAACTGATACTTAATTGTAACGTTCAAGCCCTCCTAATGACGATGGAACACTCAAATTGCGTGGAGATTCAATACATCGGCCTCCAGCCGACTTGTCTCCAAGGGGACATTGCTGCCTCGGACACCTTATGGTCGTTCTCCTGTGAGACTAGATTTTCGAATCCGAAGCAACACTGATAGTTAATTGTAACGTTCGGGGCCTCCTAATGACGATGGAACACTCAAATTGTGTCGAGATTCAATACATTGTCCTTCAGCCGACTTGTCTCCAAGGTTCTATTGCTGCCTCGGGCACCTTATGGTCGTGCTCCTGTGAGTCTCGATTTTCGAATCCGACGCAAAACTGATAGTTAATTGCAACGTTCAAAGGCCTCCTAATGACGATGTAACGCTCAAATTGCGTCGAGGTTGAAACATCGTTCTCCAGCCGAATTGTCTCCGAGGGGTATTGCTGTGTCGGGCACCATAAGGTCCGCCTCCTGTGAGTCTAGATTTTCAAATCCGACGCAAAAATGATAGTTAATTGTAAATTTCAGCGCCTCCTAATGACGATGGAACACTCAAATATAGTCGAGATTCGATACATCGGCCTCGAGCCGACTTGTCTCCAAGGTTCTATTGCGGCCTCGGGCACATTATGGTCGTTCTCCTGTGATTCTCGATTTTCGAATTCGACGCAAAACTGATAGTTAATTGCAACGTTCATGGCCTCCTAATGACGATGGAATACTCAAATTGCGTCGAGAATCAATACATCGTCCTCCACTCGACTTGTCTACAAGGGGATATGGCTGCCTCGGGCTCCATGTGGTCCGTCTCCTGTGAGTCTAGATTTTCGAATCCGACGCGAAACTGATGGCTAATTGTAACGTTCAGGGCCTCCTAATGACAGTAGGACACTCAAATTGCGTCGAGATTCAATACATCGGCCTCAAGGCGTCTTATCTCCAAGGGTCCATTGCTTCCTCAGGCACCTTATGGTCGTTCTCCTGTGAGTCTAGAATTTCGAATCCGACGCAAAACTGATGGTGAATTGTAACGTTCAGGGCCTCCTAATAACGATAGAACATTCAAATTGCGTCGAGATTCAATACATCGTCTTTCAGCCGACTTGTCTCCAAGTTTCTATTGCTGCCTCGGGCACCTGGTGGTCGTTCACTTGTGAGTCTCGATTTTCGAATCCGACGCAAAACTGATAGTTAATTGCAACGTTCAAAGGCCTCCTAATGACGATGTAACGCTCAAATTGCGTCAAGGTTAAATACATCGACCTCCAACTGACTTGTCTCCAAGGGTCTATTGCTGCCTCGGGCACCTTATGATCGATCTCCAGTGAGTCTAGATTTTCGAATCCGACTCAAAACCGATAGTTAATTGTAACGTTCAGGGCCTCCTAATGACGATGGAATACTCAAATTGGGTCGAGATTCAATATATCGTCCTCCAGCCGACTTCTCTCCATGGGGATAATGCTGCCTCGGGTTCCTTATGGTCGTTCACCTGTGAAACTAGATTTTCGAATCCGACGCGAAAATGATTGTTAATTGTAACGTTCAGGGCTTCCTAATGACGATCGAACACTCAAATTGCGTCGAGATTCAATACATCGTCCTCCAGCCGACTTGTCTCCAAGGGTCTATTGCTGCCTCGGGCACCTTATGGATGTTCCCCTGTGAGTCTAGAATTTCGAATCCGACGCGAAAGTGATAGTTAATTGTAATATTCAGGGCCTCCTAATGACGATGGAACACTCAAATTGCGTCGAGATTCAATACATCGTCCTCCAGCCGACTTGTCTCAAGGGGATATTGCTGCCTCGGGCACCATGTGGTCCGTCTCCTGTGGGTCTAGATTTTCGAATCCGACGCGAAACTGACAGTTAATTGTAATATTCAGGGCCTCCTAATGACGATGGAACACTTAAATTGCGTGAAGATTCAATACATCGTCCCTCAGCCGACTGGACTCCAAGAGTCTATTGCTGCCTCGGACACCTTATGGGCGTTCTCCTGTGAGTCTAGATTCTCGAAGCGACGCAAACCCGATAGTTACTTGTAACGCTCAGGGCCTCCTGATGACAATGGAACACTCAAATTGCGTCGAGATTCAATACAGCGGCCACGAGCCGACTTGTGCCGACATTGCTGCCTCGGGCACCAAATGGTCCGTCTCCTGTGAGTCTAGATTTTCGATTCCGATGCGAAACTGATAGTTAATTGTAACGTTCAGGGCCTCCTAATAACGATGGAACACTCAAATTGCGTCGAGATTCAACATATCGTCCTGCAGCCGACTTGTCTCCAAGTTTCTATCGCTGCTTCGGGCACCTTATGATCTTTCTCCTGTGAGTCTAGATTTTCGAACCCGACGCAAAACGGAAAGTTAATTGTAACGTTCAGGGACTCCTAATGACGATGGATTACTCAAATTGCGTCGAGATTTAATACATCGTCCTCCAGCCGACTTCTCTCCATGGGCATAATGCTGCGTCGGGCACCTTATGGTCGTTCTCCTGTGAGTCCAGATTTACGAATCCGACGCGAAACTGATTGTTATTTGTAACGTTCAGGGCTTCCTAATGACGATGGAACACTCAAATTCCGTCGAGAGTCAATACATCGTCCTCCAGCCGACTTGTCTCCAAGGGGTATTGCTGCCTCGGGCACCATATGGTCCGACTCCTGTGAGTCTAGATTTTCGAATCTGACGCAAAAATGATAGTAACGTTCAGCGCATCCTAATGTTGATGGAACACTCACATAGTGTCGAGATTCAATACGTCGGCCTCCAGCCGACTTGTCCCCAATTGCATAACGGTGCCTCGGGCACCACATGGTCCGTCTCCGTTGATTCTACATTTTCGAATCCGACGAAAAACTGATAGTTAATTGTAACGTTCAGGGCCTCCTAATGACGATGGGGCACTCAAATTGCGTCGCGATTCAATACATCGTCCTCCAGCGGACTGGTCTCCAAGGGGATATTGCTGCCTTGGGCACCTTATGGTCCGTCTCCATTGAGTCTAGATTTTCGATTCCGACGAAAAACTGATAGTTAATTGTAACATTCAGGGCCTCCTATTGACGATGGAACACTCAAATTGCGTCGAGATTCAATACATCGACCTCCAGCCAACTGTCTCCAAATGTCTATTGCTGCCTCGGGGCCTTGTGGTCGTTCTCCTGTGAGTCTAGATTTTCGAATCCGACGCATAACTGATAGTTAATTGTAAAGGTTAGGGCCTCCTAATGACGATGAAACATTCAAATTGCGTCGAGATTCAATACATCGTCCTCCAGCCGACTTGTCTCCAAGGGCATATCGCTGCCTCGGGCACCACATGGTCCGTCTCCGTTAATTCTACATTTTCGAATCCGTCGCAAAACTGTAGTTAATTGTAATGTTCAGGGCCTCCTAATGACGATGGGGCACTCAGATTGCGTCGCGATTCAATACATCGTCCTCCAGCGGACTTGTCTCCAAGGTGATATTGCAGCCTCGGGCACCTTATGGTCCGTCTCCAGTGAGTCTAAATTTTCGATTCCGACGAAATACTGAAAGTTAATTGTAACATTCAGGGCCTCCTAATGACGATGGAGCACTTATATTGCGCCGCGTCATCCAATACATCGTCCTCCAGCCGACTTGTCTCCTAGGGTCTATTGGTGCCTCGGGCACCTTATGATCGTTCTCTTGTGAGTCTCGATTTTCTAATCCGACGCAAAACTGATAGTTAATTGCAACGTTCAGGGCCTCCTAATGACGATGGAACACTCAAATTGCGACGAGGTTCAATACATCGTCCTCCTGCAGACTTGTCTCCAATGGGTATTGCTGCATCGGGCACCATATCTTCCGTCTCCTGTGAGACTAGATTTTCGAATACGACGCTAAAATGATAGTTAACTGTAAGGTTCAGGGCCTCCTAATGACGATGGAACACTCCAATTGCGTCGAGATTCAATACATCGTCCATCAGCCGACTTGTCTCCAACGGTATATTGCTGGCTCCGGCACCTTATGGTCGTTCTCCTGTGAGTCTAGAATTTAGAATCCGAAGCAAAACTGATACTTAATTGTAACGTTCAAGCCCTCCTAATGACGATGGAACACTCAAATTGCGTGGAGATTCAATACATCGGCCTCCAGCCGACTTGTCTCCAAGGGGACATTGCTGCCTCGGGCACCATATGGTCCGTCTCCTGTGAGTCTAGATTTTCGATTCCGATGCGAAACTGATAGTTAATTGTAACGTTCAGGGCCTCCTAATAACGATGGAACACTCAAATTGCGACGAGATGCAATACATCGTCCTCCAGCCGACTTGTCTCCAAGGGTCTATTGCTGCCTCGAGCACCTTATGGTCGTTCTACTGTGAGTCTAGATTTTTGAAGCCGACGCATAACTAATAGTTACTTGCAACGTTCAGCGCCTCGTAATGTCGATGGAACACTCAAATTGCGTCGAGATTCAATACATCGGCTTCCAGCCGACTTGTCTCTAAGGGTCTATTGCTGCCTCGGGCACCTTATGGTCGTTCTCCTGTGAGTCTAGATTCTCGAGTCAGACGCAAAACTGATAGTTAATTGTAACGTTCAGGGCCTCCTATTGACGATGAAATACTCAAATTGCGTCGAGATTCAATACATCGTCCTCCAGCCGACTTCTCTCCATATGGTATTGCTGCCTCGGGCACCATATGGACCGACTCCTGTGAGTCTAGATTTTCGAATCCGACGCAAAAATGATAATTAATTGTAACGTTCAGCGCCTCCTAATGACAATGGAACACTCAAATTGCGTCGAGAGTAAAACATCGTCCTCCAGCCGACTTGTCTACTAGGGGATATTGCTGCCTCTGGCTCCATGTGGTCCGTGTCCTGTGAGTCTAGATTTTCGAATCCGACGCGAAACTGATAGTTAATTGTAACGTTCAGGGCCTCCTAATGACGACGGAACACTCAAATTGCATCGAGATTCAATACATCGGCCTCCAGGCGACTTATCTCCAAGGGTCTACTGCTGCCTCGGGCACCCTGTGGTCGTTCTCCTGTGGGTCTAGATTTTCGAATCCGACCCATAACTGATAGTTAATTGCAACGTTCAGCGCCTCCTAATGACGATGGGACACTCAAATAGGGTCGAGATTCAATACATCGGCCTCCAGCCGACTAGTCTCCAAATGTCTAATGCTGCCTCGGGCACCTTATGGTCGTTCTCTTGTGAGTCTCGATTTTCGAATCCGATGCAAGACTGATAGTTAATTGCAACGTTCAGGTCCTCCTAATGACGATGGAACACTCAAATTGCGTCTAGGTTCAATACGTCGGCCACGAGCCGACTTGTCTCCAAGGGATATTGCTGCCTCTGGCTCCATGTGGTCCGTGTCTTGTGACTCTAGATTTTCGAATTCGACGCAAAAATGATAGTTAATTGTAACGTTCAGGGTCTCCTAATGACGACGGAACCCTCAAATTGCGTCGAGAGTCAATACATCGTCCTCCAGCCGACATGTCTACAAGGGGATATTGCTGCCTCTGGCTCCATGTGGTCCGTGTCCTGTGAGTCTAGATTTTCGATTCCGACGCGAAACTGATAGTTAATTAAAACGTTCAGGGCCTCCTAATGACGATGGAACACTCAAATTGCGTCGAGAGTCAATACATCGTTCTCCAGCCGACTTGTCTCCAAGGGGTATTGCAGCCTCGGGCACCATATGGTCCGTCTCCTGTGAGTCTAGATTTTCGAATGCGACGCAAAAATGATAGTTAATTGTAACGTTCAGCGTCTCCTAATGACGATGGAACACTCAAATTGCGTCTAGGTTCAATACATCGGCCTCCAGCCGACTTGTCTCCAAGCGTCTATTGCTGCATCGGGCACCTTATGGTCGTTCTGCTGTGAGTCTAGATTTTCGAACCCGACGAAAAACTGGTAGTTAATTGTAACGTTCAGGGCCTCCTAATGACGATGGAACACTCAAATTGCATCGAGATTCAATACATCGTCCTCCAGCGGACTGGTCTCCAAGGGGATATTGCTGTCTCGGGCACCTTATGGTCAGTCTCCAGTAAGTCTAGATTTTCGATTGCGACGAAAAACTGATAGTTAATTGTAAATAGTTAATTGTAACATTCAGGTTCTCCTAATGACGATGGAACACTCAAATTGCGTCGAGGTTCAATACATCGTCCTCCTGCAGACTTGTCTCCAATGGGTATTGCTGCATCGGGCACCATATCTTCCGTCTCCTGTGAGACTAGATTTTCGAATACGACGCTAAAATGATAGTTAATTGTAAGGTTCAGGGCCTCCTAATGACGATGGAACACTCCAATTGCGTCGAGATTCAACACATCGTCCTTCAGCCGACTTGTCTCCAACAGTCTATTGCTGGCTCCGGCACCTTATGGTCGTTCTCCTGTGAGTCTAGAATTTAGAATCCGAAGCAAAACTGATACTTAATTGTATCGTTCAAGCCCTCCTAATGACGATGGAACACTCAAATTGCGTGGAGATTCAATACGTCGGCTTCCAGCCGACTTGTCTCCAAGGGGACATTGCTGCCTCGGGCACCATATGGTCCGTCTCCTGTGAGTCTAGATTTTCGATTCCGATGCGAAACTGATAGTTAATTGTAACGTTCAGGGCCTCCTAATAACGATGGAACACTCAAATTGCGTCGAGATTCAATACATCGTCCTCCAGCCGGCTTGTCTCCAAGGGTCTATTGCTGCCTCGGGCACCTTATCGTCGTCCTCCTGTGAGTCCAGATATTCGAATCCGACGCAAAACGGAATGCTAATTGAAACATTCAGAGCCCCCTAATGATGATGGAACACTGAAATTGAGTCGAGATTCAATACATCGTTCTCCAGCCGACTTGTCTCCAAGGGGAAATTGCTGCCTCGGGCACCATATAGTCCTTCTCCTGTGAGTCTATAATCTCGAATCCGACGCAAAACTGTTAGTTAATTGTAACGTTCAGTGCCTCCTAATGACGATGAATTACTCAAATTGCGTCGAGATTCACTACATCGTTCTTCTGCCGACTTGTCTCCAATGTTCTATTGCTGGCTCAGGCACCTTATGGTCGTCCTCCTGTGAGTCTAGATTTTAGAATCCGACGCAAAACTGTTAGTTAATTGTAACATTCAGGGCCTCCTAATGACGATGGAACACTCAAATTGCGTCGAGATCAATACATCGTCCTCCAGCCAACTTGTCTCCAAGGGGACATTGCTTCCTCGCGCACCATTTCGTCCGTCTCCTGTGAGTCTAGATTTTCGTTTCCGATGCGAAACTGATAGTAAATTGAAACGTTCAAGGCCTCCTAATGACGATGGAACAATCAAATTGCGTCGAGGTTCAATACATCGTCCTCCAGCCGACTTGTCTCCAAGGGGTATTGCTGGCACGGGTACCATATGGTCCGACTCCTGTGAGTCTAGATTTTCGAATCCGACGCAAAATTGCTAGTTAATTGTAACGTTCAGCGCCTCCTAATGACGATGGAACACTCAAATTGCGTCGAGATTCAATACATCGGCCTCCAGCCGACTTGACTCCAAATGTCTATTGCTTCCTCGGGCGCTTAGTGGTCGTTCTCCTGTGAGTCTAGATTTTCGAATCCGACGCATAACTGATAGTTAATTGTAAAGTTCAGGGCCTCCTAATGACGATGGAACACTCAAATTGCGTCGAGACAAAATACATCGTCCTCCAGCCGACTTGTCTCCAAGGGTCTATTGCTGCCTCGGGCACCTTACGGACGTTCTCCTGTGAGTCTAGATTTTCGAATCCGACGCATAACCGATAGTTAACTGTAACTCCCAGCGCCTCCTAATGTCGATGGAACACTCAAATTGCGTCGAGATCCAATACATCGTCCTCCAGCCGACTTGTCTCCAAATGGCTATTGCTTCCTCGGGCACCTTGTGGTCGTTCTCCTGCCGGCTTGACAGCAAGGGGATATATCTGTCTCGGGCTCCATGTGGTCCGTCTCCTGTGAGTCTAGATTTTCGAATGCGACGCGAAACTGAAAGTTAATTGTAACGTTCAGGGCCTCCTAATGACGATGGAACACTCAAATTGCGTCGAGATTCAATACATCCTCCTCCAGCCGACTTGTCTCCTAGGGGACATTGCTGCCTCGGGCACCATATGGTTCTTCTCCTGTGAGTCTAGATTTTCGATTCCGATGCGAAAATGATAGTTAATTGTAACGTTAAGGGCCTCCTAATGACGATGGAACACTCAAATTGCGTTGATACTCATTACATCGTCCTTCAGCCGACTTGTCTCCAAGGTTCTATTGCTGCCTCAGGCACCTTATGGTCGTTCACCTGTGAATCTCGATTTTCGAAGCCGACGCAAAACTGATAGTTAATTGCAACGTTGAAGGCCTCCTAATGACGATGGAACACTCATATTGCGTCGAGGTTAAATACATCGTCGTCCAGCCGACTTGTCTCCAAGGGGAATTGCTGCCTCGGGCACCATATGGTCCGACTCCTGTGAGTCTAGATTTTCGAATCCGACGCATAACTGATAGTTATCTGTAAAGTTCAGGGCCTCCTAATGACGCTGGAACACTGATATTGCGTCGAGATTCAATTCATCGTCCTCCAGCCACTTGTCTCCAAGGGTCTATTGCTGCCTCGGGCACCTTATGGTCGTTCTCCTGTGAGTCTAGGCTTTCGAATCCGACGCATAACTGATAGTTAATTGTAAAGTTCATGGCCTCCTAATGACGATGGAACAATCAAATTGCGTCGAGATTCAATACATCGGCCTCCAGCCGACTTGACTCCAAATGTCTATTGCTTCCTCGGGCGCTTAGTGGTCGTTCTCCTGTGAGTCTAGATTTTCGAATCCGACGCATAACTGATAGTTAATTGTAAAGTTCAGGGCCTCCTAATGACGATGGAACACTCAAATTGCGTCGAGACAAAATACATCGTCCTCCAGCCGACTTGTCTCCAAGGGTCTATTGCTGCCTCGGGCACCTTACGGACGTTCTCCTGTGAGTCTAGATTTTCGAATCCGACCCATAACCGATAGTTAACTGTAACTCCCAGCGCCTCCTAATGACGATGGAACACTCAAATTGCGTCGAGATCCAATACATCGTCCTCCAGCCGACTTGTCTCCAATAGTCTATTGCTTCCTCGGGCACCTTGTGGTCGTTCTCCTGTGAGTCTAGATTTTCGAATCCGACGCATAACTGATAGTTAATTGTAACGTTCATGGCCTCCTAATGACGATAGGGCACTCAAATTGCGTTGCGTTCAATACATCGTCCTGCAGCGGACTGGTCTCCAAGGGGATATTGCTGCCTCGGGCACCATATAGTCCTTCTCCTGTGAGTCTATAATCTCGAATCCGACGCAAAACTGTTAGTTAATTGTAACGTTCAGTGCCTCCTAATGACGATGAATTACTCAAATTGCGTCGAGATTCACTACATCGTTCTTCTGCCGACTTGTCTCCAATGTTCTATTGCTGGCTCGGGCACCTTATGGTCGTCCTCCTGTGAGTCTAGATTTTAGAATCCGACGCAAAACTGTTAGTTAATTGTAACATTCAGGGCCCCCTAATGACGATGGAACACTCAAATTGCGTCGAGATTCAATACATCGTCCTCCAGCCAACTTGTCTCCAAGGGGACATTGCTTCCTCGCCCACCATTTCGTCCGTCTCCTGTGAGTCTAGATTTTCGTTTCCGATGCGAAACTGATAGTAAATTGAAACGTTCAAGGCCTCCTAATGACGATGGAACAATCAAATTGCGTCGAGGTTCAATACATCGTCCTCCAGCCGACTTGTCTCCAAGGGGTATTGCTGGCACGGGTACCATATGGTCCGACTCCTGTGAGTCTAGATTTTCGAATCCGACGCAAAATTGCTAGTTAATTGTAACGTTCAGCGCCTCCTAATGACGATGGAACACTCAAATTGCGTCGAGAGTCTTAACATCGTCCTCCTGCCGGCTTGACAACAAGGGGATATATCTGTCCGGGCTCCATGTGGTCCGTCTCCTGTGAGTCTAGATTTTCGAATGCGACGCGAAACTGAAAGTTAATTGTAACGTTCAGGGCCTCCTAATGACGATGGAACACTCAAATTGCGTCGAGATTCAATACATCCTCCTCCAGCCGACTTGTCTCCTAGGGGACATTGCTGCCTCGGGCACCATATGGTTCTTCTCCTGTGAGTCTAGATTTTCGATTCCGATGCGAAAATGATAGTTAATTGTAACGTTAAGGGCCTCCTAATGACGATGGAACACTCAAATTGCGTTGATATTCATTACATCGTCCTTCAGCCGACTTGTCTCCAAGGTTCTATTGCTGCCTCAGGCACCTTATGGTCGTTCACCTGTGAATCTCGATTTTCGAAGCCGACGCAAAACTGATAGTTAATTGCAACGTTGAAGGCCTCCTAATGACGATGGAACACTCATATTGCGTCGAGGTTAAATACATCGTCGTCCAGCCGACTTGTCTCCAAGGGGAATTGCTGCCTCGGGCACCATATGGTCCGACTCCTGTGAGTCTAGATTTTCGAATCCGACGCATAACTGATAGTTATCTGTAAAGTTCAGGGCCTCCTAATGACGCTGGAACACTGATATTGCGTCGAGATTCAATTCATCGTCCTCCAGCCGACTTGTCTCCAAGGGTCTATTGCTGCCTCGGGCACCTTATGGTCGTTCTCCTGTGAGTCTAGGCTTTCGAATCCGACGCATAACTGATAGTTAATTGTAAAGTTCAGGGCCTCCTAATGACGATGGAACAATCAAATTGCGTCGAGATTCAATACATCGGCCTCCAGCCGACTTGACTCCAAATGTCTATTGCTTCCTCGGGCGCTTAGTGGTCGTTCTCCTGTGAGTCTAGATTTTCGAATCCGACGCATAACTGATAGTTAATTGTAACGTTCATGGCCTCCTAATGACGATAGGGCACTCAAATTGCGTTGCGTTCAATACATCGTCCTGCAGCGGACTGGTCTCCAAGGGGATATTGCTGCCTCGGGCACCTTATGGTCCGTCTCCAGTGAGTCTAGATTTTCGAATCCGACGCATAACTGATAGTTAATTGCAACGTTCAGCGCCTCCTAATGACGATGGAACACTCAAATTGCGTCGAGATTCAATACATCGGCCTCCGGCCGACTTGTCTCCAAATGACTATTGCTGCCTCGGTCACCTTGTGGTCGTTCTCCTGTGAGTCTAGATTTTCGAATACGACGCATAACTGATAGTTAATTGTAAAGTTCAGGGCCTACTAATGACAATGGAACACTCAAATTGCATCGAGATTCAATACATCGTCCTCCAGCCAACTTATCTCCAAGGGTCTATTGCTGCCTCGGGCACCTTATGGTCGTTCTCCTGTGAATCTAGATTTTCGAATCCGACGCATAACTGATAGTTAACTGTAACGCTCAGCGCCTCCTAATGACGATGGAACACTTAAATTGCGTCGAGATTCAATACATCGTCCTGAGGCCGACTTGTCTCCAAGGGTCTATTCCTGCCTCGAGCACCCTATCGTCGTCCTCCTGTGAGTCCAGATATTCGAATCCGACCCAAAACGGACTGCTAATTGAAACGTTCAGAGCCTCCTAATAATGATGGAACACTCAAATTGAGTGGAGATTCAATACATCGTCCTCCAGCCGACTTGTCTCCAAGGGGAAATTGCTGCCTCAGGCACCATATAGTCCTTCTCCTGTGAGTCTAGAATTTCGAATCCGACGCAAAACAGATAGTTAATTGTAACATTCAGGGCCTCCTAATGACGATGGAACACTCAAATTGCGTCGAGATTCAATACATCGTCCTCCAGCCGACTTGTCTCCAAGAGGACATTGCTGCTTCGGGCACCATATGGTCCTTTTCCCGTGAGTCTAGATTTCCGATTCCGATGCGAAACTGATTGTTAATTGTAACGTTCAGGGCCTCCTAATGACGATGGAACACTCAAATTGCGTCGAGATTCAATACATCGGCCTCCAGTCGACTTGTCTCCAAATGTCTATTGCTGCCTCAGGCACCTTGTGGTCGTCCTCCTGTGTGTCTAGATTTTCGAATCCGACGCAAAACTGGTAATTGTAACGTTCAGTGCCTCATAATGACGATGGATTACTCAAATTGCGTCGAGATTCACTACATCGTCCTTCTGCCGACTTGTCTCCAATGTTCTATTGCTGGCTCGGGCACCTTATGGTCGTTCTCCTGTGAGTCTAGATTTTCGAATCCGACGCTTAACTGATCGTTAATTGCAACGTTCAGCGCCTCCTAATGACGATGAAACACTCAAATTGCGTCGAGATTCAATACATCGTCCTCCGGCCGACTTGACTCCAAGGGTCTATTGCTGCCTCGCGCACCTTATGGTCGTTCTCCTGTGAGGGTAGATTTTCGATTCCGACGCGAAACTGATAGTTAATTGTAACGTTCAGGGCCTCGTAATGACGATGGAACACTGAAATTGCGTCGAGATTCAATACATCGTCCTCCAGCCGACTTGTCTCCAAGGGGACATTGCTTCCTCGCGCACCATTTCGTCCGTCTCCTGTGAGTCTTGATTTTCTTTTCCGATGCGAAACTGATAGTAAATTTCAACGTTCAAGGCCTCCTAATGACGATGGAACACTCAAATTGCGTCGAGATTCAATACATCGTCCTCAAGCCGACTTGTCTCCCAGAGGATGTTGCTGCCTCGGGCACCATATGGTCCATCTCCTGTGAGTCTAGATTTTCGAATCCGCCGCGAAACTGATTGTTAAATGTAACGTTCAGGGCTTCCTAATGACGATGCAACACTCAAATTGCGTCGAGATCCAATACATCGTCATTCAGCCAACTTCCTCCATGGGGATTCTGCTGCCTCGGGCACCTTATGGTCGTTCTCCTGTGAGTCTAGATTTTAGAAACCGACGCAAAACTGATCGTTTATTGTAACGTTCAGGGCATCTTAATGACGATGGAACACTCAAATTGCGTCGAGATTCAATACATCGTCCTCCAGCCGACTTGTCTCCAAGGTGACATTGCTTCCTCGCGCACCATTTCGTCCGTCTCCTGTGAGTCTAGATTTTCGTTTCCGATGCGAAACTGATAGTTAATTGCAACGTTGAAGGCCTCCTAATGACGATGGAACACTCAAATTGCGTCGAGGTTCAATACATCGTCCTCCAGCCGACTTGTCTCCAAGGGGTATTGTTGCCTCGGGTACCATATGGTCCGACTCCTGTGAGTCTAGATTTTCGAATCCGACGCAAAACTGATAGTTAATGGTGACGTTCAGGGCCTCCTAATGACGATGGAACACTCAAATTGCGTCGAGATTCAATACATTGGCCTCCAGCCAATTTGTCTCCAAGAGTCTATTCCTGCCTCGGGCACCTTATGGTCGTTCTCCTGTGAGTCTAGGCTTTCGAATCCGACGCATAACTGATAGTTAATTGTAAAGTTCAGGGCCTCCTAACGACGATGGAACAATCAAATTGCGTCGAGATTCAATACATCGGCCTCCAGCCGACTTGACTCCAAATGTCTATTGCTTCCTCGGGCGCTTAGTGGTCGTTCTCCTGTGAGTCTAGATTTTCGAATCCGACGCATAACTGATAGTTAATTGTAACGTTCATGGCCTCCTAATGACGATAGGGCACTCAAATTGCGTTGCGTTCAATACATCGTCCTGCAGCGGACTGGTCTCCAAGGGGATATTGCTGCCTCGGGCACCATATAGTCCTTCTCCTGTGAGTCTATAATCTCGAATCCGACGCAAAACTGTTAGTTAATTGTAACGTTCAGTGCCTCCTAATGACGATGAATTACTCAAATTGCGTCGAGATTCACTACATCGTTCTTCTGCCGACTTGTCTCCAATGTTCTATTCTGGCTCGGGCACCTTATGGTCGTTCTCCTGTGAATTTAGATTTTCGAATCCGACGCATAACTGATAGTTAACTGTAACGCTCAGCGCCTCCTAATGACGATGGAACACTCAAATTGCGTCGAGATTCAATACATCGTCCTGAGGCCGACTTGTCTCCAAGGGTCTATTCCTGCCTCGAGCACCCTATCGTCGTCCTCCTGTGAGTCCAGATATTCGAATCCGACCCAAAACGGACTGCTAATTGAAACGTTCAGAGCCTCCTAATAATGATGGAACACTCAAATTGAGTGGAGATTCAATACATCGTCCTCCAGCCGACTTGTCTCCAAGGGGAAATTGCTGCCTCAGGCACCATATAGTCCTTCTCCTGTGAGTCTAGAATTTCGAATCCGACGCAAAACTGATAGTTAATTGTAACATTCAGGGCCTCCTAATGACGATGGAACACTCAAATTGCGTCGAGATTCAATACATCGTCCTCCAGCCGACTTGTCTCCAAGAGGACATTGCTGCTTCGGGCACCATATGGTCCTTTTCCCGTGAGTCTAGATTTCCGATTCCGATGCGAAACTGATTGTTATTTGTAACGTTCAGGGCCTCCTAATGACGATGGAACACTCAAATTGCGTCGAGATTCAATACATCGGCCTCCAGTCGACTTGTCTTCAAATGTCTATTGCTGCCTCGCGCACCTTATGGTCGTTCTCCTGTGAGTGTAGATTTTCGATTCCGACGCGAAACTGATAGTTAATTGTAACGTTCAGGGCCTCGTAATGACGATGGAACACTGAAATTGCGTCGAGATTCAATACATCGTCCTCCAGCCGACTTGTCTCCAAGGGGACATTGCTTCCTCGCGCACCATTTCGTCCGTCTCCTGTGAGTCTAGATTTTCGTTTCCGATGCGAAACTGATAGTAAATTTCAACGTTCAAGGCCTCCTAATGACGATGGAACACTCAAATTGCGTCGAGATTCAATACATCGTCCTCAAGCCGACTTGTCTCCAAGAGGATGTTGCTGCCTCGGGCACCATATGGTCCATCTCCTGTGAGTCTAGATTTTCGAATCCGCCGCGAAACTGATTGTTAAATGTAACGTTCAGGGCTTCCTAATGACGACGCAACACTCAAATTGCGTCGAGATCCAATACATCGTCATTCAGCCAACTTCCTCCATGGGGATTCTGCTGCCTCGGGCACCTTATGGTCGTTCTCCTGTGAGTCTAGATTTTAGAAACCGACGCAAAACTGATCGTTTATTGTAACGTTCAGGGTATCTTAATGACGATGGAACACTCAAATTGCGTCGAGATTCAATACATCGTCCTCCAGCCGACTTGTCTCCAAGGTGACATTGCTTCCTCGCGCACCATTTCGTCCGTCTCCTGTGAGTCTAGATTTTCGTTTCCGATGCGAAACTGATAGTTAATTGCAACGTTGAAGGCCTCCTAATGACGATGGAACACTCAAATTGCGTCGAGGTTCAATACATCGTCCTCCAGCCGACTTGTCTCCAAGGGGTATTGTTGCCTCGGGTACCATATGGTCCGACTCCTGTGAGTCTAGATTTTCGAATCCGACGCAAAACTGATAGTTAATGGTGACGTTCAGGGCCTCCTAATGACGATGGAACACTCAAATTGCGTCGAGATTCAATACATTGGCCTCCAGCCAATTTGTCTCCAAGGGTCTATTCCTGCCTCGGGCACCTTATGGTCGTTCTCCTGTGAGTCTAGGCTTTCGAATCCGACGCATAACTGATAGTTAATTGTAAAGTTCAATGCCTCCTAATGACGGTGGAACAATCAAATTGCGTCGAGCTAAAATACATCGGCCTCCAGCCGAATTGCCTACAAGGGGATATTGCTGCCTCGGGCTCCATGTGGTCCGTCTCCTGTGAGTATAGATTTTCGAATCCGGCGCGAAACTGATAGTTAATTGTAACGTTCAGTGCCTCCTAATGACGATGGTGGAACACTCAAATTGCGTCGTGATTCAATACGTCGTCCTCAAGCCGACTTGTCTCCAAGGGTCTATTCCTGCCTCGGGCACCTTATCGTCGTCCTCCTGTGAGTCCAGATATTTGAATCGGACGCAGAACGGAATGCTAATTGAAACGTTCAGAGCCCCCTAATGATGATGGAACACTCAAATTGAGTCGAGATTCAATACATCGTTCTCCAGCCGAATTGTCTCCAAGGGGAAATTGCTGCCTCGGGCACCATATAGTCCTTCTCCTGTGAGTCTAGAATTTCGAATCCGACGCAAAACTGTTAGTTACTTGTAACGTTCAGTGCCTCCTAATGACGATGAATTACTCAAATTGCGTCGAGATTCACTACATCGTTCTTCTGCCGACTTGTCTCCAATGTTCTATTGCTGGCTCGGGCACCTTATGGTCGTCCTCCTGTGAGTCTAGATTTTAGAATCCGACGCAAAACTGTTAGTTAATTGTAACATTCAGGGCCTCCTAATGACGATGGAACACTCAAATTGCGTCGAGATTCAATACATCGTCCTCCAGCCCACTTGTCTCCAAGGGGACATTGCTTCCTCGCGCACCATTTCGTCCGTCTCCTGTGAATCTAGATTTTCGTTTCCGATGCGAAACTGATAGTAAATTGCAACGTTCAAGGCCTCCTAATGACGATGGAACACTCAAATTGCGTCGAGGTTCAATACATCGTCCTCCAGCCGACTTGTCTCCAAGGGGTATTGCTGCCTCGGGTACCATATGGTCCGACTCCTGTGAGTCTAGATTTTCGAATCCGACGCTAAATTGCTAGTTAATTGTAACGTTCAGCGCCTCCTAATGACGATGGAACACTCAAATTGCGTCGAGAGTCTTAACATCGTCCTCCTGCCGGCTTGACAACAAGGGGATATATCTGTCTCGGGCACCTAATGGTCGCTCTCCTGTGAGTCTAGATTTTCGAATATGACGCATAACTGATAGTTAATTGTAAAGATCAGGGCCTCCTAATGACGATGGAACACTCAAATTGCGTCGAGATTCAATACATCATCCTCCAGCCGACTTGTCTCCAAGAGGATATTGCTGCCTCGGGCACCATATGGTCCTTTTCCCGTGAGTCTAGATTTCCGATTCCGATGCGAAACTGATAGTTAATTGTAACGTTCAGGGCCTCCTAATGACGATGGAACACTCAAATTGCGTCGAGATTCAATACATCGGCCTCCAGTCGACTTCTCTCCAAATGTCTATTGCTGCCCCGGGCACCTTGTAGTCGTTCTCCTGTGTGTCTAGATTTTCGAATCCGACGCAAAACTGGTAATTGTAACGTTCAGTGCCTCCTAATGACGATGGATTACTCAAATTGCGTCGAGATTCACTACATCGTCCTTCTGCCGACTTGTCTCCAATGTTCTATTGCTGGCTCGGGCACCTTATGGTCGTTCTCCTGTGAGTCTAGATTTTCGAATCCGACGCTTAACTGATAGTTAATTGCAACGTTCAGCGCCTCCTAATGACGATGAAACACTCAAATTGCGTCGAGATTCAATACATCGTCCTCCAGCCGACTTGACTCCAAGGGTCTATTGCTGCCTCGGGCACCTTATTGTCGTTCTCCTGTGAGGGTAGGTTTTCGATTCCGACGCGAAACTGATAGTTAATTGTAACGTTCAGGGCCTCGTAATGACGATGGAACACTCAAATTGCGTCGAGATTCAATACATCGTCCTCCAGCCGACTTGTCTCCAAGGGGACATTGCTTCCTCGCGCACCATTTCGTCCGTCTCCTGTGAGTCTAGATTTTCGTTTCCGATGCGAAACTGATAGTAAATTTCAACGTTCAAGGCCTCCTAATGACGATGGAACACTCAAATTGCGTCGAGATTCAATACATCGTCCTCAAGCCGACTTGTCTCCAAGAGGATATTGCTGCCTCGGGCACCATATGATCCATCTCCTGTGAGTCTAGATTTTCGAATCCGCCGCGAAACTGATTGTTAAATGTAACGTTCAGGGCTTCCTAATGACGATGCAACACTCAAATTGCGTCGAGATCCAATACATCGTCATTCAGCCAACTACCTCCATGGGGATTCTGCTGCCTCGGGCACCTTATGGTCGTTCTCCTGTGAGTCTAGATTTTAGAAACCGACGCAAAACTGATCGTTTATTGTAACGTTCAGGGCATCTTAATGACGATGGAACACTCAAATTGCGTCGAGTTTCAATACATCGTCCTCCAGCCGACTTGTCTCCAAGGTGACATTGCTTCCTCGCGCACCATTTCATCCGTCTCCTGTGAGTCTAGATTTTCGTTTCCGATGCGAAACTGATAGTTAATTGCAACGTTGAAGGCCTCCTAATGACGATGGAACACTCAAATTGCGTCGAGGTTCAATACATCGTCCTCCAGCCGACTTGTCTCCAAGGGGTATTGTTGCGTCGGGTACCATATGGTCCGACTCCTGTGAGTCTAGATTTTCGAATCCGACGCAAAACTGATAGGTAATGGTAACGTTCAGGGCCTCCTAATGACGATGGAACACTCAAATTGCGTCGAGATTCAGTACATTGGCCTCCAGCCAATTTGTCTCCAAGGGTCTATTCCTGCCTCGGGCACCTTATGGTCGTTCACCTGTGAGTCTAGGCTTTCGAATCCGACGCATAACTGATAGTTAATTGTAAAGTTCAGGGCCTCCTAATGACGATGGAACAATCAAATTGCGTCGAGATAAAATACATCGGCCTCCAGCTGAATTGCCTCCAAGGGGATATTGCTGGCTCGGGCACCTTATGGTCCGTCTCCTGTGAGTCTAGATTTTCGAATGCGACGCGAAACTGAAAGTTAATTGTAACGTTCAGGGCCTCCTAATGACGATGGAACACTCAAATTGCGTCGAGATTCAGTACATTGGCCTCCAGCCAATTTGTCTCCAAGGGTCTATTCCTTCCTCGGGCACCTTATGGTCGTTCTCCTGTGGTTCTAGACTTTCGAATATGACGCATAACTGATAGTTAATTGTAAAGATCAGGGCCTCCTAATGACGATGGAACACTCAAATTGCGTCGAGATTCAATACATCGTCCTCCAGCCGACTTGTCTCCAAGGGGACATTGCTTCCTCGCGCACCATTTCGTCCGTCTCCTGTGAGTCTAGATTTTCGTTTCCGACGCGAAACTGATAGTTAATTGCAACGTTCAAGGCCTCCTAATGACGATGGAACACTCAAATTGCGTCGAGATTCAATACATCGTCCTCAAGCCGACTTGTCTCCAAGAGGATATTGCTGCCTCGGGCACCATATGGTCCATCTCCTGTGAGTCTAGATTTTCGAATCCGCCGCGAAACTGATTGTTAAATATAACGTTCAGGGCTTCCTAATGACGATGCAACACTCAAATTGCGTCGAGATCCAATACATCGTCATTCAGCCAACTTCCTCCATGGGGATTTTGCTGCCTCGGGCACCTTATGGTCGTTCTCCTGTGAGTCTAGATTTTAGAAACCGACGCAAAACTGATAGTTTATTGTGACGTTCAGGGCATCTTAATGACGATGGAACACTCAAATTGGTCGAGATTCAATACATCGTCCTCCAGCCGACTTGTCTCCAAGGTGACATTACTTCCTCGCGCACCATTTCGTCCGTCTCCTGTGAGTCTACATTTTCGATTCCGATGCGAAACTGATAGTTAATTGCAACGTTCAAGGCCTCCTAATGACGATGGAACACTGAAATTGCGTCGAGGTTCAATACATCGTCCTCCAGCCGACTTGTTTCCAAGGGGTATTGTTGCCTCGGGTACCATATGGTCCGACTCCTGTGAGTCTAGATTTTCGAATCCGACGCAAAACTGATAGTTAATTGTAACGTTCAGGGCCTCCTAATGACGATGGAACACTCAAATTGCGTCGAGATTCAATACATTGGCCTGCAGCCAATTTGTCTCCAAGGGTCTATTCCTGCCTCGGGCACCTTATGGTCGTTCTCCTGTGAGTCTAGATTTTCGAATACGACGCATAACTGATAGTTAATTGTAAAGTTCAGGGCCTCCTAATGACGATGGAACACTGAAATTGCGTCGAGATTCAATACATCGTCCACCAGCCGACTTGTCTCCAAGGGTCTATGGCTGCCTCGGGCACCTATTGGTCGTTCTCCTGTGAGTCTAGATTTTCGTATCCGACACATAACTGATAGTTTATTGTAACACTCAGCGCCTCCTAATGACGATGGAACACTCAAATTGAGTCGAGATCCATACATCGTCCTCCAGCAGACTTGTCTCCAAGGGGATATTGCTGGCTTGGGCACCACATGGTCCATCTCCGGTGATTCTACATTTTCGAATCCGACGCAAAACTGATAGTTAATTGCAACGTTCAGTGCCTCCTAATGACGATGGAACACTCAAATTGCGTCGAGATTCAATACATCGGCCTCCAGCCGACTTGACTCCAAATGTCTATTGCTCCCTTGGGCACCTTTTGGTCGTTCTCCTGTGAGTCTAGATTTTCGAATCCGACGCATAACTGATAGTTAATTGTAAAGATCGGGGCCTCCTAATGACGAAGGAACACTGAAATTGCGTCGAGATTCAATACATCGTCCTCCAGCCGACTTGTCTCCAAGGGTCTATTGCTGCCTCGGGCACCTTATGGTCATTCTCCTGTGAGTCTAGGCTTTCGAATCCGACGCATAACTGATAGTTAATTGCAACGTTCAGCGCCTCCCAATGACGATGGAACACTCAAATTGCGTCGAGATTCAATACATCGTCCTCAAGCCGACTTGTCTCTAAGGGTCTATTCCTGCCTCTGGCAGCTTATCGTCGTCCTCCTGTGAGTCCAGATATTCGAATCCGACTCAAAACGGACTTCTAATTGAAACGTTCAGAGCCTCCTAATGATGATGGAACACTCAAATTGAGTCGAGATTGAATACATCGTCCTCCAGCCGACTTGTCTCCAAGGGGAAATTGCTGCCTCGGGCACCATATAGTCCTTCTCCTGTGCATCTAGAATTTCGAATCCGACGCAAAACTGTTAGTTAATTGTAACGTTCAGGAACTCCTAATGACGATGGAACACTCAAATTGCGTCGAGATTCAATACATTTTCCTTCAGCCGACGTGTCTCCAAGCGTATATTGCTCCCTCGGGCACCTTATGGTCGTTTTCCTGTGAGTCTAGATTTTAGAATCCGACGCAAAACTGATAGCTAATTGTAACATTCAGGGCCTCCTAATGACGATGGAACACTCAGATTGCGTCGAGATTCAATACATCCTTTTCCAGCCGACTTGTCTCCTAGGGGACATTGCTGCCTCGGGCACCATATGGTCCGACTTCTGTGAGTCTAGATTTTCGAATCCGACGCATAACTGATAGTTAATTGTAAAGTTCAGGGCCTCCTAATGACGATGGAACACTGAAATTGCGTCGAGATTCAATACATCGTCCTCCAGCCGACTTGTCTCCAAGGGTCTATTGCTGCCTCGGGCACCTTATGGTCGTTCTCCTGTGAGTCTAGGCTTTCGAATCCGACGCATAACTGATAGTTAATTGTAAAGTTCAGGGCCTCCTAATGGCGTAGGAACAGTCAAATTGCGTCGAGATAAAATACATCGGCCTCCAGCCGACTTGACTCCAAATGTCTATTGCTTCCTCGGGCGCTTAGTGGTCGTTCTCCTGTGAGTCTAGATTTTCGAATCCGACGCATAACTGATAGTTAATTTGTAAAGTTCAGGGCCTCCTAACGACGATGGAACACTCAAATTGCGTCGAGATTCAATACATCGTCCTCCAGCCGACTTGTCTCCAAATGTCTATTGCTTCCTCGGGCACCTTGTGGTCGTTCTCCTGTGAGTCTAGATTTTCGAATCCGACGCATAACTGATAGTTAATTGTAACGTTGATGGCCTCCTAATGACGATAGGGCACTCAAATTGCGTTGCGCTCAATACATCGTCCTCCAGCGGACTGGTCTCCAAGGGGATATTGCTGCCTCGGGCACCTTATAGTCCGTCTCCAGTGAGTCTAGATTTTCGAATCCGACGCATAACTGATAGTTAATTGCAACGTTCAGCGCCTCCTAATGACGATAGAGCACTCAAATTGCGTCGAGATTCAATACATTGGTCTCCGGCCGACTTGTCTCTAAATGTCTATTGCTGCCTCGGGCACCTTGTGGTCGTTCTCCTGTGAGTCTAGATTTTCGAATACGACGCATAACTGATAGTTAATTGTAAAGTTCAGGGCCTACTAATTACAATGGAACACTGAAATTGCGTCGCGATTCACTACATCGTCCTTCTGCCGACTTGTCTCCAATTTTCTATTGCTGGCTCGGGCACCTTATGGTCGTTCTCCTGTGAGTCTAGATATTCGAATCCGACGCATAACTGATAGTTAATTGCAACGTTCAGCGCCTCCTAATGACGATGAAACACTCAAATTGCGTCGAGATTCAATACAACGTCCTCCAGCCGACTTGTCTCCAAGGGTCTATTGCTGCCTCGCGCACCTTATGGTCATTCTCCTGTGAGGGTAGATTTTCGATTCCGACGCGAAACTGATAGTTAATTGTAACGTTCAGGGCCTCGTAATGACGATGGAACACTCAAATTGCGTCGAGATTCAATACATCGTCCTCCAGCCGACTTGTCTCCAAGGGGACATTGCTTGCTCGCGCACCATTTCGTCCGTCTCCTGTGAGTCTAGATTTTCGTTTCCGATGCGAAACTGATAGTTAATTGCAACGTTCAAGGCCTCCTAATGACGATGGAACACTCAAATTGCGTCGAGATTCAATACATCGTCCTCAAGCCGACTTATCTCCAAGAGGATATTGCTGCCTCGGGCACCATATGGTCCATTTCCTGTGAGTCTAGATTTTCGAATCCGCCGCGAAAATGATTGTTAAATGTAACGTTCAGGGCTTCCTAATGACGATGCAACACTCAAATTGCGTCGAGATCCAATACATCGTCATTCAGCCAACTTCCTCCATGGGGATTTTGCTGCCTCGGGCACCTTATGGTCGTTCTCCTGTGAGTCTAGATTTTAGAAACCGACGCAAAACTGATAGTTTATTGTAACGTTCAAGGCCTCCTAATGACGATGGAACACTCAAATTGCGTCGAGATTCAATACATCGTCCTCCAGCCGACTTGTCTCCAAGGGGTATTGTTGCCTCGGGTACCATATGGTCCGACTCCTGTGAGTCTAGATTTTCGAATCCGACGCAAAACTCATAGTTAATTCTAACGTTCAGGGCCTCCTAATGACGATGGAACACTGAAATTGCGTCGAGATTCAATACATCGTCCACCAGCCGACTTGTCTCCAAGGGTCTATGGCTGCCTCGGGCACCTTATGGTCGTTCTCCTGTGAGTTTAGATTTTCGTATCCGACACATAACTGATAGTTTATTGTAACACTCAGCGCCTGCTAATGACGATGGAACACTCAAATTGAGTCGAGATCCATACATCGTCCTCCAGCAGACTTGTCTCCAAGGGGATATTGCTGGCTTGGGCACCACATGGTCCATCTCCGGTGATTCTACATTTTCGAATCCGACGCAAAACTGATTGTCAATTGCAACGTTCAGTGCCTCCTAATGACGATGGAACACTCAAATTGCGTCGAGACAAAATACATCGTCCTCCAGCCGACTTGTCTCCAAGGGTCTATTGCTGCCTCGGGCACCTTACGGACGTTCTCCTGTGAGTCTAGATTTTCGAATCCGACGCATAACCGATAGTTAACTGTAACTCCCAGCGCCTCCTAATGACGATGGAACACTCAAATTGCGTCGAGATTCAATACATCGTCCTCCAGCCGACTTGTCTCCAAATGTCTATTGCTTCCTCGGGCATCTTGTGGTCGTTCTCCTGTGAGTCTAGATTTTCGAATCCGACGCATAACTGATAGTCAATTGTAACGTTGATGGCCTCCTAATGACGATAGGGCACTCAAATTGCGTTGCGTTCAATACATCGTCCTCCAGCGGACTGGTCTCCAAGGGGATATTGCTGCCTCGGGCACCTTATAGTCCGTCTCCAGTGAGTCTAGATTTTCGAATCCGACGCATAACTGATAGTTAATTGCAACGTTCAGCGCCTCCTAATGACGATGGAGCACTCAAATTGCGTCGAGATTCAATACATCGGTCTGCGGCCGACTTGTCTCTAAATGTCTATTGCTGCCTTGGGCATCTTGTGGTCGTTCTCCTGTGAGTCTAGATTTTCGAATACGACGCATAACTGATAGTTAATTGTAAAGTTCAGGGCCTACTAATTACAATGGAACACTCAAATTGCGTCGCGATTCATTACATCGTCCTTCTGCCGACTTGTCTCCAATTTTCTATTGCTGGCTCGGGCACCTTATGGTCGTTCTCCTGTGAGTCTAGATATTCGAATCCGACGCATAACTGATAGTTAATTGCAACGTTCAGCGCCTCCTAATGACGATGAAACACTCAAATTGCGTCGAGATTCAATACATCGTCCTCCAGCCGACTTGTCTCCAAGGGTCTATTGCTGCCTCGCGCACCTTATGGTCATTCTCCTGTGAGGGTAGATTTTCGATTCCGACGCGAAACTGATAGTTAATTGTAACGTTCAGGGCCTCGTAATGACGATGGAACACTCGAATTGCGTCGAGATTCAATACATCGTCCTCCAGCCGACTTGTCTCCAAGAGGATATTGCTGCCTCGGGCACCATATGGTCCATCTCCTGTGAGTCTAGATTTTCGAATCCGCCGCGAAAATGATTGTTAAATGTAACGTTCAGGGCTTCCTAATGACGATGCAACACTCAAATTGCGTCGAGATCCAATACATCGTCATTCAGCCAACTTCCTCCATGGGGATTTTGCTGCCTCGGGCGCCTTATGGTCGTTCTCCTGTGAGTCTAGATTTTAGAAACCGACGCAAAACTGATAGTTTATTGTAACGTTCAAGGCCTCCTAATGACGATGGAACACTCAAATTGCGTCGAGATTCAATACATCGTCCTCCAGCCGACTTGTCTCCAAGGTGTATTGTTGCCTCGGGTACCATATGGTCCGACTCCTGTGAGTCTAGATTTTCGAATCCGACGCAAACCTGATAGTTAATTGTAACGTTCAGGGCCTCCTAATGACGATGGAACACTCAAATTGCGTCGAGATTCAATACATTGGCCTGCAGCCAATTTGTCTCCAAGGGTCTATTCCTGCCTCAAGCACCTTATGGTCGTCCTCCTGTGAGTCTAGATTTTGGAATACGACGCATAACTGATAGTTAATTGTAAGGTTCAGGGCCTCCTAATGACGATGGAACACTGAAATTGCGTCGAGATTCAATACATCGTCCACCAGCCGACTTGTCTCCAAGGGTCTATGGCTGCCTCGGGCACCTTATGGTCGTTCTCCTGTGAGTCTAGATTTTCGTATCCGACACATAACTGATAGTTTATTGTAACACTCAGCGCCTGCTAATGACGATGGAACACTCAAATTGAGTCGAGATCCATACATCGTCCTCCAGCAGACTTGTCTCCAAGGGGATATTGCTGGCTTGGGCAGACACATGGTCCATCTCCGGTGATTCTACATTTTCGAATCCGACGCAAAACTGATAGTTAATTGCAACGTTCAGTGCCTCCTAATGACGATGGAACACTCAAATTGCGTCGAGATTCAATACATCGTCCTCAAGCCGACTTATCTCCAAGAGGATATTGCTGCCTCGGGCACCATATGGTCCATTTCCTGTGAGTCTAGATTTTCGAATCCGCCGCGAAAATGATTGTTAAATGTAACGTTCAGGGCTTCCTAATGACGATGCAACACTCAAATTGCGTCGAGATCCAATACATCGTCATTCAGCCAACTTCCTCCATGGGTTTTTGCTGCTTCAGGCACCTTATGGTCGTTCTCCTGTGAGTCTAGATTTTAGAAACCGACGCAAATCTGATAGTTTATTGTAACGTTCAGGGCATCTTAATGACGATGGAACACTCAAATTGCATCGACATTCAATACATAGTGATCCAGCCGACTTGTCTCCAAGGTGACACTGCTTCTTCGCGCACCATTTCGTCCGTCTCCTGTGAGTCTAGATTTTCGTTTCCGATGCGAAACTGATAGTTAATTGCAACGTTCAAGGCCTCCTAATGACGATGGAACACTCAAATTGCGTCGAGGTTCATTACATCGTCCTCCAGCCGACTTGTCTCCAAGGGGTAACGTTGCCTCGGGTACCATATGGTCCGACTCCTGCGAGTCTAGATTTTCGAATCCGACGCAAAACTGATAGTTAATTGTAACGTTCAGGACCTCCTAATGACGATGGAACACTCAAATTGCGTCGAGATTCAATACATTGGCCTCCAGCCAATTTGTCTCCAAGGGTCTATTCCTGCCTCGGGCACCTTATGGTCGTTCTCCTGTGAGTCTAGATTTTCGAATACGACGCATAACTGATAGTTAATTGTAAAGTTCAGGGCCTCCTAACGACGATGGAACACTGAAATTGCGTCGAGATTCAATACATCGTCCTCCAGCCGACTTGTCTCCAAGGGTCTAATGCTGCCTCGGGCACCTTATGGTCGTTCTCCTGTGTGTCTAGATTTTCGTATCCGACACATAACTGATAGTTTATTGTAACACTCAGTGCCTCCTAATGACGATGGAACACTCAAATTGAGTCGAGATCCATACATCGTCCTCCAGCAGACTTGTCTCCAAGGGGATATTGCTGGCTTGGGCACCACATGGTCCATCTCCAGTGATTCTACATTTTCCAATCCGACGCAAAACTGATAGTTAATTGCAACGTTCAGTGCCTCCTAATGACGATGGAACACTCAAATTGCGTCGAGATTCAATACATCGGCCTCCAGCCGACTTGACTCCAAATGTCTATTGCTCCCTTGGGCACCTTGTGGTCGTTCTCCTGTGAGCCTAGATTTTCGAATCCGACGCATAACTGATTGTTAATTGTAACGTTCAGGGCCTCCTAAGGGCGATAGGGCACTGAAATTGCGTCGCGTTCAATACATCGTCCTCCAGCGGACTGGTCTCCAAGGGGATATTGCTGCCTCGGGCACCTTATTGTCCGTCTCCAGTGAGTCTATATTTTCGAATCCGACGCATAACTGATAGTTAATTGCAACGTTCAGCGCCTCCCAATGACGATGGAACACTCAAATTGCGTCGAGATTCAATACATCGTCCTCAAGCCGACTTGTCTCCAAAGGTCTATTCCTGCCTCGGGCAGCTTATCGTCGTCCTCCTGTGAGTCCAGATATTCGAATCCGACTCAAAACGGACTTCTAATTGAAACGTTCAGAGCCTCCTAATGATGATGGAACACTCAAATTGAGTCGAGATTCAATACATCGTCCTCCAGCCGACTTGTCTCCAAGGGGAAATTGCTGCCTCGGGCATCATGTAGTCCTTCTCCTGTGCGTCTAGAATTTCGAATCCGACGCAAAACTGTTAGTTAATTGCAACGTTAAGGACCTCCTAATGACGATGGAACACTCAAATTGCGTCGAGATTCAATGCATCTTCCTTCACAGGACATGTCTCCAAGCGTATATTGCTCCCTCGGGCACCTTATGGTCGTTCTCCTCTGAGTCTAGATTTTAGAAACCGACGCAAAACTGATAGTTAATTGTAACGTTCAGGGCATCTTAATGCCGATGGAACTCTCAAATTGCGTCGAGATTCAATACATCGTCCTCCAGCCGACTTCTCTCCAAGGGGTCATTGCTTCCTCGCGCACCATTTCGGCCGTCTCCAGTGAGTCTAGATTTTTGAATCCGACGCATAACTGATAGTTAATTGCAACGTTCAGCGCCTCCTAATGACGATGGAACACTCAAATTGCGTCGAGATTCAATACATCGGCCTCCAGATGACTTGTCTCCAAATGTCAATTGCTGCCTCGGGCACCTTGTGGTCGTTCTCCTATGAGTCAAGATTTTCGGCTACGACGCACAACTGACAGTTAATTGTAAAGTTCAGGGCCTCCTAATGACGATGGAACACTCAAATTGCGACGAGATTCAATACATCGTCCTCCAGCCGACTTTTCTCCAAGGGTCTATTGCTGCCTCGGGCACCTTATGTTCGTTCTCCTGTGAGTCACGATTTTCGAATCCGACGCAATACTGATAGTTAAATGCAATTTACAGGGCCACCTAATGACGATGGAACACTCAAATTGCGTCGAGGTTCAATACATCTTCCTCCAGCCGACTTGTCTCCAAGGGGTATTGCTGCCTCGGGGTCCTTGTGGTCCGTCTCCTGTGAGTCTAGATTTTCGAATCCGACGCGAAACTGAAGATAATTGTAACGTTCAGGGCCTCCTAATGACGATGGAACACTCAAATTGCGTCGAATTTCAATACATCGTCATTCAGCCGACTTGTCTATAGGGGTCTATTGCTGCCTCTAGCACCTTAAGGTCGTTCTCCTGTGAGTCTAGATTTTACAATCCGACGCAAAACTGATAGTTAATTGTAACGTTCAGGGCCTCCTAATGACGATGGAGCACTCAAATTGCGTCGAGATTCAATACATCGGCCTCCAGCCGACTTGTCTCCAAGGGGACATTGCTGCCTCGGGCACCATATGGTTCTTCCCCTGCGAGTCTAGATTTTCGATTCCGATGCGAAACTGATAGTTAATTGTAACGTTCAGGGCCTCCTAATGACGATGGACCACTCAATTTGCGTCGAGATTCAATACATCGGGCTCCAGCAGACTTGTCTCCAAGGGTCTATTGCTGCCTCCGGCACCTTATGGTCATTCTCCTGTGAGTCTAGTTTTTCGAATCCGACGCATAACTGTTAGTTAATTGCAACGTTCAGCGCCTCCTAATGACGATGAAACACTCAAATTGCGTCGAGATTCAATACATCTTCCTCCAGCCGACTAGTCTCCAAATGTCTATTGCTGCCTCGGGCACCTTGTGTTCGTTTTCCTGTGGGTCTAGATTTTCGAATCCGACGCATAACTGATAGTTAATTGTAAAGTTCAGGGCTTCCTAATGACGATGGAACACTCAAATTGCGTCGAGATTCAATTCATCGTCCTCCAGCCGACTTGTCTCCAAGGGGATATCGCTGCCTCGGGCACCACATGGTCCGTCTCCTGTGACTCTAGATTTTCGAATCCGACGAAAAACTGATAGTTAATTGTAACATTCAGTGCCTCCTAATGACGATGGAACACTCAAATTGCGTCGAGATCCAATACATCGTCCTCCAGCCGACTTGTCTCCAAGGGTCTATTGCTGCCTCGGGCACCTTATGATCGTCTTGCTGTGAGTGTAGACTTTCGAACCCGACGCAAAACTGATAGTTAATTGTAACATTCAGTGCCTCCTAATGACGATGGAACACTCAGATTGCGTCGAATGTCAATACATCGTCATTCAGCCGACTTGTCTCCAAGGGTCTATTGCTGCATCGGACACCTTAAGGTCGTCCTCCTGTGAGTCTAGATTTTAGAATCCGACGCAAAACTGATAGTTAATTGTAACGTTCAGGGCCTCCTAATGACGATGGAACACTCAAACTGCGTCGAGATTCAATACATCGTCCTCCAGCCGACTTGTCTCCAAGGGGATATCGCTTCCTCGGGCACCACATGGTCCGTCTCCAGTGAATCTACATTTTCGAATCCGACGCAAAACTGATAGTTAATTGTAACGCTCAGGGCCTCCTAATGACAATGGGGCACTCAAATTGCGTCGCGATGCAATACATCGTCCCCCAGCGGGCTGATCTCCAAGGGGATATTGCTGCCTCGGGCACCATATGGTCCGTCTCCTGTGACTCTAGATTTTCGAATCCGGCTAAAAACTGATAGTTAATTGTAACATTCAGTGCATCCTAATGGCGGTGGAACACTCAAATTGCGTCGCGATCCAATACATCGTCCTCCAGCCGACTCTGCCTCGGGCACCTTATGATCGTTTTCCTGTGAGTCTAGTCTCTCGAACCCGACGCAAAACTGATAGTTAATTGTAACGTTCAGGGCCTCCTAATGACGATGGAACACTCAAATTGCGTCGAGATTCAATACATCGTCCTCCAGCAGACTTCTCTCCAAGGGTCTATTGCTGCCTCGGGCACCTTATGGTCGTTCTCCTGTGAGTCATGATTTTCGTATCCGACGCATAACTGATAGTTAATTGTAACGCTCAGCGCCTCCTTATGTCGATGGAACACTCAAATTGCGTCGAGATTCAATACATTGGCCTCCAGCCAATTTGACTCCAAGGGTCTATTCCTGCCTCGGGCACCTTATGGTCGTTCTCCTGTGAGTCCAGATTTTCGAATCCGACGCAAAACTGATAGTTAATTACAACGTTCAGCGCCTCCTAATGACGATGGAACACTCAAATTGCGTCGAGATTCAATACATCGGCCTCCAGCCGACTTGACTCCAAATGTCTATTGCTCCCTCGGGCACCTTGTGGTCGTTCTCCTATGAGTCTAAATTTTAGAATCCGACGCATAACTGATAGTTAATTGTAAAGTTCAGTTCCTCCTAATGACGATGGAACACTCAAATTGCGTCGAGATTCAATACATTGTACTCCAGCCGACTTGTCTCCAAGGGTCTATTGCTGCCTCGGGCACCTTATGGACGTTCTCCTGTGAGTCAAGATTCTCGAATCCGACGCATAACTGATAGTTAATTAAAACGCTCAGCGACTCCTACTGGCGATGGAACACTCAAATTGCGTCGAGATTCAATACCTAGTCCTCCAGCCGACTTGTCTCTATGGGGATATTGCTGCCTCGGGCACCATTTGGTCCGTCTCCTGTGAGTCTAGATTTAAGAATCCGACGCGAAACTGACAGTTAATTGTAACGTTCAGGGCCTCGTAATGACGATGGAACACTCAAATTGCATCGAGATTCAATACATCGTCCTCCAGCCGACTTGTCTCCGAGGGGGGACCTCATGGTTGGGCACCACATGGTCCATATCAGGTGATTCTACATTTTCGAATCCGACGCAAAACTGATAGTTAATTGTAACGTTCAGGGCCTCCTAATGACGATAGGGCACTCAAATTGCGTCGCGATTCAATACATCGTCCTCCAGCGGACTGTTCACCAAGGGGATATTGCTGCCTCTGGCACCTTATGGTCTGTCTCCAGTGAGTCTAGATTTTCGAATCCGACGCATAACTGATACTTAATTGCAACGTTCAGCGCCTCCTAATGACGATGGAACACTCAAATTGCGTCGAGATTCAATACATCGGCCTCCAGATGACTTGTCTCCAAATGTCAATTGCTGCCTCGGGCACCTTGTGGTCGTTCTCCTATGAGTCTAGATTTTCGAATACGACGCATGACTGATAGTTAATTGTAAAGTTCAGGACCTCCTAATGACGATGGAACACTCTAATTGCGTCGAGATTCAATACATCGTCCTTCAGCCGACTTTTCTCCAAGGGTCTATTGCTGCCTCGGGCACCTTATGTTCGTTCTCCAGTGAGTCACGATTTTCGAATCCGAAACAATACTGATAGTTAAATGCCATTTACAGGGCCACCTAATGACGATGGAACTCTCAAATTGCGTCGAGGTTCAATACATCTTCCTCCAGCCGACTTGTCTCCAATGGGTATTGCTGCCTCGGGGTCCTTGTGATCCGTCTCCTGTGAGTCTAGATTTTCGAATCCGACGCGCAACTGAAGATAATTGTAACGTTCAGGGCCTCCTAATGACGATGGAACACTCAAATTGCGTCGAATTTCAATACATCGTCATTCAGCCGACTTGTCTCCAGGGGTCTATTGCAGCCTCTAGCACCTTAAGGTCGTTCTCCTGTGAGTCTCGATTTTACAATCCGACGCAAAACTGATAGTTAATTGTAACGTTCAGGGCCTCCTAATGACGATGGAGCACTCAAATTGCGTCGAGATTCAATACATCGGCCTCCAGCCGACTTGTCTCCAAGGGGACATTGGTGCCTCGGGCACCATATGGTTCTTCTCCTGCGAGTCTAGATTTTCGATTCCGATGCGAAACTGATAGATAATTGTAACGTTCAGGGCCTCCTAATGACGATGGACCACTCAATTTGCGTCGAAATTCAATACATCGGCCTCCAGCAGACTTGTCTCCAAGGGTCTATTACTGCCTCCGGTACCTTATGGTCGTTCTCCTGTGAGTCTAGTTTTTCGAATCCGACGCATAACTGATAGTTAATTGTAAAGTTCAGGGCTTCCTAATGACGATGGAACACTCAAATTGCGTCGAGATTCAATTCATCGTCCTCCAGCCGACTTGTCTCCAAGGGGATATCGCTGCCTCGGGCACCACATGGTCCGTCTCCTGTGACTCTAGATTTTCGAATCCGACGAAAAACTGATAGTTAATTGTAACATTCAGTGCCTCCTAATGACGATGGAACACTCAAATTGCGTCGAGATCCAATACATCGTCCTCCAGCCGACTTGTCTCCAAGGGTCTATTGCTGCCTCGGGCACCTTATGATCGTTTTGCTGTGAGTGTAGACTTTCGAACCCGACGCAAAACTGATAGTTAATTGTAACATTCAGTGCCTCCTAATGACGAAGGAACACTCAAATTGCGTCGAGGTTCAATACATCTTCCTCCAGCCGACTTGTCTCCAAGGGGTATTGCTGCCTCGGGGTCCTTGTGATCCGTCTCCTGTGAGTCTAGATTTTCGAATCCGACGCGAAACTGAAGATAATTGTAACGTTCAGGGAATCCTAATGACGATGGAACAGTCAAATTGCGTGGAATTTCAATACATCGTCATTCAGCCGACTTGTCTCCAAGGGTCTATTGCTGCCTCTAGCACCTTAAGGTCGTTCTCCTGTGAGTCTAGATTTTACAATCCGACGCAAAACTGATAGTTGATTGTAACGTTCAAGGCCTCCAATTGACCATGTAACACTCAAATAGCGTCGAGATTCAATACATCGTCCTCCAGCCGACTTGTATCCAAGGGGATATTGCTGCCTTGGGCACCAAATGGTCCATCTCCGGTGATTCTAGATTTTCGAATCCGACGAAAAACTGATAGTTAATTGTAACATTCAGTGCCTCCTAATGACGATGGAACACCCAAATTGCGTCGAGATAAAATACATCGTCCTCCAGCCGAATTGTTTCCAAGGGTCTATTGCTGCCTCGGGCACCTTATGTTCGTTTTCCTGTGAGTCTAGACTTTTGAACCCGACGCAAAACTGATAGTTAATTGTAACATTCAGTGCCTCCTAATGACGATGGAACACTTAAATTGCGTCGAGATCCAATACATCGTCCTTCTGCCGACTTGTCTCCAAGGTTCTATTGCTGCCTCGGGCACCCTATGGGCGTCCTTCTGTGAGTCTAGATTGTCGATTCCGACGAATAACTGATAGTTAATTGCAACGTTCAGCGCCTCCAATTGACCATGTAACACTCAAATTGCGTCGAGATTCAATACATCGTCCTCCAGCCGACTTGTATCCAAGGGGATACTGCTGCCTTGGGCACCACATGGTCCATCTCCGGTGATTCTACATTTTCGAATCCGACGCAAAACTGATAGTTAATTGTAACGATCAGGGCCTCCTAATGACGATGGAACACTCAAATTGCGTCGATATTCAATACGTTGGCCTCCAGCCGACTTGTCTCCAAAGGTCTATTCCTGCCTCGGGCACCTTATCGTCGTTCTCCTGTGAGTCCAGATATTTGAATCCGACGCAAAACGGACTGCTAATTGTAACGTTCAGAGCCTCCTAATGCTGATGGACCACTCAAATTTCGTCGAGATTCAATACATCGTCCGCCAGCCGACTTGACTCCAAGGGGATATTGCTGCCTCGGGCACATATAGTCCTTCTCCTGTGAGTCTAGAATTTCGAATCCGATGCATAACTGATTGTTAATTGTAACGTTCAGGACCTCCTAATGACGATGGAACACTCAAATTGCGTCGAGATTCAATACATCGTCCTTCAGCCGACTTGTCTCCAAGCGTCCATTGCTCCCTCGGGCACCTTATGGTCGTTCTCCTGTGAGTCTACATTTTCGATTCCGACTTATAACTGATAGTTGATTGCAACGCTCAGCGCCTGCTAATGGCGATGGAACACTCAAATTGCGTCGAGATTCAATACATGGACCTCCAGCCAATTTGTCTCCAAAGGTCTATTCCTGCCTCGGGCTCCTTATGGTCGTTCTCCTGTGAGTCCAGATTTTCGAATCCGACGCATAACTGATAGTTAATTGCAACGTTCAGCGCCTCCTAATGACGATGGAACACTCAAATTGCGTCGAGATTCAATACATCGTCCTCCAGCCGACTTGTCTCCAAGGGTCTATTGCTACCTCGGGCACCTTGTGGTCGTTCCCCTATGAGTCTAGATTTTTGAATACGACGCATAACTGATAGTTAATTAAAACGCTCAGCGACTCCTACTGACGATGGAACACTCAAATTGCGTCGAGATTCAATACCTAGTCCACCAGCCGACTTGTCTCCAAGCGTCCATTGCTCCCTCGGGCACCTTATGGACGTTCTCCTGTGAGTCAAGATTTTCGAATCCGACGCATAACTGATAGTTAATTAAAACCCTCAGCGACTCCTACTGACGATGGAACACTCAAATTGCGTCGAGATTCAATACCTAGTCCACCAGCCGACTTGTCTCCATGGGGATATTGCTGCCTCGGGCACCATTTGGTCCGTCTCCTGTGAGTCTAGATTTAAGAATCCGACGCGAAACTGATAGTTAATTGTAACGTTCAGGGCCTCCTAATGACGATGGAACACTCAAATTGCATCGAGATTCAATACATCGTCCTCCAGCCGACTTGTCTCCAAGGGAGGCCTCATGGTTGGGCACCACATGGTCCATATCAGGTGATTCTACATTTTCGAATCCGACGCAAAACTGATAGTTAATTGTAACGTTCAGGGCCTCCTAATGACGATAGGGCACTCAAATTGCATCGCGATACAATACATCGTCCTACAGCGGACTGATCTCCAAGGGGATATTGCTGCCTCTGGCACCTTATGGTCCGTCTCCAGTGAGTCTAGATTTTCGCATCCGACGCATAACTGATAGTTAATTGCAACGTTCAGCGCCTCCTAATGACGATGGAACACTCAAATAGCGTCGAGATTCAATACATCGGCCTCCAGATGACTTGTCTCCAAATATCTATTGCTACCTCGGGCACCTTGTGGTCGTTCCCCTATGAGTCTAGATTTTTGAATACGACGCATAACTGATAGTTAATTATAAAGTTCAGGGCCTCCTAATGACGATAGAAAAGTCAAATTGCGTCGAGATTCAATACATCGTCCTCCAGCCGACTTTTCGCCAAGGGTCTACTGCTGCCTCGGGCACCCTATGGTCGTTCTCCTGTGAGTCACGATTTTCGAATCCGACCCAATTCTGATAGTTAAATGCAATTTTCAGGGCCTCCTAATGACGATGGAACACTGAAATTGCGTCGAGGTTCAATACATCTTCCTCCAGCCGACTTCTCTCCAAGGGGTATTGCTGCCTCGGGGTCCTTGTGATCCGTCTCCTGTGAGTCTAGATTTTCGAATCCGACGCGAAACTGAAGATAATTGTAACGTTCAGGGCCTCCTAATGACGATGGAACACTCAAATTGCGTCGACTTTCAATACATCGTCATTCAGCCGACTTGTCTCCAAGGGTCTATTGCTGCCTCTAGCACCTTAAGGTCGTTCTCCTGTGAGTCTAGATTTTACAATCCGACGCAAAACTGATAGTTAATTGTTACGTTCAGGGCCTCCTAATGACGATGGAACACTCAAATTGCGTCGAGATTCAATACATCGGCCTCCAGCCGACTTGTCTCCAAGGGGACATTGGTGCCTCGGGCACCATATGGTTCTCCTCCTGCGAGTCTAGATTTTCGATTCCGATGCGAAACTGATAGTTACTTGTAACGTTCAGGGCCTCCTAATGACGATGGACCACTCAATTTGCGTCGAGATTCAATACATCGGCCTCCAGCAGACTTGTCTCCAAGGGTCTATTGCTGCCTCGGGCACCTTATGGTCGTTCTCCTGTGATTCTAGTTTTTCGAATCCGACGCATAACTGTTAGTTAATTGCAACGTTCAGCGCCTCCTAATGACGATGGAACACTCAAATTGCGTCGAGATTCAATACATCGGCCTCCAGCCGACTTGTCTCCAAATGTCTATTGCTGCCTCGGGCACCTTGTGTTCGTTTTCCTGTGAGTCTAGATTTTCGAATCCGACGCATGACTGATAGTTAATTGTAAAGTTCAGGGCTTCCTAATGACGATGGATCACTCAAATTGCGTCGAGATTCAATTCATCGTCCTCCAGCCGACTTGTTTCCAAGGGGATATCGCTGCCTCGGGCGCCACTTGGTCCGTCTCCTGTGACTCTAGATTTTCGAATCCGACGAAAAACTGATAGTTAATTGTAACATTCAGTGCCTCCTAATGACGATGGAACACTCAAATTGCGTCGAGATCCAATACATCGTCCTCCAGCAGACTTGTCTCCAAGGGTCTATTGCTGCCTCGGGCACCTTATGATCGTTTTCCTGTGAGCCTAGACTTTCGAACCCGACGCATTACTGATAGTTAATTGTAACATTCAGTGCCTCCTAATGACGATGGAACACTCAAATTGCGTCGAGGTTCAATACATCTTCCTCCAGCCGACTTGTCTCCAAGGGGTATTGCTGCCTCGGGGTCCTTGTGATCCGTCTCCTGTGAGTCTAGATTTTCGAATCCGACGCGAAACTGAAGATAATTGTAACGTTCAGGGCCTCCTAATGACGATGGAACACTCAAATTGCGATGAGATACAATACATCGGCCTCCAGCCGCCTTGTCTCCAAGGGGACCTGGGTGCCTCGGGCACCATATGGTTCTCCTCCTGCGAGTCTAGATTTTCGATTCCGATGCGAAACTGATAGTTACTTGTAACGTTCAGGGCCTCCTAATGACGATGGACCACTCAATTTGCGTCGAGATTCAATACATCGGCCTCCAGCAGGCTTGTCGCCAAGAGTCTATTGCTGCCTCGGGCACCTTATGGTCGTTCTCCTGTGAGTCTAGTTTTTCGATCCGACGCATAACTGTTAGTTAATTGCAACGTTCAGCGCCTCCTAATGACGATGGAACACTCAATTTGCGTCGAGATTCAATACATCGGCCTTTAGCCGACTTGTCTCCAAATGTCTATTGCTGCCTCGGGCACCTTGTGTTCGTTTTCCTGTGAGTCTAGATTTTCGAATCCGACGCATGACTGATAGTTCATTCTAAAGTTCATGGCTTCCTAATGACGATGGATCACTCACATTGCGTCGAGATTCAATTCATCGTCCTCCAGCCGACTTGTCTCCAAGGGGATATCGCTGCCTCGGGAGCCACTTGGTCCGTCTCCTGTGACTCTAGATTTTCGAATCCGACGAAAAACTGATAGTTAATTGTAACATTCAGTGCCTCCTAATGACGATGGAACACTCAAATTGCGTCGAGATCCAATACATCGTCCTCCAGCAGACTTGTCTCCAAGGGTTAATTGCTGCCACGGGCACCTTATGATCTTTTTCCTGTGAGCCTAGACTTTCGAACCCGACGCAAAACTGATAGTTAATTGTAACATTCAGTGCCTCCTAATGACGATGGAACACTCAAATTGCGTCGAGATCCAGTACATCGTCCTTCTGCCGGCTTGTCTCCAAGATTCTATTGCTGCCTCGGGCACCCTATGGTCGTCCTTCTGTGCGTCTAGATTGTCGATTCCGACGAATAACTGATAGCTAATTGCAACGTTCAGCGCCTCCAATTGACCATGTAACACTCAAATTGCGTCGAGATTCAATACATCGTCCTTCAGCCGATTTGCCTCCAAGCGTCCATTGCTCCCTCGGGCACCTTATGGTCGTTCTCCTGTGAGTCTACATTTTCGATTCCGACTTATAACTGATAGTTGTTTGCAACGTTCAGGGCCTACTAATGACGATGGAACACTCAAATTGCGTCGAGATTCAATACATCGTCCTTCTGCCGACTTGTCTTCAAGGTTCTAGTGCTGTCTCGGGGACATTTTGGTCGTTCTCCTGTGAGTCTAGATTTTCGAATCAGACGCAAACTGATAGATAATTGTAACGTTCAGGGCCTCCTAATGACGATGGAACACTCAAATTGTGTCGAGATACAATACATCGTCCTCCAGCCGACTTGTCTCCAAATGTCTATTGCTGCCTCGGGCACCTTGTGTTCGTTCTCCTGTGAGTCTAGATTTTCGAATACGACGCGTAACTGATAGTTAATTGTAACGTTCAGGGCCTCCTAATGACGATGGAGCACTCAAATTGCGTCGAGATTCAATACATCGGCCTCCAGCCGACATGTCTCCAAGGGGACATTGCTGCCTCGGGCACCATATGGTTCTTCTCCTGCGAGTCTAGATTTTCGATTCCGATGCGAAACTGTTAGTTAATTGTAACGTTCAGGGCCTCCTAATGACGATGGACCACTCAATTTGCGTCGAGATTCAATACATCGGCCTCCAGCAGACTTGTCTCCAAGGGTCTATTGCTGCCTCGGGCACCTTATGATCGTTTTGCTGTGAGTGTAGACTTTCGAACCCGACGCAAAACTGATAGTTAATTGTAACATTCAGTGCCTCCTAATGACGAAGGAACACTCAAATTGCGTCGAGGTTCAATACATCTTCCTCCAGCCGACTTGTCTCCAAGGGGTATTGCTGCCTCGGGGTCCTTGTGATCCGTCTCCTGTGAGTCTAGATTTTCGAATCCGACGCGAAACTGAAGATAATTGTAACGTTCAGGGCCTCCTAATGACGATGGAACAGTCAAATTGCGTCGAATTTCAATACATCGTCATTCAGCCGACTAGTCTCCAAGGGTCTATTGCTGCCTCTAGCACCTTAAGGTCGTTCTATTGTGAGTCTAGATATTACAATCCGACGCAAAACTGATAGTTAATTGTAACGTTCAAAGCCTCCAATTGACCATGTAACACTCAAATTGCGTCGAGATTCAATACATCGTCCTCCAGCCGACTTGTATCCAAGGGGATATTGCTGCCTTGGGCACCACATGGTCCATCTCCGGTGATTCTAGATTTTCGAATCCGACGAAAAACTGATAGTTAATTGTAACATTCAGTGCCTCCTAATGAAGATGGAACACCCAAATTGCGTCGAGATCCAATACATCGTCCTCCAGCCGAATTCTTTCCAAGGGTCTATTGCTGCCTCGGGCACCTTATGTTCGTTCTCCTGTGAGTCTAGACTTGTGAACCCGACGCAAAACTGATAGTTAATTGTAACATTCAGTGCCTCCTAATGACGATGGAACACTTAAATTGCGTCGAGATCCAATACATCGTCCTTCTGCCGACTTGTCTCCAAGGTTCTATTGCTGCCTCGGGCACCCTATGGGCGTCCTTCTGTGAGTCTAGATTGTCGATTCCGACGAATAACTGATAGTTAATTGCAACGTTCAGCGCCTCCAATTGACCATGTAACACTCAAATTGCGTCGAGATTCAATACATCGTCCTCCAGCCGACTTGTATCCAAGGGGATATTGCTGCCTTGGGCACCACATGGTCCATCTCCGGTGATTCTACATTTTCGAATCCGACGCAAAACTGATAGTTAATTGTAACGATCAGGGCCTCCTAATGACGATGGAACACTCAAATTGCGTCGAGATTCAATACGTTGGCCTCCAGCCGACTTGTCTCATAAGGTCTATTCCTGCCTCGGGCACCTTATCGTCGCTCTCCTGTGAGTCCAGATATTTGTATCCGACGCAAAACGGACTGCTAATTGTAACGTTCAGAGCCTCCTAATGCTGATGGACCACTCAAATTTCGTCGAGATTCAATACATCGTCCACCAGCCGACTTGACGCCAAGGGGATATTGCTGCCTCGGGCACATATAGTCCTTCTCCTGTGAGTCTAGAATTTCGAATCCGATGCATAACTGATTGTTAATTGTAACGTTCAGGACCTCCTAATGACGATGGAACACTCAAATTGCGTCGAGATTCAATACATCGTCCTTCAGCCGACTTGTCTCCAAGCGTCCATAGCTCCCTCGGGCACCTTATGGTCGTTCTCCTGTGAGTCTACATTTTCGATTCCGACTTATAACTGATAGTTGATTGCAACGCTCAGCGCCTGCTAATGGCGATGGAACACTCAAATTGCGTCGAGATTCAATACATGGACCTCCAGCCAATTTGTCTCCAAAGGTCTATTCCTGCCTCGGGCTCCTTATGGTCGTTCTCCTGTGAGTCCAGATTTTCGAATCCGACGCATAACTGATAGTTAATTGCAACGTTCAGCGCCTCCTAATGACGATGGAACACTCAAATTGCGTCGAGATTCAATACATCGTCCTCCAGCCGACTTGTCTCCAAGGGTCTATTGCTGCCTCGGGCACCTTATGGACGTTCTCCTGTGTGTCAAGAATTTCGAATCCGGTGCATAACTGATAGTTAATTAAAACGCTCAGCGACTCCTACTGACGATGGAACACTCAAATTGCGTCCAGATTCAATACCTAGTCCACCAGCCGACTTGTCTCCATGGGGATATTGCTGCCTCGGGCACCATTTGGTCCGTCTCCTGTGAGTCTAGATTTAAGAATCCGACGCGAAACTGATAGTTAATTGTAACGTTCAGGGCCTCCTAATGACGATGGAACACTCAAATTGCATCGAGATTCAATACATCGTCCTCCAGCCGACTTGTCTCCAAGGGAGACCTCATGGTTGGGCACCACATGGTCCATATCAGGTGATTCTACATTTTCGAATCCGACGCAAAACTGATAGTTAATTGTAACGTTCAGGGCCTCCTAATGACGATAGGGCACTCAAATTGCATCGCGATACAATACATCGTCCTCCAGCGGACTGATCTCCAAATGGATATTGCTGCCTCTGGCACCTTATGGTCCGTCTCCAGTGAGTCTAGATTTTCGCATCCGACGCATAACTGATAGTTAATTGCAACGTTCAGCGCCTCCTAATGACGATGGAACACTCAAATTGCGTCGAGATTCAATACATCGGCATCCAGATGACTTGTCTCCAAATATCTATTGCTACCTCGGGCACCTTGTGGTCGTTCCCCTATGAGTCTAGATTTTTGAATACGACGCATAACTGATAGTTAATTGTAAAGTTCAGGGCCTCCTAATGACGATAGAAAAGTCAAATTGCGTCGAGATTCAATACATCGTCCTCCAGGGGACTTTTCGCCAAGGGTCTATTGCTGCCTCGGGCACCCTATGGTCGTTCTTCTGTGAGTCACGATTTTCGAATCCGACCCAATACTGATAGTTAAATGCAATTTTCAGAGCCTCCTAATGACGATGGAACACTGAAATTGCGTCGAGGTTCAATACATCTTCCTCCAGCCGACTTGTCTCCAAGGGGTATTGCTGCCTCGGGGTCCTTGTGATCCGTCTCCTGTGAGTCTAGATTTTCGAATCCGACGCGAAACTGAAGATAATTGTAACGTTCAGGGAGTCCTAATGACGATGGAACACTCAAATTGCGTCGACTTTCAATACATCGTCATTCAGCCGACTTGTCTCCAAGGGTCTATTGCTGCCTCTAGCACCTTAAGGTCGTTCTCCTGTGAGTCTAGATTTTACAATCCGACGCAAAACTGATAGTTAATTGTTACGTTCAGGGCCTCCTAATGACGATGGAACACTCAAATTGCGTCGAGATTCAATACATCGGCCTCCAGCCGACTTGTCTCCAAGGGGACATTGGTGCCTCGGGCACCATATGGTTCTCCTCCTGCGAGTCTAGATTTTCGATTCCGATGCGAAACTGATAGTTACTTGTAATGTTCAGGGCCTCCTAATGACGATGGACCACTCAATTTGCGTCGAGATTCAATACATCGGCCTCCAGCAGACTTGTCTCCAAGGGTCTATTGCTGCCTCGGGCACCTTATGGTCGTTCTCCTGTGAGTCTAGTTTTTCGAATCCGACGCATAACTGTTAGTTAATTCCAATGTTCAGCGCCTCCTAATGACGATGGAACACTCAAATTGCGTCGAGATTCAATACTTCGGCCTCCAGCCGACTTGTCTCCAAATGTCTATTGCTGCCTCGGGCACCTTGTGGTCGTTCCCCTATGAGTCTAGATTTTTGAATACGACGCATAACTGATAGTTAATTGTAAAGTTCAGGGCCTCCTAATGACGATAGAAAAGTCAAATTGCGTCGAGATTCAATACATCGTCCTCCAGCAGACTTGTCTCCAAGGGTCTATTGCTGCCTCGGGCACCTTATGATCGTTTTCCTGTGAGCCTAGACTTTCGAACCCGACGCAAAACTGATAGTTAATTGTAACATTCAGTGCCTCCTAATGACGATGGAACACTCAAATTGCGTCGAGATCCAATACATCGTCCTTCTGCCGGCTTGTCTCCAAGGTTCTATTGCTGCCTCGGGCACCCTATGGTCGTCGTTCTGTGCGTCTAGATTGTCGATTCCAACGAATAACTGATAGTTAATTGCAACGTTCAGCGCCTCCAATTGACCATGTAACACTCAAATTGCGTCGGGATTCAATACATCGTCCTCCAGCCGACTTGTCTCCAAGGGGATATTGTTGCCTCGGGCGAATCAGACGCAAAAACGATTGTTAATTGTTACGTTAAGTGCCTCCTAATGACGATAGAACACGCAAATCGCGTCGAGATTCAATATGTCGTCCTCCAGCCGACTTGTCTACAAGGGGATATTGCTGCCGCGGGCACCTTATGGACTGCGTCCTTTGAGTCTACTTTTTCGAATCCGACGCAAAACGGATAGTTGATTGTAACTTTCATGGCCTCCTAATGACGATGGAACACTCAAATTGCGTCGAGATTCATTACATCGTACTCCAGACGACTTGTCTGCAAGGGAATATTGCTGCCTCGGGCACCTTATCGTCGTTCCTCTGTGAGTCTAGTTTTACGAATCCGATGCAAAACTAATAGTTAATTGTAACGTTCAGGGCCTCCTAATGACGATAGAACACTCAAATTGCGTCGAGATTCAATACGTCGTCCTCCAGCCGACTTGTCTACAAGGGAATATTGCTGCCTCGGGCAACATATGGTCCGTCTCCTGTAGATCCAGATATTCGAATCCAACGCAAAACGGACTGCCAATTGTAACGTGCAGAGCCTCATAATGACGATGGAACACTCAAAATGCATCAAGATTCAATACATCGTCATTCAGCCGACTTGTCTCCATCGGTCTATTGCTGCCTCGGGGACCTTATGGTCGTTCTCCTCTGAGACTACATTTTCGAATCCGACGCAAAACTGATAGTTAATTGTAACGCTCAGGGCCTCCTAATGACGATGGAGCACTGAAATAGCGTCGAGATTCAATACACCGTCCTTCAGCCGACTTGTCTCCAAGCGTCCATTGCTGCCTCGGGCACCACATGGTCGTTCTCCTGTGAGTCTACATTTTCGATTCCGACACATATCTGATAGTTAATTGCAACGTTCAGGGCCTCCTACTGACGATGGAACACTCAAATTGCGTCGAGATTTAATACATCGTCCTCCAGCCGTCTTGTCTCCATGGGTCTACTGCTACCTCGGTCACCTTATCGTCGTTCTCCTGTGAGTCCAGATATTCGAATCCGATGCAAAACGGATTGCTAATAGAAACGTTCAGAGCCTCCTAATTATGAAGGAACACTCAAATTGCGTCGAGATTCAATACATCGTCCTCCAGCCGACTTGTCTCCAAGGGGTTATTGCTGCCTCAAGCACCTTATGGTCCGTCTCCTGTGAGTCTCGATTTTCGAATCCGACGCAAAACTTGTAGTCAATTGTAAGGTTCAGGGCCTCTTAATGACGATGTAACACTTATATTGCGTCGAGATCCAATACATCGTCCTGCCGCCGACTTGTCTCCAACGGGATATTGCTGCCTCGGGCACCATGTGGTCCGTCTCATGTGAGTCTAGATTTTCGAATCCGACGCAAAAATGATAGTTAATTGTAACGTTCATGGCCTCCTAATGACGATGGAACACTCAAATTGCGTCGAGATTCAATACATCGTCCTCCAGACGACTTGTCTGCAAGGGGATATTGCTGCCTCGGGCACCTTATCGTCGTTCCTCTGTGAGTCTAGATATTCGAATCCGGCGCAAAACTAATAGGTAATTGTTACGTTCAGGGCCTCCTAATGACGATAGAACACTCAAATTGCGTCGAGATTCAATACGTCGTCCTCAAGCTGACTTGTCTCCAAGGGGACATTGCTGCCTCGGGCACCATATGTTCCGTCTCCTGTAGGTCCAGATATTCGAAACCAACGCAAAACGGACTGCCAATTGTAACGCTCAGAGCCTCGTAGTGACGATGGAACACTCAAATTGCATCAAGATTCAATACATCGTCATTCAGCCGACTTGACTCCAACGGTCTATTGCTGCCTCGGGCACCTTATGGTCGTTCTCCTCTGAGTCTACATTTTCGAATCCGACGCAAAACTGATAGTTAATTGTAACGTTCAGGGCCTCCTAATGACGATGGAACACTGAAATAGCGTCGAGATTCAATACGTCGTCCTCCAGCCGACTTGTCTCCAAGGGGATATTGCTGCCTCGGGCACCATATAGTCCTTCTCCTGTGAGTCAATAATTTCGACTCCGACGCAAAACTAATAGTTAATTGTAACGTTCAGGACCTCCTAATGACCATGGAACACTAAAATTGCGTCGCGATTCATTTTATCGTCCTCCAGCCGACTTGTCTCCAAGGGTCTATTACTGCCTCGGGCACCTTATGGTCGATCTCCTGTGAGTCTAGATTTTCTGATCCGACGCATAATTCATAGTTAATTGTAACGTTCATGGCCTCATAATGACGATGGAACACTCAAATTGCGTCGCGATTCAATACATCGTCCTCCAGCCGACTTGTCTCCAACGGGCTATTGCTGCCTCGGGCACCATGTGGTCCGTCTCATGTGAGTCTAGATTTTCGAATCCGACGCAAAAATGATAGTTAATTGTATTGTTCAGGGCCTCCTAATGACGAAGGAACACTCAAATTGCGTCGAGACTCAATACATCGTCCTCCAGCCGACTTGTCTCCAAGGGTCTATTGTTGCCTCGGGCACTTTATGGTCGTTCTCCTGTGAGTCAAGATTTTCGGATCCGACACATAACTGATAGTCTATTGTAACGTTCAGCGCCTCCTAATGACGATAGAACACTCAAATTGCTTCGAGATTCAATACAACGTCCTCCAGTCGACTTGTCTACAGGGGGATATTGCTGCCTCGGGCACCTTATGGTCCACCACCTTTGAGTCTAGATTTTCGAATCCGACGAAAAAGTGATAGTTAATTGTAACGTTCATGGCCTCCTAATGACGATGGAACACTCAAATTGCGTTGAGATTCAAAACATCGTCCTCCAGCCGACTTGTCTCCAAGGGTCTATTGCTGTCTCGGGCACCTTATGGTCGTTCTCCTGTGAGTCTAGATTTTCGGATCCGACGCATAACTGATAGTTAATTGGAACGTTCAGGGCCTCCTAATGACGAAGGAACATTCAAATTGCGTCGAGATTCAATACATCGTCCTCCAGCCGACTTGTCTCCAAGGGGATATTGCTGCCTCGGGTACCGTTTGGCCCGTCACCTGAGAGTCTAGATTTTCGAATCCGACGCAAAACTTGTAGTTAATTGTAACGTTCAGGGCCTCTCAATGACGATGGAACACTCAAACTGCGTCGAGATCCAATTCATCGTCCTCCCCCCGACTTGTCTCCAACGGGATATTGCTGCCTCGGGCACCATGTGATCCGCCTTATGTGAGTCTAGATTATCGAATCCGACGCAAAAACGATAGTTACTTGTAACGTTCACGGCCTCCTAATGACGAGGGAACACTCAAATTGCGTCGTGACTCAATACATCGTCGTCCAGCCGACCTGTCTCCAAGGGACTATTGCTGCCTCGGGCACGTTAGGGTCGTTCTCCTGTGAGTCAAGATTTTCGGATCCGACGCAAAACTGATAGTTAATTGTAACGTTCAGCGCCTCCTAATGACGATAGAACACTCTAATTGCGTCGAGATTCAAAACGTCGTCCTCCAGCAGACTTGTCTACAAGGGGATATCATTGCCTGGGGCACCTTATGGTCCGCCTCCTGTGAGTCTAGATTTTCGAATCCGACGCAAAACAGATAGTTAATTGTAACGTTCATGGCCTCCTAATGACGATGGAACACTCAATTTGCGTCGAGATTCAATACATCGTCCTCCAGCCGACTTGCCTGCAAGGGGATATTGCTGCCTCGGGCACCTTATCGTCGTTCCTCTGTGAGTCTAGATTTTCGAATCCGACGCAAAACTAATAGTTACTTGTAACTTTCAGGGCCTCCTAATGACGTTAGTACACTCAAATTGCGTCGAGAAACAATACGTCTTCCTCCAGCCGACTTGTTTCCAAGGGGACATTGCTGTCTCGGGCACCTTATGGTCGTTCTCCTGGGGGTGTAGATTATCGAATCCGACGCAAAAAAACATAGTTAATTGTAACGTTCAGGGCCTCCTAATGACGATGGAACTCTCAAATTGCTTCGCGATTCAATACATCGTCCTCCAGCCGACTTGTCTTCAAGGGCCTATTGCAACCTCGCTCACCTTATGGTCGTTCTCCTGTGAGTCCAGATATTCGAATCCGACACAAATCGGACTGCCAATTGTAACGTTCAGAGCCTCCTAATGACGATGGTACACTGAAATTGCATCGAGTTTCAATACATCGTCCTCCAGCCGACTTGTCTCCAACGGGATATTGCTCCCTCGGGCACATATGGTCCGTCTCCTGTAGGTCCAGATATTCGAATCCGACGCAAAACGGACTGCCAATTGTAACGCTCAGAGCCTCCTAATGACGATGGAACACTCAAATTGCGTCGAGATTCAATACATCGTCCTCCAGCCGACTTGTCTACAAGGGGTTATCATGCCTCGGGCACCTTATGGTCCGCCTCCTGTGAGTCTAGATTTTCAAATTAGACTTAAAACAGATAGTTAATTGTAACGTTCATGGCCTCGTAATGACGATGGATCACTCAAATTGCGTCGAGATTCAATACATCTTCCTCCAGCCGACTTGTCTGGAAGGGGATATTGCTGCATCGGGCACCTTATCGTCGTTCCTCTGTGAGTCTAGATTTTCGAATCCGACGCAAAACTAATAGTTACTTGTAACGTTCAGGGCCTCCTAATGACGATGGAACACTCAAATTGCGTCGAGATTCAATACGTCGTCCTCCAGCCGCCTTGTCTCCAAGGGGATATTTCTGCCTCGGGCACCATATGGTCCGTCTCCTGTAGGTCCAGATATTCGAATCCGACGCAAAACGGACTGCCAATTGTAACGTTCAGAGCCCCTAATGACGATGGAACACGCAAATTGCATCAAGATTCAATACAACGTCATTCAACTGACTAGTCTCAACGGTCTATTGCTGCCTCGGGCACCTTATGGTCATTCTCCTCTGAGTCTACACTTTCGAATCCGACGCTAAACTGATAGTTAATTGTAACGTTCAGGGCCTCCTAATGACGATGGAACCCTGAAATAGCGTCGAGATTCAATACATCGTCCTTCAGCCGACTTGTCTCCTAGCGTCCATTGCTGCCTCGGGCACCTTATGGTCGTTCTCCTGTGCGTCCACATTTTCGATTCCGACACATAACTGATAGTTAATTGTAACGTTCAGAGCCCCTAATGACGATGGAACACGCAAATTGCATCAAGATTCAATACATCGTCATTCAACTGACTAGTCGCAACGGTCTATTGCTGCCTCGGGCACCTTATGGTCATTCTCCTCTGAGTCTACACTTTCGAATCCGACGCTAAACTGATAGTTAATTGTAACGTTCAGGGCCTCCTAATGACGATGGAACCCTGAAATAGCGTCGAGATTCAATACATCGTCCTTCAGCCGACTTGTCTCCTAGCGTCCATTGCTGCCTCGGGCACCTTATGGTCGTTCTCCTGTGCGTCCACATTTTCGATTCCGACACATAACTGATAGTTAATTGTAACGTTCAGGGCCTCCTAATGACGATGGAACACCCAAATTGCGTCGAGATTCAATAGATCGTCCTTCACCCGACTTGTCTCCAAGGGGATATTGCTGCCTCGGGCACCATATGGTGCGTCTCCTGTGAGTCTAGACTTTCTAATCCGACGCAAAACTTGTAGTTAATTGTCACGTACAGGGCCTCTTAATGACGATGGAACACCCAAATTGCGTCGAGATCCAATACATCGTCCTCCAGCCGACTTGTCTGCAAGGGGATATTGCTGCCTCCTGCACCTTATCGTCGTTCCTCTGTGAGTCTAGATTTTCGAATCCGACGCAAAACTAATAGTTTCTTGTAACGTTCAGGGCCTCCTAATGACGATAGTACACTCAAATTGCGTCGAGATTCGATTCGTCGTCCTCCAGCCGACTTGTCTCCAAGGGGACATTGCTACCTCGGGCGCCATATGGTCCGTCTCCTGTGAGAATAGATTTTCATATCCGACGCAAAAATGATAGTTAATTGTAACGTTCAGGGCCTCTTAATGACGCTGGAACACTCAAATTGCGTCGAGATTCAATACATCGTTCTCCAGCCGACTTGTCTCCATGGGTCTACTGCTACCTCGGTCAATATCGTCGTTCTCCTGTGAGTCCAGATATTCGAATCCGACGCAACACGGACTGCTAATAGTAACGTTCAGAGCCTCCTAATGATGATGGAACACTCAAATTGCGTCGAGATTCAATACATCGTTCTCCAGCCGACTTGTCTCCAAGGGGATATTGCTGCCTCGGGCACCATATAGTCCTTCTCCTGTGAGTCAAGAATTTCGTATCCGACGCAAAACTGATAGTTAATTGTAACGTTCAGGACCTCCTAATGACGAAGGAACACTCAAATTGTGTCGAGATTCAATGCATCGTCCTCCAGCCGACTTGTCTCCAAGGGTCTATTGCAGCCTCGGTCACCTTATGATCCGAATCCTTTGAGTCTAGAATTTCAAATCCGACGCAAAACTGAAAGTTAATTGTAACGTTCAGGGCCTAGTAATGACGATGGAACACTCAAATTGCGTCGAGATTCAATACGTCGTCCTCCAGCCACCTTGTCTCCAAGGGGATATTTCTGCCTGGGCACCATATGGTCCAGCTCCTGTAGGTCCAGATATTCGAATCCGACGCAAAACGGACTACCAATTGTAACGTTCAGAGCCTCCTAATGACGATTGGACCTTCAAATTGCATCAAGATTCAATACATCGTCATTCAGCCGACTTGTCTCCAACGGTCTATTGCTGCCTCGGTCACCTTATGGTCATTCTCCTCTGAATCTACATTTTCGAATCCGACGTTAAACTGATAGTTAATTGTAGCGTTCAGGGCCTCCTAATGGCAATGGAACACTGAAATAGCGTCGAGATTCAATACATCGTCCTTCAGCCGACTTGTTTCCAAGCGTCCATTGCTGCCTCGGGCACCTTATGGTCGTTTTCCTGTGAGTGTACATTTTCGATTCCGACACATAACTCATAGTTAATTGAACGTTCAGGGCCTCCTAATGAAGATGGAACGCTCAAATTGCGTCGAGATTCAATACATCGTCCTCCAGCCGACTTGTCTCCATGGGTCTACAGCTACCTAGGTCACCTTATCGTCGTTCTCCTGTGAGTCCAGATATTCGAATCCGACGCTACACGGTTTGCTAATAGTAACGTTCAGAGCCTCCTAATGATGATGGATAACTCAAATTGCGTCGAGATCCAATACATCGTCCTCCCGCCGACTTGTCTCCAACGGGATATTGCTGCCTCGGGCACCATGTGGTCCGTCTCATGTGAGTCTAGATTTTCGAATCCGACGCAAGAATGATAGTTAATTGTAACTTTCAGGGCCTCCTAATGACGATAGACCACTTAAATTGCGTCGAGATTCAATACATCGTCCTCCAGCCGACTTGTCTACAAGGGGATATCGCTGCCTCGGGCACCTTATGGCCCGCTTCCTGTGAGTCTAGATTTTCGAATCCGACGCAAAACTGATAGTTAATTGTAACGTTCATGGCCCCCTAATGACGATGGAACACTCAAATTGCGTCGAGATTCAATACATCGGCCTCCAGCCGACTTGTCTGCAAGGGGATATTGCTGCCTCGGGCACCTTATCGTCGTTCCTCTGTGAGTCTAGACTCTCGAATCCGACGCAAAACTAATAGTTACTTGTATCGTTCAGGGCCTCCTAATGACGATAGTACAATCAAATTGCGTCGAGATTCAATACGTCCTCCTCCAGCCGACTTGTCTCTAAGGGACATTGCTACCTCGGGCACCATGTGGTCTGTCTCCTTAGAGTAGATTTTAGATTCCGACGCAAAAACGAATAGTAATTGTAACGTTCAGAGCCTCGTATTGACGAAGGAACACTCAAATTGCGTCGAGATTCAATACATCGTCCTCCAGCCGACTTGTCTCCAATTGTCTATTGCTGCCTCGTGCACCTTATGGTCGTTCTCCTGTGAGTCTAGATTTTCGGATCCGACGCATAGCTGATAGTTAATTGTAACGTTCAGGGCCTCCTAATGACGATAGAACACTCAAATTGCGTCGAGATTCAATACGTCAACCTCCAGGCGACTTGTCTCTAAGGGACATTGCTACCTCGGGCACCATGTGGTCTATCTCCTGTGAGTAGATTTTAGATTCCGACGCAAAAACGAATGGTAATTGTAACGTTCAGAGCCCTCTATTGACGAAGGATCACTCAAATTGCGTCGAGATTCAATACATCGTCCTCCAGCCGACTTGTCTCCAATTGTCTATTGCTGCCTCGTGCACCTTATGGTGGTTCTCCTGTGAGTCTAGATTTTCGGATCCGACGCATAGCTGATAGTTACTTGTAACGTTCAGGGCCTCCTAATGACGATAGAACACTCAAATTGCGACGGGATTCAATACATCATCCTCCAGCCGACTTGTCTCCATGGGTCTACTGCTACCTCGGTCACCTTATCGTCGTTCTCCTGAGAGTCCAGATATTCGAGTCCGACGCAAAACGGACTGCTAATAGTAACGTTCAGGGCCTCCTAATGATGATGGAACACTCAAATTGCGTCGAGATTCAATATATCATCCTCCAGCCGACTTGTCTCCAAGGGGATATTGCTGAATCGGGCACCATATAGTCCTTCTCCTGTGAGTCAAAAATTTCGAATCCGACGCAAAACTGGCAGTTAATTGTAACGTTCAGGACCTCCTAATGACGATGGAACTCTCAAATTGCGTCGCGATTCAATACATCGTCCTCCAGCCGACTTGTCTCCAAGGGTCAATTGCTGCCATGGGCCCCTAATGGTCTAGCTCCTGTGAGTCTAGATTTTCGAATCCGACGCAAAACTGATATTTAATTGTAACGTTAAGAGCCTCCTAATGACGATGGAACACTCAAATTGCGTCGAGATTCAATACATCGTCCTTCAGCCGGCTTGTCTCCATGGGTCTATTGCTACCTCGGTCACCTTATCGTCGTTCTCCTGTGAGTCCAGATATTCGAATCCGACGCAAAACGGACTGCTAATAGTAACATTCAGAGCCTCCTAATGATGATGGAACACTCAAATTGCGTCGAGATTCAATACATCGTCCTCCAGCCGACTTGTCTCCAAGGGGATATTGCTGCCTCGAGCACCGTATAGTCCTTCTCTTGTGAGTCAAAAGTTTCGAATCCGACGCAAAACTGATAGTTAATTGTAACGTTCAGGACCTCCCAATGACGATGGAACTCTCAAATTGCGACGCGATTCAATACATTGTCCACCAGCCGACTTGTCTCCAAGAGACAATTGCTGCCTTGGGCACCTAATGCTCTTGCTCCTGTGAGTCTAGATTTTCGAATCCGACGAAAAACTGATATTTAATTGTGACGTTAAGAGCCTCCTAATGACGATGGAACACTCAAATTGCGTCGAGATTCAATACATCTTCCTTCAGCCGACTTGTCTCCAAGGGGATATTGCTGCCTCGGTCACCTTATGGTCGTTCTCCTGTGTGTCTAAATTTTCGATTCCGATACATAACTGATAGTTAATTGTAACGTTCAGGGCCTCCTAATGACGATGGAACACTTAAATTGCGTCGAGATTCAATACATCGTCCTCCAGCCTACTTGTCTCCAAAGGGATATTGCTGTCTCGGGCACCATGTGGTCCGTCTCCTGTGAGTCTAGATTTTCGATTCCGACGCAAAAACGAATGTTAATTGTAACGTTCAGGGCCTCCTAATGACGATAGAACACTCAAATTGCGTCGATATTCAATACATCGCCCTCCAGCCAACTTGTCCACAAGGGGATATTGCTGCTTCGGGCACCTTATGGTCCGCCTCCCGTGAGTCTAGATTTTCGAATCCGACGCAAAACTAATAGTTAATTGTAACGATCATGGCCTCCTAATGACGATGGAACACTCAAATTGCGTCGAGATACAATACATCGTCCTCCAGCCGACTTGTGTGCTAGGGGATATTGCTGCCTCGGGCACCTTTTCGTCGTTCCTCTGTGAGTCTAGCTTTTCGAATCCGACGCAAAACTAATAATTAATTGTAACGTTCAAAGCCTCCTGATGACGATAGAATACTCAAATTGCGTCGAGATTCAATACGTCGTCCTCCAGCCGACTTGTCTCCAAGGGGATATTGCTGCCTCGGGCACCATATGGTCCGTCTCCTGTGAGTCTAGATTTTCGAATCCGACTCAAAACTTGTAGTTACTTGTAACGTTCAGGGCCTCCTAATGACGAAGTAACACACAAATTACGTCGAGATTCAAAACATCGTCAACCCGCCGACTTGTCACCAACGGGATATTGCTGCCACGGGCACCATGTGGTCCGTCTCATGTGAGTGCAGATTATCGAATCCGACGCAAAAAAGATAGTTAATTGTAACGTTCAGGGCTACCTAATGACGAAGGAACACTCAAATTGCGTCGAAATTCGATACATCGTCCTCCGGCCGACTTGTCTCCATGGGTCTATTGCTACCTCGCTCACCTTATGGTCGTTCTCTGTGAGTCTAGATTTTCGAATCCGACGCAAGACTGATAGTTAATTGTAACCTTCATGGCCTCCTAATGACGATGGAACACTCAAATTGCGTCGAGATTCAATACATCGTCCTCCAGCCGACTTGTCTCGAAGGGTCTATTGCTGCCTCAGGCACCTTATGGTCGTTCTCCTGTGAGTCTAGATTTTCGGATCCGACGCACAACTGATAGTTAATTGTAACGTTCAGCGCCTCCTAATGACGATAGAACACTCAAATTGCGTCGAGATTCAATACATCGTCTTCCAGCCGACTTGTCTACAAGGGTCTATTGCTGTCTCGGGCACATATCGTCGTTCTCTTGTGAGTCTAGATTTTCGAATCCGACGCGAAACTGATAGTTAATTGTAACGTTCAGGGCCTCCTAATGACGATGGAATACTCAAATTACGTCGAGATTCAATTCATCGTCCTCCAGCCGACTTATCTCCAAGGGGATATTGCTGTCTCGGGCACCTTATGGTCGTTCTCCTGTGAGTCTAGATTTTCGAATCCGACGCAAAACTGATGGTTAATTGTAACGTTCATGGCCTCCTAATGACGATGGAACACTCAAATTGCGTCGAGATTCAATACATCGTACTCCAGCCGACTTGTCTCCATGGGTCTATTGCTACCTCGCTCACCTTATGGTCGTACTCCTGTGAGTCTAGATTTTCGAATCCGACGCAAAACTGATGGTTAATTGTAACGTCATGGCCTCTTAATGACGATGGAACACTCAAATTGCGTCGAGATTCAATACATTGTCCTCCAGCTGACTTGTCTCCAAGGGTCTATTGCTGCCTCGGGCACCTTATGGTTGTTCTCCTGTGAGTCTAGATTTTCGGATCCGACGCATAACTGATAGTTAATTGTAACGTTCAGCGCCTCCTAATGACGATAGAACACTCAAATTGCGTCGAGATTCAATACATCGTCCTCCAGCCGACTTGTCCACAAGGTGGTATTGCTGCCACCGGCACCTTATGGTCCGCCTCCTATTAGTCTAGATTTTCGAATCCGACGCAAAACTGATAGTTAATTGTAACGATGGAACACTCAAGTTGCGTCGAGATTCAATACATCGTCCTCCACCCGACTTGTGTGCATGGGGATATTGCTGCCTCGGGCACCTTATTGACGTTCCTCTGTGAGTCTAGCTTTTCAAATCCGACGCAAAACTAATAGTAAATTGTAACGTTCAGGGCCTCCAAATGACGAAGGAACACTCAAATTGCGTCGAAATTCAATACATCGTCCTCCAGCCGACTTGTCTACAAGGGGATATCGCTCCCTCGGGCACCTTATGGCCCGCTTCCTGTGAGTCTAGATTTTCGAATCCGACGCAAAACTGATAGTTAATTGTAACGTTCATGGCCCCCTAATGACGATGGAACACTCAAATTGCGTCGAGATTCAATACATCGGCCTCCAGCCGACTTGTCTGCAAGGGGATATTGCTGCCTCGGGCACCTTATCGTCGTTCCTCTGTGAGTCTAGATTCTCGAATCCGACGCAAAACTAATAGTTACTTGTAAAGTTCAGGGCCTCCTAATGACGATAGTACAATCAAATTGCGTCGAGATTCAATACGTCGTCCTCCAGGCGACTTGTCTCTAAGGGACATTGCTACCTCGGGCACCATGTGGTCTGTCTCCTGTGAGTAGATTTTAGATTCCGACGCAAAAACGAATGGTAATTGTAACGTTCAGAGCCTCCTATTGACGAAGGATCACTCAAATTGCGTCGAGATTCAATACATCGTCCTCCAGCCGATTTGTCTCCAATTGTCTATTGCTGCCTCGTGCACCTTATGGTCGTTCACCTGTGAGTCTGCATTTTCGATTCCGACACATAACTGATAGTTAATTGTAACGTTCAGGGCCTCCTAATGACGATGGAACACTCAAATTGCGTCGAGATTCAATACATCGTCCTCCAGCCGACTTGTCTCCATGGGTCTACTGCTACCTCGGTCACCTTATCGTCGTTCTCCTGAGAGTCCACATATTCGAGTCCGACGCAAAACGGACTGCTAATAGTAACGTACAGGGCCTCCTAATGATGATGGAACACTCAAATTGCGTCGAGATTCAATACATCATCCTCCAGCCGACTTGTCTCCAAGGGGATATTGCTGCCTCGGGCACCATATAGTCCTTCTCCTGTGAGTCAAAAATTTCAAATCCGACGCAAAACTGATATTTCATTGTAACGTTAAGAGCCTCCTAATGACGATGGAACAATCAAATTGCGTCGAGATTCAATACATCGTCCTTCAGCCGACTTGTCTCCAAGGGGATTTTGCTGCCTCGTGCACCTTATGGTCCGCCTACTGTGAGTCTAGATTTTCGAATCCGACGCGAAACTGATAGTTAATTGTAACGTTCAGCGCCTCCTAATGACGATAGAACACTCAAATTGCGTCGAGATTCAATACATCGTCCTCCAGCCGACTTGTCCACAAGGTGATATTGCTGCCACCGGCACCTTATGGTCCGCCTCCTATTAGTCTAGATTTTCGAATCCGACGCAAAACTGATAGTTAATTGTAACGATGGAACACTCAAGTTGCGTCGAGATTCAATACATCGTCCTCCACCCGACTTGTGTGCATGGGGATATTGCTGCCTCGGGCACCTTATTGACGTTCCTCTGTGAGTCTAGCTTTTCAAATCCGACGCAAAACTAATAGTAAATTGTAACGTTCAGGGCCTCCAAATGACGAAGGAACACTCAAATTGCGTCGAAATTCAATACATCGTCCTCCAGCCGACTTGTCTACAAGGGGATATCGCTCCCTCGGGCACCTTATGGCCCGCTTCCTGTGAGTCTAGATTTTCGAATCCGACGCAAAACTGATAGTTAATTGTAACGTTCATGGCCCCCTAATGACGATGGAACACTCAAATTGCGTCGAGATTCAATACATCGGCCTCCAGCCGACTTGTCTGCAAGGGGATATTGCTGCCTCGGGCACCTTATCGTCGTTCCTCTGTGAGTCTAGATTCTCGAATCCGACGCAAAACTAATAGTTACTTGTAAAGTTCAGGGCCTCCTAATGACGATAGTACAATCAAATTGCGTCGAGATTCAATACGTCGTCCTCCAGGCGACTTGTCTCTAAGGGACATTGCTACCTCGGGCACCATGTGGTCTGTCTCCTGTGAGTAGATTTTAGATTCCGACGCAAAAACGAATGGTAATTGTAACGTTCAGAGCCTCCTATTGACGAAGGATCACTCAAATTGCGTCGAGATTCAATACATCGTCCTCCAGCCGATTTGTCTCCAATTGTCTATTGCTGCCTCGTGCACCTTATGGTCGTTCACCTGTGAGTCTGCATTTTCGATTCCGACACATAACTGATAGTTAATTGTAACGTTCAGGGCCTCCTAATGACGATGGAACACTCAAATTGCGTCGAGATTCAATACATCGTCCTCCAGCCGACTTGTCTCCATGGGTCTACTGCTACCTCGGTCACCTTATCGTCGTTCTCCTGAGAGTCCACATATTCGAGTCCGACGCAAAACGGACTGCTAATAGTAACGTACAGGGCCTCCTAATGATGATGGAACACTCAAATTGCGTCGAGATTCAATACATCATCCTCCAGCCGACTTGTCTGCAAGGGGATATTGCTGCCTCGGGCACCTTATCGTCGTTCCACTGCGAGTCTAGATTTTCGAATCCGACGCAAAACTGATAGTTAATTGTAACGTTCAGGGCCTCCTAATGACGATGGAACACTGAAATAGCGTCGAGATCCAATACATCCTCCTTAAGCCGACTTGTCTCCAAGCGTCCATTGCTGCTTCGGGGACCTTATGGCCGTTCTCCTATGTGTCTACATTTTCGATTCCGACATATAACTGATAGTTAATTGTAACGTTCAGGGCCTCCTAATGACGATGGAACACTCAAATTGCGTTGAGATTCAACACATCGTCCTCCAGCCGACTTGTCTCCATGGGTCTACTGCTACCTCGGTCACCTTATCGTCGTTCTCCTGTGAGTCCAGATATTCGAATCCGACGCAAAACGGACTGCTAATAGTAACGTTCAGAGCCTCCTAATGATGATGGAACACTCAAATTGCGTCGAGATTCAATACATCGTCCTCCAGCCGACTTGTCTCCAAGGGGATATTGCAGCCTCGGGCACCATATAGTCCTTCTCTTGTGAGTCAAATGTTTCGAATCCGACGCAAAACTGATAGTTAATTGTAACGTTCAGGACCTCCTAATGACGATGGAACTCTCTAATTGCGACGCGATTCAATACATCGTCCACCAGCCGACTTGTCTCCAAGAGACAATTGCTGGCTTGGGCACCTAATGGTCTTGCTCCTGTGAGTCTAGATTTTCGAATCCGACGAAAAACTGATATTTAATTGTGACGTTAAGAGCCTCCTAATGACGATGGAACACTCAAATTGCGTCGAGATTCAATACATCTTCCTTCAGCCGACTTGTCTCCAAGGGGATATTGCTGCCTCGGTCACCTTATTGTCGTTCTCCTGTGTGTCTACATTTTCGATTACGATACATAACTGATAGTTAATTGTAACGTTCAGGGCCTCCTAATGACGATGGAACACGTAAATTGCGTCGAGATTCAATACATCGTCCTCCAGCCTACTTGTCTCCAAAGGGATATTGCTGTCTCGGGCACCATGTGGTCCGTCTCCTGTGAGTCTAGATTTTCGATTCCGACGCAAAAACGAATGTTAATTGTAACGTTCAGGGCCTCCTAATGACGATAGAACACTCAAATTGCGTCGATATTCAGTACATCGCCCTCCAGCCAACTTGTCCACAAGGGGATATTGCTGCTTCGGGCACCTTATGGTCCGCCTCCCGTGAGTCTAGATTTTCGAATCCGACGCAAAACTAATAGTTAATTGTAACGATCATGGCCTTCTAATGACGATGGAACACTCAAATTGCGTCGAGATACAATACATCGCCCTCCAGCCAACTTGTCCACAAGGGGATATTGCTGATTCGGGCACCTTATGGTCCGTCTCCTGTGAGTCTAGATTTTCGAATCCGACTCAAAACTTGTAGTTACTTGTAACGTTCAGGGCCTCCTAATGACGAAGTAACACACAAATTACGTCGAGATTCAAAACATCGACCACCCGCCGACTTGTCACCAACGGGATATTGCTGCCACGGGCACCATGTGGTCGGTCTCATGTGAGTGCAGATTATCGAATCCGACGCAAAAAAGATAGTTAATTGTAACGTTCAGGGCCTCCTAATGACGAAGGAACACTCAAATTGCGTCGAAATTCGATACATCGTCCTCCGGCCGACTTGTCTCCATGGGTCTATTGCTACCTCGCTCACCTTATGGTCGTTCTCCTGTGAGTCAAGATTTTCGAATCCGACGCAAAACTGATGTTTAATTGTAACGTTCATGGCCTCCAAATGACGATGGAACACTCAAATTGCGTCGAGATTCAATACATCGTCATCCAGCCGACAATGGCTCCAAGGGTCTATTGCTGCCTCTGGCACCTTATGGTCGTTCTCCTGTGAGTCTAGATTTTCGGATCCGACGCATAACTGATAGTTTATTGTAACGTTCTGCGCCTCCTAATGACGATAGAACACTCAAATTGCGTCGAGATTCAATACATTGTCCTCCAGCCGACTTGTCTACAAGGGGATATTGCTGGCTCGGGCACCTTATGGTCCGCCTCCTGTTACTCTAGATTTTCGAATCTGACGCAAGACTGATAGTTAATAGTAACCTTCATGGCCTCCTAATGACGATGGAACACTCAAATTGCGTCGAGATTCAATACATCGTCCTCCAGCCGACTTGTCTCGAAGGGTCTATTGCTGCCTCAGGCACCTTATGGTCGTTCTCCTGTGAGTCTAGATTTTCGGATCCGACGCACAACTGATAGTTAATTGTAACGTTCAGCGCCTCCTAATGACGATAGAACACTCAAATTGCGTCCAGATTCAATACATCGTCTTCCAGCCGACTTGTCTACAAGGGTCTATTGCTGCCTCGGGCACATATCGTCGTTATCTTGTGAGTCTAGATTTTTGAATCCGACGCGAAACTGATAGTTAATTGTAACGTTCAGGGCCTCCTAATGACGATGGAACACTCAAATTGCGTCGAGATTCAATACATCGTCCTCCAGCCGAATTGTCTTCAAGGGTCTATTGCTGCCTCGGGCACCTGATGGTCGTTCTCCTGTGAGTCTAGATTTTCAAATCCGACGCAAAACTGATGGTTAATTGTAAAGTTCATGGCCTCCTAATGACGATGGAACACTCAAATTGCGTCGAGATTCAATACATCGTCCTCCAGCCGACTTGTCTCCAAAGGTCAATTGCTGCCTTTGGCACCTAATGGTCTTGCTCCCGTGAGTCTAGATTTTCGAATCCGACGCGAAACTGATAGTTAATTGTAACGTTGTGGGCCTCCTAATAACAATGGAACACTCAAATTGCGTCGAGATTCAATACATCGTCCTCCAGCCGACTTGTCTCCAAGGGGATATTGCTGCCTCGTACACCTTGTGGTCGTTCTCCTGTGAGTCTAGATTTTCGAATACGACGCAAAACTGATGGTTAATTGTAACGTTCATGGCCTCTTAATGACGATGGAACACTCAAATTGCGTCGAGATTCAATACATCGTCCTCCAGCCGAATTGTCTCTAAGGGTCTATTGCTGCCTGGGGCACCTTATGGTTGTTCTCCTGTGAGTCTAGATTTTCGGATCCGACGCATAACTGATAGTTAATTGTAACGTTCAGCGCCTCCTAATGACGATAGAACACTCAAATTGCGTCGAGATTCAATACGTCGTCCTCGAGCCGACATGTGTGCTAGGGGATATTGCTGCCTCGGGCACCTTATCGTCGTTCCTCTGTGAGTCTAGATTTTTCGAATCCGACGCAAAACTAATAGTTACTTGTAACGTTCAGGGCCTCCTAATGACGATGTAACACACAAATTACGTCGAGATTCAAAACATCGTCCACCCGCCGACTTGTCTCCAACGGGATATTGCTGCCTCGGGCACCATGTGGTCCGTCCCATGTGTGTGCAGATTATCGAATCCGACGCAAAAAAGATAGTTAATTGTAACGTTCAGGGCCTCCTAATGACGAAGGAACACTCAAATTGCGTCGAGATTCAATACATCGTCCTCCAGCCGACTTGCCTACAAGGGAATATTGATGCCTCAAGCACCTTATGGTCCGCCTCCTGTTAGTCTAGATTTTCGAATCCGACTCAAAACTGATAGTTAATTGTAACGTTCATGGCCTCCTAATGACGATGTAACACTCAAATTGCGTCGAGATACAATACATCGTCCTCCAGCCGACTAGTGAGCAAGGGGATATTGCTGCCTCGGGCACCTTATTGTCGATCCTCTGTGAGTCTAGATTTTCAAATTCGACGCAAAACTAATAGTTAATGGTAACGTTCAGGGCCTCCTAATGACGAAGGAACACTCAAATTGCGTCGAAATTCAATACATCATCCTCCAGCCGACTTGTGTGCTAGGGGATATTGCTGCCTCGGGCACCTTATCGTCGTTCCTCTGTGAGTCTAGATTTTTCGAATCCGACGCAAAACTAATAGTTAATTGTAACGTTCAGGGCCTCCTAATTACGATAGAGTACTCAAATTGCGTCCAGATTCAATACGTCGTCCTCCAGCCGACTTGTCTCCAAGGGGATGTTGCTGCCTCGGGCACCATATGGTCCATCTCCTGTGAGTCTAGATTTTCGAATCCGACTGAAAACTTGTAGTTACTTGAAACGATCAGGGACCCCTAATGACGACTTAACACTCAAATTACGTAGAGATTCAATACATCGTCCACCCGCCGACTTGTCTCCAACGGGATATTGCTGCCTCGGGCACTATGTGGTCCGTATCCTGTGAGTGCAGATTATCGAATCCGACGCAAGAAAGATAGTTAATTGTAACGTTCAGGGCCTCTTAATGACGAAGAAACACTCAAATTGCGCCGAATTTCAATACATCGTCCTCCAGCCGACTTGTCTCCATGGGTCTATTGCCACCTCGCTCACCTTATGGTCGTTCTCCTGTGAGTCTAGATTTTCGAATCCGACGCAAAACTGATGGTTAATTGTAACGTTCAGGGCCTCTTAATGACGAAGAAACACTCAAATTGCGCCGAATTTCAATACATCGTCCTCCAGCCGACTTGTCTCCATGGGTCTATTGCCACCTCGCTCACCTTATGGTCGTTCTCCTGTGAGTCTAGATTTTCGAATCCGACGCAAAACTGATGGTTAATTGTAACGTTTATGGCCTCCTAATGACGATGGAACACTCATATTGCGTCGAGATCCAATACATCGTCCTCCCGCCGACTTGTCTCCAACGGGATTTTGCTCCCTCGGGCTCCATGTGGTCAGTCTCCTGTGAGTCTAGATTTTCGAATCCGACGCAAAAATGATACTTATTTGTAACGTTCAGGACCTCCTAATGTCGAAGGAACACTCAAATTGCGTCGAGATTCAATACATCGTCCTCCAGCCGACTTGTCTCCAAGGGGATATTGCTGCCTCCTGCACCATATGGTCCGTCTCCTGTGACTCTAGATTTTCGAATCCGACGCAAAACGTGTAGTTGATTGTAATGTTCAGGGCCACCTAATGACGATGGAACACTCAAATTGCGTCGAGATCCAATACATCGACCTCCCGCCGACTTGTCTCCAACGGGATATTGCTGCCTCGGGCACCATGTGGTCCGTCTCCTGTGAGTCTAGATTTTCGAATCCAACGCAAATGTGATAGTTAATTGAAACGTTCAGGGCCTCCTAATGACGAATGAACAGTCAAATTGCGTCGAAATTCTATACGTCGTCCTCCAGACGACTTGTCTACAACGGGATCTTGCTGCCACGGGCAGCTTACGGTCCGCCTCCTGTGAGTCTAGATTTTCGGATCCGACGCAAAACTGATAGTTAATTGTAACGTTCATGGCCTCCTAATGACGATGGAACACTCAAACTGCGTCGGGACTCAATACGTCGTCCTCCAGACGACTTGTCTCCAAGGGGATATTGCTGCCTCAGGCACCATATGGTCCGTCTACTGTGAGTCTAGATTTTCGAATCCGACGCAAAACCTGTCGTTAATTGTAACGTTCAGGGCCTCCTAATGTCGATGGATCACTCAAATTGCGTCGAGATTCAGTACATCGTCCTCCAGCAGACTTGACTCCATGGGTCTGCTGCTACCTCGGTCACCTTATAGTCGTTATCCTGTGAGTCTAGATTTTCGAATCCGACGCAAAACGGACTGCTAATTGTAACGTTCATGGCCTCCTAATGACGATGGAACACTCAAATTGCGTCGAGATCCAATACATCGTCCTCCAGCAGACTTGTCTCCATTGGTCTACTGCTACCTCGGTCACCTTATAGTCGTTCTCCTGTGAGTCTAGATTTTCGAATCCGACGCAAGACGGACTGCTAATTGTAACGTTCATGGCCTCCTAATGACGATGGAACACTCAAATTGCGTCGACATTCAATACAACGTCCTCCAGCCGACTTCTCCACAAGGGGATATTGCTGCCTCGGGCACCACATGGACGATGTCCTGTAGGTCCAGATATTCGAATGCGACGCAAAACTGACTGCTAATTGTAACGTTCAGAGCCTCCTAATGACGGTGGAAGACTCATATTGAATCAAGATTCAATACATCGTCATTCAGCCGACTTGTCTACAAGGGTCTATTGCTGCCTCATGCACATATCGTCGTTCTCCTGTGAGTCTAGATTTTCGAATCCGACGCGAAACTGATAGTTATTTGTAACGTTCTGGGCCTCCTAATGACGATGGAACACTCAAATTGCGTCGAGATTCAATACATCGTCCTCCAGCCGACTTGTCTCCATGGGTCTATTGCCACCTCGCTCACCTTATGGTCGTTCTCCTGTGAGTCTAGATTTTCGAATCCGACGCAAAACTGATGGTTAATTGTAACGTTCATGGACTCCTAATGACGATGGAACACTTAAATTTCGTCGAGATTCAATACATCGTCCGCCAGCCGACTTGTCTCCAAGGGTCTATTGCTGCCTGGGGAACCTTATGGTCGTTCTCCTGTGAGTCTAGATTTTCGAATCCGATGCATAACTGATAGTTAATTGTAACGTTCAGCGCCTCCAAATGACGATAGAACACTCTAATTGCGTCGAGATTCAATACATCGTCTTCCAGCCGACTTGTCTACAAGGGTCTGTTGCTGAGTCGGGCACATATCGTCGTACTCCTGTGAGTGTACATTTTCGAATCCGACGCGCAACTGATAGTTAATTGTAACGTTCAGGGCCTCCTAATGATTATGGAACACTCATATTGCGTCGAGATTCAATACATCGTCCTCCAGCCGACTTGTCTCCAAGGTAATATTGCTGCCTCATGCACCAAATTGGTACGTTTCCTGTGAGTAGATTTTCGAATGCGACGCATAACTGATAGTTAATTCTAACTTTAAGCGCCTCCTAATGACGATAGAACACTCAAATTGCGTCGAGATTCAATATATCGTCCTCCAGGCGACTTGTCTACAAGGGTCTATTGCTGCCTCGGCCACATATCGTCGTTCTCCTGTGACTCTAGATTCTCGAATCCGACGCGAAACTGATAGTTAATTGTTACGTTCAGGGACTTCTAATGACGATTGAACACTCAAATTGCGTCGAGATTCAATACATCGTCCTCCAGCCGACTTGTCTACAAGGGGATGTTGCTGCCTCGGGCACCTTATGGTCCGCCTCCTGTTAGTCTAGATTTTCGAATCCGACGCTAAACTGATAGTTAATTGTAACGTTCATGGCCTCCTAATGACGATGGAACACTCAAATTGCGTCGAGATTCAATACATCGTCCTCCAGCCGACTTGTGTGCAAGGGGATATTGCTGCTCCGGGCACCTTATTGTCGTTCCTCAGTGAGTCTAGATTTTCAAATTCGAAGCAAAACTAATAGTTAATTGTAACGTTCAGGGCCACCTAATGACGAAGGAACACTCAAATTGCGTCGAAATTCGATACATCGTCCTCCAGGCGACTTGTCTCCATGGGTCTATTGCTACCTCGCTTACCTTATGGTCGTTCTCCTGTGAGTCTAGATTTTCGAATCCGACGCAAAACTGATGGTTAATTGTAACATTCATGGCCTCCTAATGACGATGGATCACTCAAATTGCGTCGAGATTCACTACATCGTCCTCCGGTCGACTTGTCTCCAAGGGGATATTGCTGCCTCGGGCACCATATGGTCCGTCTCATGTGAGTCTAGATTTTCGAATCCGACGCAAAACGTGCAGTTAATTGTAACGTTCAGGGCCACCTAATGACGATGGAACACTCAAATTGCGTCGAGATCCAATACATCGACCTCCCGCCGACTTGTCTCCAAGGGGATATTGCTGCCTCAGGCACCATATGGTCCGTCTACTGTAAGTCTAGATTTTCGAATCCGACGCAAAACCTGTAGTTAATTGTAACGTTCAGGGCCTCCAAATGTCGATGGAACACTCAAATTGCGTCGAGATTTAATACATCGTCCTCCAGCAGACTTGTCTCCATGGGTCTACTGCTACCTCGGTCACCTTATAGTCGTTCTCCTGTGAGTCTAGATTTTCGAATGCGACGCAAACCGGACTGCCAATTGTAACCTTCATGACCTCCTAATGACGATGGAACACTCAAATTGCGTCGAGATTCAATACATCGTCCTCCAGCAGACTTGTCTCCATGGGTCTACTGCTACCTCGGTCACCTTATAGTCGTTCTCCTGTGAGTCTAGATTTTCGAATCCGCCGCAAAACGGACTTCTAATTGTAACGTTCATATCCTGCTAATGACGATGGAACACTCAAATTGCGTCGAGATTCAATACAACGTCCTCCAGCCGACTTCTCCACAAGGGGATATTACTGCCTCGGGCACTATATGGACGTTGTCCCGTAGGTCCAGATATACGAATGCGACGCAAAACGGACTGCTAATTTTAACGTTCAGAGCCTCCTAATGACGATGGAACACTCATATTGAATCAAGTTTCAATACATCGTCATTCAGCCACCTTGTCTCCAACGGGCTATTGCTGCCTCGGGCACCTTATTGTCGTTCTCCTCTGAGTCTACATTTTCGAATCCGACGCAAAACTGATAGTTAATTGTAACGTTCAGGGCCCCCTAATGACGATGGAACACTGAAATAGCGTCGAAATTCAATACATCGTCCTTCAGTCGACTTGTCTCCAAGCGTCCGTTCCTGCCTGGGGCACCAAATGGTCCGTCTCCTGTGAGTCTAGATTTTCGAATCCGACACAAAACTTGTAGTTACTTGTAACGTTCAGGGCTTCCTAATGACGATGGATCACTCAAATTACGTCGAGATGCAATACATCGTCTACCCGCCGACTTGTCTCCAACGGGATATTGCTGCCTCAGACACCATGTGGTGCGTCTCCTGTGAGTCTAGATTTTCGAATACGACGCACAAATGATAGTTAATTGTAACGTTCAGGGCCTAGTAATGACGATGGAAGACTCAAATTACGTCGAGAATCAATACATCGTCCTCCAGCCGACTTGACTCCAAGGGTCTATTGCTGCCTCGGTCACCATATGGTCCGACTCCTGTGAGTCTAGAATTTCGAATCCGACGCAAAACTGATAGTTAATTGTAACGTTCAGGGCCTAGTAATGACGATGGAACACTCAAATTGCGTCGAGATTCAATACATCGTCCACCAGGCGACTTGTCTCCAGATGTCTATTGTACCCTCGGGCACCTTATGGTCGTTCTCCTGCGAGTCTAGATTTTCGGATCCGACGCATAACTAATAGTTAATTGTAACGTTCAGGGCCTCCTAATGACGATGGAACACTCAAATTGCGTCGAGATTCAATACATCATCCTCCAGCCGACTTGTCTCCAAGGGGATATTGCTGCCTCGGGCACCTGATGGTCGTTCTCCTGTGAGTCTAGATTTTCAAATCCGACGCAAAACTGATGGTTAATTGTAAAGTTCATGGCCTCCTAATGACGATGGAACACTCAAATTGCGTCGAGATTAAATACATAGTCCTTCAGCCGACTTGCCTCCATGGGACTATTGCTACCTCGCGCACCTTATGGTCGTTCTCCTGTGAGTCTAGATTTTCGAATCCGACGCAACACTGATGGTTAATTGTAATGTTCATGGACTCTTAATGACAATGGAACACTCAAATTGGGTCGAGATTCAATACATCGTCCTCCAGCCGACTTGTCTCCAAGGGTCTATTGCTGCCTCGGGCACCTTATGGTTGTTCTCCTGTGAGTCTAGAATTTTGAATCCGACGCAAAACTGATAGTTAATTATAACTTTCAGGGCCTCCTAATGACGATGGAACACTCAAATTGCGTCGAGATCCAATACATCGACCTCCCGCCGACTTGTCTCCAACGGGATATTGCTGCCTCGGGCACCATGTGGTCTTGTATCCTGTGAGTCTAGATTTTCGAATCCGACGCAAAACTGTTGGTTAATTGCAACGTTCAGGGCCTCCGAATGACGATGGAACACTCAAATTGCGTCGAGATTCAATACATCGTCCTCCAGCCGACTTGTGTGCTAGGGGATATTGCTGCCTCGGGCACCTTATCGTCGTTCCTCTGTGAGTCTACATTTTCGAATACGACGCAAAACTAATAGTTAATTGTAACGTTCAGGGCCTCTCAATGACGATAGAGTACTCAAATTGCGTCGAGATACAATACGTCGTCCTCCAGCCGACTTGTCTCCAAGGGGATTTTGCTGCCTCTGGCACCTAATGGTCCATCTCCTGTGAGTCTAGATTTTCGAATCCGACGCAAAACTTGTAGTTAATTGTAACGTTCAGGGCCTCCTAACGACGATGTAACACTCAAATTGCGTCGAGATCCAATACATCGTCCTCCCGCCGACTTGTCTCCAACGGGATATTGCTGCCTCGGGTACCATGTGGTCCGTCTCCTGTGAGTCTAGATTTCCAAATCCGACGCAAAAATGAAAGTTAATTGTAACGTTCAGGGCCTCCTAATGTCGAAGGGACACTCAAATTGCGTCGAGATTCAATACCTCGTCCTCCAGCCGACTTGTCTCCAAGGGTCTATTGCTGTCTCGGGCACCTGATGGTCGTTCTCCTGTGAGTCTAGATTTTCGAATCCGACGCATAACTGATAGTTAATTGTAACGTTCAGGGCCTCCTAATGACGAAGGAACACTCAAATTGCGTCGCGATTCAATACATCGTCCTCCAGCCGACTTCTCTCCAAGGCTCAATTGCTGCCTTTGGCACCTAATGGTCTTGCTCCTGTGAGTCTAGATTTCCGAATCCGACGCAAAACTGACGGTTAATTTTAACGTTCAGGGCCTCCGAATGACGATGGAACACTCAAATTGCGTCACGATTCTATACATCGTCCTCCATCCGACTTGTCTCCAAGGGTCAATTGCTGCCTTTGGCACCTAATGGTCTTGCTTTCGTGAGTCTAGATTTTCGAATCCGACGCGAAACTGATAGTTAATTGTAACGTTAAGGGCCTCCTAATGACAGTGGAACACTCAAATTGCGTCGAGATTCAATACATCGTCCTCCAGCCGACTTGTGTGCTAGGGGACTTTGCTGCCTCGGGCACCTTATCGTCGTTCCTCTGTGAGTCTAGATTTTCGAATCCGACGCAAAACTAATAGTTAATTGTAACGTTCAGGGCCTCCTAATGACGATAGAGTACTCAAATTGCGTCAAGATTCAATACGTCGTCCTCCAGCCGACTTGCCTCCAAGGGGATTTTGCTGCCTCGGGCACCATATGGTCCATCTCCTGTGAGTCTAGATTTTCGAATCCGACGCAAAACTTGTAGTTAATTGTAACGTTCAGGGCCTCCTAATGACGATGGCACACTCAAATTGCGTCGAGATCCAATACATCGTCCTCCCGCCGACTTGTCTCCAACGGGATATGTGCTGCCTCGGGTACCATTTGGTCCGACTCCTGTAGGGCTAGATATTCGAATCCGACGCAAAACGGACTGCTAATTGTAACGTTCAGGGCCTCCAAATGACGATGGAACACTCAAATTGCATCAAGATTCAATACATCGTCATTCAGAAGACTTGTCTCCAACAGTCTATTGCTGCCTCGGTCACCTTATTGTCGTTTTCCACTGAGTCCAAACTTTCGAATCCGACGCAAAACTGATAGTTAATTGTAACTTTCAGGGCCTCCTAATGACGATGGAACACTCAAATTGCGTCGAGATCCAATACATCGACCTCCCGCCGACTTGTCTCCAACGGGATATTGCTGCCTCGGGCACCATGTGGTCCGTCTCTTGTGAGTCTAGATTTTCGAATCCGACGCAAAAGTGATAGTTAATTGAAACGTTCATCCTCCTAATGACGATGGAACACTAAAATTGCGTCGGCATTCAATACGTCGTCCTCCAGCCGACTTGTCTCTAAGGGGATATTGCTGCCTCGTGCCGTCTACTGTGAGTCTAGATTTTCGAATCCGACGGAAAAACTGTCGTTATTTGTAACGTTCAGGGCCTCCTAATGACGATGGAACACTCAAATTACGCCGAGATTCAATACATCGTCAACCCGCCGACTTCTCTCCAACGGGATATTGCTGCCTCGGGCACCTTATGGTCGTTCTCCTCTGAGTCTACATTTTCGAATCCGACGCAAAACTCATAGTTAATTGTAACGCTCAGGGCCTCCTAATGACGATGGAACACTGAAATAGCGTCGAAATTCAATACATCGTCCTTCTGTCGACTTGTCTCCAAGCGTCCGTTGCTGCCTCGGGCACCAAATGGTCCGTCTCCTGTGAGTCTAGATTTTCGAATCCGACACAAAGCTTGTAGTTACTTGTAACGTTCAGGGCCTCCTAATGACGACGGAACACTCAAATTACGTCGAGATTCAATACATCGTCTACCCGCCAACTTGTCTCCAACGGGATATTGCTGCCTCGGGCACCATGTGGTCCGTATCCTGTGAGTCTAGATTTTCGAATACGACGCACATATGATGGTTAATTGTAACGTTCAGGGCCTAGTAATGACGATGGAACACTCATATTGCGTCGAGAATCAATACATCGTCTTCCAGCCGACTTGACTCCAAGGGTCTATTGCTGCCTCGGTCACCATATGGTCCGTCTCCTGTGAGTCTATAATTTCGAATCCGACGCAAAACTGATAGTTAATTGTAACGTTCAGGGCCTAGTAATGACGATGGAACACTCAAATTGCGTCGAGATTCAATACATCGTCCACCAGGCGACTTGTTTCCAGATGTCTACTGTACCCTCGGGCACCTTATGGTCGTTCTCCTGTGAGTCTAGATTTTCGGATCCGACGCATAACTGATAGTTAATTGTAACGTTCAGGGCCTCCTAATGACGATGGAACACTCAAATTGCGTCGAGATTCAATACATCATCCTCCAGCCGACTTGTCTCCAAGGGGATATTGCTGAATCTAGCACCTGATTGTCGTTCTCCTGTGAGTCTAAATTTTCGAATCCGACGCATAACTGATAGTTAATTGTAACGTTCAGCGCCTCCTAATGACGATAGAACGCTCAAATTCCGTCGAGATTCAATACATCATCCTCCAGCCGACTTGTCTCCAAGGGGATATTGCTGCCTCATGCACCATATTGGTCCTTCTATTGTGAGTAGATTTTCGAATGCGACGCAAAACTTGTAGTTAATTGTAACGTTCAGGGCCTCCTATTGAAGAAGGAACACTCAAATTGCGTCTCGATTCAATACATTGTCCTCCAGCCGACTTCTCTCCAAGGCTCAATTGCTGCCTTTGGCACCTAATGGTCTTGCTCCTGTGAGTCTAGGTTTTCGAATCCGACGCAAAACTGATGGTTAATTGCAACGTTCAGGGCCTCCGAATGACGATGGAACACTCAAATTGCGTCGCGATTCAATACATCGTCCTCCATCCGACTTGTCTCCAAGGGTCAATTGCTGCCTTTGGCACCTAATGGACATGCTCCCATGAGTCTAGATTTTCGATTCCGACGCGAAACTGATAGTTAATTGTAACGTTCAGGGCCTCCTAATGACGATGGAACACTTAAATTGCGTCGTGATTCAATACATCGTCCTCCAGCCGACTTGTCTCCAAGGGGATATTGCTGCCTCGGGCAGCTTATGTTTGTTCTCCTGTGAGTCTAGATGTTCGGATCCGTCGCATAACTGATAGTTAATTGTAACGTTCAGCGCCTCCTAATGACGATAGAACACTCAAATTGCGTCGAGATTCAATACATCGTCCTCCAGCCGACTTGTGTGCTAGGGGATATTCCTGCCTCGGGCACCTTATCGTCGTTCCTCTGTGAGTCTAGATTTTCGGATCCGACGCATAACTGATAGTTAATTGTAACGTTCAGGGCCTCCTAATGACGAATGAACACTCAAATTGCGTCGAGATTCTATACGTCGTCCTCCAGACGACTTGTCTACAAGGGGATCTTGCTGCCTCGGGCAGCTTACGGTACGCCTCCTCTTAGTCTAGATTTTCGAATCCGACGCAAAACTGATAGTTAATTGTAACGTTCATGGCCTCCTAATGACGATGGAACACTCAAATTGCGTCGGCATTCAATACGTCGTATTCCAGCCGACTTGTCTCCAAGGGGATATTGCTGCCTCGGGCACCATGTGGTCCGTCTCATGTGAGTGCAGATTATCGAATCCGACGCAAAAAAGATAGTTAATTGTAACTTTCAGGGCCTCCTAATGACGAAGGAACACTCAAATTGCGTCGAAATTCAATACATCGTCCTCCAGCCGACTTGTCTCCATGGGTCTATTGCTACCTCGCTCACCTTATGGTCGATCTCCTGTGAGTCAAGATTTTCGATTCCGACGCGAAACTGATGGTTAATTGTAACGGTCATGGCCTCCAAATGACGATGGAACACTGAAATTGCGTCGAGATTCAATACATCGTCCTCCAGCCGACTTTGGCTCCAAGGGTCTATTGCTGCCTCTGGCACCTTATGGTCGTTCTCCTGTGAGTCTAGATTATCGAATCCGACGAACAAATGATAGTTAATTGTAACGTTCAGGGCCTAGTAATGACGATGAAACACTCAAATTGCGTCGAGAATCAATACATCGTCCTCCAGCCGACTTGACTCCAAGGGTCTATTGCTTCATCGGTCACCATATGGTCCGACTCCTGTGAGTCTAGAATTTCGAATCCGACGCAAAACTGATAGTTAATTGTAACGTTCAGGGCCTAGTAATGACGATGGAACACTTAAATTGCGTCGAGATTCAATACATCGTCCTCCAGGCGACTTGTCTCCAGATGTCTGTTGTACCCTCGGACACCTTATGATCGTTCTCCTGTGAGTGTAGATTTTCGAATTCGACACGAAACTGATAGTTAATTGTAACGTTCAGGGCCTCCTAATGACAATGGATAACTCGAATTGCGTCGAGATTCAATACATCCTCCTCCAGCCGACTTGTCTGCAAGGGAATATTGCTGCCGAGGGCACCTTATCGCCGTTCCTCTGCGAGTCTAGATTTTGGAATCCGACGCAAAACTGATAGTTAATTGTAATGTTCAGGGCCTCCTAATGACGATGGAACACTCAAATTGCGTCGAGATTCAATACATCGTCCTCCAGGTGACTTGTCTCCAAGGGGATATTGCTGCCTCAGGCACCATATGGTCCGTCTCCTGTGAGACTAGATTTTCGAATGCGACGCAAAATTTGTAGTTAATTGTAATGTTCATGGCCTCCTAATGACGATGGAACACTCAAATTGCGTCGGGATCCAATACATCGTCCTCCCGCCGACTTGTCTCCAGGGATCTATTGCTGCCTCGGGCACCTTATGGTCGTTCTCATGTAACTCTAGATTTTCGAATCCGACGCAAAACTGATATTTAATTGTAACGTTAAGGGCCTCCTAATGACGATGGAACACTCAAATTCCGTTGAGATTCAATACATCGTCCCCAGCCGACTTGCCTCCAAGGGTCTATTGCTGCCTCGGGCACCTTATGGTCGTTCTCATGTGAGGTTAGATTTTCGGATCCGACTCATAACTGATAGCTAATTGTAACGTTCAGCGCCTCCTAATGACGATAGAACACTCAAATTGCGTCGAGATCTAATACATCGCCCTCCAGCCGACTTGTCCACAAGGGGATATTGCTGCGTCGGGCACCTTGTGGTCCGCCTCCTGTGAGTCTAGATTTTCGAATCCGACGCAAAACTGATAGTTAATTGTAACGTTCATGGCCTCCAAATGACGATGGAACACTCAAGTTGCGTCGAGATTCAATACATCGTCCTCCAGCCGACTTGTGTGCTAGGGGATATTGCTGCCTCGGGCACCTTATCGTCGTTCCTCTGTGAGTCTAGCTTTTCGAATCCGACGCAAAACTAATAGTTAATTGTAACGTTCAAAGCTTCCTAATGACGATAGAATATTCAAATTGCGTCGAGATTCAATACGTCGTCCTCCAGCCGACTTGTCTCCAAGGGGATATTGCTGCCTCGGGCACCAAATGGTCCGTCTCCTGTGAGTCTAGATTTTCGAATCCGACTCAAAACTTGTAGTTACTTGTAACGTTCAGGGGCTCCTAATGACGATGTAACACACAATTTACGTCGAGATTCAAAACATCGTCCACCCGCCGACTTGTCTCCAACGGGATATTGCTGCCTCGGGCACCATGTGGTCCGTCTCAGTTGAGTGCAGATTATCGAATCCGACGCAAAAACGATAGTTAATTGTAACTTTCAGGGAATCCTAATGACGAAGGAACACTCAAATTGCGTCGAAATTCAATACATCGTCCTCCAGCCGACTTGTCTACAAGGGGATATTGCTGCCTCGGGCACCTTATGGTCGATCTCCTGTGAGTCTAGATTTTCGAATCCGACGCAAAACTGATGGTTAATTGTCACGTTCATGGCCTCCTAATGACGATGGAACACTGAAATCGCGTCGAGATTCAATACATCGTCCTCCAGCCGTCTTTGGCTCCAAGGGTCTATTGCTGCCTCTGGCACCTTATGGTCGTTCTCCTGTGAGTCTAGATTTTCGGATCCCTCGCATAACTGATAGTTTATTGTAACGTTCTGCGCCTCCTAATGACGATAGAACACTCAAATTGCGTCGAGATTCAATACATCGTCCTCCAGCCGACTTGTCTACAAGGGGATATTGCTGCCTCGGGCACCTTATGGTCCACCTCCTGTTAGTCTAGATTTTCGATTCCGACGCAAAACTGATACTTAATTGTAACGTTCATGGCCTCCTAATGACGATGGAACACTGAAATTGCGTCGAGATTCAATACATCGTTCTCCAGCCGACTTGTCTCGAAGGGTCTATTGCTGCCTCCGGCACCTTATGGTCGTTCTCCTGCGAGTCTAGATTTTCGGATCCGACGCATAACTGATAGTTAATTGTAACGTTCAGCGCCTCCTAATGACGATACTCAAATTGCGTCGAGATTCAATACATCGTCTTCCAGCCGACTTGTCTACAAGGGTCTATTGCTGCCTCGGGCACATATCGTCGTTCTCCTATGAGTCTAGATTGTCGAATCCGACGCGAAACTGATAGTTAATTGTAACGTTGAGGGCCTCCTAATGACGATGGAACACTGAAATTGCGTCAAGATTCAATACATCGTCCTCCAGCCGACTTGTCTCCATGGGTCTATTGCTACCTCGCTCACCTTATGGTCGTTCTCCTGTGAGTCTAGATTTTCGAATCCGACGCAAAACTGATGGTAAATTGTAACGTTCATGGCCTCCTAATGACGATGGAACACTGAAATTCCGTCGAGATTCAATACATCGTCCTCCAGCCGACTTTGGCTCCAAGGGTCTATTGCTGCCTCTGGCACCTTATGGTCGTTCCCTGTGAGTCTAGATTTTCGGATCCGACGCATAACTGATAGTTTATTGTAACGTTCTGCGCCTCCTAATGAAGATAGAAAACTCAAATTGCGTCGAGATTCAATACATCGTCCTCCAGCCGACTTGTCTACAAGGGGATATTGCTGCCTCGGGCACCTTATCGTCCGCCTCCTGTTAGTCTAGGTTTTCGAATCCGACGCTAAACTGATAGTTAATTGTAACGTTCATGGTCTCCTAATGACGATGGAACACTCAAATTGCGTCGAGATTCAATACATCGGTCTCCAGCCGACTTGTCTCGAAGCGTCTATTGCTGCCTCGGGCACCTTATGGTCGTTCTCCTGTGAGTCTAGATTTTCGGATCCGACGCATAACTGATAGTTAATTGTAACGTTCGGCGCCTCATAATGACGATAGAACACTCTAATTGCGTCGAGATTCAATACATCGTCTTCCAGCCGACTTGTCTACAAGGGTCTATTGCTGCCTCGGGCACATATCGTCGTCCTCCTGTGAGTCTAGATTTTCGAATCCGACGCGAAACTGATAGTTAATTGTAACGTTCAGGGCCTCCTAATGACGATGGAACACTCAAATTGCGTCGAGATTCAATACATCGTCCTCCAGCCGACTTGTCTCCAAGGGTCTATTGCTGCCTCGGGCACCTTATGGCTGTTCTCCTGTGAGTTTAGGTTTTCGGATCCGACGCATAACTGATAGTTAATTGTAACGTTCAGCGCCTCCTATTGCCGATAGAACACTCAAATTGCGTCAAGATTCAATACATCGTCCTCCAGCCGACTTGTCTACAAGGGGATTTTGCTGCCTCCGGCACCTTATGGTCCGCCTCCTGTTAGTCTAGATTTTCGAATCCGACGCAAAACTGATAGTTAATTGTAACGATGAAACACTCAAGGTGTGTCGAGATTAAATACATCGTCCTCCAGCCGTCTTCTCTCCAAGGCTCAATTGCGGCCTTTGGCTCCTAATGGTCTTGCTCCTGTGAGTCTAGATTTTCGAATCCGACGCGATACTGATAGTTAATTGTAACGTTCAGGGCCTCCTAATGACGATGGAACACTCAAATTACGTCGAGATTCAATACATCGTCCTCCAGCCGAATTGTCTCCAAGGGTCTGTTGCTGCCTCGGGCACCTTATGGTTGTTCTCCTGTGAGTCTAGATTTTCGGATCCGACGCATAACTGATAGTTAATTGTAACGTTCAGCGCCTCCTAATGACGATAGAACACTCAAATTGCGTCGAGATTGAATACATCGTCCTCCAGCCGACTTGTCCACAAGGGTCTATTGCTGCCTCGGGCACATATCGTCGTTCTCCTGTGAGTCTAGATTTTCGAATCCGACGCGAAACTGATAGTTAATTGTAACTTTCAGGGCCTCCTAATGACGATAGAGATTTCAATTTGCGTCGAGATTCAATGCGTCGTCCTCCAGCCGACTTGTCTCCAAGGGGATATTGATGCCTCGGGCACCATGTGGTCCATCTCCTGTGAGTCTAGATTTTCGAATCCGACTCAAGACTTGTAGTTACTTGTAACGTTCAGGTCCTCCTAATGACGAAGTAACACTCAAATTACGTCGAGATTCAATACATCGTCCACCCGCCGACTTGTCTCCAACGGGATATTGCTGCCTCGGGAACCATGTGGTCCGTATCCTGTGAGTGCAGATTATCGAATCCGACGCAAAAAGATAGTTAATTGTAACGTTCAGGGCCTCTTAATGACGAAGAAACACTCAAATTACGTCGAAATTCAATACATCGTCCTCCAGCCGACTTGTCTCCATGGGTCTATTGCTACCTCGCTCACCTTATGGTCGTTCTCCCGTGAGTCTAGATTTTCGGATCCGACGCAAAACTGATGGTTAATTGTAACGTTCATGGCCTCCTAATGAGGATGGAACACTCAAATTGCGTCGAGATTCAATACATCGTCCTCCAGCCGACTTGTGTGCTAGGGGATATTGCTGCCTCGGGCACCTTATCGTCGTTCCTCTGTGAGTTTAGATTTTCGAATCCGACGCAAATCTAATAGTTAATTGTAACGTTCAAAGCCATCTAATGACGATAAAATACTCAAATTGCGTCGAGATTCAATACGTCGTCCTCCAGCCGACTTGTCTCCAAGGGGATATTGCTGCCTCGGGCACCATATGGTCCGTCTCCTGTGAGTCTAGATTTTCGAATCCGACTCAAAACTTGTAGTTACTTGTAACGTTCAGGGCCTCATAATGACGATGTAACACACACATTACGTCGAGATTAAAAACATCGTCCACCAGCCGACTTGTCTCCAACGGGATATTGCTGTCTCGGGCAGCATGTGGTCCGTCCCATGTGAGTGCAGATTTTCGAATCCGACGAATAAAAGATAGTTAATTGTAACGTTCAGGGCCTCCTAATGACGAAGGAACACTTAAATTGCGTCGAAATTCAATACATCGTCCTCCAGCCGACTTGTCCCCATGGGTCAATTGCTACCTCGCTCACCTTATGGTCGTTCTCCTGTGAGTCTAGATTTTGGAATCAGACGCAAAACTGATGGTTAATTGTAACGTTCATGGCCTCATAATGACGACGTAACACTCAAATTGCGTCGAGATTTAATACATCGTCCTCCAGCCGACATGTCTCCAAGGGTCTATTGCTGCCTCGGGCACCTTATGGTCGTTCTCCTGTGAGTCTAGATTTTCGGATCCGACGCATAACTGATAGTTTATTGTAACGTTCTGCGCCTCCTAATGACGATAGAACACTCAAATTGCGGCGAGATTCAATATATCGTCCTCCAGCCGACTTGTCTACAAGGGGATATTGCTGCCTCGGGCACCTTATGGTCCGCCTCCTGTTAGTATAGATTTTCGAATCCGACGCAAAACTGATAGTTAATTGTAACCTTCATAGCCTCCTAATGACGATGGAACACTCAAATTGCGTCGAGATTGAATACATCATCCTCCAGCCGACTTGTCTCCAAGGGTCTATTGCTGCCTCGGGCACATATCGTCGTTCTCCTGTGGGTCTAGAATTTCGAATCCGACGCGAAACTGATAGTTAATTGTAACGTTCAGGGCCTCCTAATGACGATGGAACACTCAAATTGCGTCGAGATTCAATACATCATCCTCCAGCCGACTTGTCTCCAAGGGGATATTGCTGCCTCGGGCACCTTATGGTCGTTCTCCTGTGAGTCTAGATCTTTGAATCCGACGCTAAACTGATGGTTAATTGTAACGTTCATGGCCTCCTAATGACGATGGAACATTCAAATTGCGTCGAGATTAAATACATAGTTTTCCAGCCGACTTGTCTCCATGGGTCCATTGCTACCTCGCTCACCTTATGGTCGTTGTCCTGTGAGTCTAGATTTTCAGATCCGACGCAAAACTGATGCTTAATTGTAACGTTCATGGCCTCTTAATGACGATGGAACACTCAAATTGCGTCGAGATTCACTACATCGTCCTCCAGCCGACTTGTCTACAAAGGTCTATTGCAGCCTCGGGCACATATCGTCGTTCTCCTGTGAGTCTAGATTTTCGAATCCGACAAGAAACTGATAGTTAATTGTAACGTTCATGGCCTCCTAATGACGATGGGACACTCAAATTGCATCGAGATTCAATACATAGTCCTCCAGCCGACTTGTGTGCAAGTAGATATTGCTGCCTCGGGCACCTTATTGTCGTTCCTCTGTGAGTCTAGATTTTCAAATTCGACGCAAAGCTAATAGTTAATTGTAACGTTCAGGGCCTCCTAATGGCGAAGGAACACTCAAATTGCGTCGAGAGTCAATACATCGTCCTCCAGCCGACTTGTCTCCATGGGTCTATTGCTACCTCGCTCACCTTATGTTCGTTCTCCTGTGAGTCTAGATTTTCGAATCCGACGCAAAAGTGATAGTTAATTGTAACGTTCAGGGCCTCCTAATGTCGAAGGAACACTCAAATTGCGTCGAGATTCAATACATCGTCCTCCAGCCGACTTGTCTCCAAGGGGATATTGCTGCCTCGGGCACCTTATGGTCCGTCTCCTGTGAGTCTAGATTTTCGAATCCGACTCAAAACTTGTAGTTACTTGTAACGTTCAGGGCCTCCTAATGACGATGTAACACTCAAATTACGTCGAGATTCAATACATCGTCCACCCGCCGACTTTTCTCCAACGGGATATTGCTGCCTCTGGCACCATGTTGTCCGTCTCCTGTGAGTGCAGATTATCGAATCCGACGCAAAAAAGATAGTTAATTGTAACGTTCAGGGCCTCCTAATGACGAAGGAACACTCTAATTGCGTCGAAATTCAATACATCGTCTTCCAGCCGACTTGTCTACAAGGGTCTATTGCTGCCTCGGGCACATATCGTCGTTCTCCTGTGAGTCTAGATTTTCGAATCCGACGCGAAACTGATAGTTAATTGTAACGTTCTGGGCCTCCTAATGACGATGGAACACTCAAATTGCGTCGAGATCCAATACATCATCCTCCAGCCGACTTGTCTCCAAGGGGATATTGCTGCCTCGGGCACCTTATGGTCGTTCTCCTGTGAGTCTAGATTTTCGAATCCGACGCAAAACTGATGGTTAATTGTAACGTTCATGACCTCCTAATGACGATGGAACACTTAAATTGCGTCGAGATTAAATACATAATCCTCCAGCCGACTTGTCTCCATGGGTCTATTGCTACCTCGTTCACCTTATGGTCGTTCTCCTGTGAGTCTAGATTTTCGAATCCGACGCAAAACTGATGGTTAATTGCGCCGTTCATGGCCTCTTAATGACGATGGAACACTCAAATTGCGTCGAGATTCAATACACCGTCCTCCAGCCGACTTGTCTCCAAGGGTCTATTGCTGCCTCGGGCACCTTATGGTTGTTCTCCTGTTAGTCTAGATTTTCGGATCCGACGCATAACTGATAGTTAATTGTAACGTTCAGCGCCTCCTAATGACAGTAGAACACTCAAATTGCGTCGAGATTCAATACATCGTCCTCCAGCCGACTTGTCTACGAGGGTTAATTGCTGCCTTGGGCACATATCGTCGTTCTCCTGTGTGTCTAGATTTTCGAATACGACGCGAAACTGATAGGTAATTGTATAGTTCAGGGCCTCCTAATGGCTATGGAACACTCAAATTGCGTCGAGATTCAATACATCATCCTCCAGCCGACTTGTATGCTAGGGGATATTGCTGCCTCGGGCACATATCGTCGTTTTCCTGTGAGTCTAGATTTTCGAATCCGACGCGAAACTGATAGTTAATTGTAACGTTCAGCGCCTCCTAATGACGATAGAACAATCAAATTGCGTCGAGATTCAATACATCGTCCTCCAGCCGACTTGTCTCCAAGCGTCCATTGCTGCCTCGGGCACCTTATGGTCGTTCTCCTGTGAGTCTGTATTTTCGATTCCGACACATAACTGATAGTTAATTGTAACGTTCAGGGCCTCCTAATGACGATGGAGCACTCAAATTGCGTCGCGATTCAATACATCGTCCTCCAGCCGACTTCTCTCCAAGGCTCAATTGCTGCCTTTGGCACCTAATGGTCTTGCTCCTGTGAGTCTAGATTTTCGAATCCGACGCAAAACTGATGGTTAATTGTAACGTTCATGGCCTCCTAATGACGATGGAACACTCAAATTGCGTCGATATTCAATACATCGTCCTCCAGCCGACTTGTCCACAAGGGGATATTGCTGCCTCGGGCACCTTATGGTCCGCCTCCTGTGAGTCTAGATTTTCGAATCCGACGCAAAACTGATAGTTATTTGTAACGTTCATGGCCTCCTAATGACGATGGAACACTCAAATTGTGTCGAGATTCAATACATCGTCCTCCAGCCGACTTGTGTGCTTGGGGATATTGCTGCCTCGGGCACCTTATCGTCGTTTCTCTGTGAGTCTAGATTTTCGAATCCGACGCAAAACTGATAGTTAATTGTAACGTTCAGGGCCTCCTAATGACGATGTAACACTCAAATTACGTCGAGATTCAATACATCGTCCACCCGCCGACTTATCTCTAACGGGATATTGCTGCCTCGGGCACCATACAATCCGTATCCTGTGAGTGCAGATTAACGAATCCGACGCAAAAAAAAATAGTTAATTGTAACGTTCAGGGCCTCTTAATGACGAAGTAACACTCAAATTGCGTCGAAATTCAATACATCGTCCTCCAGCCGACTTGTCTAAATGGGTCTATTGCTACCTCGCTCACCTTATGGTCGTTCTCCTGTGAGTCTAGATTTTCGAATCCGACGCAAAACTGATGGTTAATTGTAACGTTCATGGCCTCCTAATGACGATGGAACACTCAAATTGCGTCGATATTCAATACATCGTCCTCCAGCCGACTTGTCCACAAGGGGATATTGCTGCCTCGGGCACCTTATGGTCCGCCTCCTGTGAGTCTAGATTTTCGAATCCGACGCAAAACTGATAGTTAATTGTAACGTTCATGGCCTCCTAATGACGGTGGAACACTCAAATTGCGTCGAAATTCAATACATCGTCCTGCAGCCGACTTGTCTCCATGGGTCTATTGCTACCTCGATCACCTTATGGTCGTTCTCCTGTGAGTCTAGATTTCCGAATCCGATGCAAAACTGATGGTTAATTGTAACGTTCACGGCCTCCTAATGACGAGGGAACACTCAAATTGCGTCGGGATTCAATACATCGTCCTCCCGCCGACTTGTCTCCATCGGGATTTTGCTGCCTAGGGCACCATGTGGTCCGTCCCATGTGAATGCAGATTATCAAATCCGACGCAAAAAAGATAGTTAACTGTAACGTTCAGGGCCTCCTAATGACGAAGGAACACTCAAATTGCGTCGAAATTGAGTACATCGTCCTCCAGTCAACTTGTTTCCATGGGTCTATTGCTACCTCGCTCACCTTATGGTCGTTCTCCTGTGAGTCTAGATTTTCGAATCCGACGCGAAACTGATAGTTAATTGTAACGTTCAGGGCCTCCTAATGACGATGGAACACTCAAATTGCGTCGAGATTCAATACATCATCCTCCAGCCGACTTGTCTCCAAGGGGATATTGCTGCCTCGGGCACCTTATGGTCGTTCTCCTGTGAGTCTAGATTTTCGAATCCGACGCAAAACTGATGGTTAATTGTAACGTTCATGGCCTCTTAATGACGATGGAACACTCAAATTGCGTCGAGATTCAATACACCGTCCTCCAGCCGACTTGTCTCCAAGGGGATATTGCTGCCTCATGCACAATATTGGTCCGTCTCCTGTGAGTAGATTTTCGAATGCGACGCAAAACTTGTAGTTAATTGTAACGTTCAGGGCCTCCTAATGACGATGGAACACTCAAATTGCGTCGAGATCCAATACATCGTCCTCCCGCCGACTTGTCTCCAACGGGATATTGCTCCCTCGGGCACCATGTGGTCCGTCTCCTGTGGGTCTATATTTTCGAATCCGACGCTAAAATGATAGTTAATTGTAACGTTCAGGGCCTCCTAATGTCTAAGGGACACTCAAATTGCGTCGAGATTCAATACATCGTGCTCCAGCCGACTTGTCTCCAAGGGTCTATTGCTGCCTCGGGCACCTTATTGTCGTTCTCCTGTGAGTCTAGATTTTCGGATGCGACGCATAACTGATAGTTAATTGTAACGTTCAGCGACTCCTAATGACGATAGAGCACTCAAATTGCGTCGAGATTAAATACATCGTCCTCCAGCCGACTTGTCTACAAGGGGATATTGCTGCCTCGGGCACCTTATGGTCCGCCTCCTGTTAGTCTAGATTTTCGAATCCGACGCAATACTGATAGTTAATTGTAACGTTCATGGCCTCCTACGGACGATGGAACACTCAAATTGAGTCGAGATTCAATACATCATCCTCCAGCCGACCTGTGTGCAAGGGGATATTGCTGCCTCGGGCACCTTATTGTTGTTCCTCTGTGAGTCTAGATTTTCAAATTCGACGCAAAAATAATAGTTAATTGTAACGTTCAGGGCCTCCTAATGACGAAGGAACACTCAAATTGCGTCGAAATTCAATACTTCGTCCTCCAGCCGACTTGTCTCCATGGGTCTATTGCTACCTCGCTCACCTTATGGTCGTTCTCCTGTGAGTCTAGATTTGCGAATCCGACGCAAAAATGAAAGTTAATTGTAACGTTCAGGGCCTCCTAATGTCGAAGGAACACTCAAATTGCGTCGAGATTCAATACATCGTCCTCCAGCCGACTTGTCTCTGAGGGTCTGTTGCTGCCTCAGGCACCTTATGGTTCGCCTCCTGGTAGTGTAGATTTTCGTATCCGACGCGAAACTGATAGTTAATTGTAACGTTCAGGGCCTCCTAATGACGATGGAACACCCAAATTGCGTCGAGATTCAATACATCGTCCTCCATCCGACCTGTCTCCAAGGGAGAAATTGCTGCCTCGGGCACCATGTGGTCCGTCTACTATGAGTCTAGATTTTCGAATCCGACGCAAAAGCAGTAGTTAATTGTAACGTTCAGGGCCTCCTAATGACGATGGAACACTCAAATTACGTCGAGATTAAATACATCGTCGACCCGACGACTTGTCTCAAACGGGATATTGCTGCCTCGGGCACCATGTGGCCCGTCTCCTGCGAGTCTAGATTTTCGAATCCGACGCGAACTGATAGTTAATTGTAACGTTGAGGGCCTCCTAATGTCGATGGAACACTCAAATTGCGTCGAGATTCAATACATCGTCATTAAGCCGACTTGTCTCCAACGGTCTATTGCTGCCTCGGGCACCTTATGGTCGTTCTCCTCTGTGTCTACATTTTCGAATCCGACGCAAAACCGATAGTTAATTGTAACGTTCAGGGCCTCCTAATGACGACGGAACACTGAAATAGCGTAGAGATTCAATACATGGCCCTTCAGTCGACTTGTCTCCAAGCGTCCATTGCTGCTTCGGGCACCATATGGTCCGTCTCCTGTGAGTCTAGATTTTCGAATCCGACACAAAACTTGTATTTACTTGTAACGTTCAGGGCCTCCTAATGACGATGGAACACTCAAATTACGTCGAGATTCATTACATCGTCTACCCGCCGACTTGTCTCCAACGGGATATTGCTGCCTAGGGCACCATGTAGTCCGTCTCCTATGAGTCTAGATTTTCGAATCCGAATCACAAATGAAAGTTAATTGTAACGTTCAGGGCCTAGTAATGACGATGGAACACTCAAATTGCGTTGAGAATCAATACACCGTCCTCCAGCCGAATGGACTCCAAGGGTCTATTGCTACCTTGGTCACCATATGGTCCGACTCCTGTGAGTCTAGAATTTCGAATCCGAAGCAAAACTAATAGTTAAGTGTAACGTTCAGGGCCTTCTAATGACGATAGAGTACTCAAATTGCGTCGAGATACAATACGTCGTCCTCCAGCCGACTTGTCTCCAAGGGGATATTGCTGCCTCAAGCACCATATTGGTCCGTCTCCTGTGAGTAGATTTTCGAATCCGACGCAAAACTTGTAGTTAATTGTAACGTTCAGGGCCTCCTAATGACGATGGAACACTCAAATTACGTCGGGATCCAATACATCGTCCTCCCGCCGACTTGTCTCCAACGGAATATTGCTGCCTCGGGTACAATGTGGTCCGTCTCCTGTGAGTCTAGATTTTCAAATCCGACGCAAAAATGAAAGTTAATTGTAATGTTCAGGGCCTCCTAATGTCGAAGGAACACTCAAATTGCGTCGAGATTCAATACATCGTCCTCCAGCCGACTTGTTTCCATGGGTCTATTGCTGCCTCGGGCACCTTATGGTCGTTCTCCTCTGAGTCTACATTTTCGAATCCGACGCAAAACCGATAGTTAATTGTAAGGTTCAGGGCCTCCTAATGGCGATGACACACTCAAATTACATCCTCCTCCAGCCGACTTGTCTGCAAGGGGATATTGCTGCCTCGGGCAGCTTATCGTCGTTCCTCTGCGAGTCTAGATTTTCGAAACCGACGTAAAACTGATATTTAATTGTAATGTTCAGGGCCTCCTAATGACGATGGAACACTGAAATAGCGTCGAGATCAATACATCGTCCTTCAGCCGTCTTGTCTCCAAGCGTCCATTGCTGCCTCGTGCACCTTATGGTCGTTCTTCTGTGAGACTACATTTTCGATTCCGACACATAACTGATAGTTAATTATAACGTTCAGGGCCTCCTAATGACGATGCTACACTTAAATTGCGTCGAATTTCAATACATCGACCTCCAGCCGACTTGTCTCCAAGGGGATATTGCTGCCTCGGGCACCATATGGTCCGTGTCCAGTGAGACTAGATTTTCGAATCCGACTCAAACCTTGTAGTTAATTGTAACGTTCATGGCCTCCTAATGACGATGGAACACTCAAATTGCGTCGAGATCCAATACATCGTCCTCCAGCCGACTTGTGTGCTAGGGGATATTGCTGCCTCGGGCACCTTATCGTCGTTCCTCTGTGGGTCTAGATTTTCGAATCCGTCGCTAAACTAATAGCTAATTGTAACGTTCAGGGCCTCCTAATGACGATAGAATACTCAAATTGCGTCGAGATTCAATACGTCGTCCTCCAGCCGACTGGTCTCCAAGGGGATATCGCTGCCTCGGGCACCCTGTGGTCCGTCTTCTGTGAGTCTAGATTTTCGATTCCGACACAAAAACGATTATTAATTGTAACGTAAAGAGCCTCCTAATGACGAAGGAACACTCAAATTGCGTCGAGATTCAATACATCGTCCTCCAGCCGACTTGTCTCCAAAGGTCTATTGCTGCCTCGTGCAGCTTATGGTCGTTCTCCTGTGAGTCTAGATTTTCGGATCCGACGCATCACTGATAGTTAATTGTAACGTTCATGGCCTCCTAATGACGATGGAGCACTCAAATTGCGTCGAGATCCAGTACATCGTCCACCCGCCGACTTGTCTCCAACGGGATATTGCTGCCTCGAGCACCATGTGGTCCGTCTCCTGTAAGTCTAGATTTTCGAATCCGACGCGAAACTGATAGTTAATTGCAACTATCAGGGCCTCCTAATGACGATGGAGCACTCAAATTGCGTCGAGATTCAATACATCGTCCTCCAGCCGACTTGTCTTCAAGGGGATATTGCTGCCTCGGGCACCATATGTTCCGTCTCCTGTAGGTCCAGATATTGGAATCCGACGCAAAATGGACTGCTAATTGTAACGTTCAGAGCCTCCTAATGACGATGGAACACTCAAATTGCATCAAGATTCAATACATCGTCATTCAGAAGACTTGTATCCAACAGTCTAATGCTGCCTTGGGCACCTTATGGTCGTTCTCCTGAGAGTCTAGATTTTCGGATCCGACGCTTAACTAATAGTTAATTGTAACGTTCAGCGCCTCCTAAAGACGATAGAACACTCAAATTGCGACGAGATTCAATACATCTTCCTCCGGCCGACTTGTCTACAAGGGGATATTGCTGCCTCGGGCACCTTATGGTCCGATTCCTGTTAGTCTAGATTTTCGAATCCGACGCGAAACTGATAGTTAATTGTAACGTTCAGTGCCTCCTAATGACGATGGAACACTCAAATTGCGTCGATATTCAATACATCGTCCTCCATCCGATTTGTCTCCAAGGGAACATTGCTGTTTCGGGCACCATATGGTCCGTCTCCTGTAGGTCCAGATATTCGAATCCGACGCAAAACGGACTGCTAATTGTAACGTTCAGAGCCTCCTAATGACGATGGAACACTCAAATTACGTCGAGATTCAATACATCGTCTACCCGACGTCTTGTTTCCAACGGGGTATTGCAGCTTTGGGCACCATGTGGTCCGTCTCCTGTGAGTCTAGATTTTCGAATCCGACGCACAAATGATAGTTAATTGTAACGTTCAGCGCCTCCTAATGACGATGGAACACTCAAATTGCGTCGAGATTCAATACATCGTCCTCCAGCCGACTTGACCCCAAGGGTCTAATGCTGCCTCGGTCACCATATGGTCCGACTCCTGTGAGTCTAGAATTTCGAATCCGACGCAAAACTGATAGTTAATTGTAACGTTCAGGGCCTAGTAATGACGATGGAACACTCAAATTGCGTCGAGATTCAATACATCGTCCACCAGGCGACTTGTTTCCAGATGTCTATTGTACCCTCGGGCACCTTATGGTCGTTCTTCTGTGAGACTACATTTTCCATTCCGACACATAACTGATAGTTAATTGTAACGTTCAGGGCCTCCTAATGACGATGGAACATTTACATTGCGTCGAGATTCAATACATCGCCCTCCAGCCGACTTGTCTCCATGGGTCTACTGCTTCCTTGGTCACCTTATCTTCGTTCTCCTGTAAGTCCAGATACTCGAATCCGACGCAAAACGGACTGCTACTTGTAACTTTCAGAGCCCCCTCATGATGATGGAACACTCAAATTGCGTCGAGATTCAATACATCGTCCTCCAGCCAACTTGTCTCCAAGGGTCTATTGCTGCCTCGAGCACCTTATGGTCGTTCTCCTGTGAGTCTAGATTTTCGGATCCGACGCATAACTGTTAGTTAATTGAAACGTTCAGGGCCTCATAATGACGATAGAACACTCAAATTGCGTCGAGATTCAATACATCGTCCACCCGCCGACTTGTCTCCAACGGGATATTGGTGCCTCGGGCACCATGTGGTCCGTCTCCTGTGAGTGCAGATTATCGAATCCGACGCAAAAAATATAGTTAATTGTAACGTTCTGGGCCTCCTGATGTCGAAGGAACTTTCAAATTGCGTCGAGATTCAATACATCGTCCTCCAGCCGACTTCTCACCAAGGATCTATTGCTGCCTCGGGCAGCATGTGGTCCGTCTCCTGTGAGTCTAGATTTTCGAATCCGACGCAAAAATGATAGTTAATTGTAACGTTCAGGGCCACCTAATGTCGAAGGAACACTCAAATTGCGTCGAGATTCAATACATCGTCCTCCAGCCGACTTGTCTGAAAGGATCTATTGCTGCCTCGGGCACCATGTGGTCCGTCTCCTGTGAGTCTAGATTTTCGAATATGACGCAAAAATGATAGTTAATTGTAACGTTCAGGGCCTCCTAATGTCGAAGGAACACACAAATTGCGTCGAGATTCAATACATCGTCCTCCAGCCGACTTGTCTTCAAGGGGATATTGCTGCCTCGGGCGCCATATGGTCCGTCTCCTGTAGGTCCAGATATTCGAATCCGACGCAAAACGGACTGCTAATTGTAACGTTCAGAGCCTCCTAATGACGATGGAGCACTCAAATTGCATCAAAATTCAATACATCGGCATACAGAAGACTTGTCTCCAAGTCTGTTGCTGCCTCGAGCACCTTATGGTCCGTCTCCTGTGAGTCTAGATTTTCGAATCCGACGCAAAACTGATATTTAATTGTAACGTTCGGGGCATCCTAATGACGAGAGAACACTCAAATTGCGTCGAGATCCAATACATCGTCACCCGTCGTCTTGTTTTAAACGGGATATTGCTGCCTCGGGCACCATGTGGCCCGTCTCCTGGGAGTCTAGATTTTCGAATCCGACGCAAAAGTGATAGTTAATTGTAACGTTCAGCGCCTCCTAATGACGATGGAACACTCAAATTGCGTCGAGATTCAATACTTCGTCACCCGCCGACTTGTCTCCAACGGGATATTGCTGCCTCGGGCACCATGTTGTCCCTCTCCTGTGAGTCTAGATTTTCGAATCCGACGCAAAACCTGTAGTTCATTGTAACGTTCAGGGCCTCCTAATGACGATGGAACACTCAAATTACGTCGAGATTCAATACTTCGTCGACCCGCCGACTTGTCTCCAACGGGATATTGCTGCCTCGGGCACCATGTGGTCCCTCTCCTGTGAGTCTAGATTTTCGAATCCGACGCGAAACTGATAGATAATTGTAACGTTCAGGGCCTCCTAATGTCGATGGAACACTCAAATTGCGACGATATTCAATACATCATCCTCCAGCCGACTTGTCTCCATGGGTCTTTTGCTACCTCGCTCACCTTATGGTCGTTCTCCTGTGAGTCTAGATTTTCGAATCCGTCGCAGAACTGATGGTTAATTGTAACGTTCATGGCCTCCTAATGACGATGGAACACTCAAATTGCGTCGAGATTCAATACATCGTCCTCCAGCCGACTTGTCTCCAAGGGGATATTGTTGCCTCGGGCACATATCGTCGTTCTCCTGAGAGTCTAGATTTTCGAATCCGACGCGAAACTGATAGTTAATTGTAGCATTCAGGGCCTCCTAATGACGATGGAACACTCAAATTGCGTCGACATTCAATACATCGTCCTCAAGCCGACTTTTCTCCAAGGGGATATTGCTGCCTCGGGCACCATATGGTCCGACTCCTGTAAGTCCAGCTATTCGAATCCTACGCAAAACGGACTGCTCATTGTAACGTTCAGATCCTCCTAATGACGATGGAACACTCAAATTGCATCAAGATTCAATACATCGTCTTTCAGAAGACTTGTCTCCAACAGTCTATTGCTGCCTCGGGCACCTTATGGTCTAAATTTTCGAATCCGACGCAAAACTGATAGTTAATTGTAACGTTCAGGGCCTCCTAATGACAATGGAACACTCAAATTGCGTCGCGATTCAATACATCATCTTCCAGTCGATTTGTCTCCAATTGGCAATTGCTGCCTTTGGCACCTAATGATCTTGCTCCTGTGAGTCTAGATTTTCGAATCCGACGCAAAACTTACATTTAATTGTAACGTTAAGGGCCTCCTAATGACGATGGTACCCTCAAATCGCGTCGCTCAGGGCCTCCTATTGACGATGTAACACTCAAATTGCGTCGAGATCCAATACATCGTCCTACCCGCCGACTTGTCTCCAAGGGTCTATTGCTGCCTCGGGCACCTTATGGTCGTTCTCATCTGAGTCTAGATTTTCGGATCCGACGCATAACTGACAGTTAATTGTAACGTTCGGCGCCTCCTAATGACGATAGAACACTCAATTTGCGTAGACATTCAATACATCGTCCTCCAGCCGACTTGTCCACAAGGGGATTTTGCTGCCTCGGGCTCCTTATGGTCCGCCTCCTGTGAGTCTAGATTTTCGAATCCGACGCAAAACTGATAGTTAAGTGTAACGTTCATGGCCTCCTAATGACGATGGAACACTCAAATTGCGTCGAGATTCAATACCTCGTCCTCCAGCCGACTTGTCTCCAAGGGCATATTGCAGCCTGGGCACCATGTGGTCCGTCTCCTATGAGTGCAGATTATCGAATCCGTCGCAAAAAAGATAGTTAATTGTAACGTTCAGGGCCTCCTAATGACGACAGAACACTCAAATTGCGGCGAGATTCAATACGTCGTCCTCCAGCCGACTTGTCTCCAAGGGGATATTGCAGCCTGGGGCACCATGTGGTCCGCCTCCTGTGAGTGCAGATTATCGAATCCGACGCAAAAAAGATAGTTAATTGTAACGTTGAGGGCTTCCGAATCACGATGGAACACTCAATTGCGTCGAGATCCAATACATCGACCTCCCGCCGACTTGTCTCCAACGGGATATTGCTACCTCGCTCACCTAATGGTCGTTCTCCTGTGAGTCTAGATTTTCGAATCCGACGCAAAACTGATGGTTAATTGTAACGTTCATGGCCTCCTAATGACGATTGAACACTCAAATTGCGTCGAGATTCAATACATCGTCCTCCAGCCGACTTATCTCCAAGCGTCCATTGCTGCCTCAGGCACCATATGGTGCGTCTCCTGTGAGTCTAGATTTTCGAATCCGACACAAAACTTGTAGTTACTTGTAACGTTCACGGCCTCCTAATGACGATGGGACACTCAAATTACGTCGAGGTTCAATACATCGTCTACCCGCCGACTTGTCTCCAACGGGATATTGCTGCCTCGGGCACCATGTGGTCCGTCTCCTGTGAGTCTAAATTTTCGAATCCGACGTACAAATGATAGTTAATTGTAACGTTCAGGGCCTAGTAATGACGATGGAACACTCAAATTGCTTCGATATCCAATACATCGTCCACCAGGCGACTTGTCTCCTGATGTCTTTTGTACCCTCGGGCACCTTATGGTCGTTCTCCTGTGAGTGTAGATTTTCGAATTCGGCGCGAAACTGATAGTTAATTGTAACTTTCAGGGCCTCCTAATGACGATGGAACACTGAAATTGCGTCGAGATTCAATACATCCTCCTCCAGGCGACTTGTCTGCAAGGGGATATTGCTGCCTCGGGCAGCTTATCGTCGTTCCTCTGCGAGTCTAGATTTTCGAATCCGACGTAAAACTGATAGTTAATTGTAATGTCCAGGGCCTCCTAATGACGATGGAACACTCAAATTGCGTCGAGATCCAATACATCATCCTCCCGCCGTCTTGTCTCCAAGGGTCTATTGCTGCCTCGGGCACCTTATGGTCGTTCTCATGTGAGTCTAGATTTTCGGATCCGACGCATAACTGATAGATAATTGTAACGTTCAGCGCCTCCTAATGACGATAGAACACTCAAATTGCGTCGAGATTCAATACATCGTCCTCCAGCCGCCTTGTCCACAAGGGGATATTGCTGCCTCCTGCGAGTCTAGATTTTCGAATCCTACGCAAAACTGATAGTTAATTGTAACGTTCATGGCCTCCTAATGACGATGGAACACTCAATTTGCGTCGAGATTCAATACATCGTCCTCCAGCCGACTTGTCTCCAACGGGATATTGCTACCTCGCTCACCTAATGGTCGTTCTCCTGTGAGTCTAGATTTTCGAATCCGACGCAAAACTGATGGTTAATTGTAACGTTCATGGCCTCCTAATGACGATTGAACACTCAAATTGCGACGAGATTCAATACATCGTCCTCCAGCCGACTTGTCTCCAAGTAGATATTGCTGCCTCGGGCACATATCGTCGTTCTCCTGTGAGCCTAGATTTTCGAATCCGACGCGAAACTCATAGTTAATTGTAACGTTCAGGGCCTCCTAATGACGATGGAACACTCAAATTGCGTCGAGATTCAATACATCGTCCTCCAGCCGTCTTGTCTCCAAGGGTCAATTGCTGCCTTTAGCACCTAATGGTCTTGCTCCTGTGAGTCTAGATTTTCGAATCCGACGCAAAACTGATATTTAATTGTAACGTTCTGGGCCTCCTAATGACGATGGAACACTCAAATTGCGTCTAGATTCAATACATCGTCCTCCAGCCGACTTATCTCCAAGCGTCCATTGCTGCCTCGGGCACCATATGGTGCGTCGCCTGTGAGTCTAGATTTTCGAATCCGACACAAAACTTGTAGTTACTTGTAACGTTCAGGGCCTCCTAATGACAATGGGACACTCAAATTACGTCGAGGTTCAATACATCGTCTACCCGCCGACTTGTCTCCAACGGGATATTGCTGCCTCGGGCACCATGTGGACCGTCTCCTGTGAGTCTAAATTTTCGAATCCGACGTACAAATGATAGTTAATTGTAACGTTCAGGGCCTAGTAATGACGATGGAACACTCAAATTGCTTCGAGATGCAATACATCGTCCACCAGGCGACTTGTCTCCTGATGTCTTTTGTACCCTCGGGCACCTTATGGTCGTTCTCCTGTGAGTGTAGATTTTCGAATTCGGCGCGAAACTGATAGTTAATTGTAACTTTCAGGGCCTCCTAATGACGATGGAACACTGAAATTGCGTCGAGATTCAATACATCCTCCTCCAGCCGACTTGTCTGCAAGGGGATATTGCTGCCTCGGGCAGCTTATCGTCGTTCCTCTGCGAGTCTAGATTTTCGAATCCGACGTAAAACTGATAGTTAATTGTAATGTTCAGGGCCTCCTAATGACGATGGAACACTCAAATTGCGTCGAGATCCAATACATCGTCCTCCCGCCGTCTTGTCTCCAAGGGTCTATTGCTGCCTCGGGCACCTTATGGTCGTTCTCATGTGAGTCTAGATTTTCGGATCCGACGCATAACTGATAGTTAATTGTAACGTTCAGCGCCTCCTAATGACGATAGAACACTCAAATTGTGTCGAGATTCAATACATCGTCCTCCAGCCGCCTTGTCCACAAGGGGATATTGCTGCCTCCTGCGAGTCTAGATTTTCGAATCCTACGCAAAACTGATAGTTAATTGCAACGTTCATGGCCTCCTAATGACGATGGAACACTCAATTTGCGTCGAGATTCAATACATCGTCCTCCAGCCGACTTGTGTGCTAGGGGATATTGCTGCCTCGGGCACCTTATCGTCGTTCCTCTGTGAGTCTAGATTTTCGAATCCGTCGCTAAACTAATAGCTAATTGTAACGTTCAGGGCCTCCTAATGACGATAGAATACTCAAATTGCGTCGAGATTCAATACGTCGTTCTCCAGCCGACTGGTCTCCAAGGGGGTATCGCTGCCTCGGGCACCCTGTGGTCCGTCTCCTGTGAGTCTAGATTTTCGATTCCGACACAAAAACGATTGTTAATTGTAACGTTCAGAGCCTCCTAATGACGAAGGAACACTTACAATTGCGTCGAGATTCAATACATCGTCCTCCAGCCGACTTGACTCCAAGGGTCTATTGCTGCCTTGTGCAGCTTATGGTCGTTCTCCTGTGAGTCTAGATCTTCGGATCCGACGCATCACTGATAGTTAATTGTAACGTTCATGGCCTCCTAATGACGATGGAGCACTCAAATTGCGTCGAGATCCAGTACGTCGTCCACCCGCCGACTTGTCTCCAACGGGATATTGCTGCCTCGAGCACCATGTGGTCCGTCTCCTGTGAGTCTCGATTTTCGAATCCGACGCGAAACTGATAGTTAATTGCAACAATCAGGGCCTCCTAAAGACGTTGGAACACTCAAATTGCGTCGAGATTCAATACACCGCCCTCCAGCCGACTTGTCTCCATGGGTCTACTGCTGCCTCGGTCACCTTATGGTCGTTCTCCTGTGAGTCCAGATATTCCAATCCGACGCAAAACGGACTGCTAATTGTAACGTTCAGAGCCTCCTAATGATGATGGAACACTCTAATTGCGTCCAGATTCAATACATCGTCCTCCTGCCGACTTGTCTCCAAGGGGATATTGCTGCCTCGGGCACATATCGTCGTTCTCCTGTGAGTCTAGATTTTCCAACCCGACGCGAAACTGATAGTTAATTGTAACGTTCAGGTACTCCTAATGACGATGGTACACTCTAATTGCGCCGAGATTCAATTCATCGTCCTCCAACCGACTTGTCTCCAAGGGGATATTGCTGCCTCAAGCACCATATTGGTCCGTCTCCCTGTGAGTAGATTTTCGATTCCGACGCTAAACTTGTAGTTAATTGTAACGTTCGGGGCCTCCTAATGACGATGTAACACTCAAATTGCGTCGAGATCCAATACATCGACCTCCCGACGACTTGTCTCCAACGGGATATTGCTGCCTCGGGCACCATGTGTTCCGTCTCCTGTGAGTCTAGATTTTCGAATCCGACGCAAATATGATAGTTAATCTTAACGTTCAGCGCCTCCTAATGACGATGGAACACACAAATTGCGTCGAGATTCAATACATCGTCCTCCAACCGACTTGTCTACAAGGGGATATTGCTGCCTCGGGAACTTTATGGTCCGCCTCCTATTAGTCTAGATTTTTGAATCCGGCGCAAAACTGATAGTTAATAGTAACGTTCATGGCCTCCTAATGACGATGGAACACTCAAATTGCATCAAGATTCAATACATCGTCATTCAGAAGACTTGTATCCAACAGTCTATTGCTGCCTCGGGCACCTTATGGTCGTTCTCCTGAGAGTCTAGATTTTCGGATCCGACGCATAACTAATAGTTAATTGTAACGTTCAGCGCCTCCTAAAGACGATAGAACACTCAAATTGCGTCGAGATTCAATACATCTTCCTCCATCCGACTTGTCTCCAAGGGAACATTGCTGTTTTGGGCACCATATGGTCCGTCTCCTGTAGGTCCAGATATTCGAATCCGACGCAAAACGGACAGCTAATTGTAACGTTCAGAGCCTCCTAATGACGATGGAACACTCAAATTGCATCAAGATTCAATACATCGTCATTCAGAAGACTTGTCTCCTAAGGTCTATTGCTGCCTCGGGCACTTTATTGTCGTTCACCTCTGAGTCAAAATTTTCGAATCCGACGCAAAACTTGTAGTTAATTGTAACGTTCAGGGCCTCCTAATGACGATGGAACACTCAAATTACGTCGAGATTCAATACATCGTCTACCCGCCGACTTGTCTCCAACGGGGTATTGCAGCTTTGGGCACCATGTGGTCCGTCTCCTGTGAGTCTAGATTTTCGAATCCGACGCACAAATGATAGTTAATTGTAACGTTCAGCGCCTCCTAATGACGATGGAACACTCAAATTGCGTCGAGATTCAATACATCGTCCTCCAGCCGACTTGACCCCAAGGGTCTAATGCTGCCTCGGTCACCATATGGTCCGACTCCTGTGAGTCTAGAATTTCGAATCCGACGCAAAACTGATAGTCAATTGTAACGTTCAGGGCCTAGTAATGACGATGGAACACTCAAATTGCGTCGAGATTCAATACATCGTCCACCAGGCGACTTGTCTCCAGATGTCTATTGTACCCTCGGGCACCTTATGGTCGTTCTCCTGTGAGTGTAGATTTTAAAATTCGACGTGAAACTGATAGTTAATTGTAACGTTCAGGGCCTCCTAATGACGATGGAACACCCAAATTGCGTCGAGAATCAATACATCGTCCTCCAGCCGACTTGTCTCCAAGGGGACATAGTTGGCTCGGGCACATATCGTCGTTATCCTGTGAGTCTAGATTTTCAAATCCGACGCGAAACTGATAGTTAATTGTAACATTCAGGGCCTCCTAATGTCGATGGAACACTCAAATTGCGTGGAGATTCAATACATCGTCCTCAAGCCGACTTGTCTCCAAGGGGATATTGCTGCCTCGGGCACCATATGGTCCGTCTCCTGTAGGTCCAGCTATTCGAATCCTACGCAAAACGGACTGCTAATTGTAACGTTCAGATCCTCCTAATGACGATGGAACACTCAAATTGCATCAAGATTCAATACATCGTCTTTCAGAAGACTTGTCTCCAACAGTCTATTGCTGCCTCGGGCACCTTATGGTCTAAATTTTCGAATCCGACGCAAAACTGATAGTTAATTGTAACGTTCAGGGCCTCCTGATGACAATGGAACACTCAAATTGCGTCGCGATTCAATACATCGTCCTCCAGCCGATTTGTCTCCAATTGTCAATTGCGGCCTTTGGCACCTAATGATCTTGCTCCTGTGAGTCTAGATTTTCGAATCCGACGCAAAACTTATATTTAATTGTAACGTTAAGGGCCTCCTAATGACGATGGTACCCTCAAATTGCGTCGTTCAGGGCCTCCTATTGACGATGTAACACTCAAATTGCGTCGAGATTCAATACATCGTCCTCCAGCCGACTTGTCTTCAAGGGGATATTGCTGCCTCGGGCACCATATGTTCCGTCTCCTGTAGGTCCAGATATTGGAATCCGACGCAAAATGGACTGCTAATTGTAACGTTCAGAGCCTCCTAATGACGATGGAACACTCAAATTGCATCAAGATTCAATACATCGTCATTCAGAAGACTTGTATCCAACAGTCTATTGCTGCCTTGGGCACCTTATGGTCGTTCTCCTGAGAGTCTAGATTTTCGGATCCGACGCTTAACTAATAGTTAATTGTAACGTTCAGCGCCTCCTAAAGACGATAGAACACTCAAATTGCGACGAGATTCAATACATCTTCCTCCGGCCGACTTGTCTACAAGGGGATATTGCTGCCTCGGGCACCTTATGGTCCGATTCCTGTTAGTCTAGATTTTCGAATCCGACGCGAAACTGATAGTTAATTGTAACGTTCAGTGCCTCCTAATGACGATGGAACACTCAAATTGCGTCGATATTCAATACATCGTCCTCCATCCGACTTGTCTCCAAGGGAACATTGCTGTTTCGGGCACCATATGGTCCGTCTCCTGTAGGTCCTGATATTCGAATCCGACGCAAAACGGACTGCTAATTGTAACGTTCAGCGCCTCCTAAAGACGATAGAACACTCAAATTGCGACGAGATTCAATACATCTTCCTCCGGCCGACTTGTCTACAAGGGGATATTGCTGCCTCGGGCACCTTATGGTCCGATTCCTGTTAGTCTAGATTTTCGAATCCGACGCGAAACTGATAGTTAATTGTAACGTTCAGTGCCTCCTAATGACGATGGAACACTCAAATTGCGTCGAGATTCAATACATCGTCCTCCAGCCGACTTGACCCCAAGGGTCTAATGCTGCCTCGGTCACCATATGGTCCGACTCCTGTGAGTCTAGAATTTCGAATCCGACGCAAAACTGATAGTTAATTGTAACGTTCAGGGCCTAGTAATGACGATGGAACACTCAAATTGCGTCGAGATTCAATACATCGTCCACCAGGCGACTTGTTTCCAGATGTCTATTGTACCCTCGGGCACCTTATGGTCGTTCTTCTGTGAGACTACATTTTCCATTCCGACACATAACTGATAGTTAATTGTAACGTTCAGGGCCTCCTAATGACGATGGAACATTTACATTGCGTCGAGATTCAATACATCGTCCTCCAGCCGACTTGTCTCCATGGGTCTACTGCTTCCTTGGTCACCTTATCTTCGTTCTCCTGTAAGTCCAGATACTCGAATCCGACGCAAAACGGACTGCTACTTGTAACTTTCAGAGCCCCCTAATGATGATGGAACACTCAAATTGCGTCGAGATTCAATACATCGTCCTCCAGCCAACTTGTCTCCAAGGGTCTATTGCTGCCTCGAGCACCTTATGGTCGTTCTCCTGTGAGTCTAGATTTTCGGATCCGACGCATAACTGTTAGTTAATTGAAACGTTCAGGGCCTCATAATGACGATAGAACACTCAAATTGCGTCGAGATTCAATACATCGTCCACCCGCCGACTTGTCTCCAACGGGATATTGGTGCCTCGGGCACCATGTGGTCCGTCTCCTGTGAGTGCAGATTATCGAATCCGACGCAAAAAATATAGTTAATTGTAACGTTCTGGGCCTCCTGATGTCGAAGGAACTTTCAAATTGCGTCGAGATTCAATACATCGTAATCCAGCCGACTTCTCTCCAAGGATCTATTGCTGCCTCGGGCAGCATGTGGTCCGTCTCCTGTGAGTCTAGATTTTCGAATCCGACGCAAAACTGATATTTAATTGTAACGTTCGGGGCATCCTAATGACGAGAGAACACTCAAATTGCGTCGAGATCCAATACATCGTCACCCCGTCGTCTTGTCTTAAACGGGATATTGCTGCCTCGGGCACCATGTGGCCCGTCTCCTAGGAGTCTAGATTTTCGAATCCGACGCGAAACTCATAGTTAATTGTAATGTTCAGGGCCTCCTAAGGACGATGGAACACTCAAATTGCGTCGCGATTCAATACATCGTCCTCCAGCCGACTTGTCCCAAGGGTCAATTGCTGCCTTTCGCACCTAATGGTCTTGCTCCTGTGAGTCTAGATTTTCGAATCCGACGCAAAACTGATGGTTAATTGTAACGATCATGGCCTCCTAATGACGATGGGACACTCAAATTGCGTCGAGATTCAATACATCGTCATCCAGCCGACTTGTCTCCAAGGGCATATTGCTGCCTCGGGCAATATATGGTCCGTCTCCTGTAGGTCCAGATATTCGAATCCGACGCAAACGGACTGCCAATTGTAACGTTCAGAGCCTCCTAATGACGATGGAACACTCAAACTGCATCAAGATTCAATACATCGTCATTCAGAGACTTGTCTCCATCAGTCTATTGCTGCCTCGGGCACCTTATGGTCGTTCTCCTCTGAGTCTAAATTTTCGAATGCGACACATAACTAATAGTTAATTATAACGTTCAGGGCCTCCTAATGACGATGGAACACTCAAATTGCGTCGAGATTCAATACAGCGACTTGTCTCCATCTGTCTACTGCTAGCTCGGTCAGCTTATCTTCGTACTCCGGTGAGTCCCAGATATCCGAATCCGACGCAAAACGGACTGCTAATTGTAACGTTCAGAGCCTCCTAATGATGATGGAACACTCAAATTGCGTCGAGATTCAATACATCGTCCTCCAGCCGACTTGTCTCCATGGGGATATTGCTGCCTTGGGCACCATATAGTCTTTCACCTGTGAGTCTAGAATTTCGAGTCCGCCGCAAAACTGATAGTTAATTGTAACGTTCAGGACCTCCTAATGACGATGGAACACTAAAATTGCGTCGAGATTTAATACATCGTCTCCAGCCTACTTGTCTCCAAAGGGATATTGCTGTCTCGGGCACCTTATGCTCCGTCTCCTGTGAGTCAAGATTTTCCAATCCGACGCAAAACTGATGGTTAATTGTAACGTTGAGGGCCTCCTAATGACGATGGAACACTCAATTTGCGTCGCGATTCAATACATCGTCCTCCAGCAGACTTGTCTCCAAGGGTCAATTTCTGCCTTTGGCACCTAATGGTCTTTCTCCTGTGAGTCCAGATATTCGAATCCGACGCAAAACTGATAGTTAATTGTAACGTTCAGGACCTCCTAATGACGATGGAACACTCACATTGCAAAGAGATTCAATACATCGTCCTCCAGCCGACTTGTCTCCAAAGGGTTATTGCTGTCTCGGGCACCTTATGCTCCGTCTCCTGTGAGTCTACATTTTCGAATCCGACGCAAAACTGATGGTTAATTGTAATGTTCAGGCATCCTAATGACGATGGAACTCTCAAATTGCGTCGCGATCTCAATACATCGTCCTCCAGCCGACTTGTCTCCAAGGGGATATTGCTGCCTCGGGCACCATATGGTCCGTCTCCTGTGAGTATAGATTTTCCAATCCGACGCAAAACTTGTAGTTAATTGTAACGTTCAGGGCCTCCTAATAACGATGGAACACTCAATTGCGTCGAGATCCAATACATCGACCTCCCGCCGACTTGTCTCCAACGGGATATTGCAGCCTCGGGCACCTTATGGTCCGTCTCCTGTGAGTATAGATTTACGAATCCGACGCAAAACTTGTAGTTAATTGTAACGTTCAGGGCCTCCTAATGACGATGGAATACTCAAATTACGTCGACATTATATACATCGTCCACCCGCCGACTTGTCTGCAAGGGGTTATTGCTGCCTCGGGCACCATGTGATCCGTTCCTGTGAGTCCAGATTTTCGAATCCGACGCGAAACTGATAGTTATTTGTAATGTTCAGGGCCTCCTAATGACGACGGAACACTCAAATTGCGTCGAGATTCAATACATCGTCCTCCAGCCGACTTGTCTACATGGGTCTACTGCTACCTCGGTCACCTTATGGTCGTTCTCCTGTGAGTCCCAGATATTCGAATCCGACGCAAAACGGGACTGCTAATTGTAAAGTTCAGAGCCTCTTAATGATGATGGACCCTCTAATTGAGTCGAGATTCAATACATCGTCCATCAGCCGACTTGTCTCCAAGCGTCCATTGCTGCCTCGGGCACCTTATGGTCGTTCTCCTGAGAGTCTACATTTTCGATTCCGACACATAACTGATAGTTAGTTGTAACGTTCAGGGCCTCCTAAAGACGATGGAACACTCAAATTGCGTCGAGATTCAATACATCGTCCTCCAGCCGACTTGTGTCCATGGGTCTACTGCTACCTCGTTCACCTTATCTTCGTTCTCATGTGAGTCCAGATATTCGAATCCGACGCACAACGGACTGCTAATTGTAACGTTCAGAGCCTCCTAATGATGACGGAACACTCTAATTGCGTCGAGATTCAATAAATCGTCCTCCAGCCGACTTGTCTCCAAGGGGATATTGCTGCCTTGGGCACCATATAGTCCTTCTCCTGTGAGACTAGAATTTCGAATCCGACGCAAAACTGATAGTTAATTGTAACGTTCAGGACCTCCTAATGACGATGGAACACTCAAATTGCGTCGAGATTCAATACATCGTCCTCCAGCCGACATGTCTCCAAGGGTCAATTGCTGCGTTTGGCACCTAATGGTCTTGCTCCTGTGATTCTAGATTTTCGAATCCGACGCAAAACTGATATTTAATTGTAACGTTAAGGGCCTCCTAATGACGATGGAACACTCAACTGCGTCGAGATCCAATACATCGACCTCCGCCGACTTGTCTCCAACGGATATTGCTGCCTCGGGCACCATGTGGTCCGTCTCCTGTGAGTCTAGATTTTCGAATCCGACGCAAAAACGATATTTAATTGTAACGTTCATGGCCTCCTAATGACGATGGAACACTCAAATTGCGTCTAGATTCAATACATCGTCCTCCAGCCGACTTGTCTCCAAGGGTTAATTGCTGCCTCGGGCACCTATGGTCGTTCTCCTGTGAGTCTAGATTATCGAATCCGACGCAAAACAGATGGTTAATTGTAACGTTCATAGCCTCCTAATGACGATGGAACAATCAAATTGCGTCGAGATTCAATAGATCGTCCTCCAGTCGACTTGTCACCAAGGGGATATTGCTTCCTCCGGCACCATATGTTCCGTCTGCTGTAGGTACAGATATTCGAATCCGACGCCAAACGGACTGCCAATTGTAACGTTCAGAGAATCCTAATGACGATGGAACACTCACATTGCATCAAGATTCAATACATCGTCATTCAGCCGACTTGTCTCCAACGGTCTATTGCTGCCTCTGGCACATTATTGTCGTTCCTCTGTGAGTCTACATTTTCGAATCCAACACAAAACTGATAGTTAATTGTAACGTTCAGGGCCTCCTAATGACGATGGAACACTGAAATAGCGTCGAAATTCAATACATCGTCCTTCAGCCGACGTGTCTCCAAGCGTCCATTGCTGCCTAGGCACCTTATGGTCGTTCTCCTGTGAGTCTACATTTTCGATTCCGACACATAACTGATAGTTAGTTGTAACGTTCAGGGCCTCCTAATGACGATGGATCACTCAAATTGCTTCGAGATTCATTACATCGTCCTAGAGCCGACTTGACTCCATGGGTCTACTGCTACATCCTTCACCTTATCTTCGTTCTCCTGTGAGTCCAGATATTCGAATCCGACGCAAATCGGACTGCTAATTCTACCGTTCAGAGCCTCCTAATGATGATGGAACACTCTAATTGCGTCGAGATTCAATACATCGTCCTCCAGCCGACTTGTCTCCAAAGGGTTATTGCTGTCTCGGGCACCTTATGCTCCGTCTCCTGTGAGTCTAGATTTTCGAATCCGACGCAAAACTGATGGTTAATTGTAACGTTCAGGGCCCCCTAATGACGATGGAACTCTCAAATTGCGTCGCGATCTCAATACATCGTCCTCCAGCCGAGTTGTCTCCAAGGGGATATTGCTGCCTCGGGCAACATATTGTCCGTCTCCTGTAGGTCCAGATATTCGAATCCGACGCAAAACGGACCGCTAATTGTAGCAATCAGGGCCTCCTAATGACAATGGAACACTGAAATAGCGTCGAATTTCAATACATCGTCCATCAGCCGACTTGTCTCCAAGCGTCCATTGCTGACTCGGGCACCTTATGGTCGTTCTCCTATGAGACTATATCTTCGAATCCAACACATAACTGATAGTTAATTGTAACGTTCAGGGCCTCCTCATGACGATGGAACACTCAAATGGCTTCGAGATTCAATACATCGTCCTCCAGCTGACTTGTCTCCAAGGGGATATTGCTGCCTTGGGCACCATATTGTCCTTCTCCTGTGAGTCTAGAATTTCGAATCCGCCGCAAAACTGATAGCTAATTGTAACGTTCAGAACGTCCTGATGACGATGGAACACTCAAATTGCGTCGAGATTCAGCCTACTTGTCTCCAAAAAGATATTGCTGTCTCCGTCACCTTATGCTCCGTCTCCTGTGAGTCTAGATTTTCGAATCCGACGCAAAACGGATGGTTAATTGTAACGTTCAGCGCCTCCTAATGACGGTGGAACACTCAAATTTCGTCGCGATTCAATGCAACGTCCTCCAGCCGACTTGCCTCCATGGGTCAATTGCTGCCTTTGGCACCTAATGGTCTTGCTCCTGTGAGTCTAGATTTTCGAATCCGACGCAAAACTGATGGTTAATTGTAAGATTCAGGGCTTCCTAATGACGATGGAACACTCAAATTGCGTCGCGATTCAATACATCGGCCTCCAGCCGACTTGTCTCCAAGGGTCAATTGCTGCTTTTTGGCACCTAATGATCTTGCTCCTGTGAGTCTAGATTTTCGAATCCGACGCAAAACTGATATTTAATTGAAACGTTAAAGGCCTCCTAATGACGATGGAACACTCAAATTGCGTCGCGATTCAATACATCGTCCTCCAGCCGACTTGTCTCCAAGCGTCCATCGCTGCCTCGGGCACCTTATGATCGTTGTCCTGTGAGTCTAGATTTTCGGATCCGACGCATAACTGATAGTTAATTGTAACATTCAGCGCCTCCTAATGACGATAGAACACTCAAATTGCGTCGAGATTCAATACGTCGTCCTCCAGCCGACTTGTCTAAAAGGGGATATTGCTGCCTCGGGCAGCTTATGGTCTGCCTCCTGTGAATCTAGATTTTCGGATCCGATGCATAAGTGATAGTTAATTTTAACGTTCAGCGCCTCCTAATGACGATAGAACACTCAAATTGCGTCGAGATTCAATACATCGTCCTCCAGCCGACATGTCTCCAAGGGGATATTACTGCCTCGTGCACCTTATGGTCCGCCTCCTGGGAGTCTAGATTTTCGAATCCGACGCATGACAGTTGGTTAATTGTAACGTTCATGGCCTCCTAATGACGATGGAACACTCAAATTGCGTCGAAATTCAATGCATCGTCCTCCAATCGACTTGTCACCAAGTGGATATGGCTGCCTCGGGCACCATATGGTCCGTCTCCTGTTGGTCCAGATATTCGAATCCGACGCAAAACGGACTGCCAATTGTAACGTGCAGAGCCTCCTAATGACGATGGAACACTCAAATTGCATCAGGATTCAATACATCGTCATTCAGCCGACTTGTCTCCAACGGTCTATTGCTGCCTCGGGCACCTTATGGTCGTTCTACTCTGAGTCTACATTTTCAAATCCGGCGCAAAACTGATAGTTAATTGTAACGTTCAGGGCCTCCTAATGACGATGGAACACTGAAATAGCGTCGAATTTCAATACATCGTCCTTCAGCCGACTTGTCTCCAAGCGTCCATTGCTGCCTCGGGCACCTTACGGTCGTTCTCCTGTGAGTCTACTTTTTCGATTTCGACACATAACTGATAGTTAGTTGTAACGTTCAGGGCCTCCTAATGACGATGGAACACTCAAATTGCGTCGAGATTCAATACATCGTCCTCCAGCCGACTTGACTCCATGGGTCTACTGCTACCTCGTTCACCTTATCTTCGTTCTCCTGTGAGTCCAGATATTCGAATCCGACGCAAAACGGACTGCTAATTCTAACGTTCAGAGCCTCCTAATGATGATTGAACACTCTAATTGCGTCGAGATTCAATACATCGTCCTCCAGCCGACTTGTCTCCAAGGTGATATTGCTGCCTTGGGCACTATATAGTCATTCTCCTGTGAGTCTAGAATTTCGAATCCGACGCAAAACTGATAGTTAATTGTAACGTTCAGGACCTCCTGATGACGATGGAACACTCAAATTGCGTCGAGATTCAGCCTACTTGTCTCCAAAGGGGTATTGCTGTCTCCGTCACCTTATGCTCCGTCTCCTGTGAGACTAGATTTTAGAATCCGACGCAAAACTGATGGTTAATTGTAACGTTCAGCGCCTCCTAATGACGATGGAACACTCAAATTGCGTCGCGATTCAATGCAACGTCCTCCAGCCGACTTGTCTCCAAGGATCAATTGCTGCCTTTGGCACCTAATGGTCTTGCTCCTGTGAGTCTAGATTTTCGAATCCGACGCCAAACTGATGGTTAATTGTAACATTCAGGGCCTCCTAATGACGATGGAAAACTCAAATTGCGTCGCGATTCAATATATCGTCTTCCAGCCGACTTGTCTCCAAGGGTCAATTGCTGCCTTTGGCACCTAATGGTCTTGCTCCTGTGAGTCTAGATTTTCGAATCCGACGCAAAACTGATATTTAATTGAAACGTTAAGGGCCTCCTAATAACGATGGAACACTCAAATAGCGTCAAGATTCAATACATCGTCCACCAGCCGACTTGTCTTCAGCGGGATATTGCTGCCTCGCGCACCATGTGGACCGTCTCCTGTGTGTCTAGATTTTTGAATCCGACGCAAAAGTGATAATTAATTGTAACGTTCAGGGCTTCCTAATGACAAAGGAACACTCAAATTGCGTCGAGATTCAATACATCGTCCTCCAGCCAACTTGTCTCCAAGGGTCTATTGCTGCCTCGGGCACCTTATGGTCGTTGTCCTGTGAGTCTAGATTTTCGGATCCGACGCATAACTGATAGTTAATTGTAACGTTCAGCGCCTCCTAATGACGATAGAACACTCAAATTGCGTCGAGATTCAATACGTCGTCCTCCAGCCGACTTGTCTACAAAGGGATATTGCTGCCTCAGGCAGCTTATGGTCCGCCTCCTGTGAGTCTAGATTTTCGGATCCGACGCATAAGTGATAGTTAATTGTAACGTTCAGCGCCTCCTAATGACGATAGAACACTCAAATTGCGTCGAGATTCAATACATCGTCCTCCAATCGACTTGTCTCCAAGGGTCTATTGCTGCCTCGGGCACCTTATGGTCGTTCTCCTGCGAGCCTACATTTTCGATTCCGACACATAACTGATAGTTAGTTGTAACGTTCAGGGCCTCCTAATGACGATGGAACACTCAAATTGCGTCGAGATTCAATACATCGTCCTCCAGCCGCCTTGTCTCCATTGGTCTACTGCTACCTCGTTCACCTTATCTTCGATGTCCTGTGAGTCCAGATATTCAAATCCGACGCAAAACGGACTGCTAATTCTAACGTTCAGAGCCTCCTAATGATGATGGAACACTCTAATTGCGTCGAGATTCAATACATCGTCCTCCAGCCGACTTGTCTCCAAGGGGATATTGCTGCCTTCTGCGCCATATAGTCATTCTCCTGTGAGTCTAGAATTTCGAATCCGACGCAAAACTGATAGTTAATTGTAACGTTCACGACCTCCTAATGACGATGGAACACTCAAATTGCGTCGAGATTCAATACATTGTCCTCCAGCCGACTTGTCTCCAAATGGTTGTTGCTGTCTCGGGCACCTTATGCTCCGTCTCCTGTGAGTCTAGATTTTCGAATCCGACGCAAAAGTGATAGTTAATTGTAACGTTCAGGGCCTCCTAATGACAAAGGAACACTCAAATTGCTTCGAGATTCAATACATCGTCCTCCAGCCGACTTGTCTCCAAGGGGATATTGCTGCCTCGGGCACCATATGGTCCGTCTCCTGTAGGTCCAGATATTCGAATCCGACGCAAAACGGACAGCTAATTGTAACGTTCAGAGCCTTCTAATGACGATGGAACACTCAAATTGAATCAAGATTCAATACATCGTCATTCAGCTGACTTGTCTCCAAAGGTCTATTGCTGCCTCGGGCACCTTATGGTCGTTCTCCTCTGAGTCTACATTATCCAATCCGACGCAAACTGATAGTTAATTGTAACGTTCAGGGCTTCCTAATGATGATGGAGCACTGAAATAGCGTCGAGATTCAATACATCGTCCTTCAGCCGACTTGTCTCCAAGCGTCCATTGCTGACTCGGGCACCTTATGGTCGTTCTCCTATGAGTCTATATTTTGGAATCGGACACATAACTGATAGTTAATTGTAACGTTCAGGGCCTCCTCATGACGATGGAACACTCAAATTGCGTCGAGATTCAATACATCGTCCTCCAGCGGATTTGTCTCCAAGGGGATGCTACTGCCTTATGCACCATATAGTCCTTCTCCTGTGGGTCTAGAATTTCGAATCCGACGCTAAACTGATGGTTAATTGTAACGTTCAGCGCCTCCTAATGACGATGGAACACTCAAATTGCGTTGCGATTCAATGCATCGTCCTCCAGCCGACTTGTCTCCAAGGGTCAATTGCTGCCTTTGGCACCTAATTTTCTTGCTCCTGTGAGTCTAAATTTTCGAATCCGACGCAAAACTGATAGTTAATTGTAACATTCAGGGCCACCTAATGACGATGGAATACTCAAATTGCGTCGCGATTCATTACATCGTCCTCCAGCCGACTTGTCTCCAAGGGTCAATTGCTGCCTTTGGCACCTAATGCTCTTGTTCCTGTGAGACTAGATTTTCGAATCTGACGCAAAACTGATATTTAATTGAAACGTTAAGGGCCACCTAATGACGATGGAACACTCAAATTGCGTCGAGATTCAATACATCGTCCTCCAACCGACTTGTCTCCAACGGGATATTGCTGGCTCGGGCACCATGTGGTCCGTCTCCTGTGAGTCTAGATTTTCGGATCCGACGCATAAGTGATAGTTAATTGTAACGTTCAGCGCCTCCTAATGAAGATAGAACACTCAAATTGTGTCGAGATTCAATACATCGTCCTCCAGCCGACTTGTCTCCAAAGGGATATTGCTGCCTCGTGCACCTTATGGTCCGCCTCCTGTGAGTCTAGATTTTCGAATCCGACGCAAAACAGTAGGTTAATTGTAACGTTCATGGCCTCCTAATGACGATGGAACACAAATATTGCGTCGAGATTCAATACATCGTCCTCCAATCGACTTGTCACCAAGGGGATATTGCTGCCTCGGGCACCATGTGGTCCGTCTCCTGTGAGTCTAGATTTTCGAATCCGACGCAAAAACGATAGTTAATTGTAACGTTCAGCGCCTCCTAATGACCATAGAACACTCAAATTGCGTCGAGATTCAATACGTCGTCCTCTAGACGACTTGTCTACAAGGGGATATTGCTGCCTTGGGCACCTTACGGTCCGCCTCCTATGAGTCTAGTTTTTCGAATCCGACGCAAAACTGATAGTTAAATGTAACGTTCAGGACCTCCTAATGACGATGGAACACTCAAATTGCGTCGAGATTCAATACATCGTCCTCCAGCCCACTAGTCTCCAAAGGGTTATTGCTGTCTCGGGCACAATATGCTCCGTCTCCTGTGAGTCTAGATTTTCGAATCCGACGCAAAACTGATGGTTAATTGTAATATTCAGGGCCTCCTAATGACGACGGAACTCTCAAATTGCGTCGCGATCTCAATACATCGTCCTCCAGCCGACTTGTCTCCAAGGGGATATTGCTGCCTCGGGCACCATATGGTCCGTCTCCTGTGAGTATAGATTTTTGAATCCGACGCAATACTTGTAGTTAATTGTTACGTTCACGGCCTCCTAATGACGATGGAACACTCAGTTGCGTCGAGATCCAATACTTTGACCCTTCCGCCGACTTGTCTCCAACGGGATATTGCTGCCTCGGGCACCATGTGGTCCGTCTCCTGTGAGTCTAGATTTTCGAATCCGACGCGAAACTGATAGTTAATTGTAATGTTCAGGGCCTCCTAATGACAATGGAACACTCAAATTGCGTCGCGATACATTACATCGTCCTCCTGCCGACTAGTCTCCAAGGGTCAATTGCTGCCTTTGGCACCTAATGGTCTTGTACCTGTGAGTATAGATTTTCGAATCTGACGCAAAACTGATATTTAATTGAAACGTAAAGGGCCTCCTAATGACGATGGAACACTCAAATTGCGTCGAGATTCAATACATCGTCCTCCAACCGACTTGTCTCCAACGGGATATTGCTGCCTCGGGCACCATGTGGTCCGTCTCCTGTGAGTCTAGATTTTCGAATCCGACGCAAAAGTGATAGTTAATTGTAACGTTCAGGGAATCCTAATGACAAAGGAACATTCAAATTGCGTCGACATTCAATACATCGTCCTCCAGCCGACTTGTCTCTAAGGGGATATTACTGCCTCGGGCACCTTATGGTCCGCCTCCTGTGAGTCTACATTTTCGAATCCGACGCAACACTAATAGTTAATTGTAACGATCAGGGCCTCCTAATGGCGATAGAACACTCAAATGCGTCGATATTCAGTGTGTAGTCCTCCAGCTTACTTGTCTTCAAAGGGATATTGCTGCCTCGTGCACCTCATGGTCCGCCTCCTGTGAGTCTAGATTTTCGAATACGACGCAAAACAGTAGGTTAATTGTAACGTTCATGGCCTCCTAATGACGATGAAACGCAATTATTGCGTCGAGATTCAATACATCGTCCTCCAATCGACTTGTCACCAAGGGGATATTGCTGCCTCGGGCACCATATGGTCCGCCTCCTGTAGGTCCAGATATTCGAATCCGACGCAAAATCAATTGCCAGTTGTAACATTCAGAGCCTCCTAATGACGATGGAACACACAAATTGCATCAAGATTCAATACATCGTCATTCAGACGAATTGTCTCCAACGCTCTATTGCTGCCTCGGGCACCTTATGGTCGTTCTCCTCTGAGTCTACATTTTCGAATCCGACGCAAAACTGATAGTTAATTGTAATATTCAGGGCCTCCTAATGACGATGGAACACTGAAATAGCGTCGAAATTCAATACATCGTCCTTCAGCCGACTTGTCTCCGAGCGTCTATTGCTGCCTCGTCCACCTTAAGGTCGTCCTCCTGTGAGTCTACATTTTCGATTCCGACACATAACTGATAGTTAGTTGTAACGTACAGGGCCTCCTAATGACGATGGAACACTCAAATTGCGTCGAAATTCAATACATCGTCCTCCAGCCGACTTGTCTCCATGGGTCTACTGCTACCTCGTTCACCTTATCTTCGTTCTCCTGTGAGTCCAAATATTCGAATCCGACGCAAAACTGACTGCTAATTGTATCGTTCAGAGCCTCCTAATGATGTCGGAACACTCTAATTGCGTCGAGATTCAATACACTGTCCTCCAGCCGACTTGTCTCCAAGGGGATATTGCTGCCTTGGGCACCATATAGTCCTTCTCCTGTGAGTGTAGAATTTCGAATCCGACGCAAAACTGATAGTTAATTGTAACGTTCAGGACCGCCTAATGACGATGGAACACTCAAATTGCGTCGAGATTCAATACATCGTCCTCCAGCCGACTTCTCTCCAAGGGTCAATTGCTGCCTTTGGCACCTAATGGTCTTGCTCCTGTAAATCTAGATTTTCGAATCCGACGCAAAACTGATATTTAATTGTAACGTTAAGGGCCTCCTAATGACGATGGATCACTCAATTGCGTCGAGATCCAATACATCGACCTCCCGCCGACTTGTCTCCAACGGGATATTGCTGCCTCGGGCACCATGTGGTCCGTCTCCTGTGAGTCTAGATTTTCGAATCAGACGCAAAAACGATAGTTAATTGTAACGTTCAGCGCCTCCTAATGACCATAGAACACTCAAATTGCGTCGAGATTCAATACGTCGTCCTCTAGACGACTTGTCTACAAGAAGATATTGCTGCCTCGGGCACCTTATGGTCCGCCTCCTATGAGTCTAGATTTTCGAATCCGACGCAAAACTGATAGTTAAATGTAACGTTCAGGACCTCCTAATGACGATGGAACACTCAAATTGCGTCGAGATTCAATAGATCGTCCTCCAATCGACTTGTCACCAAGGGGATATTGCTGCCTCGGGCACCATATGGTCCGTCTCCTGTAGGTCCAGATATTCGAATCCGACGCAAAACGGACTGCCAATTGTAACGTTCAGAGCCTCCTAATGACGATGGAACACTCAAATTGCATCAAGATTCAATACATCGTCATACAGCCGACTTGTCTCCAACGGTCTATTGCTGCATCGGGCACCTTATGGTCGTTCTCCTCTGAGTCTACATTTTCGATTCCGACACATAATTGATAGTTAATTGTAACGTTCAGGGCCTCTTAATGACGATGGAACACTCAAATTGCGTCGAGATTCAATACATCGTCCTCCAGCCGACTTGTCTCCATGGGTCTACTGCTACCTCGGTCACCTTATCTTCGTTCTCCTGTGAGTCCAGATATTCGAATCCGACACAAAACGGACTGCTAATTGTAACGTTCAGAGCTTCCTAATGATGATGGAACAAACTAATTGCGTCGAGATTCAATACATCGTCCTCCAGCCGACTAGTCTCCAAAGGGTTATTGCTGTCTCGGGCACCATATGCTCCGTCTCCTGTGAGTCTAGATTTTTGAATCCGACGCAAAACTGATGGTTAATTGTAACGTTCATGGCCTCCTAATGACGATGGAACACTCAAATTGCGTCGAGATCTCAATACATCGTCCTCCAATCGACGTGTCACCAAGGGGATATTGCTGCCTCGGGCACCATATGGTCCGTCTCCTGTAGGTCCAGATATTCGAATCCGACGCAAATTGGATTGCCAATTGTAACATTCAGGGCCTCCTAATGACGATGGAACACACAAATTGCATCTAGATTGAATACATCGTCATTCAGCCGACTTGTCTCCAACGGTCTTTTGCTGCCTCGGGCACCTTATGGTCATTCTCCTCTGAGTCTACATTTTCGATTCCGACACATAACTGATAGTTAGTTGTAACGTTCAGGGCCTCCTAGTGACGATGGAACACTCAAATTGCGTCGAGATTCAATACGTCGTCCTCTAGACGACTTGACTACAAGGGGATATTGCTGCCTCGGGCACCTTATGGTCCGCCTCCTGTGAGTCTAGATTTTCGAATCCGACGCAAAACTGATAGTTAATTTTAACGTTCATGGCCTTCTAATGACGATGGAACACTCAAATTGCGTCGAGATTCAATACATCGTCCTCCAGCCGACTTGTCTCCAAGGGGATATTGCTGCCTCGTGCACCTTATGGTCCGCCTCCTGTGAGTTTAGATTTTCGAATCCGACGCAAAACAGTAGGTTAATTGTAACTTTCATGGCCTCCTAATGACGATGGAACACTCAAATTGCGTCGAGATTCAATACATCGTCCTCCAATCGACTTGTCACCAAGGGGATATTGCTACCTCGGGCACCATATGGTCCGTCTCCTGTAGGTCCAGATATTCGAATCCGACGCAAAATGGATTGCCAATTGCAACATTCAGAGCCTCCTAATGACGATGGAACACACAAATTGCATCAAGATTCAATAAATCGTCATTCTGCCGACTCGTCTCCAACGGTCTATCGCTGCCTCGGGCACCTTATGGTCGTTCTCCTCTGAGACTACATTTTCGAATCCGACGCAAAACTGATAGTTAATTGTAACGTTCTGGGCCTCCTAATGACGATGGAACACTGAAATAGCGTCAAAACTCAATACATCGTCCTTCAGCCGACTTGTCTCCGAGCCTCCATTGCTGCCTCGGGCACCTTATGGTCGTCCTCCTGTGAGTCTACATTTTCGATTCCGACACATAACTAATAGTTAGTTGTAACGTTCAGGGCCTCCTAATGACGATGGATCACTCAAAATGCGTCGAAATTCAATACATCGTCCTCCAGCCGACTTGTCTCCATGGGTCTACTGCTACCTCGATCACCTTATCTTCGTTCTCCTGTGAGTCCAGATATTCGAATCTGACGCAAAACGGACTGCTAATTGTAACGTTCAGAGCCTCCTATTGATGACGGAACACTCTAATTGCGTCGAGATTCAATACATCGTCCTCCAGCCGACTTGTCTCCAAGGGGATATTGCTGCCTTGGGCACCATATAATCCTTCTCCTGTGAGTCTAGAATTTCGAATCCGACGCAAAATCTGTAGTTAATTGTATAGCTCAGGGCCTCCTAATGACGATGGAATACTCAAATTACGTCGACATTAAATACATCGTCCACCCGCCGACTTGTCTCCAATGGGATATTGCTACCTCGGGCACCATGTGGTCCGTCTCCCGTGAGTCCAGATTTTCGAATCCGACGCAAAAATGACAGTTAATTGTAACGTTCAGCGCCTCCTAATGACCATAGAACACTCAACTTGCGTCGAGATTCAATACGCCGTCCTCCAGCCGACTTGTCTACAAAGGGATATTGCTGCCTCGGGCAGCTTATGGTCCGCCTCCTGTGAGTCTAGATTTTCGGATCCGACGCATAAGTGATAGTTAATTGTAACGTTCAGCGTATCCTAATGACGATAGAACACTCAAATTGCGTCGAGATTCAATACATCGTCCTCCAGCCGATTTGTCTCCAAGGGGATATTACTGCCTTGTGCACCTTATGGTAAGCCTCCTGTGAGTCTAGATTTTCGAATCCGACGCAAAACAGTTGGTTAATTGTAACGTTCATGGCCTACGAATGACGATGGAACACTCAAATTGCTTCGAGTTTCAATACATCGTCCTCCAATCGACTTGTCACCAAGGGGATATTGCTGCCTCGGGCACCATATGGTCCGTCACCTGTAGGTCCAGATATTCGAATCCGACGCAAAACGGACTGCCAATTGTAACGTTCAGAGCCTCCTAATGACGATGGAACACTCAAATTGCATCAAAATTCAATACATCGTCATTCAGCCGACTTGTCTAAAACGGTCTATTGCTGCCTCGGGCACATTATGGTCGTTCTACTCTGAGTCTACATTTTCGAATCCGACGCAAAACTGATAGTTAATTGTAACGTTCAGGGCCTCCTAATGACGACGGAACACTGAAATAGCGTCGAAATTCAATAGATCGTCCTTCAGCCGATTTGTCTCCAAGCGTCCATTGCTGCCTCGGGCACCTTATGGTCGTTCTCCTGTGAGTCTACATTTTCGATTCCGACACATAACTGTTAGTTAGTTGTAACGTTCAGGGCCTCCTAATGACGATGGAACACTCAAATTGCGTCGAGATTCAATACATCGTCCTCCAGCCGACTTGTCTCCATGGGTCTACTGCTACTTCGTTCACCTTATCTTCGTTCTCCTGTGGGCCAGATATTCGAATCCGACGCAAAACGGACTGCTAATTGTAACGTTCACAGCCTCCTAATGATCATGGAACACTCTAAAGCGTCGCGATTCAATACATCGTCCTCCAGCCGACTTGTCTCCAAGGGTCCATTGCTGCCTTTGGCACCTAATGGTCTTGCTCCTGTGAGTCTAGATTTTCGAATCCGACGCAAAACTGATTTTTAATTCTTACGTTCAGGTCCTCCTAATGACGATGGAACACCCAAATTGCGTCGCGATTCAATATATCGTCCTCCAGGAGACTTGTCTCAGAGGGTCAATTGCTTCCTTTGGCACCTAATGGTCTTGCCCCTGTGAGTCTAGATTTTAGATTCCGACGCGAAACTGACATTTAATTGTAACGTTCAGGGCCTCCTAATGACGATGGAACACTCAAATTGCGTCGAGATGCAATACATCGTCCTCCAGCCGACTTGTCTCCAAGGGGATATTGCTGCCTCGGGCACCGTATGGTCCGTCTCCTGTGAGTCTAGATTTTCGAATCCGACGCAAAACTTGTAGTTAATTGTAACGTTCAGGGCTCCAAATGACGATGGAACACTCAAATTGCGTCGAGATCCAATACATCGACCTCCCGTCGACTTGTCTCCAACGAAATATTGCTGCCTCGGGCACCATGTGGTCCGTCTCCTATGAGTCTAGATTTTCGAATCCGACGCAAAAGTGATAGTTAATTGTAACGTTCAGGGCCTCCTAATGACGAAGGAACACTCAAATTGCGTCGAGATTCAATACATCGTCCTCCAGCAGTCTTGTTTCCAAGGGTCTAATGCTGCCTCGGCACCATTTGGTGGTTGTCCTGCGAGTCTACATTTTCGAATCCGACGCATAACTGATAGTTAATTGTAACGTCCAGCGCCTCCTAATGATGATAGAACACTCAAATTGCGTCGAGATTCAATACGTCGTCCTCCAGACGACTTGTCTACAAGGGGATCTTGCTTTCTCGGGCAGCTTACGGTTCGCCTCCTGTGAGTCTAGATTTTCGAATTCGACGCAAAACTGATAGTTAATTGTATCGTTCATGGCCTCCTAATGACGATGGAACACTCAAATTGCGTCGAGATTCAATACGTCGTCCTCCAGCCGACTTGTCTCCATGGGTCTATTGCTACCTCGCTCACCTTATGGTCGTTCTCCTGCGAGTCTAGATTTTCGTATCCGACGCAAAACTGATGGTTAATTGTAACGTTCATGGCCTCCTAATGACGATGGAACACTGAAATTGCGTCGAGATTCAATACATCGTCCTCCAGCCGACTTGTCTCCAAGGGGATATTGCTGCCTTGGGCACGATATAGTCCTTCTCCATTGAGTCGCGAATTTCGAATCCGACGCAAAACTGATAGTTAATTGTAACGTTCAGGGCCTCCTCATGACGATGGAACACTCAAATTGGTTCGAGATACAATACATCGTCCTCCAGCTGACTTGTCTCCAAGGGGATATTGCTGCCTTGGGCACCATATAGTCCTTCTCCTGTTAGTCTAGAATTTCGAATCCTTCGCAAAACTGATAGTTAATTGTAACGTTCAGGACATCCTGATGACGATGGAACACTCAAATTGCGTCGAGATTCAGCCTACTTGTCTCCAAAGGGATATTGCTGTCTCCGTCACCTTATGCTCCGTCTCCTGTGAGTCTAGATTTTCGAATCCGACGCAAAACTGATGGTTAATTGTAACGTTCAGCGCCTCCTATTGACGATGGAACACTCAAAAAGCGTCGCGATTCAATGCATCGTCCTCCAGCCGACATGTCTCCAAGGGTCAATTGCTGCCTCTGGCACCTAATGGTCTTGCTCCTGTTTATTTATTTATTTATTTATTTATTTATTGTTCCGTGGGACCACATTTAGGAGAAGTCTCCATGGTCGTGGAACGAGTCAATACATGAAATTATAACACGATTGTAGAAACAGATAAAATGAAACAAGTCGTTAGTTTAAATAAAGAAAATCAAGAATGTAACACTGGAATTTGCTTAATTTTTTATCTCTTCCAGGAGCTCCTCGACAGAATAGAAGGAGTGAGCCATGAGGAAACTCTTCAGTTTAGACTTAAAAGTGTTTGGGCTACTGCTAAGATTTTTGAGTTCTTGTGGTAGCTTATTGAAAATGGATGCAGCAGAATACTGCACTCCTTTCTGCACAAGAGTCAAGGAAGTGCATTCCACATGCAGATTTGATTTCTGCCTAGTATTAACTGAGTGAAAGCTGCTAACTCTTGGGAATAAACTAATATTGCTAACAACAAACGACATTAAAGAAAATACATACTGTGAGGGCAATGTCAAAATTCCCAGACTATTGAATAGGGGTCGACAAGAGGTTTTCGAACTTACACCATACATAGCTCGAACAGCCCGTTTTTGAGCCAAAAATACCCTTTTTGAATCAGAAGAATTACCCCAAAAAATAATACCATATGACATAAGCGTATGAAAATATGCGAAGTATACTACTTTTCGTGTTGAAATGTCACTTATTTCAGATACTGTTCTAATGGTAAATAAAGCGGCATTTAGTTTCTGAACAAGATCCTGAACATGGGCTTTCCACAACAGCTTACTATCTATCCGTACGCCTAGGAACTTGAACTGTTCCGTCTCGCTTATAACATGCCCATTCTGTCTGATTAAAATGTCAGTTCTTGTTGAATTGTGGGTTAGAAACTGTAAAAACTGAGTCTTACTGTGATTTAGCATCAAATTATTTTCCACAAGCCACGAACTTACTTCATGAACTACATTATTTGATAATGTTTCAATATTACACACAAGATCTTTCACTACCAAGGTGGTGTCATCAGCAAACAGAAATATTTTTGAATCACCTGTAATACTAGAAGGCATATCATTTACATAAATAAGGAACAGCAGTGGCCCCAGCACCGACCCTTGGGGAACGCCCCATTTAACAGTGCCCCATTGGGACTGAACATCATTACCACTCTCAATATTGCGGAGGATTACCTTCTGCTTTCTGTTCTTAAAGTAGGAGGCGAACCAATTGTAAGCTACTCCCCTTACTCCATAATGTTCCAACTTCTGCAGTAATATTTTGTGGTCAACACAGTCAAAAGCCTTCGTTAAATCAAAGAAAACACCTAACGTTCTCAACCTTTTATTTAATCCGTCCAAAACCTCACAGAGAAAAGAGAATATAGCATTTTCAGTTGTTAAGCCATTTCTAAAACCAAACTGTACATTTGACAGCAAATTATGTGAATTTAAATGCTGCAGTAACCTTGTATATACAAGCCTCTCGATAACTTTAGCAAACACCGATGGCATAGAAATAGGTCTATAATTGTCAACATTATCCCTGTCTCCCTTTTTATAAAGTGGCTTCACTACCGAGTACTTTAATCGGTCAGGAAACCGACCACTGCTAAAGGAAAAGTTACAGATATGGCTAAGTACTGAGCTAATATACGTGGAACAATACTTCAGTATTCTGCTAGATACCCCGTCATATCCATGAGAGTTCTTGGTCTTTAGTGATTTAATTATTAACTCAATCTCCCTCTTGTCAGTATCATGGAGGAGCATTTCAGGTAACAGTCTCGGAACACTTTTTTCTAAGAGCGCTATATGATTCCCTGTTGGGACTAGGTTTCTGTTTAGTTCACCTGCTATATTCAGAAAGTGATTATTGAGTCTAGATTTTCGAATACGACGCAAAACTGATGGTTAATTGTAACATTCAGGGCCTCCTAATGACGATGGAACACTCAAATTGCGTCGCGATTCAATAGATCGTCCTCCAGCCGACTTGTCTCCAAGGGTCAATTGCTGCCTTTGGCACCTAATAGTCTTGCTCCTGTGAAACTAGATTTTCGAATCCGACGCAAAACTGATATTCAATTGAAACGTTAAGGGCCTCATAATGACGATGGAACACTCAAATTGCGTCGAGATTCAATTCATCGTCCTCCAGCCGACTTGTCTCCAACGGGATATTGCTGCCTCGGGCACCATGTGGTCCGTCTCCTGTGAGTCTAGATTTTCGAATCCGACGCAAAAGTGATAGTTAATTGTAACGTTCAGGGCCTCCTAATGACAAAGGAACACTCAAATTGCGTCGAGATTCAATACATCGTCCTCCAGCCGACTTGTCTCCAAGGGTCTATTGCTGCCTCGGGCACCTTATGGTCGTTGTCCTGTGAGTCTAGATTTCCGGATCCGACGCATAAGTGATAGTTAATTGTAACGTTCAGCGCCTCCTAATGACGATAGAACACTCAAATTGGGTCGAGATTCAACACATCGTCCTCCAGCCGTCTTGTCTCCAAGGGGATATTACTGCCTCGTGCACCTTATGGTCCGCCTCCTGTGAGTCTTGATTTTCGAATCCGACGCAAAACAGTTGTTTAATTGTAACGTTCGTGGCCTCATAATGACGATGGAACACTCAACTTGCAAGAAGATTCAATACATCGTCATTCAGCCGACTTGTCTCCAACGGTCTATTGCTGCCTCGGGCACCTTATGGTCGTTCTACCCTGAGTCTACATTTTCGAATCCTGCGCAAAACTGATAGTTAATTGTAACGTTCAGGGCTTCCAAATGACGATGGAACACTGAAATAGCGTCGAAATTCAATACATCGTTCTTCAGCCAACTTGTCTCCAAGCGTCCATTGCTGATTCGGGCACCTTATGGTCGTTCTCCTGTGTGTCTACATTTTCGATTCCGACACATAACTGATAGTTAGTAGTAACGTTCAGGGCCACATAATGACGATGGAACACTCAATTTGCGTCGAGATTCAATACATCGTCCTCCAGCCGACTAGTCTCCATGGGTCTACTGCAACCTCGTTCACCTTATCTTCGTTCTCCTGTGAGTCCAGATATTCGAATCCGACGCAAAACTGATAGTTAATTGTAACGTTCAGGACCTCTTAATGACGTTGGAACACTCACATTGCAACGAGAATCAATACATCGTCCTCCAGCCGACTTGTCTCCAAATGGTTATTGCTGTCTCGGGCACCTTATGGTCCGTCTCCTGTGAGTCTACATTTTCGAATCCCACGCAAAACTGATGGTTAATTGTAATGTTCAGGGCCTCCTAATGACGATGGAACTCTCAAATTGCGTCGCGATCTCAATACATCGTCCTCCAGCCGACTTGTCTCCAAGGGGATAATGCTGCCTCGGGCACCTTATGCTCCGTCTCCTGTGAGTCTACATTTTCGAATCCGACGCAAAACTGATGGTTAATTGTAATGTTCAGGGCCTCCTAATGGCGATAGAACACTCAAATTGCGTCGAGATTCAATACGTCGTCCTCCAGCTGACTAGTCTCCAAGGGGATATTACTGCCTCGGGCACCATATGGTCCGTCATCTGTGAGTCTATAATTTCGAATCCGAGGCAAAACCTATAGTTAATTGCAACGTTCAGGGCCTCCTAATGACGATGGAACACTCAAATTGCGTCGAGATTCAATAGATCGTCCTCCAGTCGACTTGTCACCAAGGGGATATTGCTGCCTCGGGCACCATATGGTCCGTCTGCTGTAGGTACAGATATTCGAATTCGACGCCAAACGGACTGCCAATTGTAACGTTCAGAGCCTCCTAATGACGATGGAACACTCACATTGCATCAAGATTCAATACATCGTCATTCAGCCGACTTGTCTCCAACGGTCTATTGCTGCCTCGGGCACATTATTGTCGTTCCTCTGTGAGTCTACATTTTCGAATCCGACGCAAAACTGATAGTTAATTGTAACGTTCAGGGCCTCCTAATGACGATGGAACACTGAAATAGCGTCGAAATTCAATACATCGTCCTCCAGCCGACTTGTTTCCAAGGGGATATTGCTGCCTCGGACACCATATGGTCCCTCTCCTGTAGGTCCAGATATTCGAATCCGACGCAAAACGGACCGCTAATTGTAACAATCAGGGCCTCCTAATGACAATGGAACCCTGAAATAGCGTCGAAATTCAATACATCGTCCTTCAGCCGACTTGTCTCCAAGCGTCCATTGCTGCCTCGGGCACCTTATGGTCGTTCTCCTGTGAGTCTATATTTTCGATTCCGACACATTGCTGATAGTTAGTTGTAACGTTCAGGGTTTCCTAATGACGATGGAACACTGAAATAGCGTCGAGATTCAATACATCGTCCTTAAGCCGACTTGTCTCCAAGCGTCCATTGCTGACTCGGGCACCTTATGGTCGTTCTCCTATGAGTCTATATCTTCGAATCCGACACATAACTGATAGTTCATTGTAACGTTCAGGGCCTCCTGATGACGATGGAACACTCAAATGGCGTCGAGATTCAATACATCTTCCTCCAGCTGACTTGTCTCCAAGGGGATATTGCTGCCTTGGGCACCATATTATCCTTCTCCTGTGAGTCTAGAATTTCGAATCCGACGCAAAACTGATAGCTAATTGTAACGTTCAGGACCTCCTGATGACGATGGAACACTCAAATTGCGTCAAGATTCAGCCTACTTGTCTCCAAAGGGATATTGCTGTCTCCGTCACCTTATGCTCCGTCTCCTGTGAGTCTAGATTTTCGAATCCGACGCAAGACAGTTGGTTAATTGTAACGTTCATGGCCTCCTTATGACGATGGAACACTCAAATTGCGTCGAAATTCAATACATCGTCCTCCAATCGACTTGTCACCAAGGGGATATTGCTGCCTCGGGCACCATATGGTCCGTCTCCTGTAGGTCCAGATATTCGAATCCGACGCAAAACGGACTGCCAATTGTAACGTTCAGAGCCTCCTAATGACGATGGAACACTCAAATTGCATCAAGATTCAATACATCGTCATTCAGCCGACTAGTCTCCAACGGTCTATTGCTGCCTCGGGCACCTTATGGTCGTTCTACTCTGAGTCTATATTTTCGAATCCGGCGCAAAACTGATAGTTAATTGTAACGTTCAGGGCCTCCTAATGACGATGGAACACTGAAATAGCGTCGAATTTCAATACATCGTCCTTCAGCCGACTTGTCTCCAAGCGTACATTGCTGACTCGGGCACCTTATGGTCGTTCTCCTATGAGTCTATATTTTGGAATCGGACACATAACTGATAGTTAATTGTAACGTTCAGGGCCTCCTAACGACGATGGAACACTCAATTGCGACGAGATTCAATACGTCGTCCTCTAGACGACTTGTCTACAAGGGGATATTGCTGCCTCGGGCACCTTATGGTCCGCCTCCCGTGAGTCTAGATTTTCGAATCTGACGCAAAACTGATAGTTAATTGTAACGTTCATGGCCTTCTAATGACGATGGAACACTCAAATTGCGTCGAGATTCAATACATCGTCCAACAGCTGAGTTGTCTTCAATGGGATATTGCTGCCTCGGGCACCATGTGGTCCGTCTCCTGTGAGTGTAGATTTTCGAATCCGACGCGAAACTGATAGTTAATTGTAACGTTCATGGCCTCCTAATGTCGATGGAACACTCAAATTGCGTCGTGATCCAATACGTCGTCCTCCAGCCGACTTGTCTCCTAGGGTCAATTGCTGCTTCGGGCACTTTATTGTCGTTATCCTGTGAGTCTAGATTTTCGAATCCGACGCAAAACAGATGGTAAATTATAACGTTCATGGCCTCCTAATGACGATAGAACACCCAAATTGCGTCGAGATTCAATAGATTGCCCTCCAGTCGACTTGGCACCAAGGGGATATGGCTGCCTCGTGCACCATATGTTCCGTCTCCTGTGGGTCCAGATATTCGAATCCGACGCAAAACGGACTGCCAGTTGTAACGTTCAGGGCCTCCTAATGACGATGGAACACTGAAATAGCGTCGAAATTCAATACATCGTCCTTCAGCCGACTTGTCTCCAAGCGTCCATTGCTGCCTCGGGCACCTTATGGTCGTTCTCCTGTGAGTCTACATTTTCGATACCGACACATAACTGATAGTTAGTTGTAACGTTCAGGGCCTCCTAATGACGGTGGAACACACAAATTGCATCGAGATTCAGTACATCGTCATTCAGCCGACTTGTCTCCAACGCTCTATTGCTGCCTCGGGCACCTTATGGTCGTTCTCCTCTGAGTCTACATTTTCGAATCCGACGCAAAGCTGATAGTTAATTGTAATATTCAGGGCCTCCTAATGACGATGGAACACTGAAATAGCGTCGAAATTCAATACATCGTCCTTCAGCCGACTTGTCTCCGAGCGTCCATTGCTCCCTCGTTCACCTTATGGTCGTCCTCCTGTGAGTCACCATTTTCGATTCCGACACATAACTGATAGTTATTTGTAACGTTCAAGGCCTCCTAATGACGATGGAACACTGAAATTGCGTCGAAATTCAATACATCGTCCTCCAGCCGACTTGTCTCCAAGGGTCAATTGCTGCCTTTGGCACCTAATGGTCTTGCTCCTGTTAATCTAGATTTTCGAATCCGACGCAAAACTGATATTTAATTGTAACGTTAAGGGCCTCCTAATGACGATGGATCACTCAATTGCGTCGAGATCCAATACATCGACCTCTCGCCGACTTGTCTCCAACGGGATATTGCTGCCTCGGGCACCATGTGGTCCGTCTCCTGTGAGTCTAAACTTTCGAATCAGACGCAAAAACGATAGTTAATTGTAACGTTCAGCGCCTCCTAATGACCATAGGACACTCAAATTGCGTCGAGATTCAATACGTCGTCCTCTAGACGACTTGTCTACAAGGGGATATTGCTGCCTCGGGCACCTTATGGTCCGCCTCCTAAGAGTCTAGATTTTCGAATCCGACGCAAAACTGATAGTTAAATGTAGCGTTCAGGACCTCCTAATGACGATGGAACACTCAAATTGCGTCGAGATTCAATAGATCGTCCTCCAATCGACTTGTCACCAAGGGGATATTGCTGCCTCGGGCACCATATGGTCCGTCTCCTGTAGGTCCAGATATTCGAATCCGACGCAAAACGGACTGCCAATTGTAACGTTCAGAGCCTCCAAATGACGATGGAACACTCAAATTGCATCAAGATTCAATACATCGTCATACAGCCGACTTGTCTCCAACGGTCTATTGCTGCATCGGGCACCTTATGGTCGTTCTCTTCTGAGTCTACATTTTCCATTCCGACACATAATTGATAGTCAATTGTAACGTTCGGGGCCTTTTAATGACGATGGAACACTCAAATTGCGTCGAGATTCAATACATCGTCCTCCAGCCGACTTGTCTCCATGGGTCTACTGCTACCTCGGTTACCTTATCTTCGTTCTCCAGTGAGTCCAGATATTCGAATCCGACACAAAACCGACTGCTAATTGTAACGTTCAGAGCCTCCTAATGATGATGGAACACTCTAATTGCGTCGAGATTCAATACATCGTCCTCCAGCCGACTTGTCTCCAAGGGTCAATTGCTGCCCTTGGCACCTAATGGTCTTGCTCCTGTTAATCTAGATTTTCGAATCCGACGCAAAACTGATATTTAATTGTAACGTTAAGGGCCTCCTAATGACGATGGATCACTCAATTGCGTCGAGATCCAATACATCGACCTCCCGCCGACTTGTCTCCAACGGGATATTGCTGCCTCGGGCACCATGTGGTCCGTCTCCTGTGAGTCTAGATTTTCGAATCAGACGCAAAAACGATAGTTAATTGTAACGTTCAGCGCCTCCTAATGACCATAGGACACTCAAATTGCGTCGAGATTCAATACGTCGTCCTCTAGACGACTTGTCTACAAGGGGATATTGCTGCCTCGGGCACCTTATGGTCCGCCTCCTAAGAGTCTAGATTTTCGAATCCGACGCAAAACTGATAGTTAAATGTAGCGTTCAGGACCTCCTAATGACGATGGAACACTCAAATTGCGTCGAGATTCAATAGATCGTCCTCCAATCGACTTGTCACCAAGGGGATATTGCTGCCTCGGGCACCATATGGTCCGTCTCCTGTAGGTCCAGATATTCGAATCCGACGCAAAACGGACTGCCAATTGTAACGTTCAGAGCCTCCAAATGACGATGGAACACTCAAATTGCATCAAGATTCAATACATCGTCACACAGCCGACTTGTCTCCAACGGTCTATTGCTGCATCGGGCACCTTATGGTCGTTCTCCTCTGAGTCTACATTTTCCATTCCGACACATAATTGATAGTTAATTGTAACGTTCAGGGCCTCTTAATGACGATGGAATACTCAAATTGCGTCGAGATTCAATACATCGTCCTCCAGCCGACTTGTCTCCATGGGTCTACTGCTACCTCGGTCACCTTATCTTCGTTCTCCTGTGAGTCCAGATATTCGAATCCGACACAAAACGGACTGCTAATTGTAACGGTCAGAGCCTCCTAATGATGATGGAACACTCTAATTGCGTCGAGATTCAATACATCGTCCTCCAGCCGACTAGTCTCCAAAGGATTATTGCTGTCTCGGGCACCTTATGCTCCTTCTCCTGTGAGTCTAGATTTTTGAATCCGACGCAAAACTGATGGTTAATTGTAACGTTCAGGGCCTCCTAATGACGATGGAAGACACAAATTGCATCGTGATTGAATACATCGTCATTCAGCCGACTTGTCTCCAACGGTCTTTTGCTGCCTCGGGCACCTTATGGTCGTTCTCCTCTGAGTCTACATTTTTGATTCCGACACATAACTGATAGTTAGTTGTAACGTTCAGGGCCTCCTAGTGACGATGGAACACTCAAACTGCGTCGAGATTCAATACGTCGTCCTCTAGACGACTTGACTACAAGGGGATATTGCTGCCTCGGGCTCCTTATGGTCCGCCTCCTGTGAGTCTAGATTTTCGAATCCGACGCAAAACTGATAGTTAATTGTAACGTTCATGGCCTTCTAATGACGATGGAACAGTCAAATTGCGACAAGATTCAATACATCGTCCTCCAGCTGACTTGCCTACAATGGGATATTGCTGCCTCGGGCACCATGTGGTCCGTCTCCTGTGAGTGTAGATTTTCGAATCCGACGCGAAACTGATAGTTAATTGTAATGTCCAGGGCCTCCTAATGACGATGGAACACTCAAATTGCGTCGTGATCCAATACATCGTCATCCAGCCGACTTGTCTCCAAGGGTCAATTGCTGCTTCGGGCACCTTATGGTCGTTATCCTGTGAGTCTAGATTTTCGAATCCGACGCAAAACAGATGGTTACTTATAACGTTCATGGCCTCCTAATGACGATGGAACACTCAAATTGCGTCGAGATTCAATAGATCGCCCTCCAGTCGACTTGTCACCAAGGGGATATGGCTGCCTCGGGCACCATATGGTCCGTCTCCTGTAGGTCCAGATATTCGAATCCGACGCAAAACGCACTGCCAATTGTAACGTTCAGAGCCACCTAATGACGATGGAACACTCAAATCGCATCAAGATTCAATACATCGTCATTCAGCCGACTTGTCTCCAACGGTCTATTGCTGCCTCGGGCACCTTATGGTTGTTCTCCTCTGAGTCTACATTTTCGAATCCGACGCAAAACTGATAGTTAATTGTAACGTTTAGGGCCTCCTAATGACGATGGAACACTGAAATAGCGTCGAAATTCAATACATCGTCCTTCAGTCGACTTGTCTCCAAGCGTCCATTGCTGCCTCGGGCACCTTATGGTCGTTCTCCTGTGAGTCTACATTTTCGATTCCGACACATAACTGATAGTTAGTTGTAACGTTCGGGGCCGCCTAATGACGATGGAACACTCAAATTGCGTGGAGATTCAATACATCGTCCTCCAACCGACTTGTCTCCATAGGTCTACTGCTACCTCGTTCACATTATCTTCGTTCTCCTGAGAGTCCAGATATAAGAATCCGACGCAAAACGGACTGCTAATTCTAACGTTCAGAGCCTCCTAATGATGATGGAACACTCTAATTGCGTCGAGATTCAATACATCGTCCTCCAGCCGACTTGTCTCCAAGGTGATATTGCTGCCTTGGGCACCATATGGTCATTCTCCTGTGAGTCTAGAATTTCGTATCCGACGCAAAACTGATGGTTAATTGCAACGTTCACGACCTCCTAATGACGATGGAACACTCAAATTGCGTCGAGACTCAATACATCGTCCTCCAGCCGACCTGTCTCCAAAGGGTTACTGCTGTCTCGGGCACCTTATGCTCCGTCTCCTGTGAGTCCAGATTTTCGAATCCGACGCAAAAGTGATAGTTAATTGTAACGTTCAGGGCCTCCTAATGACAAAGGAACACTCAAACTGCGTCGAGATTCAATACATCGTCCTCCAGCCGACTTGTCTCCAAGGGGATATAACTGCCTCGGGCACCTTATGGTCCGCCTCCTGTAGGTCCACATATTCGAATCCGACGCAAAACGGACTGCCAATTGTAACGTTCAGGGCCTCCTAATGACGATGGAACTCTCAAATTGCGTCGCGATCTCAATACATCGTCCTCCAGCCGACTTGTCTCCAAGGGGATATTGCTGCCTCGGGCACCATATGGTCCGTCTCCTGTAGGTCCAGATATTCGAATCCGACGCAAAACGGACTGCTAATTGTAACGTTCAGAGCCTCCTTATGACGATGGAACACTCAAATTGCGTCGAGATTCAGCCTACTTGTCTCCAAAGGGATATTGCTGTCTCAGTCACCTTATGCTCCGTCTCCTGTGAGTCTAGATTTTCGAATCCGACGCAAAACTGATGGTTAATTTTAACGTTCAGCGCCTCCTAATGACGATGGAACACTCAAATTGCGTCGCGATTCAATGCATCGTCCTCCAGCCGACTTGTCTCCAAGGGTCAATTGCTGCCTGTGGCACCTAATGGTCTTGCTCCTGTGAGTCTAGATTTTCGAATCCGACGCGAAACTGACAGTTAATTGTAATGTTCAGGGCCTCCTAATTACGGCGGAACACTCAAATTGCGTCGAGATTCAATACATCGTCCTCCAGCCGACTTGTCTACAAGGGTCTGCTGCTACCTCGGTCACCTTATGGTCGTTCTCCTGTGAGTCCAGATATTCGAATCCGACGCAAAACGGTCTGCTAATTGTAACGTTCAGAGCCTCTTAATGATGATGGAACACTCTAATTGCGTCGAGATTCAATACATCGTCTTCCAACCGACTTGTCTCCAATGGGATATTACTGCCTCGGGCACCATATAGTCCTTCTCCTGTGAGTCTAGAATTTCGAATCCAACGCAAAACTGATGGTTAATTTTAACGTTCAGTTATTCCTAATGACGATGGAACACTCAAATTGTGTCGCGATTCAATACAACGTCCTCCAGCCGACTTGTCTCCAAGGGTCAATTGCTGCCTCGGGCACCTTATGGTCGTTCTCCTGTGAGTCTAGATTTTCGGATCCGACGCATAAGTGATAGTCAATTGTAACGTTCAGCGCCTCCTAATGACGATAGAACACTCAAATTGCGTCGAGATTCAATACATCGTCCTCCAGCCGACTTGTCTCCAAGGGGATATTGCTGCCTCGTGCACCTTATGGTCCGCCTCCTGTGAGTCTAGATTTTCGAATCCGACGCAAAACAGTAGGTTAATTGTAACGTTCATAGTCTCCTAATGACGATGGAACACTCAAATTGCGTCGAAATTCAATACATCGTCCTCCAGCCGACTTGTCTCCATGGGTCTACTGCTACCTCGTTCACCTTATCTTCGTTCTCCTGTGAGTCCAGATATTCGAATCTGACGCAAAACGGACTGCTAATTGTAACGTTCAGAGCCTCCTATTGATGACGGAACACTCTAATTGCGTCGAGATTCAATACATCGTCCTCCAGCCGACTTGTCTCCAAGGGGATATTGCTGCCTTGGGCACTATATAGTCCTTCTCCTGTGAGTCTAGAATTTCGAATCCGACGCAAAACTGATAGTTAATTGTAACGTTCAGGACCTCCTAATGACGGTGGAACACTCAAATTGCGTCGAGATTCAATGCATCGTCGTCCAGCCGACTTGTCTCCATGGGTCAATTGCTGCCTTTGGTACCTAATGGTCTTGCTCCTGTGAATCTAGATTTTCGAATCCGACGCAAAACCGTTATTTAATTGTAACGTTATGGGCCTCCTAATGACGATGGAACACTGAATTGTGTCGAGATCCAATACATCGACCTCCCGCCGACTGGTCTCCATCGGGATATTGCTGCCTCGGGCACCATGTGGTCCGTCTCCTGTGAGTCTAGATTTTCGAATCCGACGCAAAAACGATAGTTAATTGTAACGTTCAGCGCCTCCTAATGACCATAGAACACTCAAATTGCGTCGAGATTCAATACGTCGTCCTCTAGACGACTTGTCTACAAGGGGATATTGCTGCCTCGGGCACCTTATGGTCCGCCTCCTATGAGTCTAGATTTTCGAATCCGACGCAAAACTGATAGTTAAGTGTAACGTTGAGGACCTCCTAATGACGATGGAACACTCAAATTGCGTCGAGGTTCAATACATCGTCCTCCAGCCGACTAGTCTCCAAAGGGTTAATGCTGTCTCGGGCACCTTATGCTCCGTCTCCTGTGAGTCTAGATTTTCGTATCCGACGCAAAACCGATGGTTAATTGTAACGTTCATGGCCTCCTAATGACGATGGAACACTCAAATTGCGTCGAGATCTCAATACATCGTCCTCCAATCGACTTGTCACCAAGGGGATATTGATGCCTCGGGCACCATATGACGATGGAACACACAAATTGCATCAAGATTCAATACATCGTCATTCAGCCAACTTTTCTCTAACGGGCTATTGCTGCCTCGGGCACCTTATGGTCGCTCTCCTCTGAGTCTACATTATCGAATCCGACGCAAAACTGACAGTTAATTGTAACGTTCAGGGCCTCCTAATGACGATGGAACATTGAAATAGCGTCAAAATTCAATACATCGTCCGTCAGCCGACTTGTCTCCATGGGTCTACTGCTATCTCGGTCACATTATCTTCGTTCTCCTGTGAGTCCAGATATTCGAATCCGACGCAAAACGGACTGCTAATTGTAACGTTCAGAGCCTCCTAATGATGATGGAACACTCTAATTGCGTCGATATTCAATAGATCGTCCTCCAATCGACTTGTCACCAAGGGGATATTGCTGCCTCGGGCACCATATGGTCCGTCTCCTGTAGGTCCAGATATTCGAATCCGACGCCAAACGGACTGCCAATTGTAACGTTCAGAGCCTCCTAATGACGATGGAACACTCAAATAGCATCAAGATTCAATACATCGTCATACAGCCGACTTGTCTCCAACGATCTATTGCTGCATCGGGCACCTTATGGTCGTTCTCCTCTGAGTCTACATTTTGGATTCCGACACATAATTCATAGTTAATTGTAACGTTCAGGGCCTGTTAATGACGATGGAACACTCAAATTGCGTCGAGATTCAATACATCGTCCTCCAGCCGACTTGTCTCCATGGGTCTACTGCTACCTCGGTCACCTTATCTTCGTTCTCCTGTGAGTCCAGATATTCGAATCCGACGCAAAACGGACTGCTAATTGTAACGTTCAGAGCCTCCTAATGATGATGGAACACTCTAATTGCGTCGAGATTCAATACATCGTCCTCCAGCCGACTTGTCTCCATGGGTCTACTGCTACCTCGGTCACCTTATCTTCGTTCTCCTGTGAGTCCAGATATTCGAATCCGACGCAAAACGGACTGCTAATTGTAACGTTCAGGGCCTGTTAATGACGATGGAACACTCAAATTGCGTCGAGATTCTATACATCGTCCTCCAGCCGGCTTGTCTCCAAAGGGTTATTGCTGTCTCGGGCACCTTATGCTCCGTCTCCTGTGAGTCTAGATTTTCGAATCCGACGCAAAACTGATATTTAATTGTACCGTCAAGGGCCTCCTAATGACGATGGAACACAAATTGCGTCGAGATTCAATACATCGTCCTCCAGCCGTATTGTCTCCAAAGGGATATTGCTGCCTCGGGCAGCTTATGGTCCGCCTCCTGTGAGTCTAGATTTTCGGATCCGACGCATAAGTGATAGTTAATTGTAACGTTCAGCGCCTCCTAATGTCGATAGAACACTCAAATTGCGTCGAGATTCAATACATCGTCCTCCAATCAACTTGTCACCAAGGGGATATTGCTGCCTCGGGCACCAAATGGTCCGTCTCCTGTAGGTCCAGATATTCGAATCCGACGCAAAACGGACTGCCAATTGCAACGTTCAGAGCCTCCTAATGACGATGGAACACTCAAATTGCATCAAGATTCAATACATCGTCATTCAGCCGACTTGTCTAAAACGGTCTATTGCTGCCTCGGGCACCTTATGGCCGTTCTACTCTGAGTCTACATTTTCGAATCCGACGCAAAACTGATAGTTAATTGTAACGTTCAGGGCCTCCTAATGACGATGGAACACTGAAATAGCGTCGAAATTCAATAGATCGTCCTTCAGCTGACTTGTCTCCAAGCGTCCATTGCTGCCTCGGGCACCTTATGGTCGTTCTCCTGTGAGTCTACATTTTCGATTCCGACACATAACTGTTAGTTAGTTGTAACGTTCAGGGCCTCCTATTGACGATGGAACACTCAAATTGCGTCGAGATTCAATACATCGTCCTCCAGCCGACTTGTCTCCATGGGTCTACTGCTACCTCGTTCACCTTATCTTCGTCCTCCTGTGAGGCCAGATATTTGAATCCGTCGCAAAACGGACTGCTAATTGTAACGTTCACAGCCTCCTAATGAAGATGGAACACTGTAATAGCGTCGCGTATCAATACATCGTCCTCCAGCCGACTTGTCTCCAAGGGTCAATTGCTGCCTTTGGCACCTAATGGTCTTGCTCCTGTGAGTCTAGATTTTCGAATCCGACGCGAAACTGATAGTTAATTGTAATGTTCAGGGCCCCCTAATGACGATGGAACACTCAAATTGCGTCGCGATTCAATACATCGTCCTTCAGCAGACTTGTCTACATGGGTCTACTGCTACCTCGGACACCTTATGGTCGTTCTCCTGTGGGTCCAGATATTCGAATCCGACGCAAAACGGACTGCTAATTGTAACGTTCAGAGCCTCTTAATGATGATGCAACACTCTAATTGCGTCGAGATTCAATACATCGTCCTCCATCCGACTTGTCTCCAAGGGTCAATTGCTGCCTCGGGCACCTTATGGTCGTTCTTCTGTGAGTCTAGATTTTCGGATCCGACGCATAAGTGATAGTTAATTGTAACGTTCAGCGCCTCCTAATGACGATAGAACACTCAAATTGCGTCGAGAATCAATGCATCGTCCTCCAGCCAACTTGTCTCCATGGGTCTACTGCTACCTCGGCCACCTTTTCTTCGTTGTCCTGTGAGTCCAGATATTCGAATCCGACGCAAAACGGACTGCTAAATGTAACGTTCAGAGCCTCCTAATGATGATGGAACACTCTAATTGCGTCGAAATTCAATTCATCATCCTGCAGCCGACTTGTCTCCATGGGTCTACTGCTACCTCGGTGACCTTATCTTCGTTCTCCTGTGAGTCCAGATATTCGAATCCGACGCAAAACGGACTGCTAAATGTAACGTTCACAGCCTCCTAATATCGATGGAACACTCAAATTGCATCAAGATTCAATACATCGTCATTCAACCGACTTGTCTCCAACGGTCTATTGCTGCCTCGGGCACCTTATGTCGTTCTACTCAGAGTCAACAGTTTCTAATCAGGCGGAAAACTGATAGTTAATTGTAACGTTCTGGGCCTCCTAATGATGATGGAACACTGAAATAGCGTCGAAATTTAATACATCGTCCTTCAGCCGACTTGTCTCCAAGCGTCCATTGCTACCTCGGTCACCTTATCTTCGTTCTCCTGTGAGTCCAGATATTCGAATCCGACGCAAAACGGACTGGTAAATGTAACGTTCAGAGCCTCCTAATGATGATGGAACACTCTAATTGCTTCGAGATTCAATACATCGTCCTCCAGCCGACTTGTCTCCAAAGGGAAATTGCTGCCTTGGGCACCATATAGTCATTCTCCTGTGAGTCTAGAATTTCGAATCCGACGCAAAACCTGTAGTTAATTGTAACGCTCAGGGCCTCCTAATGACGATGGAATACTCAAATTACGTCGACATTAAATACATCGTCCACCCGCCGACTTGTCTCCAATGGGATATTGCTACCTCGGGCACCATGTGGTCCGTCTCCCGTGAGTCCAGATTTTCGAATCCGACGCAAAAAAGGTAGTTAATTGTAACGTTCAGCGCCTCCTAATGACCATAGAACACTCAACTTGCGTCGAGATTCAATACGTCGTCCTCCAGGCGACTTATCTCCAAGGGGATATTACTGCCTTGTGCACCTTATGGTACGCCTCCTGTGAGTCTAGATTTTCGAATCCGACGCAAAACAGTTGGTTAATTGTAACGTTCATGGCCTACGAATGACGATGGAACACTCAAATTGCTTCGAGTTGCAATACTTCGTCCTCCAATCGACTTGTCACCAAGGGGATATTGCTGCCTCGGGCACCATATGGTCCGTCTCCTGTAGGTCCAGATATTCGAATCCGACGCAAAACGGACTGCCAATTGTAACGTTCAGAGCCTCCTAATGACGATGGAACACTCAAATTGCATCAATATTCAATACATCGTCATTCAGCCGACTTGTCTCCAAGGGTCAATTGCTGCCTTTGGCACCTAATGGTCTTGCTCTTGTGAGTCTAGATTTTCGTATCCGACGCAAAACTGATATTTAATTGTAACGTTAAGGGCCTCCTAATGACGATGGAACACTCAAATTGCGTCGAGATACAATACATCGTCCTCCAGCCGACTTTTCTCAAAGGGGATATTGCTGCCTCGGGCAACGTATGGTCCGTCTCCTGTGAGTCTAGATTTTCTAAACCGACGCAAAAATGATAGTTAATTATAACGTTCAGCGCCTCCTAATGACCATAGAACACTCAAATTGCGTCGAGATTCAATAAGTCGTTCTCTAGACGACTTGTCTACAAGGGGATATTGCTGCCTCGGTCACCTTAGGTTCCGCCTCCTGTGAGTGTCGATTTTCGATTCCGACGCAAAACTAATAGTTACTTGTAACGTTCAGGGCCTCCTAATGGCGATAGAACACTCAAATTGCGTCGAGATTCAATACGTAGTCCTCCAGCTGACTTGTCTCCAAGGAGATATTGCTGCCTCGGTCACCATATGGTCCGTCTCCTGTGAATCTAGATTTTCGAATCCGACGCAAAACCTGTAGTTAATTTAAACGTTCAGGGCCCCCTAATGACGATGGAACACTCAAATTACGTCGACATTAAATACATCGTCCACCCGCCGACTTATCTCCAATGGGATATTGCTGCCTCGAGCACCATGTTGTCCGTCACCTGTGAGTCCAGATTTTCGAATCCGACGCGAAACTGATAGTTAATTGTAACGTTCAGGGCCTCCTAATGCCGATGGAACACTCAAATTGCGTCGCGATTCAATACAACGTCCTCCAGCCGACTTGTCTCCAAGGGTCAATTGATGCCTCTGGCACCTTACGGTCGTTCTCCTGTGAGTCTAGATTTTCGGATCCGACGCATAAGTGATAGTTAATTGTAACGTTCAGCGCCTCCTAATGACGATAGAACACTCAAATTGCGTCGAGATTCAATGCATCGTCCTCCAGCCGACTTGTCTCCATGGGTCTACTGCTACCTCGGTCACCTTATCTTCGTTGTCCTGTGAGTCCAGATATTCGAATCCGACGCAAAACGGACTGCTAAATGCAACGTTCACAGCCTCCTAATGATGATGGAACACTCTAATTGCGACGAAATTCAATACATCGTCCTCCAGCCGATTTGTCTCCATGGGTCTACTGCTACCTCGGTCACCTTATCTTCGTTCTCCTGTAAGTCCAGATATTCGAAACCGACGCAAAGCGGACTGCTAAATGTAACGTTCAGAGCCTCCTAATGATGATGGAACACCCTAATTGCGTCGAGATTCAATACATCGTCTTCCAGCCGACTTGTCTCCAAGGGGATATTGCTGCCATGGGCACTATATAGTCATTCTCCTGTGAGTCTAGAATTTCGAATCCGACGCGAAACTGATAGTTAATTGTAATGTTGAGGGCCTCGTAATTACGATGGAACACTCAAATTGCATCGAGATTCAATACATCGTCCTCCAGCCGACTAGTCTCCATGGGTCTACTGCTACCTCGGTCACCTTATGGTCGTTCTCCTGTGAGTCCAGATATTCGAATCCGACGCAAAACGGACTGCTCATTGTAACGTTCAGAGCCTGTTAAAGGTGATGGACCACTCTAATTGCGTCGAGATTCAATACATCGTCCTCCAGCCGACTTGTCTCCAATGGGATATTACTGCCTCAGGCATTATAGATTCCTTATCCTGTGAGTCTAGAATTCCGAATCCAACGCAAAACTGATGGTTAATTGTAACGGTCAGGGCCTCCTAATGACGATGGATCACTAAAATTGTGTCGCGATTCAATACAACGTCCTCCAGCCGACTTGTCTCCAAGTGTCAATTGCTGCCTCGGGCACCTTGTGGTCGTTCTCCTGTGAGTCTAGATTTTCGGATCCGACGCATAAGTGATAGTTAATTGTAACGTTCAGCGCCTCCTAATGATGATAGAACACTCAAATTGAGTCGAGATTCAATACATCGTCCTCCAGCCGACTTGTCTCCAAGGAGATATTGCTGCCTCGGGCACCATATGGTCCGTCTCCTGTGAGTATAGATTTTCGAATCCGACGCAAAACTTGTAGTTAATTGTTACGTTCAGGGCCTCCTAATGACGATGGAACACTGAAATAGCGTCGAAATTCAATACATCGTCCTTCAGCCGACTTGTCTCCAAGCGTTCATTGCTGCCTCGGGCACCTTATGGTCGTTCTACCCTGAGTCTCAATTTTCGATTCCGACACATAACTGATAGTTAGTTCTAACGATCAGGGCCTCCTAAGGACGATGGAACACTCAAATTGCGTCGAGATTCAATACATCGTCCTCCAGCCGACTTGTCTCCATGGGTCTACAACTACCTCGTTCACCTTATCTTCGTTCTCCTGTGAGTCCAGATATTCGAATCCGACGCAAAACGGACTGCTAATTGTAACGTTCAGAGCCTCCTAATGATGACGGAACACTCTAATTGCGTCGAGATTCAATACATCGTCCTCCAGCCGAATTGTCTCCAAGGGTCAATTGCTGCCTTTAGCACCTAATGGTCTTGCTCCTGTAAATCTAGATTTTCGAATCCGACGCAAAACTGATATTTAATTGTAACGTTCAGGGCCTCCTAATGACGATGGAACACTCAATTGCGTCGAGATCCAATACATCGATCTCCCGCCGACTTGTCTCCAAAGGGATATTGCTGCCTCGGGCACCATGTGGTCCGTCTCCTGTGAGTCTAGATTTTCGAATCCGACGGAAAAACGACAGTTAATTGTAACGTTCAGCGCCTCCTAATTACCATAGAACACTCTAATTGCGTCGAGATTCAATACGTCGTCCTCTAGACGACTTTTCTACAAGGGGATATTGCTGCCTCGGGCACCTAATGGTCCGCCTCCTATGAGTCTAGATTTTCGAATCCGACGCATAACTGATAGTTAATTGTAACGTTCAGGACCTCCTAATGACGATGGAACACTCAAATTGCGTCGAGATTCAATACATCGTCCTCCAGCCGACTAGTCTCCAAAGGGTTATTGCTGTCTCGGGCACCTTATGCTCCGTCTCCTGTGAGTCTAGATTTTCGAATCCGACGCAAAACTGATGGTTAATTGTAATGTTCAGGGCCACCTAATGACGATGGAACTCTCAAATTGATTCGCGATCTCAATACATCGTCCTCCAGCCGAATTGTCTCCAAGGGGATATTGCTGTCTCGGGCACCTTATGCTCCGTCTCCTGTGAGTCTAGGTTTTCGAATCCGACGCAAAACTGATGGTTAATTGTAACGTTCAGGGCCTCCTAATGACGATGGATCACTCAAATTGCGTCGCGATTCAATACATCATCCTCCAGCCGTTATGTCACCAAGGATCAATTGCTGCCTTTGGCACTTAATGGTCTTGCTCCTGTGAGTCTAGATTTTCGAATCCGACGCAAAACTGATATTTAATTGTACCGTCAAGGCCCTCCTAATGACGATGGAACACAAATTGCGTCGAGATTCAATACATCGTCCTCCAGCCGACATGTATCCAAGGGGATATTGCTGCCTCGGTCACCATATGGTCCGTCTCCTGTGAGTCTACATTTTCGAATCCGACGCAAACCCTGTAGTTAATTGTAACGTTGAGGGCCTCCTAATCACGATGGAACACTCAATTGCGTCGAGATCCAATTCATCGACCTCCCGCAGACTTGTCTCCAACGGGTTATTGCTGCCTCGGGCACCATGTGGTCCGTCTCCTGTGAATCTAGATTTTCCAATCCGACGCAAAAATGATAGTTAATTGTAACGTTAAGCGCCTCCTAATGACCATAGAACACTCAAATTGCGTCGAGATTCAATACGTCGTCCTTCAGCCGACTTGTTTACAAGGGGATATTGCTGCCTCGGGGAGCTTATGGTCCGCCTCCTGTGAGCCTACATTTTCGATTCCGACACATAACTGATAGTTAGTTGTAACGTTCAGGGCCTCCTAATGACGACGGAACACTCAAATTGCGTCGAGATTCAATACATCGTCCTCCAGCCGACTTGTCTACATGGGTCTACTGCTACCTCGGTCACCTTATGGTCGTTCTCCTGTGAGTCCAGATATTCGAATCCGACGCAAAACGGACTGCTAATTGTAACGTTCAGAGCCTCTTAATGATGATGGAACACTCTAATTGCGTCGAGATTCAATACATCGTCCTCCAGCCGACTTGTCTCCAAGGGGATATTGCTGCCTCGTGCACCTTTCGGCCCGCCTCCTGTGAGTCTAGATTTTCGAATACGACGCAAAACAGTAGGTTAACTGTAACGTTCATGGCCTCCTAATGACGATGGAACACTGAAATTGCGTCGAGATTCAATACATCGACCAACAGCTGAGTTGTCTTCAATGGGATATTGCTGCCTCGGGCACCATGTGGTCCGTCTCCTGTGAGTGTAGATTTTCGAATCCGACGCGAAACTGATAGTTAATTGTAATGTTCAGGGCCTCCTAATGTCGATGGAACACTCAAATTGCGTCGTGATCCAATACATCGTCCTCCAGCCGACTTGTCTCCAAGGGTCAATTGCTGCTTCGGGCACTTTATTGTCGTTATCCTGTGAGTCTAGATTTTCGAATCCGACGCAAAACAGATGGTAAATTACAACGTTCATGGCCTCCTAATGACGATGGACCAATCAAACTGCGTCGAGATTCAATAGATCGCCCTCCAGTCGACTTGTCACCAAGGGGATATGGCTGCCTCGTGCACCATATGTTCCGTCTCCTGTGGGTCCAGATATTCGAATCCGACGCAAAACGGACTGCCAATTGTAACGTTCAGGGCCTCCTAATGACGATGGAACACTCAAATTGCGTCAAGATTCAATACTTCGTTTTCCAGCCGACTTGTCTCCAAGTGATATTGCTGCCCCGGGAACCATATGGTCCGTCTACTGTGAGTCTACATTTTCGAATCCGACGGGAGACTGATAGTTAATTGTAACGTTCAGGGCATCCTAATGATGATGGAACACTCCAATTGCGTCGAGATTCAATACATCGTCCTCCAGCCGACTTGTCTCCATGGGTCTACTGCTACCTCGTTCACCTTATCTTCGTTCTCCTGTGAGTCCAGATATAAGAATCCGACGCAAAACGGACTGCTAATTCTAACGTTCAGAGCCTCCTAATGATGATGGAACACTCTAATTGCGTCGAGATTCAATACATCGACCTCCAGCCGACATGTCTCCAAGGTGATATTGCTGCCTTGGGCACCATATAGTCATTCTCCTGTGAGTCTAGAATTTCGAATCCGACGCAAAACTGATAGTTAATTGTAACGTTCACGACCTCCTTATGACGATGAAACACTCAAATTGCGTCGAGATTCAATACATCGTCCTCCAACCGACTTGTCTCCAAATGGTTATTGCCGTCTCGGGCACCTTATGCTCCGTCTCCTGTGAGTCTTGATGTTCGATTCCGACGCAAAAGTGATAGTTAATTGTAACGTTTAGGGCATCCTAATGACAAAGGAACACTCAAATTGCTTCGAGATTCAATACATCGTCCTCCAGCCGACTTGTCTCCAAGGGGATATTACTGCCTCGGGCCCTTATGGTCCGCCTCCTGTAGGTCCAGATATTCGAATCCGACGCAAAACGGACTGCCAATTGTAACGTTCAGGGCCTCCTAATGACGATGCAACTCTCAAATTGCGTCTGGATCTCAATACATCGTCCTCCAGCCGACTTGTCTCCAAGGGGATATTGCTGCATCGGGCACCATATGGTCCGTCTCCTGTAGGTACAGATATTCGAATCCGACGCAAAAAGGACTGCTAATTGTAACGTTCAGAGCCTTCTAATGACGATGGAACACTCAAATTGAATCAAGATTCAATACATCGTCATTCAGCTGACTTGTCTCCAACGGTCTATTGCTGGCTCGGGCACCTTATGGTCGTTCTCCTCTGAGTCTACATTTTCCAATCCGACGCAAACTGATGGTTAATTGTAACGTTCAGGGCTTCCTAATGACGATGGAACACTCAAATAGCGTCGAGATTCAATACATCGTCCTTCAGCCGACTTGTCTCCAAGCGTCTATTGCTGACTCGGGCACCTTATGGTCGTTCTCCTATGAGTCTATATTTTGGAATCGGACACATAACTGATAGTTAATTGTAACGTTCAGGGCCTCCTCATGACGATGGAACACTCAAATTGCGTCGCGATTCATTACATCGTCCTCCAGCCGACTTGTCTCCAAGGGTCAATTGCTGCCTTTGGCACCTAATGGTCTTGTTCCTGTGAGACTAGATTTTCGAATCTGACGCAAAACTGATATTTAAGTGAAACGTTAAGGGCCTCCTAATGTCGATGGAACACTCAAATTGCGTCGAGATTCAATACATCGTCCTCCAACCGACTTGTCTCCAACGGGATATTGCTGCCTCGGGCACCATGTGGTCCGTCTCCTGTGAGTCTAGATTTTCGAATCCGACGCAAAAGTGATAGTTAATTGTAACGTTCAGGGCCTCCTAATGACAAAGGAACACTCAAATTGCGTCGAGATTCAATACATCGTCCTCCAGCCGACTTGTCTCCAAGGGGATATTACTGCCTCGGGCACCTTATGGTACGCCACCTGTGAGTCTACATTTTCGAATCCGACGCAACACTAATAGTTAATTGTAACGATCAGGGCCTCCTAATGGCGATAGAACACTCAAATTGCGTCGATATTCAATTTGTAGACCTCCAGCCTACTTGGCTCCAAGTGGATACTGCTGCCTCGGGCACCTTACGGTCCGTCTCCTGTGAGTCTAGATTTTCGAATCCGAAGCAAAACCTGTAGTTAATTGTAACGTTCAGGGCCACCTAATGACGTTGGAATACTCAAATTACGTCGACATTAAATACATCGTCCACCCGCCGACTTGTCTCCAATGGGATATTGCTGCCTCGGGCACCATGTGGTCCGTGTCCTGTGAGTCCAGATTTTCGAATCCGACGCGAAACTGATAGTTAATTGTAATGTTCAGGGCCTCCTAATGACGACGGAACACTCAAATTGCGTCGAGATTCAATACATCGTCCTCCAGCCGACTTGTCTACATGGGTCTACTGTTACCTCGGTCAGCTTATGGTCTTTCTCCTGTGAGTCCAGATATTCGAATCCGACGCAAAACGGTCTGCTAATTGTAACGTTCAGAGCCTCTTAATGATGATGGAACACTCTAATTGCGTCGAGATTCAATACATCGTCCTCCAACCGACTTGTCTCCGATGGGATATTACTGTCTCGGGCACCATATAGTCCTTCTCCAGTGAGTCTAGAATTTCGAATCCAAAGCAAAACTGATGGTTAAATGTAACTTTCAGGGCCTCCTAATGACGATGGAACACTCAAATTGTGTCGCGATTCAATACAACGTCCTCCAGCCGACTTGTCTCCAAGGGTCAATTGCTGCCTCGGGCACCTTATGGTCGTTCTCCTGTGAGTCTAGATTTTCGGAACCGACGCATAAGTGATAGTTAATTGTAACGTTCAGCGCCTCCTAATGAAGATAGAACACTCAAATTGTGTCGAGATTCAATACATCGTCCTCCAGCCGACTTGTCTCCAAAGGGATATTGCTGCCTCGTGCACCTTATGGTTCGCCTCCTGTGAGTCTAGATTATCGGATACGACGCAAAACAGTAGGTTAATTGTAACGTTCATGGCCTCCTAATGACGATGGAACACAAATATTGCGTCGAGATTCAATACATCGTCCTCCAATCGACTTGTCACCAAGGGGATATTGCTGCCTCGGGCACCATGTGGTCCGTCTCCTGTGAGTCCAGATTTTCGAATCCGACGCGAGACTGATAGTTAATTGTAATGTTCAGCGCCTCCTAATGACGACGGAACACTCAAATTGTGTCGAGATTCAATACATCGTCCTCCAACCGACTTGTCTCCAACGGGATATTGCTGCTTCGGGCACCATGTGGTCCGTCTCCTGTGAGTCTAGATTTTCGAATCCGACGCAAAAGTGATAGTTAATTGTAACGTTCAGGGCCTCCTAATGGCAAAGAAACATTCAAATTGCGTCGACATTCAATACATCGTCCTCCAGCCGACTTGCCTCCAATGGGATATTACTGCCTCGGGCACCATATAGTCCTTCTCCTGTGAGTCTAGAATTTCGAATCCAACGCAAAACTGATTTTTAATTGTAACTTTCAGGGCCTCCTAATGACGATGGAACACTCAAATTGTGTCGCGATTCGATACAACGTCCTCCAGCCGACTTGTCTCCAAGGATCTATTGCTGCCTCGGGCACCTTATGGTCGTTCTCCTGTGAGTCTAGATTTTCGGATCCGACGCATAAGTGATAGTTAATTGTAACGTTCAGCGCCTCCTAATGACGATGGAACACTCAAATTGCGTCGCGATTCAATGCATCGTCCTCCAGCCGACTTGTCTCCAAGGTTCAATTGCTGCCTTTGGCACCTAATGGTCTTGCTCCTGTGAGTCTAGATTTTCGAATCCGACGCAAAACCGATAGTTAATTGTAACATTCAGGGCCTCCTAATGACGATGGAACACTCAAATTGCGTCGCGATTCATTGCATCGTCCTCCAGCCGACTTGTCTCCAAGGGTCAATTGCTGCCTTTGGCACCTAATGGTCTTGTACCTGTGAGTCTAGATTTTCGAATCTGACGCAAAACTGATATTTAATTGAAACGTAAAGGGCCTCCTAATGACGTTGGAACACTGAAATTGCGTCGAGATTCAATACATCGTCCTCCAACCGACTTGTCTCCAACGGAGTATTGCTGCCTCGGGCACCATGTGGTCCGTCTCCTGTGAGTCTAGATTTCGAATCCGACGCAAAAGTGATAGTTAATTGTAACGTTCAGGGCCTCCTAATGGCAAAGGAACATTCAAATTGCGTCGACATTCAATACATCGTCCTCCAGCCGACTTGTCTCGAAGGGAATATTACTGCCTCGTGCACCTTATGGTCCGCCTCCTGTGAGTCTACATTTTCGAATCCGACGCAACACTAATAGTTAATTGTAACGATCAGGGCCTCCTAATGGCGATAGAACACTCAAATTGCGTCGATATTCAATATGTAGTCCTCCAGTCTACTTGGCTCCAAGTGGATATTGCTGCCTCGGGCACCTTATGGTCCGTCTCCTGTGAGTCTAGATTTTCGAATCCGACGCAAAACCTGTAGTTAATTGTAACGTTCAGGGCCTCCTAATGACGATGGAATACTCAAATTACGTCGACATTAAATACATCGTCAACCCGCCGACTTGTCTCCAATGGGATATTGCTGCCTCGGGCACCATGTGGTCCGTCTCCTGTGAGTCCAGATTTTCGAATCCGACGCGAAACTGATAGTTATTTGTAATGTTCAGGGCCTCCTAATGACGACGGAACACTCAAATTGCGTCGAGATTCAATACATCGTCCTCCACCCGACATGTCTACATGGGTCTACTGCTACCTCGGTCACCTTATGGTCGTTCTCCTGTGAGTCCAGATATTCGAATCCGACGCAAAACGGTCTGCTAATTGTAACGTTCAGAGCCTCTTAATGATGATGGAACACTTTAATTGCGTCGAGATTCAATACATCGTCCTCCAAGCGACTTGTCTACAATGGGATATTACTGAAACGGGCACCATATAGTCCTTCTCCATTGAGTCTAGAATTTCGAATCCAACGCAAAACTGATGGTTAATTCTAACGTTCAGGGCCTCCTAATGACGATAGAACACACAAATTGTGTCGAGATTCAAATCATCGTCCTCCAGCCGACTTGTCTCCAAAGGGATATTGCTGCCTCGTGCACCTTATGGTCCGCCTCCTGTGACTCTAGATTTTCGATTCCGACGCAAAACAGTAGGTTAATTGTGACGTTCATGGCCTCCTAATGACGATGGAACGCAATTATTGCGTCGAGATTCAATACATCGTCCTCCAATCGACTTGTCACCAAGGGGATATTGCTGCCTCGGGCACCATATGGTCCGTCTCCTGTAGGTCCAGATATTCGAATCCGACGCAAAATGGATTGCCAGTTGTAACATTCAGAGCCTCCTAATGACGATGGAACACACAAATTGCATCAAGATTCAATACATCGTCAGTCAGCCGACTTGTCTCCAACGCTCTATTGCTGCCTCGGGCACCTTATGCTCGTTCTCCTCTGAGTCTACATTTTCGAATCCGACGCAAAACTGATAGTTAATTGTAATATTCAGGGCCTCCCAATGGCGATGGAACACTGAAATAGCGTCGAAATTCAATACATCGTCCTTCAGCCGACTTGTCCCCGAGCGTCCATTGCTGCCTCGTTCACCTTATGGTCGTCCTCCTGTGAGTCTACATTTTCGATTCCGACACATAACTGATAGTTAGTTGTAACGTTCAGGGCCTCCTAATGACGATGGAACACTCAAATTGCGTCGAAATTCAATACATCGTCCTCCAGCCGACTTGTCTCCATGGGTCTACTGCTACCTCGTTCACCTTATCTTCGTTCTTCTTTGAGTCCAAATATTCGAATCCGACGCAAAACTGACTGCTAATTGTATCGTTCAGAGCCTCCTAATGATGTCGGAATACTCTAATTGCGTCGAGATTCAATACACTGTCCTCCAGCCGACTTGTCTCCAAGTGGATATTGCAAGCCTTGGGCACCATATAGTCCTTCTCCTGTGAGTCTAGAATTTCGAATCCGACGCAAAACTGATAGTTAATTGTAACGTTCAGGACCGCCTAATGACGATGGAACACTCAAATTGCGTCGAGATTCAATACATCGTCCTCCAGCCGACTTGTCTCCAAGGGTCAATTGCTGCCTTTGGCACCTAATGGTCTTGCTCCTGTTAATCTAGATTTTCGAATCCGACGCAAAACTGATATTTAATTGTAACGTTAAGGGCCTCCTAATGACGATGGATCACTCAATTGCGTCGAGATCCAATACAACGACCTCCCGCCGACTTGTCTCCAACGGGATATTGCTGCCTAGGGCACCATGTGGTCCGTCTCCTGTGAGTCTAGATTTTCGAATCAGACGCAAAAACGGTAGTTAATTGAACGTTCAGCGCCTCCTAATGACCATAGAACACTCAAATTGCGTCGAGATTCAATACGTCGTCCTCTAAACGACTTGTCTACAAGGGGATATTGCTGCCTCGGGCGCCTTATGGTCCGCCTCCTATGAGTCTAGATTTTCGAATCCGACGCAAAACTGATAGTTAAATGCAACATTCAGGACCTCCTAATGACGATGGAACACTCAAAATGCGTCGAGATTCAATAGATCGTCCTCCAATCGACTTGTCACCAAGGGGATATTGCTGCCTCGGGCACCATATGGTCCGTCTCCTGTAGGTCCAGATATTCGAATCCGACGCAAAACGGACTGCCAATTGTAACGTTCAGAGCCTCCTAATGACGATGGAACACTCAAATTGCATCAAGATTCAATACATCGTCATACAGATGACTTGTCTCCAACGGTCTATTGCTGCATCGGGCACCTTATGGTCGTTCTCCTCTGAGTCTACATTTTCGATTCCGACACATAATTGATAATTAATTTTAAGGTTCAGGGCGTCTTAATGACGATGGAACACTCAAATTGCGTCGAGATTCAATACATCGTCCTCCAGCCCACTAGTCTCCAAAGGGTTATTGCTGTCTCGGGCACAATATGCTCCGTCTCCTGTGAGTCTAGATTTTCGAATCCGACGCAAAACTGATGGTTAATTGTAATGTTCAGGGCCTCCTAATGACGATGGAACTCTCAAATTGCGTCGCGATCTCAATACATCGTCCTCCAACCGACTTGTCTCCAAGGGGATATTGCTGCCTCGGGCACCATATTGTCCGTCTCCTGTAGGTCCAGATATTCGAATCCGACGCAAAACGGACTGCCAATTGTAACGTTCAGAGCCTCCTAATGACGATGGAACACTCAAATTGCATCAAGATTCAATACATCGTCATACTGCCGACTTGTCTCCAACGGTCTATTGCTGCATCGGGCACCTTATGGTCGTTTTCCTCTGAGTCTACATTTTCGATTCCGACACATAATTGATAGGTAATTGTAACGTTCAGGGCCTCCTAATGGCAAAGGAACATTCAAATTGCGTCGACATTCAATACATCGGCTTCCAGCCGACTTGTCTCCAATGGGATATTACTGCCTCGGGCACCATATAGTCCTTCGCCTGTGAGTCTAGAATTTCGAATCCAACGCAAAACTGATGGTTAATTGTAACTTTCAGGGTTTCCTAATAACGATGGAACACTCAAATTGTGTCACGATTCGATACAACGTCCTCCAGCCGACTTGTCTCCAAGGATCAATTGCTGCCACGGGCACCTTATAGTCGTCCTCCTGTGAGTCTAGATTTTCGGATCCGACGCATAAGTGATAGTTAATTGTAACGTTCAGCGCCTCCTAATGACGATGGAACACTCAAATTGCGTCTCGATTCAATGCATCGCCCTCCAGCCGACTTGTCTCCAAGGGTCAATTGCTGCCTTTGGCACCTAATGGTCATGTACCTGTGAGTCTAGATTTTCGAATCTGACGCAAAACTGATATTTAATTGAAACGTAAAGGGCCTCCTAATGACGATGGAACACTCAAATTGCGTCGAGATTCAATACATCGTCCTCCAACCGACTTGTCTCCAACGGGATATTGCTGCCTCGGGCACCATGTGGTCCGTCTCCTGTGAGTCTAGATTTTCGAATCCGACGCAAAAGTGATAGTTAATTGTAACGTTCAGGGCCTCCTAATGGCAAAGGAACATTCAAATTGCGTCGACATTCAATACATCGTCCTCCAGCCGACTTGTCTCGAAGGGGATATTACTGCCTCGGGCACCTTATGGTCCGCCTCCTGTGAGTCTACATTTTCGAATCCGACGCAACACTAATAGTTAATTGTAACGATCAGGGCCTCCTAATGGCGATGGAACACTCAAATTGCGTCGATATTCAATATGTAGTCCTCCAGCCTACTTGGCTCCAAGTGGATATTGCTGCCTCGGGCACCTTACGGTCCGTCTCCTGTGAGTCTAGATCAGGGCCTCCTAATGGCGATAGAACACTCAAATTGCGTCGAGATTCAATATGTAGTCCTCCAGCCTACTTGGCTCCAAGTGGATATTGCTGCCTCGGGCACCCTATGGTCGTTCTCCTGTGAGTGTAGATTTTCGATTCGGACGCATAAGTGATAGTTAATTGTAACGTTCAGCGCCTCCTAATGACGATAGAACACACAAATTGTGTCGAGATACAATACATCGTCCTCCAGCCGACTTGTCTCCAAAGGGATATTGCTGCCTCGTGCACCTTATGGTCCGCCTCCTGTGAGTCTAGATTTTCGAATCCGACGCAAAACAGTAGGTTAATTGTAACGTTCATGGCCTCCTAATGACGATGGAACGCAATTATTGCGTCGAGACTCAATACATCGTCCTCCAATCGACTTGTCACCAAGGGGATATTGCTGCCTCGGGCACCATATGGTCCGTCTCCTGTAGGTCCAGATATTCGAATCCGACGCAAAATGGATTGCCAGTTGTAACATTCAGAGCCTCCTAATGACGATGGAACACACAAATTGCATCAAGATTCAATACACCGTCATTCAGCCGACTTGTCTCCAACGCTCTGTTGCTGCCTCGGGCACCTTATGCTCGTTCTCCTCTGAGTCTACATTTTCGAATCCGACGCAAAACTGATAGTTAATTGTAATGTTCAGGACCTCCTAATGACGATGGAACACTGAAATAGCGTCGAAATTCAATACATCGTCCTTCAGCCGACTTGTCTCTGAGCGTCCATTGCTGCCTCGTTCACCTTATGGTCGTCCTCCTGTGAGTCTACATTTTCGATTCCGACACATAACTGATAGTTAGTTGTAACGTTCAGGGCCTCCTAATGACGATGGAACACTCAAATTGCGTCGAAATTCAATACATCGTTCTCCAGCCGACTTGTCTCCATGGGTCTACTGCTACCTCGTTCACCTTATCTTCGTTCTCCTTTGAGTCCAAATATTCGAATCCGACGCAAAACTGACTGCTAATTGTATCGATCAGAGCCTCCTAATGATGTCGGAACACACTAATTGCGTCGAGATTCAATACACTGTCCTCCAGCCGACTTGTCTCCAAGGGGATATTGCTGCCTTGGGCACCATATAGTCCTTCTCCTGTGAGTCTAGAATTTCGAATCCGACGCAAAACTGATAGTTAATTGTAACGTTCAGGACCGCCTAATGACGATGGAACACTCAAATTGCGTCGAGATTCAATACATCGTCCTCCAGCCGACTTGTCTCCAAGGGTCAATTGCTGCCTTTGGCACCTAATGGTCTTGCTCCTGTTAATCTAGATTTTCGAATCCGACGCAAAACTGATATTTAATTGTAACGTTAAGGGCCTCCTAATGACGATGGATCACTCAATTGCGTCGAGATCCAATACATCGACCTCCCGCCGACTTGTTTCCAACGGGATATTGCTGCCTCGGGCACCTTATGGTCCGCCTCCTATGAGTCTAGATTTTCGAATCCGACGCAAAACTGATAGTTAAATGTAACGTTCAGGACCTCCTAATGACGATGGAACACTCAAATTGCGTCGAGATTCAATACATCGTCATCCAGCCGACTTGTCTCCAAGGGTCAATTGCTGCTTCGGGCACCTTATGGTCGTTATCCTGTGAGTCTAGATTTTCGAATCCGACGCAAAACGGACTGCCAATTGTAACGTTCAGAGCCTCCTAATGACGATGGAACACTCAAATTGCATCAAGATTCAATACATCGTCATTCAGCCGACTTGTCTCCAACGGTCTATTGCTGCCTCGGGCATCTTATGGTTGTTCTCCTCTGAGTCTACATTTTCGAATCCGACGCAAAACTGATAGTTAATTGTAACGTTTAGGGCCTCCTAATGACGATGGAACACTGAAATAGCGTCGAAATTCAATACATCGTCCTTCAGCCGACTTGTCTCCAAGCGTCCATTGCTGCCTCGGGCACCTTATGGTCGTTCTCCTGTGAGTCTACATTTTCGATTCCGACACATAACTGATAGTTAGTTGTAACGTTCGATGCCCCCTAATGACGATGGAACACTCAAATTGCGTGGAGATTCAATACATCGTCCTTCAACCGACTTGTCTCCATGGGTCTACTGCTACCTCGTTCCCATTATCTTCGGTCTCCTGTGAGTCCAGATATAAGAATCCGACGCAAAACGGACTGCTAATTCTAACGTTCAGAGCCTCCTAATGATGATGGAACACTCTAATTGCGTCGAGATTCAATACATCGTCCTCCAGCCGACTTGTCTCCAAGGTGATATTGCTGCCTTGGGCACCATATAGTCATTCTCCTGTGAGTCTAGAATTTCGAATCCGACGCAAAAGTGATAGTTAATTGTAACGTTCAGGGCCACCTAATGACAAAGGAACACTCAAACTGCGTCGAGATTCAATACATCGTCCTCCAGCCGACTTGTCTCCACGGGGATATTACTGCCTCGGGCACCTTATGGTCCGCCTCCTGTAGGTCCAGATATTCGAATCCGACGCAAAACGGACTGCCAATTGTAACGTTCAGGGCCTCCTAATGACGATGGAACTCTCAAATTGCGTCGCGATCTCAATACATCGTCCTCCAGCCGACTTGTCTCCAAGGGAATATTGCTGCCTCGGGCACCATATGGTCCGTCTCCTGTAGGTCCTGATATTCGAATCCGACGCAAAACGGACTGCTAATTGTAACGTTCAGAGCCTCCTAATGACGATGGAACACTCAAATTGAATCTAGATTCAATACATCGTCATTCAGCTGACTTGTCTCCAACGGTCTATTGCTGCCTCGGGCACCTTATGGTCGTTCACCTCTGAGTCTACATTTTCGAATCCGACGCAAACTGATAGTTAATTGTAACGTTCAGGGCTTCCTAATGACGATGGAACACTGAAATAGCGTCGAGATTTAATACGTCGTCCTTCAGCCGACTTGTCTCCAAGCGTCCATTGCTGACTCGGGCACCTTATGGTCGTTCTCCTATGAGTCTATATTTTCGAATCCGACACATAACTGATAGTTAATTGTACGTTCAAGGCCTCCTTATGACGATGGAACACTCAAATTGCGTCGAGATTCAGCCTACTTGTCTCCAAGGTGATATTGCTGTCTCCGTCACCTTATGCTCCGTCTCCTGTGAGTCTAGATTTTCGAATCCGACGCATAAGTGATAGTTAATTGTAACGTTCAGCGCCTCCTAAAGACGATAGAACACTCAAATTGCGTCGAGATTCAATACATCGTCCTCCAGCCGACTTGTCTCCAAGGGGATATTGCTGCCTCGTGCACCTTATGGTCCGCCTCCTGTGAGTCTAGATTTTCGAATCCGACGCAAAACAGTAGGTTAATTGTAACGTTCATAGCCTCCTAATGACGATGGAACACTCAAATTGCGTCGAAATTCAATACATCGTCCTCCAGCCGACTTGTCTCCATGGGTCTACTGCTACCTCGTTCACCTTATCTTCGTTCTCCTGTGAGTCCAGATATTCGAATCTGACGCAAAACGGACTGCTAATTGTAACGTTCAGAGCCTCCTATTGATGACGGAACACTCTAATTGCGTCGAGATTCAATACATCGTCCTCCAGCCGACTTGTCTCCAAGTGGATATTGCTGCCTTGGGCACCATATAGTCCTTCTCCTGTGAGTCTAGAATTTCGAATCCCACGCAAAACAGATAGTTAATTGTAACGATCAGGACCACCTAACGACGATGGAACACTCAAATTGCGTCGAGATTCAATACATCGTCCTCCAGCCGGCTTGTCTCCAAAGGGTTATTGCTGTCTCGGGCACCTTATGCTCCGTCTCCTGTGAGTCTAGATTTTCGAATCCGACGCAAAACTGATGGTTAATTGTAACGTTCAGGGCCTCCTAATGACGATGGATCACTCAAATTGCGTCGCTATTCAATACATCGTCCTCCAGCCGACATGACTCCATGGGTCAATTGCTGCTTTTGGCACCTAATGGTCTTGCTCCTGTGAGTCTAGATTTTTGAATTCGACGCAAAACTGATATTTAATTGTACCGTCAAGGGCCTCCTAATGACGATGGAACACAAACTGCGTCGAGATTCAATACATCGTCCTCCAGCCGTATTGTCTCCAAAGGGATTTTGCTGCCTCGGGCAGCTTATGGTCCGCCTCCTGTGAGTCTAGATTTTCGGATCCGACGCATAAGTAATAGTTAATTGTAACGTTCAGCGCCTCCTAATGACGATAGAACACTCAAATTGCGTCGAGATTCAATACATCGTCCTCCAATCGACTTGTCACCAAGGGGATATTGCTGCCTCGGGCACCATTTGGTCCGTCTCCTGTAGGTCCAGATATTCGAATCCGACGCAAAACGGACTGCCAATTGCAACGTTCAGAGCCTCCTAATGACGATGGAACACTCAAATTGCATCAAGATTCAATACATCGTCATTCAGCCGACTTGTCTAAAACGGTCTATTGCTGCCTCGGGCACCTTATGGTCGTTCTACTCTGAGTCTACATTTTCGAATCCGACGCAAAACTGATAGTTAATTGTAACGTTCAGGGCCTCCTAATGACGATGGAACACTAAATAGCGACGAAATTCAATAGATCGTCCTTCAGCTGACTTGTCTCCAAGCGTCCATTGCTGCCTCGGGCACCTTATGGTCGTTCTTCTGTGAGTCTTGATTTTCGATTCCGACACATAACTGTTAGTTAGTTGTAACGTTCAGGGCCTCCTAATGACGATGGAACACTCAAATTGCGTCGAGATACAATACATCGTCCTCCAGCCGACTTGTCTCCAAGGGGATATTGCGGCCTCGGGCACCATATGGTCCGTCGCCTGTGAGTCTAGATTTTCGAATCCGACGCAAAACTTGTAGCTAATTGTAACGTTCAGGGCCACCTAATGACGATGGAACACTCAATTGCGTCGAGATCCAATACATCGACCTCCCGCCGACTTGTCTCCAACGGGATATTGCTGCCTCGGGCACCATGTGGTCCGTCTCCTGTGAGTCTAAATTTTCTAATCCGACGCAAAACTAATAGTTAATTGTAACGTTCAGGGCCTCCTAATGGCGATAGAACACTCAAATTGCGTCGAGATTCAATACGTAGTCCTAGAGATGACTTGTCTTCAAGGGGATATTGCTGCCTCTGTCACCATATGGTCCGTCTCCTGTGAATCTAGATTTTCGAATCCGACGCAAAACCTGTAGTTAATTGTAATGTTCAGGGCCCCCTAATGACGATGGAACACTCAAATTGCGTCGCGATTCAATACATCGTCCTCCAGCCGACTTGTCTACATGGGTCTACTGCTATCTCGGACACCTTATGGTCGTTCTCCTGTGGGTCCAGATATTAGAATCCGACGCAAAACGGACTGATAATTGTAACGTTCAGAGCCTCTTAATGATGATGCAACACTCTAATTGCGTCGAGATTCAATACATCGTCCTCCATCCGACTTGTCTCCATGGGTCTACTGCTACCTCGTTCACCTTATCTTCCTTCTCCTGTGAGTCCAGATATTCGAATCTGACGCAAAACGGACTGCTAATTGTAACGATCAGAGCCTCCTAATGACGATGGAACACTCAATTGCGTCGAGATCCAATACATCGACCTCCCGCCGACTTGTCTCCAAGGGGATATTGCTGCCTAGGGCACCATATAGTCATTCTCCTGTGAGTCTAGAATTTCGCATCCGACGCAAAACCTGTAGTTAATTGTAACGCTCAGGGCCTCCTAATGACGTTGGAATACTCTAATTACGTCGACATTAAATACATCGTCCACCCGCCGACTTGTCTCCAATGGGATATTGCTGCCTCGGGCACCATGTGGTCCGTCTCCCGTGAGTCCAGATTTTCGAATCCAACGCAAAGCGGACTGCTAAATGTAACGTTCAGAGCCTCCTAATGATGATGGAGCACTCTAATTGCGTCGAGATTCAATACATCGTCCTCCAGCCGACTTGTCTCCAAGGGGATATTGCTGCCACGGGCACCATATAGTCATTCTCCTGTGAGTCTAGAATTTCGAATCCGACGCGAAACTGATAGTTAATTGTAATGTTCAGGGCCTCCTAATGACGATGGAACACTCAAATTGCGTCGCGATTCAATACAACGTCCTCCAGCCGACTTGTCTCCAAGGGTCAATTGATGCCTCGGGCACCTTACGGTCGTTCTCCTGTGAGTCTAGATTTTCGGATCCGACGCATAAGTGATAGTTAATTGTAACGTTCAGCGCCTCCTAATGACGATAGAACACTCAAATTGCGTCGAGATTCAATGCATCGTCCTCCAACCGACTTGTCTCCATGGGTCTACTGCTACCTCGGTCACCTTATCTTCGTTGTCCTGTGAGTACAGATATTCGAATCCGACGCAAAACGGACTGCTAAATGTAACGTTCACAGTTTCCTAATGATGATGGAAAACTCTAATTGCGACGAAATTCAATGCATCGTCCTCCAGCCGACTTGTCTCCATGGGTCTACTGCTACCTCGGTCACCTTATGGTCGTTCTCCTGTGAGTCCAGATATTCGAATCCGACGCAAAACGGACTGCTCATTGTAGCGTTCAGAGCCTGTTAAAGGTGATGGACCACTCTAATTGCGTCGAGATTCAATACATCGTCCTCCAGCCGACTTGTCTCCAATGGGATATTACTGCCTCGGGCACCATATAGTCCTTATCCTGTGAGTCTAGAATTTCGAATCCAACGCAAAACTGATGGTTAATTGTAACTTTCAGGGTTTCCTAATAACGATGGAACACTCAAATTGTGTCACGATTCGATACAACGTCCTCCAGCCGACTTGTCTCCAAGGATCAATTGCTGCCACGGGCACCTTATAGTCGTCCTCCTGTGAGTCTAGATTTTCGGATCCGACGCATAAGTGATAGTTAATTGTAACGTTCAGCGCCTCCTAATGACGATGGAACACTCAAATTGCGTCGCGATTCAATGCATCGCCCTCCAGCCGACTTGTCTCCAAGGGTCAATTGCTGCCTTTGGCACCTAATTGTCATGTACCTGTGAGTCTAGATTTTCGAATCTGACGCAAAACTGATATTTAATTGAAACGTAAAGGGCCTCCTAATGACGATGGAACACTCAAATTGCGTCGAGATTCAATACATCGTCCTCCAACCGACTTGTCTCCAACGGGATATTGCTGCCTCGGGCACCATGTGGTCCGTCTCCTGTGAGTCTAGATTTTCGAATCCGACGCAAAAGTGATAGTTAATTGTAACGTTCAGGGCCTCCTAATGGCAAAGGAACATTCAAATTGCGTCGACATTCAATACATCGTCCTCCAGCCGACTTGTCTCGAAGGGGATATTACTGCCTCGGGCACCTTATGGTCCGCCTACTGTGAGTCTACATTTTCGAATCCGACGCAACACTAATAGTTAATTGTAACGATCAGGGCCTCCTAATGGCGATAGAACACTCAAATTGCGTCGATATTCAATATGTAGTCCTCCAGCCTACTTGGCTCCAAGTGGATATTGCTGCCTCGGGCACCTTACGGTCCGTCTCCTGTGAGTCTAGATCAGGGCCTCCCAATGGCGATAGAACACTCAAATTGCGTCGAGATTCAATATGTAGTCCTCCAGCCTACTTGGCTCCAAGTGGATATTGCTGCCTCGGGCACCTTATGGTCCGTCTCCTGTGAGTCTAGATTTTCGAATCCGACGCAAAACCTGTAGTTAATTGTAACGTTCAGGGCCTCCTAATCACGATGGAATACTCAAATTACGTCGTCATTAAATACATCGTCAACCCGCCGACTTGTCTCCAATGGGATATTGCTGCCTCGGGCACCATGTGGTCCGTCTCCTGTGAGTCCAGATTTTCGAATCCGACGCGAAACTGATAGTTAATTGTAATGTTCAGGGCCTCCTAATGACGAGGGAACACTCAAATTGCGTCCAGATTCAATACATCGTCCTCCACCCGACTCGTCTACATGGGTCTACTGCTACCTCGGTCACCTTATGGTCGTTCTCCTGTGAGTCCAGTTATTTGAATCCGACGCAAAACGGTCTGCTAATTGTAACGTTCAGAGCCTCTTAATGATGATGGAACACTCTAATTGCGTCGAGATTCAATACATCGTCCTCCAAGCGACTTGTCTCCAATGGGATATTACTGAAACGGGCACCATATAGTCCTTCTCCATTGAGTCTAGAATTTCGAATCCAACGCAAAACTGATGGTTAATTCTAACGTTCAGGGCCTCCTAATGACGATGGAACACTCAAATTGTGTCGCGATTAAATACAACGTCCTCCAGCCGACTTGTCTCCAAGGGTCAATTGCTGCCTCGGGCACCTTATGGTCGTTCTCCTGTGAGTGTAGATTTTCGATTCCGACGCATAAGTGATAGTTAATTGTAACGTTCAGCGCCTCCTAATGACGATAGAACACACAAATTGTGTCGAGATTCAATACATCGTCCTCCAGCCGACTTGTCTCCAAAGGGATATTGCTGCCTCGTGCACCTTATGGTCCGCCTCCTGTGAGTCTAGATTTTCGAATCCGACGCAAGACAGTAGGTTAATTGTAACGTTCATGGCCTCCTAATGACGATGGAACGCAATTATTGCGTCGAGATTCAATACATCGTCCTCCAATCGACTTGTCACCAAGGGGATATTGCTGCCTCGGGCACCATATGGTCCGTCTCCTGTAGGTCCAGATATTCGAATCCGACGCAAGATGGATTGCCAGTTGTAACATTCAGAGCCTCCTAATGACGATGGAACACACAAATTGCATCAAGATTCAATACACCGTCATTCAGCCGGCTTGTCTCCAACGCTCTGTTGCTGCTTCGGGCACCTTATGCTCGTTCTCCTCTGAGTCTACATTTTCGAATCCGACGCAAAACTGATAGTTAATTGTAATATTCAGGACCTCCTAATGACGATGGAACACTGAAATAGCGTCGAAATTCAATACATCGTCCTTCAGCCGACTTGTCTCTGAGCGTCCATTGCTGCCTCGTTCACCTTATGGACGTCCTCCTGTGAGTCTACATTTTCGATTCCGACACATAACTGATAGTTAGTTGTAACGTTCAGGGCCTCCTAATGACGATGGAACACTCAAATTGCGTCGAAATTCAATACATCGTTCTCCAGCCGACTTGTCTCCATGGGTCTACTGCTACCTCGTTCACCTTATCTTCGTTCTCCTTTGAGTCCAAATATTCGAATCCGACGCAAAACTGACTGCTAATTGTATCGATCAGAGCCTCCTAATGATGTCGGAACACACTAATTGCGTCGAGATTCAATACACTGTCCTCCAGCCGACTTGTCTCCTAGGGGATATTGCTGCCTTGGGCACCATATAGTCCTTCTCCTGTGAGTCTAGAATTTCGAATCCGACGCAAAACTGATAGTTAATTGTAACGTTCAGGACCGCCTAATGACGATGGAACACTCAAATTGCGTCGAGATTCAATACATCGTCCTCCAGCCGACTTGTCTCCAAGGGTCAATTGCTGCCTTTGGCACCTAATGGTCTTGCTCCTGTTAATCTAGATTTTCGAATCCGACGCAAAACTGATATTTAATTGTAACGTTAAGGGCCTCCTAATAACGATGGATCACTCAATTGCGTCGAGATCCAATACATCGACATCCCGCCGACTTGTTTCCAACGGGATATTGCTGCCTCGGGCACCTTATGGTCCGCCTCCTATGAGTCTAGATTTTCGAATCCGACTCAAAACTGATAGTTAAATGTAACGTTCAGGACCTCCTAATGACGATGGAACACTCAAATTGCGACGAGATTCAATACATCGTCCTCCAGCCGACTTGTTTCCATGGGTCTACTGCTACCTCAGTCACCTTATCTTCGTTCTCCTGTGAGTCAAGATATTCGAATCCGACACAAAACGGACTGCTAATTGTAACGTTCAGAGCCTCCTAATGATGATGGAACACTGAAATTGCGTCGAGATTCAATACATCGTTCTCCAGCCGACTTGTCTCCAAGGGGATATTGCTGCCTCGGGCGCCATATAGTCCTTCTCCTGTGAGTCAAGAATTTCGTATCCGACGAAAAACTGATAGTTAATTGTAACGTTCAGGACCTCCTAATGACGAAGGAACACTCAAATTGTGTCGAGATTCAATACATCGTCCTCCAGCTGAGTTGCCTACAATGGGATATTGCTGCCTCGGGCACCATGTGGTGCGTCTCCTGTGAGTGTAGATTTTAGAATCCGACGCGAAACTGATAGTTAATTGTAATGTTCAGGGCCTCCTAATGACGATGGAACACTCAAATTGCGTCGTGATCCAATACATCGTCCTCCAGCCGACTTGTCTCCAAGGTGATATTGCTGCCTTGGGCACCATATAGTCATTCTCCTGTGAGTCTAGAATTTCGAATCCGACGCAAAACTGATGGTTAATTCTAACGTTCACGACCTCCTAATGACGATGGAACACT